>NC_134687.1:308065159-309320159 GCF_050947455.1 Rhinoderma darwinii
AATTTAGTTATGGCCCTATGCAATATTTGGAAGAAGCTCGTTGGGATTATGATAGGGACGGTTTGGAATATGTAAAGAAATTTGGGTAGAATGTCCATTTTTACTGCGTTAATGCGCCCAAACCACGATATGCGATTCCCACCGTACGCCGTTAAATCCCTCAAGGTGCGCTGCAGAATGGGTGTGTAATTCAAAGCGAACAAATCCGACTGGTGTGTGGGAATTTGCACCCCCAGATATTTTAGAGATTTAGATTGCCATTTGAACGGGAAAACTCGAGCGAGATGGTTGGCTAAGGCAGTATCGAGAGATATATTCAATGCCTCTGATTTGGAATAGTTGACTTTGAAATTGCTCACATGGCCAAACCGCTCAAATTCCCCGGTCAAAGATGGCAAGGAAACCATGGGAGTCGTAATGTACACCAGGAGATCATCGGCATACAATGCTAGTTTGTGATGTTTTGCGCCAACACAGACACCATTAACATTAGGGTTGTTCCGCAGTGCCACGGCCAGGTGTTCCATGACCAAACCATAGAGTAAAGGTGAGAGTGGGCACCCCTGTCTCGTGCCATTAGAAATAGACAAAGAGTCAGATAACAACCCATTAACTCGAACCCGGGCCGTAGGCCCTTGATATAATGCCATAATCCTATCCACCATAATGGCGCCAAGGCCAACCTGTGTCAGGACACTGCGGAGAAACACCCAATGTACCCTGTCAAATGCTTTTTCAGCATCGACCGAGAGTAAACACATCGGAATCTTATGGGATTGGCAGTATGATGTTAAAAGGAGGGTCTTGTTAGTGTTGTCCCGTGCTTCTCTACCACGCACAAACCCCACCTGGTCATCTGTGACCAGATCGTGTAAGAGAGGCGAGAGTCGAGAAGCCAGCAACTTCGCAAAAATCTTAACGTCTACATTTATCAATGATATTGGTCGGAAGTTTGCGCACGCCGTCGGATCTTTGCCCGGTTTTGGTAAAAGGGTAATATGAGCCTCAAGGGACTGGGGTGCAAAGGGACACGAGGAAGACACTGAATTAAAAACTTTCGTCAAGAACGGAGCCAATTGATCCTTAAATGTCTTTTAGAATTTATTATTAAACCCATCGGGTCCTGGACTTTTGCCCAAGGGGGAATCTCCAATAGCACGCTCCACCTCCGTTTCCAAAAAATCTTCCTCAAGTCCCAAAGCCTCCCCGCCCCCCAAGGACGGCAGCACAGTGTCGTGCACATAACGGTCTATTTTATCACGCAACGCATCCGCCTGCATATCCTGAAAATGGCCTTTAAGATTGTATAATGCCGAGTAATACTGTCTGAAGCAATCGGTGATCCCCACCGGATCATGAACCTCACCGCCCGAGGGAGAAGTAATTTTAGGGATATACGACGCCTGGGTGCGAGGATGTAATATCCGTGCCAGAGACCTGCCGCATTTATCTGCAAATTCGTACGAGTGTTTTCGCATACGGTCCCTGAATCGAGCGTGTGACTGGTCTATCAGAGAACGCAAGGATTCTCTCGCTGCAGTAAGTTCCGCAAATATTTGTGAGGAAAGCACTTGCTTATGACGGGATTCAAGGTCCCGTATCTGAGCAAGGAGTCGCGTAATGGCCACCCCTTTTTCCCGCTCCAAACGAGCCCCATGTCGGATCAGGACTCCCCTGACTACACACTTTAGCGCCTCCCACTGTAATGGTAATGGGGTGGTGTCACGTGTATGTACCTCAAAAAAACCGTTTAGTGAGTCCTTAAGTGCTGACACACACACTGAGTCACCCAATAAATTATCGTTAAGTTTCCAAGATTGGAAATTGGGTACTGAACTAGGGAACGTAAGTGTCAGAAATACAGGGGCATGATCCGACCAAACCATAGGGCCCACCTCAGAAATAGGATGCCAGGTAAGCAAATGGTGGCTAGTAAGAAAGGCGTCCAGTCTACTATACATATTGTGTAGCGGGGAGAAGTAAGTGTATTCTCTTACCTGAGGATGCAGAATCCTCCACACGTCAATCAATTGCATGGAATGCATCACAGTTTTCAAGGCTCCCAAGTGGGACTTCGGAACCGCAGACCTGCCCGAGGAGGTGTCAAGCCGGGAATCGAACGTCAGGTTAAAATCACCGCCCACAATCAAAACTCCCTCCGTGAACTCCTCCAATTTCCACAAATACCCACAGCACACTCGCGCCTGATCCTGATTGGGGAGGTACATATTAGCTAAGGTGAACAGCTTATTACGAATGGACAGTTTAAGAAACACATACCGACCACCCGGGTCAACCAAAACGTCTACCAGTTTATGAGAGAGTGACTTGTGGATACAAATACTAGCGCCCTTGGACTTGGATTCCGTGTTGGCACTATGGAACCAGACTGGATAATAACGATTTGTAAACTGTGGAGTGTGGCCCACCTGAAAATGAGTCTCCTGTAAAAACAGGATATTTACACGTTCTTTGTGCATATTGTACAATATCTGCGAACGCTTTTCCGGGACATTAAGCCCTCTAGCATTAAAGGTACAGACTTTCAGCTGCGCCATTTCCAACACACGTATGTCTAGTAAATCAAGAAATGTGCTATATCAATGAAGAAAAGGACAAGACAGACAAGGAAGGGAGACACGACAACAAGGACAAACAAGCGGGTGAAACAAGCACCCACTCCTTGATCTAATCAAGGAGAAACAATCCAATATACACCGGATATAACCAGTGAAACCCTAAGAGGAGAAGTGTCAGGACAAGGTCTAGCCAGCGCCCCGCACCCCCCAACCCAGCAAATTTTATATAGCAAATAACGATATAACACAAAAGAAAGGAAAACCAAGGCACTTAGTGAGATACCCAAAAATAATTAAATAAGGAGTTACATTGTTAGTAGGGCCCTAAAGAAACCCCAGCAGCGAACACCCCTGCATACATTCATTGACAGCATAAATGTACAAACAGGTTAGCAATAAAGACAAATAATAAAAATAATACATTCACGATTGTAGCGTATTAGCGGCAATCGACCGATATTAGTAGCCTCCAGGTCTCCAACAGCAATCACCTGTGAAACATAATGCAGACCCACTCAGTAATGACCATATGTAACTCCACATATAATTGCTTCAGCTGATAAACTCAATAACCATTGTAATTAGGCTCCGACAGCAGGCTGCAATTAAAAGACATTAAGAGGGGCATCACATCGGCTCCACAGGCCGACCATCATTACGCCTCATAGGAGAAGCAGGAGAACGACCTCGCCTGCGTGATCGTGGATGCGGCGGCGGCGGCATGGGAACATAAGGCCAATCAGGGAGAGAGACTCTAGGCAAACGGAGAGCATCGCAAAAATCTGGAACATCCCCCGGGTCACGAACATTCAGCAGTGCCCCGTTCCTGCGAACCTGCATCTGAAAGGGGTGACCCCAGGAATAGGAAATCTCATGTTCTCTCAAGACATCCAGCAAAGGTCGTAGCACTCGGCGTTTGTCCAGAGTCATCCTGGACAAATCAGATAGTAGCTGGATCTTGACTCCCTGTAATAAAACCTCGCCTTTATCTCGGGCCTTCCTCATAATCTGCTTCTTAAGAGACAAAAAATGGACACGACATAGAACATCTCTAGGCCTATCAGGATCCGGGTTGCGCGGGCCTAGTGTCCTGTGAGCTCTATCCAGCTCCAGAGGATCATCAGCAGGGCGCCCGAGTAAAGAATTAAACAGAGACTGTAGAGCGGGAATAAGTTGACCTCAGGAATGCCCCGCAGCCGAATATTATTACGGCGATTCCGATTCTCATGATCCTCGGCAAGATTAAATAATGTGTGGATCTGCTGAGAGTGCTGATCCAAACGGTCGGCATGAGAAACTTGTTGCTGTGTAATACTGGATACATCGCTTTCCATCCGCTGTACTTGATCGGATAATTGAGATAAATTGGTAGTAAGAGATTGTATTTCCGATTTATATGTCGTCTCCAGACGGTTTACATAACGCTCCATGTCCTGTTTAGTGGGCAATGCTGATAACTGTCGTCTCAGGCCCTGTAAATCATCCCCTAGGACAGCAGCAACACCTATATGAGAGGAGGGATGAACAGCCATATCTCTGGGAGAAGTAGAAGGCAGCATTGCAGGCCCCAGCACATGAGGGGAGGATAAGGGAGAAACCCGGCCGCCATGACAGGCACCACGTGGCGAGCAGTCCCGCGCAGGCAGCGCCATCTCAGCCCCAGAAGAGCTCGGCTCAATCCCATCCAGCAAGGAGGGAAACTGCCCCTGAGAGCCCGATATCGAGGGGAAGGTACTAGCGGTACCTGATGCGGCAACGCCGGCCGCAGTTGATAGCCCCTCTGGAAGCGAAGTCCCGGAGCCATCTCGTCTCCCCTCCAGCGGCGCCATCTTAGATGATGTTCCAGATGCAGCGTCGGTCAGGAATCTCTGAATAGAGCCGGCTGAAGACATCTGCCGCGTACAGTAAGGAGTCCCTGTGGAGGCCTTGGATTTCCTGACCATTAGGGTGATAGAATGATGCTTATTAATGTGCTTATGAGAGGGTTAGGGAAGTGCAGGAACGGAGCTCTCAAGCAGCACGTCTGGTCAGCGCCATGTCCAAGCCACGCCCCGTCACTCAGGATTTGACGGTACATGGCTCCATCCATTCTCCCATTGATGCGGTGAAGTAGTCCTGTGCCCTTAGCAGAGAAACACCCCCAAAACATAATGTTTCCACCTCCATGCTTGACAGTGGGGACGGTGTTCTTTGGGTCATAGGCAGCATTTCTCTTCCTCCAAACACAGCGAGTTGAGTTAATGCCAAAGAGCTCAATTTTAGTCTCATCTGACCACAGCACCTTCTCCCAATCACTCTCAGAATCATGCAGATGTTCATTTGCAAACTTCAGACGGGCCTGTACATGTGCCTTCTTGAGCAGGGGGACCTTGCGGGCACTGCAGGATTTTAATCCATTACGGCGTAATGTGTTACCAATGGTTTTCTTGGTGACTGTGGTCCCAGCTGCCTTGAGACCATTAACAAGTTCCCCCCGTGTAGTTTTCGGCTGAGCTCTCACCTTCCTCAGGATCAAGGATACCCCACGAGGTGAGATTTTGCATGGAGCCCCAGATCGATGTCGATTGACAGTCATTTTGTATGTCTTCCATTTTCTTACTATTGCACCAACAGTTGTCTCCTTCTCACCCAGCGTCTTACTTATGGTTTTGTAGCCCATTCCAGCCTTGTGCAGGTCTATGATCTTGTCCCTGACATCTTTAGAAAGCTCTTTGGTCTTGCCCATGTTGTAGAGGTTAGAGTCAGACTGATTAATTGAGTCTGTCGACAGGAGTCTTTTATACAGGTGACCATTTAAGACAGCTGTCTTTAACGCAGGCACCAAGTTGATTTGGAGCGTGTAACTGGTCTGGAGGAGGCTGAACTTTTGATGGTTGGTAGGGGATCAAATACTTATTTCTCTGTGCACAATGCAAATAAATATATATAATTTTGACTATGTGATTTTCTGTTTTTTTTTTTTTTTTAATATAATCATTCTCTCACTGGTAAAATTAACCTAGCCTAAAAATTCTAGACTGTTCATGTCTTTGACAGTGGGCAAACTTACAAAATCAGCAAGGGATCAAATACTTATTTCCTTCACTGTATATATATATATATATGTATGTTTGTATGTATGTATACAAACTTATACGAATGTATTGCTATACGAACATGGGTAGACGACAACAACAACTCTCAGGCAAGGAGTGGAAGGGCAGAGCCCTTTTATAGTCCGGGGTGATCTGGGGATTGGTTAGGGAACCCTGGAGAGCAGAGCAGTACGGCCGCATGTGTTGGCGTCTCCGGGGAGGGAGATGCCAGCAGGAAGTCAGAGGTCTGTGGTCGTAGCCGTCGGGAGGTGAGAGAAGGTGGCGGTCCGCGACAGTGGCCGTTACACACTGGTTCCCTGTTATATTTCGATTCTTTTCACAAACTAAATAGTGCAGTGCTATTTTCACCTTGTCTTTATTGTTGGATTTGGATGATTTTATGCTGCCAGTAGCCAGTCTCTGTTCAATAGTGTAAAGATATCAGGACGATCATTAGGGTTGTACTGCAGGATTTCTTTGATAAGACTTTTGCATTTTGCATCCACTTCTACAGCTTCGGGAAACATCACTCCTTCCTGCTGAATTTTTGGCAGTGCACTCAGGTTAGATTCTTCAAACGGCATTTTTCCAATTACCATTATGTAGAGGATCACTCCCAGGCTCCAAATGTCATACTTCTTTGGGTCATAAGGAATACACTGCAGCACCTACAAAAATAGTTGCTTTTTACACCAAAATTCAAAACATAGTTCATCTATTTACATCACTCATCATTATAGTGGATCTCAAGAATCTCCTGTCACTGCAGCTCATTTGCCTCAATATATGTGCGGAAGGTACCTGACAATCTTTTTTCTTTTTTTTTTTTCCCCATAGGTGTTGTAGTGGCTTATTAATCATTCTATACATGTAATGAAACTTAGTTCTACATGTACGGACTTCCATGTGAGTTTGTACTTAAAGCGACAGTCCAGTCATGAGATCAAAAAGTATATGCCAGCCAGTTTAGGTATAGTATAGGTGCTGCTTACCTGCTATGTAGTTTCCTTAGTGCTTGCTGCTTGTCTGCTTTTAAACTCCCTTAGGGCAGATCTGTGACTACAGCTTAGCTAAAGTACCTACAGGGAATCTGAGGTTGTCAAAGACACGCCTCCTGTCACATCATTGGCTCAGGCTACTGCTCTCTCCCTCCCCAGTACAGCTCTGCCTTCTCATATTGGCTGCTGTATATATAAACACAAGTCTATCACAAA
This sequence comes from Rhinoderma darwinii, assembly GCF_050947455.1. Taxonomy (NCBI): domain Eukaryota; kingdom Metazoa; phylum Chordata; class Amphibia; order Anura; family Rhinodermatidae; genus Rhinoderma; species Rhinoderma darwinii. Next base: position 308,072,027 of record NC_134687.1, read on the forward strand.
CTCACTGAGCAGTCAATGCATGCAGTCCTTAGTAAGGGGAGCCTGAGAAGTCACTTTAAACACAGCAGCTAATCTGCACATATCTATAGTTACAGAGTAAGGTTTAGACTGCCATAATAGCAGCATATTAGCATCCGTATTACGGCCACAAGATTCAGTCCCCCCGCAGTTCAAGTGAACCAAACTTGGATTAGCATTGAATTCTATGGTGATTTAAGGTTGGATCAGTTCAATTGCTGTAGGTTCAGGTGTTGCGGCTGTATTAAGGACAATAAAATAGCATCCTCATTATGGCCATCTTAAGGTGGCTGTAATGATGGGGGTAGGGAAACAGACAAGTGAGCCCTAATCTATCCGCCACTCAGTCCCTGCCTACTTGCAACGACCCGCCCTAGGCGACGGGGTACAACTGGGCGACGGTCCCTACGCTCAATAAGTGCACGACAGACAAACAGACAAGGGTACACAGAAGCTAAGGGAAATGGGGCAGTTGCCCACGGCAACACCGTGAGCAACAAGAGCGGTGAACGAGCCGAGTCAAACCAGGAGTGTACGAGGTACCAAACGCAGAGCAGGAGAGTAGTGAACAAGCCGAGTCAAACCAGGAGTGTACGAGGTACCAAACGCAGAGCAGGAGAGTAGTCAGTAAGCCAGGGTCAGTATGAAGCAGGGACAAATAGTTCAAGAAGCTGCAGCAGGGCCAGGAAACCAAACGAGAAGAATCACAAGCAAGGAGGAACAGGAAAGGCAGGTATAAATAGACAGAGGGCGGGAGCTAGCTCCGTCTGGCCAGGCTGTGATAGGCTCTCCCACTCCTAAGCCTGCCATCCTGAGTGGTGGAAGATGGAGTCAGTCTCAGAGACATAGAAGCAGGTGCAGACTGATTACCTATGGGCGTTGACACAGAAGCTGTGCCTGGCAGATCCTTTACAGTGGCCTAAAGATATGTGACAGCAGTCTAATAATTGTACTGCAACTAGTCCTGGACATGCACACTTTTGACCGACACTTTTATTTTGAACCCCACACAATCGTACTTAACAAGGGAGGAGACTTAAGGTATCCTGCCCATCAGAGGTGTTTCTAGGGCTTAGCACAGGGAGGGGGGGAACATATCTGAGTGGACGCCAACCCAGTGGGCCCCCCACATAGCATAACGATCCCTTAGTGGCCCCCACACAGGATAATGCCCTTATAGCTGCCCCCACACATTATAATGCCCCTATAGCTGCCCCCACACATTATAATGCCCCTATAGCTGTCCCATACAGTATAATGCCCCTTTAATGCCTCTCCACACAATATAATGTCCCTAAAGCTGCCCCCACACAGAATAATGCCCCCATAGCTGCCCCAACACAGTATAATGCTCCCTACCCAGTAGGCCCACCAAACAGCATAATTATCCCTTAGTGGCCCCCACAGGATAATGCCCCAATAGCTGCATCCACACAGTATAATGCCCTCTACTGCATTCCTACAGTATAATGCCCCTAAAACTGCCCCCCACATAAAAATGCCCCCATAGCTGCCCCCACACAGGATAATGTCCCTATAGCTGCCTCACACAGTATAATGCCCCTATAGCTGCCCCACACAGTATAATGCCCTATAGCTGCCCCATACAGTATAATGCCTCTTTAATGCCTCTCCACACAGTATAATGCCCCTATAGCTGCCCCCACACAGGATAATGCCCCTATAGCTGCCCCCACACATTATAATGCCCCTATAGCTGCCCCCACACATTATAATGCCCATATAGCTGCCCCATACAGTATAATGCCCCTTTAATGCCTCTCCACACAATATAATGTCCCTAAAGCTGCCCCCACACAGAATAATGCCACCATAGCTGCCCCAACACAGTATAATGCTCCCAACCCAGTAGGCCCACCAAACAGCATAATTATCCCTTAGTGGCCCCCACAGGATAATGCCTCAATAGCTGCCTCCACACAGTAGAATGCCCCCATAGCTGCCCCCACAATGTATAATGCCCCTATAGCTGCCCCATACAGTATAATGCTACCATAGCTGGCCGCATACAGTATAATGCCCCCATAAACGATATTGCCCCATAGCAGCCCCTCATACTTAGTATAATGTACCATGGGTTCGCGACCGACAGTTTGGGATACACTGTGTTAGAGGGTCGGTCCTCTGAAAGAAGGGAGCCAATATATACAGAATAGATAGTGTGTAGATAGTTGCTCACAGGCTCACCTCTGGAGAAGCATATGCAGCAGATCCACAGTAAGTGGTACACAGGTTTAAGCCATTCGGGAACATTATTCCAAAGCTGAAGTCTGCGATCTTGGCATTGTGATCTGATGTAATAAGTATGTTCTCACACTTTAAATCTCTGTGTGCCACATGATGCTCATGCAGATACTTGATGGCCTTGGAGATCTGCTTGAATAGACTACTGGCCTTTTCATCTGGCAACCGTCCTGTATTCTGTAATAACTGCAGGAGGTCCGTGAGACACAATTCCATTACTGTAAAATGTAGTCCATTACTTATCTCAATAAACTCAAACGCAGTTATGATATTGGGATGTCGAACCTTCCTCAAAATATCCAGCTCACGGGGTAGAAATTTCATAGTGTATTCAGCTGGGAACTTTCTCTTGTCCATGACCTTAATAGCCACTTTGCAGTTATATTTGATTGATGTTGCCATTTTGACCTTTGAATAGGCTCCTTCACCAATGGTACATAATGTATTGTAACCCAAGCCCCTTAGCAGAAGATCAACAGAGGACATGATGCCGAAAAGAGACCAACTCACATCAAGGCTGAGGCCAACCCCCAGCTTTTGAATAGTGGCTTAAATAGTGAGAGGATAGTTCATTTTCTAGTTTCTCAGTGGTTTGATGATAGTGATGGAAAGTTTCAACTGCTCTTTGTGAAGCTATTAAAAAACGTAATAGGATTAACCATTAGCCTTCGATACCCCAATTGTCATTTGCTTGTAATATGGCTGATCACACTGTATGGGTAATAATGGGCTCATCTGTGACCTTTATGCAGTTGCCATGGTTACAATTATAACTGGCATAGTGCACATTAGCATTGTACCCTATATCGGTTTTGCTCAAGCTATGAATGTCTTAACCAAGTTCAGTGATCCCAAAAATCTTACTTAACCCCTTCCCCACATTTCAGCGTACATGTACGTCATGGAGAGGATTTCCTTACCTCATCCTGCTGTGCATGTACGTAATGGTGATCACGCAGGCACAAAAGCTGTGACTGACGGCCGGGCTCCCGCTGCAACGGCCAGGATCAAAGAAATCTCAGATCCCAGCCGTTTAATCTATCTATGCCGAGTTCCATAGCGACTGTGGCATTTAAGGGGTTTGACAGTGGTTTTACACTGACCAGCTGTAATACTTTGGAATACTGAGTATACCAAAGTATTATATAAGCATTAAAAAGATTGCATAGGGAAGTCCCCTAGTAAGACTAAAAAAAATAAATACAGTTAAAGTTTATTAATATATATATTTTTTTAAAGTAAACCATAAAAAAATGAAATAAAATATAGCTTTTTTTTTTTATAAGTGGTTTTACTTTGTAAAAGTATAAAAACAAAATAAAAATGCACACATATAGTATTGCCGCAATCCTAACGACCAAAACAATAAATTTAACACCAAAATGGTACTAACGAAAACTACATCGCGTCCTGCAAAACACTAGCCCACATATGGCAACATCGACGGAAAAATACTTTAAGTTATTGCTCTAGGAAAGCGCAATTTAGATTAATATTATTTTTGTTTAAAAGTGTTTTTTATTGTGCATAAGTAGTAAAACATAACTCCTGTGCCATCCACTGGGCGTATCATTATGTCCTATTGCGGTCAATAGACCGCAATTAGGACGTAATGTTATGTCCATTTGCACGAATGGGTTAAAGGGGTTATCCCACTGTGAAGGTGCATTTTTGTGTGATTTAGGGCTTGTTTACACGAGCGTGTTATTCGTCCGTACGACGGGGGTGATTTTCACGCGTGTCGTACGGACCTATAATAGTCTATGGGGCCGTGCAGACAGTCCGTTCATTTTGTGCAACGTGTGTCCGTTGCAAAAAACTCACGACCTGTTCTATATTTGTGCGCTGTGCGCGCATCACGCACCCATTGAAGTCAATGTGTGCGTGAAAACCACGCATGACACACGGAAGCACTTCTGTGCGAACAGCGTGATTCGCGCAACAGCAGTGAAAAGGATGAATGAAAACAGAAAAGTGCTTTTCTGTTTACAAACATCCAGACGGAGTGTCATAATGATGGCGGCTGTGCAAAAAGCACGCAGCCGCGCATCAAATGGTGATGACACACGGAGCTGTTAAGTGCCTTTTGTGCACGCAAAACGCCGCTTTTTTTTGCGTGCGCAAAACGCACACTCTCGTGTAAACCAGGCCTCATTGTGAGCACTCCGCAGAGAAGAATTCATTCTGTAATCAGGTACCGCAGGTCGTGTCTCCAGCATATGGACAATCAGATGAGTCAGAGGTGCAGACACAAGAATTAAAGTGTCCTCATTGTCCAGTCTCCACAGTGGGTCATCAGGAGGCTCCACCATCACTCAGCTAGAGTGCAGAACAGCAAAACCAGCAGATACAATTATATCCCCCCACTGTGTTCTCATCCTGGCTATGGCAGACAATAGTTGGGCAATACACATAATAGTACAATACAGACAGTAGAAATACAAACTAAAGTCATTATAACAAATGATGGTGACTAGAAACTGCCAAGATATGTCCCCACCCCCGAGGGGTATATAAGGGCTTGTCCTGGGGTGGATGGGAGTTCTGGATTGAGACCTTCAGGAGAGCTGGAGCTGAGGCCAGCGCTCTGAGGATTTTCCTGTGATTACCTTATTTTGTGGACTGTGCTGTTCGTGCATTGAAGGCTACTTGTTCTGTAAGGCTATGTTCACACACTTACTAAAAAACGTCTGAAAATACGGAGCTGTTTTCAGTTGAAAACAACTCCTGATTTTCAGCCGTTTTTTAAGCAACTCGTGTTTTTTAAATTCAGATTTTGGAGCTGTTTTTCTATAGTCAATGAAAAACGGCTCCAAAAACGTCTCAAGAAGTAACATGCACTTCTTTTTCGCGGGTGTTTTTTTACGCGGCTGTTTTTTAAAACGGCCGCGTAAAAAAACGGCCCGTTGGAACAGAACACCGTTTTTTTTATTTAAATCAATCGGCAGATGTTTCGAGGCGTTCTGCCTCTGATTTTTCGGCCGTTTACAGCCCGAAAAATAGCCAAAAATAAGCCGTGTGAACATACCCTAAGCATTGGAAGCAATAAATCGTGTAGGAGCTGCCCTGTCGTCACTGGCTCTGTTGATCATGTATTAACTTAAGAACCTCATGACACCCACCTAAACGACTTCTCACCTATCCACAATATAGGTAACAAGTGTTTGATCACTGGGTGTTCGATTCAGAGAGGAAAGGTCCTAAGTCCCCTGTAAGAACGACTCAGCGTTCATGGATGCATCTATGGGACTGGCGAATATAGCTGTATTCGGCTCTGGCAGTCCCAAAGAGAATAAATGAAGCGGCAGTGCGCATGCGTCACCGCCGCTACATTCATACAGGGGACTCTGGCCTTTCTATGGATTAGTGGGATTTCTAGGGATGGGACACACAGTGATCAAACACTTGTCACCTATCCTGTATAAAGGTGATAAAGGGGTTATTCCACCAAAACAACTCCAAAATAGGCCTGGTCATTAGGGGTTAATTATCTTTACAAAATGTTGGTCTAATAATTTTCTTACTTTGGCATCTGAATGTTGGTGACTGCCTCCTGATCTAAAATTATTCATTATGGGTTAGAGTACCTGTCCATTTTTTTTTTGTATAACTATAAATATGCTTATAAAAAAACATTATATATATATATATATATATATATATATATATATAATGTTTTTTTATAAGCATATTTATAGTTATACAAAAAAAAAATGGACAGGTACTCTAACCCATAATGAATATATATATATATTCCTATTGGCTGGCCCAGTCAGGTGACATTTGTTCATTATAGTTGTCACGTCATGACCGCTTTATAAACAATGATTGACAGGTGAATCAGGGGCAAACACAGGATTTATATAGAGGGGTTTCCAAATGCATACTTTTTAAACCAAGTTATTTTTGCAGCCCTCCCGCTACCCTCTGGTTTTTAGGCTACGAAAATTGGTCTGTTCGTATCCAGCAGCCATAGTCCTTTATATTACTAGCTTTAGTGCCACACAGTGCCTCCTGTAGATGGTGCCACACTGCCCCCTGTAGATGGTGCCACACAATTCCTTCTGTAGATGGTTCTACAGTGCCCCCTTTAGATAGTACAAAACAAGCATTCACCTGTCCCTGTTCCCACATTGTCCTCCAGCGATGCAGGCCTGGTCTTGTCTAAACATGCCTGCTCCAGCGGAACAACGCATGCGGCGTGATGCATTACATGAAAAGCGCCGATCAGCGGGTAAGAGAACTGCTGGTTCCCTTGCCTCGCCAGCGCTTTCAATTGTATGTGATGGCCTCCCTCAGGCACAAGAATAGCGGTTCCTGGAGCTACTAAGATAAACTTGCCCGCTCACAGGGAGGTTTCCGGGCAACTAGAAACCCTCTTTTGCGTGTATTTTACAAAGTTCATTGTTTTATGATTTTAGGCCCATAGAGATATTATTTTATATCCGTTATCTGTATAATACAATATACATGCCCCTTCGTTGTTGAGATTGGCAGGGGACTCAGAGGTCGGACACCCACCCATTATAATGCTCTGGCATATCCTAGTGATTCACCACATTGGTTACAATGTACTCTGATACGAAAAGTTGGACACCGAACATCTACACTTTGCAACTTCACAAGCCATAACAATGATTTTTTATATATGTTCGGTTAAATTATCAAAAATAGTTTTTTTGTCTTTACACTGGGCAATTATCATTATCAAAAGTGTATGAATCGTGATGATAATTGACAGATTGACAGGCCTTTATCACCTATAAGGGTATGTGCACACACACTAATTACGTCCGTAATTTACGGACGTATTTCGGCCGCAAGTACCGGACCGAACACAGTGCAGGGAGCCGGGCTCCTAGCATCATACTTATGTACGACGCTAGGAGTCCCTGCCTCGCTGCAGGACAACTGTCCCGTACTGAAAACATGATTACAGTACGGGACAGTTGTCCTGCAGCGAGGCAGGGACTCCTAGCATCGTACATAACTATGATGCTAGGAGCCCGGCTCCCTGCACTGAGTTCGGTCCGGAACTTGCGGCCGAAAAACGTCCGTAAATTACGGACGTAATTAGTGTGTGTGCACATACCCTAAGGCTGGGTTCACACGACCACTTTAACGTCCGTAATCGACGGACGTATTTCGGGCGGAAGTCCCGGACCGAACACAGTGCAGGGAGCCGGGCTCCTAGCATCATAGTTATGTACGATGCTAGGAGTCCCTGCCTCTCCGTGGAACTACCGTCCCGTACTAAAAACATGATTACAGTACGGGACAGTTGTCCTGCAGAGAGGCAGGGACTCTTAGCATCGTACATAACTATGATGCTAGGAGCCCGGCTCCCTGCACTGTGTTCGGTCCGGGACTTCTGCCCGAAATACGTCCGTCGATTACGGACGTTAAAGTGGTCGTGTGAACCCAGCCTAAGGGTATGTGCACACACACTAATTACGTCCGTAATTGACGGACGTATTTCGGCCGCAAGTAGTGGACCGAACACAGTGCAGGGAGCCGGGCTCCTAGCATCATACTTATGTACGATGCTCGGAGTCCCTGCCTCTCCGTGGAACTACTGTCCCGTACTGAAAACATGATTACAGTACAGGACAGTTGTCCTGCAGCGAGGCAGGGACTCCTAGCATCGTATATAACTATAATGCTAGGAGCCCGGCTCCCTGCAGTGTGTTCGGTCCGGGACTTGCGGCCGAAATACATCCGTCAATTACGGACGTAATTAGTGTGTGTGCACATACCCTAAGAGTGGATGGAGTCTGTTACCCCATGCACAACAGACTGCTTGCAGCAGGCGCATTACACTTTAGGCTGGCGCTCTATGGCGACATACCATATGGAATGTGTGATCGTAGTACAAACTCGCACATGATATGCTAGCTGCGATATTTGGAAGCAGGGCCATATTTACAGTTCATGCAGCCCTAGGTACTGAGACTGAATATGCCTAACTTTTGCCTATTAAAGGGGTTTTCCACCTTCTGACCTGTGGGGGTCTGACACCCGAACCCCGCACAGATCAGCTGATCTTGTGCCTCTGTGCACCGGACGTACATGCCGGAAGCACTCTGCTCTGGCCACGGAATAGCGGCCGAGCTGCAGTTACTGCAGCTCTGCTCCTATTCAAGTCAATAGGAACGGACCTGCAATTCTGCAGCACGACCACTCTACTATGTACGGAGCCAACTGCTTCTGGGCGCCGTACATAGCATTAAGTGCCATAACATCCGCAGGCCACCGGAGTGGCTTAACGGTGCGGGGTCCGGGTGTCGGACCCGCACCGATGATATACTGATGACCTTTCCAGTGGATAGGTCATCAGTTGTCAGAAGGTGGACAACCGCTTTAAGGTCTCGTGTCAATGTGATTACATCAATTTCCTGGGGTATTTGGAAAAAAAGGTTCTTTCTTGACGATCAACAATCTAGCAAGTCAATCGGTGCTCGTTCCGCTTCATTAACATGGAGCAATCATAGGTACTCGTTAGTAAGATAATTCGGGCACATGTAGTTTCATTATCGCTTGCAGCACATCCCTGTTCATATGGGGAGATGTGCTGCCAACAACCGATAATTTTAATGCCCGCATAAAAGATGAAACAGCAGACAATCAGGCGATTACTCGTTTGATGGCTGATCGCTGGGCGTTTTTACAAGGGGCAATAATCGTGAATGAGCGTTCGTATATGTGCTGGTTCGCCCAATCATCTGCCTGTGTAAAAGGGCCTTAAGAAATGGTGTTCTGCCATTGTTCAGTAGTGCTGATCGCATTCCCCAGAAGACCTGAACTATGTTTGGTAATACCATGTTTGCTATCCTGCTTCCTCAGCATGAAAGGTATCCTTGTCCTTTCTACGTGTGCAGCAACTAGCCCTCAAATTTTATATATAAGTATAATGTCAACAAAACCGTGCCATGTAATGCTTAACTAATATCATCATAAGGGTATATTCAATTCCTTCAGGAATTTCGAGGCAGATTTTGACCCGTCTGCACTTTCTTGTTGCGTTTTCGCTGCGTTTTTTACTGCGTTTTTTAAGCCGCTCTAGGGGGAAAAAAACGCCTCCGCCATCCATTGATTTCGGATTGGGTTTCGGCTGTTTTTTGGTGCTTTTTCTGATGCGGTTTCTGCGTCAAAACCAGCGCCAAAAAACTGGTACCTACGCAGCAAAATCTGCAGGTGTTAGGCTGGGTTCACACGCAGTGTTTTCAGACGTAATTCGGGCGTTTTATGCCTCGAATTACGCCTGAAAAAACGCCCCTAATACTGCCCATTGCCTGCAATGGGTTTTACGATGTTCTGTTCCTACGACCCTTTATTTTACGCGTAATGTCAAAAGAAGTGCAGGACACTTCTTGGGACGTTTTTGGAGGCGTTTTTCATTGACTCCACTCAAAGCAGCCGAAAAAAGCAGCGAAAAACGCGAGTTGTTAAAAAAATGTCTGAAAATCAGGAGCTGTTTTCGCCTGAAATCAGCTCCGTATTTTTGGTCACTGACTGTGAACATACCCTTACATGTAGACTTAGCTGTGGATTTCACCTCTTCTACATTGAAAGGAGTGATATCCGCAGTGAATATTCAGGAAATATAAATAACGTGGGCCTAAAGTAACGGTATGTGCACACAACCTATTTTCAGGTCGTATTTCCAACACGTCGGCAAACATCTGCCCATTCCTTGCAATGAGTCTTACGATGTTCTGTTCAGACGAGGTGTAATTTTACGCGTCGCTGTAAAAAGACGCCCGCCTCAAAGAAGTGCAGGACACTTCTTGGGACGTAATTGGAGCCGTTTTTCATTGACTCCGTTGAAAAACATCTCCAATTATGTCCGTAATGGACGCAGCAAAAAACGCCTGCACTTGCAAAAACGTCTGAAATTCAGGAGCTGTTTTCGCCTGAAAACAGCTCCATAATTTCAGACGTATTTTGCGTTTGCGTGTGAACATACCCTTACAGTGCCACACAGAATCTGTTAGGGAGGATTTACACGAGCGTGTGCATTTTGCGCGCACAAAAAACGCGGCGTTTTGCGAGCGCAAAAGACACTTAACAGCTCCGTGTGTCATCACCATATGATGTGCGGCTGCGTGATTTTCGCGCAGCCGCCATCATTATGACACTCCGTTTGGATGTTTGTAAACAGAAAAGCACGTGGTGCTTTTTCTGTTTTCATTCATACTTCTTACTGCTGTTGCGCGAATCACACGTGTCCCACGGAAGTGCTTCCGTGTGGTGCGCGTGATTTTGAAGTCAATGGGTGCGTGATGCGCGAACAGCGCAGAAATATAGGATATGTTGTGCGCTTCACGCAGCGGACACACGCAGCGTGAAAATCACGGACTGTCTGCACGGCCCCATAGGCTAACAAAGTTCGGTGCGACGCGCGTGAAAATCACGCGCATTGCACGGACGTATTACACGTTCGTGTAAATCCTCCCTTAATCTGCCAAAGGCATCCAAATAACAGAGTCAAAGAGGCTCTGTCACCAGTTTATAACTGCCCTATCTCCTACCTAATCTAATAGGCGCTTTAACCCCTTAATGACCGCCGATACGTGTTTTTACGGCGGTCATTAGTGGGCTTTATTCTAGAGCGCCGCCAAACTACGTCGCTGCTGTAGAATAAAGTAAACAGAGCAGGGAGCCGTGAAATCTCCCTGCTCTCAGCTGCCAGAGGCAGCTGAGGGCTGGGGGCGTCCCTGCTCTGCCGGGTGAGATCGATATTAGTATCGATCTCACCCGTTTAACCCTTCAGATGCGGTGCACAATAGCGAGCACCGCATCTGAATGGTTTTGGAGAGAGGGAGGGAGCTCCCTCTCATCTCACTGACACCCGGCGATAAAATCGCCGAGTGTCTGTGTCTTCTATGGCAGCCGGGGGTCTAATAAAGACCCCCAGGTCTGCCTGGAGCGAATGCCTGCTAGATCATGCCGCAGGCATGACCTAGCAGATGCCTGTCCGTTTTAAACGGACAGGCAGTAATACACTGCAATACAAAAGTATTGCAGTGTATTATAATAGCGATCGGAGGATAGTGAAGTCCCCTAGTGGGACTAGTAAAAAAGTAAAAAAAGTTTAATAAAGTTAATAAAAAAAAAAAGTGAAACAAAAAAAATGAAAAACCCAGCTTTTCCCCTTACAAAATGCTTTACTATTAAAAAAAACTACAATAAAGCAAAAAAGTTACACATATTTGGTATCGCCGCGTCCGTAACGACCCCTGACTATAAAGCTGTTACATTATTTAACCCACACTGTGAACGCCATAAAAAATAAAATAAAAAACAATGGAAAAATTGCTGTTTTCTGTTAATCCTGACTTTAAAAAAATGTGATAAAAAGTGATCAAAAAGTCGCATCTACTCTCAAATGGTACCAATAAAAACTGCAAGTCGTCCCGCAAAAAACAAGACCTTATACAGCTATGCCGACGCAAAAATAAAAAAGTTACAGCTCTTCGAATGTGACAATGTAAAAATGTAAAAAATGGCTTGGACATTAGGGCCCAGAATGCAAGCAGGGAGAAGGGGTTAATGTAGATAACAACTGTTTTTGTTTTGTTTTTTTTTAAAACGTTTATTTATGAACATTTAAAGATTTATGCAAATTTGTTCTTAATGCCCAACTGGGCGTTTTTTTTTTTACTTTTTACCAAGTGGGCGTAGTAAAGAAAAGTGTATGATGCTGACCAAGCATTCCAGCCCAGCTTGATTCACAGCACTGCGTGATCTCACGAGATCACGCTGTGATGTCACTTCCTCCCGCAGATCCTTCACTGGAGCGACAGAAGAGTGAACAGACATCGCCTCCAGCCGTGCCAGGACGTTTATCTGAATCTGCAGCGGCTGGAGGAGATGTCTGTTCAGTCTTCCATCGCTCCGGTGAAGAACTCGCGGGATGAAGTGACATCACAGCGTGATCTCTTTAAATAGTGCGGAAATGGTGCCACTATACAGTGCTCAAATAATACCTCCAAATAGGGCCCACATAATAAGTCACACAGTGCCCATAAAAAAACTTCTAAACAGTTCTGAAATAATACTACCATCAAGTGCTGGAATAACACCACCATGGCCTAAATAAAACTGCCACACAGTTTTTTTGCTTGTTGTTTTTTGACAATTGAAGACGCATGACCGCATGGTTACGTTCAACCTTGGGCCTAGTTCCCACTGAGTTTTTTTGCGGTCGTAAAAATCTACCTCAAAATTCCTGAAGGAATTTTGTGGCAGATTTTGATTAGCCGGCAGAACGCTTGCCGCGTTTTTCGCCCGCGGCCATTGTGCACCGCGGGTAAAAACCACAGTGGAAAACGTGATCTCTGCCTCCCATTGATGACAATGGGAGGTCAGAGATGGAAACGCCCGAAGAAAGGGCATGTCACTTCTTTTTCCTGCGAGCAGTTTTACCACTCGTGGGAAAAAGACACCTCCGCCTCCCATTGAAATCAATGGGAGGCAATTTCGGACATTTTTTTCCGCTGTTTCCGAGGCGGTTTCCACGTCAAAAACAGTGTCAAAATACTTTGTGTGAACTAGCCCTTATAGGTAACATTTCAATGCATTTTCCTGGGCACATGCAATTTTGTGTGCGTACAATCGCAGTGGGGCCTTGGTCTTAAAGGTGAACTACAGTAAAAACTATTAGAAAAATTAGGCTAAAAACGGCAGTAAAATACGGAGCTGTTTTCAAGCGAAAACAGTCCCTGATTTTCAGCCGTTTTTTAAGCAACTTGCGTTTTTTGTGGCTGTTTTTCAATTGAGTCAACGACTCCAAAAACGGCTCAAGATATTACTTATTTTTTACGGGGCGTTTTTTTACACGCTGTTTTTACAAACAGTGCTTAAAAAAATGCACCGTGGGAACGAAACGCCATTGAAATCAATGGGCAGAAGTTTGGAGGCGTTCAGCCCCACATTTTCATACGTTTTTCGGGGAGTTTACGGGTATGTTCACACGGCCTATTTTCAGCCAATTTTCGGGTCGTAAACGCCCAGAAAAATGGCTAAAAATGCGGGGGCTGAACGCCTCCCAAAATCTGCCCATTGATTAAAATGGGAAAAACTGTGTTCCGTTCCCAGTTTTTAAAAACGGCCGTGTAAAAAAAAACGCCTCATAAAAAGAAGTGCATGTCACTTCTTGCGCCGTTTTTCATTGACTGAATAGAAAAAACAGCTCCAAAAACGACCGCAAAAGACGCAAGTTGCTTAAAAACGCCTGAAAATCAGGAGCTGTTTTCCCTTAAAAACAGCTCTGTATTTTCAGCCGTTTTTATTAAGCGTGTGAACATAGCCTTAGACTTTCTGGTCCAGCCATATTTATCAAATGTACTCAAGATACTTTCATCACGTGACAGATATGAGGCGATTTACAATGACTGCAGGTTCCAGCACAAAAAGTTGACCAGTTGCCTAAACTACTCTCATTCTCTAACCTGACCGGTTATCTGGTTGCCATGGTTAATGCTCATTTACAATAAATAATCTTTTTTTTATATTTCTATATTGCCTTCTTTAATATGTATGCGGCAGACTGGGTCTGTTCGTTTAACGTTATCAGTTCACAAGTTCAGACGAACGTCTCCCCGGCTCGGCAATCACATGGGTCACGTGTGGAACGCACGTCTGTTTTCAGAACGCTTAGCACTGTGCCACACAAAAGATGGCGGTTACGCGTAGACGCAGACGTTCTTTCCTTATTTGCGTAATATTCAGCGTGTGATTTTCCTCACAGGCTTCGGTCTGTAGCTGGGGAAGATGGCGGCGTCCAAGGTGAAGCAGGACATGCCCCCTCCCGGTGGATATGGGCCGGTGGATTATAAGAGGAACCTTCCTCGTCGTGGTTTCAGCGGTGGGTGTCTGGGAATTGGGTTGAGGTGCAGAGCTGACGGGGTTTTGGTTCTGGTAAGGCAGTAATGACACAACCGGCGAGGTAAAGCTTGCTCAATGTAATGCAGCTTGTAGAGTGTCGTTCATTCCTTTTACTTCCATGTCAATAATCTTTGTCCTTCGTTCTGATCTACAGTGTGTGGTAACGGTTTCCCCAGTGCTGGTCTAATATGGAGTTCCATAGACTGGACCTCGTACTGGCGCTGAACTATAGAATCCTAGTATAACAATCTTGTGTAGTCCACATCAGTGGTGGCCCGCAGACCCCCTGTCAGTGTAGGATGTAGTGTCAGAGGTACAGTGGCCAGGTAGCTCTTTTGGCGGTTGTAGTTATGGATCCTTTATTAACAGAACCCATGCTGCGACTGGAAACCGTTCCTAAGCGAAGTCCGAAGTTAAAGTGACACTTCATAGAGACCTATCCAAAGCTTTGGTCAGTGACGGTCCAGGTGCTGAGACCCCCGCAGTCGCTAGAACGAAGTGACAGAATCCCTTAGATGAGCAATGTGTCCTTTTAATTCCTGGCAGCATTTTCCAGCTCTCCTCCGAGATGTGTAAGGCTATAGAAAGCCTGTGCCCTGCTTAACTGATCACATCGCTCGTACGAGCGCGGTTTCCCCTTCTTTCCTTATGTTCTCGTACTTTGAATCGCCGACATACTTGTAGCGGCGGTTCACAGTATCGCTGGCGACTGACATTCACTTCAATGGGCGAAGGCTGTAATATTGTGAACTGCCGCTGCAAGTGTGACCATGAGTTACAGTACAAGCTGATAAGGAATGAAGGGGAAGCAGCGCTTGTAGGAGCGCTGTGGCCCATTAAAAACAGCTGATCGGCAGTCAGACCCCGACCGATCAGCTGATGGCTTATCCTGAGGATAGGCCATCAATGTTTAGGGACTGGACAACCCCTTTAGGGCACAGTTCACACTTCGTTGTTTGAAGCTGATTTTGACACGGAAACCGCGTCAGAATCGGTGCAAACAAAACTCGCCATTTTTCCCTCCATTGATTTCTATGGGAGGTAGGGTTGTTTTTTGTTTTTTATTTTATTCCCCTGGCAGTATGTCTGCTTGCGGAAAAAAAAAAAGTCATGCCCTAAAAATGTGGGAAAAAATTTGAGCCAGATTATTTTTTTTTCTGCTTGACGACGCTGTGTGCATATACCCTAATAATAAAAAAAAAATGGCGTTGATGTTATGGAGTTTATTTTTATTTATAGGCTACACCATGTTTGCTGTTGGGATTGGTGTCATGATATTTGGATACTGGAGAATTGGCACTTGGAACAGGGAAAGACGGTAAGGATGAGTCTAAAGTCTTTAACCCTTCAGGACTTGTCCACATGTAACGGAATTGCTACGTATTTGATGTCCGGTATTGTGGATGGAAAATACGCAACAGAATACAGTAGCAGCAAAGTGGGTGAGATTTAACAAATCTCATCCACACGCTGCGGAAAATTTTCATCCCAAAATTGACCTGCAGTGCGTATTTTTCGTGCCGCAGCATGTCAATTCCTGCTGTGGAAAGTGCGCTGAATTCCTGCGTTTTTCAGAGGAGATGTCACCATCTCTCAGCGTTGATAAAAATGCAGCAGAATCCGTACCATTTTCTGCAGTAAAAAACAAAATGCAGGAAATGGTACGGTTTTTCCGCAGTGGAATTTCTGGTAGTTTCTGCGGAATTGCTGCACAAATTTTCTGCAGCAATTCTGTTACATCTGGACAAGTCCTTAAAGGGAACCTATCACATTGAAAATTCAGTCCGATTTGCAGGCAGCATGTTGTAGAGCTGATCAGAGAGCTGTTCTTTATGCACGGCCAAACGACTGGACCTATCGACATTACATTTTGTACATAAGTAAATCAGGCGCTTTCAAAGGTTTTACAGTGGGTTTCAGCTCTCTAGGGACTAACGTTCTTGACATATTCACAAATATGCATGTCTGTGTGTCCTCTGCATATCTCCTCTCCAAGCACCTCCTGGATTTACTACTGGTTTTTTTCCTCTGTATTTCTTTAGCAACTGACGCATGAAACACTGACAGCACATGGAGGTTGTCTGTGTTCTGTCCATTGTCTTCACACACACATTGACTTCAATGGATGACGTGCTCTGCAAAAACAGACCAGAATAGGACATGCAGTGACTTTCACGCAACGGACACGCGCTCCATGAAAAAACACGTGGACATAAAAAGCTTAGTCCAACCGTGGAGGTGAAACTACTCGCTATTTCCGCTCAAGAATGAGTGTGCTGCAGATTTGAAAACCTGCATCATGCTCTTTATGCGTGGATTTTTTTTCTGCCAAGTTTGGATGGGATTTCTACACGACTTGTACTATAAATTGTTGCAGATTTGCAGCGTGGAAAAAAAAAGACTGAGGGGAAGTTATCAGTTTTACGCTGTGTGGCTCAGCAAAAGAGGTGTAGCTGGCGAAGATTTGACTAACGGACAGCCAGAAATGCGTCTAATTTATTAAGAGGTGTTTACCTCTTAATAAATTGGACGCATTTTTCTCCAACATTCTTGAGATTTGCCAGTCATAAGAAATTCCCCTCTTATGTCTCCTTTTTTTTTTTTTTTGTATCCACTCCTGTGTTTGGCTAAAAAAAACTATGTGCGATTCCTGTCTGAGGCCGGTTTTGCACACGCCAAGGCTTCGTTCACATCTGCATCGGGACTCCGTTCATGGGTTCCGTCTGAGCTTTCCGTCAGGGGAACCCATAAACGGAATCCAAACTGAAACCAACCGGAATCCTAGCTTTCCGTTTGCATCACCATTGATTTCAATGGTGACTAATCGCTTTGACGGAATCAATACCGTAGTCAACTGTGCTATTCATTCCGTCAAAACGACGAAACCCTTAAGCAACGGTGACAAACGGAAACCTTTTGCACCGGATTCATCACCATTGAAATCAATGGTGCTGCAAATGAAAATCTATGGTATCAGTATGGATTCTCCTGATGGAAACCATGAACGGAGTCCCGACACAGATGTGAACGAAGCCTTACTGGCGTTGTTCTGTTTAAAAGCATTGCTCCCAGATGTTACCGGTTTTTGGGGTCAATGGCTCTAGGTATGGTATATTTTTTCCATGGGCTTCTCTATAGGACTTGAAAAACACCAGAACAAAAGTGCCTGTACAGAAAAAAAAAACTGTCTAAAAAAAAAAATGCCATAGCGCTTGAAACACACACTTTTTTTTCAGCGTTTTAGAAGATAAAAAAATATTGTGGCCCTAAAGTGGTTGTTCCATCCGAGGACTAGCGGCTACATATTGAACTTTGCCTCTGGGAGCACGACTAGAAGTTTGGATGCAGTAGCCGAGTGGTTCATATGTGATGCCACTGGTCTGTCACTTCTCTTCTTTGAAGCCACTTTTTTTTTTTTTTTTTCTTTGCTAGACAAATATAACTGATCTGAAATTGTGTATTGCATTGTCATAGCAATGGAAGAAATTGCATGTCGCTGGTACAACAGAAAAGTTAAAAAGCCTTCAAAGTTAGTTGTGTACATTTTTGATGAGAAAAACAAGTTTCTTCTTTATCGCTGGATCCATGACATTGCTGTCTGTTTACTTACAGATCTGTATAAAGCAGAATCCTTTGTAATATTGTACTGGCTTTGGGCTGCATCTGTCTGGCATAATGTCATGGATTGCAGTTTGCCTATTTCATGTCTTTAGCATAGATTCTTCAGCGTTCTTACATACCTAATATGAGGATCTTAGTCTATTCTTTCATTTACAGACGGCTCTATATTGAAGATTTAGAGACTCGTGTAGCATTGCTTCCACTCTTCCAGGCAGAGTCCGATCGAAGGTAACCAGTTTATTTATGAGTTTAGAATATTTGTTTGTACAATTCTGCCAGTCCACCTGTGGGATCTATTGCTACTGTAGTTTTCCCCCAAAAAATGCACTTGTATTACTTGCAGCTTGTGCTGCTCTATGGGTCCCCAAACCCAAGATGTAACACTAATCTTGTATTCTGTATGAAGTGCTATGACTCCTTCTTTTGGAGAACTTGTGTAGGTACAGGATCCACTTACATGCCGCCTCTATATGCCTTCATAACATGTAAGAGATTATTTTGGCTGTATTCCCCTCTTAAATCTTTGCTGACACATGACGGGGCAAAAACCGCGTCATGACAAGCATACTTGCAAAGTTTCGATTGCGTGCGTACTACCCTTGCGCTAAAGAGATCAAAGCAAATCGCTGTAACGCACAACTGCAGCCTTGCTGTTATGGGGGAGATCAGGGAAACCTCTGATCTCCCCCATTTAACTCTATGTATGCCACGACGCAGCATACGAAGGCTGAGATAAGATCGCAAAACATAGGTATGCCCCAACAACTGCTTGCGTACTATACGCTATACGTGGGAGCCTTTCATACTGGCAAATATATGCCTGTAAATTGTAACAACAACAAAAATATCTATGTTTAAAATCACATGCCAATGTGGCAGATCATGAGGACAGACCTGCGGCAGCTCTGACTGATTCGCTGTAAAAGTTGTAACTGCTTGAAGAGGCAGAATACGTATATTCTAAAGTTTTATAGCACTTGATGTGCTGACACTTTGTAACAGATATTTGTAACGGAGTACGAAACACCCTTTAATTTTTTTTAATAAATATTAAATATGTCCCAAGATACCACATATTTAATATCCCACAATAGTAGCAACCTGTGCAATACATTTATAACATTTACAATGATTGGTTTTCAGACTAAAAATTATGGTGGAATACATTTTTATTTTCTGCACCTTTCCCATTATAAAAATTAATATAACACGTGTACCAAAAAAATGCTAAAGAAAGTGCAAAAAAAAACATACAAGGCCTCGTACATCTGTTTCAACCTAAAAATAAAAAGTTATGAGTGCAAAGAGAAAAAAAAACTTGTCCTCTATGGTTTAAGAGATAATATCATCCATGGAACTATGTGCCATAGCAATACAATTTTTATTAATTATTAAAAACCCTATTCACCGC
This sequence comes from Rhinoderma darwinii, assembly GCF_050947455.1. Lineage (NCBI taxonomy): Eukaryota > Metazoa > Chordata > Amphibia > Anura > Rhinodermatidae > Rhinoderma > Rhinoderma darwinii. The sequence continues at coordinate 308,091,231 of NC_134687.1, forward strand.
AGTAGAGCATTGACACTAATTGAACATCTGGCCACCCTTCGTTATTGAAGGGGTTATGTTCAGCATGTGATTGGTAAGGGTCATTTGAAAATGGGCTTAGCTGCAGTACCAGGCACAGATGCATGTATGGACGCACGATTGTTCCTGGATAAACATTAAAGGAACCACTGCATTCTGATCGGTGGCGATCCAAGGAGTGGGACCCCCAATGATCACTCGTTTATGGCTTTAAATTGTTTTTTATTTATTTTTATAAAGCTTATACTATTTTATACTTATTATAGCTTCTTCAGTGTAAACCTAACTGTCTTTTAAAAGGATATTACGAGTTATGCGAGAGAACTTGGAGCAAGAGGCCATTATCATGAAAGATGTTCCAGGCTGGAAGGTAAGAATATGTAACATACCCAATAAGTGTTTACTTGGGGTAAAATATCTAGTTGGATGGTTATGTACGTTACGATGTATATTGCGTAAATTCTTTTATCAATAGAAAAGCACCAGATGACATTCTCTATGCATCAGTGTTTAGAATGTATTTCAAAGAGTTGTTTAATCTCTTTTATGCTGTGCTGCACTTTAAGGGATTCTGATGACGTGCCCCCTTCTTATATTTTGTCAAGTTTAGTGTTATCATAGTGACAACCTCCTACCTGGCTCAAATAGTGGCAGATGTATTGATGTAGGTCAGTGTTTTCTTAATCTAGTCCGCAAGGAACCCCAATAGATGTATTGAGTTTCCCTAAATTTTTAATTGGCACGTGTTTTCTCTATGGGAAATCCACAAGACCTGTCCTGTTTTGGGTTAGTTTAAGACAATATTGAGAAGCCCTAATTTAGATGGGGATTGGAAAATCACGCCAGGTCTTCGTGTTAGAATTTCATTTGACAGACAACAAAAGGGGGCATGTTACCATCAGAATCTCTCAGTAGTGCGTCCTATGGGCCTGTAATTTAGAGTGATCATATCTCCGCATTGAATTAACATATTAAAAACCCTTTCTAATGTTCAGTAACCCCTTACCACCCCATGATGTACATTTATTTAAATCAGTACTGTATAGTTTCCGCTATCAGATACAAATGTATGTAATGGCGCGGTCTGGCTGTATTATACAGCCGATGTCTCACTTTAAAGATCGGGATCCTAGATAACTCAGAGCCTGGCCATTTACCCCATTAGATGCTGTGATCAATGCTGACCACAGCATCTAGGTGGTTAGACATAAGGAGGGGGCTACCTCTCACCCATTCCCTCCTTAACACACCTATTAAGGTCTAATAGGATATTAGTTAGCGTTACGCTGACCGGCATAATACACTAATACAGAAATATTGCACTGTATCTTATATCAGCGATCAAAGGATCGCATAGTCTACTCCCCCAGTGGCACTAAAAGTTAAATGAATTGTTTAAAAATCTAAAAAGAGGGGAAAAAAGTGAAAAAATACATTCTAGGTATCTCCGTGTCCTTAACGACCCAAACTCTAAAACCATCACATTTTTAAACCTGCACAGTAACCTGTCATGTGTAACCCAAAACGGTACAAATAAAAATGTGTTCTCACACAGCTCCGTCAACATACCCTAACACTTTTTTACGTAGCATTTTTTTTGAATTCCGCAGCGTAAAGACAATTTTAGGTCCCATTGAATTCAATGGGAAGTTGGTTGTAGGCGTTTTGCTAGTGTGTTTCCAGGCCTATTTCAAGGCCTTTAAGCTCAGAAATTTTCCTGAAGAAAACGGTGTGAACATACCCTCGTGGCTATCAGAATGCAGAGATTAAAAAACAACATTGCATCCTGTAGTCCAAAATAAACCGTATCGTTAAATAGCGCACATTTTACTCTATTCTGCTAAATTGTGTTCAGTATTATTGTTGCGGTGTTTGAGGAGGTATTTTATTTTTTTTTTTGTTTTTTTTGTCCCCCCTCATGGAGATTAAATTTACATCCTAGTGTGCTTTTGTTTGATAGGTTGGAGAATCTGTCTTTAACACGGACCGCTGGGTGGCTCCCACACTAAATGAACTTTACAACCTCCGTCCACGGAAGGAACTGATTAAGGCAGGTTCTGACTTCCAGTGGTATGTTTGAGCCACATTTGGACTATGTATTTAATATTTGAAATAAAACTTTCTCCAAACTTTGTCTTATCTTACAAAACAAAAAAATCTCATTTAAACGAGTTCTCCAGTATTAAGGAACGGCTTCTCCATACTTCACAGATGTCACTGTCGTCTCCAAGACATATCACTTGGGTTAAGCTACGAGAGAAATTTTGCTTTATAGGGAAAACCTGGAATGTCATTCAGTTTTATTCTTTTCTTACATGCAGAAGACTCGAGAAATGTTTTATATACAGATATTTGTTGTAAAAATGGTACATGAGATGAATAAAAGGTAGTACTTCCTTTAGCTGTTTGCTCTGGAAAGCCTTAAAGGGAATGTGTCGCTAGAAATTTATTTTAATTTTTTTTTCAGTTAAAAATTTAGTATATAAGTGATTACACGTTGTTTTAATTTTTTCACAAGTCAGGAAATATTATAAATTAGATTCTAATTTATAACATTTCCATGTGCTGGCCACTAGAGGGAGCAGTGCCTAAAATTGCAGCATGGTCACTGTGGTAACGTAACCTTATTGATTTATGCTGCAAATTTGGGGTGGACACACTCTCCTTTAGTGTCCTCACACAATCCCCCCTCCCCTCTTCTGGCTAGTGCCAGGAAAAGGAGGGGTTTGAATCTTCAAACCTTTTGCACTGTGTGCCGCCATTTTCTGAGCGACTTCACAGTGTAGGAGGATTAGATACAGGGCTCAGCAGACCGTATCACATGAACATAATACACACATCACATACACGAACATAAATTACCTGCTCCTGCCTCCGCTGGTCTAACAAAGTTCTTGCCGCCTACGCTCCTCTTGCTTGCACCTTCGCTTCGTTGAACATATGGCCGGAAGTCGTCCTCTTACTGTCCAGCAGCGGCTTCCTGTCCACGTGAAAATGGCGCCGGATTTCGCTCCACGAACGAGTTTTGGTCTGTGGGAGCGGTGCACGCTTCTGAGAATGGAATGGCTCCCGTTCGCATTCTCTATGGGGATGTATGTGCTGTATAGCATCTCTGTATGTGTCGTTAATTGACACATACAGAGATGAAAAAAAAATGGCAGCCCCCATAGAGAAGTAAAAGTATGAATACAGTAAAAAAATGAGAACACAAACAAATAGAATTGTTATTAAAAGCAACATAATAAAAAAAAAAAACATGACACCTTCCCTTTTAAAATGGCATTCTGATGGGTGTTGTGCCCTTATCTTCTCTCATACTATCATTACCGGAGGGCACAACTTGGAGGGAATATTACAGGGCCATGCAAAAGTATTCACCCCTTGGTGTTTTTCCTGTTTTGTTGCATTACAACCTTGAAATGAAAATAGATTTCTGGGGGGGGTTTGTACCATTTGATCTACACATCATGTCTACCAATTTTGAATGTGCAAAATATGTTTTTTTTCTTTTACTGTGGCACAAATAATATGTAAGGCAAACAGAAATCCTAAGGGTATGTGCACACACACTAATTACGTCCGTAATTGACGGACGTATTTCGGCCGCAAGTACCGGACCGAACACAGTGCAGGGAGCCGGGCTCCATGCATCATACTTATGTACGATGCTAGGAGTCCCTGCCTCGCTGCAGGACAACTGTCCCGTACTGAAAACATGATTACAGTACGTGACAGTGGTCCTGCAGCGAGGCAGGGACTCCTAGCATCGTACATAACTGATGCTAGGAGCTCGGCTCCCTGCACTGTGTTCGGTCCGGTACTTGCGGTCGAAATATGTCCGTCAATTACGAACGTAATTAGTGTGTGTGCACATACCCTTAAAGTCAATGCTTCCTGGAGCTGCTTTTCTGCGGCAATTACAGATACAAGTCTCTTTGGATATGTCTCTAATTAGCTTGGCACGTTTAGACACTAGGATTTTTGCCTATTCTTCCAGGCAAAACTGCTCCAACTCCTTCATGTTCGATGGGTTGTGTTCATGTACCTACAGCATTCTTTAGCCCCTAAGGCCTCATGCACACTTCAGTCTTTTCCTTCAGGGTGATAGCACCCTGAACCCATTCATTTCAATGGGCCCATGCACAGTTCAGTTATTTAAACGGATCCGTTGTTCCGTCCCGTCAAAAGTAGAGCATGTCCTACTTTGGTCAGTGATTCAGTGACCGTGTGGCCCATACAAGTCAATGGGTCAGTCGAAAAAAACCGATGGCACACGGAAGGCTTCCGTGTGCCGTCCGTTTTTGACAGATCCATTGCCATAGCAACGGCTGGGTGAGCCAAAGTTCACAGACTACAGTACACATTCATTCCTGAAGATGGATGTGGAGAGACTCGTAGCATTGGTGCATGATCACCCAGAACTGTGGGATACGCGGGCAGAATGCTACCACGACCGCTATAAAAAGGACGCCACGTGGGAGGAACTTGCCAAGGAGCTTTTGACGCACAGATGGCAGCAGGAAACTAGTGCCCAGCGTCACAAAATATGTATGTAAATGCACACATTTCACTCCAAAAATAAAAAAAAAAACAAAAGCAAGCCAAGCAGAGTAATCCCAAACTGTTCTCTATGCTCTGAAAGCTGCAGAAAACAGCACCAAAAACTTCTTGGAACCTTTCTATGGGTGTTTCCTGGACATGTGACAAGTTCAAATGAAGTTTACTTTCCATTTTTTAAACGGAAGCACAACATCCGTGTAAAACAGAAACACGGAACGGAAACGGAGTGCACAAGGAAACAAAAATGGACACACGGATCCGTCGGTGATGGAAGTGTGCATGAGGCCTTCAGGACACAGCTAATTTTTTAAAATCTGACGGGTCACTTTATGTGGTAATAACTCCGGAATGCTTTTACCTATCCAAGCGATTCTGAGATTGTTTTCTCGTGACACATTGGACTTTGTTACTGGCAAAATTTGCTCGATACATTAAGTATTTAATTGTGAAAACGCCAAAATTTAGCGAAAAATTGCAAAAATTTGCATTTTTCTACATTTATATGTATCTGCTTGTAAGACAGATAGTATTACCACACAAAATTGTTGCTAATTAACATCACCCATATGTCTACTTTAGATTGGCATTGTTTTTTGAACATCCTTTTATTTTTCTAGGACGTTACAAGGCTTAGAACTTTAGCAGCAATTTCTCACATTTTCAAGAAAATTTCAAAAGGCTATTTTTACAGGGACCAGTTCAGTTGTGAAGCGGATTTTAGGGCCTTATATATTAGAAACCCCCGATAAGTCACCCCATTTTAAAAACTTTACCCCTCAAAGTATTAAAAACAGCATTTAGAAAGTTTTAAAGGGAATGTGTCGCTAGAAATTTTTTTTTTTTTTTTTTAGTTAAACCGTTAGTATATACACGATTACACATTGTTCTAATTTTTTAAAATTTTTCACAAGTCAGGAAATATTATAAATTAGATTCTAATTTATAACATTTCCATGTGCTGGTCACTAGAGGGAGCAATGCCCAAAATTGCAGCATTGGCATGTGGTAAAGCAACCTCATTGCTTTATGCTGCAAAATTGGAGAAGACACACTCGCTCTAGTGTGCTCAAACAATCCCCCTCCTTTATCCTGGCTAGTGCCAGGAGAAAGGAGGGGGTTGAATGTTCAAACCTCCTACACTGTGTGCCGCCATTTTTTGAGCGAATGCACAGTGTAGTAGGCTTACATACAGTGGTGATCACACAGTAAAACACGAACGTACACAAACATAACTTACCTGCTCCCTCCGCTCCTAGTCCTTGCTTCTGAACATATGTCCGGAAGCCGCGACCGGAAGTAGTCCTCTTACTGTCCGGCCGCGGCTTCTGGTCCACATGAAAATGGCGCCGGATGTCGCTCGGCCGAAGACCTTCCTTTTGGACTGTGTGGGAGCGTTTGCATTCTCTATGGGGATGTATGTGCCGTATTCTATCTCTGTATGTGTCGTTAATCGACACATACAGAGATGAAAAAAAAAATGGCAGCCCCCATAGTGAAGTAAAACTAAGAAAAAAGTAAAACACAAATAAATAAAATGTATTTTAATAACACTAAAAGCAAATTTCTATAAAAAAAAATTTCCGCGACACCTGTCCTTTAACCCTTTAGACATTTCCAAGGAATTAAGGCAAAGTAGATGTGAAATTTTCACATTTCTTTTTTTGTTTGTAGAAATGCATTTTTCATCTATTTTCATTAGAAAATATTTTAGGCACCATGTCAGGTTTGAAAGGCTCTTGCGGTGCCAAAACAGTAGAAATCCCCCAAAAGTGACCCCATTTTGGAAACTATACCCCTTGAGGAAATTATCTAGGGGTATAGTGAACATTTTGACCCCCCTGGTTTTTTGCAGAAATTATTGGAATAGGCCGTGAAAATGAAAATCTACACTCAAAATTAGCTAAACCTACGTTTTCTTAGACTTTCCACAAGGACTAAGGGTATGTTCACACGGCCAAATTTCAGACGTATACGAGGCGTATTATGCCTCGTTTTACGTCTGAAAATAGGGCTGCAATACGTCGGCAAACATCTGCCCATTCATTTGAATGGGTTTGCCGACGTACTGTGCAGACGACCTGTAATTTACGCGTCGTTGTTTGACAGCTGTCAAACGACGACGCGTAAATTTACTGCCTCGGCAAAGAAGTGCAGGGCACTTCTTTGCCACGTAATTTGAGCCGTTCTTCATTGAAATCAATGAAGCACGGCTCAAGGTTTACGAGCGTCTCAGACGCCTCGTAAATTACAAGGAGGAGCTTTTACGTGTGAAACGAGGCAGCTGTTAACAGTCTGTCTTTTCACACGTAACTGCCTCTCAGCGTGTGAACATACCCTAAAGGAGAAAATGCACCACTACATTTGTAAAACAATTTCTCCCGAGTAAAACAGCACCTCACATATGGTCATAAACGGCTGTTTGGACACACGGCAGGGCTTAGAAGGGAAAGAGCACCATTTGGCTTTTGAAGCTCAAATTTAGCAGGAATGGTTTGCGGAGACCACGTCGCATTTGCAAAGCCCCTAAGGGACCAAAACAGTGAAAACACCAAAAAAGTGAGTCCATTTAGGAAACTACACCCTTTGAAGAATCCATCTAGGTGTGTAGTGAGCATTTTGAACCCACAGGGGTTTCATAGATTTTGTTAGAATTGGGCAGTGAAGATTAAAAAAAAATCCTTTTTTTCCAATAAGAAGTAGCTTTAGCTCAAAATTTTTTATTTTCTCAACAAATAAAGGAATAAAAGAACCCCAACATTTGTAAAGCAACTTCGCTGGAGTATGGCAATACCCCACTTGTGGTCATAAACTGCTGTTTGGGCACACGGCAAGCATCAGAAGAGAAGGAGCGCCATTTGGCTTTTGAAGCACAGATTTTGCTGGATTGGTTTCTTGACACCATGTCACTTTTGCAAAGCTCCTAAGGTACCAGTACAGTGGAAACTCCCCAAAAGTGACTCGATTCACGAAACTACACCCCTTGAGGAATTCATCTAGGGGTGTAGTGAGCATTTTGACCCCACAGGCGTTTCATAGATTTTATTAGAATTGGGCAGTGAAAATTAAAAAAATCCTTTTTCTTCAATAAGACGTAGTTTTAACTGAAAATGTTTAATTTTATCAACAAATAAATAAAAAAAAGCACCCCAACACTTGTAAAGCAACTTCTCCTGTGTATGGCAATACCACATATGTGGTCATTAACTGCTGTTTGGGCACAGAGTAGGGCTCAGAAGGGAAAGAGCGCCATTTGACTTTTGGAGTACAGATTTTGCTGGATTGGTTTCTGGGTGCTTTGTTGCATTTGCAAAGTCCCTGTGGGACCAAAACAGTGTATCCCCCCCAGAAGTGACCCCATTTTGGAAACTACACACCTCAAGGTATTCACCTAGGTGTGTAGTGACCATATTAACCCCGCAGGTGTTTACCATAAATAAATGTGCTGCGTATGGTGCAAAGTAAAAATTAAAAATTTTCCCAAGATATGCCAATTCAGTGGCAAGTATTGGTGTGCACTCGATGTTGCAGAGTGAAAATTTGATTTTTTCCATAGATATGCCAATATGGTGCCAGCTTGTGCCACCATAACAAGACAGCTCTCTAATTATTATGCTGTGTTTCCCGGTTTTAGAAACACCCTACGTGTGGCCCTGATCTGTTGCCTGGACATTCGACCAGGCTCAGGAGTGAAAGAGTACCATGTAAAATGAAGGCCTAATTTGGCAATTTACAAAGTATTGGATCACAATTGCAGGGCTCTGATGGGAAATAATAAAAGAAACTGCAGAGAAGTTACCCCATTTTGGAAACTGCACCCCTCAAGACATTTATTAAGGGGTGTAGTGAGCATTTTCACCCCATAGGTCTTTTCCATTAATTATTACGCTGCGGAAGGTGCAAAGTAAAAATGACAATTTTTCCCTAGATATGCTATTTCAGTGGCAAATATGTCGTGCCCAGCTTGTGCCACTGGAGACACACACCCCAAAAATTGTTAAAAGGGTTCTCCCGGGTATGGCGATGCCATTTATGTGGAAGTAAACTGCTGTTTGGGCACACTGTAGGGTTCAGAAGGGAGGTAGCGCCATTTGGCCTTTGGAGCGTGGATTTTGCTTGGTACTAGTTTTGTTTGGAGTTTTACTGGTGTTTCCGTTTATAATGTGGGGGTACATGTAAGCCAGGCGGAGTATATTAGGAGGCATAGTCAGGTGGTATAATGGGTAAAAAAAAACAATAAAATCCATAGATGTGTGTTACGCTGTGACACAATCCTTTCTGCACAGTCCAGTGTCTCACTAATAAATGGTCCTTACTTATTCCCCTTTTGGTCCACACTCTTTGTAGTTTGAGGAATTTTGCTGGGAAGTGTTGTCCTGGTATAATACGGGCACCCTCACTTCCAGCAGATATGTTTGGGCCCTCCCCTTACTGGTTCCCTAATTTTAGAGGCTTTGATAATTCGCCACTTGAAACAGAAGAAATGTTCCCCTCGGGTCGGCACAACTGCATATTATTTCTTTCCTGACTTACTGGAGCCTTAACTAATTTTATTTTTTCATAGACGTAGTGGTATGAGGGCTGTTTTTTTTGTGGGATGAGCTGTAGTTTTTATTGGTACCATTTTGGGGTACATACGACTTTTTGATCACTTGTTATCCTTTTTTTTGGGAGGCAAGGTGACCAAAAACCAGCAATTCTGGCATTTTTTTTAGTTCTTTTTATACAGCGTTCACCACGCGTTATAAGTTACATGTTACCTTTATTCTGCGGGTCAGTCCGATTCCGGTGATACCTAATTTATAGCACTTTTTTATGTTTTACAACTTTTTGCACAATAAAATAACTTTTGTAAAGAGAATGGATTTTTTCTGTTGCCAAGTTGTGAGATCCATAACGGTTTTCATTTTTTAGTCGACGGAGCTGTATGAGGGCTTGTTTTTAGCAAGACGAGTTATAGTTTTTATAGGTACCATTTTTGGGTACATGCGACTTTTTGATAACTTTTCATTTAAATTTTTGGAAGACAAAGTGACCAAAAAATAGCAATTATGTCAGTATTTTTTAGTTGTGTTTTTTTTTACGGCGTTCACTGTGTGGAATAAATAACATAATATTTTTATAGTTAAGGCTGTTACAGTCGCAGCAATACTAAATATGTATGGCTTTATTATTTTTTTCAATAATAAATGACTTGATAAGGGAAAAATGGCGATTGTGTTTTATTTTATTACTTGAAATTTTTATTGTATTTTTTACAACTTTTATTTGTACACTTTTTTTTTACACTTTTCTTTAGTCCCACTAGGGGACTTGGGGGTCCAACTGTTTGTTTGATGTTCTAATACATTGCACTACCTATGTAGTGCAATTTATTAGAACTGTCAGCTGTTCACTGACAGCAAGCTGATCAGGCTCTGTCTCCGGACGAGGCCTAATCGGCTTCCGTAATGGCAGATAGGAAGCCATTGTTAGGTCTCCTGTTGCCATGGTAGCAGTCGCCAGCCTTGCCATCGCATGGCATGCTGCCGATTTCATACAAACCACTTTGATGCAGCGATTGCACTGGATCGCTGCATTGAAGGGGTTAATGGCAGGAATCGGAGCTAGCTCCGGTTCCTGCCTTTACAGTGGGATGTCCGCTGTAACATACAGCGGACACCCACTGCTGATGACGACGGGTCATAGGAGGATTCCGTTATTGGCAGACCGTGAGGTAAGTATTAGGCCTCCGATCGCCTTTGCAGCCACCGGCAACTCAGCGATCACGTTGCTGGGGTTCCGGTGGCTATGAACTCCTCACGTGCTGCGATCTCTATTGAACGCAGCATGTGAGGGGTTAATCGGTCGGATCGGAGGCTAGCTCCGGTCCTGGCCGATACCTCAGGGTGCCAGCTGTAACATCTCTTTCACGTACAGTTACGTGGAATTGCGGGAAAACACCAGCTCCCATCACGTAACTGGACGTGAAATTGCGGGAAGGGGTTAAAGAAAGTTTATATGATACTTGGAGAATCCTTCATGAAAACTAAAGAGATTACAATTTCTTCTCTAACCCCCATAAAATATACTCCCGTATTGACCTATTTCTTACAGATAAATGGTTATTACAAAAAAACGTACACACTAAGATTGATATTATATCTTGGTCTGACCATGCACCTATCTCTATAACTATTTCTGAGGAATTCAATAACCTGCCTTCCTTTCCTTGGAGAATGAATAATTCACTTTTGAATAAATCCGACTTGTCTAATCAAATTTAAATTAATTTAACAGAATATTTTGAAATAAATGACAATGGTGAAACTTCAGTGATCAGGGGCCTTCTTATTAAACTGGTAGCGACTGAAAAGAAAAAAAGTATGGTAACCATTGATAGTCTTATGAACAAAATAAAAACCTTAGAGGATAGCAATAAATCAAATTTCTCCTCTCAAACCCTTATAGAAATTAAAAAGCTCCGCTCCTAATTAGGGCTTATTCACACGAACGTATAATACGTCCGTGCTTCGCGCGTGATTTTCACGTGCGGTGCACAGACCTATGTTAATGAATGGGGCCGTTCAGACTGTCAGTGAATTTCACGCAGCGTATGTGCGCTGCGTGAAATGCACGACATGTCTTATAATTGCCCGTGTTTCGCGCTGCACGCACACATTGAAGTCAATGGGTGCGTGCAAATCGCGCTCGGCACACGGAAGCACTTCCGGGTGCCGCGCGTGATTCGTGCAACAGCAGTAAAATAAATGAATGAAAGCAGAAAAGCACCACGTGCTTTTTTGTTTGCAAACATAAAGACAGTGTGCCATAATGATGCCGGCTGCGCAAAAATCACGCAGCCGCGCATCATATGCTGATGACACACGGACCTTTTGCGCGCGCAAAACGAAACGTTTGTTGTGCACTTGCAAAACTGACACGTCCGTGTGAATAAGGCCTTATACCTATATATGCAAAATAGGTATGAACTCAACCTCAGGAAATCTAAGTTGACTCATTATTGGCAAGGCAATAGAGCGTCCAAGCTTCTTGCTATACAGAGAGGCGAAATAGAAAATTCCCTATATTATTGACACGAATGGTAATAAAATTCTTAATCCGCAGAAGATTACAGAAGCTTTTGTGGACTATTATAGTACCTTATATAATTTAAACAATCAACTTGATACTACCCAACCCAATACGGAAATAATTAATAACTTCCTGAAGGATATATCCTTACCTCAGAAATCGCTGACCCAAAAGGATCTTCTAAATAAAGAGATCTCCTTGTCTGAAATCACTGACGTAATAAAATCCTTGAAACCCAATAAATCCCCAGGTCCTGACGGACTGACCAATGAATATTTTAAACACAGGTAATTGTCCACAGGAAATACTCCACGCATTGATAGTTAAACTTCCTAAACCTGGTAAATCTCCTGATTGCCCTCCTAATTTCCGCCCCATTTCTCTCCTGAATACCGATTTTAAAGATATATGCTAAAATATTAGCAAATCGGCTGCTTGACATTCTTCCACGATTAATTAAAATTGACCAAGTGGGATTTGTTAAAGGTAGACAAACATCAGATGGTACAAGGCGTTTTCTGGATCTTGTGGAATTGGTGGATTCTGGTAGAGCGCCTTCTCCTCTTCTCTCATTGGATGCAGAGAAGGCGTTCAATAGAGTTAACTGGAAATATTTAAAACTAGTTCTGAACAAGTTTGGTTTTGACAGTCCCTTCCTCTCTGCTTTACTAGCCTTATATTCTAATCCTAATGCATCGGTATATCCTTCAGGTTTTACTTCTAAATCCTTCCACATTACAAATGGAACTAGGCAGGGCTGCCCTATGTCTCCACTAATCTTTGCATTGATGATGGAGCCTTTTGCGGAACATATTAGATCAGCACAAAACATCACAAACATCACAGGTATTAAAATAGGGGATCATGAGCACCGCATTGGCCTATTTGCCGATGACGTTCTTATCGCCCACACGAATCCGATAGTATCACTTCTTGCAGTATTGGATATTATCCAAAAATTCAGTGATGTCTCCTATTACAAGATCAATACCTCTAAATCTCAGATTCTTTATCTGGGATTAAAGAAATCTGAAGTGTCTGTCCTCAAATCAGTTTACAAATTCACATGGGTGAAAAACTCCCTCCGCTACTTAGGTATTGATATAGCATACCCGGCATCGAAACTATTTGAGGTAAATTACATCCCCCTTCTGATCACCATTAAAGAAGACATTCAAAGATTACAATTACAGGGTATTTCGTGGTTAGGCAGGATATCGGCATGCAAAATGGTAATTTTTCCCAAGATTCTTTATATGTTCCGCAATGTTCTGATATTTCTCTCCGTCTCATATATTAAGAAATTACAATCTATACTACAGGGTGGGCCATTTATATGCCAATATTTATTTGAAAGAATAAAGTAACGTTAAAACCAAGCACACCATTGTTTTTCTTGTGAATTCTCGATAAGTTTGATGTCACATGACCCTCTTCCCATTGAAAAAACTAAAGTTGGATACAAAATGGCCGACTTCAAAATGGCCGCCATGGTCAACACCCAGCTTGAAAAGTTTCCCCCCTCCCATATACTAATGTGCCACAAACAGGAAGTTAATATCACCAACCATTCCCATTTTATTTAGGTGTATCCATATAAATGGCCCACCCTGTATAATCGTTTATATGGGGGAACAGGAAACCCGGAGTTAAGGCAGATATATTGTACTTGCCCACTCATAGGGGAGGTCTAAATGCTCCTTCAGTCCTATCTTACTATAGAGCAGTTATATTAGATCAATTAAAATCTCTTTGGTCACAGGACACATCTAAACTCTGGGTTCATATTGAGCTTCATTTTCTGGGTAAACACCATTTCGTCCCACTTAAAAGCATTGTTATTCTTTCAAACAGATTTTACTCCTTATCTATCCACCTTGAAAGCAGTGGTACAAGTGTGGAAGCCATCAGCTATCAATTCCAAATGATCGAACCTTCACTTGTATAGCTCGTCAGTAGACGTTCTAGAAGCATCTATTGAAAATCTTTCCATATCTAACTGGAAGGATAGAGGACTTTTAACTATTGGCCAATTCTGGCAAAATGACTCCTTTATTTCTTTCTCATACTTGGTTGACACTTTGGGAATTCCTAAACAGGATTTTTTTAAATTTCTACAAATAAAACATTTATTGTCAAATTTGCCAATACCTTTCAAGAGTTTATGCCCTTCTCTACTTGATAGCTGGTAGCTTTCCTCACAAACCAACATTAGAGGTATTTCAAAATGCTACAAACTATTAAATGACCCCAAAATTGATCCGTCTGAGGATATTAAGAAAAAATGGGAACATATCCTTCATATTTCTATCCTTATCTATTTCTATAGTGGTGTACTGCTCACTCCAATATAGCTAAAGCTTCCAAGTGTATTAATCATCTAGAAAATGCTAGAAAAATGCTTTATTTCTGGTACTTGACACCACTGAAACTCAACCAGATTTATCCACGGTTCTCCAACCTATGCTGGAAATGTAAGACAGAAGTGGGAACGCCTTATCATCTCTGGTGGGAATGCACAATGGTCTCCAATATCTGGTCCCAACTATTGAAAATCTTATCCAAAATTCTTAAGCGACAACTTCCTCCCAATCCTCAAATGGCCTTGATAGGCCTTGACTTAGGCCCATTCCCCCTGACCAGAAAACTGTATTGTTACATGCATTCATAGCAACGAGATTCAAAATTGCACAGTTTTGGAAAGCAAACGACTCCCCACCATTGAAACTAATTATTCAGGGAATTAATGGTAACTGCTGGTTCGAATTGATGTATGCTAATGCCCGTAATAACAAACAGGGATTTTGCTCCAACTGGAGCCCTTGCCTCAAAAGCTCATTCAACAATATTCCAAAAGATCTGTATGAATTTCGAATGTATTCCTACATTTTGTAAGTTCTCTTCCGCTCTCTAAATGTTCTACTGTTAAACAGTTTCGATATTATACTGATTGGCAACTCATACTTCGTATACTGTTGGATTATGATTGTATTTTATGAAAAAGTTTTGAATAAAAATCAATGTTCAAAAAAAAATAAAAATTTACATCTCCCGGGGACGTGGCCAGACCACTGATGGCACTGGCCACATAGTGTGACAGCACTGTATCCAGTCTCCTTCTACAAGCTGCTCATCTTGGCTTTCCGGTCTTCAGATCGGATATTTACCTCATCATGACTCAGGGCAGGCCCCAGAAACGCAGCTTTCTTGTTAAACTGACAGAATTTTTCGCCAAAGACCCGTCGCTCTCCACAATGGCCTCGCAGGCATGACTCTCATAGTCTATACTTTCCCCAGCATCTATTAGCGATAGAGCGTTGGAAAGGTCACAGGACAGAGAAGAGACTGCTGATCTGCCATTAACCCCTTCCCGCAATTTCACGTACAGTTACGTGATGGGAGATGGTGTTTTCCCGCAATTCCACGTAACTACGTGAAACAGATGGAGCTGGCTCAGGAGCTGAGCCAGCGACATCACCGCCGGGTGACAGCTGTATGTTACAGCTGGCACCCTGAGGTATCGCCCAGGACCGGATTTAGCCTCCGATCCGACCGATTAACCCCTCACATGCTGTGTTCAACAGAGATCGCAGCATGTGATTAGTTTATAGCCACCGGCACCCCAGCAACGTGATCGTTGGGTTGCCTGTGGCTGCAAAGGCGATCGGAGGGCTAATACTTACCTCCCAGTCTGCCCGTAACGGAATCCTCCTATGCCCCGTCGTCGGCGGAGCCCAGGAGGCTTCCGGTACCATCGGCAAGATGGCGCCGGCTCAGCTTCCGGCTCAGAAGCTGAGCCGGCGTCATCAGCAGTGGGTGTCTGCTGTTTGTTACAGCGGACATCCCACTGTAAAGGCAGGAACCGGAGCCAGCTCCGATTCCTGCCATTAACCCCTTCAATGCAGCGATTTAATACAATCGCTGCATCAAAGTGGTTTGTATGAAATCGGCAGCCAGCCATGCGATGGCAAGGCTGGCGACTGTTACTATGGCAACAGGATGCCTAACAACGGCTTCCTATCTGCCATTATGGAAGCCGATTAGGCCCCAAACCGGAGGCGGAGCCTGAACGGCTTGCTGTCAGTGAACAACTAACAGTTCTAATACACTGCACTACATAAATGGTGCAATGTATTAGAACATCAAACAAACAGTTGGACCTTCAAGTCCCCTAGTGGGACTAAAGAAAAGTGTAAAAAAAAAGTAAAAATAAAAGTTTTAAAAAATATAATAAAAGTTTCAAATAATAACACAAAACACAATCGCCCTTTTTCCCTTATCAAGTCATTTATTATTGAAAAAAATAATAAAGCCATACATATTTGGTATCGCTGCGACCGTAACGACCTCAACTATAAAAATATTATATTATTGATTCCGCACAGTGAACGCCGTAAAAAAAAAAACTAAAAAATACTGACATAATTGCTATTTTTTGGTCACTTTGTCTTCCAAAAATTGGAATAAAAAGTGATCAAAAAGTCGTATGTACCCAAAAATGGTACCTATAAAAACTATAACTCGTCTCACAAAAAACGAGCCCTCATACAGCTCCATCGATGAAAAAATTAAAACCGTTATGGCTCTCACAACTTGGCAACAGAAAAAATTCATTCTCTTTACAAAAGTTATTTTATTGTGCAAAAAGTTGTAAAACATCAAAAAGTTCTATAAATTAAGTATCACCGGAATCGGACTGACCCGCAGAATAAAGGTAACATTTAATTTATAATGCGTGGTGAACGCTGTATAAAAAGAATTTAAAAAATATGCCAGAATTGCAGTTTTTTGGTCACCTTGGCTCCCAAAAAAAAAAGGATAACAAGTGATCAAAAAGTCGCATGTACCCCAAAATGGTGCAAATAAAAACTACAGGTCGTCCCGCAAAAAAAAACAGATCTCATACCACTACGTCTATGAAAAATAAAATTAGTTAAAGAGGCTCTGTCACCAGATTTTGCAACCCCTATCTGCTATTGCAGCAAATAGGCGCTGCAATGTAGATTACAGTAACGTTTTTATTTTTTAAAAACGAGCATTTTTGGCCAAGTTATGACCATTTTTGTAGTTATGCAAATGAGACTTGCAAAAGTCCAAGTGGGTGTGTTTAAAAGTAAAAGTCCAAGTGGGCGTGTATTATGTGCGTACATCGGGGCGTTTTTAATACTTTTACTAGCTGGGCGTTCTGATGAGAAGTATCACCCACTTCTCTTTAGAACGCCCAGCTTCTGGCAGTGCAGATCTGTGACGTCACTCACAGGTCCTGCATCGTGTCGGACACATCGGCACCAGAGGCTACAGTTGATTCTGCAGCAGCATCAGCGTTTGCAGGTAAGTAGCTACATCGACTTACCTGCTAACGCCGATGCTGCTGCAGAATCAACTGAAGCCTCTGGTGCCGATGTGTCCTCGCTCGTCTGACACGATGCAGGACCTGTGAGTGACGTCACAGCGTGATCTGGCAGAAGCTGGGCGTTCTGAAGAGAAGTGGATGATACTTCTCGTCAGAGCGCCCAGCTAGTAAAAGTATTAAAAACGCCCCGATGTACGCACATAATACACGCCCACTTGGACTTTTACTTTTAAACACACCCACTTGGACTTTTGCAAGCCTCATTTGCATAACTACAAAAATGGTCATAACTTGGCCAAAAATGCTCGTTTTTTAAAAATAAAAACGTTACTGTAATCTACATTGCAGCGCCTATCTGCTGCAATAGCAGATAGGGGTTGCAAAATCTGGTGACAGAGCCTCTTTTTAAGGCTCCAATAAGCCAGGAAATAAAAATATGCAGTTGTGCCGGCCCGAGGGGAACGTTTCTTCTGTTTCAAGTGGTGAATTATCAAGGCCCCTAAAATTAGGGAAACAGGAAGGGTAGGGTCCAAACATATCTGCTGGAAGTGAGGGCGCCCGTATTATACCAGGACAACACTTCCCAGCAAGATTCCTCAAACTGCAAAGATCCTGAGTGTGGACCAAAAGGGGAATAAGTGAAGACCATTTATTAGTGCGACACCGGCCTGTGCAGAAAGGACTGTGTCACAGCGTAACACACATCTATGGATTATTTTGTTTTTTTTACCCCATTATTATACCACCTGATTATGCCCCTTATATACTCCGCCCGGCTTACATGTACCCCCACATTATAAACGGAAACACCAGTAAGACTCCAAACAAAACTACTACAAGCAAAATCCACGCTCCAAAAGCCAAATGGCGCTACCTCCCTTCTGAACCCCACAGTGTGCCCAAACAGCAGTTTACTTCCACATATATGGCATCGCCATGCCCGGGAGAACCCTTTTAACAATTTTTGGGGTGTGTGTCTCCAGTGGCACAAGCTGGGCGCCACATATTGGCATATCTATGGAAAATATCCCATTTTCACTCTGCAACATCGAGTGCACACCAATTTCTGCCAATCACCTGTGGGGTTAATATGCTCACTACACCCCTAGGTGAATACCTTGAGGGGTGTAGTTTCCAAAATGGGGTCACTTCTGGGGGGGATCCACTGTTTTGGACTTTGCAAAAGCGACATAGCGCCCAGAAACCAATTGTTAAGGATCTGCCAGGCACAGCTTCTGTATCCACGCCCATAGGTAATCAGTCTGCACCTGCTTCTATGTCTGTGAGACTGACTCCATCTTCCACCACTCAGGATGGCAGGCTTAGGAGTGGGAGAGCCTATCACAGCCTGGCCAGACGGAGCTAGCTCCCGCCCTCTGTCTATTTATACCTGCCTTTCCTGTTCCTCCTTGCTTGTGATTCTTCTCTGTTGGTTTCCTGGCCCTGCTTCAGCTTCTTGCACTACTTGTCCCTGCTTCGTATTGACCCTGGCTTACTGACTACTCTTCTGCTCTGCGTTTGGTACCTCGTACACTCCTGGTTTGACTCGGCTTGTTCACTACTCTCCTGCTCTGCGTTTGGCACCTTGTACTCTCCTGGTTTGACTCGGCTCGTTTACTACTCTTGTTGCTCACTGTGTTGCCGTGGGCAACTGCCCAGTTTCCCTTTGTTCTGTGTTTCCTTGTCTGGTTGTCTGTCGTGCACTTACTGAGTGTAGGGACCGTCGCCCAGTTGTACCCCGTCGCCTAGGGCGGGTCGTTGCAAGTAGGCAGGGACTGAGTGGCGGGTAGATTAGGGCTCACTTGTCTGTTTCCCTATCCCTGTCATTACATAATCACAAGCCCATATACCTACTCTACCCTGGTCTCTCACACCACTATGGACCCCCTTGAGACCCTGGTTCAGCAAATGCAGGGTCTCTCCCTACAGGTCCACGCCCTGGCTCAGAGGGTCAACCAGCCTGATGCTACCATGGTAGTGCCCCTCACCTCACCTCTTGAACCCCACCTGAAGTTGCCTGACCGGTTCTCAGGGGACCGGAAGATTTTTCTCTCCTTTCGGGAGAGTTGTAGGCTCTATTTTCGTTTAAAGCCCCACTCCTCAGGTTCTGAGAGCCAGCGGGTGGGTATAGTTATGTCCCGGCTCCAGGAAGGGCCACAAGAATGGGCCTTCTCCTTGGCTCCTGACGCCCCTGAACTTTCCTCCGTTGATCTTTTATTTTCTGCTCTCAGACTCATTTATGACGAGACTGACAGGACTGCCTTTGCCGAGAGTCAGCTGGTGACCTTACGTCAGGGTAAGAGACCTGTTGAGGAGTATTGCTCTGACTTTAGGAAGTGGTGCGTAGCTTCTCGGTGGAATGACCCTGCCTTAAGGTGCCAGTTTAGGTTGGGTCTGTCGAACGCCCCGGAAAGACCTGCTAGTTAGCTATCCCTCTTCTGACTCCCTAGACCAGGTTATGGCTTTAGCGGTACGACTTGACCGACGTCTCAGGGAACGACAACGTGAACGTTTATGTGTTCTCCTCTGACTCCCCCATGATGCCTCCCGAGGTTCCGTTGCTTCGTTCTTCCACGGAAGACTCGGAGGTACCTATGCAACTCGGGGCCTCCGTGTCCCCCCAACAACGTAGAGAGTTCCGCAGGAAGAATGGTCTCTGCTTCTATTGTGGGGATGATAAGCATCAAGTGAACACCTGTCCTAGACGCAAGAATAAGCAGCCGGAAAACTTCCGCGCCTAAGTGATCATCGGGGAGGTCACTTGGGCGCACAGGTATTTCCCGTAAATATGAAACGTAATAAAATCTTGCTTCCCTTTCAGGTCTCTTTTGGTGGTAGGTCTGCTACCGGCAGTGCCTTCGTGGATTCAGGGTCGTCTGCTAATATCATGTCTGTGGAATTTGCTATGTCTCTAGCTATGCCTTTGATTGATTTGCCTAAACCTGTCCCGGTAGTGGGTATCGACTCCACTCCTCTTGCTAATGGTTATTTTACACAGCATACCCGTTTTTGAACTCCTTGTTGGCTCCATGCATTTGGAGCAGTGCTCTGTACTGTTGATGCAGGGATTATTGTTCGATTTGGATTTAGGCCTTCCCTGGTTGCAGTTGCATAATCCCACGTTTGACTGGAATACTGGGGATCTTACCAAATGGGGTAATGAATGCTTGACGTCATGTTTTTCTGTTAATTCTATTTCTCCCCCTGAGGCGGTGAACACGCTACCTGAGTTTGCTCAGGACTTCGCTGATGTTTTCTCTAAGGAGGCCTCCGAAGTGTTACCTCCTCATAGAGAATACGATTGCGCTATCGATTTGGTACCAGGAGCTAAGCTCCCTAAGGGTAGGATATTTAATCTCTCTTGTCCCGAACGTGAAGCCATGAGAGAGTATATCCAGGAATGCCTGGCCACGGGTTACATTCGCCCCTCTACTTCTCCGGTAAGTGCTGGCTTCTTCTTCGTAGGGAAGAAGGATGGTGGTCTTAGGCCATGCATTGACTACCGTAACTTGAATAAGGTCACTGTAAGGAACCAGTATCCCCTTCCTTTGATTCCTGATCTCTTTAATCAGGTTCAGGGGGCCCAATGGTTCTCTAAGTTTGATCTACGGGGGGCGTATAACCTTATCCGCATCAAAGAGGGGGATGAGTGGAAGACTGCGTTTAACACTCCCGAAGGTCATTTCGAATACGTCGTCATGCCCTTTGGGTTGTGTAATGCTCCCGCGGTCTTTCAGAATTTCATAAATGAGATTTTAAGAGATTACCTGGGGGTATTTCTTGTAGTGTACCTTGATGACATACTTGTGTTTTCCAAAGACTGGTCCTCCCATATTGAGCATGTCAGGAAGGTGCTCTAGGTCCTTCGGGAAAACAAACTGTTTGCGAAGACCGAAAAATGTGTGTTTGGGGAGCAGGAGATACCATTTTTGGGTCAAATCCTCACTCCTCATGAATTCCGCATGGACCCCGCCAAGGTCCAGGCTGTGGCGGAATGGGTCCAACCTGCCTCCCTGCAGGCGTTACAGTGCTTCTTGGGGTTCGCTAATTATTACAGGAGATTTATTGCTAACTTCTCGGTCATCGCTAAGCCTCTAACGGACCTCACTCGCAAGGGTGCTGATCTCCTCCACAGGTCTGAGGCTGTCCAGGCTTTTGAGGCCCTTAAGAAGTGCTTTATCTCGGCCCCGGTGTTGATTCAGTCCAACCAAATGGAGCCATTTATCGTGGAGGTTGACGCGTCCGAGGTGGGAGTGGGGGCTGTCTTGTCCCAGGGTACCAGGTCCCTCACCCATCTCCGCCCCTGTGCCTACTTCTCCAGGAAGTTTTCGCCCACTGAGAGTAACTATGATATTGGCAACCGCGAACTCTTAGCCATTAAATGGGCATTTGAAGAGTGGCGCCACTTCCTGGAGGGGGCTAGGCACCAGGTAACGGTCCTTACCGACCACAAGAATCTGGTTGTCCTAGAATCGGCCCCGAGGCTAAACCCGAGACAAGCTCGATGGGCGTTATTTTTTACCAGATTCAATTTTTTGGTTACCTATAGGGCTGGGTCTAAAAATATTAAGGCTGATGCACTGTCGCGTAGCTTCATGGCCAGCCCTCCTCCGGAAGAAGATCCTGCTTGTATTTTGCCTCCAGGTATAATCATTTCCTCTATTGATTCTGATTTAGTCTCCGAAATTGCTGCTGATCAAGGTTCAGCTCCCGGGAACCTTCCTGAGAACAAGCTGTTTGTTCCCCTGCAATTCCGGCTAAGGGTACTTAGGGAAAATCATGACTCCGCACTATCTGGTCATCCAGGCATCCTGGGTACCAAGCACCTCATTGCCAGAAACTATTGGTGGCCTGGGTTGCCTAAAGACGTTAAGGACTACGTCGCCGCTTGTGAGGTTGTGCTAGGTCCAAGACTCCCAGGTCCCGACCAGCGGGCTTACTATGTTCTTTGCCCATTCCCCAGAGACCTTGGACCCATATCTCCATGGGTTTTATCACCGATTTGCCTCCATCTCAAGGCAAGTCGGTGGTGTGGGTTGTAGTAGACCGCTTCAGTAAGATGTGCCACTTTGTGCCCCTCAAAAAACTACCCAATGCTAAGACGTTAGCTACCTTGTTTGTCAAACACATCCTGCGTCTCCATGGGGTCCCTGTCAATATTGTTTCTGACAGAGGGTTACAATTTGTTTCTTTGTTTTGGAGAGCCTTGTAAAAAGTTGGAGATTGATCTGTCCTTCTCCTCTGCCTTCCATCCTGAAACTAATGGCCAAACCGAGAGGACTAATCAGTCTCTAGAACAATATTTAAGGTGTTTTATCTCTGACTGTCAATATGATTGGGTCTCATTCATTCCCCTCGCCGAATTTTCCCTTAATAACCGGGTCAGTAACTCGTCAGGGGTCTCCCCCTTTTTCTGTAATTTTGGGTTTAATCCACGGTTCTCCTCCGTTTCACCTGGTAGTTCCAACAATCCCGAGGTAGAGGTCGTTCATCGGGAACTGTGCACAGTCTGGGCCCAGGTTCAGAAGAACCTAGAGGCGTCCCAGAGCATACAAAAAACTCAGGCAGATAGAAGACGTTCTGCTAACCCCTTGTTTATGGTCGGGGGATCTGGTGTGGCTATCGTCTAAGAACTTGCGCCTTAAAGTCCCGTCCAAGAAGTTTGCTCCCCGGTTTATAGGGCCGTACAAGGTCATTGAAGTCCTCAATCCTGTCTCCTTCTGACTGGAGTTGCCCCCATCTTTCGAGTACACAACGTGTTTCATGCCTCCCTCCTTAAACGCTGCTCCCCGTCCTTGGCTCCCTTGAGGAAACCTCCTGTCCCCAGTTCTCACACCTGAGGGGGTAGAATTCGAGGTGGCCAAGATTGTGGACAGCAAGATGGTCCAAGGCTCCCTCCAGTACCTGGTCCATTGGAGAGGATACGGGCCTGAGGAGAGGACTTGGGTACCCGCCCGGGATGTTCATGCTGGGGTATTGGTCAGGAGGTTCCACCTTAGTTTCCCCAATAAACCAGCTCCATCTAGAAAGGGTCCGGTGGCCCCTCATAAAAGGGGGGGTACTGTTAAGGATCTGCCAGGCACAGCTTCTGTATCCACGCCCATACGTAATCAGTCTGCACCTGCTTCTATGTCTGTGAGACTGACTCCATCTTCCACCACTCAGGATAGCAGGCTTAGGAGTGGGAGAGCCTATCACAGCCTGGCCAGACAGAGCTAGCTCCCGCCCTCTGTCTATTTATACCTGCCTTTCCTGTTCCTCCTTGCTTGTGATTCTTCTCTGTTGGTTTCCTGGCCCTGCTTCAGCTTCTTGCACTACTTGTCCCTGCTTCGTATTGACCCTGGCGTACTGACTACTCTTCTACTCTTCGTTTGGTACCTCGTACACTCCTGGTTTGACTCGGCTTGTTCACTACTCTCCTGCTCTGCGTTTGGCACCTCGTACTCTCCTGGTTTGACTCGGTTCGTTTACTACTCTTGTTGCTCACGGTGTTGCCGTGGGCAACTGCCCCGTTTCCCTTTGTTCTGTGTTTCCTTGTCTGGTTGTCTGTCGTGCACTTACTGAGTGTAGGGACCGTCGCCCAGTTGTACCCCGTCACCTAGGGCGGGTCGTTGCAAGTAGGCAGGGACTGAGTGGCGG
This sequence comes from Rhinoderma darwinii, assembly GCF_050947455.1. Classification (NCBI taxonomy): domain Eukaryota; kingdom Metazoa; phylum Chordata; class Amphibia; order Anura; family Rhinodermatidae; genus Rhinoderma; species Rhinoderma darwinii. The sequence goes on from NC_134687.1 coordinate 308,114,872, forward strand.
GTAGATTAGGGCTCACTTGTCTGTTTCCCTATCCCTGTCATTACACCAATCCAGCAAAATCTGTACTCCAAAAGCCAAATGGCGCTCCTTCCCTTCTGAGCCCTACTCTGTGCCCAAGCAGCAGTTTATGACCACATATGTGGTATTGCCGTACACAGGAGAAGTTGCTTTACAAGTGTTGGGGTGCTTTTTTTTTATTTATTTGTTGAGAAAATGAAAACTTTTCAGCTAAAACAACGTCTTATTGAAGAAAGGATTTTTTTTATTTTCACTGCCCAATTTTAATAAAATCTATGAAACACCTGTGGGGTCAAAATGCTCACTACACCCCTAGATGAATTCCTCAAGGGGTGTAGTTTCGTGAATCGAGTCACTTTCGGGTAGTTTCCACTGTACTGGTACCTTAGGAGCTTTGCAAAAGTGACATGGTGTCAAGAAACCAATCCAGCAAAATCTGTGCTCCAAAAGCCAAATGGCGCGCCTTCTCTTCTGATCCTTGCCGTGTGCCCAAACAGCTGTTTATGACCACAAATGGGGTATTGCCGTACTCCAGCGAAGTTGCTTTACAAATGTTGGGCTTCTTTTATTCCTTTATTTGTTGAGAAAATAAAAAATTTTGAGCTAAAGCTACGTCTAATTGGAAAAAAAGGATTTTTTATTATCTTCACTGCCCAATTCTAATAAAATCTATGAAACCCCTGTTGGTTCAAAATGCTCACTACACACCTAGATGGATTCTTCAAGGGGTGTAGTTTCCTAAATGGAGTCACTTTTCTTGGTGTTTTCACTGTTTTGGTCCCTTAGGGGCTTTGCAAATGCGACGTGGTCTCCGCAAACTATTCCTGCTAAATTTGAGCTCCAAAAGCCAAATGGTGCTCTTTCCCTTCTAAGCCCTGCCGTGTGTCCAAACAGCCTTTATGACCATATGTGGGGTGTTGTTTTACTCGGGAGAAATTGCTTTACAAATGTAGTGGTGCATTTTCTCCTTTAGTCCTTCTAAGAAAATGTAGGTTTAGCTAATTTTTTCTAAAGAAAGAATGTCGATTTTCATTTTCACGGCCTACTTACAATAATTTCTGCAAAAAACCTGCAGGGTCAAAATGCTCACTATACCCCTAGATAATTTCATCAAGGAGTATCGTTTCCAAAATGGGGTAACTTTTGGGGGATTTCCACAGTTTTGGCACAGCAAGAGCATTTCAAACCTGACATGGTGCCTAAAATATTTTATAATAAAAAGGAGGCCCCAAATCCTCTAGGTGCTCTTTTGCTTCGGAGGCCTGTGCTTCAGTCAATAAGTGCACTAGGGCCACATGTGGGGTATTTCTAAAAACGGCAGAATCTGGGCAATAGATATTGAGTTGCGTTTCTCTGGTAAAACTTTCTGTGTTACAAAAAAAATAGATGAAAAATGAATTTCTGCAACAAAAAAAAAAAGAAATGTGAAAATTTTACATCTACTTTGCCTTAATTCCTGTGAAACGTCTAAAGGCTTAAGAAACTTTCTAAATGCTGTTTTGAATACTTTGAGGAGTAAAGTTTTTAAAATGCAGTGACTTATCGAGGATTTCTAATATATAAGGCCCTAAAATCCGCTTCACAACTGAACTGGTCCCTGTAATAATAGCCTTTTGAAATTTTCTTGAAAATTTGAGAAATTGCTGCTAAAGTTCTAAGCCTTGTAACGTCCTAGAAAAATAAAAGGATGTTCAAAAAACAATGCCAATCTAAAGTAGACATATGGGTGATGTTAATTAGCAACAATTTTGTGTGGTATTACTATCTGTCTTACAAGCAGATACATACACTACCGTTCAAAAGTTTAGGGTCACTTCGAAATTTCCTTAATTTTGAAAGAAAAGCACAGTTTTTTTCAATGAAGATAACATTAAATTAATCAGAAATACACTTTATACATTGTTAATGTGCTAAATGACTATTCTAGCTGCAAACGTCTGGTTTTTATTGCAATATCTACATAGGCGTATAGAGGCCCATTTCCAGCAACCATCACTCCAGTGTTCGAACAACTGAAAAGATGCTGGAAGAGTGCCTGACGCCATCTGTCAAGCATGGTGGAGGTAATGTGATGGTCTGGGGTTGCTTTGGTGCTGGTAAAGTGGGAGATTTGTACAAGGTAAAAGGGATTTTGAATAAGGAAGGCTATCACTCCATTTTGCAATGCCATGCCATACCCTGTGGACAGGGTATGGAGCCAATTTCATCCTACAGCTTGATTGGAGCCAATTTCATCCTACAACAGGACAATGACCCAAAGCACACCTCCAAATTATGCAAGAACTATTTAGGGAAGAAGCAGGCAGCTGGTATTCTATCTGTAATGGAGTGGCCAGCGCAGTCACCAGATCTCAACCCCATAGAGCTGTTGTGGGAGCAGCTTGACCGTATGGTACGCAAGAAGTGCCCATCAAGCCAATCCAACTTGTGGGAGGGGCTTCTGGAAGCATGGGGTGAAATTTCTCCAGATTACCTCAGCAATTTAACAGCTAGAATGCCAAAGGTCTGCAATGCTGTAATTGCTGCAAATGGAGCATTCTTTGACGAAAGCAAAGTTTGAAGGAGAAAATTATTATTTGAAATAAAAATCATTATTTCTAACCTTGTCAATGTCTTGACTATATTTTCTAGTCATTTTGCAACTCATTTGATAAATATAAGTGTGAGTTTTCATGGAAAACACAAAATTGTCTGGGTGACCCCAAACTTTTGAACGGTAGTGTATAAATTTAGAAAAATGCTAATTTTTGTAATTTTTTTGCTAAATTTTGGTGTTTTTCACAATTAAATACGTAATGTATTGAGCAAATTTTGCCAGTAACATAAAGTCCAATGTGTCACAAGAAAACAATCTCAGAATCGCTTGGATAAGTAAAAGCATTCCCAAGTTATTACCACATAAATTGAAACATGTCCGATTTGAAAAAATTAGCTTTGTCCTGAAGGCCAAAACAGGCTGCGTACTTAAGGAGTTAAAAAGTAGGTTTGAGATACCCATGTCTTTAGTAGAAGAGCAAGATGAGCTCTTATCAATTTCTGGATCTGGGACAATATTAAAATCTCCACAAAAAAAGAAGAGACGCTTTTTTAATATTATTAACCAATTCTATCGTATCTTAAAGAAATTTGGATTGGTAAGAGTTAGGCGCATATATACAGACTATAGTGTAAGGGACGTTATTTATATGACAAATCACAATGAGATATCTGCCTTCGGGATCTGCTACGGAAGACACTAGTTGAAAGGCAATATTGTTTTTAAAGGCTATCATTACACCCCTCTCTTTGTTACTAGCATGGGAGAAAAATCCATTCAGAAAATTACGGTTAGAAATTCTTTTCGCATCTATTTAATTCAAGTGGGTTTCTTGAATACAGAATACATCGCATTTTTGTTTTCGAGCTGCCTTCCATAAAAGGGATCGATTGAAGGGGCTATTTAACCCTTTTACATTTAAAGAGCTAATATGGAGTACCATTGCGGAAAATAAACATAATCGATTACACAGCTAACATCAGTAAATGTGACATGGATGGGAATTTTGCTCAGCTCAAAAATAATAAATCTAGCATACCAAGGTTCTAGTAATCCGATCAAAATATAAAACTTAACAAAAATAAAGCCAAAAACAAAAAATGTGGAGTGTACAATCAATTACAGTCCTGGTTCCATACGAACCATATGAGAACATCCTAGATGGGAGGATGAACATCGGGTATAAGGAGAGGACCCGGAGAGGTCGGCCTTTCTCCGAACCCATATGAGAAATGTGAAAAACAGAGAGAATCATGTAGATGTTAAGGAGACAATAAACTTCATGTAACTTGGAAGTCATATAAATGAGTTAGTGTATGATATTTTGAGATATCACATAATATCACATGGTACCTGAGTCTCTGTAAGCCTGAAAATAGAGATTCATGAAAATAAAAATTAAAGCGTCCTCCAAAGAAAGGGCTTTTTGGTTTACAGTAGACCATTCTTGAGTGAGAGTGTGAGGCTTTTTCCTGGATGGAGATTTATCGCCCCCTAGTGGATTAGATAGGGACCATTTCCTGAGTAGCAAAGCAGCATCTTTAGGATTAGAGATGAGGTGAGTGAAACTATTCCTCGTTATTATTAGTTTCACAGGGTATCCGCATTTATATGAAATGTTATCTCTTAGAATCTTAGTAGATGTAGTAAATTCCCTCCGCCTGGAGAGTGTAGCTGGAGACAAGTCAGAAAATAAGGAGATTCTGTCGAAACGTTCAGGAAGTTCTTTTTTCCGCATTTCTGCTTTCATTAACGCCCCCTTGAAATGGTAAAAGTGAATGCGCGCCAAAACATCTCTAGGCACGTTCGCTGGAATAGATTTGGGCTTTGGGATGCTGTGAGCCCTATCAATCAATTAATCTCTTTCAGCTGCTTCAGGGACTAGTCACAAATAAGTCAGTAAGAAATTCTGACAATTGAGTGTCAGTAAGAGACTCAGGTATGTTGCGGAATCTGATATTGTTCCTTCTGGAACGATCCTCCAGATCTGCCAGCTTTAGTTTTATGGTGGCTATATCGTCCTCCATTTCATCATGTGCATCCACCAACTGATTATGTGCCCCCACACATTCCTCCATTTTTTCTTCCAAGTGGGCAGTGCGCTCACCTATGTATGTGATATCAGATCTTAGAGATAAAATAGCAGAGTGAATGTCGTTGTGAAATGACTCTCTGAGTTCTTGCAGCATGATTCTCATTTCAGTAGAGGAGACAGGAGTTTCTGATGCAATCTTGTGGCAGGATGTAGTGCTGCTATTGCTGCTGCATGGCACAGCTTTTGAGGGAGAAGTTAACTTCTCTGGGGAAGCAGATAAGGAGGGGTGTGTGGGGGATTTCTGAGATACTTTTGAAAAGTCCTCTGATGGTAACTGATTTATGGAGTTAGTAAATGAAGAAGCGCTCACCTCCTGTGTAGTAAGCCTGCCGCCGGTGTGTTCCGACACCATGTTGTGATGTGGAGGGCGCAAAGAATGCTGTCATTTTTGGTGGGCTAGAAGCTTTTTTTCTTGCTTCTAGTCATGATCTGGTTGTCTTTGAGTGTTCCCACACTCTTTGGTGACACTGGAGGATCGAATATCTCCGTTTATCACTGCTGTTTGAGCTGCTTAAGGGATATGGGTTCAGGAGCTTCTTCCTCACCCAGTCTCTCTCCTCTGCATCCAGCCACGCCCCTCAAATGTAAATGTAATGGTGGGGGGGGTAGGGAAACGGACAAGTGAGCCCTAATCTACCCGCCACTCTGTCCCTGCCTACTTGCAACGACCCGCCCTAGGCGACGGGGTACAACTGGGCGGCGGTCCCTGCGCTCAGTAAGTGCATGACAAACACGACAAACAAACAAGGGAATACAAGCAAGGGAAATGGGCAGTTGCTCGCGGAAACACCGTGAGCCACAGAGTAGTGAACGAGCCGAGTCAAGCCAGGAGAGTGCGAGGTACAAAGCGAAAAGCAGAAGAGTAGTCGGTAAGCCGGGGTCTGTATGGAGCAGGATCAAAAAGTAGCAGGAGCTGTAGCTGGGCCAGGAAACCTCAAGGAAAGAATTCACAAGCACAGATGGACAGGAAGAGCAGGCTTAAATAGACCGAGGGCGGGAGCTAGCTGAGTCTGGCCAGGTTGCGATAGGCTCTCCCACTCCTAAGCCTGCCAGCCTGAGTGGAGGAAGCTGGTGTCTGTCTCAGGGATGTACACTCAGGTGTTGACTGATTAATTCTGGGAATTAACCCCGAAGCAGTGCCTGGCAGATCCTTTACAGTAAAGCTTTTTGACGGCACAGGGTTGGTCAACTATTAATTTCTGTGTAAGAGGATAACGCTTCCCCAACAATATCTGCTAATTGCCAAGAATACCAGGAGCCAGGCTTGTGTCATTCAGCGTAGTGAAACTTGAACCCCTTAATCCATTATGACATAACTACAGCATGATGGGTGAGAAGAAGTAAGGAGCGGGCTCACGGGTTGAGCCCGCTCCGTATGCTGTGGGTGTCAGCTGTTTATTACAGCTGACACCTGTGTCTAACGACTGGTAAAATAGTATAAAAAAGTTGTGTAAAAATAAACCAAAAAGTTTTTAAAGTAATAAAAAGTCAAAATCCCCCTTTTTCCCTTATCAGTCCTTTATTATTAATATAAATAAATAATAAATAAACAAACAATATATAATTGGTATCGCCACGTTCTTAATGGCCTGAACTACAAAAGTATTTCCTTATCTGTCCCGCGCTGTGAACGCCATAAAAGAAAATAATAATAAACCATACCAGAATCACAATTTTTGGGTCACTTCACCTCCCAAAAAAATGGAATAAAAATCAAAAAGTCGCATGTACCTTAAAATAATACTGATCGAAACTACAGTTTGTTACGCAGAAAACAAGTCGTCACACCTCTTTATTGATGGAAAAATAAAAAAGTTATGGCTCTAAGAATAAGACAACACAAAAAGTAGGACATAAAAAAAAACTATAAACATATGGTATCGCCGTAATCGTATCGCCCCGCAAAATAAAGTGAATGTAATTTATAGCAACGGTGAACGCTGTGACAAAAAGGAGTAAGAAAACAATAGTAGAATTGCTGTTTTTTAGTCACCATGCCTCTTAAAAATAGAATAAAAACTGATCAAAAAGTTGCATGCACCGCATGAAAACTACAATGAATTCCTCAAAGGGTCTAGTTTCCAAAATGGGGTCACTTTTAAGGGGTTTCCCTTGTACTTGTACCTCAGAAGCTCTGCAAATGCGACATGGCGCCCAGAAACCAATCCAGCAAAATCTACGTGCCAAATAGCGCTCCTGCCTTTCTGAGCCCTGCCGTTTGTCCAACCAGCAGTTTATGACCACATATGGGGTATTGCCGTAATCAGGACAAATTGCTTTACAAATGTTGGCGTGCTTTTTTTTCCTTTATTTCTTGTCAAAATTAAAGATTCTTACCTTTTATCAGAAAAATTTGATTTTCAATTGCACAGCTTAATTCCACAAAATGCAGCAAAGGCGTTTTTTCCCGAACGTCTTGTAACCGCTCGCGATGAAAGCGGCATGCCCTTTCCAAAGTGGGACCCGCATCTATCTGACATTTATGGTATATCCTGTGGATATGCCATAAATGTCCCTGATGGGAAAACCCCTTTAACCCCCTTCCCGACATCCGCCGTATATATACACGGCGCTGTCGGGCACGGCTTCCCGCAAAGCGCAGTACCATTATGTCGCGGTGATAGTGCGGGCTCAGGAGCTGAGCCCGCACTATCACCACCGGGTGCCAGCTCTATGTTACAGCTGGCACCGTGATGTAACGGCCAGGACCGGAGCTAGCCTCCGATCCGGCCGATTAACCCCTCAGATGCTACGTTCAATAGAGATCGCAGCATGTGGAGGGTTTTTAGCCACCGGCTCCCCAGCAACGTGATCGCTGGGTTGCCGGGGGCTGCAATGGCAACCGGAGGCCTAATACTGGCCTCCCGGTCTGACAGCAAAGAAGGCCTCCTATGCCCCGCTCGGAGGCGGGGCCTAAAAGGCTTCCGGTACCATCGGCAAGATGGTGCTGGATCAGCTTCCGGCTCAGAAGCTGAGCCGGCGTCATCAGCAGTGGGTGTCCGCTGTATGTTACAGCGGACACCCCGCTGTAACGGCAGGAACTGGCGCTAGCTCCGATTTCTGCCATTAACCCCTTAGATGCAGCGATCACTGCATCTTATTGGTTTATAGCAAACCGGCAGCCCTGCCATGCGATGGCAAGGCTGCTGACTGCTACTATGGTAACAGGAGGCCTAACAATGGCCTCCTGTCTGCCATTACGGAAGCCAATTAGGCCTCTGATCGGAGGTGGACCCTAATCGGCTTGCTGTCAGTGTACCACTGACCGTTCTAATACATTGCACTACATTGGTAGTGCAATGTATTAGAACATCAATCAAACAGTTGGACCTTCAAGTCCCCTAGCGGGACTAAAGAAAAGTGTAAAAATAAAAGTTGTAAAAAATAAAATAAGTGTCAAGTAATAAAATAAAACACAATCGCCCTTTTTCCCTTAAGTCATTTATTGAATAAAATAAATAAAACCATACATATCTGCTATCGCCATGTCCGTAACGACCTGAACTATAAAAATACTATGTTATTTGTCCTGCGCAGTGAACGCCGTAAAAAATACTGCCAGAATTGCTTTTTTTAGTCACTTTGTCTTCCAAAAATTGAAATAAAAAGTGATCAAAAAGTCGCATGTATCCAAAAATGGCACCTATAAAAAAACCTTAGCTCGTGTCGCAAAAACAAGCACTGATATAGCTCCGTCGTCAAAAAAATGACAACATGCGACAGAAAAAATACATTATTTTTACAGAAGTAATTTTATTGTGCAAAAAGTTGTAAAACATAAAAAAGTGCTAGAAATTTGGTATTGCCGGAATCGTACTGACCCACAGAATAAATTTAACATGTAATTTATGACACGTGGTGAACGCTGTATAAAAAAAAACGATGCCAGAATTGCTGTTTTTTGGTCAACTTGTCTCCCAAAAAAAAAGGATAAAAAGTGATCAAAAAGTCGCATGTACCCCAAAATGGTACCAATAATAACTACTGCTCGTCCCGTAAAAACACAGCCCTCTTACACTACGTCTATGAAAAAATAAATTAAGTTAAGGCTCCAATAAATCAGGAAACAAAAAGTATGCAGTTGTGCAGTCCCGAGGGGAACATTTCTTCTGTTTTATCAAGGCCCTAAAATTAGGGAACCAGAAAGGGGAGGGCCCAAACATATCTGCTAGAAGCGAGGGCGCACGTATTATACCAGGACAACACTTCCCAGCAAAATTCCCCAAACTGCAAAGGTGCAGAGTGCGGACCAAAAGGGGGATAAGAAAGGACACCATTTATCAGTGCGGCACCGGCCTGTGCAAAAAGGATTGCTACACAGCGTAAGGTCTTATTCACACGAACGTATAAAATGTCCGTGCTACGCGCGTGGAAATCACGCGTGTCGCACGGACCTATGTTAGTGAATGGTGCCCTGATGTTCTCTGCCCAGGTTACGTGTAACCTCACATTATAAACTGAAATACCAGTAATACTCAAACAAAACTACTACCAAGCAAAATCAACGCTCAAAAAGCCAACTGGTGCCCCCTCCCTTCTGAACCCTATTAAGTGCCCAAACAGCAGTTTACTTCCACAAATATGGCATCGCCATTCCCGGGAGAACCCTTAAAACAATTTTTGAGGTCTGTCTCCAGTGGCACAAGCTGGGCACGACATATTTGCCACTGAAATAGCATATCTAGGGAAAAATGTAAATCTTTATTTTGCACCATCCGCAGCGCAATCATTTATAGAAAAGACCTGTGGGGTGAAAATGCTCACTACACCCCTTAATAAATGCCTTGATGGGCGCAGTTTCCAAAATGGGCTCACTTGTGAGGGGTTTCTTTTATTATTTCACATTGTGACCAATACTTTGTAAATTGCCAAATTAGGCTCAATTTCGCATGGTACTCTTTTATTCTTGAGCCTGTTCGAATGTCCAGGCAAAAAATTAGGGCCACATGTAGGGTGTTTCCAAAACCGGAAACACAGCATAATAATTAGAGAGCTGTCTTGTTATGGTGGCACAAGCTGGGCACCACATATTGGCATATCTATGGAAAAAATCCATTTTCACTCTGCAACATCGAGTGCACACTAATTTCTGCAAAACACCTGCGGGGTGTTAAGGATCTGCCAGGCACAGCTTCTGTATCCACGCCCATAGGTAATCAGTCTGCACCTGCTTCTATGTCTGTGAGACTGACTCCATCTTCCACCACTCAGGATGGCAGGCTTAGGAGTGGGAGAGCCTATCACAGCCTGGCCAGACGGAGCTAGCTCCCGCCCTCTGTCTATTTATACCTGCCTTTCCTGTTCCTCCTTGCTTGTGATTCTTCTCTGTTGGTTTCCTGGCCCTGCTGCAGCTTCTTGCACTACTTGTCCCTGCTTCGTATTGACCCTGATTTACTGACTACTCTTCTGCTCTGCGTTTGGTACCTCGTACACTCCTGGTTTGACTCGGCTTGTTCACTACTCTCCTGCTCTACGTTTGGCACCTCGTACTCTCCTGGTTTGACTCGGCTCGTTTACTACTCTTGTTGCTCACGGTGTTCCGTGGGCAACTGCCCAGTTTCCCTTTGTTCTGTGTTTCCTTGTCTGTTGTCTGTCATGCACTTATTGAGTGTAGGGACCGTCGCCCAGTTGTACCCCGTCGCCTAGGGCGGGTCATTGCAAGTAGGCAGGGACTGAGTGGCGGGTAGATTAGGGCTCACTTGTCTGTTTCCCTATCCCTGTCATTACATAATCACAAGCCCATATACCTACTCTACCCTGGTCCCTCACACCACTATGGACCCCCTTGAGACCCTGGTTCAGCAAATGCAGGGTCTCTCCCTACAGGTCCAGGCCCTGGCTCAGAGGGTCAACCAGCCTGATGCTACCATGGTAGTACCCCTCACCTCACCTCTTGAACCCCACCTCAAGTTGCCTGACCGGTTCTCAGGGGACCGGAAGACTTTTCTCTCCTTTCGGGAGAGTTTTAGGCTCTATTTTTGTTTAAAGCCCCACTCCTCAGGTTCTGAGAGCCAGCGGGTGGGTATAATTATGTCCCGGCTCCAGGAAGGGCCCCAAGAATGGGCCTTCTCCTTGGCTCCTGACGCCCCTCAACTTTCCTCCGTTGATCTTTTATTTTCTGCTCTCGGACTCATTTATGACGAGACTGACAGGACTGCCTTTGCCGAGAGTCAGCTGGTGACCTTACGTCAGGGTAAGAGACCTGTTGAGGAGTATTGCTCTGACTTTAGGAAGTGGTGCGTAGCTTCTCGGTGGAATGACCCTGCCTTAAGGTGCCAGTTTAGGTTGGGTCTGTCGAACGCCCTGAAAGACCTGCTAGTTAGCTATCCCTCTTCTGACTCCCTAGACCAGGTTATGGCTTTAGCGGTACGACTTGACCGACGTCTCAGGGAACGACAACGTGAACGTTTATGTGTTCTCCTCTGACTCCCCCATGATGCCTCCCGAGGTTCCGTTGCTTCGTTCTTCCACGGAAGACTCGGAGGTACCTATGCAACTCGGGGCCTCCGTGTCCCCCCAACAACGTAGAGAGTTCCGCAGGAAGAATGGTCTCTGCTTCTATTGTGGGGATGACAAGCATCAAGTGAACACCCGTCCTAGGCGTAAGAATAAGCAGCCGGAAAACTTCCGCGCCTAAGTGATCATCGGGGAGGTTACTTGGGCGCACAGGTATTTCCCGTAAATATGAAACGTAATAAAATCTTGCTTCCCTTTCAGGTCTCTTTTGGTGGTAGGTCTGCTACCGGCAGTGCCTTCGTGGATTCAGGGTCGTCTGCTAATATCATGTCTGTGGAATTTGCTATGTCTCTAGCTATGCCTTTGATTGATTTGCCTAAACCTGTCCCGGTAGTGGGTATCGACTCCACTCCACTTGCTAATGGTTATTTTACACAGCATACCCCTGTTTTTGAACTCCTTGTTGGCTCCATGCATTTGGAGCAGTGCTCTGTACTGTTGATGCAGGGATTATCGTCCGATTTGGTTTTAGGCCTTCCCTGGTTGCAGTTGCATAATCCCACGTTTGACTGGAATACTGGGGATCTTACCAAATGGGGTAATGAATGCTTGACGTCATGTTTTTCTGTTAATTCTATTTCTCCCCCCGAGGAGATGAACACGCTACCTGAGTTTGTTCAGGACTTCGCTGATGTTTTCTCTAAGGAGGCCTCCGAAGTGTTACCTCCTCATAGAGAATACGATTGCGCTATCGATTTGGTACCAGGAGCTAAGCTCCCTAAGGGTAGGATATTTAATCTCTCTTGTCCCGAACGTGAAGCCATGAGAGAGTATATCCAGGAATGCCTGGCCAAGGGTTACATTCGCCCCTCTACTTCTCCGGTAGGTGCTGGCTTCTTCTTCGTAGGGAAGAAGGATAGTGGTCTTAGGCCATGCATTGACTACCGTAACTTGAATAAGGTCACTGTAAGGAACCAGTATCCCCTTCCTTTGATTCCTGATCTCTTTAATCAGGTTCAGGGGGCCCAATGGTTCTCTAAGTTTGATCTACGGGGGGCGTATAACCTTATCCGCATCAAAGAGGGGGATGAGTGGAAGACTGCGTTTAACACGCCCGAAGGTCATTTCGAATACCTCGTCATGCCCTTTGGGTTGTGTAATGCTCCCGCGGTCTTCCAGAATTTCATAAATGAGATTTTAAGAGATTACCTGGGGGTATTTCTTGTAGTGTACCTTGATGACATACTTGTGTTTTCCAAGGACTGGTCCTCCCACATTGAGCATGTCAGGAAGGTGCTCCAGGTCCTTCGGGAAAACAAACTGTTTGCGAAGACCGAAAAATGTGTGTTTGGGGTGCAGGAGATACCATTTTTGGGTCAAATCCTCACTCCTCATGAATTCCGCATGGACCCCGCCAAGGTCCAGGCTGCCTCCCTGAAGGCGTTACAGTGCTTCTTGGGGTTCGCTAATTATTACAGGAGATTTATTGCCAACTTCTCGGTCATCGCTAAGCCTCTAACGGACCTCACTCGCAAGGGTGCTGATCTCCTCCGCTGGCCTCCTGAGGCTGTCCAGGCTTTTGAGGTCCTTAAGAAGTGCTTTATCTCGGCCCCGGTGTTGGTTCAGCCCAACCAAATGGAGCCATTTATCGTGGAGGTTGATGCGTCCGAGGTGGGAGTGGGGGCTGTCTTGTCCCAGGGTACCAGGTCCCTCACCCATCTCCGTCCCTATGCCTACTTCTCCAGGAAGTTTTCGCCCACTGAGAGTAACTATGATATTAGCAACCGCGAACTCTTAGCCATTAAATGGGCGTTTGAAGAGTGGCACCACTTCCTGGAGGGGGCTAGGCACCAGGTAACGGTCCTTACCGACCACAAGAATCTGGTTTTCCTAGAATCGGCCCGGAGGCTAAACCCGAGACAAGCTCGATGGGCGTTATTTTTTACCAGATTCAATTTTTTGGTTACCTATAGGGCTGGGTCTAAAAATATTAAGGCTGATGCACTGTCGCATAGCTTCATGGCCAGCCCTCCTTCGGAGGAAGATCCTGCTTGTATTTTGCCTCCAGGTATAATCATTTCCTCTATTGAGTCTGATTTAGTCTCTGAAATTGCTGCTGATCAAGGTTCAGCTCCCGGGAACCTTCCTGAGAACAAGCTGTTTGTTCCCCTGCAATTTCGGCTAAGGGTACTTAGGGAAAATCATGATTCCGCACTATCTGGTCATCCAGGCATCCTGGGTACCAAGCACCTCATTGGCAGATACTATTGGTGGCCTGGGTTGCCTAAAGACGTTAAGGCCTACGTCGCCGCTTGTGAGGTTTGTGCTAGGTCCAAGACTCCCAGGTCCCGACCAGCGGGCTTACTACGTTCTTTGCCCATTCCCCAGAGACCTTGGACCCATATCTCCATGGATTTTATCACCGATTTGCCTCGATCTCAAGGCAAGTCGGTGGTGTGGGTTGTAGTAGACCGCTTCAGTAAGATGTGCCACTTTGTGCCCCTCAAGAAACTACCTAATGCTAAGACGTTAGCTACCTTGTTTGTCAAACACATCCTGCGTCTCCATGGGCTCCCTGTCAATATTGTTTCTGACAGAGGGGTACAATTTGTTTCTTTGTTTTGGAGAGCCTTCTGTAAAAGGTTGGAGATTGATCTGTCCTTCTCCTCTGCCTTCCATCCTGAAACTAATGGCCAAACTGAGAGGACTAATCAGTCTCTAGAACAATATTTAAGGTGTTTTATCTCTGACTGTCAATATAATTGGGTCTCATTCATTCCCCTCGCCGAATTTTCCCTTAATAACCGGGTCAGTAACTCGTCAGGGGTCTCCCCCTTTTTCTGTAATTTTGGGTTTAATCCACGGTTCTCCTCCGTTTCACCTGGTAGTTCCAACAATCCCGAGGTAGAGGTCGTTCATCGGGAACTGTGCACAGTCTGGGCCCAGGTTCAGAAGAACCTAGAGGCGTCCCAGAGCATACAAAAAACTCAGGCAGATAGAAGACGTTCTGCTAACCCCTTCTTTATGGTCGGGGATCTGGTGTGGCTATCGTCAAAGAACTTGCGCCTTAAAGTCCCGTCCAAGAAGTTTGCGCCCCGATTTATAGGGCCGTACAAGGTCATTGAAGTCCTCAATCCTGTCTCCTTCCGACTGGAGTTGCCCCCATCTTTTCGAGTACACAACGTGTTTCATGCCTCCCTCCTTAAACGCTGCTCCCCGTCCTTGGCTCCCTCGAGGAAACCTCCTGTCCCCGTTCTCACCCCTGAGGGGGTAGAATTCGAGGTGGCCAAGATTGTGGACAGCAAGATGGTCCAAGGCTCCCTCCAGTACCTGGTCCATTGGAGAGGATACGGGCGGAGGAGAGGACTTGGGTACCCGCCCGGGATGTTCACGCTGGGGTATTTGTCAGGAGGTTCCACCTTAGTTTCCCCAATAAACCAGCTCCATCTAGAAAGGGTCCGGTGGCCCCTCATAAAAGGGGGGGTACTGTTAAGGATCTGCCAGGCACAGCTTCTGTATCCACGCCCATACGTAATCAGTCTGCACCTGCTTCTATGTCTGTGAGACTGACTCCATGACTCCATCTTCCACCACTCAGGATGGCAGGCTTAGGAGTGGGAGAGCCTATCACAGCCTGGCCAGACGGAGCTAGCTCCCGCCCTCTGTCTATTTATACCTGCCTTTCCTGTTCCTCCTTGCTTGTGATTCTTCTCTGCTGGTTTCCTGGCCCTGCTGCAGCTTCTTGAACTACTTGTCCCTGCTTCGTATTGACCCTGGCTTAATGACTACTCTTCTGCTCTACGTTTGGTACCTCGTACACTCCTGGTTTGACTCGGCTTGTTCACTACTCTCCTGCTCTACGTTTGGCACCTCGTACTCTCCTGGTTTGACTCGGCTCGTTTACTACGCCTGTTGCTCACGGTGTTCCGTGGGCAACTGCCCCGTTTCCCTTTGTTCTGTGTTTCCTTGTCTGTTGTCTGTCGTGCACTTATTGAGTGTAGGGACCGTCGCCCAGTTGTACCCCATCGCCTAGGGCGGGTCGTTGCAAGTAGGCAGGGACTGAGTGGCGGGTAGATTAGGGCTCACTTGTCTGTTTCCCTATCCCTGTCATTACACGGGGTTAACATGCTTACTACACCTCTAGGTAAATACCTTAAAGGGTGTAGTTTACAAAATGGGGTCACTTTTCTACTGTCTTGGTCCCACAGGGGCTTTGCAAATGCGACATAGCGCCCAGAAACCAATCCAGCAAAATCTGTACTCCAAAAGCCAAATGGCGCTCCTTCCCTTCTGAGCCCTACTGTGTGCCCAAACAGCAGTTTATGACCACATGTGGGGTATTGCCGTACTCGGGAGAAATTGCTTTACAAATTTTGGGGTGCTTTTTTCCTTTATTTGTTGAGAAAATGAAAAATCTTTAGCTAAGCTACGTCTTATTGAAGAAAACGTTTTGGGGGTTTTTTCACTCCCCAATTCTAATAACATTTATGAAACACCTGTGGGGTCAAGATGCTCACTACACCCGTAGATGAATTCCTCAAGGGGTGTAGTTTGCTAAATGGAGTAACTTTTTTGGCGTTTTCTCTGTTTTGGTCCTTCAGGGACTTTGCAAATGCGACACGGCCTCCGCAAACCTTTCCTGCTAAATTTGAGCTCCAAATGGCGATCTCTCCCTCCTAAGCCCTGCTATGTGTCTAAACAGCCGTATGTGGAGTATTGTTTTACTCGGGAGAAATTGCTTTACAAATGTTGCGGTGCTTTTTCTCTTTTAGTCCTTGTGGAAATGAGAAAAAATTAGCTAAACCTACATTTTCTTTGAAAGAATGTAGATTTTCATTTTCACGGCCTACTTTCAATAATTTCTGCAAAATAAAACTGTGGGATCAAAATGCTCACTATACCCCTAGATAATTTCCTCAAGGGTTGTCGTTTCCATAATGGGGTCACTTGTGAGGGGTTTCCACTGTTTTGGCACCGCAAGAGCCCGTCAAACCTGACATGGTGGCTAAAACATTTTTTAATAAAAAGGAGGCCCCAAAATCCACTAGGTGCTCCTTTGCTTCTGAGGCCTGTGCTTCAGTCCATAAGCATACTAGGACCACATGTGGGACATTTCTAAAAACTGCAGAATCTGGGCAATAAATATTGAGTTGCATTTCTCTGGTAAAATTTTCTGTGTTATGAAAAAATGGATTAAAAATAAATTTCTCCCAAAAAAAATTCAATTTGTAAATTTCACCTCTACATTGCTTTAATTCCTGTGAAACGTCTAAAGGGCCAAGAAACTTTCCAAAAGCTGTTTTGAGTACTTTGAGGGGTGACTTTAAAATGGGGTGACTTGTTGGGGGTTTTCGAATACATAAAGCCCTAAAAGCCACTTCACAACTGAACTAGCCCCTGTAAAAATAGCCTTTTGACATTTTCTTGAAAATGTGAGAAATTGCTGCTAAAGTTCTAAGCCTTGTAATATCCTAGAAAAATAAAAGGATGTTCAAAAACAATGCCGATCTAAAGTAGACATATGGGAGATGTTAATTAGCAACAATTTTGTGTGGTATAACTTCCTGTCCTACAAGCAGATACATTGAAATTTGGAAAAATGCAAATTTTTGCAATTTTCCGCAAAATTTGGGTGTTTTTCACAATTAAATACTGAATGTATCGAGCCAGTAACCCAAAGTCCAATTTGTCATGAGAAAACATTCTCAGAATCGCTGGGATAGATAAAAGCATTCCGAAGTTATTACCACATAAAGTGAATCATGTCAGATTTGAAAATTGAGGCTCTGTCAGGAAGGTAAAAGTGGCCAAAGCGGGAAGGTTTTGATTCACGGGAGCGTGATACTGGACTGTATAATTACTGTGAAGTTCTGTCATTTTCGTAAATCCTGGTGGTAAATACAGTATCAATTTAAACCTCTGTTAGACAAACTGCTGTTGTGGATATTGAAGTGCCTAGAGACTTTCTGACTTGGTGAGAATGTTGCTGACCTCCTTTCTTAGCCTTCCTAGGTTGTTATGTTCATAGATATTTTCTAAGGCTGAGTAATTATATGATATGCTGTGTACACAATGATTGTATCCAAGCTCATCAATTTGTACTTACCCATTGTGCGTAGTGTGGTTCGCTAATCTGGACTTGTCTTGTTCTATTTTGAAATAGTCAATGCATCTGCTAGCTTTGATCAATACTACTTGCCAACTATTTGGCAACTAGATCAGCTTGCTTGATGTAATACAGCAACTTTGAATTTTCTGGTTGGCAAAAATTCCAACTAAATACATTAGTACATATTCTAAAGGAGCAGTTCATATTGGGATGTATGTGACTTCTGTCTCTAAATGTACTGTATATCCTGACCCATGAATAATAATGCTGCCAAATAAAGAAAAATGCTGTGCATGGTGTTAGGGATCTGCCAGGTACTTCATCTAGCTATACTCCTGGGATTAATCAATCCACACCTGAGGCCAGACCTGTTCGACTGACACCATCTCCCACCAACCAGGGTGGCAGGCTCAGGAGTGGGAGAGCCTATCGCGGCCTGGTCTGTCGGAGTTAGCTCCGCCCCCCTGCCCTTTATTACCTGCCCTGTGCTCTCCCTCAGTGCTTGTAATTCTTTTGGATTCCTGGCCCCACTGCTGCTTGCTCCAGCCTGCTTCTGCCGTGCTTCTGCCTTGCTGCAGTTCTGCTTGACCTGCTTTGCTTTGCCCCTGGCTTGCTTCTGTCTCCGTGCCCGCTCGGGTGTACTCACTTCGTCCTGGTCCTGACTGTTCGTTCGCCGCCCCGTTTCCTCGTGGCGTTCCGTGGCTACTGCCCCTTCCCTTGCGTGTTCCCTGTTTGTCTTCCTGTGCACTTAGCCAGCGTAGGGACCGCCGCCCAGTTGTACCTCGTCGCCTAGGGCGGGTCGTTGCAAGTAGGCAGGGACAGGGCGGTGGGTAGATTAGGGCTCACTTTCCCTTCACCTCCTTCCTGCCATTACATAATTACAAGCCCTTACCTAGTCTACCATTTCTCCTACGCTGACGCTGTCATGGACCCCCTTGAGACCCTGACCCAGCAGATGCAGGGCCTCTCCCTACAGGTCCAGGCCCTGGCCCAAAGGGTCAATCAGGGTGACGCTGCTTTAGTAGTACCCCTCACCTCACCTCTAGAACCCGACCTCAAGTTACCTGACCGGTTTTCAGGGGACCGTAAGACGTTTCTCTCCTTCCGGGAGAGTTGCAGACTGTATTTCCGCCTAAAGCCCCACTCCTCAGGTTCCGAGAACCAGCGGGTGGGTATCATCATATCCCGACTCCAGGAAGGGCCCCAAGAGTGGGCCTTCTCCTTGGCTCCTGACGCCCCTGAACTTTCCTCTGTTGATCGTTTTTTCTCTGCCCTCGGACTCATTTACGACGAGACTGACAGGACTGCTTTAGCCGAGAGTCAGCTGGTGACCTTACGTCAGGGTAGGAGACCGGTTGAGGAATACTGTTCTGATTTTAGGAAGTGGTGCGTAGCTTCTCAGTGGAACGATCCGGCCCTAAGGTGCCAGTTTAGGTTAGGATTATCTGACGCCCTGAAGGATCTGCTGGTTAGCTACCCCTCGCCTGACTCCCTTGACCAGGTTATGGCCCTAGCAGTACGACTTGACCGACGTCTCAGGGAACGTCAGCTAGAACGCTTCAGTGTGCTCCCCTCTGACTTTTCTGCGATCCCCCCCGAGGTCCCGTCTCCTCGCCCCTCCACGGAGGACTCGGAGGTACCTATGCAACTCGGGGCCTCCATGTCCCCTCGACAACGTAGGGAGTTTCGCAGAATGAATGGTCTCTGCTTCTACTGTGGGGACGACAAGCATCTACTGAACACCTGTCCCAGGCGCAAGAATAAGAAGCCGGAAAACTTCCGCGCCTAAGTGATCATCGGGGAGGTCACTTGGGCGCACAGGTATTTCCCGTTAATGTGAAACGCAATCAAATTTTGCTTCCCTTTCAGGTCTCGTTTGCTGGCCGGTCTGCCACGGGCAGTGCTTTCGTGGATTCTGGCTCATCTGCTAATATCATGTCTGTGGAATTTGCTATGTCTCTAAAGATGCCTTGTATTGATTTACCTTATCCTATCCCTGTAGTAGGAATCGACTCAACCCCCCTTGCTAATGGTTATTTTACTCAGCATACTCCTGTTTTTGAACTCCTGGTTGGCTCCATGCATTTGGAGCAGTGCTCTGTACTGGTGATGCAGGGATTATCGTCTGATCTGGTTTTAGGCCTTCCCTGGTTGCAGTTGCATAATCCCACATTTGATTGGAATACTGGGGATCTCACCAAATGGGGTAATGAATGTCTTATGTCATGTCTTTCCGTTAACTCTATTTCTCCCCGGGAGGAGGTAAACACGCTTCCTGAGTTTGTTCAGGACTTCGCCGATGTGTTTTCTAAGGAGGCCTCCGAGGTGTTGCCCCCCCATAGAGATTACGATTGCGCTATCGATTTGGTGCCTGGTGCCAAGCTTCCTAAGGGTAGGATATTTAATCTTTCATGTCCTGAACGTGAAGCGATGAGGGTGTATATCCAAGAATGCCTGGCCAAGGGTTTCATTCGCCCCTCGACTTCTCCTGTAGGTGCTGGCTTCTTCTTCGTGGGGAAGAAGGATGGTGGTCTTAGGCCGTGCATTGATTATCGTAACCTGAATAAGGTCACCGTAAGGAACCAGTACCCACTTCCTTTGATTCCGGATCTTTTTAATCAGGTTCAGGGAGCCCAATGGTTTTCTAAGTTCGATCTACGGGGGGCATATAACCTTATCCGCATCAAAGAGGGGGATGAGTGGAAAACTGCGTTCAACACACCCGAGGGTCATTTCGAATACCTGGTCATGCCCTTTGGGTTGTGTAATGCCCCTGCTGTCTTCCAGAATTTTATTAATGAAATCCTGAGAGAGTACCTGGGTAATTTTCTTGTTGTGTACCTTGATGACATACTGGTGTTTTCCAAGGACTGGTCCTCCCACGTGGAGCATGTCAGGAAGGTGCTCCAGGTCCTTCGGGAGAATAATCTGTTTGCTAAGACTGAAAAATGTGTCTTTGGGGTACAGGAGATACCATTTTTAGGGCAAATCCTCACTCCTCATGAATTCCGCATGGACCCTGCCAAGGTTCAAGCTGTGGCGGAATGGGTCCAACCTGCCTCCCTTAAGGCGTTACAGTGTTTTTTAGGGTTCGCCAACTATTACAGGAGATTTATTGCCAACTTCTCGGTCGTCGCTAAGCCTCTTACGGACCTTACCCGCAAGGGTGCCGATGTCCTCCATTGGCCCCCTGAGGCCGTCCAGGCCTTTGAGACTCTCAAGAAGTGCTTTATCTCGGCCCCCGTGCTGATTCAGCCCAACCAAGAGGAGCCATTTATTGTGGAGGTTGACGCTTCCGAGGTGGGAGTGGGGGCCGTCTTGTCCCAGGGTACCAGCTCCCTCACCCATCTCCGCCCCTGTGCTTACTTCTCTAGGAAGTTTTCGCCCACGGAGAGTAACTATGATATTGGCAACCGCGAACTTCTAGCCATTAAATGGGCCTTTGAGGAGTGGCGGCACTTCCTGGAGGGGGCCAGACACCAGGTAACGGTCCTTACGGATCACAAGAATCTGGTTTTCCTAGAATCGGCCCGGAGGCTTAATCCTAGACAAGCTCGGTGGGCACTATTCTTTACCAGATTTAATTTCTTGGTTACCTATAGGGCTGGGTCCAAGAATATTAAGGCTGACGCTCTGTCACGTAGTTTCATGGCCAATCCTCCTTCCGAGAAGGATCCTGCTTGTATTTTACCCCCTGGTATAATCGTCTCTGCCACGGATTCTGATTTAGCTTCTGATATCGCGGCTGATCAGGGTGCAGCTCCCGGGAACGTCCCTGGGGACAAACTGTTTGTTCCCCTGCAATACCGGCTGAGGGTACTCAGGGAAAACCATGACTCCGCTCTATCTGGTCATCCTGGCATCTTGGGCACCAAACACCTCATTACCAGAAACTATTGGTGGCCTGGGTTGCCTAAAGATGTTAGGGCTTACGTCGCCGCTTGTGAGGTTTGCGCTAGGTCCAAAACCCCTAGGTCCCGACCTGCGGGCCTACTACGTTCCTTGCCCATTCCCCAGAGACCTTGGACCCATATCTCCATGGATTTTATCACCGATTTGCCTCCATCTCAGGGCAAGTCGGTGGTGTGGGTGGTAGTCGACCGCTTCAGCAAGATGTGCCACTTTGTGCCCCTTAAGAAGCTACCTAACGCCAAGACGTTAGCTTCTTTGTTTGTGAAACACATCCTGCGTCTCCATGGGGCCCCAGTCAATATCGTTTCTGACAGAGGGGTACAATTTGTTTCCTTATTTTGGAGAGCTTTTTGTAAAAAGTTGGAGATTGATCTGTCCTTCTCCTCCGCCTTCCATCCCGAAACTAATGGCCAAACGGAAAGGACCAACCAATCCCTGGAACAATATTTAAGGTGCTTCATCTCTGACTGTCAATTCGATTGGGTCTCATTCCTTCCCCTTGCTGAATTTTCCCTGAATAACCGGGTCAGTAACTCGTCAGGGGTCTCCCCGTTTTTCTGTAATTTCGGGTTTAACCCAAGGTTCTCCTCCGTCTCCCCTGGTTGTTCCAATAATCCTGAGGTAGAGGAGGTTCATCGGGAACTGTGCACTGTCTGGGCCCAGGTTCAGAAGAACCTAGAGGCGTCCCAGAGCGCACAAAAGATTCAGGCGGATAGTAGACGTTCTGCTAACCCCCGGTTTGTCGTCGGGGATTTGGTCTGGTTGTCGTCCAGGAACTTGCGCCTTAAGGTCCCGTCCAGGAAGTTTGCTCCCCGATTTATTGGACCTTATAAGATCATTGAAGTCCTCAACCCTGTATCCTTCCGTCTGGAGCTCCCCCCATCCTTTCGCATACATGACGTCTTCCATGCCTCCCTCCTTAAACGCTGCTCCCCGTCCTGGTCCCCCTCGAGGATACCTCCTGTTCCCGTTCTCACCCCTGAGGGGGTGGAATTCGAGGTGGCCAAGATTATGGACAGTAGGATGGTCCAGGGCTCCCTCCAGTACCTGGTCCATTGGAGAGGATACGGGCCGGAGGAGAGGACTTGGGTACCTGCCCGTGATGTTCACGCTGGGGTATTGATCAGGAGGTTCCACCTCCTCTTCCCCACTAAACCGGGTCCCCTTAGTAAGGGTCCGGTGGCCCCTCATAAAAGGGGGAGTACTGTTAGGGATCTGCCAGGTACTTCATCTAGCTATACTCCTGGGATTAATCAATCCACACCTGAGGCCAGACCTGTTCGACTGACACCATCTCCCACCAACCAGGGTGGCAGGCTCAGGAGTGGGAGAGCCTATCGCGGCCTGGTCTGTCGGAGTTAGCTCCGCCCCCTGCCCTTTATTACCTGCCCTGTGCTCTCCCTCAGTGCTTGTAATTCTTTTGGATTCCTGGCCCCACTGCTGCTTGCTCCAGCCTGCTTCTGCCGTGCTTCTGCCTTGCTGCAGTTCTGCTTGACCTGCTTTGCTTTGCCCCTGGCTTGCTTCTGTCTCCGTGCCCGCTCGGGTGTACTCACTTCGTCCTGGTCCTGACTGTTCGTTCGCCGCCCCGTTTCCTCGTGGCGTTCCGTGGCTACTGCCCCTTCCCTTGCGTGTTCCCTGTTTGTCTTCCTGTGCACTTAGCCAGCGTAGGGACCGCCGCCCAGTTGTACCTCGTCGCCTAGGGCGGGTCGTTGCAAGTAGGCAGGGACAGGGCGGTGGGTAGATTAGGGCTCACTTTCCCTTCACCTCCTTCCTGCCATTACACATGGGTCCTTAGAAGGCCAAAGCACACAATATATGAATGCAACCTTTGGACACAAACAATTTGTTAAATAAATTAGATTATTTTATTTTCGCCTTC
This sequence comes from Rhinoderma darwinii, assembly GCF_050947455.1. Taxonomy (NCBI): domain Eukaryota; kingdom Metazoa; phylum Chordata; class Amphibia; order Anura; family Rhinodermatidae; genus Rhinoderma; species Rhinoderma darwinii. The sequence goes on from NC_134687.1 coordinate 308,137,877, forward strand.
TGTCATGATCACACTAAGCTAACAGCTGCTCACTCCCATGTGAACAACTATTATGCTGGATTCCAGGTTTTAAAAAACAATTTGAACATGAATCGTGTACTTTTCATGTGAATATGTGCAGGAAAAAGGCAAAATCTGCATAATTTTTTTTCATACATTGTGAGCCTAATGTTCGCTCTATACAATTAACCACATTGCTAACCCATTTAGTATCCACTACCTTAATATTTATTTGTTACAATGTAATATCATGTTCATTCCAATAAACACGTTCAGAATAAATTAAAGCTTCCCTCTCATTTCAGAATAAACTGTCATGTGTGTGTACATGAGGAATAACACTATAGCTGACTATTATATGACTTGTATCTATTTTTCTTTTTTTTAGCAGTTTTTCTGCTACTGTAGGCTCTATTTCCAATTGTCCATTCCAGAGTATGTAGTAACTAGCTGCTATAATAGCTCTCATTCACAGCACACAAAATGGAGGAGAAATCTGCTCTCCTATCTCAATCTATTAGGGTAAGGCCACATGGTGCGTCATTGATGCGGTTTTGTTGCAGTTATGTTGTGTTTGAAAACCGCATGCGGTCAACTGCATGCGTTTTTTTGTCTCTGTAATGCTGCAGTTCTGTTGCGTTTTTTAAAGGAAATAGTTTATGGACATAGTTTTCACCCGTGTTGAAGTTTGTTAGGTTCTTCCTGTATATAGTTCATTACAATGCATTGCAGAACTGTTAGCAAAAACGCAAGTAGTTCAGTAACAACATTGGCAGCGCGGTCATTAACCGGTCGGACATTATGAAGATGCGGTCAACCGCAGAAAAGACACATTGTAATATAATAGCAGTAGTCTCTCCATAACAAAAATTTCACCATTGATTTCTATTGAAAAATTACTTGCTGTGGTTTAAAAATGCAACGTGGCCACACAGTGCGGCCTTACCCTAACACACACAGTAGCAGCAACCTGGAGGACATTATAGAGAAGTAATGACAAGTGCTGCTGTGAATCCAGCACTAGGGTGAGATAAAACACTTAGTAGAAGCTGCAACAGCGTGTGTGTCTCTCGGTCTCCCTCCATCAGCTCTCTCCTCCTTTTGCTCCTCTCCATAGACTTTTATGGGCAGCAGCTGTAACCTGATATCTCAGTGTACAGACTCCTGTGTACTGAGTTTAGCAGTGAATTCAGAATGAACAAGGGGCGTAACTGGAATTCATAGGACACCATAGCAGAATGAGATGGGACCCCACCTAGTGACCGTAAGCTGGAAAAGCAGCAGGATTAGCAATAATTGCAGGTATGGATGATGTGCCATGTATCGGGGAACCCACATAGTAGTGCTAGGAAAACAGAAAGTCACCAACTTGTTATTGTTCCATTTTGTGGAGAATGTATTTGCACCTGAGTGGGCCCCCTCAACCTCTTGCTATGGCAACAGTTACGTCCATGAGAGTAAGGGTAAGGCCACACGGTAGGTTGTTGACGCAGTTTTGCTGCATTTGAAAACCGCATGCAGTCAACTGCATGCGTTTTTTTGTCTCTGTAAGGGTATGTTCACACAGCAACGCAAAATACGTCTGAAATTACGGAGCTGTTTTCAGACGAAAACAGCTCCTGAATTTCAGACGTTTTTGCATGTACTCGCGTTTTTCGCGGCATCTTTTACAGACGTAATTGGAGTTGTTCTTCATTGGAGTCAATGAAAAACGGCTCCAAAAACCTCCCAAGAAGTGTCCTGCACTTCTTTTACGCGGGCGTAATTTTACGCACCGTCTTTTGACAGTGACGCGTAAAATTACACCTCGTCTGCACAGAACATCGTAAAACCCATTGCAGGCAATGGGCAGATGTTTACAGACGTATTGGAGCCGTCTTTTCAGACGTAATTCGAGGCGTAAAACGCCTCCATTACGTCTGAAAATAGGTCGTGTGCATATACCCTAATGCTGCAGTTGTGTTGCGTTTTTAAAGGAAATAATTGATGGACATTGTATTCACCTGTGTTGAAGTTTGTTAGGTGCTTCCTGTATATAGTTCATTACAATGCATTGCAGAACTGTTAGAAAAAATGCAAGCAGTTCAGCAACAATTTTGGCAGCGCGGTCATTAACTGCATGCGGTCGGACATTATGAAGATGCGGTCAATCGCACAAAAGACACATTGTAATATAATAGCAGCAGTCTGTCCATAACAAACATTTCACCATTGACTTCTATTGAAAAATGACTAACTGCAGTTTAAAAACGCAACATAAACGCACCGTGACTGCACCGTGTGGCCTTACCCTGATTATGGCAGGAGGAGAGGAGTCTGATCAATTAAGAAGCATTTTTCTGCAATAAGATGATTAATTATAATATTACAAAATGTCTTATCTTTGCTTGTACTACTGATTTATATGGGTAAAGTTTATTTACTCTTTAAGCTATTTTAGGTTACAATTGCTTTCAAGATTTTCACATGCTCAAGCTAAATTCTTACACATGGAAAGGCAGCCAGCATAATACTTTGATAATATGAATATTGGATATCTTTTATTATGCAACTGCTGTGGACTCTACCACATGTTGTTGTTGTTCAAAAGAATATATAATATATGTAGAATAACAGATCAAATATTATACAGGGTCGTAGCTAGGGGGTGCAGGTGTGGCATGTTCCCCCAGGCGCAACTCTGAGGTAGGGAAGGGGGGGGGGTGCACGCTGCAGAGCAGCCATATCAAAACAGCTGATCACTGCTGACAGGCGCCTTGTATGCAGGACGGATGCAGTAGCAAACAGCGTTAGGAGGAGGCAGGAGGTCTTGCAGTGTCATAAGGTCAGGTGACTCAGGTCAGGTGACTAGACTCGTCCACTCCCGGGCCGGCACCGACCCTGGTCGCTACCACTCTCCGTTCTGGTGGCAGTGTGGCTCTAAGTACAAGGGGGAAGGGGGTTGTGTGGCACTAAGTACAAGTGGGTGTGGCACTAAGTACAAGTGGGTGAGGCACTAAGTACAAGGGAGAGCTGTGCGCAATATCTACAAGAGGGGGCTGGGTGTGGCACTATCTACAGGGGGGCTGTGTGTGGAGCTATCCACATGAGGGCTGTGTGTGGAGCTATCTACATGAGGTCTGTGTGTGGCGCTATCTACAATAGGGCTGTGTGTGGCGCTATCTACAAGAGGGCTGTGTGTAGCGCTATCTACAAAGGGTGTGTGTGGCGCTATATACAAGGGGGCTGTGTGTGGCGCCATATACAAGGGGGCTGTGTGTGGCGCTATCTACAAGAGGGGCTGTGTGTGGCACTATACAGGGCCCTATCTACAAGGGGGCTGTGTGTGGCGCCATCTACAGGGGGCTGTGTGTCGCGCCATCTGCAGGGGGCTGTGTGTGGCGCCATCTACAGGGGACTCTGTGTGCCGCCATCTACAAGGGGTTGTGTGTGGCGCCATCTACAAGGGGGCTGTGTGTGGCGCTATCTACAAGGGGGCTGTGTCTTGTCTCTTTAATTTATTTTATTTTAACTTATTGTTATGTTAAACTACCTTATAGTACTATATTGCTTGTAAAATGTAGAAATGGTTTTATGCTAGGGTTACATATAAAAAAAAAATGACACCTCATTGATTGGTAGAGAAAGCAAACATGTCGAAGGGGAAGGAGATGTCGGGAAAGAAGTTGGGGGGTGCCAATCTGAATCTTTGCCCCGGCTGCTGGAGAACAGAGCTACGCCTCTGTATTATATAATATATTAGAATGTAGAAAAACAGATTAATTATTACATCCTTTTTATAAATAATTTTCTCTGATATTAAATCTTTTTTCATGTTGGAAACCTTAATTAGAATAAATATCCCATATTGAACACAGACAAATGAACTGCTTTCCTATAACATGTTCTTCTGGACCTCCGTATGCTCCAACATTCATGAAAGGAATAGATCTAGCGTCCTATTTTTTCTTTCTTTTTTTACAATTATATTGAAATAAATGATTAAAACTATTATATCCATGTGCTTTCCAGCTCGTGTTATATGGTTGACTAGCTGAATGAACCAAGTGCTAGCTGAATTTCTACTGAAGGGTTAAATGATCATGAGCAGTGGGTACCCGCATATAGGATCCAATCCGGTGGAATTCAGACTGAGATGCCAGCTGCTTACTGGATGGTTTGTCTCCCTGTATCTCTACATACAGCCACACAGTGACACTCAGCTGTGAGCATCTAGACACCAAGATATACATTGAGATAGCTACAATACAGGAAAATGAGCAACTCGGGGTACGAAAACAAGGATGGACAAGAACCTTTAAAGTATATCAGGTAAGGCATTTATCAGCTGCCGTCTATAAGAGCCATTGTGCATGAATTTACAGTGATTCAGCTGCTTGGATCTAAATAGGGTGTGGATTTATAGAAGCCATGTGCAATGTATTCAAAAGAGATCTTCAACCACTGTAAATCAGTCAGCAAATGAGACTTGTGTACAGAGAATATCTGTGTAATGTGCTGATGAAAACAATACCGCCAATGTGTTACGTGTAATGTTTTTCTGCTGCTGGCACTGACAGCCTTAAGTGTCATCCTCACTTTGAGCTGTCGTGGTGAAATGAACGATAAGACAATCACTCTACAAGTGTCTTGGAAATGAATAATTGAGCTGTGCATTTAAAGAGCCCTTATTGTTAGATTTAGGGAATTATTGAACAGCTTTCTCTCTGCTTAGCTGTGACTCTTAGCAGGGGTTCTAAAATACAAAAAAAAATAATAATTAAGGTTTGCCTAAAATATAACCTTATATTAAAAAGTAATTCGAATACAGTATACAGTAATTCATTGTTGGACGGTTTCTTGTCTCTTATCAACTAAGGCTAAAAAGAATGCTCAAACTCATGGAGGCTCGTGTATCGAAACTGTCACTAGGATGGGGTTTGGGTCTATTTAAAATTGGCGTTCGTTTGAGTATTGTGTACAAATCTCCTTATTCATGATGACTCTTAATACTATGCACTGTTTTAAACTGGTACATATTAGGTCTAAGCTGGCTCCACTTTTTAAGACAATCTATGTTTTTACATAGATACATATGTTGCGCCAACTGGCAAAGGCATGCTAATGCCACTCCAAAATAAAATTGAAAAGTAGTGTATGGATCTCAAAAAATGTTTCATCTGTCTAATAAATGTGGTTGACACCACTGGCAACAGTTTGCAGGACCCTCTTGTTTTTTAGAGCAAAGGCACATTAATACATGATGCCCCTTGCGTCTTCTGTCACTCACAAATCCTTTCCTTGTTTCCACAACCTATGTGGTGTTGAACAACAAAGCTGCTCCATATGTCATTTATTGCATGTTTCCTCCAGGTATTTTTAACTACTTAGTATTTCTCTAGAAGGAAGAAGTCCAACTGGAAAAATTAGAAAATCCACTGTTACTAATTTGTGATCTGGATATAAATGTATAGGTTAAAAGCTAATAATAAGGAAGTCCTAAATTATTGCAACACTATGGAGAGTGTAGAAGAGTGATTTGTATCCTTGGTGTCCATAAAATATTGCTATAAGCATCATCATTTCTAGTGACTATTTCCCTAGCAAACACTATGTAATATTTATATTGATCTCAATCATTTCTTATTTATTTTGAAGTGGTAAAAGCTGAACAGGAAGAAAACACTAAGGGCCTGTTCACACCAGCGCTGGCTTCCATTTAAGATAACCGTTCATCTGTTCCGTCAGAGGGACAGATGAACGAAAAGCCAAACAGAAAGCATTGCTTCCATTTGCATCACCATTCATTTCAATGGTATCTTTTTTGTTTCAGTTGCTTTCCGTTTGCCTATGTTCCACTAGGTTTCCATTTTTTTTTCATGAAAGCAATAGTGCTGCCCTTTATGCTATTGTTTGAAGATTGGACGACATTCCACAGTTCTTCATTTTTAGGTTTTGCCTCATAGACCACCTTTTTAATGTCACCCTCAAGTTCTCTATGGGATTGAGGTCAGGAGGTTGGGCTGGCCACTCCATTACCTCAATCCTGTTTGTCTGTAACCAAGATGTTGTTCGCTTACTGGTGTGTTTTGGGTCACGGTCGTGTTGAAACACCTATTTCAAGGGCATTTCTTCTTTGGCATACGGCAACATGATCCCCTCATGTATTTTGAGATATTCAAAATGATCCATGATCCCTTGTATGCGATAAATAGGACCAACACCATAGTATGAGAAACATCCCCATATCATGATTTTTACATCACCATGCTTTACTGTCTTCACAGTGTACTGTGGCTTGAATTCAGTGCTCGGGGGTCGTCTGACATACTGTCATACTGAACAATTGTGCTTTCATGAGTTCACAAAATGTTGTGCCGTTTCTCTTTGGACCAGTCAATGTGTTCCTTGGCAATCTTTAACCTATTCAGGACATGTGTTTTTTTCAACAACGGGACTTTGCGGGGAGTTCTTGTTGGTAACTTGGCTTCACGTAATCGTCTTCTGATTGTAGCAGTACTCACTGGTAACTTCAGATCTTCTGTGATCTTTCTGGAGTTGATCATTGGCTGAGCCTTTGCCATTTTGACTATTCTTCGATCCATTCCAACATTAGTTTCCCGCTTCCTTCCGCGTCTTTCAGGTTTTGGTTGCCACTTCAAAGCATTTGAGATCATTTTAGCTGAGCAGCCTATAATTTGCTGCATTTCTCTATAGGTTTTTCCCTCTCCAATCAACTTTTTAATCAGTCTGTTTTTCATCAGAACAATGTCTGGAACGACCCATTTTCCCCAGTATTTCAGAAGGAAATACACTATAACCAACATGTGCAACATTTGCCACCCTCCTACCTTAAATAAGAGCCAAAATTGACACCTGTTGTTCCACAGAATGAATGACTTCACCAATTTAACTCCTTGCTGGTATTATTTTGAACAATCCCCTTTCAATTAATGATTTAATTAATGATTCAATTACTCAGAATAATGGCATGCAGGTCCTAATTGTTGGCTCTGTTTTTCTCTACTACACTTAGGCCCTATTCACACGACAGGGTTTCCCGGCCATGTGACGGCCGTTCAAAAAACGTCCGTCACCCGGCTGCAGTAGGAACAATAGACCCCAAATGGGGCTATACACACACGACCGTTTTATTTGACGGCCCGGGAATCCCGGCCATCAAAAAATGAGACATGCCCTATTTTCGGCCGTTCTCCCGGCCGCCCGGCTGCCATAGAAGTCTATGGGGCCAGGTAATACACGGCCATCACCGGAATGTGTTCCGAGTGACGGCCGTGTCTTCCATCGCTCGCTCTCTCCTCCTCACAGTGCGAAGTGCATGTGAGTAGGAGGGTATTTTTTTGCTCCCTGTAGGAGCGGAATCCCCAATTCCCGGCCACAGCTTCGGCAACGCTGTGGCCAGGGATTGGGGATTCCGCTCCAGGAGAAGTCCCTGACTTCACTGTCTATATATGGATACACTGACGTCAGGGACTTCTGAAGCGGAATCCCCAGCACTGTGGCCGGTGTTTCCGCTCCAGGAGAAGTCCCTGACTTCACTGTCCATATATGGACACACTGACGTCAGGGTCTTGTGAAGCGGAATCCCCAGCGCTCTGGCCGGTGTTTCTGCTCCAGCAGAAGTCCCTGACTTCACTGTCCATATATGGGCATTGAAGTCAGGGACTTCTCCTGGAACGGTGGCGCTATCTACAGAAAGGTAGGAGGGGTGCCATCTATGGGGGGGAGTGCTATGTAAAAGGGTCCTGTGTAGAACTACCTACAGGGGGCTGTGTGGCATAACCTACGGGGGGCTGTGTGGCACTACCTATGGGGGGGCTGTGTGGCACTACCTACGGGGGCTGCGTGGCATTACCTACAGGGGGCTGTGTGGCAGGCATTACCTACGGGGGCTGTGTGGTACTACCTATGGGGGGCTGTGTGGCATTACCTACAGGGGGGACTGTATGGCATTACCTACAGGGGGCTGTGTGGCATTACCTACAGGGAGCTGTGTGGCACTACCTACAAGGGGGCTGTGTGGCACTACCTACAGGGGGCTGTGGCAGTATCTACAGAGGGCAGTGTATGGTATTATCTACAGAGGGAAGTGTGTGGCAAAAAATTTACAAATGAAATTCATCCATTTTTAAAACGGACAGGGAAAAAAACGGATGTAAAACGGGTCAAAATCGGCCGTTAAAAACGGAAACACGGCCCGGCACGGAAACGGAACGGATGCAAAACAGCCGAGAAAAACAGACCAAAACTGAAGTTTTTATCGGCCGACGCTCGGACCCTGTCATGTGAATAGAGCCTTAGGGTATGTGCACACATAAAATCAAAAACGTCTGAAAATACGGAGCTGTTTTCAAGGGAAAACAGCTCCTGATTTTCAGCCGTTTGTTTTAGCATCTCGCGTTTTTCGCAGTGTTTTTTAAGGGCGTTTTTGGAGCTGTTTTTCAATAGAGTCAATGAAAAACGACTCAAGAAGGGACATGCACTTCTTTTACGCGGCCGTCGGAATGGAACACTGTTTTTCCCATTGAAATCAATGGGCAAATGTTTCGAGGCGTTCTGCTGCAGATTTTTCGGCCGTTTACGGCCCGAAAAATGGCCGAAAATAAGTTGTGTGAACATACCCTTACAAGTAAATTATTTGCTATGTAGAAATAACTCAATATTTTTGGTAGAAGTGATATCAAGTTAATGATGTTGGACTGCTATTTTTTAACACTACTGTACATGGAGTTTAGCTTTGCTTGAGTACTTTTTGGTTATTATGATTTTTATTATTATTATTATTATTATTATTATTATTATTATTATTTATATTTGATGTCTTGGCCCTTGATTTTATACTATAATTTCAGCCGTAAAACGGAAAAATCTGTTTTGCAATATCCAACTATCTACCAAGATTGCTCCCTTAATTTACATAAATTTAGAGGTTCACTTGCATTTTCTCCTGCTATTTGCTTGACCCAAACATCTGGGAACACTGGTTCTTGTTGAATAAATACACTCTTTTGACAAGTATTGGAAATGTTATAAGTAATCTTAGTGGGTAGAGGTAGACCATTCAGTATTCCGTCCAAAGTACTTTATCAATACTGACACCAGTACTTCTTTATGCTTTTTATTTTACATGTTTTCATATGACATACGTCATTTCTATATTAAAATTAACGTTATACACACGAAATTGTATGCATTTGGAGCAGTCAGTGAATGTTTTCTTATCTTCAAATGCTGCTTGGAGAATTACGATACATTGCTATAAGCAGGGCTAGATTATAGGGTGGGCAAAAGGGGTATTTGCCCAGGGGGGCTACACCACCAAGTTTCTTCCAGCCCTTCCCAGTGTGACAAGCACTTTTAAGATACTTTTGGCAACACTTATCTCCTGGTAGATTAAAGCATCGGGCATGCTAGAATCCCAACATGCTGAACCATGTTTCCTTTAACCGAGGACAGTGGGGCTGCTCTCATATATGTTAGATGGTCCTCAGATTTTGTTGACATGAGCAAGGATGTACCATAGACGTTTATGTGCAGCGTAAGTTATCTATAAGGCAACTAAGCCTATTTTCCACACTACTAACAGAAGGAATTTAATTGTTCTATTCCCATGATTCCTAATAATTAAAATAATCTTTATTAACCCCTTCCCACAAAATTACGGGTCTGGTACGTCGGCATTGCAAGTAACTTACCGCAATCCGACGTACCAGACCGGTCATATAGATGAAGCAGGCACAGGATCTGTGCTCGCTTCATCTTCAGCGGGTGACAGCTGTATATACAGCTGACATCCCGCTGCAACAGCGGCGATCGCAGTTATCTATTATCGCCGCCATTTAACCCCTTCAATGCGGCAGTCAATGGCATGTGCCGCATTGAAGTGGTTGACAGAGGGAGGGTGCTCCCTCTGTACACCACCGCCCCCCCTGAGATCGCGGGTGCCGATGGTTGCTATGGAAATCATGAAGCCTAGCAATGGCTTCCCGGTTGGCCAGGTATGGAAGCCTATTAGGTCCTGCCCAAGGCAGGACCTAATAGGCTTAACTGTCAGGTGAACAATTACAGTTACAATACACTGCACTACATACGTAGTGCAGTGTATTGTACAGGGGATCAGAAGATCAGATCTTCAAGTCCCCAGTATGTTTAAAAAATAAAAGCAAAAAAACTATATATTTTAAGAAAAATAAATAAATAAAAAGTTTTAGGTAATAAAAACAATAATCGCACTGTTTACCTCATCAAGTCCTTTATAAGGCTGGATTTACACGAGCATGTTCGGTCCATAAAGGACGGAACGTATTTCGGCCGCAAGTCCCGGACCGAACTCACTGAATTGAGCCGGGCTCCTAGCATCATAGTTATGTACGACGCTAGGAGTCCCTGCCTCGCTGCGGGACAACTGTCCCGTACTGTAATCATGTTTTCGGGGTATCGCCGCGTTTGGAATGGCCTGAACTATAAAAATATCACTTTATTTTTACCCCACTGTGATCACCGTAAAAAAATGTAATGAAAAGCAAACAATGACAGAATTTCTTTTTTTGGTCACCTTGTCTCAGAAAAAAATGGAATAAAAAGTGATCAAAAAGTCGCAAGTACCCCAAGATGGTACAAATAAAAACTAGTTCGTCACACAAAAAAACAAGCCCTCCCAAAGCGATATCAACTAAAAAGTTATGGCTGTCAGAAAATGGCGACACTAAAACATGATTTTTTTTTTTAGAAAAGAGTATTTTTATTGTTGGAAAGTAGTAAAGCGTAAAAAAACAATATAAATTTGATGTCGCTGTAATCGCATCGACCCACAGAATGAAGTTAACATGTTGTTTATACTGCACGGTGAACGCTGTAAAAAAGAAGAAACAAAACCGTGCTAGAATTGCTATTTTTTAGTTTCCTCGTCTCCCAAGAAATTGAATAAATAGTGTTAAAAAAAATAAAATTGCATTTACCCCAAAATGGAACCAATAAAAATGACAGCTCGTTCCACAAAAAACAAGCCCTCACACAGCTCCGTCAACGGAAAAATAACACGTTTATGACTCTCAAAACGCAATGATGCTGAATGACGGCCCAGACTAATTTTTTAGGTCCAGTAGAATTTCACTAAATAACCCACATCATTTGCTGGATCCCACAGGTGTACTCTGTAGATGCAGCGCAGATGAGGAAACTTTAGGGCCTTGTGCTGCTTATAGGGCTAGTGAAGAAGTCAAAGATTAGGCAATACTGGAGCGCAGATATTTTGTACGATAACCAAAAAACCAGGCCTGTACATAAGATTGGTTCAAAACGTACCACACCAATCCGTGGATTATTAATTTTATTATTCATTCACCCCATTATTACATCATCCTCTTATGCCCTGATGTACTCTGCCGAGTTTACATATACCCTGATGTATTCCGCACAGCTTACATATACCCTGATGCACTCCGCCCAGCTTAATATACCCTGATGTACTCTGCCCAGCTTACATATACCCTGATGCACTCTGCCCAGTTTACATATAACCTGATGTACTCCGCACAGATTACATAAACCCTGATGCACTCCACCCATTTTACATATATGCTGATGTACTCCGCCCATCTTACATATACCCTGATGCACTCCACGCAGCCTACATATACCCTGATGTACTCCGCTCAGCTTACATATACCCTGATGCACTCCGCCCAACTTACATATACTCTGATGCACTCCGCCCAGCTTACATATACCCTGATGCACTCCGTCCAGTTTACATATACCCTGATGTACTACGCTTAGCTTACATATACCCTGATGTACTCCGCCCAGCTTACATATACCCTGATGCACTCCGCCCAGCTTATATATACCCTGATGCACTCCGCCCAGCTTACATATACCCTGTTGCACTTCGCCCAGTTTACATATACCCTGATGTACTCCGCCCAGCTTACATATGCCTCCACATTATAAGCTTAAATTCCAGTAAAACACCAAACAAAACTTCTACCAAGCAAAATCTACTCTTAAGGATCTGCCAGGCACAGCTTCTGTATCCACGCCCATAGGTAATCAGTCTGCACCTGCTTCTATGTCTGTGAGACTGACTCCAGGAGTGGGAGAGCCTATCACAGCCTGGCCAGACGGAGCTAGCTCCCGCCCTCTGTCTATTTATGCCTGCCTTTCCTCTTCCTCCTTGCTTGTGATTCTTCTCTGTTGGTTTCCTGGCCCTGCTGCAGCTTCTTGAACTATTTGACCCTGCTTCATATTGACCCTGGCTTACTGACTACTCTTCTGCTCTGCGTTTGGTACCTCGTACACTCCTGGTTTGACTCGGCTTGTTCACTATTCTCCTGCTCTACGTTTGGCACCTCGTACTCTCCTGGTTTGACTCGGCTCGTTTACTACTCTTGTTGCTCACGGTGTTGCCGTGGGCAACTGCCCCGTTTCCCTTTGTTCTGTGTTTCCTTGTCTGGTGTTCTGTCGTGCACTTATTGAGTGTAGGGACCGTTGCCCAGTTGTACCCCGTCACCTAGGGCGGGTCGTTGCAAGTAGGCAGGGACTGAGTGGCGGGTAGATTAGGGCTCACTTGTCTGTTTCCCTATCCCTGTCATTACTTCTACGCTCCAAAAGCCAAATGGCGGTGCTTCTGAGCCTGACAGTGTCCCCAAACAGCAGTTTATGACCACATATGGGGTATTACTGTACTCTTGGGAACCCGCTTAACAATTTATGGTGTGTGTGTCTCCAGTGGCACAAGCTGGGCACAACATATTGGTCACTGAAATGGCATATCAGTGGAAAAATGTCAATTTTCAATCTGCAACATCCACTGTGCACTAATTTCTGCAAAACACTTGCAGGGTCAAAATGCTCACAATTCCTCTAGATATTTTTCTTCAGGGATGTAGTTTTCAAAATGGGGTAATTTGTCAGGGCTTTCCACTGTACTGGTACCATGGCTCAATGCAACATGGTGTCAGAAAACGAATTTTGTAAAATCTCCACTCCAAAAACCAAATCGCATACCTTCCCTTTAGAGCCTTGCTGTGTGTTCAAATAGCAGGTTATGACCACATGTGGGTTATTGCCGTACTCGGGAGAAATAGCTTTACAAATGTTGAGCGGCTTTTTCTCCTTTATCCCTTGTGAAAATGAAAAAATTCAACTGTGTGATATTTTTTACGGCCTAATTCCAATAAATTCTGCAAAAGACCTGTGGGGTCAAAATGCTCACTATAACACTAGATAGATTCCTTAAGGTGTATAGTTTCCCAAATGGGGTCAATTTTGGCCCTGCAGGGGCTTTTGAAATGTGACATGGCACCCGAAAACCATTCTAGCTAAATTTGAGCTCCAAATGGATTCTCCTTCCCCTTTGAGTCCTGCAGTGTGTCAAAACAGCAGTTTTACAGTTGCTGTAATCGGGAGAAATTGCTTTTTCTCCTTTTATTCCTTGTAAAAATTGAAAATGTCCATGTTTTTAAAAAATTTTGCATTTAAATTTTATGGCCTAATTACACTAAATTCGGCAAAAAAATTGCGGGGTCAAAATGCTCCCTATACATAGTTACATAGTTACATACATAGTTACATAGTTTGTACGGTTGAAAAAAGACACATGTCCATCAAGTTCAACCAAGGGATGGGAAAGGGGAAGTGGGATGGGAAAGGGGAAGTAAAAAATGTCTACATATACTCCTAGGTAAATTCCTCCAGGGGTGTAGTTTCCCAAATGGGGTCACTTTTGGGGGTTTCTACTTATTTGTTCCCACAGGGGCTTTGCAAATGTGACATGGCGCCGCAAACCATTCCAGCCAAATTGTGCTCTTCTAAGCCCTGCCATGGGTCCAAACAAAGGTTTATTGCCACATATGGGGTATTGCTGTGCTCAGAAGAGGTTCCTTTACAAATTTTGGGGTGCTTTTACTCCTTTATTGTGAAAATGAAAAAATGTGAGCTAAAACTACATATTATTAGAAAAAAAACTTTGCTTTTCACTTTCACGGCCTAATTTCACTACAGTCCGCAAAAATCCTGTGGGGTCAAAACGCTTACTATACTCCTCAATAAATTCCTTGAGGGGTATAGTTTCCCAAATGGGTGTCACTTTTGTTTTTTTTTTACTGTTTTGGTCTCACAGGGGCTTTGCAAATGCGACATGGCACCCAAAAACCATTGCAGCAAAACTTGAGCTCCAAAAGCCAAATAGCACTCCTTCCATTCTAAGCAGTACCGTGTGTCCAAACAGCAGTTTATTACCACATATGGGGTATTGCCATAATCTGGAGAAATGGCGTTTCAAATGTTGGGGTGTTTCTTGTTCTTTATGCCTTGTAAAAATTTAAAATGTCTACGTTTTATTGTGAAAAATTTTGATTTTCTTTTTCACAACCTCATTCCACTAAATTCAGCAAAAAACCTGTGGGGTCAAAATGCTCACTATACCCCTTGATAAATTCCTTGAGGGGTGTAGTTTGCCAAATGGTTTCTCTTTGGGAGTGTTTACACTGTTTTGGTACCACAAGACCTCTTCAAACCTGACATGGTGCCTAAAATATATTCTACTAAAAAGAAGAAAATGCTGGAAATAGATCACTCCGTGTGTAATGAATCTATATAATATGAGTTTCACTTTTTGAATTGAATTACTGAAATAAATAAACTTTTTGACGATATTCTAATTAATTGAGAAGTACTATATATATATGGCGCTGCTCGGGAAGGGTTCAAAAAGCCATTCAGGCCACTTTCCATCTTTACACGGCAGTATGTTGATCAGGTTGTTGCATTAGTATTTGTAAGCCAAAACCAGGAGTTTGACCAAACACGGAAGAGGGTCAAATCTATCCATTATGCTTTGTCTCTGTCTCTGTTTATGATCTACTTCTGGTTTTGGTTTGAAAGCGTGACCATTCAGCTCTATGGAGCTGCCGAACACACAAGCTGGATACAGACCCCGAAAGTCCCATGCTTCTCATGGAGTACTTCGGGGGACTTTCGGTCCCCCGTTCTCCTTGACGCTGGGGGACCCAGCAGTTGGACCCCCAGTGATCACACATATATCCCGTATCCTGTGGATAAGGGATACATGTGTTTCTTGGGACAACCCCTTTAAGGTTTAAAATACCTTCGGTATTAAGGGGTAAGTTGAAACTCTAGTCAAATATTAATAATTCGTAAAATGGAGCTACTAGTTTCATATAACATATTGGGCTGTTGATTCTTGCAATTCTCCAAGGTGTGTTCTGTACACTATAGATCTTTAGCACCATAGAAAGTAATAAATTGTCTGCAGGTTACTGGACTGTGCAGGAGGCCCCTTTATTTCGCTTACAGCTTTGCTGCTATTGGCAGCAACTTTACCTCACAGACTTCCTGCTCTGTCCACCCTCTGCATGCACACATAATACTGTTAATATTGAGAGCTCTCTTCTTCATTTTAGCTGCTTCCTCCAGAAATTGAAAGAGAAAGCAAAGAGAATTACATGAAAGGGAGCAGAGAGCTCCCTTCCGAGCAGTAGCAGTGTTATATGCAGGTGGTGGAAAGCACAGGAAGTCTGTAAAGTACGGTTTCATCCAATAACTACCGAACAGGAATTCTAATTTAAAGAGACAGTCCGATAGTGAGCATAAATATGATATGAAAATCAGGATCTATAGGTGATGATTACCTACTATTGTTTTCCTTGCTGCTTGACTGATTTTTAGCTCATCTCCATTAGGCATACCTCCCAACTTTCAAGCATTGCAAAGAGGGACAACCAGTGTGCCGCTCGTATCAAGGTGGTGCAATTTTTTCCTTTGAAGCCACAATCTAACCCTGCTATACACACCCGGTTCAGCCCACACAGTATCATGCTCCCATAGTGCCTCCCCATAGTATAATGCCCCCATAGAACACCACACACAGTTTAAAGCCCCTGTAGCTGCCCCCACACAGTATAATGCCAAATAGCTGCCCCCACAAACTATAATGCCCAAATAGATGCACCCACACAGTACAACGCCCATACAGATGCCCCATACAGTATAATGCCACCATAGCTACCCCATACAGTATAATGCCCCTATAGCTGCTCCCATATAGTATAATGCCCCTTTTCTGCCACCATACAATATAATGTCTACTTAGCTGCCACCATACAGTATAATGCCCCATAGCTGCCCCTATACAAAAAATGCTGCCTTAGCTGGCCCCATACAATATAATGCCCCCGTAGCTGCCCACATATAAAGTGCCAGTGGTCACATATAAAGTGCCAGTGCCCACGTAGATAGTGCCCCAGTGTCCCCTGTAGATAGTGCCCATATCTTGCTACAGTGCCCATGTAGATAGTGCCACAACCCCCTTGAGCGCCATTGAGGCCCTCTCCAGGAGCAAAAGCTGCAGCCAGAGCATTGGCGACGCTGTGGCCGGGGATACCGCTCCAGGAGTAGGTTTCCTCTAGGAGAGAAATTCCTGACCAGAGCATCGGCAATGCTCTGGCAGGGGATTTTGCTCCAGGAGTAGTCCCTGACGTCACTGTCCATATATGGACAGTGACGACCAGGGCTTCTCCAGGAGCGAAAACCCTGGCCAGAGCGTCAGCAACAGTGATATATGGACAGTGATGTCAAGGGCTTTCCCAAGACAGAAGTCCCCGACCAGAGAGCTTGCATTGCTCTGGCTCCATAGTTGAAAGCCTGTCATCGCTGTCCATGTATGATATCATTTCATCAAGGGCTTCCCGGGCTCAGCGCTTAAAGTAGCGCTGTGGCTGGGGAGTACTCGAAGAGTGGAGAAACTCCCTCTGCTCACTAGGAAGTCAGTGCAGGGAGAGCGGATTTCTCTTAAAGCAAGGACAGAATTATAAAATACATATTAGTGAGCCAAAAGGGGGAGAAATATGAACAGCAGGTAATTGTCACACATATACTGAGGCCAATGAGCCCTAGTAAGGGGGAGCCTAGAGGGTGGCTCTAAACATGTTTTTTTTTATTTTGTAGGCCTTTATTTGTATATTTTTACAATTTTTTTATTTTATTTTGTTTTGCGATCTTCCGTTAAAGGCAACCATGTATTTTTATGTTCCAGGTGCATGGGGCATTGGCAGCTAGAATGTAAATATACTGATCGTGGTCATCTAGGGGTTAACATTTCATCACTGAGGAGTTATTAGAGATGGCTGAATTTAATAGAATATATATAAAACATAGGTTTAGAGCTCAGATTCAGCTTGGCTGGTATGGCTCATAACACTTCCATTTCCATGTAGACCAATATCAAATATTATTTTTCAGAACCCCGCATGACCATGACAGATGGGCTTAGGACATTTTTTGTAATACCAGCCATAGAACAAATAATAAGTAATTCTGCAAATCTGTCATGGTTAAAGAAGCGCTATTAGAAGTATATAAAAAAAACTTGTGTGTACATGGAAAGTGTGGAAAAAAAAGTGAATATCCACCCTCGAATACCATTTTTTTTTCTAAAAAGGTTCAAAATTCTGTGCTGATTAATTTCTTAATATATCTTTATAACGGTGGAAGGTTTGTTTTTCTAATACAGAATTACAAATCCCCTGCATAGACATAGATTTCAAAGACAATATATGCTGGCTACCTGCAGCCACCACTACGGGATGCTTACTGCATACTGTTATACATTGAACTCAATAACAAGACAGCATGCAGAAAGCTCCCATGCTTTTTCTGGTGTTTGCTGCAAACAGCCTATGTCATCATTTACATCTATATCCATACAGGGGATTTGGAGCACTGTATTAAGAAAACAGAGCTTAAAATATATACAAAAATTTATCTGCACAGAATTTTCGGAGCTAAAAGCAACATGTTGTTTAAAGATGGAGCTTCTCTTTAAAGTTCCATACCCATAGCATACAGCTTACTGTACTCAGATGATCATGGCTACATCTGCCAGTTCTGGTCTTGTTCAGCCTTGTCAAAACCATTTTGATGCGGAAACCGCTCGCTGGAAAAGAAAACAGCAATGCAGCGGTTTCTGCCTCTGACCTCCCATTGAAATCAATGGGAGGCAGAAAAAAACTTGCGACACTCGTTTCGGAGCGTTTTTTAATTGCGGTTTTTTTCCCACGGTCCTTGCATTAGCTTCATTGACGCGGACGAAAAACAGCGAAAACTGCAGCAAAAAAAAACACTCAGGCAGGTAAGGGATTCTGAGGCAATTTTTTTGTGCCTGCAAAAAACTTTGTGAAAAGGGCTTAATAGCGATGACATGTGGATTCTAATGACTATTTACAGCAGTATTCATGTTGTGGAAGTTATCTGCTCATGCATTTGAACGTTAATAAGCCTGGTTATTTATGGTGATTCTGATCAATTAATATATACATACTTGTAAAGACACTTTCTCCTATAGCAGAGCCGGCCTTAGGCATGCGCGACTAGTTTGGTCAGAAAGGACACATCACTTGCCACTACTGAAGGGGCCTCCGGAGCTTGCACCCATGATCCCACACTTGGCGCCTTTCGTAGGATGCCGCTTCATTCCCCAGTTTATTGATTAGGAAATGTTATTTAGGCAACAGTCTGTTAGTGTAATTTTGAGCATCTTAAGGCAACGTTATTTGGGCACTGCTTGATTGTATTATTTGGGCACTAAATAGCACGCCATAAAGGGTTGGGGGGGGGGGGGGTGAATATAACATACTGCACAGGCCACCAACCAACTTAAAGCCAGCTCTGTCCTCTGATAAATACTAAGTCTATTAACTGGTTCCCGACCGCTGGCTGTGTTTTTAAAACCCGAGCCATAGACTTTTTACGGCGCGGGTTTTAACTTGCTGCCCGAGCGATCGGGCAGGTGAATGTCGGGTCTCCGGCTGTCAGTGACTGCCGGGGACCCTGAGGAGAGGATAGAAGCAGCTTTCGCTGCTTCTGTCTTCTCTGATCACTTGTACACATCATTCAATGAACGCTGTGTATAGGAATAGAGGCAGCGGCTGCGCCGCTGTCTCTATTCCTCCCGGTGATCATGTGACTGGTCACATAATCGCCGGGTGCCGTTAGTGACAGATTGCTGGTGGGTCGTCTTACTAGACACAGCACAGCCCTATTAGTGACAATAGTCACTATGAGAGGGCTGATTTCCCCTGTAACTGGAGCTGCTGTGCAGCTCCAGTTACAGTAGAAAAGCATGGTGTAAAAGAAAGAAAAAAATATATAAAGTTCCCCAAAGGTCTTTTCTCACCTTTGAGGGACAGACCATAGTAATAAACAAATAAAAGTAAAGTAAAGTGCAAAAAAAATTAATAATTTTCATAAAATACCCACCCCAAAAAAACGTTCCCCTCCCGCCAATCATTTTCGTAACGCTAGCCCGGACCCAATTACCCTAATATAGACATGTAATATATAAAAATTTACAGTAGACAATGACGATCACAAATAAAAGGTCTATTTTAGGGTAAAACTATGTTATTACCCAAAAAAATAGCTGAAACGTAAAAAAGCTTATTTTTTTTACAATTATTTTCAAACTTTAAGAATAAAAATTCTAAAATAGCAAAAAGGATGTGTATAAAAACGATAAAAAAAAGAACCCTGCATTGTCTACGGAAAAAACATCGCATAAATCACGTCGTTAGCCAAACAAATAAAAAAGTTATAGCCATTTAACTAACGCGTGCTAAAAAGGGCTAAATGGTGTCTGGTCCTGAAGGCGCAAAATAGCCCGGTCCTGAACTGGTTAATAAATAAATTCACTATATTACATGTGTGGAGTGAGATGCATACATGCATATCGACATAGACATATCACAACCAAAATGACCATATCCATTGTTTACATTGCTGCCTGCATCTGGAGAACTAGAAAACCATGCAAAATAGAAATAATGTTTGTCAAATTTGTTATCATATTTTTCCACTTAACTCCTAAACAGCTTTATTTATAGAAAATACCTTAAAACCCCTTTAACATTGACATTTATAGTCCACAAATATAAAATGTATATGGTACATACAGTTTTT
Organism: Rhinoderma darwinii; assembly: GCF_050947455.1. Classification (NCBI taxonomy): domain Eukaryota; kingdom Metazoa; phylum Chordata; class Amphibia; order Anura; family Rhinodermatidae; genus Rhinoderma; species Rhinoderma darwinii. The sequence goes on from NC_134687.1 coordinate 308,157,854, forward strand.
GTGGCAGTTTTTGATGCAGTTTTTTGAGGCAAACACTAGAGTTAATACAAAAAGAGAGGTGAAGTATTAGCCTTTTCCTTCACTTTGGATCCAAGCATGGCATTGGCATAGAAAACTGCATCACAACTTGCCATAAAAACGGCATGTGTGATTCCAGCCTTATGTATTTATTGTAAAAAATAAAAAAAACATTAAAAAAAATTTCAGGTCTGCCAACAGCAGCTCTTTAATAATTTCCTCATAGCAACAGGATAGTTTGTTTCTACACAGAGTTAAAAATAAATAAATATATATGTATATATATGTATATATATATATATATATATATATATATATACACATACATATATATATATATATATATATATATATATATATATATATGAGGTGAAATCCGCCTCCCTTTAACCACTAAATCTCTTCATTGTGTTTATATGAATGAACCTGGTTGGCAATATGCAACAAGGACTGAGATGCTTTTGTTTGCATTGAAGAGAACACATACTTTCCCCCCGTGCCCTCGCCCTCCCCATGATGTTGTTATACTGTAGTTATAAATAAACATGACAAACATCTAATTGCCGATACACTGGATCCAAAAGGGGACACTGCTTCCAACTGGCACAATCATGTCTATCATTTGAGCACAATCTACACAAATTTTCATGTGTGTGAGAAGATAAAATAAAATCTTCTTACGGAGTAGGGAAAATTTAGAATTATATGGGTACTATGATTACTCACTTCCCTTTATCCTCATGAACAGGTGCCGTTTTGGTGCAGTTTTTGTGGAATTTTTCGGCTTAGTTTTTTTTATCCAAAGCCAGAAATGGATCCAAAAGGGAAGGAAAGGTATAAAGAAAAGACTGATACGTCTACTATGTTTTGTGCCACTTATGTATTTGGCTCAAGAAACTGAGCAAAAAAGTTGTGTGTGTGATTCTGGCCTTATGGAGTTTTCGAACTACATTTTCTATTCTACATTCAGAGTGGATCACAAATGCTGAGTTATAAGGGCAACAAGGCTTCTCAATTTATTCTTACTGCAACAAGTATTTAGGTGTCTTTCACATCGATCTTTAATGCACCATGCACACGACCGTAGATTTCGCTCGTAATAACGGTCTGTAATTACGGACCTATTCATTTCTATGACCGACGGATACCTTCCCGTATATTTATGGGACGGTGTCTGTGCCGTAGAAACCTTCCGTAAAAAATAAGACGTCCTATTTTTTTATTTTATGGACCGTGATCCCATACTTTATAATGGGAGCAAGGTCCACAAATGCGGATGACTGTTCATGGCCGGCTGTGCCCGTAATCATGGACCGTGATAACGGGCACGGTCGTGTGCATGGGGCCTAACTTGTAACATGCATTTCATTCCAGTAACATATTTTTAGAAAGAAATGTACTTTGCACATGTATGAGAACATTATAAAATTTTAAGGGGTTGACTGAGTATATCTGAACTCCTGACAACTTGTGTGAGGTGTTTTCGAATAGACTGATCCTTGTTGAAGAATAATTATTTAAAAATAGTTACATGGTTTGTAACTTGCCATCAAGTCTAACAAATTGTTGAGCTTGAGCAGTGGTCTCCAACATGTGGCTCTTCAGCTGTTGTCAAACCTCTATTGTAACTCTGCAACAGCATTGGGAGCCACCCGTTGGAGACCACTGATCTATTTGAAGGAAAAAACAAAACTCCCTTGAGGTACTTGACAATCTGTCTTTGTAATGGAGGCTTTTTAAAGCTACTCTCTAACTCCTTAAAGGGAAGGTGTCATGAAATTATTTTATTTTTTTATCATATTGCTTTTAATATGATATTAACATACATTTTATTTATTTGTGTTCTCATGTTCTACTTTTTACTGTGTTCTTACTTTATCTTCTCTATGGGGCTGCCATTTTTTTTCATCTCTGTATGTGTCGATTAACGACACATACAGAGATGGAATACGGCACATACAACACCATAGTGAATGCGAACGGGAGCCGTGTGTGGGAACGGCGTACAAGACAATTGTGAAAAACTATTGTGGCATGTTCCATAGCATGTAGCGGCACTCAGATTCCCTATGGGCCTGACTCTGTTTAAACCTTTTAAGACAACTTTTAATTTCACAGTTGTTTCCGCAAACCAATTATTTTTGTCATCTCAAGCTAGGAAAGTGGCATTTTAATTGGAAAAAATAACTGCTACATTTCCAGGCTAAGGGAATAGTGTAGCAAACAATATTAGCATCAGTCTGAGAACATTAATATTTTACTAAAAATAGGATCTCTTCCTCAGGAAAAATAGATTCTCTTCCTAAAAATTATATTCAATAAACAAGCAGATCCAGAGCATTACATTATACAGTCTGGTGCCTACTATATAGTTCAAATAAACAGTACTGTACTTGCCTTACCTATTAATATATTTACAAATAGTTTAAAGCCTTCTGCCCACATTACTCGTGCATCCCCTGAGTTTACCAGTTGCTGCCCTTTTGTGCCTTGTCCCTTCTATGATTTCCACTGAGAAATTAAAAACGTATTCTTAGGTTTCAAAAGTCTTCAAAAACAGAAAATGACAGTATAATTGTTAATTGAACAGGCCTATTACTTTTATCTGGTATAACTAAAAGCACACATACCTTTGTGCAAATTATCAACGCTTCTCCTCTGGCGAAGTGGGCACATTTTATATTGACCATGCTGTAGTTATAGAATTACCAAGGAAAGCAGGATGGTTGGGCTCTGCCAAACATTTAGGGTGCAGTCACACGTGGCACAATTTTCTGTAGCGGAAAATGTTTTCCTATTGGTGGAAGCAAAATCCGCAACATATACATTGTTTAAATTGCTGCGCAGAATTTTTCCACTACATATACTTATTTGACCTGAAATAATGATAAAAACGATAACAAAATGTAAAATACCTTGGGAGTCTTTTATGAAAACTGGAATACAGGAGGAGTATGTGTCTTGTCCTTGTTTGAATAGGTTATCTGGTTTAGGGTATATTCACACGTAGAGGTTGAGGTGCATTTTTACAAAATTCTGGTGCATTTGCAACTACATTAAACAATGCTCAAAATCGGAGTAAAACGCCTACAGTTTTTCAGATGTTTTTGGGGGATTTTTAGAAAAGTATCAAACGTTGTACAAAAATAACTTGTACATTGACACAAAATGTGCACAGTAAGAAGTGCAATAACAATCTAGTATTGGAAATACACAATAAACAATAGTGTAACGTTATGAGATATATCTAATCTGGTACGTCATATAACAGTTGAAAGCTGAATAGCCTGTATGCCATAAGAAGAATTGATGACCTTAAAGAAGCACCCCCAGTGTTTTAAATTGTTTTGCTAAGGCTGCCTGCAGTAGCATAGCTAGGGGGGGGGGGCCTGGGCGGTGGCCCCTGTGCCCCTGAGATTGTGGGGCCCACTGAGATGCTGGAGCCCGCTGCTTCGCCGCTCTCAACATGACCACGCACGTGGCCACGCTGTATTATTACTCAAGTTAGCAGACGTGCTGCACGTTTCGATTGTCTGCTACAGCACGCTTCTGAGGCTGCCCGCCAGGAGAAGAAGAAACCTGCGTGTGAGGAGATGGTGATCAAGCACCCCTTCCCAAAGGATCCAGTTATGATAGAGTTTATATACAGAGATAATGGCTGCTTTAAACAGGGATGATGGGGGTTTATACAGGGATGATGGCTGGACTACCCATCATTATACCAGCCAGGCTGGTATATACAGGGATGATGAGGGTTATATACAGTGATGATGGCTGGTATATACAGGAATGATGGGAGTTATATAGAGGGATGATGGGGGTTATATAGAGTGATGATTGGGGTTATTTACAGGGATGATGGTGGTTATATACAGGAATGATAGTTGGTATATACAGGGATGATGGGGGTTATATACAGGGATAATGGGGGTTATATATAGGGATGATGGGGGTTATATACGGGGACGATAGCGGGCGCAGCCATCATCCATGTATATAACCCCCATCTTCCCTGTACACAACCCCCTATCATCCCTGTATATACCAGCCATTATCCCTGTATATAACCCCCATTATCCCTGTATATTACCCCTGTATATACCAGCCATCACCCCTGTATATACCAGCCATCACCCCTGTATATACCAGCCATCACCCCTGTATATACCAGCCATCATCCCTCTATATACCAGCCATCATCCCTGTATGTAACCCCCATCACCCCTGTATAAAACCCTCATCGTCTCTGTATATACCAGCCATCAGCCCTGTAGCAGTAGCGTAGTTAGCGAGGGGGCGGTGGCCCCGGCCCACCGAGATGGTGGGGCCCGCAGTCGGTTACCCAGCGGTGGTGTGTCCCAGTTTCCTCAGGACGCAGATTCAGTTGAATCCAATGCTGGAGCAAGAAGCTGACGGCTCCTTGCTCCAGCATTCACTGTGTGCTGCCAGCTCCAGCTGTGAGCGGCTCGACACAGATAGGCGCGATGTAGTGACGTCATCGCGCCTGTCTGCACAGAGTGGAGGAGCAGAGGGATCTCCACTCGTCGTGGAAGTGCGGATAGGTAAATATTTAAATTAATTTTTTCATTAGGCATTACAGGGGGCATTATACTGGGTATGGGGGGCTGCAATAAGGGCATTATACTGTATGGGGTAGCAATAAGGACATTTTTCTGTATGGTGTAGCTATGGGGGGCTTTATACTGTATCGGGCAGTTATGGGGTATTAGACTGTATGGGGCCACTATGTGAGTATAATACAGTATGGGGCAGTTGTGGGGGCATTATACTGTATGGAACAGCTGTGGGGGCATTATACTATATGGGAAAGCTATGGGGGGGCTTTATACTGTATGGGGCAGCTATGGGGGCGTTCTACTGTATGTAGGCAGCTATGGGGCGTTATACTGTATAGTGCAAGTATGAGGCATTATACTGTGTGGGGCAGCTATGGGGCATTATACTGTGTGGGAGAAAATTTAGGGCATTATACTGTATCGGAGCAGCTATGGGGTATTATACTGTGCGGAGGGCAGTTATGGAGGCATTATACTGTGTGCAGGGCAGTTATGGGGGCATGTTATGGTGTAGGCAGTTAAAGGGGCATTATACTGTATGGGGGTAGCTATGGGGTATTATACAGTGTGGGAGGCACTATAGGAGTATTATACTGTATGGGGACAGCTATAGGGGCATTATATTGTGTGGGGGCACTAATAGCTCATTATACTATGTAGAGGCGGCTATGGGGGCAGTATTCTGTGTGGGGAGGCACTATAGGGGCAATATATTGTGTGGGGGTCACTGGGGGGTCATTATACTATGTAGGGGGCAGTAAGGGGTTATTATACTGTGTGGGGCAGCTATGGGAGCATTATTCTGTGTTGGGGGAAACCATAGGGGCATTATCCTGTGTGTGGGCAGCTATAAGGGAATTATACTGTGGGTGGGGGCCACTAAGGGGCCATTATACTATGTGGGTTGTGGCCCACTCAGATGTGTTTTGACCCCCCCTGTGCTAAAGTCCTAGCTACGCTACTGCCCTGTAGATAACCCCCATCATCCCTGTATATACTAGCCATCATCCCTGTATATACCATCCATCGTCCCTGTATATAACCCACGTTATACCTGTGTATATACCATCCATCATCCCTGTATATACCATCCATCATCCACCATCCCTGTATATACCAGACATCATCCCTGTATATACCAGTCATCATCCCTGTATATAACCCCTATCATCCCTGTAAATACCAGCCTGGTTGTTATATACAGGGCTGATGGAGGTTATATACAGGGATGATGGGCGGTTATATACAGGGATGATGGGCGGTTATATACAGGGATGATGGTGTTACACAACTCCCTATCATCCCTGTCTATAACAACCATCATCCCTATATATACCAGCCATTATCCCTGTATATAACCCCCATCATCCCTGTATATAACTTCCATCATCCCTGTATATAACTTCCATCATCCCTTAATATACCAACCAGGCTGGTATATACAGGGATAATAGGGGTTAAATATTATTTCCTTCACTTTCAGAGAGGTCTGCAACACTTTTGAATGCAAACTCTTCTATCAGAGAAACGATTAAACCTCCGTAAGAATGGCTAATATTACAGCATATACAGCACTCTTACTCATTCAGAATGATTACTAAAATTAGAATGCGCCTCTTCAGTTGTAAACATGCATTGGGGGGCCCACTCAGATGTTTTGCCACCCTCCCCCCCTGTGCTAAACCCCTAGCTACGCCTCTGGCTGCCTGTCATCTTAACCTAAGTACTTAAATGATACAGCCTTGTGTTTGTATCATTAGCAATATAAAGTTTTGTCTTACCTATGTTACTGCTCCGCCTCCGTCTTTTTATTTTATTTCCTCCTTCCCTCTGGTCTGGATATGGTTGCTGCAGTGTGAGACTTGCGTCCCCGCGCAAGTCTCCTTCCTACAACTCCCATAATGCCTCCTACAAAGGAGAGACGGTTAGAGGCGTATCTCTAATTCAGTTCCTCCTCCCGTACTTCCAGGGCCGTGACTGTAAGTTCTACATGATGCTTTCAGGGAAGCCCATCAACCACCGCCTAAAATAAGCAATTGTCCCCTTTAGATAGTGCCCATATAGTGCCACACATTCCCTGTAGATATCGGCAAACTGCCCCTGTGGAAATCGCCACCCTGCCCCTGCAGAAATCGCCACCCTTACCCTGTAGAAATTGCTACCCTGCCCCAGTAGAAATCGTCACCCTGCCCTGTAGAAATCTCCACCCTGTCCTTGTAGAAATTGCCAACCTGCCCCTGTAGATGGCACCACACACATCCCCCCCTGCAGATCGTGCCCCCCTCCTGTAGTTACCACCATTTGGACTCATTATGGCAGCGGGGTCCCCAACCAAAGTGTAGCAGACGATGTGGCCGGGGACTCTGCTCCTGCCCCTGAAGTGACTGTCCATATACGGACAGTGACATCAGTGGCTCTTTTTTACCAACTACCTATATACGAAGATTTTGAATATAACTTTTATTAGTTCAATTTAGAACACACTGAAAAAACCACACATTATTAAAATTACTATTGCCTTCTGATAGAATACAACTTTCAAATTGCCTTATCGACGACCGTCGGGACTACTCACCCCCCGATGGCCACAGCCATGGACTTGTGAGCGCTGGTCCGCATCTCCTCCCCAGGAGACGCCAGCGCTCACTTCTGCTCCACTCTGCAGTGCCCCGTAGGGGGTGCGCACACGCTCGTGCCCGGCCTTAAAGGGCCAGTGCGCGCACATGTTAAACATCACTAATTAGACCATGATCACCCTGGACTTAAGTAGGGCCCTGCCATTTTGCTCATTGCCTGAGCGTTGTTTGTATTCCTCTGTTAGTCTTGCAAATGGTCCCTTAGCTGTATCCTGTTCCCTGTGTTCCCGTGCCCTGCTACCTTTATCCCGTACTGTATTTGTTCCTGTGCCATCTCTAGTGTTGAAGTCGTCTTGTGCCGTCTACTATGCCTGCTGACTTACACCACTTCTGGTGTCATCTGCCACGTTTTGCTTCAGCTTCCGCCAAGGTCCCATCTGTGCCGTTTCTACTGTCTGGACTATTACAGGTACCCTTGTGCTGGACTTTGTTTATACTTGGTACACTGTTGTTTGGCCAGCTGCTACAGCGGTGCAGCCTAGTGGGTTCACATACCCACAGATCGTGACAGTTATGCCGTATTGATAGTGGGTGGATATCTACTGCTGTATAAGACAGCGGCTGCAGTACGCTGTGCCTACACTGTCTAATAACGTTAGAGCTGTCTAACAGCCCTCCCCCCGACATGTTTTGCTACATATGTAGCATCTTCAGGGGTTTATTGGGGCTAAAGACGGCGTGCTCGAACTTCCCCTCTTTTATAACCTCCGGATGACGTACGAGTGGGTGTGTACCGATGTGGAGCCAATAGAAATACGTGCAGGGGATCAAGCCCCTCTGCAGTAAGATGGACATATGAACTGTCCAATCAAAAGACTAATCGTCCATCCAATCAAGAGTCTCCAGATGCGCGTGCGCACCAAAGTGAAAGACGCAAGCAGCGTCTAATTCCCGGATAAATCGAATGCGCATGTCAGTATACTCAGAAATTTATGACCAGTGCATTGCGCATGCTTAAGGACTTAGTTACCAGAAGCCAAGTGGTCAATACCCACATAGATAAGGGAGAATAGGTCAAGGTCCATGTCAGGAATGATCAAATGCGCATGTCAAGGTACTTAGACATCTTTGAGAAATAGTGTTTACTGCGCATGCTTGTGGACTTAAACCTTAAAGACTTTTTCATACAGTTAGGTCCAGAATTATTTGGACAGTGACACAAGTCTTGGCATTTTAGCTGTTTACCAAAACATATTGAATATACAGTTATATAATCAATATGGGCTTAAAGTGCAGTCTCTCAGCTTTAATTTGAGGGTATTCACATTCTAATTTGAGGAAGGGTTTAGGAATTACAGCTCTTTAATATGTAGCTGCCTCTTTGTCAAGGGACCAAAGGTAATTTGACAATTATCTCAAAAGCTATTTAATGGGCTGCATGGGCAATTGCCTCGTTAATCCATCATCAATTAATCAGGTAAAAGGTCTGGAGTTGATTCCAGGTGTGGCATTTGCATTTGGATGTTGTTGCTGTGAACCCACAACAAAGGAGCTCTCAATGCAAGTGAAACAGACCATTGTTAGGCTGAAAAAAATGAAGAAATCCATCAGAGAAATAGCACAAATGTTAGGAGTGGCCAAATCAACAGTCTGGTACATTCTTGAAAAAAAAAAAAGAGTGCACTGGTGATCTCGTAAACTCCCCTTCACAACATCTACCCAAGTGGAGAACACTCTCCTGGAAGTAGGTGTTTCAGTATATGTCTACCATAAAGAGAAGACTTCATGAGAGCAAATACAGAGTGTTCACCACAAGGTGCAAACCATTAATCAGCCTCAAAAATAGAAAGGCCAGATTAGACTTTGCCAAACAACATGTAAAGAAGCCAGCCCAGTTCTGGAACAGTATTCTTTGGACAGATGAAACTAAGATCAACCTGTACCAGAATGATGGGAGGAAGAAAGTATGTAGAAGGCTTGGAACGGCTCATGATCCAAAGCACAACACATCCTCTGTAAAACATGGTGGAGGCAGTGTGATGGCATGGGCATGCATGGCTGCCAAAGGCACTTGGTCACTAGTGTTTATTGATGATGTGACTGAAGACAGAAGCAGTCGGATAAATTCTGAAGTGTTCAGGGATATACTTTCTGCTCAGATTCAACCAAATGCAGCAAGGTTGATTGGTCGTCGCTTCACAGTGCAGATGGACAATGATCCAAAACATACTGCGAAAGCAACCCAGGAGTTTTTTAAGGCAAAGAAGTGGAATATTCTGCAATGGCCAAGTCAAACACCAGATCTCAACCCGATCGAGCTGCATTTCACTTGCTTAAGACAAAACTTAAAGGTAATGTGTTGCTAGAATTTTTTTTTATTTTTTTTTAGTTATACAATTAGTGTATGGGTGATTAAACATTGTTCTAATTTTTTTAATTTTTTCACGAGTCAGGAAATATTATAAATTAGATTCAAATTTATAATATTTCCCAGCGCTGGTCACTAGATGGAGCAATTCCCAAAATTGCAGCATTGCATGTGGTAAAGCAACCACATTGCTTTATGCTGCAAAATTTGAGAAAACTCACTCGCTCTAGTGAGCTCTCATAATCCCCCCTCCTTTATCCTGGCTAACACACAGTGTAGTAGGTTAACATACAGTAGTAAACACACAGTAAAACATGTACATACACAGACCTAACTTACCTGCTCCTGCCGCCGCTCCCTCTGGTCCGTCCGCTCCATCCTTTACCTCCGCTCCAAGTGCACAAGTCTGGAAGCCGCGACCGAAAGTAGTAATCTTACTGTCCGGCCGCGACTTCCGGTCCACAAGAAAATGGCGCCGGACATCGCACAGATCAATTTGGACTGTGTGGGAGCGGCGCATGCGCCGTTCCCAAACAGACGGCGTACAGCATAGTGGATGGAAGGGGCCCCGTTCGCATTCACTATGGGACTGTAGCTGCCGTATTCCATGTCTGTATGTGTCGTTCATCGACACATACAGAGATGGGAAAAAAAATGGCAGCCCCCATGGATAAGAAAAAGTGAAAAAATAAAAAAAAGTAAAACACAAACACACAAATGTAAATTTTTTTAAATAAAACACTAAAAGCAAATTGATCTAAAAAATTATTTTTTCGTGGCACTGGTCCTTTAAGGCAGAAAGACCCACAAACAAGCAACAACTGAAGATGGCTGCAGTAAAGGCCTGGCAAAGCATCACAAAGGAGGAAACCAAGAGTTTGGTGTTGTCCATGGGTTCCAGACTTCAGACGGTCATTGCCTGCAAAGGGTTCTCTACAAAGTATTAAAAAAAACAAAATTTTATTTATGATAATGTTAATTTGTCCAATTACTTTTGAGCCCCTGGAATGAGGAGGCTGTGTAGAAAAATGGTTGCAATTCCTAAACGTTTCACAGGATATTTTTGTTCAACCCCTTGAATTAAACCTGAAAGTCTACATTTCAATTGCATCTCAGTTGTTTCATTTTAAATCCAATGTGGTGGCATGCAGAGCCCAAATCATGAAGATTGTGTCACTGTCCAAATAATTCTGGACCGAACTGTACATCAATACGGACCATAGAGGTACCTTGCAAAGTGCCAAAATCGCTATATACATGCTATTGCTACTAGTGGGCGACAAAATGTATGCTCAATGGCCCTTTTAGATATATCAGCGGTATCAAATTGGTCCGGGATACAAGTGTGAAAAGGGAGGGATAGAGCTAATTGGAGAGGGAAGTTAAAGGGGCAAGTAGGAATATGAGTCACTAAACGGTGGTTAGAGCCTACGTCCAAAATGACCAGGAAAATATAGTGATTGTATTAATATTCTATTCAAGTAGAATTTAGTTAATGAAATATCAATGTGATCATAAGGCGGATGGCAGGAGGGACTACAATTAGAAGTCCTATAAAATATACAGACAAGGGGTGTGTGTGTGTGTGTGTGTGTGTGTGTGTGCGCGTGTGTGTGTGTGTGTGTATGTATATATACACTACCGTTCAAAAGTTTAGGGTCACTTAGAAATTTCCTTATTTTTGCGAGAAAAGCACAGTTTTTTCTCAATGAAGATAACATTAAATTAATCAGAAATACACTCTATACATTGTTAATGTGCTAAATGACTATTCTAGCTGCAAACGTCTGGTTTTTGATGCAATATCTACATAGGTGTATAGAGGCCCATTTCCAGCAACCATCACTCAAGTGTTCTAATGGTACATTGTGTTTGCTAACTGTGTTAGAAGGCTAATGGATGATTAGAAAACACTTGAAAACCCTTGTGCAATTATGTTAGCACCGCTGTAAACAGTTTTGCTGTTTAGAGGAGCTATAAAACTGACCTTCCTTTGAGCTAGTTGAAAATCGGGAGCATTACATTTGTGGGTTCGATTAAACTCTCCAAATGGCTAGAAAAAGAGAGCTTTCATGTGAAACTCGACAGTCTATTCTTGTTCTTAGAAATGAAGGCTATTCCATGCGAGAAATTGCCAAGAAACTGAAGATTTCCTACAACGTTGTGTACTACTCTCTTCAGAGGACAGCACAAACAGGCTCTAACCAGAGTAGAAAGAGAAGTGGGAGGCCCCGCTGCACAACTGAGCAACAAGACAAGTACATTAGAGTCTCTAGTCTCACAGGTCCTCAACTGGCAGCTTCATTAAATAGTACCCGCAAAACGCCAGTGTCAACGTCTACAGTGAAGAGGCAACTCCAGGATGCTGGCCTTCAGGGCAGAGTGGCAAAGAAAAAGCCATATCTGAGACTGGCTAATAAAAGGAAAAGATTAATATGGGCAAAAGCACACAGACATTGGACAGAGGAAGATTGGAAAAAAGTGTTATGGACAGACGAATCGAAGTTTGAGGTGTTTGGATCACACAGAAGAACATTTGTGAGACGCAGAACAACTGAAAAGATGCTGGAAGAGTGCCTGACGCCATCTGTCAAGCATGGTGGAGGTAATGTGATGGTCTGGGGTTGCTTTGGTGCTGGTAAAGTGGGAGATTTGTACAAGGTAAAAGGGATTTTGAATAAGGAAGCCTATCACTCCATTTTGCAATGCCATGCCATACCCTGTGGACAGCGCTTGATTGGAGCCAATTACATCCTACAACAGGACAATGACTCAAAGCACACCTCCAAATTATGCAAGAACTATTTAGGGAAGAAGCAGGCAGCTGGTATTCTATCTGTAATTAAGTGGCCAGCGCAGTCACCAGATCTCAATCCCATAGAGCTGTTGTGAAAGCAGCTTGACCGTATGGTACGCAAGAAGTGCCCATCAAGCCAATCCAACTTGTGAAAGGGGCTTCTGGAAGCATGGGGTGAAATTTTTCCCGATTACCTCAGCAAATTAAGCTAGAATGCCAAAGGTCTGCAATGCTGTAATTGCTGCAAATGGAGCATTCTTTGACGAAAGCAAAGTTTGAAGGAGAAAATTATTATTTCAAATAAAAATCATTATTTCTAACCTTGTCAATGTCTTGACTATATTTTCTAGTCATTTTGCAACTCATTTGATAAATATAAGTGTGAGTTTTCATGGAAAACACAAAATTGGGTGACCCTAAACTTTTGAACGGTAGTGTATATATACATACATATATATATATATATATATATATATATATATATATATATATATATATATATATATATATATATATATATATATATATATATGTATATATTGTGAGGGTTTAGCATCAGGGGAGGTTGGTACAGCGGTTTCTTTGTAGCCAGAGACAGGGACACCGTGCATTAAGTCATAACAGGGCTTTGCCTGTGTTTTTATTCTTGTCAAAGAAACAGCCTCTTGTACAACAAGGCAAAATACAAAATAAATTCTGCTCGTCTGAGCACTAACTAAACAAGATATTTATCTAACTATACCGAGTGCCTTCCTACCAGGCACTGGACACAAAGTAACACACATAGAATACAGGCTACTCCAGCCTTAGTAGTCTCCAGTCTGAGTCAGGGGTGAGACTCCCACACACTGTGTCTGCACCTTTTTATACACAGGCTACAGGTGCAGCTAATTGAGCAGCAGCCTTGTCCTACAAACAGAGATGGACTAGGGATTGGGGAACCCGCCCTGCTCTTCTCCAATCCAACTCCAGGCCCTTTTTTTCCGGCTTTTCCTTAAGCCGAGATTGGAAAACTAGAGCTTTCTATTGCAAGAACTACTCATTCCCTGGAGCCTAGGATACATATGACAGGATTCTAGGGGAAATATACCTTCCCTCAATGACTTTACCTGTCACTGTCTCACAATATATATATATATATATATATATATATATATATATATGTATATGTATATAATATATATAAAAAATAAAGGTGGGTATCTACATCAAAGAAAGGCCAAGAAAGTGAATCCTTCATTTAGCTCATTAGGACTTAGTCGACTTATTTTTATTATATTTTTAACGTTTTTTGCTGTATTTTTTTTTTTCTTCCACATGGTGGGAAGTATTAAAAATGAAATAATAATTTGACATGTTTTCCTATGTTGGCCACCAGAGGGAGCACTTTCCAGAATTACAGCAAGGTGAATAAGGGAAAGCAACCTGATTCACAGCTGCTGTAAATGTGGGAGGGAATCTCACGCCCCTCCCTATTTTTGTCTACAAGCCAGGAAAAGGTGTCTTCAAATTGCTAAGCATTGTCCAGCTCCCATTTTGGGAGAGCATTTACTCATATATTTTCTTATGTCTCTGTTTTTTTAATACTTTATTACCACCTTAGTAATGGCAGTTGTCTGTTTGACGACGTTCATTAGTAAGGCGGGGCTTAGTGTTAGCCAGTAAAATGGCTAATACTAACCCCCATTTTTACCCCGGTACCCACCGCCACCAGTGGTATCGGGAAGAGCCGGGTACGATCCAGTACACGACCATCTGTTGTGAAGGTTGAGCACTGTGGGCAGCCGCAGGCTAATAATATGTGGCTGAAAAGAGATAAAAACCATGACTTTTCCCACCCTGGTAATGCTAGGCTGCTGCTGCCATGTTGTATCTGGCTGGTTTTAAAAAAAATAAAAAATGGGGGGGACCCCACGTCTTTTAAAAATGACGTGGGGCCCCCTACACTTTCATAACCAGCCAGATACAACACCGCAGCAGCAGCCTCGCATTACCAGGGTGGGAAAAGTCACGGTTTCTGGCCCTTTCTCAGCCTAATCATACCAGCCTGCGGCCACCCCAGTGCCCGGCCATCGCAACAGATGGTTGGGTACTGGATCGTACCCGGCTCTTCCAGATACCCCTGGAGGCGGTGGGTACCGTGGTAATAATGGGGGGTTAGTGCTAGCTTTTTACTGGCTAACACTAGGCCCGCCTTAGTAATGGACGTCGTCAAACAGACAACTGCCATTACTAAGGCACTAATAAAGTATTAAAAAAAACACAGACGTAAGAAAATATTTTTATTGAAATAAAAACTCCCCCACACAACCCTCGTTAACCATTTTATGAAAAAAATCCAATAGGGGGTGGCGGAGCTAACATTGAGACTGAATGGACATGTCTCGCTGAGCGCCGTTATATCCAACAGCCCTAAAGTAGCTAACATTAGCTTACCCGACCTCAGGATGGTCAAAACTGGTGGCAGCAAAGCAAGGGATGCGACTGACTCCACGGCTCCAGTCTCCTCTCAGAAAGACATGGAGAAGTTCTTTAACAAGAAATCCTCCTCTCTCCCTGTGCGCAGCCCAAAAATGGCGCTGTCTACCTCCCGCTGCCGACGCAAGGAGTAGATCTCTGAAGCTTCAGATATGGAGAGTCACACTGAAGATGCTGCAGCTTTAGGTGATCTGCCGCTGACACAAGCGTTCTTTAAACAGGTACTTGCAAAGACATTAGAACCGGCTATCAAAGATTTAGCAGACATCAAACAGGAGATCCGTCAGATAGGCCACAGGGTAGAGGCTCTGGAAAGCTCACAGGCCTCCATTTTGGAGTTTAACTTCACCACCACACAAAGCTTCTCCTCCTATCACGCCAATTTTAATGCCATTTACAGGGCCATAGAAGATCAAGAAAATAGAAGCCGGAGGAATAACCTGAGATTCCGCGCTATTCCTGAATCTGTTCCCCCCTGAGAAGGTATTGGATACTGTTTTAACAATCTCCCGCTCCATATTAGGTCCTGAATTTCGAGACTAAATTATCATTGAACGAGCTCACAGGGCCTTGCGTCCCAAGCCTAAGGTTAACGAACCTCCTAGGGATATTATCTGTCGATACCTGAACTTCAAGTTAAAAGATATGATCTTGTTCAAATCTAAAGATGCTATTTTGTTTGAGGATTCCGTGATATTGCTATTTCAGGATATTGCTGCTGTCACCCTTCAAAAGCGTAGAAAGCTCAAACCTTTAACTAATATCCTGAGAAATCAACATGTAGTCTATAGATGGACTTTCCCATTTGGACTTACGGTTTTAATGGATGGTCATCGTTTCCTTATTTCCTCAATTGCCGATCTGGAAGAAGTATACACTTTTCTGGACATTGCCCCTTTGGATATTGAGGATTGGGATCTGGTGAAAGACCTTGCTTCTCTTCCCCAGGTTATAACAGCTACCCCCTGGAAACCGATACCTGCTCCGAAATCTCCTAGAAATCGGAAATGATCCGGTCGTCTGACCCCCAGGAGACTTCTGGAGGGCAGCACCTGAGTGATTGTCTATGTATGATATTCATTTATCTTTGTCTAATTTTCATTGTTGCTTTGCATGCTCTTCCGCTGTCAGGATGGAGGATTGATCTTTGTTTTCACTCCTTTATGGTTAGACAGTACTCCTTCAGCCCCATAACCTTTATCTTTTATTGATCTCTCTTGTTTTTGCTGTCCTCCCACCATCTGTTGAGGGCTATAATTCTCTGGGCTTCGGATAATGTGATATGGATTGATATTGGTATTACATACAATATTCCGTATGAAGTAATATGGAATTTGAGTTTGGTAACTAAACTTTACTATAGCTCACATTATATTTCTTTAGTGTTGTTATTCTCTACATTATGTAATTGTTCGTTATATGTGTTTTACTTATTTGTCATTTATTATTCTTTGGCCTTGGCTGATCATTTCTTACATGTGTATAAAATGTCCTATGAACACCTGTGCTCAGTCCTTTTGGTCTGATACTCACCTGCTCCAATGATGGCTTCCCTGAAAATAGTATTGTCATGGAGTTCGTTAGGTTAATACACGATCAACAGGGCCAGTGATGACAGGGCAACTCCAACAGGGTTTATTGTATCCAATGCTTACAGAACAAGTAGCCTTCAATGCAGGAACAGCACACAGTTCACAAAATCAGGTAATCACAGGGAACTCTTCAGAGCGCTGGCCTCAGCTTCAGCTCTCATTAAAGAGGCTCTGTCACCAGATTTTGCAGCCCCTATCTGCTATTGCAGCAGATCGGCGCTGCAATGTAGATTACAGTAACGTTTTTATTTTTAAAAAACGAGAATTTTTGGCCAAGTTATGACCATTTTTGTAGTTATGCAAATGAGGCTTGCAAAAGTCCAAGTGGGTGTGTTTAAAAGTAAAAGTCCAAGTGGGCGTGTATTATGTGCGTACATCGGGGTGTTTTTAATACTTTTACTAGCTGGGCGCTCTGACGAGAAGTATCATCCACTTCTCTTCAGAACGCCAAGCTACTGGCAGTGCAGATCTGTGACGTCACTCACAGGTCCTGCATCGTGTCGGACACATCGGCACCTGAGGCTTCAGTTGATTCTGCAGCAGCATCGGCGTTAGCAGGTAAGTCGATGTAGCTACTTACCTGCAAACGCCGATGCTGCTGCAGAATCATCTGTAGCCTCTGGTGCCGATATGTCCCTGCTCGTCTGACACGATGCAGGACCTGTGAGTGACGTCACAGCGTGATCTCTCGAGAACACGCTGTCTGCACTGCCAGAAGCTGGGCGTTCTGAAGAGAAGTCGATGATACTTCTCATCAGAACGCCCAGCTAGTAAAAGTATTAAAAACGCCCCGATGTACGCTCATAATACACGCCCACTTGGACTTTTACTTTTAAACACACCCACTTGGACTTTTGCAAGCCTCATTTGCATAAATACAAAAATGGTCATAACTTGGCCAAAAATGCTCGTTTTTTAAAAATAAAAACGTTACTGTAATCTACATTGCAGCGCCTATCTGCTGCAATAGCAGATAGGGGCTGCAAAATCTGGTGACAGAGCCTCTTTAAAGTCTGCATCCAGGAGATCTCCATCCTCCCCAGGACAAGCCCTTATATAACCCTCAAGGGGAGGAACATTTTGGCAGTTTCTAGTCACCATGATTTATTATAATATTGACTTTAGTTTGTAGTTCTTTTGTCTGTATGTGAGTTGTGTCTTTTGTACTATTATGTGTATTGCCCAACTCTTATCTGCCACAGCCAGGATGAGAACACTGTGGGGGAGATAATTGGATCTGCTTGGTTTGCTGGTCTGCTCTCCAGCTGAGTGATGGTGGTGCCTCCTGATGATCCCCTGTGGAGACTGGACAATGAGGACACTTTATGTCTTGTAACTGCAACTCTGACTCATCTGATTGTCCATATGCTGGAGACATGACCTGCGGTACCTGATTACGGAATCATTCCCCTCTGCTGAGGGCTCACAATAAATTACACATAATACACCATTACAAGTATCATATAATGTTAAGGCCTTTAACTCTCCTTCTAAATGATGTCAAATTTTCTCGTTTCTTAAAAAGGCCTCCTGCGATGTATTGATGTTACAGGAAACACATTTCAAATGTAACAATTTTCCTAATTTATCCTTTTCTAACTACCCTACATGGCATCATTGTTGCTCTGATAACTCAGCTGCCAGGGGGGGGGGGGGATGTGCATAGGCTTCCAATGAAATGTTCCATTTGTTTATTCCTCTCATATACAATATTCAGGCGGTAGATACTTATTTTTAAAGGGTAAAATAGGCTCACAGTCCTTCACTTTGGCTAACATTTATGCCCCCAATACGGGTCAAATAAATTGGTTGCTGAAAACCCTAACTTTGCTTGAATCTTTTACAGAAGGTCTGTTGGTTGTGGGTGGGGACCTCAACCTGGTCATGGATCTGCTTGTGGAATCCACCTAAAAAAAAATCTGCTCTGTCTTACAGAGCGCTGGGACGATTTAAATTTCTTCTTGCGGACTATGGCCTGGTTGATGTCTGGAGATGCCTTAATCCAACTCAAGTGGTTTCTACTTTTTTCTCCCCTGTACATTCCACATAGCAAAGGTTGGATTATTTTTTCCTACCCAAACCATGTCTTAAGTCTTGTCATGCAATAACGATTGCCTCCCAAATCCATTCAGGTCATGCACCTGTTTTCCTATCTCTTTATTTCCCAGACATGAATAAACGTATGGGGAAATGGTGGCTTAATAACTCCATTCTAAGCACTCTTAAAGTCAAGGAAAACTTTCAGTTAAAATTGAAAGACTTCTTTCAGATTAATGAAACTCCCGACATTTCGCCAAACGTAGTCTGGGTTGCTCATAAAGCATTTATAAGGGGTCATTTCATTAGTTACTGTTCTCATCTGCACAGAGAGAGAGGAATAGAGAGGTTGAGGCTCTTTTATTTAAAATACAAAAGCTGGAGAAAATACATAAAGCCTCAGTAGCGTTGTTTCATACTCAAGAGCTAGTTGAACTGAGGACCCAGCTTAAAAACATTCTTAATAAATCTTCAGCGAAATATTACACGTATTCCCAACATAAATTTTACTCTCTTGGAAACAAAGTGTCAAAGTTTATGGCTAAAAGGTTAAAGCAATGACAGTTGCTCAATTATGTACATATGCTAAGAGATCACACTGGTAAATTATTCTTTTCGTCTGACTAAATAGCTGAGCAATTTCGCTTCTTTTACCAACAACTGTACAATTTAAAGGATATTGATGCTCCCTCCCTTGCTGATGGCAACACCTCCATAATTGAAGACTTTTTAACCTCTCTTTCCCTACCAGTAATCTCTGCGGATCAGAGTATAGATTTAGCTCGTCCTTTCTCATTAACGGAATTGGAGACGGCCCTACTCCAATCCCCTTCTGGAAAATGCCCCGGTCCAGACGGACTCCCAATGATTTATTATGTTAAATTTAAGAAGTTCTGCTCCCCTGCTTACTGCTTATAGCGAATCGTTCCCTAATGCAACATCCACTTTCATCTGATATGACGCATGCCCATATATCGGTTATCCAAAAAGAGGGAAAAGATTCCATCACCTGCTCCAACTATAGACCCATTTCTCTCCTGAATACTGACCTTAAACTGATTGCAAAAATGTTGGCCAGTAGACTAAAAAATGTCCTACCTGATATTATTTCACCAGACCAAGTTGGTTTTGTAAAAGGTAGAGAGGGAAAGGATAACTCGATTAGACTTCTACATATCACTCCCGTAAACAAAAAATCTCCTTGGTCCTTCTCAGCACAGACGCTGAGAAGGCGTTTGATAGAATTAGTTGGACATACATGAGACATGTATTACGGGCCTTTCACCTTCCGACCAATTTTATTAATGCAGTATTCTCTATGTATGCCTCCCCTTCTGCTGCTGTAGCGGTCAATAGGATATTGTCACAACCCTTTACGATTGGTAATGGTGCTCGCCAGGGCTGTCCTTTGTCTCCATTGTTGTTCCTAATGGTAATGGAGACTCTTCTGCAGTCTCTTAGGAATGACACTAATATTACAGGGATAAGATTGGGCGATAGAGAACATAAAGTAGCGGCCTATGCGGATGATCTGATGATGCTAGTTACTAATTCGGAAACTGCATTTCCTAGGATACAGCAGGTGTTTGACACCATTGGTTCTTTTTCAAACTTCAAAAAAAAAGCTGGTAAGTCCCAGGCTTTAGGCTTTTCCTTGCCTTGCGCTCGGAAAGACTTATTGACTTGTGAAGCAATCTATAATCGGTCATCGACACATATTCAATTTTTAGGGATTAAGATCAGTAGTGACCTGAACCATTTATTTTCCCTTAACTATACTCCTTTTTTGGCCTCTCTCCCAGATTTACTAAAATGCTTAAATCTGCCCTATCTTTCTTGGTTTGGGAGAAGAAATTTGGTTATGTCCTTTATCCTGCCTAAACTGACCTACATTATGCAAACATTACCAATACCAATTCCTAAGTTTTTTTTTTACTGCTATAAATAGATTATTTTCTAGGTTTATATTGAACGGAAAGAAAGCTAGAATATCTAAGGACGTTCTGAACCGACAGAAGCCCAGTGGCGGGATAGGTCTTCCTGATCCTGAGAGATACTATCAGGCAATGCACTTAGCTAGAATAATCGATAGGATACGTTCCCCTCCCCACAAACTATGGATATCCATAGTGGAGACTCTCTTCCTGATTCCTCTTCAAACCTTGGTCTTCCATAATAAAGAGGCTTTAAAAATTTTTGGGTCCCACAATCCTTTAACTACAGCTACATTAAAGGTATTGCGTACATTTTCTACGGTTTTTGATACTTGTCTTCTACCGTCTCCTTTACTCCAGATTAGAGATGGTTTGAGCCTAGCCCCTTTAACCTTGAGAGAGCATCCCCAGAGCTGTGATCTCATCGTCTTGTCCTTTTCTCCAACTTCTAGACCAATCCAGTAATGAGCTCTGTGAAGCTTCCCTTGTCTCCCGACTCAGCATCCCCCTCACTCTTACCCCATTGGTTGCCTATATTAAAAATATGTTGTCATCTTGCTATGGTTCCATTAATACTCAGAGACGTCTTACTTGGTCTGAAAGTTATTAGAACAGACAACACCTGTTTACAAACCTTTTTAATTAATATACAAACAATTGTCATCTTATGACCCATCTTCTTCGCCCTTCTATATCAGACTATGGGAGAGGGATTTAGGAAGATCCGTGTCCACCACGGAGATTTCTCGCCTGTTAATTGTCCCTCACAAAATTTTAAGATGTCATGGGATACAGGAAAATAACTATAAAATTTTATCCCGTTGGTATAAGACCCCAGATTTAACAGCCATTTATACCTCATCTCATTCGGATACCTGCTGGAGATGCTCGAATGCTAGAGGTACATTTTACCATGTCTGGTGGTCCTGCAAGAAGATTTCACACTGGTGGGGTACTATATTTGACAAATGCAACTCTATTTGTCATATTAATATTCCTCTCGCCCATGATCTGGCTCTTTTATCTATTTCTCCTCCTGCTAGTACCGCTCTACCTTCTAAATTATTTTGTTTCTTACTAGTTGCCGCCAGATTGTTAGTTCCGACTTATTGGCTCTCGGCTACCATCTTTAGAACATTGGATTGCGAAGATAGATCAAATTTATTGCTTTGAAGAGTTATCACACTTGGAGAGTCACTCTGTGGATGCTTTCTTAAAAATATGGTCACCTTGGAAAAATTTTAGGAATTTTAGCTAAATTGTCTGTTCGCTATCTTACTGGGAGGAAGGTTTGGAGCCTCTTCTCTATCTTTATCTTTATCTGCTCTGTGGAAGTTTCACTTCTACTACATGTATATTACGTTGTCACACTTTGTTACGTCATTGAAATATTTGTTTGTTGTATTTTACGCTGTATTCATGCACTGTACTTTATATAATTTTCTGTAACGTTTATTATTTTGTTTTCCTTGTTTTATCAATAAAAAATATTTAAAGTCTAATAGGTCCAGCGGAACCTGCAAAACATAAAAAAAATTAAGTTAGCAATATGAAAAATATAAATACTTATACTCACCTACAGCGACTTCTGTCTTCTCCCCACAATAAATACTAGAGGTCCCCACAAGCACCACACACACACACACACACACACACACACACACACACACACACACACACACACACACACACACACACTACCGTTCAAAAGTTTAGGGTCACTTAGTAATTTCCTTATTTTTGAAAGAAAAGCACAGTTTTTTTCAATGAAGATAACATTAAATTAATCAGAAATACTGTAATGGATTTGCCTGACACAGCTTCTTTGTCGACGCCCTTAATCAGCCTGCATCTGTGCCTAGGTCTGAAAGAGTGACTCGATCTGCTACCAATCAGGCTGGGAGGCTGAGGAGTGGGAGAACCTATCACAGCCTGGCCAGACGGAGCTAGCTCCCGCCCTCTAGCTATTTATACCTTCATTTCCTGCTCCTCCTTTGCCTGTGATTCTTTCCTGTTTCCTGGCTCTGCTGCTCCTGCTATTATTATTGACCTTGCTTCATTTTGACCCTGGCTTTACTGACTACGCTTCTGCTCTGCGTTTGGTACCTCGTACACTCCTGTACACTCGGCTCGTTCACTACTCCTGTTGCTCAAGTTGTTGCCGTGGGCAACTGCCCCATTTCCCTTAGCTTCTGTGTACCCTTGTCTGTTTGTCTGTCGTAAACATATTGAGCGTAGGGACCGTCGCCAAGATGTACGCCGTCGCCTAGGATGGGCCGTGCAAGTAGGCAGGGACTGAGTGGCGGGTAGATTAGGGCTCACCTGTCTGTCTCCATACCCCGTCATTACATAATCACAGGCCCATATACCTTTTCTACCCTGGTCCCTGACACAACTATGGACCCCCTTGAGACCCTGGCTCAACAAATGCAGGGCCTCTCCCTACAGGTCCAAGCCCTGGCTCAGAGGGGCAACCAGCATGATGCTACCCTGGTAGTGCCCTCCACCTCACTTCAAGTTGCCTGACCGGTTCTCAGGGGACCGGAAGACTTTTTTCTCCTTTCGTGAGAGTTTTAGGCTCTATTTCCGTCTAAGGCCCCACTCCTCAGGTTCTGAGAGCCAGCGAGTGGGTATAATTATGTCCCGGCTCCAGGACGGGGCCCCAAGAATGGGCCTTCTCCTTGGCTCCTGACGCCCCTGAACTTTCCTCTGTTGATTTTTTTTTTCTGCTCTCGGGCTCATATATGACTAGACTGACAAGACTGCCTTTGCCGAGAGTCAGCTGGTGACCTTACGTCAGGGTAAGAGACCCGTTAAGGAGTACTGTTCGGAATTTAGGAAGTGGTGTGTAGATTCTCGATGGAATGACCCTGCCTTGAGGTGCCAGTTTAGATTGGGTCTGTCGAACGCCCTGAAAGACCTGTTAGTTAGCTATCCCTCTTCTGACTCTCTAGATCAGGTTATGGCTTTAGCGGTACGTCTTGACCGACGTCTCAGGGAACGACGACTTGAACATTTTTATGCTTTCTCCTCTGGCTCCCCCATGATGGCTCCCGAGGTTCTGTTGCTTCGTTCTTCCACGGAAAACTCGGATAAACCAATACAACTCGGGGCCTCCGTGTCCCCCAACAACGTAGAGAGCTCCGCAGGAAGAATGGTCTCTGCTTCTACTGTGGGGATGACAAGCATCAAGTGAACAACTGTCCTAGGCGTAAGAATAAGCAGCCGGAAGAACTTCCGCGCCTAAGTGACCATCGGGGAGGTCACTTGGGCGCACAGGTATTTCCCGTAAATATGAAACCTAATAAAATCTTGCTTCCCGTTCAGGTCTCTTTTGGTGGTAGGTCTGCCTCCGGCAGTGCCTTCGTGGACTCAGGGTCTTCTGCTAATATTGTGTCTGTGGAATTTACTATGTCTCTAGCTATGCCTTTAATTGATTTGCCTAAACCGGTCCCGGTAGTGGGTATCGACTCCACTCCACTTGCTAATGGTTATTTTACACAGCATACCCCTGTATTTGAACTCCTGGTTGGCTCCATGCATTTGCAGCAGTGTTCTGTGTTGGTGATGCAGGGATTATCGTCCGATTTGGTTTTAGTCCTTCCTTGGTTGCAGATGCATAATCCCACATTTAACTGGAATACTGGGGATCTTACTAAATGGGGTAATGAATGCATGACTTCCTGTTTTTCTATTAATTTGGTTTCTCTCGCTGAGGAGGTGAACACTCTACCTGAGTTTATTCAGGACTTCGCTGATGTTTTTTCTAAAAAAGCCTCCGAAGAGTTACCTCCTCATAGAGAGTACGATTGCGCAATCTATTTGGTACCAGGAGCTACGCTTCCTAAAGGTAGGATATTTAATCTCTCTTGTCCTGAACGTGAAGCCATGAGAGAATATATCCAGGAAAGCCTGGCCAAGGGTTACATCCGCCCCTCTACTTCTCCGGTAGGTGCTGGCTTCTTCTTCGTAGGGTAGAAGGATGGCGGTCTTAGGCCATGGATCGATTACCGGAACTGGAATAAGGTCACTGTAAGGAACCAATATCCCCTTCCATTGATTCCTGATCTCTTCAATCAGGTTGAGGGGGCCCAATGGTTCTCTAAGTTTGATCTTCGGGGGGCTTATAACCTTATCCGAATCAGGGAAGGGGATGAGTGGAAGACTGCGTTTAACACGCACGAAGGTCATTTCGAATACCTCGTCATGCCCTTTGGGTTGTGTAATGCTCTCGCGGTCTTCCAAAATTTCATAAATGAGGTTTTAAGAGACTACCTGGGAGTATTTCTTGTAGTGTACCTTGATGATATACTTGTGTTTTCCAAGGACTGGTCCTCCCACATTGAGCATGTCAGGAAGGTGCTCCAGGCCCTTCGGGAAAACAAACTCTTTGCTAAAACTGAAAAATGTGTGTTTGGGGTGGAGGAGATACCATTTTTGGGTCAAATCCTCACTCCTAACGAATTCCGCATGGACCCTGCCAAGGTTCAGGCTGTGGCGGAATGGGTCCAACTTGCCTCCCTGAAGGCTTTACAGTGCTTCCTGGGGTTCGCTAATTATTACAGGAGATTTATTGCTAACTTCTCGGTGATCACTAAGCCTCTTACGGACCTTACTCGCAAGGGTGCTGATCTCCTCCACTGGCCTCCAGAGGCGGTTCAGGCTTTTGAGGTCCTTAAGAGGTGCTTTGTCTCTGCCCCAGTGCTGATTCAGCCTAACCAAATGGAGCCATTCATCGTGGAGGTTGACGCCTCCGAGGTGGGAGTGGGTGCTGTCTTGTCCCAGGGTACCAGGGGTCTTACCCATCTCCGTCTCTGTGCCTACTTCTCCAGGATGTTCTCCCCCACTGAGAGTAACTATGACATTGGCAACCGCAAACTTATTTGAAGAGTGGCGCCACTTCCTGGAGGGGGCTAGGCACCAGGTAACGGTCCTTACCGACCACAAGAATCTGGTTTTCCTAGAATCTGCCCGGAGGCTAAACCCGAGACAAGCTCGATGGGCGTTGTTTTTTATTTGATTCAACTTTGTGGTCACCTATAGGGCTGGGTCTAAAAATATTAACGCTGATGCACTATCGCGTAGCTTCATGGCCAGCCCTCCTCCTGAGGAGGATCCTACTTGTGTTTTGCCCCCAGGTATAATCATATCCTCTGTTGTTTCTGACTTAGCCTCCGAAATTGCGGCTGATCAAGGTTCAGCTCCCGAGAACCTTCCTTAGAACAAGCTGTTTGTTCCCCTGCAATTCCGGCTAAGGGTACTCCGGGAGAATCATGACTCTGCACTATCTGGCTATCCAGGCATCCTGGGTACCAAACACCTCATTTCTAGAAAACATTGGTGGCCTGGGTTGCTTAAAGACGTTAAGGCCTACGTCGCCGATTGTGAAACTTGTGCTAGGTCCAAGACTCCCAGGTCCCGACCAGTGGGCTTACTATGTTCTTTGCCCATTCCCCAGAGACCTTGGACCCATATCTCCATAGATTTTATCACCGATCTGCCTCCATCCCAAGGCAAGTCGGTGGTGTGGGTTGTAGTAGACCACTTCAGCAAGATGTCCCACTTTGTACCCCTCAAGAAACGACCCAATGCCAAGACGTTAGCTACCTTGTTTGTCAAACACATCCTGCGTCTCCATGGGGTTCCTGTTAATATTGTTTCAGACAGAGGGGTACAATTTGTTTCATTATTTTGGAGAGCCTTCTGTAAGAAGTTGGAGATTGATCTGTCCTTCTCCTCGGCCTTCCATCCTGAAACTAATGGCCAAACTGAGAGGACTAATCAGTCTCCAGAACAATATTTAAGGTGTTTTATCTCTGACTGTCAAGATGATTGGGTCTCCTTCGTTCACCCTCGCCGAATTTTCCCTTAATAACCGGGTCAGTAACTCGTCGGGGGTCTCCCCCTTTTTCTGTAATTTTGGGTTTAATCCACGTTTCTCCTCCGTTTCACCTGGTGTCTCCAACAATCCCTAGGTAGATGTCATTCATAGGGAACTGTTCACAGTCTGGGCCCAGGTTCAGAAGAACCTTGAGGCGTCCCAGAGCATCCAAAAGACTCAGGCAGATAAGAGACGTTCTACTAACCCCTTGTTTTTGGTCGGGGATCTGGTGTAGCTGTCCTCAAAAAATTTGCGCCTTAAAGGGAATGTGTTGCCAGAAAAACATGTTTTTTTTTTAAAAATTAAACATTTAGTGTGTGGGTGATTAAACATTGTTCAAATTTTTTT
Source organism: Rhinoderma darwinii (assembly GCF_050947455.1). Taxonomy (NCBI): domain Eukaryota; kingdom Metazoa; phylum Chordata; class Amphibia; order Anura; family Rhinodermatidae; genus Rhinoderma; species Rhinoderma darwinii. Next base: position 308,184,460 of record NC_134687.1, read on the forward strand.
TATTTTTTTCACGAGTCAGGAAATATTATAAATTAATTCTAATTTATAATACTACCCATTTTTGGTCACTAGATGGAGCTATCCCCAAAATTGCAGCTTTGCAAAATTGGGTAAAAAGCCCTCGCTCTAGTGAGCTCTCAGCATCCCCCCCTCCTTTATCCTGGCTAGTGCCGGGATAAACGAGGGGTTTGAACGGTGTAACCTCCTACACTGTGTGTCGCCATTTTTTGAGCTAACACACAGTGTAGTAGGTTTACATACAGTAGTAAACACACACAAACACGAACATACATTGAAATCTCTTACCTGCTCCTGCCGCCGCTCCCTCCGGCCCGTCCGCTCCGTTTGCTGCCGCTGGTCCAAGTGCACAAATCCGGAAGCTGCGACCGGAAGTAGTAATATTACTGTCCGGCCGCGACTTCCGGTCCACAGGAAAATGGCGCCGGGCGGCGCCAATTTCGAATTGGACTGTGTGGGAGCGGCGCATGCGCAGTTCCCACACAGACGCCGTACACTGAAGTCAATGGGACGGGAGCCGTTCGCAGTCCCTATGGGACTGTGGCTGCCGTATTCCATGTCTGTGTGTGTCGTTAATCGACACACACAGAAATGGAACAAAAAATGGCAGCCCCCATAGGGAAGAAAAAGTGTAAAAATAAGAAAAAGTAAAACACAAACACACAAATGAATATAAACGTTTTTAATAAAGCACTAACATCTTTAACATATAAAAAAATTATTTGTGATGACACTGTTCCTTTAAAGTCCCGTCCAAAAAATTTGCTCCCCGGTATATAGGGCCGTACAAGATCATTGAGGTCCTTAACCCTGTCTCCTTCCAGCTGCAGTTACCCCCGTCTTTTCAGATACACAACGTGTTCCATGCCTCCCTCCTGAAAAGACGCTCCCCATCCTTGGCGACCTCGAGGAAACCTCTGGTCCCTGTTCTCACTCCTGAAGGGGTAGAATTCGAGGTGGCCAAGATTGTGGACAACAGGATGTAAGTAACGGGCCCCGTTCCTATGCACTGTAGCTGCCGTATTCCATCTGTGTATGTGTCATTAAGAGACACATACACCGATGAAATAAAACATGGCAGCCCCCAGTAAAGTAAGAAAGTGTTCATAAAAAAAAAACATTGTGTGTGAAAAAAAAAATAAAGTCAATATAATATTTTAGTAAATAAAAACACATAAATTAATAAAAAAAAAATCATGACACCTTTCATTTAAATTAAAAATCTTCGTATATAGGTAGTTGGTAAATTTGTTTTTTTTCTCTAGCCTTTGGCAAAGAGTATAAACTACAAGAGGGGAGGAGCGTGATCTGCAGGGGGGGGGGCACTATCTAAAGGGGAAGGGTGGTGCTATCTACAGGGGCAGGGTTGCGATTTCTTCAGTGACAGGGTGGCGCTATTTATAGGAGGAGAGTGGTGCTAACTGCAGGGGGGTATGTGTGGGCCGCTATCTACAGGGGGAGGCTTGACACTATTTATAGGGGGAGAGTGGTGCTAGCTATAGGGACAGGGTGTTAGCTCATTCATTGGGCTGGTATGAAGCTGGATGGAGTGCGCTGGTCCAGGTGGGAGAAGTGGAACGGCCATGGAGCTTCTGGCAGCCAAAATATGTGCGATCCTACAACCTGAGCATGGACTGGGAAACTATTCGCATTTAGGAAGCACCGCTCCAAGTCCGGCGACCTAGTTACGGTAGTCGACAGAAGACTATTAAGGGTATCAAAAACAGAGGATCAAAATGGTCTAAGGAAAGGGCAAATCCACCAGGAATGGAGATATGTGCCACGAAGGCCACAACCCCTCCAACATAAGTCGGAATATTCAGAATTTACTTTTGAGATCTAAGCTGGTCGTTAGATGCCATCTAAGTAACAATTTATGGGATAGTTCCCAGTGGTGAACCCTCTTTGAGATGCGTTTAGTCCAATTAATTGCCATTTACCCAGTTTTTCTAGTTCCCATTTTACATTATATTTAGACTTTGTAATGTTACCACAATCAGTGAGAGCACTATAAAAGCCAGAAATACCCTTCATCTTAGATCTACTAGTAGAATAAAAAAAAGATAAGATAATTTAGGAAAAAACAAATCTTTAGTATTAACTTGTGCCAAATCATGTCTGATCTGAAGGTATTTTAAAAAATTAGCTTTAGGGATCATTCAGATGAGCGTGTAACTCATCCGTGTGATGGCCGTTAAGACAACAGCCATCACACGGATATTTTTCACGTCCGAGGTACCACACGGTCGTCTGAATGTAGCCTTAGGAAGATGGTAGGTGAGAGAGAGAAATTCAAATGAACATAGATGACCTTCATTATATAATTCTCCTATCTTTGTTATACCTAAAGTTATTCAATTTGAGAGATCAGTAGTAGAAACTAAACAATAAAGGTACGTTAAAGGTAAATGGTGAAAAGCCACTGAATCAGACTTCGAGCTATTAGAGACATATTTATACCAAGCTAACAGAGTTGCCCTAATACTCATAAGAAGCTACTGTAGCATGATGTCCTAAACAATCGTCCTCAATCTGCAGAAAGGCTTTCCGAGGAGCATTTGTCCACCAAAATTTCGCCAAATCCAGGAGTGAAGCTCAACAATATTTCTTGAGATCTGGAATGCCTATTCCACCCAAGTGGAATTGTGTTCTAGGACGATGTTCCGACCAAATGAAGGTTAAAACTACCCATTGTAGTAATTTTAAAAATGTTGCAGGAATCGGTAGGGCAACTGTGCAAAAAAAATTTAAAATCGACAGTAGTACCATAATTTTGAATACTGCAATTTTGCCAGCCCTGGAGAGTTGCACCGTAGTGTACAAACTAAGTTGTTTAGGTATAGATTGTAATAGTGGTTTGAAGTTTTCTCGGTAGAGGGCTGAGCTAGGAGAGGTTAACGTAATGCCTAGATTTTTTTATTTAATTTAGCATTCCACTGATAAGGGAATTTTTGTGCAAGTACTTGACGAGACCTAGAGGAGATGCCCACATTTCAAATGTGGGATTTTTTTTTATCATTAACTTTATAATAAGATAGAGTGCCAAAGTTATGTAGAAGAGCTTGTCTTGAGGACAAGGAGGTATGTGGATCTGATAGAGTTAAAATGACATAGTCGGCGTATAAGCTAATTTTGTGTACTGTATTGCCAACTGACAAACCATGAATATTTTTATTCGCTCTAATAGATTCCGCCAATGGTTCCATAACTAAAGCAAATATAAGTGGCGATAGGGGACAACCCTGACGGCTTCCGTTGTTAATTGAGTATGGTTATGATAATTAGCCAGAAGAGAATACCTTTTCTGAGGGGTTAGAGTATAAGGCCATAATAGCTGACTTGATATTTCCAGTTAACCCAAACCTCTGAAGAACTGCCTCCAGATATCCCCAGTGTAACCTGTCAAACGCTTTTTTCGCGTCGAGGGCCGAAAAGCAGAGAAGGCATTCGAGAGGCCTCAGCGTATTGGATCAGATTCAAAACCCGGCGTGTACCGTCTGGAGTTTATCTATTTGCTGCAAATTCTACTTGCCGAGAATGAATGATAGACAGTGTCACATCTGTATTTAGCAAAGAAATTGGGCGAAAGTTCGCTGTAGTGTTCAGTCCTTTGCCAGTTTTAGGCAACATTACAATTGTAGCTGAAAGCATCTCGGATGGAAATTCCATAGATTCAGCCGCTTTGTTAAAAACTGTTGCTAGGTGTGGAGCCAAGGTGGTGGCAAATGTTTTATAATAACCATTAGAGAGGCCATTGGGACCTGGTGACTTACACAGTTTAAGGGACCTGACTGCTACCAACACTTAATCCACATAAAATAGAGTGGATAAGACCTCCATTTGAGCAGGAGAGTTCACTGGAAGACGTAAATTGTTTAAGAAAGTTGTAATGTCCGAATAAGTAGGTTGGTGAGTAGTAGCATCGTTTTTAACCCCTTAATGACGCAGCCTAGTTTGGGCCTTAAGGCCCAGAGTCTATTTTTCAAATCGGATATGTGTCCCTTTATGTGGTAATAACTTTGGAATGCCTTTATTAATCCAAGCGATTCTGAGACTGTTTTCTTATGACACATTGGGCTTTATGTTAGTGGTAAAATTTGGTCCATACATTTCGTGTTTATTTGTGAAAAATAGCAAAATTTACAGAGACATTTGAAATAATTTGCCGTTTTCTGAATTTAAATGTATCTGCTTGTAAGGCAGATGGTTATACCACCCAAAATAGTTACTAATTAACATTTCTTATATGTCTACTTTATGTTGGCATAGTTTTTTGAACATTCTTTTTTTTTCTAGAACGTTACAAGGCTTAGAACATAACCAGCAATTTCTCATATTTTCAATAAAATTTTAAAAGCACTATTTTTTAGGTACCAGTTCAGTTCTGAAGTGGCTTTGAGCACCTTATATATTATAAACCCCCATAAACACCCCATTTTGAAAACTGGACCCCTCAAAGTATTCAAAACAGCATTTAGAACGTTTTTTAAACTTTTAGGCGTTTCACAGGAATTAATGGGGAGTTGATCACAGGGGATCAAGAGAAGGCAGAGTTACTAAATGGGTTCTTTAGCTCTGTATATACAACTGAAGAAAGAGCAGCTGATGTAGTCAGTGCCAGTGCTGTTAATATATCAGTTGAAATACTGAATTGGATGAATGTAGAGATGGTCCAAGCTAAATTAAATAAAATAAATGTGCACAAGGCCCCGGGACCAGATGGGTTACACCCTAGAATTCTTAAAGAGCTTAGTTCAGTTATTTCTGTCCCCCTTTTCATAATATTCAGAGAATCTCTAGTGACTGGTATAGTGCCAAGGGACTGGCGCAGCGCAAATGTGGTGCCTATTTTCAAAAAGGGCTCTAGGTCTTCCCCAGGTAATTATAGACCAGTAAGCTTAAAGAGGCTCGGTCACCAGATTTTGCAACCCCTATCTGCTATTGCAGCAGATAGGCGCTGCAATGTAGATTACAGTAACGTTTTTATTTTTAAAAAACGAGCATTTTTGGCCAAGTTATGACCATTTTTGTAGTTATGCAAATGAGGCTTGCAAAAGTCCAAGTGGGTGTGTTTAAAAGTAAAAGTCCAAGTGAGCGTGTATTATGTGCGTACATCGGGGCGTTTTTAATACTTTTACTAGCTGTGCGCTCTGATGAGAAGTATCATCCACTTCTCTTCAGAACGCCCAGCTTCTGGCAGTGCCGGTGTCCTCGCTCGTCTGACACGATGCAGGACCTGTGAGTGACGTCACAGCGTGATCTCTCGAGAACACGCTGTGTCTGCACTGCCAGAAGCTGGGCGTTCTGAAGAGAAGTCGATGATACTTCTCATCAGAGCGCCCAGCTAGTAAAAGTATTAAAAACGTCCCCGATGTACGCACCTAATACACGCCCACTTGGACTTTTACTTTTAAACACACCCACTTGGACTTTTGCAAGCCTCATTTGCATAACTACAAAAATGGTCATAACTTAGCCAAAAATGCTCGTTTTTTTAAAATAAAAACGTTACTGTAATCTACATTGCAGCGCCTATCTGCTGCAATAGCAGATAGGGGTTGCAAAATCTGGTGACAGAGCCTCTTTAACATCCATCGTGGGGAAAATGTTTGAGGGGCTATTGAGGGACTATATACAGGATTATGTGACAATAAATAGCATTATAAGTGACAGCCAGCACGGTTTTACTAAGGACAGAAGTTGTCAAACTAACCTAATCTGTTTTTATGAAGAGGTGAGCAGAAGTCTAGACAGAGGGGCCGCTGTGGATTTAGTGTTTTTGGACTTTGCAAAGGCATTTGACACTGTCCCCCATAGACGCCTAATGGGTAAATTAACCCCTTAAGCACGCAGCCTAGTTTTGGCCTTAAGGCTCAGAGCCCATTTTTCAAATCTGACATATTTCACTTTATGTGGTAATAACGTGGGAATGCTTAAACCTACCCAAGCGATTCTGAGATTGTTTTCTCGTGACACATTGGGCTTCATGTCCGTGGTAAAATTTGGTCGATATATTCAGTGTTTATTGGTGAAAAATTGCAAAATTTAGAGAAAATTTTGAAAAAATTGCATTTTTTCAGAATTTACATGCATCTGCTTGTAAAACAGACGGTTATACCACCCACAATAGTCACTAGTTCACATTTCCCATTTGTCTACTTTAGATTGGCATCGTTTTTTGAACATTCTTTTATTTTTCTTGGACGTTACAAGGCTTAGAACATAAACAGCAATTTCTCATATTTTTAAGAAAATGTCAAATGCCTTTTATTTAAGGTACCTGTTCAGTTCTGAAGTGGCTTTGAGGGGCCTATGTATTAGAAACCCTGATAAAACACCCCATTTTAAAAACTAGACCCCTCAAAGTATTCAAAACAGCATTTAGAAAGTTTTTTAACCCTTCAGGCATTTCACAGGAATTAAAGCAAAGTGGAGGTGAACTTTGCAAATTTCATTTTTCTTGCTGAATTTCAATTTTATTCATTTTTTTTCTGTAATACAGAAGGTTTTACCAGAGAAACACTACTAAATATGTATTGTCCCGATTCTGCAGTTTTTAGAAATGTCCCACATGTGTCTCTACTGCGCTCGTGGACTAAAACACAAGCCCTACAAGCAAAGAAGCACCTAGTGCATTTTGAGTCCTCTTTTTTATTAGAATATATTTTAGGCAGCATGCCAGGTTTGAAGAGGTGTTGAGGTGCCAAAACAGTAGGAATCCCCCAAAAGTGACCCCATTTTGGAAACTACACCCCTCAAGGAATTCATTTATGGTTGTTGTTACCATTTTGACCGCACAGTTTTTTCACAGCACGTATTTGAATTGGGCTGTGACATTAAAAAAATGACATTTTTTCCAATAAGATGTAATTTTTTATCAAAATTTCTTATTTTCACAGGGAACAAAATGCTAAATTTTCTCAAATTTCTCCTGAGTGCAGCAATACCCCATTTGTGGCAATAAACTGCCGTTTGGGCCCATGGGAGGCCTCAGAAGGGAAGGAGCGCTGTGTGTTCTTTGGAGTCCAGATTTTGCTGGATTGGTTTTCGGGTGCCATGTCGCATTTGCAGAGCCCCAGAGCTATCAAAGCAATAGAAACCAATCACAAATGACCCCATTTTGGAAACTACACCCCTCAAGGAATTCATTTATGGGTGTTGTGACTATTTTGACCCCATAGTTTTTTCACAAAACTAATTTGAATTGGGCTGGGAATGAAAACAAAATTATTTTTTTCAAATAATATGTAATTTTGGCTGAAAATTTCTTATTTTCACAAGAAACAAAATACCCCATTCTGTTGCGCAATTTGTTTTGAGGGCCGCAATACCCCATTTGTTGTGATAAACTGCCGTTTGGGCCCATGGGAGGGCTCAGAAGGAAAGGACCACCATTTGGCCTACTGGGGATTTTCTAGTGCGGTCATGTATGCAGAAGCACCTGAGGTACCAGTACAGTTGAAACCCGCAAGAAGTGACCCCGTTTTAATAACTACACCCTTAAGGCATTCATCTAGAGGTGTAGTGAGCATTTTGACCGGAGACCTACACCCCATAAACTGTAATGTGGGTTCTCCCGGATATGGCAATACCCTACATGTGGCTGTTATCAGCTGCCTGGGCACACAGCAGGGCTCAGAGGGGAAAGACGAGGGGGGATAAGCTGTGCGGAGTGCATCAGGGTAAGTAAAATTGGGGTAAATTATAAACCAAGGGATGTATGATACATTTTAAAACACTCTTTCATACAGAGCTCTGGTTATTCAGGACACATGTCACATTGATATATTGTGTCATCCCTTATCGCCCTCTTATAGCAGACTTTGCACCTCTTTTGACTTTTTCCCTTCTTGCCAGTTTGGGGAACTTCCAATGGAAAGTGTTGCCCTGGTACGATGCGTGTGGCCTCGCTTCCAGAAGTACTGGGTGCCCCCCCTTCTTGGTCCCTAAAGATTAGGTTCTTGATAATCACCTCTTGAAATTCCAGGAAAGTTCCCGTCTGGCCTGCACATCGACGTAGCACGTACGCATTGTACAAAGCCATCTGTATGATGTGCCCGGCCAGCTTCTTATACCACACCGCATGGCGCTGTAGGGCTTTAGGGCTTGATCTTACAAGTCCATCCCTCCCATGTACCTATTGTAGTCCAGGATGCAGTCTGGTTTGGGGGTGGCCTTTCCTTCATATATCCTAAACCTGTAGGTATACCCTGATGCACTCTCGCAGCTTATACATCTTCACGCCATACCTTGCCCTCTTACCTGGCAGGTACTCGCGGAATTGAACCCTCCCTTTAAAATGTACCAGGGACTCATCAATAGAAATACACTTCTCGGGGTGTATGCTGGGGAAAACCGGGCACTGGAACAGTCTAATAGGGGTCTCCGTTTATACAAACGGTCAAAACTGGGGTCATCTCGGTGTGGGCACGGCTCATTATCAGTATAATGTAAGAAGCGAAGTATTGCCTCATTTATTTATTTTTTTAGGTTCCAGTTCAGTTCTGAAGTTGCTTTGAGGGGCCCATATATTAGAAACCCCTATCAAACACCACATTTTAGAAACTAGACCCCTCAAAGTATTCACAACAGCATTTAGAAAGTTTATGAACCCTTTAGGTGTTTCACAAAAATTTAGAGCAAAGTAGAGGTGAAATGTAAATTATTTTTTTTGTCAGAAAATCCTTTTTATACCATTTTTTTTTATAACACAAAAGGATTTATCAGTGAAACGCAAATTAATACGTATTGCCCAGATTCTGCAGTTTTGAGAAATATCCCACATGTGGCCCTAGTGCGGTAATGGACTGAAGCACCGGCCTCCGAAGCAAAGGCGCAACTAGTGGATTTTGAGGCCTCTTTTTTATTAGGCACCATGTCCGGTTTGAAGAGATCTTGTGGTGCCAAAACATTGGGAACCCCCCAAAAGTGACCCCAATTTGGAAACTAGACCCCTTGAAGAATCCATTGTAGTTTTCTTGGGTTGCATGCGGCTTTTTGATCAGTTTTTATTCTATTTTTAGGTGGCGTTGTGACTAAAAAACAGCAATTGTACGATTGTTTTTTTTATTGTTTTTTTTTTACTGCGTGCACCGTGCGCTATAAATGACATATTCACGTTATTCTGCGGGGCGATACGATTACGGCGATACCAGATGTTTATAGTTTTTTTTTATGTCTTATGGCGTTTGCACAATAAAATACGTTTTGTAAACAATCATTCACTTTTTGTGTTACCTTATTCTAAGAGCCATAACGTTTTTATTTTTCAATCAATAAAGCCGTGCGAGGACTTATTTTTTGCGTAACGAACTGTAGTTTCAATCAGTACCATTTTTAGGTACATGCGACTTTTTGATCTCTTTTTATTCCATTTTTTGGGAGGTGAAGTGACCAAAGAATTGTGATTGTGGGACGGATTATTATTATTTTATTTTACAGCGTTCATCGTGCGGGATAAATAACAAAATAGTTTTGTAGTTCAGGCCGTTACGGACGCGCCGATACCAATTATGTATAGTTTATTTGTTTATATATTTTTATTAATAATAAAGGACTGATAAGGGAAAAGGGGGGATTTTTACTTTTATCACTTTTAAATCTTTTATTTTCTTATTTTTACACATCTTTTTTTAACTTTTTTTTTACTGTATTACTTTGTCCCACTAGGGGACTTGAGGGCAGGAGGCCCTGATCGCTATTCTAATACACTGCACTACATGCGTAGTGCAGTGTATTAGAACTGTCAGCTACTCACTGACAGCAAGCATAGTGGGTCCTGACGTTGTCAGGACCCACTAGGCTTCCGTCTATGGCATAGCCGGACGCCATTGTTTGGTGTCCGGTTGCCATAGTCACCATCGCCGGCCGCTATCGCGTAGCAGGCCGGCGATGGCAGCTTAACCCCTAAAAAGCCGCGATCTCTATAGAACGCGGCTTTTAAGGGGTTAATCAGCGGGGACACAGCGATCGGTCCCCGCTGTAGGAGCTGTGACAGCTGCTGAACAAGACAGCAGCGTCACAGCTCCTGTATGTGTCGGGAGGACGGCCGAAACGGCCGTTACTCCCGTGACGTACTATTACGTCATGGAGCGCGAACGATACAGCTGCCATGACGTAATAGTACGTCAAGGAGCGGGAAGGGGTTAAGGACTATAGGTTTAGAAAACATAGTTTGTAATTGGATTGAGAATTGGCTCAAGGACCGTATCCAGAGAGTTGTGGTCAATGATTCCTTCTCTGAATGGTCACCGGTTATAAGTGGTGTACCCCAGGGTTCAGTGCTGGGACCACTATTATTCAACTTATTTATTAATGATATAGAGGATGGGATTAATAGCACTATTTCTATTTTTGCAGATGACACCAAGCTATGTAATATAGTTCAGACTATGGAAGATGTTCATGAATTACAGGCAGATTTAAACAAACTAAGTGTTTGGGCGTCCACTTGGCAGATGAAGTTTAATGTAGATAAATGTAAAGTTATGCATCTGGGTACCAACAACCTGCATGCATCATATGTCCTAGGGGGAGCTACACTGGCGGATTCACTTGTTGAGAAGGATCTGGGTGTACTTGTAAATCATAAACTCAATAACAGCATGCAGTGTCAATCAGCTGCTTCAAAGGCCAGCAGGATATTGTCGTGTATTAAAAGAGGCATGGACTCGCGGGACAGGGATGTAATATTACCACTTTACAAAGCATTAGTGAGGCCTCATCTAGAATATGCAGTTCAGTTCTGGGCTCCAGTTCATAGAAAGGATGCCCTGGAGTTGGAAAAAATACAAAGAAGAGCAACGAAGCTAATTAGGGGCATGGAGAATTTAAGTTATGAGGAAAGATTGAAAGAATTAAACCTATTTAGCCTTGAAAAAAGACGACTAAGGGGGAACATGATTAACTTATATAAATATATTAATGGCACATACAAAAAATATGGTGAAATCCTGTTCCTTGTAAAACCCCCTCAAAAAACAAGGGGGCACTCCCTCCGTCTGGAGAAAAAAAGGTTCAAGCTGCAGAGGCGACAAGGCTTCTTTACAGTAAGAACGGTGAATTTATGGAATAGCCTACCGCAGGAGCTGGTCACAGCAGGGACAGTAGATGGCTTTAAAAAAGGGTTAGATAATTTCCTAGAACAAAAAAATATTAGCTCCTATGTGTAGACATTTTTCCTTCCCTTTTCCCTTCCCTTGGTTGAACTTGATGGACATGTGTCTTTTTTCAGCCGTACTAACTATGTAACTATGTAACTATGTAATGCAAAGTGGAGGTAAATTTTGCAAATTTCATTTTTCTCACAGAAATTCTAATTTATTAAAAAAAAAATACTGCAACACAAAAGGTTTTACCAGAGAAACACAACTTAATATTTAATGCCCAGATTTTTCAGTTTTTAGAAATGTCCCACATGTGGCCCTAGTGTGCTACTGGACCTAGTGGATTTTGAAGCAAAGGAGATCCTAGTGGATTTTGGAGCCTCTTATATTAGAATATATTTTAGGCACCATGCCAGGTTTGAAGAGGTCTTGTGGTGCCAAAACAAAGTAAACACCCCCAAAAAGCCATTTTTGGAAACGACACCCCTCAAGGAATTCATTTATGGGTGTTGTGACCATTTTGACCCCACAGTATTTTCACAGAACGTATTTGAATTGCGCTGTGGAATAAAAAAAATGTTTTTCCCCCAATAATATGTAATTTTTGCTCAAAATTTCTTATTATCACAAGGAATAAAACAGCCCATTTTGTTGTGAAATTTCTCGTGAGTGTGGCAATACCCCATTTGTGATGATAAACCCGTTTGGGTCGTTTTTCCACTGATATGCCATTTTAGTGCACAATATGTTATACCCAGCTTGTACCACTGAAGACAAATATCTCATAAACTGTTAAGCCGGTTCTCCAGGGTATGGTGATGCCATATACGTGGACATAAACTGCTGTTTGGCCACACTTTAGGGCTCAGAAGGGAGGGAGCGCCACTTGGCTTTTGGAGCGCAGATTTTGCTTGGTAGTAGTTCTGTTTGTGGTTCCACTGGTGTTTCAGTTTATAATGTGGGGTATATGTAACTGTGCGGAGTACATCAGGGTATATGTAAACTGTGCGGAGTACATCGGGGCATAATAAGAGGGTATAATAATGGGGTAAATAAATAATAATATGCAGATATGTGGCCAGTGTCGCACTGACAAATGGTGCCAGATCTTATCCTCTTTTGGAATACATTCTGCAGCTTTTGTGTCGCCATATTTTTTCCACTGGAGCTTTGTGAGGGCTTATATTTTGCAGGACAATCTGTAGTATTCATTGGTACCAATTTGGGGTACATGCGACTTTTTGATCAGTCTTTATTCTATTTTTTAAGAGGCATGGTGACTAAAAACAGCAATTCTACTATTGTTTTTTATTCATTTTTTTACAGCGTTCACCGTGCACTATAAATTACATATTCACTTTATTGTGCAGATCGATACGATTACGGTGATAACAAACGTATATAGTTATTTTTTTTATGTTTTATGGCGTTTGCACAATAAAATACTTTTTTTTTTTTTTACATTTACTTTTTGTGTTGCCATATTCTAAGAGCCATAACTGTTTTATTTTTCCATCAAGAAAGCTGTGTAAGGACTGTTTTTTGTGTAACAAACTGTAGTTTTGATGAGTACCATTTTTGGGTACATGCAACTTTTTTATCTCTTTTTATTCCATTTCTTGGGAGGTGAAGTGATCAAAAAATAGCAATTCTGGTATGGTTTATTTTTTTTTTTACGCCGTTCACCACGCGGGATAAATAACAAAATACTTTTATAGTTCGGGCCATTATGGACATGGCGATACTACTAATGTATAGTTTATTTTTACATTTTTTTTTTTTTTAATAATAATAAAGGACTTGATAAGGGAAAAAGGTGGATTTTCCCTTTTATTACTTTAAAACTTGTATGTTTTTATTTTTACACAACTTTTTTTTAACTTTTTTATTTTGTCCCACTAGGGGACATGAAGGCAGGAAGCCCTGATCGCTATTCTGATACCCTGCACTACATGCGTAGTGCAGTGTATTAGAGCTGTAGGTTACTCACTGACAGCAAGCATAGTGGGTTCTGTGAAAAAAAGGAAAAACAAAAAATAGTATTCCCGGACTAAACCAGCACACTCTGAGTAGAACTGATTAATAATAATTTATTCACCATAAGTTAAATATCAAAAAAATAAAATAGAAGTTTTAATAATTAAAAAAAGTATTGTAGATAACATTTCCTTAGTTGACATCCAACCACATTTAATCCAAAAAACAAGGATCTATTATAGACCAATAAATTTGTTTAAAAACCACCCAAGGTCAGCTGACCAGGTGATTATACTGCAACGGAAACATGATATATATCCGGGGCAGGAAAAAAATACCTACATATAAATCGAGTCCAATGTGTTTGAACAGAATCTATATAACAAGAATGATAATGTATTTTGCAGTGCTACAAAATAAATAAATAAATGTATAAATCAAAATGATCAGAAAAAAAATATATATATGCACATGGATCCAGAGGTACTCCTCTATTTGGAGATATATTCAAGGGGCCCCATTGATAAATGTTATCCAGAAGATCTTAAGTTCGACCAATTCATCGTCCATTAATAGCAATTCAAGCAAACAAATTGTATGTGCCGTAAACGCAAAGGCCGACAGTTCCTTGCTGAACAGATTCAATCGCGTCTTTCAGGATGGGTTCAAAGGGGGGATAGAATCTTCATTCTCCAGCTAAACAGGCACAATCTAATTCTAACCTATGTGGTTAGTATGTATGCACCCGCATCTCGTAGCCTTGGACACAGTACACAAGTCCAAGTTGTAGTCATCCAGCATGGTTTGCTCTGAAGCGGGTACACGGCGTGTGACGTCACTTGCGCACTTGTCAGTGCATAATAAATTGGCTAGCACGTTTCATTCCGTCTGGGACTTCCTCAAAGATTTGTCTCATCTGACACTCAATCCTAAAATGTAAAACATAGTGAGATTAACACCTAGTATGGTTCCTAGAAGGGCTCCAACTCTTAAAGATATCCTAGTTAGCTCTGAATTTAGGAGAAAATCGAAAGATAACCAGGCTTGGTTAAAAAACCGACCACAGGGCATGTTTAAATGTGGGACATGTTCCTTTTGTAGATATGTCCTTAAAACTGATAGATTTAGCGATGCCAAAGGGGCGAAGGGATATCGAGTACAGACTTTTATTAACTACCGCTCTTGCATGGTGGCATGTTGCATTATTTGTCCTTGTAACAAAATGTATATAGGCAAAACTAAACGTGAACTTTATATGCGTATTAAGCCTCATGCACACGGATGTGCCTGTTACCACGGCTGTAATCACGGCCAAAGTACGGGAGCACGGCCCATAAAATACGAAAAGTAGGACATGCTCCATAATTCCCGACACGGTTCTACGGCACGGACACCTATCCATAGCAATACGAAAAGGTGTCCGAGCCGAATAAGACCGTATCATGGACATTTTTTATGGTTGTTTGCATGGGTCCTTAGTGAAGACGTATCAGATATAAGAAAAGGTAACGTCAAGAACCCGTTGGCAGTTCATTTTAAAAATGATCACCATCAGTCCCCTTCTGGACTGAAATATATGGGTATTTAATACCTGATAGAAGAGGGTGGGGACGACAGAAATAAAATACTCCTACAAAAAGAAACTATGTGGATATACACACTTGGCACACTCGCCCCGGGGGGTCCTAACAACTAAATCAAGTTCAACATGTTCCTCTGATACTAGTTATATGTTTATTGGTCCTTGTCAGGATTGCTTGGTTTGATGACTGTATACCAGTGTCTAAATCAACCCCTGTATATTTAGGATTAATTCTCTGTTGTTCTCTTTGTATCTATCAATGTCATGTTTTTTTTACATGGATGGGCCTTGTTTAAAGTAATGTCTATAGAAAGGTTTCTTTACATTATCGGCTCTAACTATATTTGAATATAAATTCCTACAGTGGGGTATCTTTGGTGATAATTGCCCTGATAAATACGTATTGTATGGAGTTGACTCTGCACTATACTTTTCTTTCTATTTCTCACTCGAGTCTCTAAAGAAATGCCAAAATGTCTTTTCAATCCTGTAATATCTTTGATGTAGGTTGGGGTGCCCACAGGGTTTGGTGGCGACCTGATCATTTGTCCAGTTTGATTCCACAACCCGGACAACACCCGTAGTGTATATTCTACTCTCCACCTCAGGTGGGGACCTGGTCGTTGGTTCCCGCTGGTATGTGTTTGGTTTGTTTCCATGGTTCTGGCTGCGGGCTTCCGGTTGCCCTCCCCTGGTTGGTCTTTCTGTGCCTGCTGCCATCGCCAGTGTCCCAGCTTGACACTGCGTTTGGGTAACCTTATTGACAGGCTCCCTACCTTGGGACGTTGAGAGAGAGAGAGAGAGAGAGAGTGTATATATATATATATATATATATATATATTACCAGCTTTTTCTTCTGAATTGAAATATACAAAATGAGATTTGTGTTATTGTCTCTTCTCTATTTCCTATTTTTCCTCCTTACCTCCCCCTATACCCCCCCCTTTGAAAGTATCTATCCACAGCACTGACAGAGTCTCTATCATTAATTGAGAGAACTATAATGTAGTTAATTATTATTGTCTTGTATTTGACTTTGTGATGAGAAGACTCTGCTGTGCACTACCTTCAAATGTGGAGAAGTTCTTTAATCTTTGGAATTATACTATATCCTTGACTTTAGCAAACCGAGCAATGCCCCAAATTGTGCCGATGGTCACAGTGACTAATATAATAAACCAGAAAAAAAAGAAAAGTCACGACCAAGTATTTGCAAAATTACAAACAATCTTTATTTCAGTCAAAAATACACAAAAAAAACACATTACAACTATACACAGTAAAAAGAATGAACCCTCATAAAGAGATGGAATCTGAACATGAAAGCAGCCTGGTCCCCCAGATGTTAAAATGGTCAAAAGATCCCACAAAAAGCATAAATCAATATTTTTAGGCAGGTGCTAAGCATAGTACATTTGCACAGATAGATACCTAATAAAATACATGCAAAGTGCAGTCATAGGCAAACTAATGAGCAGTATACCTACACCTACGTAGTAGAAAATGAGCAGGAGATTAGGACCAGGAGGGAAGACCGCTGCCAGACCCGACGCGCCTTTCGCTGGTGCTTCGTCAGGGGTGATGTCCAAATGCCCCACATAGCCCTAGAGGCTATATCCTTGACTTTGAAATATTCTGTATGTCAGGGGCTTGTTGTTCTTATTTAAACTCATAACTTCTGAAATTTATATGTTAGGACTATATATATATATATATATATATATATATATATATATATATATATATATATATATGTGTGTGTTTTAATATATGATAGTTCGCCTTTGATTATTCTGAGTATAATCTCTGATATATTGAAACTACGTATGGAGTAGGACTACGCCTTTAAGATGGACACTATATAAGGTGTGGATACCTGGATGGCCATGACGGCTCTCAA
Source organism: Rhinoderma darwinii (assembly GCF_050947455.1). Taxonomy (NCBI): domain Eukaryota; kingdom Metazoa; phylum Chordata; class Amphibia; order Anura; family Rhinodermatidae; genus Rhinoderma; species Rhinoderma darwinii. Next base: position 308,201,042 of record NC_134687.1, read on the forward strand.
GAAGTCCCGGACGAGATGAAATGCGTTAGCCAATCTATTATGTACTGACTTGTGCGCAAGTGATGTCACACGCCGTGTACCCGCTTCAGAGAAAACTTCATGCTGGATGACTACAACTTGGACTTGTACTGTGTCCAAGGCTACGAGATTCGGGTGGATACATACTAACCACATAGGTTAGAATTAGACCGTGCCTGTTTACCTGGAGAATGAAGGTTCTATTCCCCCTTCGAAACCGTCCTAAAAGACGCGATTGAATCTGTTCAGCAAGGAACTGTCAGCCTTTGCGTTTACGGCACATACCATCTACTTGCTTGAATTGCTATTAATGGACGATGAATTGGTCGAACTTAAGATCTTCTGGATAACATTTATCAATGGGGCCCCTTGAATATATCTGCAAATAGAGGAGTACCTCTGGATCCATGTGCATATATATATGTTATCTGATCATTTTGATTTATACATTTATTTATTTATTTTGTAGCGCTGCAAAATACATTATCATTCTTGTTATATAGATTCTGTTCAAACAGATTGGACTCGATTTATATGTATTTATATGTAGGTATTTTCTTCTTGCCCTGGATATATCATGTTTTTGTTGCAGTCTAATCACCTGGTCAGCTGACCTTGGGTGGTTTTTAAAAAAATGTATTGGTCTATAATAGATCCTTGTTTTTTGGATTAAATGTGGTTGGATTTCGACTAAAGAAATGTTATATACAATACTTTTTTTAATTAATAAAACTTGTATTCTATTTTTTTGATAATTAACTTATGGTGAATAAATGTATTATTAATCATTTCTACTCCGAGTGTGCTGGTTTATAGTCCGGGAATACTATTTTTTGTTTTTCCTTTTTTTCATAGTTTAACTTTATCTTGGACGGCACCGTGCAAAATAGTTTTGCATTATCTGGTTTATTTAATTGGATAAATTCTTAGTTATTTCATAGTGGGTCCTGCCTTTGACAGGACCTACTAGGCTTCCGTAGATGGCAAACCCGGAGGCCATGGTTAGGCCTCCGGTTGCTATAGCAACCATCGGCAGCCCGCATTTGTGTTGCAGCACCGCCGATGGGGTTGTAACCCCTTAGAAGCCGGGATCACTATTGAATGCGGCTTTTAAGGGGTTTATCGGCGGGGACCACCGCGATCGGTCCTTGCACACTGAGATGTGATAGTCTGCTGTCGGAAACAGCAGGTATCATAGCTCAAACACGCACTGGGTAAAAATGGCGCTGTGCTAAATCGGGTCAGTACTATTACTTAGCTGAGCGCGAACGATGCGCTCAGCCTGACATAATAGTAATAAGCTGAGCGGGTAGGTGTTAATGTATAAATTGCTATAGTAATCTTTAAATTGAGCCACTATATCCTCTGTGTGTATTATTTTTTGACCATTAAGAGATTGAAGATAAGCTATCCGTTGCCTAGCTTGTCTATTCTTCAATTGTCTATCAAGGAATTTTCCTGGTTTGTTATTATGTGAATAAAAGTTTAACTTTAATTTTTTTAGTAATAACTCATGTGCATTTATCAGAACAAGGCAAAGATCAAAGTGCAATGTCTGAAGCTCCTTAGAAATGCTGCATGTAGGGGTACGTTTGTTCAGCTGTTCTAATTCTGCGATTTTAGAGATAAGACATGCAGATTCCGAGTTCTGTGTTTTTTTAACACGGGCTGCTGCTTGCAGAAATAAACCTCTCATGTAAGCTTTATGCGCATTCCAGACCGAAAAAGTGTTCGGCGTGGAATGCGAAGTCGGTAAACCTTGCGAGGCATCTGAAATATCTAAAGAAATGGGTGCATGATCAGACCATGTGATCAGACCGATCTTAGCATTAAATGCTTTAAAGAGGTCATGCCTGCCTATCAAAAACATATCTCTTCTGTTTCATTCTGTTTCTGTACCATGCAGACATCTCCACAGATCTAGATAACCTTCTTTAATAATTAAACCATGAGTAGAAGAGGAAGGCCTGGTTTTGACCGAGGAGTCAAGTTCAGGAAACATGACATATTTTGTTTTGAATTTGGAGCATATATGTTGACTAGAGTGTATTTAACATGGTTAAGTTCACAAATAAGGTATCTCCATTGTTTGTCAGACAGTGAACGTACAAGAGTGAATGATAAGGCAGTATTGATAGCAATCATAACCCCTCTTTTTCTGCTAGACATTGAAGCTAAATATATATGTGGAATTTAGGATCCGTGCATCACAATACATCACATTTTAACGCTCCTGCTTTCCACATGAAGTGCCTTTTAGAAGGACTGTTGAGGCTCTTTACATTAATGGAAGATACAGTAATACACATTTAAAACCAGAAGAAGTGAACACATTCTAACTTTTTGTGAAACCATTCAGTGGCAAAGACATCACTACTTACAGCTTGTATGACAGAATATAGTTTGAGACGTGGAACATCAGCATAGAGGACGTATCTAAAAAAGAGGACATACAAGAACACAGAAAAAAACATAAAAAAGGTAAAACTGAACAAAAAGTCTGAAAGTACTCAGTTCAGCCAGTGAACTGAGCGTTACTCTTCTAGTGGGGCGAGCATTGTGCTCAGAAGGCAGTCAGCCCGACTGTCTATGGGGCCAACACATTCAAGAACACCAGGATAATGTGGAGTAAGTCAGCCACTAATGACTCCCTCGTTTTCCAGCAATTTGCCATTGATCGTGGACCTTTCGTGGAGCTAGAGGTGTAGTGGTAGAGAGAGAGGGTAATGTTCCACTTATGCAGCAGAGATAGGCCATCTTCCACAGAGTTCACCGTGAAAGTTCACCTGTGTTGGTTTAAAAGGCAGCTTGGTTGGAAAGCCCCACTTATATTTAATATCCACATTTCAAAGAGCTCTAGTTACGGGGGAGAAGGAACGGTGAGCTTGCAAAGTAGCGGCTGACAGGTCAGAAAACATCAGTTTAGAGGTAAATGGGTCCGGGAGAGAGACCATTTTACGTGCTGCTTGCAGCAGACGATCTTTGATATGATAAAAGTGTACCCTCGCTAGCACACCTCTGGGAGCATTTTCTGGAGCAGACTTAGCCTTTGGAAGGGTATGTCTGAGCATAAATGCTTTTGTAAAGATAGCAACATACCATTTAAAGCTCTTTCTGTGTGACCGGATTATCGGTGAGGGATAGCATGTGCAAATCCCATTCAGAGGAGAATATAGTCTCATGACTTTAGGTGACATTTTCTGCAATAACAGAGAGGGAGCTCTTTTTGCCAGCAGGGCCTTTAGAGGAAAGGGAGGTTTGAGGAGATAGAGCTGGACCTCTCTTGCTTTGGTTCATACCTCCATGCATCTGCTGGGACCCATCGCTGTGTGCTGGGGACGAGCGGGGAGAGGAGCGAGCTTCCTCACTAACCGTTTCGCCAGACGCTGAGGGAGAGCTGGAGCCAGCACCTTCTTGAGAGGACGGTGCCGGCGGGAAGAAGTCAGTCAAATAGTGTGGACTGGTCTTTACTCCCTTCCTTCGTGCCATGTCTACGCCCCCCAAGTCCCCAGAGGTCGTGGGTGAGGTAAATATGATGTGTCCTCGGCGGACGTTCGCTGTGTATGGTCTCCAACACTTATCATGAGTATGTGTTATCTTTGATAGTGACTACTATCACTTTTTGCTACCAATATTGCCTCTGTGTTTGTGTTGACCTGGCATATGTTATTAGCCATTACAGCATATTTTTTTGTATGTATTTAATACTTATTGTATTTATACTTATTCACTGCATTGGTCTATACACACTTATGTGGAGGTTTTCTTGTGACATATTTCCTTATCTGGCCACACATTGGAGCTACAAAGTGTATTGTCCTTTTTTATCCTGTTGGTTGTGGATTTTTTATCCTATGCATTTTGTTTTTATTATGTAACTCAATAAAGATTTTTTCTACTCTCATCTGTCAAGGAGAGCAACCACAAAGAGTGACTTTCACTGGAGGATCCAGCACATCCATACATTAAATGGACAGTCAATCTATTTAAATGAGAACTGTGAAATGCTTTGTTTCTCCTGTGGTGGTGCTGCAGGGTAATTTATAACTTAATGCTTTGGTTTCTCCACAGTTTAGGTGTCCCTGGGGAATTGTCAAAAGGGACCCTTATAATAATAGGATTTGTCCTATGCAGACAACCAATTTTTTTTTTCAACTGTAATCGTTATTAGGCTTTCCAATGAATTATAAACTGAACAGTGAGAGAAAATTAAGATGTGCTAACTTCAAAGAATATACAGCAAACAAATATGGCTTCAGCAATCAAAACATAAGGGTCTGCGACCGTCGGAGCCCAAAGAAATCACAAGACAAGAAAAGGGTTAGGACCAAGGTGGGTAGAAGGGAAAGTATTGGTAGTAGGTCTCAGCCCTAGAAGTATAGGATTAGGTAGGCCAAATGGGTGAGCCTGGTAGGATTTGAATGAAGGCCTAGTGGCGCCTTTATAAATGCGGACTTCGGTTCAGTGAGTTTGAGAAGATGTGGAAGGTGTGTGTGCATAAGGACCATACTAAGTGAAGACAACCTCTTTAACATGACAGTTGATTTTATACAAGGTTTTATTGACTGAAAAAATATAGACACTGAAAATTTTACAGATTTCATTTTATTATCTCTTACTGTTGTAATTTTTTCAGTGAAGTTGTAATACTTGCTCTATATATAGCAACATATTATACATTGCACAGTTAAAAGCTAATGTAGAAAAGAAATAGCATATTAGGGAATCCTAATCTAATCTTAAATAACTTTATTTCAAAAACGCTTCTAGAGCACATTACTCATTCTGTCTCTTGGGCATAAGATTTTTGTTGGTTGATTTTTCCAGTTTTAAGGAATTAACCATTAAATAATAAACCAGCAGAATTTCCACCATTGTCTCCTGTCCAGGCAAGAAACTTTCAAATGGGTTGGCTTTTAACTCATTTGGCCCTTTGTTTTTCCTAGAGATAAATGGGTTCTGGTGGAAACATCTCACTCCCTATTGAAATAACATGCTCAATTAGCTGAGCCAAACATACAAGTTCATGGTGACGTTAGAGAATGTAACATTCAGACAAACAATCATAACGTTTATGACAGCTTTATGGAGTTCTAAAGGGGAGCTTAGGGCCTGCATAAGAAAATGTTCTGAGATCTAATATCAGTCCTTGCATACGTACAATCAGGGCCGGCCTTAGGGCTATGCGACCTGTGCCATTGCACAGAGCGCATCACTCCAGCAGATGGAAGGGGGCGCTGCACTGGCTCCCTTCCCCTGCTGGTGCCGCCCGGACCCGGTGACTCAGCAGTGCCTAGGGCTGCGCCAAATGAGTAATACAATTTTTATATAAAATAAAAAAAAATTACAATCCCCCTCCCTTGCTCCCGCCGGACTAACAAGTAGAAAAAGGGTGGGAAAGGGGGTTCACGTATGGGCCGCACATCAGAGAGGAGAAATGTTCCTTCCTCTCCTCTGCCGTGTGAAGTGAGCGCTGATTGGTGGAGCAGCAGGGGCCTCTGTCTGCTCCACCAATCAGCACAGCCTGTCCTGTACAGCCACACAAACTCCGCTTCTCCCACAGCTCCTCCCTCTTCTGCTGCTGCCACAGTGAACACTCCTCCATGGACCTCCGGAGTCTGATAAGAGCAGCAGCTTTAGGTTAATCTTTGTTAATTTATGTGCTGTGTGAGGGAGGAGGAAAGATTGATCTATAAATGATATGTGTAAGAGGATGTTTTTTTTTGCATAGATCGATTTTGTGGGGGTGGGGAGATTAGGTTATAAGTGCTTTGTGTGTGGGGATTCTTTACAGATCGATTTTGAGGATGGGGGACATTGCTCTAAATACTATAAGTGTGGGGGGATTCTTTATAAATCTATTTAGTGGGGAGGGGGACTTCTGTATAGTTTATTTTGTGGTGTAGGTGCTTATTATGAATCATATGGGGGAGGGGAACTTGGCTGCAAATGTTATGTATGGGGGATAAAGGATTCTTTAGAGATAATATTTGTGAGGGAGAGCAACTTGATTATAAGGGTAGGAACACACAGGGCAGATACGTAAAACTACACAGAGTATACGTCCTGGAAACCGCAGGGAATTCCACCTGAAAAACTGCACCAATTGGTTACCCGCCAATCTTACAGCGCCAGGCACGCAGGACCAGCATTGACTAAAGTGCCTGAGGAAGGTCAAGGTTTTGACCGAAACGTCGCACGCACTGTCTCTGGCTACAAATAAATAAATAAATTACCTGGATAAAAAATTCCATATTGGTGTGCATAGTACTTCGTTTCTTTACTGGATCGGGTTGGGCCCCTACTCATGCACCCACACCATTACCTAGTGCTATCCGAACCTTGTAACTAGGACTAGTGGCTCCTTCAGGATGTCACTAGAGAAAACTAAAGATTACGTCACAGGTCACATGAGGCGTGGCCACATCTACAAACGGGGGCACTATTCTAAAAGTAAATAAATTACAAAGTTGATCTTGCATCCAAGCTAAACTCAATATCAGCAGGAAAGTTTACCTCGGAAACCCCTTTAATTTTACATTTAGGAAGCAAATCAGTTCAAAGGTGTACATAGCTTTTAAGTGCCAGTTCACCCTCTGTACATGAAAAAACTTGCTATGGGTCAATAGAACTGCTTCCTGCTGATTACAGTTGAAGTTCCTCTAAGGCGTTAGGTACTCAAGTTGTCGACGCACACTGTGGCCGAGGTGTGACTGCGATGCAACATGTAGATCGGTGCGGTTTGTAAAATGACTGCTTGTAAAAGCACTTACTTTGTTATGAGATAGATACGTGCGTACATTTATTTTTATTTTACTCATATTACATAGAGAGATAGATAGATAGATAGATAATACAGTAACAGAGTTTGTGAACACCTGCTAAATGAAGTGCAGTGGAATAGGAAAAACTATGCTTAGCAGTTTTTTGGGGGGGGGGGGGGGGGGGTTCTTTTTTTTTGCACGCTTCTCTTGATTGCATTTTAATTTTTTAATCAGCACTAAATGGCTATGTCATAATTCTCATTCCCTGATGCTAATGGAGTGAATTAATGCCTGTGTCAAGTGGAACCAGCCTTGACAAATCTGAAAAAAATAAGGGAAAGGAGAGAATAAGACATGAGAGCAAATGAGAGTATCTATCTATCTATCTATCTATCTATCTATCTATCTATCTATCTATCTATCTATCTATCTATCTATCTATCTATCTATCTATCTATCTATCTATCCATCCATCCATCCATCCATCGTAGAACAAATGATAATCTTGTGATAAGTGAAAATCACATTGATCAGCAGAATGAACTGACTTAAAAAAAACACATGTAAAAAAAAAAGCAACAGCATATTGTTCATAAAAGACCATCTGGTTTAATTTGAAAGCTATCCTGGACAAATAGAACATGTACTATACATAGAAAAAAGGAGAGGAAGCCTCCAGCTCACCTGATACGTAGCTTTGTATCATTGACAGCGCACGGATCCTCGTGTCGGCACACGATGGGTGAACAGCAATGAAAATCGCCAACTGAGCATTGGACCATTGGTCTCAGACTCTTCCCTCTGTATCTGCGAATGATCATAAAGAAATACTATCTGCTCTGACAGTTCCCTTAATATCTACAAGAGACAGAATTATTCAAGTAAAATGTTTCCATCAAATTTATTACACTCCTTCCAAATTATTCAGAATGGGACGTATACCTACTCCTGTTTGCCCACGTTGCCAGGGATCCGATGGCTCCTTCCTGCATATGTTCTGGAAATGTCCAATTATTAATAAATTCTGGGCTGAAGTACTTGAGTTTCTTGAGCTTAAACTAGGACTCCCTTGTAAACTTGACCCTAGAACTTGTCTCCTATTGCTGGTGGAAGAAACTATACCTACTGTGTCTGTCAGATCTCTCATGACACTACTATTAATTAATGCCAAAAAAAAACCCCGTATACTTCTGCACTGGAAACATCCTAAGGTTCCTACATTATCTGCTGGTTAGCTCTACCCTGCCATTCTTTAAACTCACATATGAAGCTCGTGGATGTCCTGACAAATTTCGGAAAATATGGAACTCTTGGGTGGCCAGCCCTCATACTAGCTCTTAAATTGATATTCTCCAAAATATCTAGACCTGGACTCTGCGGACGTCTCTTTGTGTTCCCCACTCCTCTACTGCACATCTCAAATGACGGGTATTCATCAAGCTTTTTTCTATATTTTTCTGCCAATAAGGAAAGGCTGTTTGTTAAGGTTTTTCTTTATTTTTATTATTATTATTTATGCATATTGATGTGTCCAACACTGTTTTGTATGTTTTAATTAATAACTGACCTTATAAGATTGGTACTATTGGTACTATCTCTTCTATGTATTATTCAGGCTTTTCTGCCTTTATACTTGTACCGCTGCTTGTTATGAGGTCTTAATAAAATTACTTTAAAAAAAAAAAAGAACGTTGCCAACTGGACCCTATAACTACAGTGTTTGGTATCTCAGTAGGAAACTATGGCTTTGTAATGTAGCTGGTGTTTCGCGATACATTTTACAATTAGACGTGGGTCCTTTATTTTCTAACTATTCCTGGCAACAATTAATAAATCGTCACAGAAGATTCGCTTTTTTGAAAAATTTAAAAAAGTATTAAAATGGTTTTCTGTAAAATCAATAATATTTTAACATGTCTTAAAATGACCATCTATTACTAAACTGCATGAGCGGCCATGTAAAGCATATCTTTAAATGGAATGTGCTTATTTAAACATTTTGACATGTCATTAAGTCTAAGTATGTTGGTGGGGGTCCATGAACCCCTGATCCCCACCAGTCACTAGAACAAAGTTGCTTGGGGACTAGAGAAGTCCCTGACGTCACTATTCACATATGCACAGTGACATCCCCCAGTTCCAAGCCAGAACGCTTCTGATGCTCTGGCCGGGAACTCCATAGTTGAAAGCTCCTTACATCACTGTCCATATAGGGAAAGTGACATCAAGGGGCTCCTCCAGTAGTGTAATCCCCGGTCAGTGTGTTGCCGGTGCTCTGGCCGGGAATTACGGCATTTCAAAGCTCCTTACGTCACTGTCCATATATGGACAGTGGTGTCAGGGGCTCCTTCAGGATTGGAATCCTCGGCCAAAGTATCGCTGATGCTCTGGCATCTCAAAGCTTCTAACGTCACTCTCCATATATGGACAGCGATGTCGGGAGCTCCCCCAGGAGCGGAATCCCCGGCCAGAGCGTTGCCAATGATTTGGTCAGGGATTCCGGAATCTTAAAATTCTTAACGTCAATGTCCAAATATGGACAGTGATGTCAGGGGTTCCTCTAGGAGCGGAATTCCTTGCCAGAGCGTTGCTAAAGTCACTGTCTACTTGCAATGCTCTGGCCGGAGACTCCAGTAGCGATCTGCCAGGGAGTTTAGGCGACGTATCCCACAGTTTGCTTACACAGTGGGATACTTCACTGTCTTCCGTTGAAGGTATATGGAAAAAATGAGGCCCAATTGTTTCTTTTCTTTACAGGAATATTGGCATTTTTGTATTCATTTGTAGAATTCAAGTTCAGCCATATTAAATTGTCTCTTTTGAATTATCTTATCAGAAACCGAGGATCATCTGTTAATATGTCAGCGTGTTCTATCAATGACAAAATTACAGTTTTTCATCATTTTCAATGCCAATGTCGCAGTAAAAATCCTAAAGCAAAAGAGGATCCTTGGCTGTGTTCACACTAGACCACATATTAAACTGCAGTGAATGGAATTTTATTAAATCAGTTTCTCACAGTGCAGTTTACAACCATGCAATTTTCAGGAAACGCGGTGTTAAAAAAACAAAAACACAGTATTCCCTATTTGCTGTGTTTGTGTAAGATTTATGCAAATGCCAGTACATTATAGTGCAACATTTTTTTCAAAAGTTAAAATCTCCTGATAGGAATCAAAAAGTTAAGTTTGTTTTTTAAAATACACAACTCTAAATTATATTTACACCAAAATGATGGAAAATCTGCAAGTCATCTCACAAACAAAGCCTCATACAGCTACTTCAATTTAAGTCTGGTTGCACACAAGGGTATTGTGGTTGCATTTTTGCACGCGTTTTGCGGACAAAAATCCCGGCCTTGACTTTGAACTAATAGCATATGGACAGGGATTGTCCAGATTCGACAACCCTTGTAATCCCAAATATATCTTTGTCCTTCAAGGGTTGTCCAGTTTAAAAAAAACAAAAAAAACAACATTTTTATATTGGGGAATTCTGAGATCTGTGTTCAGGGTCCCAATTTCTTGGCCAGAGAAGAGAGCGGTTACAAAGAGAGTTTTTCCCTCTGGTGGACCTGTCCTGCATTACACCGACAGCCCACTGATATGTATAGCCACTGGGTAATGCTTTATTTACCACTGTAGTGGTGCTGCATGGGAATTGAACACTTACTGCCAGGCTTCCTCACTGATAACACTTTATCACTGGGATCACTGCAGGGGGACACTTTGTAATCTGCATATTGTCAAAGTACTCTTCTAACAAGGACCGGTTGTCCAAAGCTACGAACTCATTTTAGTGGCTAAGGCCCACATCTAATTGGGGAGACATTTCAAAAGAGTAGAACACCCAAGCAAGGAATGCACTAGGGCACAGTGGGGGTGGGGGGAATTTATCAACTCTTCGAACTCAGTTTTCTGGCGCCGAAAAGCCGCAAACGACTCAAAAGTCACAATTTACAAAGGAAAATGTCAAACAAGAGGGTGGAGCTTAGTGAAAGAGGCCGGATTCACTCAGGCTCTTACATCAGTCATACAAGGTCTTAAAGCCGGGCCTTATATACGACACAGCACACAACATCCTAATGCTCGATGTATACTGCATTGCATATATTGTCCTGAAACTGCTTGGCATTAGGATCCCGTATGGGCCGCGACCAGATGCGGGAGCCTAAGGATATCTGGGGGAAAAGCAAAGCCGTGATGTCATTATTTTTTTCATGGCGGGGAGGGGAGCAGGAGAAGAGGAATGGGGCCCGGCAATGCGATTGCTACGCTACAATTGTGGCACACAGACAGCCGATAGATGCAACACATTTCTAAAGAGATTTTCGCCTCTTAATAAATGTGTTGCATCTTGCTCCTGCGAACTGTATATTAAAGGAACAGTGTCATCACAATTTTTTTTTTAATATGTTAAAGATGTTAGTGCTTTATTAAAAACGTTTATATTTATTTGTGTGTTTGTGTTTTACTTTTTCTTATTTTTACACTTTTTCTTCCCTATGGGGGCTGCCATTTTTTTTTCCATTTCTGTATGTGTCGATTAACGACACATACAGACATGGAATACGGCAGCCACAGTCCCATAGGGACTGCGAACGGGGCCCGTTCCATCCACTAACATGTACGCCGTCTGTGTGGGAACGGCGCATGCGCCGCTCCCACACAGTCCAATTTGAAATTGGCGCCGTCCGGCGCCATTTTCCTGTGGACTGGAAGTCGCGGCCGGACAGTAAGATTACTACTTCCGGTCGCGGCTTCCGGACTTGTGCACTTGGACCAGCGGCAGCAGACGGAGCAGACGGGCCGGAGGAAGCCGCGGCGGCAGGAGCAGGTAAGAGATATCTATGTATGTTTGTGTTTCAGTGTGTACTTACTACTGTATGTAAACCTACTACACTGTGTGTTAGCTCAAAAAATGGCGACACAGTGTAGGAGGTTAGACCGTTCAAACCCCTCGTTTATCCCGGCACTAGCCAGGATAAAGGAGGGGGGGATGCTGTGAGCTCACTAGAGCGAGGGCTTTTTACCCAATTTTGCAATGCTGCAATTTTGGGAATAGCTCCATCTAGTGACCAGCAATGGGAAATATTATAAATTAGAATTAATTTATCATATTTCCTGACTCGTGAAAAAAATAAAAAAAATTTGAACAATGTTTAATCACCTACACACTAAATGTTTAATTAAAAAAAACAAAACATGTTTTTCTGGCAACACATTCCCTTTAAGCATAGCGTATGAGCCACCAGTCTTAATAAATCTCCCCCAGTGGGTTTAGGAGCATACATCCAGCTCCGGGGCTTATAGCTTATAATCTCTGCATTGCATAAGCCAAATGTAGCGTCCACGGCTGCGGACCGTCAGGATTAGTCACCCCCGATGTCAGAAGCCATGCATCTGTGAGCGCTGGCCCGCATCTCCTCCCCAGGAGACGCCAGCGCTCACTTCCGCTCCGTTCTGCCGTGTCCCGTAAAGGGCCAGCGCGCACACATGAAAATAATCATCAATTAACCCATGATCACCCTGGACTATAAGAAGGGCTCTGCCCTTTTACTCATTGCCTGAGCGTTGTTGTGTTTACCCATGTTAGTCTTGCAAATGGTCCCTTAGTGTTATCCTGTTCCCAGTGTTCCTGTACCTGCTACCTGTATCCCGTGCTACCGATGTTCCTGTGCCTTAGAAAATGGGAGTCGTGTTGTGCCATCGGTCACGCCTACTGTGTTACACCACGCCTGGTGTCTGCTGCCAAGGTCCCATCTGAGCCTAGCCATTACTACTGTCTGAACTGCTACAGCTACCCTTTGTGCTTGGACTATATAGACATTGACTTGGTACACTGTTTGGCCAGCTGCTATCCCGCTACGGTGGTACAGCCCAGTGGGTCCACATACCCACAGATCATAACACCAAAACATTGTCCCAGTTGTAGGCTCTGTTCTTACTGTCAGTTATTCTGGGTTTTACACTGGATTCATTGCAGAGGCATAAATTTTATATATATATATATATCTATATATATATATATATATATATATATATATCTATAGCTATATATATATATATATATATATATATATATCTAAGAAGAAAATTCAGCAGCACTCCGATGATCAAGGTGAAAAAAGTGAAGTTTATTGTGCCAACAAGGCAAATGCAACGTTTCTGTCCCACCTTGGGACCTTTCCCAAGGTGGGACAGAAACGTTGCATTTGCCTTGTTGGCACAATAAACTTCACTTTTTTCACCTTGATCATCGGAGTGCTGCTGAATTTTCTTCTTGGATATGTGTATGGTCTTTGGATCGGGACTATCAGCTGGCACCCTTCATTACTTGATCTCGTTTTTGGAAACAGAGTGCTGCCGTCTTTCTACTGGTGTATATATATATCTCTATATATATATATATATAGATATATATATCTATAGCTATATATATATATATATATATATATATATATATATATATATATATATATATATATATATATAGGTATATATATATATATATATATAGTTATATATATATTGAAATATATGTATATATGTACATTACTTTATTACGTGACATTGTCTCATTAGAGTTGGCACCCTCATACAAGTTACAATGTCCAATTATTACCTAGCCTAAAAATGCAAGGAATTCTAGGAATAGTGTCAGTGTTAATGGTCTGACCTGGATTTCCCTGTCCTCCTTCTCGCCTTCTGAGGTCTTGCAGCTGCAACAATGTATGATCAGCTGTCACTTCGGGGATGCACTGCAACCGCTCAATTTTCAGCACTGTTGCCTTCGCTAAAGATAGATAGCAGTTTTATATAAATATATTTCCACATCTGCATCACTCATCATTTCTGCGCTCATAGCCGGCAGTAAGGCTCTTCTCCCAATAATTTACTTTTGAAGTAGGATAGAAAATCATGAAGAACAAAATCAAATATAGCTTTAGGGATGGTGAGGATGACCCATTCACTTAGTTACTGTGAGACACCTCAGGGGGAGCTTTCTCCTCCTAGTTCTTCTACTGCCGTCTGCTTGAATGTGTGCGGTAATTACATATGTTACCATGGAAACCACCTCAGTGGTACCCAGAGTTGGAGGAAACATCTCTTAAAATGTAAAGGTTGAGATGGGATGAACATTGCGTGTTGGAGGGGGTCACATGATCACTCATATTATTTAGATACTGAGCAGCTGTCACCTACCTAAGCAGAGGTCTCTTATTGGGCTTCATTAGAGACTAGTCAGCATTTTTCACACATAACATCTGTCAGTTTATGTATTCTCGCTGCTTCCCCCGACTGTAAAGAATATAGCGAATGTATATTACTATTTTTATATCTGACAGTATTGGGTAATGTTATGGAAAGCCAGACATATATTGAGAATGAACGACTTATCAGTGGCTTTGAAGGAGTTGTTATTCCACTTTATATGCTTAATAGAGAGAGCAATTTTGCCTGGGTAAAGTCAGTAAAGAGGTGATATATCCATAAGTGGCTCAGAGGAAAATATTTAATAATGTCACAGCAGATCTGGAGTTAATGCAACGGTTTAGCATGGAGCAGCACAATGAAATGTTTTACTTAAAGTGCGAATAACGACTTATTACTAAAGCTTAGAACAGTGTAAACCTATTAAGTCAGACATCTCTGGTTGGTTATATTACTCTGTTGGATGGGTGTCAAGCTTGTTTAGATACTGAATGCTTGCTAGAATTCCCATACACTTATTCTTCACCAGAGTATGCATATTAAACAGGATTCTCTCCCTATAAATACACTTGGGAGGCTGGACCCCTCCTTAACTGCTTACATGCAGAGCCTTGTCTCTCAGTCGGAGATGGCTGAATGGAAGTTGCTTCCGCTCCTCATCCATTGCTGTGTGATGTCTGGAAATTGAATATATAATTAAGGCATCTTCCCCTCTCTCTACGTGCATGTATCTTATTAGAAGGATTGCCGTTTCATGGCACCTGCTCTCTGATCTAACATTTCTGAGACTAGCTAAGTCCGTGGGCTTTATTTAGAAGTGTAATGAACCTCTGGAAACAACCCAAATGAAGGAGATTATTTCTATTTTTGAAATAGTACTTATAATGTAAATTATTACAGTGCCACCTTACAGCTCTACAAGCTTTCAGCCGAAATTAACAGATTGTGCTTCATCAAGTGGCTAATAAGCAGAAGCTAATTGTCCAAAGCATATAACATTTAGGTCAATGGTGCAGAAGCATTCAATGATAAAAGGGAATTTTAGCAGTTAGGGAGCTTATGCCCGCAACAACGTAGAATAGTGCAATGATACCCGGACCATGAGCTCTAGTTAAATGGGAGATGACATGTGTGATATGGCAAAGTGAGTATAGGAGAAAAGTAGGGCAGGGATAATTTAATGGGGGACCTACCAAATGACTGTATCGGAGGATTATTGATAGAGGAGAAGAATACTTAAAGGGAACCGGTCACCAGCATTTCATCTATTAAACCAGTAATAACTAAAGTGAGTGAAAATTCATTTTCATGTAACCTATAATTGTCTTCTTAGTCGGTTCTATACCTTTTAGTATTCCATTTTTTAGTGTTCCTGTACCATATGCTAATGAGCATAAAAGAGTCATATCTTCGTTTGAAAAGAGTCAAATCTTCATTCCTCAAGCCTTTCCGAGTTAACCCACCTCCTTAGGCCGGGTTCCCACAGGTCGGATAAGCTGCATGAAAAAAAAATCACACAGCGTATCCGACCTGGAACCGCCACATCACCCTCCATCCGAAAAATCACACCCATTGTGGTGCGTTTTTTTTAGACTGAATTTCTGCTGTGGAAAGCAGCGCTTGGGAAAAAAAAAGTTTATATTTACCCCCTCCCTCTTCTCTGCGCGTAGTCCGGCCTCCTACGATGATTTTGCAAGCCATGTGATGCTGCAGCCTGTGATTGGCTGCAGCAGTCACATGGGATGAAACATCATCCCAGGAGGTCGGACTGCAGGAAGAAGGAGAGCGTTCTGGGTAAGTATGATTTTTTTTCAAAGGGGCTGCGATTTTTGTGGCATAATCGATGTGATTACGCCGCAAAAGTCGCAACACTTTGCTTTCTGTTGCAGGTTTTGCACCCCAATTGAATTCCATGGGGAAAACCCGCAACGCAGCATAAATTGACATGCAGCAGATTTAAATTTCGAAACCGCAGGTGAATTTATTAACTATTACGTAGCTTTTTTTCCTGCAGCGTGGGCATGAGATTTTCTAAATCTCATCCACTTTGCTGCTACTGTAAATGCTGCGGAATTTCTGCACACAATTCCGTTGCAGAAATTCTGCATTTACGCTACGTGGGAACCCGGCCTTACTTATGATTGACAGCTTCTTTCCTCCCCCCAACAACACACGAAAGCCTGAGCTTGTGCATTGATGTCCTGTTCTGGTACGCGCGCACAACGTTACACCATAGCGGTGCATGCGCAGTAACTAGATTTGAGGCCCGGATGTAACAGGGAAGGGTGTCGGATACATGACGGGCGCATGTGCATGATCTCAAACGAGATTACTGCATTCGGGGCAGGTCAGTTTTCGGCGGTGGGCGGGCATAAGAAGAGGAACGAACGAGACTGCCGGATTACTATAAAAGGTGCAAAAACTTTGCAGACTGTTATTTACGGTCAGTGGAGTTTATTAGAGGACATAACAGCAATGAACTTTTGACAGCAGCGGCCAGCGGGGGGTGAGTAGAGTTTAAAAGGTAAAATGCTGGTGACAGGTTCCCTTTAAGCTTTTGTAAGGAAGAAGATAGAAGTCATAGCAATTCAAGGAGCATTATATCAGAGAATGACTTATATCTAAGCATGGTTGGGTGTAGAATACTACAGTTTGAATAACAGCAACCTACGTTGCCAATGCTAGATATGAATAGTTGTGAGCTATAAGGATAATGGTAGGTGAGCAGTCAACTTTGAGGACTGGACGGAGCACCAGGAAACTGTTAGCTGCAGAAGTCCTATCAAGGGTTGTATTTGTTGATGCAGTCTTTTTCGGTATGTTTATAGTCTCCATTCTTTGGACATAAACAGATACAGTAGAGATGAGGCTTCGTTCACATCTGCGTTGGGGTCCCATTCTGATGTTCCGTCTGAGGTTTCCGTCAGAACGGGACCCTGAACAGACACAAACTGACAGGAACGGAAACCAGAGGTTTCCGTTTCCATCACCATTAATTTCAATGGTGACGGATCCGGTGCCCGTGGTTTCCGTTTGTGTCTGTTGTGCACCGGACCCGCCTTTTAGACTTAACGCAGCCATCTACCAGGATATTTTAGATCCCTTCATGCTTCCCTCTGCTGACAAGCTTTATGGAGATGCTGATTTCATTTTCCAGCAGGACTTGGCACCTGCCCACACTTCCAAAAGTATCAATACCTGGTTTAATAACCACAGTATCACTGTGCTTGATTGGCCAGCAAACTCGCCTGCCCTAAACTCCATAGAGAATCTATGGGGTATTGTCAAGAGGAAGATGAGACACCAGACCCAACAATGCAGATGAGCTGAGGGCCACTATCAAAGCAACCTGGGCTTCCATAACACCTCAGCAGTGCCACATGCGGAACTCCTCCATGCCACGCTGCATTGATGCAGTAATTCATGCAAAAGGAGCCCCGACCAAGTATTGAGTGCATATACTGTACATAATTTTCAGCAGGCCTACATTTCGGTTTTAATAATCATTTTTTAAATTGGGCTTATATAATATTCTAATTTTCTGAGAGATTACATTTTGGATTTTCATCAACTGTTAGCCATAATCATCAACATTAAAAGCAAAAAATTGCTGTAAATAGATCACTGTGTGTAATTAATCTGTATAATATATGAGTTTTACTTATTGAATTGATTTACTGAAATAAATTAAATTGTTGATTATATTCTAATTAATTGAGAAGGACATATGTATATAAATATATATATATATATATATATATATATACATATATATATAAAAATAATATATAATACTTGTGTGTGTGCGCCTATGTGGGTAAAGTTATCAGAGTGTGTTATCCGTGGTGTTACATAGGACTACAGGTGACATCTACTGCATTATCTGTACTCAGACTGTGTGTTATCTGTGGTGTGAACGAAGCCTTACCTGCAGTCCTATGTAACATCTGCATTGAGACTCCAACTTTCTATCAGGGGAACCCATGATCGGAATCCAAACTGAAACCATAGGTTTCCGTTTGCATAAGCATTAATTTCAATGGTGACAAAACTGGTGCAAATGGTTTCCATTTGTCACCATCATCAGTGGCGTAACTACCGCCGTAGCAGCCGCAGCGGCTGCTACGGGGCCTGCGGCTTGAGGGGGCCCGTTCCGCCAGCGACACGCCCCCCATATGCCCGGTGGCGCCGCTAGCAGCCGTTATGGCTATGGCTATGGGGCCCGCGCCGCCGAGCCTCCAACAAGTATGGTCCGGGCGACACAGGCCCTCTTATGCCTGTAGGCGTCGCTAGCATCGGAGGGGGCCCGGTGCTAGCGACAGCCAAATACATGCATTAGCATGTTCCGTGCTCGACCATTCAGCGCCTTACAATGACGCTGATTGGCTAGCGGCGCGGTGACGTCATCGCGCCGCTTTCAAGCTTTAAAGGCGCTGATTGATGGGTCAAGTCATTCTGCCCCGCCAGACAGCGTTATTGGACGATGCTCGTTCAGCTCCTGCAGACCCGCTCAGAAGACAGCAGCTCTGCATCGCCAGCGAACAGCATGAGAACGGGATTATGTGAGTATGTAACGTTTTTTTGTTTTTTTTGTCATAAAACTGTGAGTGGCATTATCTATAGTGGGGGCTCTATCTACAAGGGGTCGTCTATATGTGGGCCACTATATACAGGGGGGTCTATATATGGGGATGTGGGCCACTATATACAGGGGGTCTATATGTGGGCCACTATCTACAGGGGGGGTGTATATGTGGGGATGTGGGGCACTATCTACAGGGGGGTCTACATGTGGGGCACTATATGTGAGACACTATATAGGGGTGGGCTATATGTAGAGCACTATCTATAGGGGAGCTATTTTTAGCGTACTTTCTATACGGGTGGGCTATATGTGGGACACTATATACAGGGGTGGGTTACCTGTGGGGCACTGGCAACATGGTGGCTATATGTAGGGCACAGTCTACATGGGTGGGCTATATGTGGGACACTATATACAGGGGGAGCTATATGTGAGACTATCTACAGAGGTGGGCTATACGTGGAGCCCTATCTATAGGGGAAGCTATATGTAGGGCAGCACGGTGGCTCAGTGGTTGCACTATTGCCTTGCAGCTCTGGAGTCCATATGTGGGCACTATCTACAAAGGGCTGTATGGTGGGACACTATCTACAGGGGCTTCTATGTAGGTCACTATCTACAGAGGCTCTATGGGGGTCACTATCTACAGGGGGCTATGGGGGTACCATCTACAGGGGGCACGGTGTGTGTATGTGTGTGTGTGTGTGTGTGTGTGTGTGACAGTGTATGGTACTATTATAATCAGGGACACAGTGTATGGCGCTATTATAGATAGAGCAGCAGTGTATGGTGCTTTATTATATTTAGAGGTGTTGAGAATGTTAACTTTGTTTAAAGGTGCAAAAATTTTTTAAAAGTGAGAAGCTGAAGACATCTGAGCGGAAAACTGCAGAAATGGGTCATGGCCGGTAGAAATCCATCATAGATGTCTGGACTGGAGGGAGAAGAAAAGAACTCGAATCTGAGACGTCACTGGTGAGTCACTTAATGTAAATGTTTATTCCGCCTCTAATCAGTACTGTAGTCACTGTATGATCTGCAGCGAGATGATGGTGGTATGATTGTTTTTTGTGAAACAGCATCTCCCAGCATATCCTCACGATTGTTCGGGCCATGCCGGGAGCTGTAGTTTTACGCCGTACAAACCTATTCGGCAGGGGTTGCACTAAATTGGGCTGTATTTGTTCTGGTGTTGTATATATGTACTGACCTTTGCTCTGATGCTGTATGCAAGTACTGAGCTTGGTTCTGGGGCTGTATATACGTATGAGATTGGTTTTGGTGCTGTGTATATACACTACCGTTCAAAAGTTTAGGGTCACTTAGAAATTTCCTTATTTTTAAAAGAAAAGCACAGTTTTTTTCAATGAAGATAACATTAAATTAATCAAAAATACACTCTATACATTGTTAATGTGCTAAATGACTATTCTAGCTGCAAACGTCTGGTTTTTAATGCAATATCTACATAGGTGTATAGAGGCCCATTTCCAACAACCATCACTCCAGTGTTCTAATGGTACATTGTGTTTGCTAACTGTGTTAGAAGGCTAATGGATGATTAGAAAACACTTGAAAACCCTTGTGCAATTATGTTAGCACCGCTGTAAACAGTTTTGCTGTTTAGAGGAGCTATAAAACTGACCTTCCTTTGAGCTAGTTGAGAATCTGGAGCATTACATTTGTGGGTTCGATTAAACTCTCAAAATGGCTAGAAAAAGAGAGCTTTCATGTGAAACTCGACAGTCGATTCTTGTTATTAGAAATGAAGGCTATTCCATGCGAGAAATTAGCAAGAAACTGAAGATTTCCTACAACGGGTGTGTACTACTCCCTTCAGAGGACAGCACAAACAGGCTCTAACCAGAGTAGAAAGACAAGTGGGAGGCCCCGCTGCACAACTGAGCAACAAGACAAGTACATTAGAGTCTCTAGTTTGAGAAATAGACGCCTCGCAGGTCCTCAACTGGCAGCTTCATTAAATAGTACCCGCAAAACGCCAGTGTCAACGTCTACAGTGAAGAGGCGACTCCGGGATGCTGGCCTTCAGGGCAGTGTGGCAAAGAAAAAGCCATATCTGAGACTGGCTAATAAAAGGAAAAGATTAATATGGGCAAAAGCACACAGACATTGGACAGAGGAAGATTGGAAAAAAGTGTTATGGACAGACGAATCGAAGTTTGAGTTGTTTGGATCACACAGAAGAACATTTGTGAGACGCAGAACAACTGAAAAGATGCTGGAAGAGTGCCTGACGCCATCTGTCAAGCATTGTGGAGGTAATGTGATGGTCTGGGGTTGCTTTGGTGCTGGTAAAGTGGGAGATTTGTACATGGTAAAAGGGATTTTGAATAAGGAAGGCTATCACTCCATTTTGCAACGCCATGCCATACCCTGTGGACAGCGCTTGATTGGAGCCAATTTCATCCTACAACAGGACAATGACCCAAAGCACACCTCCAAATTATGCAAGAACTATTTAGGGAAGAAGCAGGCAGCTGGTATTCTATCTGTAATGGAGTGGCCAGCGTAGTCACCAGATCTCAACCCCATAGAGCTGTTGTGGGAGCAGCTTGACCGTATGGTACGCAAGAAGTGCCCATCAAGCCAATCCAACTTGTGGGAGGGCCTTCTGGAAGCATGGGGTGAAATTTCTCCCGATTACCTCAGCAAATTAACAGCTAGAATGCCAAAGGTCTGCAATGCTGTAATTGCTGCAAATGGAGCATTCTTTGACGAAAGCAAAGTTTGAAGGAGAAAATTATTATTTCAAATAAAAATCATTATTTCTAACCTTGTCAATGTCTTGACTATATTTTCTAGTCATTTTACAACTCATTTGATAACTATAAGTGTGAGTTTTCATGGAAAACACAAAATTGTCTGGGTGACCCCAAACTTTTGAACGGTAGTGTATAAGCCTTGTAACATCATAGAAAAATAAAAGGATGTTCAAAAAACAATGCCAATCTAAAGTAGACATATGGCAAATGTTCGCTAGTAACTATTTTGTGTGGTATAACTATCTGTCTTACAAGCAGATACATTTGAATTTAGAAAATGCTAATTTTTTGCAACTTTTCTCTAAATTTTGGTGTTTTTCACACAAAAATATTGAATATATCGACCAAATTTTTTCACTAACTTAAAGTACAATATGTCACGAGAAAACAAACTCAGAATCGCTTGGATAGGTGAAAGCATTCCCAAGTTATTACCACATATAGTAACACACGTCAGATTTAAAAAATAAGGCTCTGTCATATGGTCCAAAAGTGGCTGCGTCCTTAAGGGGTTAAATGAGCTCTCTGAAACTGCCCTTGATTAAGGTTTTCATTTCACTTAGGCCTCATTTACACGAGCGTGTGCGTTTTGCGCGCGCAAAAAACGCTGCGTTTTGCGCGCGCAAAAGGCACTTGGCAGCTCCGTGTGTCATCCGTGTATGATGCGCGGCTGCGTGATTTTCGCGCAGCCGCCATCATAGAGATGAGGCTAGTCGACGCCCGTCACTGTCCAAGGTGCTGAAAGAGCTAACTGATCGGCAGTAACTCTTTCAGCACCCTCGACAGTGAATGCCGATCACAATATACACCAACCTGTGAATAAAAAAAGACTTTCATACTTACCAAGAACTTCCTGCTTCCCCCAGTCCGGGCTCCCGGCCGTTGCCTTGGTGACGCGTCCCTCTCTTGTCATCCGGCCCCACCTCCCTGGATGACGCCGCAGTCCATGAGACCGCTGCAGCCTGTGATTGGCTGCAGCCTGTGCTTGGCCTGTGATTGGCTGCAGCTGTCACTTTGACTGAACTGTCATCCCGGGAGGTCGGACCGGAGTTATCGGTAAGTCAGAACGTCTTTTTTTTTTTACAGGTTCATGGATTTTCGGAGCGGAAGTCACTGTCCATGGTGCTGAACCAGTTTAACGCTTTCAGCACCGTGGACAGTGACTGTCTCCTGACGTCGCGTACCCGAACATTTTTTACCGGTTTCGGTCAAAACGAGTTTGGCCGAACCCGGTGAAGTTCGGTGCGCTCATCTCGAATTTGACACTCCGTTTGGATGTTTGTAAACAGAAAAGCACGTGGTGCTTTTCTGTTTACATTCAGGAGTTTGACAGCTCTTGCGCGAATCACGCAGTTCGCACGGAAGTGCTTCCGTGCGGCATGCGTGGTTTTCACGCACCCATTGACTTCAATGGGTGCGTGAGTGCGCGAAAAACGCACGATTATAGAACATGTCGTGAGTTTTTTTCTGCGCACACGCGCTGAGCGCAATTCACGCATCGTCTAAACTGCCCCATTGACTAATATAGGTGCGTACGACATGCGTGCAAAGCACGCGCGTCGCACGCGCGTATAATACGTTCGTGTAAATGAGGCCTAACAAAAAGTAATTTACATTCTTTATTTTAATGATTATTCTTTATATAAATACATATATATATATATATATATATATATATATATATATATATATATATATATGTATATATACAATATTACATATTATATGTATCATTGCCAGATACTAAATTTCAGCCAGTTAATATTTTTCTTTTATGCATACCCAGCTTTGTATCTGACTTTACGTGCTTCAAAGAATATTCATTTATTTTTATGAGCATTTAAATGTTGCACAACAACATACTTTACCACTACTCCGCCCAGGTTTTCTCATACAATTTGCCCTCCACCACAATCACTTACCTTCATTCTGTTGTTCGTCTGACTTCATCCAAGGATTTTTTTTGTTGCGTAGTTTCCCAGCTCAACTTGTCCGTCTCTTAACACCTGATTTGTGTTGCTATGACGCCAGGGACGCTCTTCCGTAGCCGCAACCCATGAATGCACGCTTCGCACGGTATGCAATAATTTGTACATTTTATTTATATTTTTATTGGCACCTCTGTTCTCATTAGCTTTATAGAATATATTTTTTCTAAATAACACTGACTTATTCTGTCTTCAGCTAAACTTTTTCATATGACTGATACACCTTCACATGTTTTATAATGGTGTCGGCTTTTTATCAGTTTAGCCTTTTAAACATCGGCAGATTTTTTTATTTATTACATCTTTCTAAATCTCACTATTATCCTTTTAATTATATTGTTTCTCATATTTTAATTATTGTCTCATGCTTTTTTTCTTTTTTTTTCATGTCTAATTGTATTTTACTTTTCATTTCACTTTTCTGCTCAACATTACGTCACAGCTGTTGCGGTTTTCAAACTGTTTGGCGTTTTTTCCGTCACAGTGTGTTTTGTAATTGTGCTGTCAACCATTATATAAACCAGTGTTTTGGTTAACTCACTTGCATTTGACCTGATGAATACGCCGGTTCGGCGTAGAAACGCATAGTCTGTTCATTAAACTAAGTATTCTTCTATCAATTGGACTTTGTTCTTTTGGATGTTAGCAGCACTATCTTGAGGTTCACCTTTTTTCCATATACCTAAGCTTCGTTCAGCGGTTACCCTGCCCAGGTGACCGATCATTGAACCAAGCTGCAGCTTCATCCCATACATTCTGTTTTCACCATTGTTGTGTTTGTTGCAGCACAACTTCAATAGGTGAGCAGTTATCATTACATGCTTATTGCTCTACCTGATTAATTTGTGACCTGGACCATGTGGCGCCTTGTTTTTTTTAAACTATCTTTCCAGGTTTAGATGACTTTTTGATAGTGACAGACTCAGCCAAGACATTAACACTCCATCTACAGTCAATATGCTCAACGCTGATAGATCTAGGGTGGAACATAAAGATAGAGAAGTCAAATTTAAAGCCGTCCAACAAGTGCATTTTTTTTTGGGATCCTCTTCGACTCCTCCAAACAAATGTCTTTTCTCCCTCAGGGAAAGATCCAACCATTGAGAGAGTCTCGGACCTCTTTCTAGATCAATCAACCTCTTTCAGAAGGGCTTTGTCTGTCCTTGGTCTTCTAACCTCCTGTATCCCAGCCAAAATGTGGATAGTTCAGGTCCAGACCTCTGCAGGGGGACATATTAGAGAAGTGGGACAAAAGCAAGTTCTCCTCAGATCACTCCCTACACTTTTCTTCAGTAGCCAGACTCTCGTTGAGGTGGTGGATAAATGTAGAGAATCTCAGGAAGAGTGTATCATGGGAAAGGTCTCCAACCCTGAACATAACAGATGCCAGTCCTTGGGGGTGGGGAGCCTGTGGCGAATCCTTCCACCTTCAGGGTCAGTGGGATCCTCAGACCTCCACAAGATCTTCCAACTACAGGGAACTGGGGGCAGTACTTCAAGCCACAAAAGGCACCATACCTATAGCCTCGGGGAAGAAGGTACATTTTTTTTCAGACAATACGACTACTGTGGCGTACATAAATCATCAGGGAGGTACAAGGTCAGGCCTTCTAATGAAATTATCCACAATGATTTTCTCACTAGCGGAGCTTCATCTATTGTCCCTTTCTGCAGACCACCTAAAGGGAAAGGACAATCAGGTAACAGACTTTTTAAACAGAAAGGAGTTGTTACAATAACAATGGTTCCTAAACCAGGAGGTTTTCCTAATGGTAGTTGCCAGGTGGGGGGATCCATCCATATATCTCTCTTTTTTTTTTTTTAAACAATTAAGTTTGTGGGGAAAACAGAAGGAAAGAAGGGAAGGGGAACAATGTAATAAAATCAGCAGTCCAGAGGATCAGTAAGATTTCCAGTAAACACAAATTACACATCATCAAGAGATTGACTTAACTGGTCAAGCAGGATAAGTAGATGGGGGGGAGGCGGGGAAGGCAGATAAGGGGGGGGGGGGAGAAAACAAAATAACTTTCAATTTTTATCTCGCTGTGCTTATGAAGAAAACAATGCAGATGAAACACTCACATTTGTTTTAAATTGTAAGCAATTCTCCAATTTGAAAAAGAAAAACATAAATGAGGGATGGAGGCGTCCGCGGGAACCAGCCCTCCGCACACATCCACCCCAAAAAAAACCATTGTAGCTATACAGGGACAGGGAGAAATAAGAAGGACATGAAGAAGAAGAAGCATGGCTCTCGCCCACACCAGACAACCACCGGGATCCTGACCACATCTTACATGGGTGCATTCCCCAGGAGCACCTGTTCGTGGAACCAGACCGTTGGTTCAAAGCATTTCCGTATTTGTATTTGAATGTTTTGTGGGAGTAATGCAATAAATGTTTCCCTTGTGCCAAAAATTTTTGGAGCTGTAATTCCTTATGGAGGGAGGCCTCAACCCAGTCCATTTTCAATAGATAGGATAATTTATCCAAGAATAATTTGAAAGGTGGGGGCTGATTAGCAAGCCAGGTTTGTAATATGGCTTTCGTCCCCGCCGCCGCCACATAATGCAACAATTTGTGTGCCCCGGGGGAACACCTGTGAACTTCAGGGTCCATGTACCCAAACACATCCCACAGTATCGTATCAGGGACAAAATTAGTGAGGTGAGTAGTAGTGAATGTGCGTATGCGAGACCAAAATGTACGAATGTGCGGGCACGACCACAAACAATGGTAGAGATTGGCTGCAGGTGCTTGACATTTGAAGCAACACGACGATTCATAGATACTAATCTTATACCCCACACTTGGAGTCAAATACGACCTGTGTGCAATCTTAAGTCGCATTTCCAGAAAACGGGCAGAGGGAAGAAGTTTATATGCCTGCTCTAGAGCCGCCAGTATCGTGGTAGGAGTTAGAGTCTGATCGTCACCCTGCAATTTAGTTAAAGGAGTCTGGGATTGTGAGTAATCAAGGGGAACATGAAGAAATTTATCGTTTCTAGATATTTGGCCCTTCGAGGAGTCGGGACTGGAAAATTTTAGGAGCAAATAAGGATTCCATTCCAGGTCTGGCAGTTACGGTAAAACCTTTTTTATATAACTGTCGACTTGAAGAAAACTAAAGTGATTGATGGGTAACTGGCGATATTTTTGGACGGAGTTCTGAAAGTGTAAGAGCCCTACGTTCGTCCTTATGTACAAGCTGTTTTAGGGAGGTGATTCCTAACGTGTGCCATGTATGGAAAATTGCCCATGAAAATGATTATTACAGATTAGTGGCAGGTGGAGAGATAACAGAGGAGAAAGCTGGTGATGTCGCCTGATTTTCTGCCAGTCCCGACAAAGCCCGTCCAGAAAATAATCTGGAATCCAGAGTGTACGAGGTATAATAAGAGGTGTTCCCAAGCCAGTCCGAGACATAACGGAACAAGGCCGCCAGGTTGTAATGTCGGGGAAATCAATGCCCCCATTGGCTATTGGTTGTTGTAAAATCTGGTAGGCTATGCGGGATCTCCCACCCCCCCCCCCCACAAATGTCCTGTATAAGTAGTTAATGCGTTTTTCATCTTTAGGGGTGAGATATATTGGAAGGGTATGGAAAATATATAGGAGACTTTCTACCAGGGAGAACTGGAAAGTGTTCAGATTCTTCTACCTCGACCCCAGGGACAATCCTGTTGCAGTAGATGCTATCTCCCAGTCCTGTAGTCCGGAACGGGGTTAGGCCCCCCCTCTGTCTACACCGCGTTCCAAATTATTATGCAAATGTTATTTTTCGCTGATTTTCCTAAATAGTCGATGCAAATGACAGTCAGTATAATCTTCAAGCCATCAACCGTTGGAGTATAATGCAAATGTTATTGAACAAATCTCCTAATGATAACAGATTTTTTTTTAGAAGTAAAAAACTCAAAATGCACAGTTTCAAATTATTATGCACAACAGAGATCAAAACATTTTAAAGGTTGTAAAGAGAACTAAAATGGTCATTTGTTGAATTTGCAGCATCTGGAGGTCATATTTACAGAAATCAAAAGCTCTTTCAATCAAAAAAAACTTAGCAGGCCAAGTTACATGTTAACATAGGAACCCTTCTTTGATATCACCTTCACAATTCTTGCATCCATTGAATTTGTGAGTATTTGGACAGTTTCTGCTTGAATATCTTTGCAGGATGTCACAATAGCCTCCCAGAGCTTCTATTTTTGATGTGAACTGCCTACCTCCCTCATAGATATTTTGCTTGAGGATGCTCCAAAGGTTCTAAATAGGGTTGAGGTCAGGGGAACATGGGGGCCACACGATGAGTTTCTTTCCTTTTATGCCCATAGCAGCCAATGACACAGAGGTATTCTTTGCAGCATGAAATGGTGCATTGTCATACATGAAGATAATTTTGCTACGGAAGGCACAGTTCTTCTTTTTGTACCACGGAAGAAAGTGGTCAGTCATAAACTCTACATACTTTGCAGAGGTCATTTTCACACCGTCAGGGAACCTAAAGGGGCCTACCAGCTCTCTCCCCATGATTCCAGCCCAAAACATGACTCCGCCACCTATTTGCTGACGTCGCAGCCTTGTTGGGACATGGTGGCCATTCACCAACCATCCACTACTCCATCCATCTGGACCATCCAGGGTTGCACGGCACTCATCAGTAAACAACACGGTTTTAAGATTAGTCTTCATGTATTTCTGAGCCCACTGCAACCGTTTCTGCTTGTGAGCATTGTTTAGGGGTGGCCGAATAATAGCTTTATGCACACTTGAAAACCTCTGGAGGATCCTACACCTTGAGGTTCGCAGGACTCCAGAGGCACCAGCGGCTTCAAATACCTGTTTGCTGCTTTGCAATGGCATTTTAGCAGCTGCTCTCCTAGTCCTATTAATTTGTCTGGCAGAAACCTTCTTCATTATGCCTTTATCTGAACGAACCCATCTGTGCTCTGAATCAGCCACAAATCTTTTCACAGTACGATGATCACGCCTGTTTTCTTGAAATATCCAATGTTTTCATACCTTGTCCAAGGTATTGCACCATTTCACGCTTTTCGGCAGCAGAGAGATCCTTTCTCTTTCCCATATTCCATATTGTTTGAAACCTGTGGCCTGCTTAATAATGTGGAACGTCCTTCTTAAGTAGTTTTCCTTTGATTGGGCACACCTGGCAAACTAATTATCACAGGTGTCTGAGATTGATTACAATGATCCAAAGAGCCCTAAGACACAATACCATCCATGAGTTTAACCCCTTAAGGACGCAGCCTAGTTTTGGCCTTAAAGAGGCTCTGTCACCAGATTTTGCAACCCCTATCTGCTATTGCAGCAGATAGGCGCTGCAATGTAGATTACAGTAACGTTTTTATTTTTAAAAACGAGCATTTTTGGCCAAGTTATGACCATTTTTGTATTTATGCAAATGAGGCTTGCAAAAGTCCAAGTGGGCGTGTTTAAAGTAAAAGTCCAACTGGGCGTGTATTATGTGCGTACATCGGGGCGTTTTTACTACTTTTACTAGCTGGGCGTTCTGACGAGAAGTATCATCCACTTCTCTTCAGAACGCCCAGCTTCTGGCAGTGCAGACACACAGCGTGTTCTCGAGAGATCACGCTGTGACATCACTCACTTCCTGCCCCAGGTCCTGCATCGTGTCGGCTACATTGGCACCAGAGGCTACAGTTGATTCTGCAGCAGCATCAGCGTTTGCAGGTAAGTAGCTACATAGACTTACCTGCAAACGCTGATGCTGCTGCAGAATCAACTGTAGCCTCTGGTGCCGATGTGTCCTCGCTCGTCCGACACGATGCAGGACCTGTGAGTGACGTCTGCACTGCCAGAAGCTGGGCGTTCTGAAGAGAAGTGGATGATACTTCTCGTCAGAACGCCCAGCTAGTAAAAGTAGTAAGAACGCCCCGATGTACGCACATAATACACGCCTAGTTGGACTTTTACTTTAAACACGCCCACTTGGACTTTTGCAAGCCACATTTGCATAAATACAAAAATGGTCATAACTTGGCCAAAAATGCTCGTTTTTTAAAAATAAAAACGTTACTGTAATCTACATTGCAGCGCCTATCTGCTGCAATAGCAGATAGTGGTTGCAAAATCTGGTGACAGAGCCTCTTTAAGGCTCAGAGCCCATTTTTCAAATCTGACATATTTCACTTTATATGGTAATAACGTCGGAATGCTTAAACCTATCCAAGCGATTCTGAGATTGTTTTCTCGTGACACATTGGGCTTCATGTTCGTGGTAAAATTTGGTCGATATATTCAGTGTTTATTGGTGAAAAATTTCAAAATTTAGAGAAAATTTGGAAAAAATAGCATTTTTCAGAATTTAAATGCATCTGCTTGTAAAACAGACGGTTATACCACCCAAAATAGTTACTAGTTCACATTTCCCATATGTCTACTTTAGATTGGCATCGTTTTTTGAACATTCTTTTATTTTTCTTGGACGTTACAAGGCTTAGAACCTAAACAGCAATTTCTCATATTTTTAAGAAAATTTCAAAAGCCTTTTTTTTAAGGTACTTCTTCAGTTCTGAAGAGGCTTTCAGGGGCCTATGTATTAGAAACCCTGATAAAACACCCCATTTTAAAAACGAGACCCCTCAAAGTATTCAAAACAGCATTTAGAAAGTTTTTTAACCCTTCAGGCATTTCACAAGAATTAAAGCAAAGTGGAGGTGAAATTTGCAAATTTCATTTTTCTTGCTGAATTTCAATTTTATTCAATTTTTTTTCTGTAGCACAGAAGGTTTTACCAGAGAAACACTACTAAATATGTATTGTCCAGATTCTGCAGTTTTTAGAAATGTCCCACATGTGGCTCTACTGCGCTCATGGACTAAAACACAAGCCTTAGAAGCAAAGAAGCACCTAGTGCATTCTGAGGCCTCTTTTTTATTAGAATATATTTTAAGCAGCATGCCAGGTTTGAAGAGGTGTTGAGGTGCCAAAACAGTAGGAATCCCCCAATAGTGACCCCATTTTGGAAACTACACCCCTCAAGAAATTCATTTATGGTTGTTGTTACCATTTTGACCGCACAGTTTTTTCACAGCACCTATTTGAATTGGGCTGTGAAATTAAAAAAATTTTATTTTTTCAAATAAGATGTCATTTGTGATCAAAATTTCTTATTTTCACAGGGAACAAAATACCCCATTTTGTTGCCCAAATTGTCCTTAGTGCGGCAATACCCCATTTGTGGTGATAAACTGCCGTTTGGGCCCATGAGAGGGCTCAGAATGAAAGGAGCGCTATGTGTTTGTTGGAGTCCAGATTTTGCTGGATTGGTTTTCGGGTGCCATGTTGCATTTACAGAGCCCCAGAGGTATCAAAGCAATGGAAACCCACCAGAAGTGACCCCATTTTGGAAACTACACCCCTCAAGGAATTCAGATATGGTTGTTGTTACAATTTTGACCGCACAGTTTTTTCACAGCACCTATTTGAATTGGGCTGTGAAATGAAAAAAATAAAAGAATTTCCAATAAGATGTCATTTTTTATCAAAATTTCTTATTTTCACAGGGAACTAAATACCCCATTTTGTTGCCCAATTTCTCCTGAGTGCAGCAATACCCCATTTGTGGCGATAAACTGCATTTTGGGCCCATGGGAGGCCTCAGAAGTGAAGTAGCGCTGTGTGTTTTTTGGAGTGCAGATTTTGCTGGTTTGGTTTTCGGGTGCCATGTCGCATTTGCAGAGCCCCAGAGGTATCAAAGCAATGGAAACCCACCAGAAGTGACCCCATTTTGAAAACTACACCCCTCAAGGAATTCATTTATGGGTAATGTGACCATTTAGACACCATAGTTTCTTCACAGAACTTATTTGAATTTGGCTGGGAATTAAAAAAAAAAATCTTTTTTCCAATAATATGTCGTTTTAGCTCAAAAATTCTTATTTTCACAAGATATAAAATACTACATTTTGTTGCCCAATTTGTCCTGAGTGCGGCAATACTCCATTTGTGATGATAAACTGCCGGTTGGGCTCATGGGAGGGCTCAGAAGGAAAAGAGCGCTATTTGTTCTTTGGAGTACAGATTTTGCTGGATTGGTTTTCGGGTGCCATGTTGCATTTGCAGAGCCCCAGAGGTATCAAAGCAATGGAAACCCACCAGAAGTGACCCCATTTTGGAAACTACACCCCTCAAGGAATTCATTTATGGGTGTTGTGACCATTTTGACCCCATGGTTTTTTCACAGAACTTATTTGAATTGGGCAGGGAATTAAAACAAAATTAATTTTTTCCAATAATATGTAGTTTTGGCTGAAAATTTCTTATTTTCACAAGAAACAAAATACCCCATTCTGTTGCGCAATTTGTCCCGAGTGCAGCAATACCCCATTTGTGGTGATAAACTGCCGTTTGGGCCCATGGGAGGGCTCAGAACGAAAGTTCCACCATTTGGCCTACTGGGGATTTTCTGGTGCAAAGTCATGTGTGCAGAAGCCCCTGAGGTACCAGTACAGTTGAAACCCACAAGAAGTGACCCCGTTTTAAAAACTACACCCTTAAGGCATTCATTTAGAGGTGTAGTGAGCATTTTGACCGGAGACATACACCCCATAAACTGTAATGTGGGTTCTCCCGGGTATGGCAATACCCTCAATGTGGCTGTTATCAGCTGCTTGGGCACACAGCAGGGCTCAGAAGTGAAAGATGAGGGGGGATAAGCTGTGCGGAGTACATCAGGGTAAGTAGAATTGGGGTAAATTATAAATCAAGGGATGTATGATAAATTTTAAAACACTCTTTCATACAGATCTCTGGTTTTTCAGGACACGCGTTACATTGTTATATTGTGTCCTCCCTTATACCCCTCTTATAGCAGACTTTGCACCTCTTTTGACTTTTTCCCTTCTTGCCAGTTTGGGGAACTTCTCCTGGAAAGTGTTGCCCTGGTACGATGTGTGTGGCCTTGCTTCCAGAAGTACTGGGTGCCCCTCCTTCCTGGTCCCTAAAGATTAGGTTCTTGATAATCACCTCTTGAAATTCCAGGAAAGTTCCACTCTGGCCTGTACATCGACGTAGCACGTACACATTGTACAATGCCATCTGTATGATGTGCACGGCCAGCTTCTTATACCACACCGCATGGCGCTGTAGGGCTTCAGGACTTGATCTGACAAGTCCACCCCTCCCATGTACCTATTGTAGTCCAGGATGCAGTCTGGTTTAGGGGTGTCTGTACTGGTACCTCGTACAGGTACAAGGGTACTGGTGTGACATCTCTCTTGTCCTTGTACTTGACACACAATATGTTGCTGCTAGAATGTGCCTTGCGCTCACCCCTTCTTGTTTGCCCTGCAGAGTCTTAGGGAGGCCTCTCAGGTTTCTTCTAGCAGTGCCGCATGCCACAGGACTGGAAGCGAGGCAGTTGAAGAGTGGGACGCCGGTATAAAAATTATCCAGGTAGAGGTGGTAACCCTGGTCCAGCAGTGGGTGCACCAAATCCCACACAATTTTTGCATTAACTCCCAGTAAGGGGGGGGGCATTCTGGGGGCTGAATACTGGTGTCCTTCCCTTCATATATCCTAAACCTGTAGGTATACCCTGATGCACTCTCGCACAGCTCATACATCTTCACGCCGTACCTTGCCTTCTTACCCGGCAGGTACTCGCGGAATTGAACCCTCCCTTTAAAATCCACCAAGGACTCATCAATAGAAATACACTTCTTGGGGGTGTATGCTTGGGAAAACCGGGCACTGAAACGGTCTAATAGGGGTCTCCGTTTATACAAACGGTCAAAACTGGGGGTCATCTCGGGGTGGGCACGGCTCATTATCAGTATAATGTAAGAAGCAAAGTATTGCCTCATTTATTTATTTTTTTAGGTTCCAGTTCAGTTCTGAAGTTGCTTTGAGGGGCCCATATATTAGAAACCCCTATCAAACAACCCATTTTAGAAACTAGACCCCTCAAAGTATTCACAACAGCATTTAGAAAGTTTATGAACCCTTTAGGTGTTTCACAGGAATTTAGAGCAAAGTAGAGGTGAAATTTACTTTTTTTTTTTGTCAGAAAATCCTCTTTATACCATTTTTTTTATAACACAAAAGGTTTTACCAGGGAAACGCAACTCAATACTTATTGCACAGTTTCTGCAGTTTTGAGAAATATCCCACATGTGGCCCTAGTGTGGTAATGGACTGAAGGAGCGGCCTCAGAAGCAAAGGAGCGCCTAGTGGATTTTGAGGCCTCCTTTTTATTAGGCACCATGTCCGGTTTGAAGAGGTTTTGTGGTGCCAAAACAGTGAAAAACCCCCAAAAGTTACCCCATTTTGAAAACTAGACCCCTTGAGGAATCCATTGTACTTTTCATGGGGTGCATGTGACTTTTTGATCAGTTTTTATTCTATTTTTAGGTGGCGTGTTGACTAAAAAACCGAAATTCTACTATTGTTTTTTTAATCTATTTTTTTTACAGCGTGCACCGTGCGCTATAAATGACATATTCACTTTATTCTGCGGGGCGATACGATTACGGCGATACCAGATGTTTATAGTTTTTTTTATGTCTTATGGCGTTTGCACAATAAAATACTTTTAGTAAAAAATCATTTACTTTTTGTGTTACCATATTCTAAGAGCCATAACGTTTTTATTTTTCCATCAATAAAGCCGTGCGAGGACTTGTTTTTTGCGTAACGAACTGTAGTTTTTATCAGTATCATTTTTAGGTAAATGCAACTTTTTGATCTCTTTTTATTCCATTTTTTGGGAGGTGAAGTGACCAAAGAATTGTGATTGTGGTACGGTTTATTATTATTTTCTTTTACGGCGTTCACCGCTCGGGATAAATAACGAAATAATTTTGTAGTTCAGGCCGTTACGGACGCGGCCATACCAATTATGTATAGTTTATTTGTTTGTTTATATATTTTTATTAATAATAAAGGACTGATAAGGGAAAAGGGGGGATTTTTACTTTTATTACTTTTAAAACTTTTATTTTCTTATTTTTACACAACTTTTTTATAACTTTTTTTTTACTTTATTACTTTGTCCACTAGGGGACTTGAGGGCAGGAGGCCCTAATCTCTATTCTAATACACTGCACTACATGCGTAGTGCAGTGTATTAGAACTGTCAGCTACTCACTGACAGCAAGCATAGTGGGTCCTGACTTCGTCAGGACCCACTAGGCTTCCGTCGATGGCAGAGCCGGACGCCATTGTTTGGTGTCCGGTTGCCCTAGCCACCATCGCCAGCCGCTATCGCGTAGCA
Organism: Rhinoderma darwinii; assembly: GCF_050947455.1. Lineage (NCBI taxonomy): Eukaryota > Metazoa > Chordata > Amphibia > Anura > Rhinodermatidae > Rhinoderma > Rhinoderma darwinii. The sequence goes on from NC_134687.1 coordinate 308,235,657, forward strand.
GGCTGGCGATTGTAGCTTAACTCCTAAAATGTCGTGATCACTATTGAACACGGCTTTTAAGGGGTTAATCAGCGGGGACACCGTGATCGGTCCCCGCTGTAGGAGCTGCAGCAGCTGCTGTACGAGACAGCAGCTGTCACAGCTCCTGCATGTGTCGGGAGGACGGCCGAAATGGCCGTTACTCCCGCGACGTAATAGTCCGTCGCTGAGCGCTAACGATACAGTTAGCGCGACGGATTATTACGTCGCTGAGCGCGAAGGGGTTAATTGAAAAACTAATAATTAAATGTTTATGACACTTAAATCCAATGTGCATAATAATTTGGAACACGGTGTACTACCAAGAGTGTTAAAGAAGATCAGGGAAGACAGGGCCTGTGTCATCTTAATCGCTCCATTTTGGCCAAAAAGCCCATGGCTCACGTGGCTGAGGAAGCTGTCCTTAGCTCAACCATGGATTCTCCCAAACATTCCAGATCTCCTGTCCCAAGGCCCAGTGGCTCATCCCAACATCACCAGGCTGCATCTTACAGCATGGAGACTGAAAGGATAATTCTCAGAAGGAGAGGTATTTCAGAATCTGTCATTTCCACATTATTGGCAAGTAGAAAACAGGTTACCACAAAAATATATTTAACCCCTTCGCGCTCAGCGACGTAATATTCCATCGCGCTAACCAATACGTTCGCGCTCAGCGACGGAATATTACGTCGCGGGAGTAACGGACATTTTGGCCGTCCTCCCGACACATGCAGGAGCGTGACAGCTGCTGTCTCGTACAGCAGCTGCCGCAGCTCCTACAACGGGGACCGATCGCTGTGTCCACGCTGATTAACTACACGATAGCGGCCGGCGATTGTAACTATGGCAACCGGACACCAAACAATGGCGTCCGGCTATGCCATCGACGGAAGCCTAGTGGGTCCTGACAAAGTCAGGACACACTATGCTTGCTGTCAGTGAGTAGCTGACAGCTCTAATACACTGAACTACGCATGTAGTGCAGTGTATTAGAATAGCGATCAGAGCCTCCTGCCCTCAAGTCCCCTAGTGGACAAAGTAATAAAGTAAAAAAAAAGTTATAAAAAAGTTGTGTAAAAATAAGAAAATAAAAGTTTTAAAAGTAATAAAAGTAAAAATCCCCCCTTTTCCCTTATCAGTCCTTTATTATTAATAAAAATATATAAACAAACAAATAAACGATACATAATTAGTATCGCGGTGAACGCCGTAAAAGAAAATAATAATAATAAACCGTACCAGAATCACAATTGTTTGGTCACTTCACCTCCCAAAAAAGAGAATAAAAAGAGAACAAAAAGTCGCATGTACCTAAAAATGGTGCTGATCGAAACTACAGTTCGTTACCAAAAAATAAGTCCTCGCACGGCTTTCTTGATGGAAAAATAAAAAAGTTCTTGCTCTTAGAATAAGGCAACACAAAAAGTAAATGATTTTTTACAAAAAGTATTTTATTGTGCAAACGCCATAAGACATAAAAAAAACTATAAACATATGGTATCGCTGTAATCGTATCACCCCGCAGAATAAAGTGAATATGTCATTTATAGCGCACGGTGAACGCTGTCAAAAAAATAGAATAAAAAAACAATAGTAGAATTGCTGTTTTTTAGTCACCACGCCACCTAAAAATAGAATAGAAACTGATCAAAAAGTCGCATGCACCCCATGAAAACAGCAATGAATTCCTCAAGGGGTCTAGTTTCCAAAATGGGGTCACTTTTGGTGGTTTTCCACTGTTTTGGCACCACAAGACCTCTTCAAACCGGACATGGTGCCTAATAAAAAAGGAGGGCTCAAAATCCACTAGTTGCTCCTTTGCTTCGGAGGCCGGTGCTTCAGTCCATTACCGCACTAGGGCCACATGTCAGATATTTCTCAAAACTGCAGAATCTGGGCAATAAGTAGAGTTGCGTTTCTCTGGTAAAACCTTTTGTGTTATAAAAAAAATGGTATAAAGAGGATTTTCTGACCAAAAAAAAATAATGTACATTTCACCTCTATTTTGCTCTAATTTCCGTGAAACACCTAAAGGGTTCATAAACTTTCTAAATTCTGTTGTGAATACTTTGAGGGGTCTAGTTTCTAAAATGGGGTGTTTGATAGGGGTTTCTAATATATAGGTCCCTCAAACAACTTCAGAACTGAACTGAACCTAAAAAAAATAAATAAATTAGGCAATACTTTGCTTCTTACATTATACTGATAATGAGCATTGCCCACCCCGAGATGACACCAGTTTTGACCGTTTGTATAAACGGAGACCCCTTTTAGACCGTTTCAGTGCCCGGTTTTCCAAAGCATACACCCCCGAGAAGTGTATTTCTATTGATGACTCCTTGGTAGATTTTAAAGGGAGGCTTCAATTCTGCCAGTACCTGCCGGGTAAAAGGGCAAGGTATGGTGTGAAGATGTATAAGCTGTGCGAGAGTGAGAGTGCATCAGGGTATACCTACAAATTTAGAATATATGAAGGGAAGGACACCAGTGCTCAGCCCCCAGAATGCCCCCCCTTACTGGGAGTTAATGCAAAAATTGTGTGGGATTTGGTGCACCCACTGATGGACCAGGGTTACCACCTCTACCTGGATAATTTTTATACCAGCGTCCCACTCTTCAACTGCCTCGCTTCCAGTCCTGCGGCATGCGGCACTGCTAGAAGAAATTTGAGAGGCCTCTCTAAGACTCTGCTTGGGTAAACAAGAAGGGGTGAGAGCAGGGCACAATCTAGCAGCAACATATTGTGTGTCAAGTACAAGGACAAGAGAGATGTCACACCAGTAACCATGTACCTGTACGAGGTACCAGTACAGAGACCCCCAAACCAGACTGCATCCTGGACTACAATAGGTACATGGGAGGGGTGGACTTGTCAGATCAAGTCCTGAAGCCCTACAGCGCCATGCGGTGTGGTATAAGAAGATGGCCGTGCACATCATATAGATGGCATTGTAAAATGTGTACGTGCTACATCGATGTACAGGCCAGAGGGGAACTTTCCTGGAATTCCAAGAGGTTATTATCAAGAACCTAATCTTTAGGGACCAAGAAGGGGGGGGGGCACCCAGTACTTCTGGAAGCGAGGCCACATGCATCGTAGAAGGGCAACACTTTCCAGGAGAAGTTCCCCAAACTGGCAAGAAGGGAAAAAGTCAAAAGAGGTGCAAAGTCTGCTATAAGAGGGGGATAAGGGAGGACACAATATATCAATGTGACACGTGTCCCGAAAAACCAGAGCTCTGTATGAAAGAGTGTTTTAAAATTTATCATACATCCCTGTTATAATTTACCCCAATTTTACTTACCCTGATGTACTCCGCACAGCTTATCCTCCCTCGTCTTTCCCCTCTGGGCCCTGCTGTGTGGCCAGGCAGCTGATAACAGCCACATGTAGGGTATTGCCGTACCCAGGAGAACCCACATTACAGTTTATGGGGTGTTTGTCTCCAGTCAAAATGCTCACTACACCTCTAGAATAATGCCTTAAGGGTGTAGTTTTTAAAACGGGGTCACTTCTTGTGGGTTTCAACTGTACTGGTACCTCAGGGGCTTCTGGATGCATGACTTCGCACCAGATACTCTCCAGTAGGCCAAATGGTGCTCCTTTCCTTCTGAGCCCTCCCATGGGCCCAAAGGGCAGTTTATCACCACAAATGGGGTATTGCCACACTCAGGAGAAATTGGGCAACAAAATGGAGTATTTTATTTCTTGTGAAAATAAGAATTTTTGAGCCAAAACTACATATTATTGGAAAAAATTAATTTTGTTTTAATTCCCAGCCCAATTCAAATAAGTTCTGTCAAGAAACTATGGGGTCTAAATGGTCACATTACCCATAAATGAATTCCTTGAGGGGTGTAGTTTCCAAAATGGGGTCACTTCTGGTGGGTTTCTATTGCTTTTATACCTCTGGGGCTCTGCAAATGCGACATGGCACCCGAAAACCAATCCAGCAAAATCTGGACTCCAACAAACACATAGCGCTCCTTTTCTACTGAGCCCTCCCATGGGCCCAAACGGCAGTTTATCACCACAAATGGGGTATTGCCGCACTAAGGACAAATTGGGCAACAAAATTGGGTATTTTGTTCCCTGTGAAAATAGGAAATTTTGATCACAAATGACATTTTATTGTAAAAAATGAAATTTTTTTAATTTCACAGCCCAATTCAAATAGGTGCTGTGAAAAAACTGTGCGGTCAAAATGGTATCAATAATCATAAATTAATTCCTTGAGGGGTGCAGTTTCCAAAATGGGGTCAGTATTGGGGGATTCCTACTGTTTTGACACCTCAACACCTCTTCAAACCTGGTATGCTGCCTAAAATATATTCTAATAAAAAAGAGGCCTCAAAATGCACTAGGTGCTTCTTTGCTTCTAGGGCTTGTGTTTTAGTCCACGAGCGCACTAGAGCCACATGTGGGACATTTCTAAAAACTGAAGAATCTGGACAATACATTTTTAGTAATGTTTCTCTGGTAAAACCTTCTGTGTTACAGAAAGAAAATTGAATAAAATTGAAATTCAGCAAGAAAAATGAAATTTGCAGATTTCACCTCCACTTTGCTTTAATTCCTGTGAAATGCCTGAAGGGTTAAAAAACTTTCTAAATGCTGTTTTGAATACTTTGAGGGGTCTAGTTTTTAAATTGGGGTGTTTTATCAAGGTTTCTAATACATAGGCCCCTCAAAGCCACTTCAGAACTGAAGAGGTACCTTAAAAAAAAAGGCTTTTGAAATTTCCTTAAAAATATGAGAAATTGCTGTTTATGTTCTAAGCCTTGTAACGTCCAAGAAAAATAAAAGAATGTTCAAAAAACAATGCTAATCTACAGTAGACCTATGGGAAATGTGAACTAGTAACTATTTTGGATGGTATAAACGTCTGTTTTACAAGCAGATGCATTTAAATTCTGAAAATTGCTATTTTTTCAAAATTTTCTCTACATTTTGCAATTTTTCACCAATAAACACTGAATATATTGCCCAAATTTTACCATGAACATGAAGTTCAATGTGTCACGAAAAAACAAACTCAGAATCGCTTGGATAGGTTTAAGAATTCCGACGTTATTACCACATAAAGTGAAATATGTCAGATTTGAAAAATGGGCTTTGAGCCTTAAGGCCAAAACTCGGCTGCGTCCTTAAGGGGTTAAGGGTCTGGAAAGCTTTTCTTTAATTTACAGGAATTTACATAAATCCCTTAATTGAACCTCTAGACTCCCTGTTCATCAAGTTTCTCACTCTAAAGATGACCTTTTTACTAGCGCTTGCCACCACCCGTAGAGTAAGCTAAATTTAAGCCCTCCTTACACTTTGGTGTTGGAGGATAGGGTAATTATGCAGACCTTCCAAGGTTTCTTACCAAAGATGATTTCCCCCTTTCATCAAGATCAGGAAATTATTCTTCCTTCCTTCCGTGACTCTCCAAAAAATCCAAAGGAGCAGGAGTTTAATTGCTTAGATGTGAGGAGGTGTTTAGTCCACTACCTAGAGATCACAAAGGACTGGAGGTCTTCAGAGAATCTTTTAATTACATTTCAGACCAGAACATGCATTGCAACTTGCAGCGTTTGGGGCTATGTAACCACAAACCGGTCATGGTGCCTATGCTCACCCCCCATCCACCAGCGAAAGCGCCTACAAGGGGCACTTAAAGGGGTTTTCCCATGAGGGATGTTTGACATATCCACAGGATATGTCATAAATGTCACATAGATGCGGGTCCCAACTTGAGACCCCGCACCAATTTCTAGAATGGGGCCGCCTAAACCTCGTTCTGCCGCTCTGTTTTGCAGCAGAAGCAGGTGAATTCCGACCACGTTTCCGTAAGTCCCATAGAACTGAATGGTAGTTACGGAAACAGCGTAGCTCGCATGCTATGCTGCTTCCATGACTGCCATTTACTACTAGGAGAGTTACGGAAACAGTGTAGCTCAGCGACCATATAGTCAGGAAGTGGCCCTGGAGGCAGAGGGAGCAGAACAAAGTAGAACAGGGATTTGGGGGGCCCCGTTCTAGAGATAGGTGAGGGTCGCAAAGGTGGGACTCGCATCTATCTGACATATCCTATGGATATGTCATAAATGTCTCTAATGGGAAAAGTGTGTATGCGTGCGTGCGTGCGTGCGTGCGTGTGTGTGTGTGTATGTGTGGTGTGTTGATGTCCGGAGCAGAGCAGGAGTCCCAGGCAAAGTGCTAGTAGTGCTCTACCCGGGACTATGGCTCTGGGTTTGCCCCTGACAACACTGTTCATATATGGCCAGTTATTTCACTTGAAGCGGAATCCCCAGCCAGAGCGTCAGCAATGCTCTGGCTGGGGATTCCACTCCTAGAGGGAACCCCAAAGGCGCTACCTACAGGGAGGGAGGCTGTGTGGCACTACCTGGGAGGAGGGGGGCTGTGTGTCACTACCTGGGAGAGGGGGGGGGGCTGTGTGGCACTACCTACAGAGGGCACTAAATTTATGGGGGTACAAACTGAGGGCCTAACGTCTATATGGGGGCACAAATAAAGGGCCCACATAAAACTGTAGCCGGCCCTGTGTGTGTCTGTCTATATATACATATTTATGTATATCCCATCGGAATTCATGTCGTGAGTCCCAGGTTTCCAAGCTGCTTCTTTCTGCTTCATTGTTATTCTGAAATTTAGCATACATTTGCATAGTTTGAATGCATCTATCTTTTTTTTTTTGCATACCCATTACATTTTAGACTATCGATGTGAATAATAACAGCTGGGTTCTGGATTAAAAATACTATTTTAAAAACTCATTCATAGAAGACAGTTGTACTCAGGAGAGCCATAAAGCTTTTTTTTTTTTTTTTTTTTCTTTTTTTACATCATGTGCTTTGCTGGAGAATTTAGTTTAATTGAAATAACCTTTTTGGAGCAATGAAACAAAGGGGAACAGTTGTATATGGAGTAATACCCCTTCCTGCTTTGGCCGCCTTCCTGACAGAGCCTAATTTTTCAAATCTGACATGTTTGACTTTATGTGGTAATAACTTCGGAATGCTTTTACCTATCCAAGCGATTCGGAGATTTTCTCATGACACATTGGACTTTGTTACTGGTGAAATTTGCTCAATACATTCAGTATTTAATTGTGAAAAGTTGCAAAAATTTGCAATTTGCAATTTTTCTAAATTTAAATGTATCTGCTACTAAGACAGGCAGTTATACCACACAAAATTGTTGCTATTTAAAATCCCCAATATGTCTACTTTAGCTTGGCATCGTTTTTTAAACATCCTTTTATTTTTCTAGGAAGTTACAAGGCTTAGAACATTAGCATCAATTTCTCACATTTTCAGGCCCCATTTACACGAGCGTAATATACACGCGTGCTTCTCACACGTGTCGTACGCACCTATATTACTCTATGGGGCAGTGCAGACGATGCGTGAATTTTACGCAGCGCGAGTGCGTTGCGTAAAACTCACAACATGTTCTATAATCGTGCGTTTTTCGCGCATCACGCACCCATTGAAGTCAATGGGTGCGTGAAAACCACGAAGGTCGCACGGAAGCACTTCCGTGCGAACTGCGTGATTCGCGCAAGAGCTGTCAAACTCTGAATGTAAACAGAAAAGCACCACGTGCTTTTCTGTTTACAAACATCCAAAAGGAGCGTCTTAGAGATGAGCGAACCGAACTTCACCGGGTTCGGCCTAACTAGTTTTGACCGAACCCGGCAAAAAATGTTTCGGTACGCGACGTCAGGAGACAGTCACTGTCCAGGGTGCTGAAATAGTTCAACTGGTTCAGCACCCTGCACAGTGACTTCCGATCCCAATATACGTGAATGTGTAAAAAAAAAAAAAAGTTCTGACTTACCGATAAAACTCCCGGCTTCTTCCTCCAGTCTGACCTCCCGGGATGACAATTCAGTCCAAGTGACAGCTGCAGCCAATCACAAGCCAAGCACAGGCTGCAGCGGTCACATGGACTGCCGCGTCATCCAGGGAGGTGGGGCCAGATGTCGAGAGGCGCGTCACCAAGGAGGCGTCACCAAGGACGCGTCACCAAGGCAACGGCCGGGAAGTTCTCGGTAAGTACAAACCTCTTTTTTTTTTAAACAGGTTACTCGATATGGTGATCGGAATGCACTGTCGAGGGTGCTGAAAGAGTTACTGCCGATCAGTTAACTCTTTCAGCACCCTGGACAGTGACTGACGTCGATTAGCCTCATCTCTATGATGGCGGCTGCGCGCAAATCACGCAGCCGCGCATTATACACTGATGACACACGGAGCTGTCAAGTGCCTTTTGTGCACGCAAAACGCTGCGTTTTTTTGCGTGCGCAAAACGCACACGCTCGTGTAAATGAGGCCTCAAGAAAATGTCAAAAGGCTATTTTTACAGGGGCCAGTTCAGTTGTGAAGTGGCTTTGAGGGCTTTATATATTAGAAATCCCCAATAAGTCACCCTATTTTAAAAACTTCACCCCTCAAAATATTCAAAACAGTATATAGAAATTTCTTAACCCTTTAGACGTTTCACAGGAATTGAAGCAACGTAGAGGTGAAATTTACAAATTTCATGTTTTTTTGGCAGAAATTCATCTTTAATCCATTTTTTGGTAACACAAAGTTTTACCAGAGTAACGCAACTCAATATTTATTGCCCAGGTTCTGCAGATTTTAGAAATATCCCACATGTGGTCCCAGTGTGCTTATGGACTGAAGCACAGGCCTCAGAAGCAAAGAAGCACCTAGTGGATTTTGGGACCTCCTTTTTATTAGAATATATTTTAGGCACCATGTCAGGTTTCAAGGTCTCTTGCGGTGCCAAAAGAGTGGAAATCCCCCAAAAGAGACCCCATTTCGGAAACTGCACCCCTCAAGGAACTTATCTAGGGGTATAGTGAGCATTTTGACACCACAGGTTTATTACAGAAATGATTGGAAGTAGGCCGTGAAAATGAAAATCTACTTTTTTCTAAGATGTAGGTTTAGCTAATTTTTTTCTCATTTCCACAAAGACTAAAGGAGAAAAGGAAGTGTAACATTTATAAAGCAATTTCTCCCAAGTAAAACAATACACCACATGTGGTCATAAATGGCTGTTAAGGCTAAGGCAACTGCAGTCCTAACAATGGCCTCTTGCACATGACTGAATTCAGGCAGTGAAAAGCGGTCAGTGTGTCAGACAGATGTCCCAGCCCGACCACGGTACAAGTTAACAGGACTCCTGAAACCATAGACATTTATAACGCTAGGAGTCTCTGCCTCCTCACAGAACTGCTGTTTCGTACTGAACAAAATTACAGTACGGAACAGCAGTTCCGCGGGAAGGCATCATAAAATGTCTATGATGACAGGAGTCCCGTTCACCTTTACCGTGGTCGGGCTGGGAAATCCAGCCAACACTCGGGCCATTTTTCACGGCTCGATCTCGGTTGTGTGCAAGAGCACGAACAGTTAGGTTGGGTTCCCATGTATCATAAATGCTGCAGAATTTCATCCATAAAAAAAAATCTACAGAGAAAACGTTCAATTTTTTTACCTGTGGTGCAACAGATAGCAAATGTTGCGTTTCCGCTGCGATTCCGTTGCAACAACAAAAAAATGCAAATCTGAAAAAAACCAAAAACTTTTTATGTTTAAATTGAACCCCTTCCCGACCACCCAACGTAGATTAACAGGCTACAGCGCTGGTCCTTGTGCCTGCAGCCCGTTAATCTACGTGTGCTCCTAACAGAGCACACGGGCACTCCCCTATGCTCAGTATCTCCCAGTACAGGCTGCTACTAGCAGCCTTAGTACTGGGGGAAAATATCGGGTCGGATCACAGCGGTGATCCCTGCCGATTAACCCCTTAAATGCGGTGGTCAATAGCGACCGCCGCATTTAAGTTGTTATAACATTGGGACCCCATAATACCTCCATACTGTTACTGAATAATACCTCCATATTGTTACTGAACAATACCCCCATACTGTTACTGAATAATACCCCCATACTGTTACTGAATAATACCTCCATACTGTTACTGAATAATACCTCCAAATTGTTACTGAATAATACCCCCATACTGTTACTGAATAATACCCCCATACTGTTACTGAATAATACCCCCATACTGTTACTGAATAATACCCCCATACTGTTACTGAATAATATCCCCTTACTGTTACTCAATAATACATCCACACTGTTACTGAATAATACCCCCATACTGTTACTGAATAATACCTCCATACTGTTACTGAATAATACCTCCATACCGTTACTGAATAATACCTCCATACTGTTACTGAATAATACCCCCTACTGTTACTGAATAATACCTCAATACTGTTACTAAATAATACCTCCATACTGTTACTGAATAATACCCCCATATTGTTACTGAATAATACCCCCATATTGTTACTGAATAATACCCCCATACTGTTACTGAAAAATACCCCCATACTGTTACTAAAAAATACCCCCATACTGTTACTGAATAATACACCCATACTGTTACTGAATAATACCCCCGTACTGTTACTGAATAATACCCCCATACTGTTACTGAATAATACCCCCATACTGTTACTAAATAATACCTCCATACTGTTACTGAATAATACCCCCATACTGTTACTAAATAATACCTCCATACTGTTACTGAATAATACCCCCATACTGTTACTGAATAATACCCCCATACTGTTACTGAATAATACCCCCATACTGTTACTGAATAATACCCCCATACTGTTATTGAATAATACCCCCATACTGTTACTGAATAATACCCCCATATTGTTACTGAATAATACCTGCATACTGTTACTGAATAATACCGCCATACTGTTACTGAATAAAACTACCAAACCAAGATCACATATTACTACAACATAGTGTCAGAAAAAACACACCATACTGTTAGTGAATAAAACACACTATATGTAGACCAATATTACCACCATACACTGACCTTATAGAGGTAGATGCCAGTTATACACAAGATATCTGCAGAACATATAAGTGATTACAGTATAGTTATATCGAGTGACTCACAGGTGACGTCTTCTCAGATTGAAGTCGCTCACTTTCACCTTTTCTTCTTCCTCCAGCCAAGACCGCAATGACAACTTCTCCCGGACACAATTTCCTAAGCCCTGCAGAATATGACACAGATATTTTTGGCTCCTTGCTTTTCTAGTGCACTCCCTACCTCTACACAAACTCCCTATACATACAATACTAGGTGCCCCACACAGTAATAGGACACACACCCTTTTGTTCCCCCAAAGGCCCCACACAGTAAGTGCTACTTTTGTTCCCCTACACAGTGTTAGTGTCCCCTTTATACCTTACTCAGTGATAGAGCCACTTTTAGGGCCCTCATCCAGTAATAGAATTCTCACTCAGTACTAATACCCCCTTTATGTCCCCATAGAAATAATGTCTCCACTCAGTAGTAATGCCACTTTTTCTGCCACACTCAGTAATGATGCCCCCCACAGTAATTTTGCCTCTTTATACCCCCACAATAAGGATTCCCCCTTTTGCATGCCACTTTTTTATGCCCCCTTTTTATTACCTAATAGACTTATGAAATTTAACTGAATTCAGTGGCCCGGCGTGGACGGCATGATGCAGTGACTTCATTGTGCCGGGCAGTTGACGTCATCAGCGTGCTCCCGATCTCTTGTAGACCTCAGGTCTAAAACAGGCTATGGCCTACAAGAGCAAACGGCGGAGCAGGGAGCCAAAGGCCAGGGGTTGGCTGGCAAATTTTAGACTGCAGGGAAATCACACAGCACTGGCCCAAGAGTAGCGGCCCCTTCTGGGTGCACTGGGCAATTGGCGAGTTTGCCCCCCTAACCCCCGCTGCTGAAGAACTTTGCTACCTGTCAACGGAAAAATCATCCGCCAGGAGGAAAAACGTTTCTTGATGGCGGAGTACAAGAAAGCCTCACCTGGGAATTAGACTTTCTTGTACTCTGCCATGGGGAAACATTTTTCCCTCTGGCGGATGACTTTTCAGTTGATAGGTAGCAGAGTTTCATGAAGGGGAATCATTTTTCCTTGACCTATAGTTTCTATTGTGGCAAATGTAAGTTTTTTAAAATTTTTATACTGCTAACTTTTTTTGGTAGGTTCCGCTGGACCGTTTGAACTACGTCGTAGATTCATTGGACTGCTGCGATGATCTACTTATTTAAAAAAAAAAATGGTGAAAGAGGGTTGGTGGGGGAGTTTAGATTTCAATAAAAAAAAAAAAATCTTATGTGTTTTTTTTAATACTTTATTATGGCATTAGTAATGGCTGCTGTCTGATTGAAAGTGTCCATTACCAAGAAGGGAGATCACACAGTCTTACTCGCGAGAGATCACACAGTCTTGTACTTGCCTGCCGAGAGCTGAAAAGTGAGAGTTGTGCGCGCGCACATGCTCTCCCCTCTCCAGCTCTTGCTGTTGACACTGTCTGTAGCTGATTGGACAGTGTCACAGCGATGTTACATGCCCCCTTGCTAATTACCACCCCATTGACCGTTCATGGGGTTATTTAAATATCGGGCGCCAAATTTTACGGCACCGATATCTAAATAAGGAAGGAGGGTAGGAAAAAAAATGTAACGTGCCCCAGAGTTTGTGCAGCTCTCCCTATTACATGCTGCACTGAGCTGCACATGTATGGAGAGGTGAAAGGTTCTCTTTAAAGTGTAACAACTTTTAAAAAAAACTTTTGGCATGTCAGAAGTTTTGATCAGTGGGGTCCGAGCACTGAGACCCCCCACTAGTCGCTAAAACGAAGCAGCAGAAGTGTTCGGGTGAGTGGTGCGCCACTTCGATTCTGTTTGGCTTTCCTTGGAGCAGTGTGCAGGCTCAATAGAAAGTCTATGAGTCCGTACAGGGCCGCCATCAGGAATTTCAGGGCCCCCTACAGCTAAATTTTTTGGGCCCCCCTACCGTGGCACCGCCTGTTAACGGTACTCCGTCCAGCACTATATCATGGTACCCAGGGCGGCCATCAGGGGGGGTATTAGGGGTACTGATGTGAGAGGCCCGGCCAAACCTAATTGAAAGGGGGGCCCGGCAAACTGCCGCGACTTGCCTTTGGTAGAAAAAAAAACAGGCCCCTGCAATGGGGCCCGTTTTTTTCACCAAAAGAATGTTGTGAGCTGCGGGCCCCCCTTTCAATTAGGTTTGGCCGGGCCTCTCACATCAGCACCCATAATACCCCCCCTGATGGCGGCCCTGGGTAGCATGGGGGTCGTCATGGGGCCGTCAAACACCGCCGCCCGTGCGACCGATCGCGCGCACCCGCAAACTCCTGCGCATGGACACCCGCGACCGCCTGGAACCGCGCACCGAATTTTGAGGCAGATATTGACCTGCCCACACTATCTTGCCGCGTTTTTTGCCCACGGCGATTGATGACAGCAGACAAAAAACGCAGGGAAAAATGCATTTTCTGCCTCCCATTGATTTCGATGGGAGGTCAGAGGCAGAACCGCGGCAAGAAAGGACGTGCTGCTTTTTCTTTTTTCCGCGACTGGCTCCCATTGATTTCAGATTAAATCAATGGGAGGCGGTTTTGGAAGTTTTTTGGTGCTGATTCTGACGCAGTGTCCGAGTCAATATCAAGGCCCAAAAACTCTGTGAACTGGGCCTTATTGTTAGGGCTTATTCAGACGAACGTGTAATACGTCCGTGCAACGCGCGTGATTTTCACACGGACCTATGTTACTCTATGGGGCCATGCAGACTGTCAGTGATTTTCACGCAGCGTGTGTCCGTGTGTCCGCTGCGTAAAACTCACGACATGTCCTATATTTGTGCATTGTTCGCGCATCACGCACCCATTGAAGTCAATGGGTGGGTGAAAATCACGCCCAGCACTTCCGCAGCAGTATAAACTATGAATGAAAACAGAAAAGCACCACGTGCTACAAACAGAGTGTCATAATGATGGCGCGAAAATCACGCAGCCGCGCATCATACGCAGCTGACACACGGAGCTATTATGGAACTTTTGCATGCGCAAAACGCCATGTTTTTGCGCGCGCAAATAGCACGCGCTCGTGTGAATCCGGCCTTAGGGTAGGAACACACTAGGCATGAACACTGCAGATTTTATGCAACACATTTTATTGTGGAAAATCCGCAGCGTATCACAGTCGCAGCAGAGTGGATGAGATATGAACAAATCTCATCCACACTCTGCAAAAAAAATTGACCTGCAGTGTAGCTTTTGGCTTTTTAAGCCGCAGCGTGTCAATGTATTCTGTGGAATCGCTGCTCCTCTGTTGTGGAAATGCTGCGGTTCTGCCGCAAAAATCACACATGAGAAAAAATAAAAAGGCACTTTTTTAAATTTATAAAAAAGTTTAGACTTGCCCCGGCCGTAGTCCTGGTGACGCGATCCTCTAGTCTTAGCGCAGCTCAGCCTTCTGTCATGACGTTTCATCCCATGTGACTGCTGCAGCGGTCACATGGTCTACAGCGTCATCCCAGGAGGCGGGGCTACGTTCAGAAGAGAGAGATGCGTCACCAGGACTACGGCCGGGGGAAGTCTAAACTTTTTTTTCCCTGCAGGATTCCCGCAGCGGACACGCCTCACGAAACCTGCACCACTACTTGGTGCGGTTTTGCTTGCAGAATTCCCTGCGGCTCCCGCGATAAGCTGTGGAGTTTTTCTCAGCATATCCGCCTAGTGTGTCCCTTATGATGTCGCTCCTGGAGCTGCTGCCGGTCTCTAAATAGGCAGTTGGTCCAGTAGAATTTGGAATTATTTTTTTTTGTGAACCAGCTTAAAAAAATACAAAACTTTTGTGTTAGGGCCTGTTCACATCACTGTTCGCTTCCGCTCCGGGGTTCCATCTGAGGTTTCCGTCGGGTGAACCCCGCAACGGAAAGTGAAAGTGACAGCACAGCTTCCGTCACAATTAGCGCAGTCGACTGCACTATTGATTCCGTCCGAAAACCAGCCGGAATGGTGACGAACGGAAACCATTAGCGATGTTTCCGTCACCATTGAGATCAATGGTGACTGAAACGGAAGCTGTGCTATCACTTTCACTTTCCGTTGCGGTGTTCACCCGACAGAAACCTCAGATGGAACCCCGGAGCGGAAGCGAACGGTGATGTGAACAGGCCCTAACACAAAAGTTTTGTATTTTTTTAAGCTGGTTCACAAAAAAAAATAATTCCAAATTCTACTGGACCAACTGCCTATTTAGAGACCGGCAGCAGCTCCAGGAGCTGCGCTAAGAATAGAAGATCGCGTCACCAGGACTACGGCCGGGGTAAGTATAAACTTTTTTATCAATTTAAAAAAGTGCCTTTTTTTTTTCTCTTTTGTGATTTTTGCGGCAGAACCGCAACATTTCCGCACCAGACGAGTGGCGATTCTGCAGCATAAATTGACATGCTGCGGCCTAAAAAGCCACACTGCAGGTCAATTTTTTTTGCAGCGTGTGGATGAGATTTGTTCAAATCTCATCCACTCGGCTGTGACTGTGATACGCTGCGGATTTTCCACAATAAAATGTGTTGCATAAAATCCGCAGTGTTCATGCCTAGTGTGTTCCTACCCTAAGGCCGGATTTACACGAGCGTGTGATTTTTGCATGCGCAAAAAACGTGGCGTTTTGCGCATGCAAAAGGTCCATAACAGCTCCGTGTGGCAGCAGCGTATGATGCGTGGCTGCGTGATTTTCGCGCAGCCGCCATCATTATGACACTCTGTTTGGATGTTTGTAGCACGTGGTGCTTTTCTGTTTTCATTCATAGTTTATACGGCTGCGGGAGTGCTTCCATGTGCTGGGCGTGACTTTCACGCACCCATTGACTTCAATGGGTGCGTGATACGCGAACAATGCACAAATATTGGACATGTCGTGAGTTTTACGCAGCGGACACACGCTGCGTGAAAATCACTGACAGTCTGCACGGCCCCATAGACTAACATAGGTCCGTGCGAGGCGCGTGAAAATCACACACGTTGCACGGACGTATTACACGTTCGTCTGAATAAGCCCTAACAATAAGGCCCAGTTCACAGAGTTTTTGGGCCTTGATATTGACTCGGACACTGCGTCAGAATCAGCACCAAAAAACTTCCAAAACCGCCTCCCATTGATTTAATCTGAAATCAATGGGAGCCAGTCGCGGAAAAAAGAAAAAGCAGCACGTCCTTTCTTGCCGCGGTTCCGCCTCTGACCTCCCATCGAAATCAATGGGAGGCAGAAAATGCATTTTTCGCTGCGTTTTTTGTCTGCTGTCCTCAATCGCCGAGGGCAAAAAACGCAGCAAAAAACGCGGCAAGATAGTGTGGGCAGGTCAAAATCTGCCTCAAAATTCTTTAAGGAATTTTGAGGCAGATTTTTTTGGCCTGCAAAAATACTCTGTGTGAACAGGGCCATACATAAACAGCACTTTCAGACACTTTACTCACTGTGTCAGAAGAGCTGCTCCCTCTCCAGTCCTCGTCAGGCGATGTCTTCGGTCCAGATGTCGTCCTTCACCTCCAGGCTCCAGAAAATTGCGGGGATCGAAGAACTCCTGCCGTCGCGCAAGAACTGGACTCCTCCCCCTCTCCTTACGCAGCTACGCTCTGGAGGAGGAGAAGAAGGAGGAGGCGGAGGCGGAGTCGGACGAGGAGGCGCTGGACGAGGAGGCCGAGGAGGAGGACGAGGAGGCGGAGGAGGAGGACGAGGAGTCGGAGGCGGGCCAGCAGGTAATTAGACTGTGCGCCGCTGTTCTTCCCAGTTGATTGGTCGCTGTACTTTTGGTGCGTGCGCACCGCATCCCTCTCGGCGGCGGGCACGAGCGGGTTGCTTTCCAGCCTTCCCCAGGTCGTTCGCGCGTGAGCGCGCGTTTGCGGTAACGAGCGCGCCGGCGCGCGCTTGCGGTCGTTCGCGCGCGCGGTCGCGCGCGGTGTTTCGCGGCAGTGTTAGATGAGAGGGGGGCCCGCAGCTCACAGCGGTGTTTGATGAGAGGGGGGCCCGCAGCTCACGACATTGCTTTGGTGAAAAGAACAGGCCCCATTGCAGGGGCCTGTTTTTTTCTAACAAAGGCAAGTCGCGGCAGTTGCCGGGCCCCCCTTTCAATTATGTTTGGCCGGGCCCCCTACAGTAGTACCCCTAATACCCCCCTGATGGCGGCCCTGAGTCCGTACACCGCTCACTTGGCTGAAATTCGATCATAAATGAAGCGGCACAGCGCTCATCCGAGCACTTCTGCTGTTTCGTTTTAGCGATCGGTAGGGATCTCAGTGCTCGGTCCCCCACCGATGAAAACTTCTGACATGTCAGTATGACATGATAAAAGTTTAGTTACAGTTTAAAGGCTAAGTACACCCTTAAAAACTTATTTATACAGTATATATACACTACCGTTTAAAAGTTTAGGGTCACTTAGAAATTTCCTTATTTTTGAAAGAAAAGCATAGTTTTTTTCAATGAAGATAACATAAAATTAATCAGAAATACACTCTATACATTGTTAATGTGGTAAATGACTATTCTAGCTGCAAACGTCTGGTTTTTAATGCAATATCTACATAGGTGTATAGAGGCCCATTTCCAGCAACCATCACTCCAGTGTTCTAATGGTACATTGTGTTTGCTAACTGTGTTAGAAGGCTAATGGATGATTAGAAAACAATTGAAAACCCTTGTGCAATTATGTTAGCACCGCTGTAAACAGTTTTGCTGTTTAGAGGAGCTATAAAACTGACCTTCTTTTGAGCTAGTTGAGAATCTGGAGCATTACATTTGTGGGTTCGACTAAACTCTCCAAATGGCTAGAAAAAGAGAGCTTTCATGTGAAACTCGACAGTCTATTCTTGTTCTTAGAAATGAAGGCTATTCCATGCGAGAAATTGCCAAGAAACTGAAGATTTCCTACAACGGTGTGTACTACTCCCTTCAGAGTACAGCACAAGCAGGCTCTAACCAGAGTAGAATGAGAAGTGGGAGGCCCCACTGCACAACTGAGCAACAAGACAAGTACATTAGAGTCTCTAGTTTGAGAAATAGACGCCTCACAGGTCCTCACTTGGCAGCTTCATTAAATAGTACCCGCAAAACGCCTTCAGGACAGAGTGGCAAAGAAAAAGCCATATCTGAGACTGGCTAATAAAAGGAAAAGATTAATATGGGAAAAAGCACACAGACATTGGACAGAGGAAGATTGGAAAAAAGTGTTATGGACAGACGAATCGAAGTTTGAGGTGTTTGGATCACAGAGAAGAACATTGGTGAGACGCAGAACAACTGAAAAGATGCTGGAAGAGTGCCTGACGCCATCTGTCAAGCATGGTGGAGGTAATGTGATGGTCTGGGGTTGCTTTGGTGCTGGTAAAGTGGGAGATTTGTACAAGGTAAAAGGGATTTTGAATAAGGAAGGCGATCACTCCATTTTGCAACGCCATGCCATACCCTGTGGACAGCGCTTGATTGGAGCCAATTTCATCCTACAACAGGACAATGAGCCGAAGCACACCTCCAAATTATGCAAGAACTATTTAGGGAAGAAGCAGACAGCTGGTATTCTATCTGTAATGGAGTGGCCAGCATAGTCACCAGATCTCAACCCCATAGAGCTGTTGTGGGAGCAGCTTGACCGTATGGTACGCAAGAAGTGCCCATCAAGCCAATCCAACTTGTGAGAGGGGCTTCTGGAAGCATGGGGTGAAATTTCTCCCAATTACCTCAGCAAATTAACAGCTAGAATGCCAAAGGTCTGTATTCAAAAGTCTGTATCAATGCTGTAATTACTGCAAATGGAGCATTCTTTGACAAAAGCAAAGTTTGAAGGAGAAAATTATTATTTCAAATAAAAATCATTATTTCTAACCTTGTCAATGTCTTGACTATATTTTCTAGTCATTTTGCAACTCATTTGGTAAATATAAGTGTGAGTTTTCATGGAAAACACAAAATTGTCTGGGTGACCCCAAACTTTTGAACGGTAGTGTATATGATATCTATCAATGTGATTGGTGCAAGTTTTAATTACTATTTATTGAAAATGATTGTTACTTTTTGAGATATAGCTGCTTTGTATCCTGTATACAGAGCAGCTGTATATAGCGCTGAGACCTGAATCCATTAGGCCGCCTATTGTCGATCACATCTAAGTTATGAACTTAGATGTGATCGGTAACAGCTCGATCCTGCAGGACCCGCTGACCTGACGGATACAGGATTCAGTGCTATATACAGCTGCTCTGTATACAGGATACAAAGCAGCTGAATCTAAAAAAGTAACAATAATTTTTAAGAAAAAGTAATTAGAAAGTAGCACCAAGTCACACTGAACCCCCCCTCCTTGAAGTGTAATAACTACTGAGGGTGCTATGGGGGGATTATACTGCAAGGAGGGTACTGACTCTGACTGCTGTGTGGGAGTGCTGTGGGGGAGTGTTGTGGGGTGCTATACTGCGCTCAGCTTCCTGCCCCCACTAATTTAAAAGGGGTTGGCCAACGCTGGGGGGCCGGGAGTATACTGCAAGGCGGGGTCTAGGCGTTTTACTGACAGCAGAGGGCTCTATAGGAGGAGAATTATCCCCCCATAGAGCCCTCACTAGTTACACTAGTTACTATACTCTGCTGTGAGTGCAGGAAAAAAGGGAGTCTCCAAAGGGCGCTGCTACACTCAGGTTAAAATACAAACCCGTGAACTGTAATAAGCCACGTATAGGATGTTCATTGATGAAAAGGTTTATTAAGGATAATAGAGGCTACGCATTTCAATGCCGCACCGGCATCTTCATCAGGCAATAAAAATAACTGTACAAACATCAGTGCTTAAATACAACCATACTATTAGAAAAAAAAACGCCAATGTGACCGGGGTCAGAGTACCTTGGTGACGTCATAGGTCAAGGTTTAAAATTCGTGTATCACTGTCGGTAAAGAAAATAAATAGTAATACATATGTGAGGTGCTGAACATCGGTATGTTACAATAATATAAAGCAAGAGCATAAAACAATAAGAAATAACATAGTAATGTGTTAAACCTCAATTAGGATGCTAACACAGCGCGCTAAGCATCCAAAAGGATGCTAGAACCAAAGCATCCATTTGGATGCTAAAATGATGACCCAAACATCCATTTGGATGCTAAAAAACGTAAACATCCATTTGGATGCAGAAAATACATATAAGGCATCCATTTGGATGCTAAGGACGGGGGAATCAGTTTAGATGCTGAACTAAGCATAATAAACATACATTAGGATGGTCAAACACAAGCGTCCCAATTGAGAGCTGCAAAAGGAGTGCTACATATCCATTTGGATGTTAATGAGATAGAAAAGCAGCAGGTGCAATTGAAGGAGAATATGTTTTAGAATAATATAAACCCATATGAAGGATACGCATAGACAATAATGGAATATAAAAAGAAAATTACAATATTGAGATTAAAACAATGATAATATATAAAAGAGTCTATATATAAAAATATATAATATATACAAAGTTATACGTAAATAAAACAATATTACAATAAAATTTCATATAAGAGAATATAATGATGTAAAGAGTAAAATAGTAAATTTATGTTAATTCAATAGAGAGACAGAATATCGGAAGGCTTGAATTATGCCAAAAACTAAAAAAAAAAAAACGGCATAGCAGGGTGCCATGGATTACTAAGAAATGACAACCGAATCGGTGAACGTAACTGGAGAGGAGACCACAGAAAATTCCTGTGGAAATATCACTGAAAGGAAAAAGGGGACAAGACTTCGAAGTGTGGGTGTTCCGACAAAATCGTAATACTTTTGTAGTTTTATTCAAGGGTTGATTCTGATATATCGTTCAGACCGTCTGGTTGGAGGGTCTTAAGTTTGAAGATCCAGTAGTTTTCACGTTGTTTCAGCTTGCAAAATCTGTTAGTAACATTATGTGGAATCTGTTCTATAGGTGTAATAAGTATGTCACTCAAATGGCAGTTATGTGCAGAAGCAAAGTGACGGGAGACACTTTGTTTCATGAAGCCCGTATTTATATTGAACCTATGATTATTAATTCTTGTCCGTAGGCATTGTGTCGTGCGACCGACAAGTGGCAGGGACATTCCAACATATAAATTACATAGGAACTTCCACAGATAAGGAAGCTCCTAATGGTAAAAGAGTCCTTAGTTACTGAGGATGTATAAGTGATGGTTTTGTGAGCCATGTTAGTGCAACACATGCAACGTTGTCGGCCACATTTATAGGAACCAATTGTCTTTGGGAACATGGAAGGCAGGCAATTATAGAGCTCCTTAATCTGCTAGGTGCTAAAATATTTTTACGAGACTTAGAACGTCTAAAAGTAATGACTGCTCTGTCGGGTAGCTCTGCTTTCAAATAGGGATTGCTCCTTAGGATTTGCCAGTGTTTATGTAAAATCTCCCTAATACTTTTTTTTCCACTGTTGAATGAGGTGATGAAATTGTTGCTAAAACTACGGCTCTCTTTTTTGGCTACTTTCTGCTCAATACAGTATTCTTGGGATAGCTGAGCAGCTTTAGAGCGTGCCCCTTTAAAGGGAATGTGTCGCTAGAAATTTTTTTTTTTAGTTAAATAGTTAGTGTATAAATGATTAAACATTGTTCTAATTTTTTTTATTTTTTCACGAGTCAGGACGGCGTACAGCATAGTGAATGGAACGGGTCCCGTTCGAATTCACTATGGGGCTGTATGTGCCGTATTCCATGTCTGTATGTGTCGTTAATCGACACATACAGAGATGAAAAAAAAAATGGCAACCCCCATAGACAAGAACAAGTTCAAAAATAAAAAAAAGGAAAACACAAACACACAAATAAATAAAACATTTTTTAATAAAACACTAAAAGCAAATTGATATAAAAAAAAATATTTCCGCGACACCCGTCCTTTAATATGATTCAAAGGGAAGTTTTTTTTCTTTGAATCTCGCTTCAATGAAATCCGAATCGTGCAGTTTTTCCTTACCCCTCTGAACTGTCCGAAAGGGAAATTTTTTATCCATGGAGGATAATGGGCACTATTAAAATTGATATAACTATTGACGTCCACAGATTTAAAATGCGTTTTTGTTATAAAGTTATTGGAAGTAGTATCAAAAGCAATGGTCAAGTCTAAAAAGTCAATAGATGTAGCGGAGAAGGTGTGGGTAAAAGATAATCCAAAATTATTATGATTTAAAAGTTCAATAAAAGACGCAGCCTCTGCCTCATTGCCCCTCCAAATAAAAAGAGGTCGTCAATATAGCACTTGTAAAGTAAAATATTATTACTAAAAGGGTGATCACAATAGATATGCAGATCTTCAAAAGATCCCATATACAGGTTGGCATATGCCGTTTTTTTGTTTTTGGCATAATTCAAGCCTTCCGATATTCTGTCTCTCTATTGAATTAACATAAATTTACTATTTTACTCTTTACATCATTATATTCTTTTAAATGAAATTTTATTGTAATATAGTTTTATATACGTATAACTTTGTATATATTATATATTTTTATATATAGACTCTTTTATATATTATCATTGTTTTAATCTCAATATTGTAATTTTCTTTTTATATTCTATTATTTTCTATGCGTATCCTTCATATGGGTTTATATTATTCTAAAACAAATTCTCCTTCAATTGAACCTGCTGCTTTTCTATCTCATTAACATCCAAATGGATGTAAACAAATATATTAAAATACCATGAACCCTCGAACAGGAATGAAATCCGGACAAAAAAGCAGAGCGACCCCTAGATAGTAAAATATGGTCACAGTCACCTCCTATATACAGCTAAAGTGCATAAGTATAAACTGTTTAAGCAAGTGCTAGTCATAATACATTTGCACAGATGGACACGTAAGCATAGTGTAAATAGTAGAAAATCTAGAATGCAGTCCTAAGTACATATAGCACACTGAGCAATATACCCACACCTACATAGTACAAGATGAATAGGAGATCCGGACCAGGAAGGGGGACCTCTGCTTGACCCGACGCGCGTTTCGCTGGTTCTTCGTCAGGGGTCAATACTCGAATACAGTGATACTCGAATTTTAAACCTTGACCTATGACGTCACCGAGGTACTCTGACCCCGGTCACATTGGCGTTTTTTTTTCTAATAGTATGGTTGTATTTAAGCACTGATGTTTGTACAGTAATTTTTATGGCCTGATGAAGATGCCGGTGCGGCATTGAAACGCGTAGCCTCTATTATCCTTAATAAACCTTTTCATCAATGAACATCCTATACGTGGCTTATTACAGTTCACAGGTTTGTATTTTAACCTGAGTGTAGCAGCGCCCTTTGGAGACTCCCTTTTTTCCTGCACTCACAGCATATTATTTGCATTCTTCCTTTGGATCACAGGCATTGAGTCTTGGCAGCAGCACACATACGACTAACTGCTTTTTATCATCCTTTACGAGGTGAGTAGTATTTCGTTCAGTTTACTACAATTTACCTGAGTAACCTGCACCATGTGGCCCCGTGTTTTTTGTTCCTTTGTAGTTACTATACTGCAAGGTTAGGGGGTCTGAGAATCTGACTGACTGCTCTAAAGGGGGGGGGGGCAGAATCCCCCCCTATACAGCCCTCTGCAGTAAGCCAGAACCCCCCCTATCCTTCCATTATAGTGATGTGAGGGCTCTATGGGGTGTATTATTCCAGCTCCATAGAGCCCTTTGCTGTCAGTAAAATGCCCAGACCCCCCTTGCAGTATACTCCCGGGTCCCGGTCCCAGCAGCTTCGGCTGACCGAGTTAAGGCAGGTACATACCTCGTGCGTTTCGTCACTTCTCCTCTTCGCTCGACCACTCCTCCTGCAGATCTGCTCCTCTCTGGCGTCATGTTCTGCATACAGCGAGGAGGAGGAGTGTTACACACGTGCCCATCATGCGGCACGTCTGCTAAGTCTGCATGCCCCCTCCCCCTGGTCTAGTCCGTCCCTGGCTGAAAATGATGCCCGTCATTTTCGTGTAGGTGACGCCGCCTGAGGCTGTCGGCTCACCTCGCCTCATGGCAGGTGCGGCACTGACTACAACTATGAAAGGTAACTGAAATGCATGCTTTGCAGCAAAGTTCAGATCAGATTGATGGAATTTGTGAGCGCAGACCACCAGTAATTTCATAGAGGTGGGGCTGCAGCTTTTTCAGTTCCTAAAACACAACTTTCTAGAGCTCTATTGATTTAAATGGCTGACAATTTAGAATGATGTGTCAGAGACTTCCAATGATGATCATCTCTTAGCAGTGCTGAATAGATTTGGCACCCTACAATAGTGGAAATTGGTGCAGATCCAAGCTCGCAGACTCCATGGGTTTAATGTTCTGACATATACTGTATCTATGATGATCACTTTGGATGGATTTCCCCTTTAATCTGAATTATTTTTGAAGGTGCCGAGTTTTGAGTGATCTGTCATAATCAGGAACACTATTGTCTCCTGAGGCAGCATCTCTGCTGCTTGGATAATCCAATTTTGGCTTATACAATGAATATTATTTATTTTATTACTACACATACGCATGAGGCAGTTGATTCTATTAATAAATCTTATGCTTTGCTCTATCTTTGAAGCACAAATTAAGTTGAGGAAATTCAGAATGGGATATTCATTAAATCGATTCATGTAATGCTGATTTTGAGAATCATACCACAGTGAATAATTTACTCATATATTGGAATTAGGAATACATCCGTTATCGTGCTGTATATAGCTCAGGTTTACATCGTGTATGGTAGTGCTGAAATGATCATTTTAATAACATTCTTTAATCTCTTCAACATCTCACAGGCTTTCTACAAAAATCACAGCACAGACGCTCCTCTAGTGCAAGCCCTTTATACGTTAAGTGTGCCTTGGGGAGATGAACACAGATAAATAAAAGTAATATTGCTTTTCTCCAGAGGGGTAACAAAGTGGCTGCGTAATCAGCTGAAATCTTGTTAATGTGTGTGGGCAGTAATACCATTAAAAGCTCATTTTGCAGACACTGTGACACTTATACAGATACATGGTTAGGTGTTTTTTTAACCCTTGGAAAATTTTGTAATTTATATTCATTTAGTTTGGTCCCCACATGCTTCCATTGTAAAATATACAGCGGTTTGTTTACTTCAGTTTTTTTATGTTGTTCTATCATAGTATCATTTCTTAATATATGGCTGAATGCTTGCATGTTATACATTGTTACAAGCTGGTGGCAGCCAGGGCATAGCTCAGGCTTGCAGGAGTAGTGTGTTTCACATATTAAGGTCCTATTACCTGGCATGACGAGGGCCGTGTAAACGAGCGCCGATCCACGAAACAGCTCGTTGATCGGGGCTCGTTTGCTCCTTTCACAAGTTGCAATGTTTCGGGACGAGTGTTCGTTACTACAATCGCTCGTCTCTATCCATTTTCATCATGTTGGCAGGGAGATGTTTACACAGGGAGATGTGCTGCCAACAACGATAATATTCTATGCTGCCAAAACGATACAATCAGCCGATGAACAAGCGTTTTCTCGTTCATCGGCTGACCGTTGCACTGTTTACAAAGGGCAATTATCGGGAGCGAGCGTTTTGTGAACACTCGTTTGCTGGAAAATTGGCCAGTGCGAAAGGGCCCAACCTCCTATGGTGGCCTTGTGCTTTACCACCCATTAATGCTACTATCATCTCTATTTTCAGATTTTGTTAGAGATTACCACTGTAGCTTTTAACCTCTACTTTGGACCAGACATGTGGAATTCTACATGCCCTCAAAGCTATATTTACCTGTACTTGGTTTTACACAACTGTATCACACAATGGCAATATGATAATTGGTCAGCACTGTCATTCAGGATTTATAGTAAATAATCCAACTGCACGTCCGATGACCACTGATGGTATATATTACATGTATAGACAGCGTTGTCACCGATACAGAAAGCCATTAACAGCTGGGAAAAAGGTGGCATCAGATATGTGGGGTAACAATAGAAGGGGGCAGTATTATTAGTAGATTACTGAAAGGGGTTTTGCAAGAGAAGTAAAGCTTCATGGTGCTAAAGATCTATTTTTTGTGCAGTTATTCTTTAATAGTTTGTCATGTATGAACTACCACAAAAATCAACTGCAGATAAAGTTGTAAACTCATATTAGCAATAAGACATTATGTAACAAGCTAGGTATCAATATGTAGTTAGGAACCAAATACTTTTTTTCCGGAGCAATATGGCAAATTTATTACTGCAAATCTATTGATTATTTCCACAGCAGGGATGTCTCAGAAGGGACAGATGAGCGTGGATTCTTTGGTGATTGTCCTTCCAAAAAGACACTTGGGGGAGTCTTCTGGTAGTTTTAGGCCTTATTCACACGGACGTGTCCATTTTGCGCGCGCAAAAAACGCTGCAAGTACACGGGCAAGTATAGGACATGTTGTGAGTTTCACGCAGCGCACATACGCTCTGTGAAATTCACTGACAGTCTGAACAGCCCCATTCACTAAAATAGGTCTGTGCGATGCGTGTGAAAATCACGCGCGTAGCACAGACGTATAACACGTTCGTGTGAATAAGGCCTTACAAGGACATAGTGATGACAAGAGTACAGTTTGGATTGTGATTATCTATCTATCTATCTATCTATCTATCTATCTATCTATCTATCTATCTATCTATCTATCTATCTATCTATCTATCTATCTATCTATCTTTCGATATTTCTCCTGGGATATGATATAAACCATGTATCACATGGGATGCAATTGTACTTACATTTGGCTTAATGTTAGCCTCACAATAAAGCAGCATGGCCGCAGAGTGACTCTCCACATTGATCTTTACGAAATCAAGACAATAATTTAAAGGCATGCCAAATAATATAATAAAAAAAACAACTGACCTTCAATAAATCTAGGATGACCCTTGCTTTTCAGTATTTTGTCATCATTTAAACCCAGGGCGAAGCAATACCTGTATGTTGCCAGTATGTCTTAGCTTTGCCCGAGTAGTTAGACGGGTCATGCTGCTACATTGTGGTTGGTTGCTCAGTGACTACTGTGTGCTGAGGGTATTTTCTACAAGAATCATAAAGATCCTTAGGAATACAGTTAAAGCTTTGACCATAGAGCAGGAGAAAATTGCATGCAATAGTAAGTTAATAATGAGGATATGTTTTCAGCTGCTGATGTCCAGTGATGTCTTTTTTATTGGATCAGCTATTTAATCTGTTTACTCCAAATGTGAACCAATGAACCAAACAACCAATCAACCTGTCTATTATTTTATATTCCAATCAGAGCTGAATTTCCTGCTGCATTTGGTTAGGCGTTTTGTGCAACCACACACTAAATTTTTGACTGCGCCCAAACCTTACGACCCCCCAAGTCTCCTATCTTTTATTTTTATGGAATAAAAATTATGGAAAAAATACTTAATTACTCAAAGGAAATTTGACAATACGTATTAGGTAATGTTAGGCAATTGTGTCTGGTGTTGTGGTGTATTCTTGGTATGCAGTGGTTAGAACCTACCAAATGTGGTCCAAGGAAGGACAACCTGTGAACTGGCTACATGGTCATGGGCATCCAAGGCTCATTGATCCAAGTAAAGAGCGATGGCTAGCCCGTCTGTCCCGATCCCACAGGAAAGCTACTGTGGCACAAAATTGCTAAAAAAAATGAATGCTGGGTATGATGGAAAGGTGTCAGAACACACAGTGTATCGCAGCTTGCTGTGTTTGGGGCTGCGTAGCTGCAGATTTTGTCATGCTGACCCCTGTCCACCACAAAAGCTCCAACAATGGGCATGTGAGCATCAGAATTGGATAATGGAGCAATGCAAGAAGGTGGACCTTTTTTAAAGAATCATGTTTTCTTTTACATCATGCGGACATCCGGGTGCGTCACTTACCTGGGGAAGAGATGGTACCATGATACACGATGGGAAGAAGGCAAGCTGGCGGAGGCTGTGTGATGTTCTGGACAATGTTCTGCTGCGAAACCTTGGGTCCTGGCATTCTCAGGTACCCTTGTGCTACACACCTCTGCATAGACTTCCTGACCGCTATGATGGAGACGCAAGGATTTTCCATGGATATTTGAACCAGTGCCAGATCCACTTTAGCCTGAATACAAGGGCATTTTCGTCTGATGGCGTAAAGGTCGCTTTCATCGTCTCTCTCCTCACTGGCAGGGCCCTTGCATGGGCAAATCCGATCTGGGAGAGACAAGGACCAGAGACCCGTGACTTCCAGGGGTTCCTCCGGACATTTCGCACAGTGTTTGAGGAGCCTGGACGAGTCTCGTCTGCAGCCGCCTCCATGCTAAACCTACGCCAGGGAGACAAGACACCTCCGTGGGCGAGTACGCCATCCACTTCCGCACGCTGGCAGGAGAACTGTTGTGGAACAAAGAGGCCCTGGTGGCTTCATTCTGGCAGGGACTGTCTCCTAAGATTAAGGACGAGCTTGCCGCCCGAGATCTACCGTTTACCCTGGATGACCTCATCCTTCTGGCTGCCCAGATTGATATAAGGATCCGAGAATGGCTCCAATAAGCTTGTTGGGAGGGAGGACTCCATAGTCCGGTCCCTACTTTGCAGCAACCCCTGCTGTCCTCTGTAGCTAAGGAGTTTGTGAGGACGGACCAGTTTAAGCTGTCTACCCAGGAGAGACAACGCAGACACATCTCGGGACTCTGTCTATATTGCAGCCTCGGAGGCCATCTTGTGCGTCTGTGTCCCCAAAAGCCCCAGATCCTAGGGTTGGTAGGAGAGACAACCTTGGGTAAAGAAGGACTTTCGTCTAAATTGTCCATTCCCGTGACCATAGTGTCTGGCGAGAAAACGCATCGGTCTTTGCGTATATCTGGACTCTGGATCCACTGCTAATTTCATTCGTAGAGACCTAGTGGATCTTCTCCAATTGCCCACTCCCTCTCTGAAGAGGCCGTTGATGATTGCATCTGTAAATGGACTACCTCTGTCAGACCCATTTATAGCTGTGACCAAGCTGCTGGGGCTCCAAATGTGAGCCCTCCACTCTGAGCTCCTCGCGTTCTTTGTCCTGCCCAAGGCCGTCAACCCCATGCTGCTGGGTCTGCCTTAGCTCCGACGACATGCCCCAGTCCTGGACTGGAATTCTGGAGAGGTTCTCCAGTGGGGCCCCGAGTGTCTCAACCGTTGCCTGGTACAGATTCGTTAGGCTCAGCCTCCTCTGCCTCGTTCCTTGGCAGGATTGCCTGGCCATTTGTAATGGCAGGAAGGAGGTGAAGGGAAAGTGAGCCCTAATCTACCCACCGCCCTGTCCCTGCCTACTTGCAACGACCCGCCCTAGGCGACGGGGTACAACTGGGCGGCGGTCCCTACGCTGTCTAAGTGCACGGGAGAAAAAACAGGGAACACGCAAGGGAAGGGGCAGTAGCCACGGAACGCCGCGAGGAAACGGAGCCGTAAATGAGTAGTCAGGACCAGGATGAAGTGGAGTATACCAAAGTGAGCACGGAGAAGGAAGCAAGCCAGGGGCAAAGCAAAGCAGGTTAAGCGGAACTGCAGCAAGGCAGAAGCACGGCAGAAGCAGGCTGGAGCAAGCAGCAGTGAGGCCAGGAATCCAGAAGAATTACAAGCACAGAGGAAGAGAACACGGCAGGTAATAAAGGACAGGGGGCGGAGCTTAACTCTGACTGACCAGGCCGCGATAGGCTCTCCCACTCCTGAGCCTGCCACCATGGTTGGTGGGAGATGGTGTCAGTCGAACAGGTCTGGCCTCAGGTGTGGATTGATTAATCCCAGGAGTATACCTAGACGTAGTACCTGGCAGATCCCTAACAGTACTCCCCCTTTTATGAGGGGCCACCGGACCCTTACTAAGAGGACTCGGTTTAGTAGGGAAGAGAAGGTGGAACCTCCTGATCAATACCCCAGCGTGAACATCACGGGCAGGTACCCAAGTCCTCTCCTCCGGCCCATATCCTCTCCAATGGACCAGGTACTGGAGGGAGCCCTGGACCATCCTACTGTCCATAATCTTGGCCACCTCGAATTCCACCCCCTCAGGGGTGAGAACGGGAACAGGAGGTTTCCTCGAGGGGGACCAGGACGGGGAGCAGCGTTTAAGGAGGGAGGCATGGAAGACGTCATGTATGCGAAAGGATGGGGGCAGCTCCAGACGGAAGGATACAGGGTTGAGGACTTCAATGATCTTATAAGGTCCAATAAATCGGGGAGCAAACTTCCTGGACGGGACCTTAAGGCGCAAGTTCCTGGACGACAACCAGACCAAATCCCCGACGACAAACCGGGGGTTAGCAGAACGTCTACTATCCGCCTGAATCTTTTGTGCGCTCTGGGACTCCTCTAGGTTCTTCTGAACCTGGGCCCAGACAGTGCACAGTTCCCGATGAACATCCTCTACCTCAGGATTATTGGAACAACCAGGGGAAACGGAGGAGAACCTTGGGTTAAACCCGAAATTACAGAAAAACGGGGAGACCCCTGACGAGTTACTGACCCGGTTATTCAGGGAAAATTCAGCAAGGGGAAGGAATGAGACCCAATCGAATTGACAGTCAGAGATGAAACACCTTAAATATTGTTCCAGGGATTGGTTAGTCCTTTCCGTTTGGCCATTAGTTTCGGGATGGAAGGCGGAGGAGAAGGACAGATCAATCTCCAACTTTTTACAAAAAGCTCTCCAAAATAAGTAAAAACAAATTGTACCCCTCTGTCAGAAACGATATTGACTGGGGCCCCATGGAGACGCAGGATGTGTTTCACAAACAAAGAAGCTAACGTCTTGGCATTAGGTTGCTTCTTAAGGGGCACAAAGTGGCACATCTTGCTGAAGCGGTCTACTACCACCCACACCACCGACTTGCCTTGAGATGGAGGCAAATCGGTGATAAAATCCATGGAGATATGGGTACAAGGTCTCTGGGGAATGGGCAAGGAACGTAGTAGGCCCGCAGGTCGGGACCTAGGGGTTTTGGACCTAGCGCAAACCTCACAAGCGGCGACGTAAGCCCTAACGTCTTTAGGCAACCCAGGCCACCAATAGTTTCTGGTAATGAGGTGTTTGGTGCCCAAGATGCCAGGATGACCAGATAGAGCGGAGTCATGGTTTTCCCTGAGTACCCTTAGCCGGTATTGCAGGGGAACAAACAGTTTGTCCCCAGGGACGTTCCCGGGAGCTGCACCCTGATCAGCCGCGATATCAGAAGCTAAATCAGAATCCGTGGCAGAAACGATTATACCAAGGGGTAAAATACAAGCAGGATCCTTCTCGGAAGGAGGATTGGCCATGAAACTACGTGACAGAGCATCAGCCTTAATATTCTTCGACCCAGCCCTATAGGTAACCAAGAAATTAAATCTGGTAAAGAATAGTGCCCACCGAGCTTGTCTAGGATTAAGCCTCTGGGCCGATTCTAGGAAAACCAGATTCTTGTGATCCGTAAGGACCGTTACCTGGTGTCTGGCCCCCTCCAGGAAGTGCCGCCACTCTTCAAAAGCCCATTTAATGGCTAGAAGTTCGCGGTTGCCAATATCATAGTTACTCTCCGTGGGCGAAAACTTCCTAGAGAAGTAAGCACAGGGGCGGAGATGGGTGAGGGAGCTGGTACCCTGGGACAAGACGGCCCCCAGTCCCACCTCGGATGCGTCAACCTCCACAATAAATGGCTCCTCTTGGTTGGGCTGAATCAGCACGGGGGCCGAGATAAAGCACTTCTTGAGGGTCTCAAAGGCCTGGACGGCCTCAGGGGGCCAATGGAGGACATCAGCACCCTTGCGAGTAAGGTCCGTAAGAGGCTTAGCGACGACCGAGAAGTTGGCAATAAATCTCCTGTAATAGTTGGCGAACCCTAAAAAACACTGTAACGCCTTAAGGGAGGCAGGTTGGACCCATTCCGCCACAGCCTGAACCTTGGCAGGGTCCATGCGGAATTCATGAGGAGTGAGGATTTGCCCTAAAAATGGTATCTCCTGTACCCCAAAGACACATTTTTCAGTCTTAGCAAACAGATTATTCTCCCGAAGGACCTGGAGCACCTTCCTGACATGCTCCACGTGGGAGGACCAGTACTTGGAAAACACCAGTATGTCATCAAGGTACACAACAAGAAAATTACCCAGGTAATCTCTCAGGATTTCATTAATAAAATTCTGTAAGACAGCAGGGGCATTACACAACCCAAAGGGCATGACTAGGTATTCGAAATGACCCTCGGGTGTGTTGAACGCAGTTTTCCACTCATCCCCCTCTTTGATGCGGATAAGGTTATATGCCCCCCGTAGATCGAACTTAGAAAACCATTGGGCTCCCTGAACCTGATTAAAAAGATCCGGAATCAAAGGAAGTGGGTACTGGTTCCTTATGGTGACCTTATTCAGGTTACGATAATCAATGCACGGCCTTAGACCACCATCCTTCTTCCCCACGAAGAAGAAGCCAGCACCTACAGGAGAAGTCGAGGAGCGAATGAAACCCTTGGCCAGGCATTCTTGGATATACACCCTCATAGCTTCACGTTCAGGACATGAAAGATTAAATATCCTACCCTTAGGAAGCTTGGCACCAGGCACCAAATCGATGGCGCAATCGTAATCTCTATGGGGGGGCAACACCTCGGAGGCCTCCTTAGAAAACACATCGGCGAAGTCCTGAACAAACTCAGGAAGCGTGTTTACCTCCTCCCGGGGAGAAATAGAGTTAACAGAAAGACATGACATAAGACATTCACTACCCCATTTGGTGAGATCCCCAGTATTCCAATCAAACGTGGGATTATGCAACTGCAACCAGGGAAGACCTAATACCAGATCAGACGATAATCCCTGCATCACCAGTACAGAGCACTGCTCCAAATGCATGGAGCCAACCAGGAGTTCAAAAACAGGAGTATGCTGAGTAAAATAACCATTAGCAAGGGGAGTTGAGTCGATACCTACTACAGGGATAGGATAAGGTAAATCAATAAAAGGCATCTTTAGAGACATAGCAAATTCCACAGACATGATATTAGCAGATGAGCCAGAATCCACGAAAGCACTGCCCGTGGCAGACCGGCCAGCAAACGAGACCTGAAAGGGAAGCAAAATGTTATTGCGTTTCACATTAACGGGAAATACCTGTGCGCCCAAGTGACCTCCCCGATGATCACTTAGGCGCGGAAGTTTTCCGGCTTCTTATTCTTGCGCCTGGGACAGGTGTTCAGTAGATGCTTGTCGTCCCCACAGTAGAAGTAGAGACCATTCATTCTGCGAAACTCCCTACGTTGTCGAGGGGACATGGAGGCCCCGAGTTGCATAGGTACCTCCGAGTCCTCCGTGGAGGGGCGAGGAGACGGCACTTCGGGGGGAATCGCAGGGAAGTCAGAGGGGAGCACATTGAAGCGTTCAAGCTGACGTTCCCTGAGACGTCGGTCAAGTCGTACTGCTAGGGCCATAACCTGGTCAAGGGAGTCAGAAGAGGGGTAGCTAACCAGCAGATCCTTCAGGGCGTCAGATAATCCTAACCTAAACTGGCACCTTAGGGCCGGATCGTTCCACCGAGAAGCTACGCACCACTTTCTAAAATCAGAACAGTATTCCTCAACCGGTCTCCTACCCTGACGTAAGGTCACCAGCTGACTCTCGGCTAAAGCAGTCCTGTCAGTCTCGTCGTAAATGAGTCCGAGGGCAGAGAAAAAACGATCAACAGAGGAAAGTTCAGGGGCGTCAGGAGCCAAGGAGAAGGCCCACTCTTGGGGCCCTTCCTGGAGTCGGGATATGATGATACCCACCCGCTGGTTCTCGGAACCTGAGGAGTGGGGTTTTAGGCGGAAATACAGTCTGCAACTCTCCCGTAAGGAGAGAAACGTCTTACGGTCCCCTGAGAACCGGTCAGGTAACTTGAGGTCGGGTTCTAGAGGTGAGGTGAGGGGTACTACTAAGGCAGCGTCACCCTGGTTGACCCTCTGGGCCAAGGCCTGGACCTGTAGGGAGAGGCCCTGCATCTGCTGGGTCAGGGTCTCAAGGGGGTCCATGATAGCGTCAGCGTAGGAGAAATGGTAGACTAGGTAGGGGCTTGTAATTATGCAATGGCAGGAAGGAGGTGAAGGGAAAGTGAGCCCTAATCTACCCACCGCCCTGTCCCTGCCTACTTGCAACGACCCGCCCTAGGCGACGGGGTACAACTGGGCGGCGGTCCCTACGCTGTCTAAGTGCACGGGAGAACAAACAGGGAACACGCAAGGGAAGGGGCAGTAGCCACGGAACGGCGCGAGGAAACGGAGCGGTGAATGAGTAGTCAGGACCAGGATGAAGTGGAGTATACCAAAGTGAGCACGGAGAAGGAAGCAAGCCAGGGGCAAAGCAAAGCAGGTTAAGCGGAACTGCAGCAAGGCAGAAGCACGGCAGAAGCAGGCTGGAACAAGCAGCAGTGAGGCCAGGAATCCAGAAGAATTACAAGCACAGAGGAAGAGAACACGTCAGGTAATAAAGGACAGGGGGCGGAGCTTAACTCCGACTGACCAGGCCGCGATAGGCTCTCCCACTCCTGAGCCTGCCACCCTGGTTGGTGGGAGATGGTGTCAGTCGAACAGGTCTGGCCTCAGGTGTGGATTGATTAATCCCAGGAGTATACCTAGACGTAGTACCTGGCAGATCCCTAACACCATTATTCTGCATTTTCGGATGTCTTCAGCAAGAAAGAGGCGGAGATGCTGCCCCCACACCTGGCGTATGACTGTCCTATCGACCTAGTTCTTGGTGCTTCCCTTCCCCGTGGTAGGGTATATCGTCTCTCCTTGTCAGAGACTCTGTCCATGTCTGCCTATGATAAAGAGAACTTGGAGAGGGGCTTCATATGGAAGTCTCCCACCCCGGCAGGAGCCAGGTTCTTCTTCGCCAAGAAAAAGGATAGTTCTCTGTGTCCTTGCATCGACTACCGGGGTCTCAACCAGATCATGGTGAAAAATAGGTATCCGTTGCCATTGATCTCTGATCTGTTTGATCGTATACGTGGTGCCAAGATTTTTTCTAAACTAGACCTGAGTGGGGCTTACAACCTAATTCGGATTCGCCGGGGTGATGAATGGAAGACTGCATTTAACACCCGTGACGGACACTATGAATATCTAGTAATGTCCTTCGGCCTGTGTAATGCTCCCGCGGTCTTCCAGGAGTTCGTTAATGACAACTTCCGTGACCTCCTCTATGTTTGCGTTGTGGTCTATCTTGATGATATCTTGATTTTGTTCTCCAGATCCAATGACTCATCGGAGACATGTCCGTCAAGTTTTGCTGTTAAGGGAGAATCGCCTGTACGCCAAGTTGGAGAAGTGCGTGTTTGAGAGAGATGCTGTACCCTTCCTGGGCTACATCGTCTCAAATCAAGGTCTCAAGATTGATCCTGAAAAGGTAAAGTCCGTCCTGGAATGGCCACGCCCTCAAGGCTTGAGGGCCATACACCGCTTCCTGGGATTCGCCAATTTTTACAGACAGTTCATTCCAAACTTCTGCTCACTGACCACTCCTATCTCTAACCTCATCAAGAAGGGCATGAATGCCAAGGTGTGGACTCCAGAAGCAGAATCCGCATTCAATAGCCTGAAGAGTGCCTTCACGTCAGCAAGTATCCTCCATCATCCAGATGTTTCTCGACAGTTGGAGGTGGACGCCTCCTCGGTCGGAACGCAACTACTCGATTGGGGATCGGGAGTTATTGGCCATCAAATTGGCTCTGGAGGAGTGGAGACATCTATTAGAGGACGCAGTTCATCCCATCTTGACCACAAGAACCTCACTTATCTCCAGACGGCCCAACGACTGAATCCTCGTCAGGCCAGGTGGTCGCTGTTCTTTGCCCAGTTCCATGTTGAGCTCCACTACCGTCCGGCCGACAAGATGTGACGGCCGATGCCTTGTCCAGGTCATTCGAGACAGAGGACACTAAGGAGTCTCCACAGAGTATCATTAACCCATCCTGCATCATCCCCGTCAACCCTCTGCAAGGTAGAGACATTCCCCTGGGGAGGACTTTTGTGGGTCTGGCGGACAGAAGAAGAATCCTCCACTGGGGACACAGTTCCAAATTGGCAGGTCACGCTTGCGTCTGTAAGACCCGAGACCTGATTGCTCGTCAGTTCTGGTGGCCCACGCTGCCCAAAGACATCATAGACTTTGTCTCCTCCTGCACGGTGTGCGCAGCAAATAAAGTTGCCCACTCCAAATCGGCGGGCCTGCTCCAGCCGTTGCCTATGCCTGATGCCCCCTGGCAACATATTCCTATGGACTTTGTCATGGATCTGCCTCTCTGTGCTGGTTGCAGTACGGTCTGGGTAGTGGTGGACCGATTCTCCAAAATGGCTCATTTCGTTCCACTGACCGGCCTACCGTCCACTTCCCGACTGGCCGATCTCTTCGTCCAACACATCTTCCGTCTGCACGGCTTGCCCCTACATATTGTGTCGGATCGGGGGGTTCAGTTCACCTCTAAGTTCTGGAGAGCCCTCTGCGTACTCCTCGGTGTGGAGTTGGACTTCTCCTCTGCCTACCGTCCCCAGTCCAATGGTCAAGTCGAGAGAATAAACCAGATTATGGAGAACTATCTACAACACTTTATCTCCAGGCAGCATGATGACTGGGTGCAGCTGCTTCCTTGAGCTGAGTTCTCCTACAACAACCATACTAGTGAGTCCACCGCAAAGAGTCCATTCTTCATTGCCTATGGCCAACACCCTCGAATACCTCTTCCTGTTTCCACTACGTCCCAGGTGCCTGCAGCTGACTCTGCATTCAGGGACTTTCTACAGATGTGGCAGCAGACTCGATCTTCTATTCTGCTGGCAGTCGACCGCATGAAGAGAAAGGCAGACACAAGAAGGCGAGAGCCTCCCCAGTTCCTTCCAGGTACTAAGGTCTGGCTGTCCTCTAGGAATATCCAGCTGAGGGTGCCATCGTACAGGTTTGCTCCCAGGTTCCTTGGACCATTCGAGATTTTGCAACAAGTCAACCCTGTTTCCTACAAGCTTCAGCTGCCTCCTAACCTCAAAATCCACAACTCCTTCCATGTCTCCCTGCTGAAGCCGGTGATCTTGAACTGCTACTCCAAGACTTCCACTCATACAGTGGCTCCCAGCTGTTCATCAGAGACTTTTGAGGCTAAGGAGATCCTGGACACCAAGAGAGTGGGTGGAAGAACCTTTTATTAGGTGGATTGGAAGGGGTTTGGGCCTGAAGAGAGATCCTGGGAGCCAGAAGAGAACCTCAATGCCCCAACTCTCCTGAAGAAGCTTCACGCTCGTTCTGGCCCCAAGAGGAGGAGGCGTAAGGGACGGGATACTGTCATGCCTATGGCCGCGGGCCGTCAGGCTCACTCACCTCCTGACGCCCTGTATCCTATAAACTTCGGTTGCCTCCTACTCTCTAGATTTCCAACTTGTTCCATGGTCCTTAAACCCTTGGTTCTGAACCACTATAGTAAAACCCTTGGTTCTGCAGTTGCTCCCAGTGGTTCTTCTGATGTATTCGGGGTTAAGGAGATTCTGGAAAGCAAGAGAGTAGGAGGGAGGACTTTCTCTCTGGTGGATTGGAGAGAGTTTGGTCCTGAGGAGAGGTCTTGGGAGCCATAAGAGACCCTTAGTGCATCTGCCCTCATTAATATGTTCCTCTTACGCTCTGGACCAAAGAAGAGGGGGCATAAGGGGTGGTACTGTTATGGCTGCAGTCGCGGAACGCTGCCGCTCACCCTCGGCGAACGGCCGCGACTGCAACTTCCTGGCCGCCTGCCGAAGTCCTCCTCTCCGGAGACCTTGGCTGGTGCGGCCTCTCCTTCCTGGAGTGTGCGATGGAGTGCGCGCGCTCGCTCATCCCCGGCCTTAAAGAGCCAGCGCACGCACTTCCTAAAAGTTTCTCTACTCTACCCCAGTGCACCCTCGACTATAAAAAGGGGTCTGCCCTCCCACTCCTTGCCTGAGCGTTGTTTGTACTTTTCCCATGTTTGTATTGCAAATGGTCCCAGTGTTCTCTTTCCCTGCATCCTATCTCCTGTATCCCGTGCTGTGTTTCCTTCCTGTGCCTGCCTTGTATCGGAGTCGTGTGGTGCCGCCTGCTGGATACGCCATGTCTGTGTGTCATCTGCCATCCTTGGTGCCATCGCCACGTCTGGCGCAACCTGCCACAGCTAATTCTGTGTGTGGCACTATCTACTGGGGGCTGTTTGGTGCGATCTACAGGGGGCTGTGTGTGGTGCTATCTACAGGGTGCTGTGTGTGGTGTTATCTACAGGGCGCTGTGTGTGGCGCTATCTACATTGGGCTGTATGTGGCATTATTACTATGTGGGCCCTAAAGGGGGTGCTATTATAGTGTGCGGCACCGAGGGGGTCATTATTTCCATCTGGGGCCTTGTAAATGGTGAGGTTTTTGTAGAGAGTGGGGGGGGGGGGGGTGCTAGAAAAGTGAGATGCCAAAGATGTTTGTGTTGCAAATTCTGCAGAGGCGATTCATAGTCGGGCGAAGGCGTCAGGACAATCTGGGCCGGATGAAAAAGAAAAGGAAAAGTCAGCGACTCCAATCTGAAAAGACGTCACCAGTGAGTCACTGGATTTCACTCTATTGTATTAAAGGAGCTTTCCCATCTTAGACAGTTATGGGATATCCACAGGAAATGCCAAAAAGTCTGATAGCTCTGGGACCTGCACCTATATCAAGAACTGATCGCAGAATCCAGGCGGAGACTAGTAGAGAGAGGGTCGCGCATGCGCGCAGCTCTCTCTATTCTGTTGTATGGTTGTTATAGAAAGAGCTGAGCAGATTTTGATCGGCTGTTTCCATAACGTTCGTTGAACAGAACGGAGAGAGCTGCGCAGGCGTGCGACCCTCTCTCCACTGGTCTCCGCCTGCATTCTGTGGCCAGTTCGAGATATATGTGCAGGTCCCAGAGCTGGGACCCGCATCTATCAGACATTTTTGGCATTTCCTGTGGATATGCCATAAGGCCTGCCGTATGTCGGCCACATTTCCCGGACCAAACACACTGCAGGGAGAGGGAAATGTGGGGCTCCTAGTTATCTATGACACTAGGTGTCACTGCCTTGCTGCGGGACAACTGTCCCGTACTGAAAACATGGTTACAGTATGGGACAGTTGTCCCGCAGCGAGGCAGTGACACCTAGCGTCATAGATAACTATGATGCTAGGAGCCCGGCTGCCTGCAGTTTGTTCGGTCTGGGAAATGCGGCCGACATACGGACCATATATCACGGACCAAACACGCCCGTGTGTGGGAGGCCTATCTGTCTAAGGAAAACTCCTTTAAGTTATATGGTCTGCAGAGCGCTTATGTAGGACTGGTGTCTACCACTGTATTGTCACTATGTGGTGGTAATGTTGGTCTTTGGTTTACTACTGTACACACGTTTTACTACACAATTAAGAGTGGTCGCATTATTTCTATATAGCTGACGGGTGGGCCCCAAGAATTATTTCCTCTGGAGGGCCCAAGGTACTTCAGTCCGACACTGGAAACATCTGACTAAAAGATCTGAAGACACTGAAGCTGCAAACTTTGTGAAAACCAAAATTTGTGTCAGTCTCAAAACTTTTGAACAGGACTGTAGGTGATCTTCTGGGCAGCGGCATGATTGGGTGCAACTGATATCCCTGGCAGCACAAGAAATGTGAGCTACTACTTATTTTTATATTTTTAGAGGGTGGATTTTTGTTTAATAATTTGCTTCTAAATAAAATGTGATTTGGGAATAGTGTATGCAGTTACTCTTTTTTACCACAGGAGGGGGATGTTTCATTTAAAAACTTACATGGTACTGGCTCAAACTTTACAATGGTGACAATTTCCATGCTTACCAAAATAAAATCATAAATATTTAAACACTTAATTTCAATTGTCAACTCAAGTAAGGATCAAATATGTGTTTATGGTTTTCACGATGTCCAGTTATTCTGAAAATCAATAATGAGAGTGCTTGTATGTATGATCTTGTATTGTATGATCTGCTTGTTTCTAGTCTTTATTCTCTTGACCCAGTAAGGATTCATAAAAGTATGTGAAATTTGTGTTCCCTTATACATTTTTTGGGATGAGAAACTAATCCCCACTAGGGGAGCTAACACAACGTATATATAAATCAATATAGCTATAAATATATATATATATATATATATATATATGTCACACGCACCTAGCATATAGTATATTGTTGATTATAGTTGTTATAATTAATCATGCTTCCGCATTTCCAACTAAGGGCTCATCCAGATGAGCATGAATCTCGTGTGTGTGCTGCGCGTTGAAACAACGTACAGCACGCAGACCCATTGATTTTCAATAAGGCTATTCACACAAACGTGAGTTTTCATGCAGCGAGCGTCCGTTGTGTGAAACTCACTGCATGTCCTATATTGGTGTGTTTTCAAGCACCTAGTCGCCCATTGAAGTCAATGGGTGCGTGATAACCACGGACAGCACACAGACGCACATCCGGACTTACAACTGCGTGAAAAACACATGCCACACGCGAAGCATCCTGATGCAAAAACACAATGCACCGATTTCACGCTCGTGTGAGTGTAGCCTAAAGTAAAGCCGTTTTTGACCATGTACACACAGTGGCATAACTATAGGGGTTGCAACAGTCGCAATTGCAACCGGCTTCCGAAGCCAGGGGGCCCGCTGCCCCCCCCACCACATGACTGAAAAGTTACTATAGTAACTGGGGCCTATGTAATAAACTATACGGGCCCCCGTTACTATAGTAACTGACAGTACTTACCTTCCGAAGCGCAGTGGCCGAAGAGGAGGGTAAGTTTAATACCACTGTCTGCTGGAGCTGATAGGTCGGGGTCCGACTCCCAGCACCCCCGCCAATCAGCTGTTTTGAAGGGGGTGCAGCCACTCGTAAGAGCGCCAGTTCCCCTTCATTCCGATCACTTTCTCACACTGTGAATCACCGACACGTACATAAGGGAAATGAAGGGAAAACAGTGCTTGTACGAGTGCTGCACCCCCTTCAAAACAGCTGATTGGCGGGGGTCCCGGGAGTCGGACCCCGACCCATCACCTATTGATCACCTACCCTGAGGATAGGCCATCAATGTTTAGGGACTGGACAATCGCTTTAAGCTTACCATGTGGTAGGCTTAGATACAGTGCCCCAGCAGACAGTAATCTTATACTGTATAAGATTACTGTCTGCTGGACCCTCTATCTAAGCCTACCTTGTGGTAGGCTTAGATACAGTGTCCAACAAACAGCATCACACTTGCACGTGGGCTCTGTATCTAAGCCTACCATATGTGTTAGGCCTCATTTACACGAGCGTAATATACGCGCGTGCGACGCGCGTGCTTTTCACGCGTGTCGTACGCACCTATATTACTCTATGGGGCAGTTTAGACGATGCGTGAATTTTGCGCAGCGTGAGTGCGTTGCGTAAAACTCACGACATGTTCTATAATCGTGCGTTTTTCACGCAACACGCACCCATTGAAGTCAATGGGTGCGTGAAAACAACGCATGCCACACGGACGCTACTGCGTTGCATGCGCGAAAATCACGCAAGAGCTGTCAAAAGGATGAATGTAAACAGAAAAGCACCACGTGCTTTTCGGTTTACAAACATCCAAACGGAGTGTCAAATTAGAGATGAGCGCACCGAACTTCACCGCGTTCGGCCGAACTCGTTTTGACCGAACCCGGCAAAAAATGTTCGGGTACGCGACGTCAGGAGACAGTCACTGCCCACGGTGCTGAAAGACTTAAACTGTTTCAGCACCATGGACAGTGACTTTCGATCGCCATATACATATACGTGTAAAAAAAACCAGAAGTTCGGACTTACCGATAAGTCCCGGCTCCTTCCTCCAGTCCGACCTCCCGGGATGACAATTCAGGCCAAGTGACAGCTGCAGCCAATCACAGGCCAAGCACAGGCTGCAGCCAATCACAGGCTGCAGCGGTCTCATGGACTGCCGCGTCATCCTGGGAGGTGGGGCCGGATGACAAGAGAGGGACGCGTCACCAAGGCAACGGCCGGGAGACCGGACTGGAGGAAGCAGGCAGTTCATGGTAAGTTTGAACGTCTTTTTTTATTCACAGGTTGCTGTATATTGTGATCGGCATTCACTGTCGAGGGTGCTGAAAGAGTTACTGCCGATCAGTTAGCTCTTTCAGCACCTTGGACAGTGACGGGCGTCGACTAGCCTCATCTCTATGATGGCGGCTGCGCGAAAATCACGCAGCCGCGCATCATACACGGATGACACACGGAGCTGTCAAATGCCTTTTGCGCGCGCAAAACGCAGCGTTTTTTGCGCGTGCAAAACGCACACGCTCGTGTAAATCAGGCCTTAGTCTGTGTTCACATCACCGTTTCCCTTCTGTTGAGGGGTTCCCTCTGAGGTTTCCATCGGGTGACCCCTCAACGGAAAGGCAAACTGAAACCTCAGGTTACGTTTCTCTCACCATTGATCTCCATGGTGACTGAAATGTTGCTAAAGGTTTCCGTTTGTCAACGTTGTGACAGGGTTCCGTTGTTCTTGACGCAACCAATAGCGCAGTGGACTGATGCTAACAGGTGATGTGAACAGGCCCAATCTAATGTTTTTTGTTGTGTTTGTGTTTTTATTTACAGGTTCGGTGGTTGGACTACGTTGGATTCAAGGACTAATTCGATTACGGCTATTTCATTCTCAATAAAATGGTTAATGAGGGTTGTGTGGGGGTTTTTTATTTCAATAAACCTATTTTTTCTATGTCTTTGTATTTTT
Source organism: Rhinoderma darwinii (assembly GCF_050947455.1). Lineage (NCBI taxonomy): Eukaryota > Metazoa > Chordata > Amphibia > Anura > Rhinodermatidae > Rhinoderma > Rhinoderma darwinii. Next base: position 308,278,375 of record NC_134687.1, read on the forward strand.
TTTAAACTTTATTACCACTGCCTTATTAATAGCTGCTGTCTGATTGACAGCATCCATTACTAAGGCGAGGCTTAGTGTTAGAGCCGGTGCAGAGGCTAACACTAACCCCCATTATTACCCACCGCCACCAGGAGCCGGGTACGATCCAGTACCCAACCATCTATAGTGATGGTCGGACGCTGGGGCGGGCGTAGGCTGGTGTTATTAGGCTGGGAAAGGCCAAACACAGTAGCCCTTCCCACCCTGGAAATGCTAGGCTGCTGCTGCTATGTTGTATCTGGCTGGTTCTTAAAAATGGAGGGGACCCCCACATCATTTTTAAAAATAAATAAATAAATAATTGGAAAGAACAATGTGGGGTTCCCCCATTTTTATAACGAGCCAGATACAACACAGCAGCAGCAGGCTAGCATTACCAGGGTGGGAAAGGCCACAGTTTTTGGGCTTTCCCAGCCTAATAGTACCAGCCTGCTGCCGCCCCAGTGTCGCTCCATCACTACAGAAGGTCGGATACTAGATCGTACCCGGCTTTTCCCAGTACCCCTGATGACAGTGCGTACCGGGGTAATAATGGGGGTTAGTGTTAGCCTCTTCATGTCTAACACTAAGCCCCGCCTTTGTAATGGACGTTGTTAATCAGCCAGCGGCCATTACTAAGGTGGTAGTAATAAAGTTTAGAAAAATACCAATACATAGAAAAAATATTTTATTGAAATAAAAATCCCACCCAACCCTCATTATCCATTTTATTGAGCATTACAAAGCCGTCATCGAAGTAGTCCTCCAATCCAACGTAGTCCAACGACCGCACCTGTAAAAAAGCACAAACACAAAAATAATTAGTAGCACAAAAAAAAAGCAAAACAATTCTTATACTTACCTTTGTGCTTTCCTGGGTCCAGCGCTAGAGCCGCAATTTCGGTGAGTTGGGCCCTATATCTAATCCTATCATGTGTGATACTGTCTGCTGGGCCTTATATCTAATAATATCATGTGTGATACTGTCTGCTGAGCCACTGTATCTAATACAATCATATGTGATAAAGTCTGCTAAGCCACTGTACATAAGATTTTCCACAGCTATAGGGTCGTAGTGCTATAGATATGCTATCTCCTATATACACATATGCATACACTCACACACATTTTTTGGGGGGGACATATGTATTGGGGCTATTTCCCCTGACGTTTCAAGAGCTTAGTGACACCCCTGGCTGCTAGTGCTGCATTGTTGGGTCACTTAGGAGACCCAGCGATGCAGCTGAAAGCTGCGGGCTGTCGGCCATGAGATGTTTTGTGGGGGGGGGGGGAGGGCAAGAAGAACCTTTGCATCGGGGCCCATGAGCCTTTAGCTATTCCCCTGTGTACAAATGAGCTTTGGACAATCCCTTTTGTATTAGAAGGTTATAAGCTGATCACAGGTTTTTCTGCTGGGGAGATCTATGAGAGGACTCATCAGAAAGTGTTTAATTCCACAGCAGCACCAGTACTGGTAACGAATCACTACACAGTTTCTATTTAAACCAATGGGCTGTATGTGTAATGCATGGATGTGTCAGATGGAGGGTTGCCAACCGTACGTAAATTTATGGACAATCCGCCCAAAATTTTTTTTTTTCTGCCGTCCGTAGTGTCCAACAGAATTGACATGCGTAGTGCAATCAAGACCAGAGAAGCGCAGACCGCTGCCTTTAAGCGAAGGAGGATGACTGAGGTGTGGATCAGTCACCTCATGAGACCAAGCAGAACGGCGGGGGTGGAGTTCCACTCACCAATCACATCCCGCTTGCAGCTTTGCAGCGCTAAGTTAGCGCGGGTCTGTGATTGGTGAGCCCCAGCATAGGCAGCAGTGCACCCGGTCCCTCACTACGCAGCAGACACATGTGTGGCACCAGTGGCCACCGAGTGTCAGTTTGTCTCTAACGGGAGCCACTGCGGCCGGTCCTTTGGCTCGGCTCACTCTGAGAGTTCCTGGCTGGCAGTCCTCCTGAGTTTCCTCTCCAGCGTGGTGTCCACTCCTCCTGAGTTTAACATCTCTGAGAGACTATCTGAGTCCTTCTCCTACTGCACTGGCTGGCCGGGTTCCAAACAACTACGGACGGTTCTAAACTTCTTTTGTTCTGACCATGGGTATTTTATAGCTGTGCATTATAGTTCAGTTGCCTTAATTGGATCCAGGTAATACAACACACCTGCCACAGTCTGAGATTGCTGACTTTGTTATTGTGAAAAATAAACAGTTTTTTCATTCATGACATCTTTGGACTCGTGTTATCACTTATAAAAAGGTGTTACTTATGCTCTTTATCACTAGCTCTTGATATTGGAAGTTGTTCGTAAAAATTTTGGTCTGTCCGGGATTTTTAGGTTATTTGTCCAGAAATAACTGACATGGAGGTTGGCAACCCTGGTCGGATGCACCAGTGCGAGAGACTCTATAGCTTCTCTCCACTGTATTAGATAAGGGCCCGACTAATAGAAGAGGGTCCTGAACGGGTCAATGCCCATCTATTATCTCAGAGTTAACAGAAGGGATATTTTGTGGGAATGTGAGAAAATCTCCCCTTTTTGGGATCAGATACAAAGTACCGTTAACACCATTACTCATTCATCTATTGTTATTTCCCCATGAGCAGTGTTTCTAAATCTGTTGCCAATATTCCCTAAGGGAGCCCGCAGGGAGCTATGGCTACAACTCTTTGCTGCAGCCAAATCTGTGATTCCGCTGTATTGGAAGGCTGAAGCTGCGCCACCAATAAGCAGCTAGCTTAGGAAGGGAGCCCAGCTTGCGAGAATGGAAGAGCTCTCGCATCTTGAGTATCATTCTCATGCCAAATACCAAAAAAACTTTCCACCCTGGTTTGCGTTCTGTAAAAATGACTCCTTTAAACACCTTTGGTGTGAAGACCCTGCTATGTCTGATAATGTCAATTGATATTTTTATTCCCTTCTCTTCTATTCTGAGATTAATTTCTAACAGCCCCACAAGACCTGGTGTATTTTTTCTAGACACTTCTCTCCTTGTACGTTTACTCCCCGTTCGGTAACTGTGAAAGGATCGTACATCATAACGTTTATAATACAATATTGATCTGTTATTTATGGTTTGAATAGTCTATTATAGAACTTACGCTTTGTACACTCTAATTGTGAATCCTAACAATTATTTTGTATATTGTGAACACTGTCGCTCTTAGATATATTGTAATTGCATTATTGCCTTTCTGAAAAAACTTCAATAAAAAGTTATTGACAAAAAAAACCAGTAAAAACAGAAAGGATATTTTAAAATGGGGTTTTCTAAACAATAACACTATCATAATTCTAGCAATGCAAATCCTTGTTTTAATGCTGAACAACCTTACCACCGGTCGGCAATTGCGGATCATTATTAGGGCGTTTTGGGCGGCCGCCCGGGGCCCAAGGCTCCCGTGGCCCATTGTCGCCCAAAGTACAATGCAGTTTTGTTGCGTTTTTTTCAGCGAATCGCATATCGTCACATGTTTGTATTTAGGTGGTCTGGTCTGGGGGGGTCTGTATTTAGGAGGTCTGGTCTGGGGGTCTGAATTAATTTAAGGGGTCTGTATTTAGGGGGTCTGTATCAGTTTAAGGGGTCGGGTGTGCATTTAGGGGGTCTGTTCTGGGGTCTGTATTTAGGGGTCTGGTCTGGGGTCTGTATTAGTTTAAGGGGTCTGGGATCTGTATTTTGGAGGTCTGGTCTGGGGTCTGTATTTAGGGGGTCTGGGGTCTGTATTAGTTTAAGGGGTCTAGGGTTTTTATTTAGGGGTCTGGTCTGGGGTCTGTATTCGTTTATGGGGTCTGGATTTAGGGGTCCTAGTCTAGGTCTGTATTAGTTTAGGGGTCTTTATTTAGGGGCCTGTATTTAAGGGATTTGGGGTCTGTATTAGCTTAGGGGGTCTGGGGGTCTGTATTTATTTAGAGTGCTTGTTCTGTGAGGTCTGTATTTGTTTAGGTGGTCTGGTTTGGGGTCTGTATTAGTTTAGTGAGTCAGGTCTGGGGTCATTATTAGTTTAGGGGGTCAGGTCTGGGGTCTGTATTTAGGGGTCTGGTCCCAGATCTGTATTTAGGGTGCATGTTCTGGGGTCTGTATTTGTTTAGAAGGTCTGGGTCTGTATGTATTCTAGAATCCGGTGTGGGATCCGAATTTATTAGTCTGAGTAAAAGGGATTGTCCGGGCACATCGATAGGTCATCAGTATGAAAAACCGGTCCGTGCCCGGACAACCCCTATAATGTATGGGCCTGGGCCTTGGTGTCTGAATTTTTTTGTTTCTATAGAGGCTGGAAATAACTGCACAAAGATGTCTCATCAGGAGGAGTTGCCATAACGGTCTGCATCAGATGGAGAAGAATATTGATGAAAGCAAGAAAAGATAGCACAATCAAAATAGCGCACACCCAATACAAATATTATGAAAAATGAAAAATCGTTTATAGATCCAAAACATATATATATGACACACAAATAAAAACATTTAAAAACATGTATGAACAGAAGCCCATGTGTAGATAAACAGGGCAAAACTACAGGCACTATACTTGCCTCAATAGGACAATAATATATCAATAGTTGGTTAGTGCTGGGTAAATATAAAGCCTCTACTCCACAACATACAATAATCACAAAGACCAGAAACCTGGGATGATCTGGTGCTCAGCAGGCCAAGAATTGCAGCTACACAAGGGATAAAGCTGGAGAAAGAATTACAAGCAGGCACTAGAAAATAGATAGAAAACAGAAAGAGTAGACGGCAAAAATTTGAAGCACATCGAATATCAGGTACGCATAACCCAGAGGTGCTGTAGTAAGGGAACTTCCCCACGCGTATCGCTGCTTTACAACGCACCTTCCTCAGGGAGAATAGTATGCAAACAAGGATAAAAAAAACTATTTTTATAGTTAGTAAATTATCATATATTTGATACACCTGCCTTATTCAGGAGTGGCCCAAGAGAGGCGTCGAGAGACTCACACAGACGTTGTCATGGCTACGTCCGGCGTCCGGAAGGTCCACACCGCGCATGCCCCAGACAATTGGCGCATGCGTGGAACGGAGCGTCCGGACACCAGTCAAGGCAAACATGAAAAAAGCAGCATCATTGTGATTGGCAAGTTGCTATACATGATAAATAAACAAAAAAGTCCCAGCATAGGTGCATATCTAACCAAAAAGGCCGGTCAGGTATTCAGGAGAGGCCCGGATAGGCTGGGCTCAACAGACACGCACAGACGTTGTCATGGCCGCAGCCGGCGTCCAGAAGGTCCATACAACGCATACCCAAGGAAATTGGCGCTTGCGCGGAAAGGATCGTCCAGACACCAGCCGTGGAAACCATGGAAGGTCAAAAAGCGGCATCATTAGCAATGGCAATTTGCCAGACACAAAAAAGTCCCAATGCAGGCGCAGATCAAGATGGAGAAGAAAAGAGAACGACTCCCATCAGAGAAGACATCACTTGTGAGTCACTGGATCTATAGAGGATCTGTCCCCTCTCCTTACATGTCTGTTGTAGGAAATCCTTGTATTCCACATAAAGTCTTTGTGTAAACAGGACTAATAGACAAATTCGGGTTACCATTCCCATTGTCAAGAGGATGTGTCCCTACACAGTTTGATACTGTCAGCGATAGTTGGAGACTGTCATTATGTAGGGACACAGCCCTTTGGACAAGGGGAATCGTAACACCCATTTGTCAATGCTCATACAGAAAGGTGGTGTTCACTATAGACACAGCAGAGCGGCAGTGGGGAAGGGGGGCCCAAGTTTGTGGAACTGCCCAGGGCCTATGGTCTACCTAATCCACCACTGCCGGTCGGAAAGTGGAAGGACTGATAACAAACTGTAATTTATGATCTATGAAATAAATGACAGCTTTGCTATTAATAATAATAACCATCTTTCTACCTATGCATATATATATATATATATATATATATATATATATACATATATATATATATATATATATATATATATATATATATATATATATATATATATATATATATATATACAGTGTATATATATATTCCAAGGATTCCTGTGTTTGTAGAAGCTGGCCGCAAATGATGATGTTCATGTGTAGTGTAGCCAATGAACAACTGAAAAGAAAACCTAAAGTTTTAATATCTTTTGGATGTTGTTATAATGACTGAAGCAAAAATAGCTCCTGCATTTGGATTGTTAATTATTATGTCTCTTCTCTTCAGTAAACAGGAAGCTGAAGCCTTAGAAACAGAATTACTGGAAGATTACCGCTTCGGGAAGCAACAATTTATTGAGATATTGGGACACAGCTGTGCAATGGCAGTAACCAAGGTCTGTATTGTTAGAGGGATTTTTTCCAATATATTTACTGCCATGTGCAGGGAATATGGTAGAGGGGGGTACAATGCTGTTTTTTTTTGTGGTCTCTTCATTTCTTCACTTACTACTGGAAATAAACTCTAATGAAAATAGTACATTAAGTGTACTGAAAAACAGACTTTTATTGCAATCCAAGCTGTTTGCTGTTATTGCTGGGGGTAAGTTGCAGCCAGCCGTCAATTACATGGTGGTCTATGAAATAAATGTCGCTCCATGTATTAATGTGCGGCCAGGTCCGCAAGAGCAGGAGCCGCTGATGCTCAGCAGCTCTATGCCCTGGCTCTATGGTGTCCATGTGCCCTACTAGGGTAGATGAAAAGGTGTTGCCTTAGTGGGACAACCCCTGTAATACTATAGTTCCCCTCACTTTCAACAGTTGTTTTGCACATGCTTCTTCTTATACACTATTTCTCTGATTTGCTGTATCAAGGGAGGGACATAACAATATATGGCTGTATATAGGAAGTATGAGTAAACAGATATTCTTTTTTTGACAGGTTTATCCCTTGAAAACACTTCCTAAAAAGCAGCCAACTGTTTTAATTATTTGTGGTCCGGAGCAGAATGGTGCTATTGGCTTGGTCTGTGCCCGAAATCTTCGTGCATTTGTAAGTGATCTTTAAAATGAGGAAATTAACTTTAATAACTTTTAAACCATCCATTCCATGAGTTAAGCTGGCAATACACTAGAGATTGTAGATGATCAAAAAGGTCGACTTAGACCCTTTTCTGACCACTGTCACTACCATTTCGTGACATGAATGAGCATCACAGACACTGACCAAAGGCAGATATCTGTGGAAAAGTTGATCTACCGTGATGGAGTTTTTGGTTGTTTTCAGGTGAAGTCCTTGTAAAGTTGTTCATGGCAAACAACAGATCTGCATCCCATCGATAACATCTTAGACCAGGCCAAAGATGAAAATATGCAGATCAATTAGCGATTTGTCGTTTTAACTTATGTAGTTGTTCAAAGCAAAAACCTTTACAGACCAACTGTGAACGACAAGTCGTTCAGAAAACAGCCAATCCGAAATCATTCATGTATGGCCAGTTTTATATTCATAGTTGTGATGAATGCATTAATTTACAGAGAGACACTATTGAAATAACGTTGACTCCGCTATATATTTATGTTATACATGATGCATAGCTCCCAACCATCCTGGATCCGGCGGGGCAGTCCCGGTTTCTCACCACTGTCCCGCTGTCCCGGGCGGTCTGAAAAATGTCCCGCGAGGTGCTGCAGCTGTATCAAAACAGCTGATCGCTGCTGTCAGGCACCATGCATGCCGGACGACTGCAGCAGCGATTAGCGATCAGCCTCAGAAGGAGGCAGGAGGTCTTGCGACGGCGTTCTGACTGGTGTCAATGCCGACCCGAGAGTGGTCTAGTCACCTGACCTGTCATCTGACCTCACCGGTCAGGTGACAGGTCAGGTGACTGGACTGGTCCACTCCCGGGCCAGCATCGACACCAGTCAGAACGCCGCTGCAAGACCTCCTGCCTTCTCCTAACGGTGAGTGACGTGAAGGCAGAGCGTAGAGTGGTAGCAGTAGGCTACCTCTACCGCTCTCCGCTCTGGTGGAATTGTGGCACAAAGTATAAGGGGGAGGGAGGTTGTGTGGCACAAAGTATAAGGGGGAGAGGGGTTCTGTGGCACTATGTACAAGGGGGGAGGGGGGTTGTGTGGCACTATGTACAAGGGGGAGGGGGGTTGTGTGGCACTATGTACAAAGTGGGAGTGGGGTTGTGTGGCACTATGTACAAGGGGGGAGGGGGTTGTGCGGCGCTATGTACAAGAGGGGGGCTGTGTGTGGTGCTATGTACAAGAGGGCGATGTGCGTGGCGCTATCTACAGGGGGCTATGCGTGGTGCTATCTACAGAGGGGCCATGTGTGGAGCAATCTACAGGGGGCTGTGTGCCGCTATCTACAGGGGGCTGTGTGTGAAGCTACCTACATTGGGCTGTGTGTGGAGCAATCTACAGGGGGCTGTGTGTGGAGCTATCTACAGGGGGATGTGTGTGACGCTATATACAGGGGGATGTGTGTGGCGCTATCTACAGGGGGATGTGTGTGGAGCTATCTACAGGGGGATGTGTGTGGAGCTATCTACAGGGGGTGTGTGGAGCTATCTACAGGGAGGCTGTGTGTGGCACTATCTACAGGGGGGCCGTGTGTGGCACTATCTACAGGGGGGCCGTGTGTGGAGCAATCTACAGGGGGATGTGTGTGGAGCTATCTACAGGGGGTGTGTGTGGAGCTATCTACAGGGGTGTGTGTGGAGCTATCTACAAGGGGTGTGTGTGGAGCTATCTACAGGGGGTGTTTGTGGTGCTTTCTACAGGGGGGGCTGTTTGTGGCGCTATCTACAGGGGGTGTGTGTGGAGCTATCTACAGGGGGTGTGTGCGGAGCTATCTACAGGGGGTGTGTGTGGTGCTTTCTACAGGGGGGCTGTGTGTGGTGCTATCTACAGGGGGCTGTGTGTGGCACTATCTACAGGTGGGCTGTGTGTGGCGCTATCTACAGGGGGGCTGTGTCTGGCGCTATCTACACGCATGCCCCCCACCCCTGTAAATATTACTAACTTTATTTTTTGTTTGCAGTTTCCGCTGGACTGTTTGGGCTACTGCGATGATCTACGTTTTTCTAAAATAAAATGGGGAAAGAGGGTTGTGTGGGGGAGTACTTATTTCAATAAAAAAATATTTTCTTATGTTTTTTTTAATTTTTTTAATAGCGCCTTGGTAATGACAGTTGTCTGACCACGTCCATTACTAAGGTGGGGCTTAGTGTTAGCTGGTAAAAAGGCTGCAACTAACCCCCCATTATTACCCCAGTAAACATTGCCAAGAGGGGTGCTGGTAAGAGCCGGGTATTATCCAGTACCTGACCATCTGTAGTGATGGGCGGGCACTGGGGCGGCCGCAGGCTGGTACTATGAGGCTGAAAAGGGCCATAAACCGTAGCCCTTTCCACCCTGGTAATACTAGGCTGCTGCCGCTATGTTGGATCTGGCTGATTATGAAAAATGGGGGGGACCCCACGTCGTTTTAAAAAAAAAAAAACAAAACATGAAGAAAACGACATTGCATCCCCCCCATTTTCATAACCAGCCAGATACAACACAGCAGCAGCCTGGCATTACCAGGGTGAGTAGAGTCACGGTTTCTGGCCTCTGCCAGCCTAATAATAACAGCCTGCGGCCACCCCAGTGCCCGTCCGTCACTACAGATGGTTGGGTACTGGATCGTACCCGGCTCTTCCCAGCACCCCTGGTGGCGGTGGGTACCGGGGTAATAATGGGGGTTAGTCGCAGCCTTTTTACTGGCAAACACTAAGCCCCACCTTAGTAATGGACGCGGTCAGACAACTGCCATTACCAAGGCGCTAATAATGTATTAAAAAAAACACAGAGACATAAGAAAATATTTTTTATTGAAATAAGAACTCCCCCACACAACCCCCTTTCACAATTTTATTTTTTTTAAAACGTAGATCATCGCAGTAGTCCAACGAATCTACGATATAGTCCAAACAGTCCAGCGGAACCTGCAAAACAAAAAAATAAAGTTAGTAATATGAGGAATAAAAAAACTTCTCACCTCCAGTGACTTCTGTCTTCCCTTCGCTGCAATAGAAACTAGACATCCATGAAAAGTAATTCCCCTTCATGTAACTCTGCTACCTGTAAGCTGAAAAGTCATCCACCACAGGTAAAAATGTTTCCCCATCATGTCTGATTCCCAGGTGTTTTTTTGTGGTACTCCGCCATGGGGAAACATTTTTCCCTCTGGTGGATGATTTTTCCATTGACCAGTAGCAGAGTTACACAACTGGAAAAAAAACATTCCCCATCATGTAACTCTGCTACCTGTCAATTGAAAAGTCATCCACCATAGGGTCTAGCTCTTGACTTACATTGTTCTCAGCCTTTTGGTTTGTCCTGCAGCTGCCGCCGTGATAAGCAAATGTTATACCCAAGTTAGGAAAAGTAACACAAAGACGATATAACCTGATCCATAATATCTGTGATATCCATACAGTCTAGAGATCCGCAGTGAGAATATGCGCTTGTTATTTGGAGAAGGATCTGGCCGTGATTTGATGTGTTTATGCGGGATATTGGGCGTGGTTAGGGGGCGTGGCTTAAAATGTCCCTCTTTTACGAATTCAAAAGTTGGGAGGTATGATGCATGATCTATCTTCTTAACATATTTACCGTATAGGGGCATTGTTCATGATCTTTTCAGGAGATATGAACTAATGGTGCTTAAAGGGGTTGTCTGGTGAACTAAAATTGATGATCTACTGTATCCTCAGGGTAGGCCATCAATATCTGATTGGTGGGGGTTTGACTTTTGGCACCCCCACCGATCAGCTGTTTGAAGGGGTCGAATGAATGCTCCAGTGAGCACTGCTTAGCCTTGATTTCTTACACAGCTTTATATTGTACAACACTGTCACATTTATATGGCAAATCACAGTATTACAGCTTCCTTCCGGCCCCTTCAAACAGCTGATCGGCGGGGATTTTTAGAGTCGGACCCCACCGATCAGATATGGCTGGTCTATCCTGAGGATAGATTAAGAATTTTATTTCACCGGATAACCCCTTTAACAGAATTTTATGGAATTATTGGTGATAACATTCTAATATATGGAGAGGTATTCTGAGGCCAATGTTTTTCTCAGAGAATGGTTTAGTCATGGGTGACCACTTTGTGTTATGACATAAGCAGCTGTAATGTCCGTGGCTGCGGGCTGTCAGCTCCGTTCCCCTCCTGACAGCCGCAGCCACGAGTCGGCAAGCGCTGGCCCCAGCCTCCTCCTCAGGAGACGCCAGCGCTCGCGTCCACTTACCTCAGCCAGATCCCGTAGGGTGCGCGCACACGCTCGTGCCCGCTCTTAAACGGGCAGCATGCGTACCGGACATTGTTGATGACCTTTGACCCGTGAGTACCCTGGACTATAAGAGGGGTCCAGCCCCTAGTTCGATGCCTGAGCATTGTTGTGTTCCCTAGTTTGTCTATGTGAAGGCCTTCTAGTGTATTACCTATTCCAGTACCTATACGTATACCTGTTCCAGTTCCTGTTCCTAGCAATCCATACATTCCTGGTCTAGTACTTAGCTGTGCCAACGCTACCTACAAGGGGGCTGTGTGTGCTACCTACAAGGGGGCTGTGTGACTCTACCTTCAAGGGGGCTGTATGGCGCTACCTACAAGGGGGCTATGTGACGCTACCTATAGGGGGAATCTGTGAGTGGTGGGCTGATGGTCATTTTACTGTGAGTGGGGGGCTGATGGTCATTTTACTGTGAGTGGGGGCTGATGGTCATTTTACTGTGAGTGGCGGGCTGATGGTCATTTTACTGTGAGTGGGGGGCTGATGGTCATTTTACTGTGAGTGGCGGGCTGATGGTCTTCAAGTGGTTTCCACCTCTGACCTCCGGCAGGAAATACCTGTGGTGCTCGTTTAAAGCTTTTTTTCCTGCGACTTTTGCATTCGCTTCAACGGCTTAAGGAGAAACATAAAAAAAAGGTCAAACAACGCTGTCAATTCCTGAAGGAATTTTGAGGCAGATTATTTTGCCTTACAAAAAACGTGTGTAAACATACCCTACAGGTGTAGTGCTTTTTTTTTTATCCGTTTTTTGTCTTTCTGGAAACAATTTTTGGTAGGGGCCCGGAGGAAATTTTATTTTTCCAGTGCTGCCTCGAGTCCGAAAAGGTTGGGAAACTCTGTACTAGGCTACAGGATCACGCCGGCCTATGCAAGGATCCCGTCGTGGAGCAACTCAGTTTGTCATGGGAACGGGGCCTAGGTCAGTACAAATTTTGTTTTTGTTTGGGGGTACTGCCTACAAGGGGGAGGTGGTGGGGCTCTATGTCACGATCTACAAGGAGGAGGTGGGGGATTATGGCACGGTCTACAGGGAGGCTGTATGAAAAAATCGACAGGGATGCACTATACTATGTGGGGGCCACTTAGTGGACATTAAACTGTGTAGGGGTACTACAGGTGACATAATACTGTGGGCACAATTAGAAGTCAAAATACTGTGTCCTTGAAGAGGTTGTAATATATTATATTATTAAATATCATTATTATGCTGTATGGGGGCACTAAAGGGGCATTATAATTTTTTTTATGGGGCATTTTTTTTAATGATGGGGGTGGGGCGCCGAAAGATCATTTCGCACGGGGCACCATCTGCATTTCTAAGGCAGGGCTTACTGTTAACCAGTAAAAAGGTTAGCACCAACTTCCCATTATTACCCCAGTACCCACCGCTATAAGGGGTACCAGGAAGAGCCGCGTACGATCCAGGACCCGACCATCTGATGCAATGCCGGTGCCCGGCCGTCGCTTCAGATGTTCAGGTATTGGATCGTGCCCAGCTCTTCCTGGTACCCCTGGCGGCATTGGGTACCGGGGTAATAATTGGTGGTTGGTGCTAGCCTTTTTACTGGTTAACAGTAAGCCCCAGCCTTAGTAATGGATGCTGTCAATCAGATAGCGGCCATTACACTGGTGGTAATAATGTATTAAAAAAAAACACATGGACATAAGAAACATTTTTTAATTGAAATAAAAACTCCCTCACACAACCCGCTTTCACCATTTTATTTAAAAAAATAAATAAAAAAGCATAGTTCATCAAAGTAGTCCACTAAATCTATGGCGTAGTCCAAACGGTCCATTGGAACCACCCGGAAGAAAAAAATAAAAATAAAGAGTATGAAAAAAAAAAAAAAAAATATATACTTTCCTGCAACGCACTAAAAACTAGAGGTCAAAGCAAAATAATTCCCCTTCATGTAACCCTGCTACCTGTCAACTGATAAGTCATTCACCAGAGGGAAAAATGTTTCCACATGGCGGAATGCCAGGCACCAGGCTCAGGTGAAGCTTTCTTTCACTCCACCATTGGGAAAAAAAATTTCCTATGTTGGAAGATTTTTCCATTGACATGTAGCAGTTCTATAGGGGTGGTGTTAGGGAGGGCAAACTCAGCAATTGCACAGTGCCCCCAAAATTGGCCGCTACTCTTGGGCAAGTGCTGTGTGCTTGCCTCCAGGTTAAAATTTGCCAGCCAGCCCTGGGCCGTTGGCACCCTGCCCCACCATTTTCTCTCGTAGACCACAGCCTGGTTTAGGCCTGCGGTCTACAACAGTCCAAGAGCACGCTATTGACGTCAGCGGCCTAGCGCGATTACGTCACTGCATCATGCCATCCGCGCTGGGCCGCTGAACTCAGCAGAAAGTCAGAACGTCCGGCTGCGGTTACTCGGATAGACTTGGGGGGGGGGGGGCGTCTTTCTATAGTTCGCCTCAGGTAGCAAAGGGGCTAGGTTTATCCCTGGTCATGAGGACTCGACCACCTCATTCAGCAGTATCCCCTACACTCCTTGCACTCCTATACACTTCATGTCTGTCATACACGGATACTGGCTGGTGACCGGCTCATGCAGCTTTATGTGTAATACCCCATGTGTATAAGATATGGTAGGACCATTGTACTTAACAAGCACTTTTTACATTTTGTGTCTCCCTTATTTACTCATAGATTGTAAGCTCTTGCGAGCAGGATCTTCACTCCTCTTGTATGAATTGTATATTAGTTTTGTTACTATGTAATGTCTGATATATAAATAAAGATTATTATTACCTTGAGGATGCAGTAATGAGGAATAAGGTTATTTTCACAAAATTATTTCTGATGGGGCATACTATTTACAGTAAGTACGGTTTTGAAAACTGGTCACACAGACATGACCTCTGCTGCACTGGAAGATTGTTCGGGTTTTTTGTTTTGTTGATTCATATTACATCTGTCCTTAATAGCAAGAATTTACAAAACTCCAGTGTCTGCTTTAGACATTACAGGGTCATAGATCATATTGTTTTCTATTCTGCTTAAACAATAGTTTATGGTTCTGAAAAGCGTGATTCAAGTGTCCGGCATCTGAATGGTGGTTCATACAGAAATATGTTTGCTTTAGCCCCTGTTTACACTGAGTTTTTTTGCAGGCAGAAAAATCTGCCTCAAAACTCCTTCAGGAATTTTGAGGCATATTTTGCCCTGACTTCAGCCTGTGTGCCGCGTGCAGAAAACACTGCGAAAAACGCTTTCTCCTCCTCCCATTGATGTCAATGGGAGGTCAGTGATAAAAACACCCGAATTAAGGGCATGACGCTGCTTTTTCCCGTGAGCGTTTTTTTCCACTCGCGGGAAAATAACACCTCCGCCTCCCATTAAAATCAATGTGAGACATTTTCGGCTGTTTTTTGGTGCGGTTTCCGCATCAAAAAACGTGCCAAAAAAACTCTGTGTGAACAGGGTCTTTGTCTGCCTCGAGTGCTTCCTGTTATCACACGATTCTGAGCCATGCCTAGTTCATCAAGCTACTGCTAGTTAGGTACAAGGTATACTATCTGGCCAAAGTATGTGGGCACCTGACCATAACACCCATAAGAGCTTGTTGGAAATCACATTCCATAACCATGGACATTAATATGGAGTTGGGTCACTTTTGCTGCTATATCAGTCTTCACTAACACTCTCCACTCTTCTGGAAAAACGTTCCACTGGATTTTGGTGTGTCTGTCGGAATTTGTGCCCATTCAGCCAAAAGAGAATTTATGAGGTCATGCATTCATGTTGGATGAAAGAGTTCCAATTTGTATCAAAGATGTTTGATGAGGTTAAGGTCAGGACACTGTGCTTCCACACCAAACTCACCCCACCACGCCTTTATGGACTTTGTTTTGTGCACTGGGGCACAGTAATGCTGGAACCGAAAAGGGCCTTTCCCAAAATGTTGGAAGCATACAATTGTCCAAAATGTTTTGGTATGCTAAAGCATTAAGATTTACCTACACTAAAACTAAGCGGCCTAGGCCTGAAAAACAACCCCAAGACGTAGATGGTAGGTAAATGAATGGAATTTCTCTGACACTTAACTGGTGTGCACAGAGAACAATTGCTTTTATTCCGGTTAAACCAAGGTTGGGGGGGTCTAAAGGGGTTTTACACAGGACGATTATCGGGCAGACCAGCATTAATATAACACTCGTTGCCGATAATTGCCCTGTGTAAAAAGTGCAGCGATCAGCAGATGAACGAGCAAAGGCCGTATCATTTTAAAAAAGTGAAATATTATAGTTGTCGGCAGCACATCTCCCTGTGTAAACAGGGAAACGCGCTGCCGACATGATATTAATGGATGGGAACGAGCGTTCGGAGTAACAACCGCTCGTCTCCATCGATAGCTCCGTGTGACAGGAGCAAACGTGCGCCGATCAACAATGTCTCGGTGTTAAAGGGCCTAAAGAGATCATCATATTTTTCAACCTTACCCCCCCCCCCTCACAGATTATGTATTTTCTTTGTCGGATTCCTATGTTGATGCCCTCAGATTGCTCACCAATCAGTAATTGCTGCTGGAATGGAGAAAAAATGCACACCAAGAATTGAAAAATAGCAAATCTTTAGAAAACACGTTGTTGGAGCTAGCTAGTCAAAGTGCTGTAGTAAAACAGGTATAGTCGGGAAAGTTCAGGAGTTATAACTAGGTAGGCAGGACATACCTAGTCAGAAGTGGCAGAATACGAAGCCGGGTATATCATGCATATGTCATTGGACAAGCCAGGAGCCAAAACCAGGAACAAAACATACAAAGTCATACAGTGTGCCAGAGGTCAAACCCGAGGTGGTATGAGAAGCCCTGCAGCTTCAGGCTGTCCGTAAAGTGGGAGTTGTTTATACGTTTCCCTTCATAGGTGATGCCAACTGGAGGGAGTTGGAAGTAATTTCATCACCTATTTTAGTAGGGGCAGCCACTCTTTCAGTTCACGCTGTAATGGTGAACCTTTGCAGTACAGTGGTTATAATAGGAATCTTGAAATATGAGGAATAGCCATTAGGCCCCATGCACATGACCGTAAAATATCTCCGTATTACGGTCCGCAATTACAGACCCATTCAGTTCTATTGGCCGCGGATACCTTTCTGTATCGCTACGGATAGGTGTCCGTGCCGTAGAACTGCACTGTAAGGGATAGATACTTTGGGAGAACGGGCCGAAAATGCGGACTGCTTACTTGAGCTTGTCTTGTATCAAACACATTCTTTTTATTAACTGGTAAGCAAATTCAGCAATAATAATGCTCCCTGTTCAGTGATGAGCCTACCAAATGCATTTTGCAAAGAAATAATCCATTGCTGTTTGGTCAGTAGGAATGTATGGTAACATTTCCAAAATGATGTCATCTAGGAGATATTTTTGTGTAAAAAACAAAGATGGGGATAAAGGACGAAGGCAGGGCTGTAGGGGTAATACTGAGGGACAAGATGTTGTTTAAGGTTCCATCTAATATTGTGTCAACTTGCAGGCAATAAGCTCTAATCATAGGAATGGATTATATCATGGCCGAGGCGAGGGGTATGCGGTCGGCTAGGGCACCATTAGAACGGGGGGGGGGGGCGCAATTTGTGTATTAAAAAGAAAAAAAACACTCTGCTGTTAAATTTATTAAATCCCTGAATTGGGCACCAAGGGAGTTTGTCCTAAATATGACATCATTTTGGATCTTCTGGTTTATATCAACACTTCCCAAGATACTCAAAAACATCATTTATATAGTAAAACTAAAATACCAACAACGTCACAAGAATTTTCAGTTCACATATTTTTACAGCACAAATAAGTGACGTACCGTAGTAGCATTCCTTTTGGAAATAACACATAACACATTATAAGCAAATATTCCTCAATTTGAAAAGTTTTTTTTATGTGCATAGTGATTTGGCCATACTACTTATGTCGTCTTTTATGTTAAAAAAATAAAATAAAAAAAGAACTTAAAAACAAGACACTAAACATAGCTATTAATAGATCTGTTAACCCCTTTAGGACACAGCCTGTTTTGGCCTTGTGGACACAGATGATTTTTTCACATCTGACATGTGTCACATTATGTGGTAATAACTCCGGAACGCTTTTACCTATCCAAGTGATTCTGAGACTGTTTTCTCGTGACATATTGTACTTTATGTTAGTGAAAAAATTTGGTCGATAAATTCAATATTTATTTGTGAAAAACTTACCATTACCATTTTTCTAAATTTAAATGTGTTTGCTTGTAAAACACATAGTAATACCACACAAAATAGTTACTAGTTAACATCCCCCATATGTGTACTTTATGTTTGCATCATTTTTTTTCACGTACTTTTATTTTTCTAGGACGTTACAAGGCTTAGAACTTTAGCAGCAATTTCTCATATTTTCAAGAAATTGTCAATAGGCAATTTTTTCAGGGACCAGTTCAGATCTGAAGTGGTTTTGAGGGCCTTATATATTAGAAAGTCCCCATAAATCACCCCATTTTGAAAACTGCACCCCTCAAAGTATTCAAAACCACATTCAGAAAGTATTTTAACCCTTTAAGCGTTTCACAGGAATTAAGGCAAAGTAAAGGTGAAATTTACAAATTTCATTTTTTTTGCCGCAATTCATTTGTAATAAAAAAAAATCTGTAACACACAAAAGGTTTTACCAGAGAAACGCAACTCAATATTTATTGCCCAGATTCTGCAGATTTTAGAAATATCCCACATGTGGCCCTAGTGTCCTAATGGACTGAAGCACCGGCCTCAGAAGCAAAGGAGCAGCTATTGGATTTTGGGGCCTCCTTTTTTTAGGAATATATTTTAGGCACCATGTCAGGTTTGAGGAGATCTTGTGGTACCTAAACAGTCGAAACCCCCAAAAGTGACCCCATTTTGGGAAACTACTCCCCTCAAGGCATTTTTCTAGGGGTATAGTTAGCATTTTGACCCCACAGTTTTTTTGCCGAATTTAGAAGAATTAGTCTGTGAAGATGAAAATCACCTATTTTTCTGTGGAAACATAGAATTTTTTCATTTTTATAAGGAATAAAGGAGAAAAAGCACCCCAACGTTTGTAAAGCAATTTCTCCCGATTACGGCAATACCCCATATGTGGTCGTAAACTAATGTTTGGACCCACAGCGGGGCTCAGGAGGGAAGGAGCGCCTTTTGGATTTTGGAGCGCAGATTTTGCTGGATTGGTTTTCAGTGCCATGTCGAAGGGACCAAAACAGTTTAAACCCCCCAAAAGTGATCCTATTTTGGAAACTACATCCCTCAAGGAATTTTTCTAGGGGTATAGTGAGCATTTTGACCCCACAGGATCTTTTTTAGAGCTAAGGTGACCAAAAAACAAAGATTTTGGCGCTTTCAATTCTTTATTTCTTACAGCGTTCACCGTGCGCAATAAATTACGTTTTACTTTATTCTGCCGGTCGGTACGATTACGCCGATACCATATGTGTATAGTTTTTTTTTAACGTTTTGCAGCGTTTGCACAATAAAATGACATTTCTATAAAATAATTTATTTTCTGAGACACGCTATTCTGAGCCGTAACTTTTTTATTTTTTCGTCAAAAAAGCTGTGGGAGGTCTTGTTTTTTGCGGGACGGGTTGTAGTTTTTATTAGTACTATTTTGGGAGGGGTGGTGACCAAAAAATAGCGATGCTAACATAGTTTTCCGTTTATTTTGTTTGGGGCGTTCACCGTGCGGAAAAACTAACATTATAGTTTAATAGTTTGGGTCGTTACGAACACGGTGATACCAAATATGTGTACTTTTTTTTTAACGTTTTCATTTTTTCCCTATAATAAATGACTTATTATAGGAAAACAAAAACTTATTTTTACACTTTTATAAAACATTTTTATTAACTTTTTACACTTTCTTTTTTTGTTTATTAAATTTTCTTTTACTTTTTACACTTTCTATTTTTGACCTGCAGCTTTGATCGCTGCTAGAATACATTACACTACCTAGGTAGTGTAATGTACTCCAACTGTCAGTGTGACATCACAGTCACTCTGACAGTTAGTCTACGAGGATCAGCAGAGGCTGATCCTCATAGGCTTCCATACATGGCAGACCAGGAGGCCGTTGCCTGGCCTCCGGATGCCATCGCAAGCATCAGCAGCCCCCACGATTGAATGGGGGCTGCTGATCGGCAACACTGGAGTGTCAGCTGTCGGGGACAGCTGATCTCCAAGTTCCCGATGCACACTGTCGCCGACAGTGTGCATCGGGAACGACACAGTGACTTCCTGTCACTCTGACAGGAAGCCTATCAGGACCAGCCGAAGGTTGGTCCTGATGGGCTTCCGTCCATGGCAGACACGGAAGCCATTGTTTGGCTTCCGTTTGCCATACTAACTATCGGCAAACCCCGCGATTTCGGACCGGGGTCTGCAGATATGTTAGAAACCCCCAATATTCGGCGATTGCACCCGATCGCCGAATTTAAGGGGTTAATTCGCCGAAACCAGCGGCAAAGGACCGCTGGTCGGCAAGAGTGGAGTGTCAGCTGTCGGCGACAGCTGACCTCCCGGTTCCCAGTGCACACTGTCGCCGACAGTGTGCACCGGGACCCACTCAGTAAGGGTATGTGCACACACACTAATTACGTCCGTAATTGACGGACGTATTTCGGCCGCAAGTCCCGGACCGAACACAGTGCAGGGAGCCGGGCTCCTAGCATCATAGTTATGTACGATGCTAGGAGTCCCTGCCTCGCTGCAGGACAACTGTCCCGTACTGTAATCATGTTTTCAGTACGGGACAGCAGTTCCACGGAGAGGCAGGAACTCCTAGCATCGTACATAAGTATGATGCTAGGAGCCCGGCTCCCTGCACTGTGTTCGGTCCGGTACTTGCGGCCGAAATACGTCCGTCAATTACGGACGTAATTAGTGTGTGTGCACATACCCTAACTGTACGTCCTTGTGCACTAAGACACTGGCAGCAGGGACGTACAGTTGTGTCCTGGTGCGCCTAGGGGTTAAAGAGACATACCAAAACAGATTTGTATTTTAAGCTGTTTGCTTATATTCTCAGGGTTTTCTTGCTACATTTTTTATGCTAACATTTCCTCTTTAGAGTTATTTTAATTTGTTTGTGTTGAAAAATAACTGAAGCAGCAGACGCTCCACCTGGCAAATGTCTTTGTAGACACAACATTCCTGTCTATTCTGTCAGTGTTCTGGAAATGCTGTATTGTGTGACTATTTTTGCAGTCATAATATGATGAAAATCTAGGGCATAATATATTGTCAGTATTGATGTAAATAGAACTATAGTAAAACACCAAAATGATCATGTTTTTTTTCCTGATAAATGCTAGAATACATTCAAAGACATTTATGAAAACTGATAAAGCAGCCTGTAGATTGCAAAGGAAAACCCCTATATCTAATAGTATATCTGGTGAGTCCTCATGTAGTAGTTCTTTAGCGATTTTGCTGCAATGTATTGGCTCAACTTTAATCCTGGATTTTTAAGGAAAATTAAATTGCAAGGCCGGGTTCACACATAGCGTAAATACTGTGGATTTCATTGCTTAAAATCCGCAACGTAATACAGTAGCAGCAGAGTGGATGAGATTTGAACAAATCTCATCCACACGTTGCGTATATTATAAGCGGAAAAAACGCTCTGAAAATGTACCTGCTGTACAGTTTTTTTTTAATCCGCAGCATGTCAATTGTATTTGCTTAATCATTGCTTTTTTGTTGTGGGGTAAAACCTGCCAAGAAATAGCAGATGTTGCGATTTTTGCGGCGGAAATTCTGCGATACCGCTGCAAAAATTGCAACCCAGAAAGAAAAATAAATTCTTATACTTATTCAAAACTCTGTGCTTCTTCATCCAGGCTGGCCTCCTGGGATGACGTTTCATCCAATGTGATCATTAGAGGACATCAGGGGGTTAGTATGCACGTTTTTTTTTTCTATTTGGTTTTCTGCAGCAGACATTACGGGTGAAAAGCTGAACCACAAATGCACCAGGAATTCCCTGCGGCCACCATGGCGGATATGCTGTTTACCTTTACGCAGTGTATCCGCACTGTGTGAACTTACCGTAACAAGGGTGTATTCACACATACAGGTTTTGATCAGGTTTTGTTCAAGTTTTTTTTGCAACATTTTTGAAGCGAAAACTAGGAGTGGATTCATATAAGAGAAGTATTATCTTTCCTTTATATTTTATTTTTCTTTATTATCTACTCTTAATTATTCAGTACATCGGAAAAATAAGCTTACTCTATAAAAATGTTTGATATATCAACAATCCTGCTACTACTCTAGGATGAACAGCTTCTACCATAACCTTCTGTCTTTTTTACCCTTCCGTTGTAGACTGCAAGCCCTGGCGGGCAGGGTTCTCTCTCCTTTTGTAACAGTCTGTCAATTATTAAGCCCGTGCTTATAAGGAGCGCACATTCTATCTCCCCTAGCCTCTTCGTAGCTATCCAGGCCGTTATCTTACCTGGGAACCTGCCATACGGCTCATGTTCCCCCACTAGCAAAGGTCACCCTGCCGGACGGCTCGTGGCTTGCTCGCTGTGGCCAACCAAATCAATCCGCCCTTCTCAAAGTGTAGTGTCGCGATCCGCCTTACAAAGTATTGTAACAATAAAAAACATTCAACAGGGAGGGAGGGTGGGTATCTTTGCTTTCTTCCAGCAACTGACTAGCTTCTTACCCGGCTGACACTTATCTAGCCCTCTCTCCCCGCCCACTTTACCTAGCCATCTAATCATTTGGCGCGCCTTTCCTACCAAAACGCCCCTTTTCACTATAGGTGGGCTTCCTACCCAGGGCACATTAGACTTATCGGCGCCGTGCCATGCGGCTGCCACCATTTTAAGCCTCCCTAAGAACAGCTAAGGGAGACACATGGCGACCCTTATGCCTCCTTGCTCTGATTTGTTCCGAGCTCGTCGCTCTTTGTCTTTGTTGTTTTTATTGTCTCATGTTATGTACTTAAAACCCTTCTCATATGCACATTGCCCTTAGACTGACTTATATGCTGACTTAGACGATTATGAATTAGAGGACGCTGGCAAGGTTAAGCCCCAAGATCTCCATGTTAATCCCAGTCAAGTAGGACACTGGGTAGTGGGAAATTGGCGCATCTCTCAGCAACATTTTTATTTTCCTTTTTTACAATTTTATTAATCAAATAAACATACAGTGATAAGGGGAGCCCGACCAATCGCGACACCACACTCTATGAGCCAGGACACGCCTGGCCCTGGCCCGCCTACACAAGAACCGACCGGACCCGTCTGCCTTCGGTCGCCCCTGGGCAGCCGGCAGCTGACCAGCTACCCAGGCCGTGATCTTACCTGGGAACCTGCCATAGAGCTCGTGTTTCCCCCCACTAGCAAAGGTCACCCTGCCGTACGGCTCGTGGCTTGCTCGCTGTGGCCAACCAAATCAATCCGCCCTTCTCAAAGCGTAGTGTTGCGATCCGCCATCAAAAAGTAGGGCTCCCTCCACCGCACCC
Source organism: Rhinoderma darwinii (assembly GCF_050947455.1). NCBI lineage: Eukaryota > Metazoa > Chordata > Amphibia > Anura > Rhinodermatidae > Rhinoderma > Rhinoderma darwinii. The sequence continues at coordinate 308,301,175 of NC_134687.1, forward strand.
TACTTCCCCCCCCACCCCGATGTAGACCCTGCTTATCTCCATACTCTCCGCTGTATGATTTCCAACCAAAACACCTTCAAATCCAGCCACCGGGCTGACAGTCCGCCACCACTACCATAACTTCCTGTATCAAATCAAACGTATTTGCTTGTGATGTAGTTGCCGCCTACCTGCATGTAATACCATGACAACTGGGCTGCTGCCACCTTTAGTCATCTCCTCAATGAGACGCCTCATCTGTGACTGCCGCACACCCTCTCTTCCTGTGCCCTCTTGTTTTAATCCTGCTGGTCAAACATTCCTAGCTGCGGACCATATGGTCTCCTTTGTCCCCTCTCAGCAGCCCCTTACACAAAGGAATGTCCCAGGATCCAGGCATTCCTACAACCAAGCATTTTCCACATGCTCCATACCGTGTTCCCAATACATTGGCTGCTGTTGACTTCCTCACCTCTTGTCCATGCCGCTAGGTACTAGGCTCCAACGGATTTTCAATAAGCTGTTCTAAAATTGGGTCATAAACTGGCAAAGATGGTTAGGACACACGCCCCCATATTTTTGTGCATTGGGCACCAAAAGAAAATAAAGTTTCCCACTTCCCCCTGGATAGGGCATCTGTGATGGCATTGTTAAACCCTGGTACCTGCTCTGCCCTGAAATTGATGTTATATTTCATGCTCACCATGGCCCATAGCTACCGACTCGTGTGTGAAGTGCCGCAATCCCACCACAAAAAGTAGGGCTCACCCAACTGCCCTACTTTGCCCCCCCACCACTTACGAATCCTTCAAACGTCTGATGTTGAACAGACCATCCTCTCTGAACGTCCCTTACAGCTCAAGTGCTTGTGCTGCACCACCAAGCACACTTTTTCAGCCAGCCATGCTCATCTGCACCCAGCTGGCCCCCAAGGTAGCTGTTGATCATCCTGACCAACCTTCGTGGCTACCTGACCATACCACCCTTGTTTGACAAATTTACACCTTCTCCTATGAAGATACCATTACCCTGCCAAGTCCAGGTCCTTGTGCTTCATGACCTGTAGGCGCTCTATAAATGGCGAAATCCTGGCTTCTTTCACTGCTTCCCTCTTGAGTCCTGTAAGCACAAAAACTTCTGCAAGTCTCCAATACCACCCATGCATGCAGACCCTGTCCAGGTAATACGATAAACACTAATGCAAGCAGGTACCGAATTATTTAAATTAAGCACACAACACGGCACTACCGTTTGGAAGACATTTATCAACAAAGTACTTGCCCCTAAACCAACAACCAGTATATTTAAAAACCTCAGAGAGCAACAGCAATAGCCTTAAGCCTAGCCATTAGTGCTCCTGTCCCGCAACACCTCACCTGCATCTGCTATAAGGTAATGATTCTATTCGTATTGCATCAATTACCAAACACCCTTCTGCATAGAATAGATGCTGGATTATCTTGTACTTCCCCTTCTCCTTTTTTGAAACCATCCCTTTGGTCCTGCCATTCTCAACCTTACCTCCTTTACTAGTTAATTTGACTAATGTTGCTGGCGACTCATCTTCTGACTTCAAATTTCTTCCTTGCACAACCACCCTTAACTACCTTAAAAACCTAAACCTAACAGCATTCTCCAGGAATTCCACTTTCTCCCTATCTGGATAATCAGCAGCTACTTAAACTGTTAAATGTTCACCTGAAACTACGTCTTCAGCAAATTCACAAAAATAAATCGTCCTGGGCTTCCCTTGAAATTTCTTTCCTGCACATTCTACTTGGGAATGACCTGCCCCACACTTGGAACATGCATGCAAATTCCTGGTCGCAGTCACTCTCATTATAGGCCAACTGACCATCCTTCCCTTACTCCCGTACTTACTTTCTCCTTGTATATAAATCTTGACCACAGATCCAAATCATTCTGACCAAAGCTAGACATTTTGCCCCCCCCCCATCTTTTTTCTGAAGGCCCTATCATACTCTAACCAGCCCATTCCGCTATAAAAAGCATGTGCGTCCACCACCAGATCCATGTATTTTACAAATGCCCATATTGCTTGTTTTACTATCCACCCACACTCTGGCGTACACCAGAAAACACATTATTCCTTCCACAATAGTTTTCCACTGTTATCTATTTGTCTGGCTAAACCCCTTCTCCTTAGCTACCTCCACTTCCTTAGCCAAAACAAAGGCAACCACATACTTTTCCTCTCTAACCCATCTCAAAACCTTTTGTGGCAAATGTGCATATGTGGGCAACAATGGACAGGCATCGGTATCCTGCTTCCCCAACCGCTAGTCCTCTTTCTACTAAATCACTGTTCTGAACCCCCCCCCCCCTGAAACAAAATGAAAGCCTTATATAATGTTATATATTATATCATATAGTGTATTTTATTTGAATGAATAAAAAATGGAGGGTCATGGGATTAGTTGCATGTCTCAATGAAATGCGTCGCATTAGTATGCAAGACACCTATTGTTTAATCTGACTCTCACAACAAGGGACTCAGACATTCACAGGAATCTCTTAAGCGTCGTTCACATCTGCGCTAGGGCTCCGTTCCGTCTGAGCGTTCCGTCGGAATAGAGCCCTGACAGACACAAACGGAAACCGTAGGTTTCCGTTTCCATCACCATTGATTTCAATGGTGACGGATCCGGTGCCAATGGTTTCTAATTGTCTCCGTTGTGCAAAGGTTCCGTCGTTTTGACTGAATCAACAGCGTAGTCGACTACGGAGACAAACGGAAACCATTGGCACCAGATCCGTCACCATTGAAATCAATGGTGATGGAAATGGAAACCTATGGTTTCCGTTTGTGTCTATCATGGCTCTGTTCTGACGGAAAGCTCAGTCGGAACGGAGCCCTAGCGCAGATGTGAACGAAGCCTTATAGATGCTAACCAGTAGTGGGGACAATGTAACTATTGTTGATGATAATCAAAAAGTGTCTCTGTAAAGTTTATTGCTCATGACTGTCTGTGTACATATCTCCATATAAATCTCAGAATAACTGTAACAGTCATTTTACGCTTTATGTAATAAATTTTTATACACTCACTCTTGTATTTAATTTATTGCGCTTAACTTTAGAATCTAACCCAGTAAGACGGTGGAAGAGAAAATCTCTTACACCCCCGACAGATACAGCTCCTTTACTTATTTGCTCTTCCCTTCACTACCTTTAAATGTTTTTCTTTTTTTTGGTATTTTTTTTTTACATGTTAAGCATTTTTCCTTAATTACTGCATTACTTCTCATCCAAACACAAATAATGCCCATCCAATGAATCGGAATCAGACTCACCCAGTTGTTGCATCCTTCGGTTTCCAGGCTCTTAATCACTCCATCCTGGGTTGCTGGTCGCTGGGCTGGCTTGCTGCAATCCCTCCTCTGCTTGTTGTGCTCTATCACTGCTTCGCTCCCTGCAACAAAAGATATTGTGCGAGTATGTGTTCCTATGTGACCCTTCTCCTGCCTTAGCCCAGACCTTTCCCCTTGGCTCAGTGATAATGCTTCCTTACTGTTCAATTGCTGAAAGGCCCCATAGCCCATTGCTAAACCCTCACAAACTGCTCCCAAACCCTGGAACTACTAAGTAATCCCCTGGCAGGCCTTGATGACAAGTCCATGGCATCTAGCCTGATACATATGAGCACCATTGCCCCCGGCACAAAACGCCCTCCCAGGAAAAATTTTCTTTGCATACCTATATCTCTATACATGCTGGGCTCTGGCTTAAGGAAAGAAATATCCATGTCCTCCCCACCACCCCCAGGCTGGGCTGAATATAACTTGCTAGAACCTGCTCCTAACTGCAGGTGTACCTCTGACTTACCGGGTTTGCTGGCTTCCATCTGGGGACTCTATCTTCCTTTTCTGCCCCTTCATTTGAGAAACTCCCAGCTCACAGTCAACGATATTCTCAGTGGTCCTGCTCATCTTCTCTGGTCTCTTCAGCACAATCCAATCTTGCTTTTCCCTGTAAACAGAAACAAAATTATCTTTTCTATCTTCCAGCAACTGACTAGCTCCTTACCTGGCTACCCCTTATCTACCCCTCTCTCCCCGCCCACTTTACCTAACTAACTAATCATTTGGCTGGCCTTCTTTACTGAAACGCCCATTTTCACTACAGGTGGGCTTCCTAGCCAGCCCACCTTAGACTTGTCGGCGCCACGCCATGCGCCGGCCGCCAATTTAAGCCTCCCTAAGAACAGCTAACGTAGACACATGGCGATCCTTATGCCTCCTTGCTCGGGTTTGTTCCGAGCTCATCACTCTTTGTCCTTGTTGAGTTTATTGTCTCATGTCATGAACTTAAAACACTTCTCATATGCACATTGCCCTTGAATTAATAATAATAGTGACATGAATCTATGCTGACTTAGAAGATCATGAATTAGAGGACGCTGGCAAGTTTAAGCTCCAAGATCTCTATGTTAATCCCAGGCAAGTAGAACACTTGGTAGTGGGAAATTGGCCCATCTCTCAGCAACATTTTTATTTTCCTTTTTTTTGTCTCGGGATTTTGACTTTAAAGCAAAAATTCTAAAGTTTAGTCTAAGCAATTATAAATGATATGTTGTATGAAATCTTGTCGTATTGAGCGGAAAGAAATACGATTTTATTCCAATATAATGCTTGGACAATGACCTGTGACACATAATGTGGCTGGAAATTTTTGGAATGGTTCTTGGTCTTTCTATGTAAAAGATCCATACTTTGATGCTTCTATGTGGCTGTTTTGATATTCAGATCAGAAGAGATGTACTCTTGAGTGTCCGTGTGTATACAGTTGATCATTGTTTTACAGAGCTAAATTGTCTTGACCGTGTAAGAATGATCATTTTGTCTCAATGTTTTTGTTGCTCTTTGACCACTCATTGGCAATTGCTTATACCACTTTATGACTGTTTAGGCTGTAAAATGACTTTATTGTCCTGTAAATTCTTTTCTGCTTTACACAATGGAAAAACCTCTTTCGTCAATATCTGTTTGGTCAGTTATACTTCACCTAGTTTCTAAATGGTCTTGGCAAAAGCTTAATTTCTGTTATCGAAACCATAGCTGTCTCTAGTGAGGAATATTTTGAAAAGAACAAACTAAGAAAATACACAGATTTACTTGACCATAAGTAAAAAATTCGGCTGTATTAACAGTACAAAGTCAAAAGAGAAATACATGAAAATCTATTCATATTTTACCTGCTTCATTGACCACTCAACACCTGAAGCCAGAGATACAGAATTTACCATCTGTTAGAGTATTCTGGCCATGCTGTGGTCAAGTAGTTTGTACTTTCCTTTAAAAATCCACTGCTGAAAATAAAAGAAGGGTCAGGAGCAGACATAATAATATCACAAAAGGAAAAAGCAAAAGTGCCACACATGTCCTTCATCGTGCTCAGCCACAAGCAGTCTGTCTAGGTTACTTTTGTTCATTTGTCTGATGATACATTCAACTTTTAATATACGCTACTGCAGGTTCAACAGCTCAATGTTGCCGTAAATTGTGTCCCCTATTTCTGACAAATAGTGTCATAAGTTTTCCATTGCCAGTTTTAAAGTGCCTCTGTCAGATGATAAAGAACAAGGGCATCTTTAATATACTCATAAAGAGTCAAGCCAGTAACTGGTAAAAGCTGCCACAATATAGCAACCAGAGCCAGAGTATGGAGGGCTGTATACTCTATTGGGTATCCAGCTAAAAAATACATTTGTAATGAGCATTGTGAGCTGCAGTCTGCTAGTCGGCATCTCCCAGCCAATGGGCATCACCAGGAATGTTCTCAGTCATGATGTTTGGCTAAAGGCAGCTTGCAATATTCCGAAATGTCCTTTTCAGCTCAATGCCAGGCAGTTTATTCAGCCCGCCCCCCTCAACCCAAAAAAACTTCCGAAAATGCCTCCCATTGGTTTCAATGGGAGGCAGAGGCACTTTTTTCCTGCGAGCAGAAAAACCGTCTCGTGGGAAAAAGAAGGTACATGCCCTATCTTCGGGCGTTTACGCCTCCGACCTCCCATTGACATCAATGGAAGGCAGACAAAGCGTATTTCACGGCGTTTTATGCCCACTATAAGGGTGAGTTCACACTGAGTTTTTTGCAGGTAGAAAATCTGGCTCAAAATTCCGTTTGGAATTTTAAGGCAGATTTTGGTCTGCCTGCACGCAGATTTTCGCGACGTTTTTCATCCGTGGCCATTGAGCGCCGTGCTCAATGGCCACGGATGAAAAACGTCGCGAAAATCTGCGTGCAGGCAGACCAAAATCTGCCTTAAAATTCCAAACGGAATTTTGAGCCAGATTTTCTACCTGCAAAAAACTCAGTGTGAACTCACCCTTATAGTGTGAGTTCTTAGTACCCAATAGTCTCTTCCTTTTATAAGCATCTGATGCCTTTGTTATTATCTCGTGGAAACATATTGTATTGCACAAAATGAGTTATTTTCTTATATTATGTTAAATATTGTGATTTTTTATTTTATTTTGTTTAATCATTCTTATTAAAACAATGATAAATGTTTGGCAAAAATCAAAACAACGTTCCACCGGATAAATGTGTGTTCACATCAGCGTTCGTTCCCGCTGAGGGGTTCTGTCGGAGGTTTCCGTCAGGTTAACCCCTCAGCGGAAAGTCAAACGGAAACCTCAGCTTCTGTTTCCCTCACTATTGAACTCAATGGTGACGGTAACCTAGCTAATGGTTTCAGTCTGTCACCGTAGTGTCAGGGTTCCGTCGTTTTGGAACCCCTCAGCGGAAACTAACGCTGATGTGAACAGGCCCTAAATCAAAATGTCTTCAATGCATAGCCACAGGGCTTTAGGCACAAAGCACGGCTCTATACTGACACAGAGGATAATGATATTATGACAATAGAAATTAGCAGCGATGGAAACCATCATCTACAGCAGGGGTCTCAAGCACACGGCCCGTGGGGCTGTCATCTGCGGCCCGCGGGACACAGAGCCGCTAGTATCGGCTCTGCTCCGAGACTCTGGAACTCCCTGACATCGCTGTCCACATATGAACAGCGATGTCTGGGGCTTCCCCAGAGCCGGAGTCCCGAGCAGAGCGCTGGTGTCGGCTCTGCTCCGGGACTCTGTGGAATTCCCTGACATCGCTGCCCATATATGGACAGTGTGTCAGGGTCTTGCCCAGAGCGGAGCAGAGCGCTGGTGTCGGCTCTGCTCCTGGACTCTGTGGAATTCCCTGACATCGCTGTCCACATATGAACAGCGATGTCTGGGGCTTCCCCAGAGCCGAAGTCCCGAGCAGAGCGCTGGTGTCGGCTCTGCTCCGGGACTCTGTGGAATTCCCTGACATCGCTGCCCATATATGGACAGTGTGTCAGGGTCTTGCCCAGAGCGGAGCAGAGCGCCGGTGTTGGCTCTGCTCCTGGACTCTGTGGAATTTCCTGACATCGCTGTCCACATATGAACAGCGATGTCTGGGGCTTCCCCAGAGCCGGAGTCACGAGCAGAGCGCAGGTGTCGGCTCTGCTCCGGGACTCTGTGGAATTCCCTGACATCGCTGCCCATATATGGACAGTGTGTCAGGGTCTTCCCCAGAGCGGAGTCCCGGGCAGAGTGCTATTATCGGCTCTGCTCAGGGACTCTGGGGAAGCCTCTGACATCGCTGTCCATACATCGACAATGATGTCAGGGGCTTCCCCAGAGCAGGAGTCCCAGTGATGTCAGGAGCACAGCTGGAGTCCCAGGAAGAGCCTACTAGCGCTCTGCCTGGGACTCCAGCTCTGGGCAAGTCCCTGACATCACTGGGGCAGCCTCTACAGAGGGAACTGGGGCAGCCTCTACAGAGGGCACTGGGGCAGCCTCTACAGAGGGCACTGGGGCAGCCTCTACAGAGGGCACTGGGGCAGCCTCTACAGAGGGCACTGGGGCAGCCTCTACAGAGGGCACTGTGGCAGCCTCTACAGAGGGCACTGTGGCAGCCTCTACAGAGGGCACTGTGGCAGCCTCTACAGAGGGCACTGTGGCGTTATCTACAAGTGGGTGTGTGACAGTATCTGAAAAGGACACTGGCATTATCTAGGGGTGTGTTGCATTATCTACAGAGGGCACTGTGGCCTTATCTACAGAGGGCACTGTGGCCTTATCTACAGAGGGCACTGTGGCCTTATCTACAGAGGGCACTGTGGCCTTATCTACAGAGGGCACTGTGGCCTTATCTAGGGGTGTGTTGCATTATCCACAGAGGGCACTACGGCAGCATCCATAGAGGGCACTGCGGCAGCATCCACAGAGGGCACTGCGGCAGCATCCACAGAGGGCACTGCGGCACTATCTAAAAAGGGGCTGCCCAATCTTGACATGTGTGCTAACTGAGCCGCTGGACTGCATTTAGCGACACTTAAATTGGAAAGCTGGATTGTTGAAATAAGCACGTGGAGAAATATCTCAAATTTTAAACCTAGCGGTGGTATTATAGTAATGTAGTATTATTATTCTAGTAATATAGTGTTATAGTAGTTCAAATAACTAATTGATTAACAATAATTTTGTATTGTATCAAATTTGAAAGCAATGCGGCCCGTCAACTTCCCATTTTTTCTATATGCGGCCCACTTACCCGGCCGAGTTTGAGACCCCTGATCTACAGTATGTATTTACAAGGTTGTGAGGAGACTGTGCGTTCATTTGACCAATACAACATATGTTGTGTATTTTTTTACATTAGTATGTTACCTTTTAAATGTGATAACCATTTAAAGATTTTATTTTCTAGGATTATGAACCAACAATATTCTACCCTAAGAAATCAGTAGATAGTGTCTATAAGGACTTGACAATTCAGTGTGAGAAGATGGACATTCCTTTCCTGTCTTATCTTCCAACAGAAGTAAGCAATTCGATGGACTAATAATAATAATTCTATGATGATGATGATGATGATGATAATAATAATAATAATAATTGATTTCATCCCTTAACGATCGGGCCTGAATGGCCTTAATGACCAGCTAAACTTTTCAGTTTTTGATTCTCTGCGTTTTAGCAGCCATAACTTTTTTATTTTTTCATTAACGTGGCCGTATGAGGCCTTGTTTTATGTGTGACAAATTTGTTTGTTTCGTCTGTGTGGTTTGGGGGATAGAAAAAAAAACCACTGTTTAAGTTATATAATTTATTTTTCGGCGTGAATATAGGAAAAATCGATTTTTGGCATTGTTTTTTCTGTTTATTTTTTAACCCGTTCATGTTTCACGCTAAATAACCTGTTTCTTCAGATTATTACGGTCATGTAGATACCTAATATGTGTAGGTTTTTTGTTTTTATGTAATGTATGTATTTTTTATTACAAAAATCCCATTAAGGGATAACTTTATTTTTTACTTATAAAGTATTAGCATACTCCTGTATGCTAACATGATCTTCTGTGTCACTTTGACACTGGCTGCTGTTATACAGCACATAGTGTGCCCTAACAGCAGGCATACTGAGCAGACAGCCCTCGGGTCCTTTGTAGGTCCCCGGGGCTGACTGCAGACCGATTCCCCAGTCTACGATCGCATCACCGGGTTGCCGGTGACGCGATCGAAGAGGGGAGACCCCTTTGATCATGCCGCGGTCAGGGACCGTGGCGATCAGAGGGTTAAGCAGCTGGGGTCAGAATGTTTTCCGACCCCAGCTGTATTCAGCAGGCTGCTCTAAGGTCAGGAGCTTTTAGTTACAGCTCCTGCTTAGAGGATGAGTGCTCACAGAAGTATCTTCAGCCTCTTCTACAACGACAACAAAATACGTTGCTGTAGATGAAGCACCTACACCACCATCAAAAGCATTTCATGTTTTAGTCTCACATTTCTCAAAAATAAAAAAATTGTTTAGATGCTTTTTATTTATTTAATCATTTAAAGGAACACTCCATTAAAAAATGAAAAATCAGTCACGACATAGGGTTTATATGTATTCCTTACTTTTACCTTATATAGTCTTTGTAGTTCCTGCTATTTACTGTTACTACAGATTTTCTACATTGCGGTACTAAGTGTCAGCTATCTCCATGACTCCTTGACATTGAGTCAGCCGCGTGTTAATTACCTCTCATTACATAGATATCAGTGGGCAGGTGCACACAACTACGAAAATTAATCTGAAACGATGCGTCCTGACTGACAGAAAACATCTTAACATTCTCCAAGCCCCATCATCACTGCTGTCCTATTAGTATCCTGCAGGAGAGTAGTAATCCTTGTAAAATTATGTAGTTCTGTGTGTGTATATTTCCTATATTGGCTGAAACACAGGTCAGGGCAACCCTGCTCTATTGTTATGGCTAGCACAGGTTTAGGATGTGGCCTAGTAAGGGACACCAGGGGATTCCTGTAATGGCATCATTCAGGTAAATTAAACTTTGAGGGCTTTTTGAAGCTGAAATGTTGGTTTTTCACTGGAATGACACTTTAAGTTGAAGAAACTATAAATATGCACACTCGACTTGAACAGCCATGCAATAAGAAGAGGGAGATAAGCCAACAGACCAAGTATGTTGAAATCCAACACAATACACTGCTCTCCAGTAAAATAAAACAGAAAAGTAGCATTCTTGTAAAACCAAATTGGTACAATACAGGTAAAGAAGGGAATTGACCGCATTCGCTAAATAGAGAGCCATTTTCACCACAACCACTCTATATAAACAATTGATGGCATGGATAGTGGTTGCCTTGTTCCGTTACGTTCAGCACCAAGATCTTGACAACACTTTAGCTGATGGAAATCACATGAAATGTTGTCATCAAGCTTCCCAATCGAATTTCATCGTAATACTTCTAATAATTGCAACTCATAAGAGGCTGCGGTGTCCAGAAGTGACAAGACCTAAATTCTTCCTTTATGTGCTAAATCTGTATCAATTCCTTACCCAGAAGTTCTAAATTGCATTCATCCATTTAAAGGGATCAAACGGGCATAGACTTGGTATAACAGACTAGAGCAATAGGAGATATAACGCCGATAGAAATATAGAAGGTGACGGTGAACTAGTATACTGTTTGGTGTATGTATAAGAAACATTGTCCTTCTTATAGTACCAGATCTTTCCTATAAAAACAAGAGCATTCTTGATAAATACCGCCCTAGTGGTTCTGAAAAAGTGAGTTCCTAATATTTTCTTGTGTACTTCAGGTGCAGTTAATCAATGATGCATACAATTTGGTGGTGGATGCAGTATTGGGTGTAGAAGAAGACACGGGAGAGTTGAAAGAACCATGGGCAACAATTCTGGCAACAATGAAGCAGATAAAGATACCAATCATTAGTCTGGACATTCCATCAGGTGAGTAGCTGAAATGTATCAATAACTAGATCAAAATACTATATTTTCTAAAAAGAAGAATGTAAATACAAAATAACACAGCAAGATAGTAAATATAAAAGGTCATACACATAGAATTCATGAGATTGAATCTACATATCAGAAACGGAAGTTCGTTTTTTGCCCGCGGCCATTGAGTGCTACGGGCAAAAAACTCAGCGAAATACGCTCTCTCTGCCTCCCATTGATGTCCCAGAGGTCAGAGTCGTAAACGCGCGAAGATAGGGCATGTCTCTTCTTTCTCCCGCGAGGCGGTTTTACCGCTCGCGGGAGAAAACCGCCCCCGCCTCCCATTGAAATCAATGGGAGGCATTTTCGGCCGGTTTTTGACGAGTTTTGCGGAGCGGTTTCCGCTCCAAAAAGCTCGTCAAAATACTCTGTGTGAACAGACCCTTATAGTACTGCTGCCCCTATAAGTGTCAGACTGGCTATTGGTCATCATTCTGTCACCAGTGCCACGATGCAACTGTATCTTCTGCACTTCATATAGTTACACCCCTGCAGCTCTGACAAACAGATCACACCTGCTAGGGTCAAAAAAGTTTTGTTTTAAAAGATGACATCCATGAACAGACGTTCTCCCTGTTTTTCCCACAGTACCTATAGATTGTCTAGATTTTCAAGGAAACTAAGACTATCAAATATTAATGCCAGTGTCAAGCCTTACTTGTAAAAAAAACAACAACATTTCTACCCACTAATTCATGCCAAACCAGATGCAGCCTATATTCTTTAGGTCCTAATAAAAAATAAGTTTCCACATTTTGGCCAAACTAGTTTTCCTACCTAATAACCTAATGAAATGTTACAACAGAGATTGGTTATTGTAATGAATGTTGTTTTTTTGTTGCCACTACAGTTAAAGGGGTTATCCAGGATCAGAAAAGAAAAAACAGTCTGCTATTTTTCCAGAAACAGCGCTACTTCTGTCCATGGGTTGTGTCGGGTATTGCAGCCCAACTTCATTTAAGTGAGTGGATTAAAGCTACAATACCGGACACAACCCATGGACAGAAGTGGTGCTGTTTCTGGAAAACCGTAAACCCTTTTTTACTCCTCTAAATAGTTACATAGTTACTTAGGTTGAAAAAATACACACATCTCTCGAGTTCAACCTTTTTCAGACTTAGCTGTTTGACACAGAGGAAAACAAAACACAAATCCACTGGCCAATTGTTGCAAACTTTGCCTCATGATGACTCTGTGTGCGGAACCCGAAGCAAGTTGCAGTAAGTAAATGAATATAAAGGATCTAGTCTAGTTGACAGTAAACTTACGTAACTGTAGCAACCAGTGTCAAGCTGCTGCTGCCAGGGCAAAAAGAATCATGGGGTGCCTTAAAAGGGGCATAGATCCACATGACAAGAACATAGTTCTACCACTTTATAAATCACTAGTCAGAACGCACATGGAATATTGTGTACAGTTTTGGGCACCAGTGCACAAGATAGACATAGTAGAGCTTGAGCGGGTTCAAAGGTGGGCAACTAAAGTAATAAATGGAAAGGGTGGACTACAGTTCCCAGAAAGATGATCAAAATTAGGGTTATTTCGTTTAGAAATAATATAGCTGAGGGGTGACCTAATAACTTTGTATAAATATATCAGATGTATCGCTCTCATGATCTATTTATACCCAGGAATGTAACTTTAACCAGGGGACATCCTCTACGTCTAGAGGAAAAAAGTTTGTCTACACAAATATAGAAGGGGATTCTATACTGTAAGCGATAAGGTATCTGAGAAACACTTGCAGTGATCGGGTCTCGGCGCCTGGCTCATAAGTTAAAAAGTCAATTATTTTTCTCTTTGATCATGTAATTATTTATTGAGACAACGCTTTTCAGGACCGAACTGGTCCCTTCATCAGGTCAGTTTAAGGACACAAAAGGTATAGGCTTGATTTTTATACATCAAAACCCGGGAGAACTGAGAGTATTTTCAAAAAGGACAAGTGAGATAACGGTTGTGACGTCACATCGCTTTGATGCTCTCGATATCGGCAAAAAACATTGATACATTTCACTCAAAGTAAAAAACACTTGTACATATATATATATATATATATATATATATATATATATATATATATATGGAATATTTTTTAATTATTTTTAACAGTCTTTTGTTTTTCATTGTTTATTCATTGTTTCATGTTTTATTTCTCGATGTTGCATTTTTTTCGATTCATCTCCAGTTATGTTTACATCCGGTCCTCTAAATCGACTGACGTAATTAAATTAATAAACATACATACAATTTGACACAGTATTACAGAGCCTTCATTAATGAGCATTTATTCACTCTCCTAGTGAGTACCGATATAAATAAACAATTGCTTAAATTATACACTACTGTTCAAAAGTTTAGGGTCACTTAGAAATTTCCTTATTTTTGAAAGAAAAGCACAGTTTTTTTCAATGAAGATAACATTAAATTAATCAGAAATACACTCTATACATTGTTAATGTGGTAAATGACTATTCTAGCTGCAAACGTCTGGTTTTTAATGCAATATCTACATAGGTGTATAGAGGCCCATTTCCAGCAACCATCACTCCAGTGTTCTAATGGTACATTGTGTTTGCTAACTGTGTTAGAAGGCTAATGGATGATTAGAAAACACTTGAAAACCCTTGTGCAAACAGTTTTGCTGTTTAGAGTAGCTATAAAACTGACCTTCCTTTGAGCTAGTTGAGAATCTGGAGCATTACATTTGTGGGTGCGATTAAACTCTCCAAATGGCTAGAAAAAGAGAGCTTTCATGTGAAACTCGACAGTCTATTCTTGTTCTTAGAAATGAAGGCTATTCCATGCGAGAAATTGCCAAGAAACTGAAGATTTCCTACAACGGTGTGTGCTACTCCCTTCAGAGGACAGCACAAACAGGCTCTAACCAGGGTAGAAAGAGAAGTGGGAGGCCCCGCTGCACAACTGAGCAACAAGACAAGTACATTAGAGTCTCTAGTTTGAGAAATAGACGCCTCACAGGTCCTCAACTGGCAGCTTCATTAAATAGTACCCGCAAAACGCCAGTGTCAACGTCTACAGTGAAGAGGCGACTCCAGGATGCTGGCCTTCAGGGCAGAGTGGCAAAGAAAAAGCCATATCTGAGACTGGCTAATAAAAGGAAAAGATTAATATGGGCAAAAGCACACAGACATTGGACAGAGGAAGATTGGAAAAAAATGTTATGGACAGACGAATCGAAGTTTGAGGTGTTTGGATCACACAGAAGAACATTTGTGAGACGCAGAACAACTGAAATGATGCTGGAAGAGTGCCTGACGCCATCTGTCAAGCATGGTGGAGGTAATGTGATGGTCTGGGGTTGCTTTGGTGCTGGTAAAGTGGGAGATTTGTACAAGGTAAAAGGGATTTTGAATAAGGAAGGCTATCACTCCATTTTGCAACGTCATGCCATACCCTGTGGACAGCGCTTGATTGGTGCCAATTTCATCCTACAACAGGACAATGACCCAAAGCACACCTCCAAATTATGCAAGAACTATTTAGGGAAGAAGCAGGCAGCTGGTATTCTATCTGTAATGGAGTGACCAGCGCAGTCACCAGATCTCAACCCCATAGAGCTGTTGTGGGAGCAGCTTGACCGTATGGTACGCAAGAAGTGCCCATCAAGCCAATCCAACTTGTGGGAGGGCCTTCTGGAAGCATGGGGGGAAATTTCTCCCGATTACCTCAGCAAATTAACAGCTAGAATGCCAAAGGTCTGCAATGCTGTGATTGCTGCAAATGGATGATTCTTTGGCGAAAGCAAAGTTTGAAGGAGAAAATTATTATTTCAAATAAAAATCATTATTTCTAACCTTGTCAATGTCTTGACTATATTTTCTAGTCATTTTGCAACTCATTTGATAAATATAAGTGTGAGTTTTCATGGAAAACACAAAATTGTCTTGGTGACCCCAAACTTTTGAACGGTAGTGTATGTATATAACGAAATATTCGTACCAAATTCCAGAAATACAGAAAGTTTTGAAGCACCTTGTGTCTTTTACTTCCGGTAGTTTCAGGTGATTTGGAGATTCAATTGGAACACACATACCGGATATAAACAACGGGAGCAGACTTGGACATTTATACATGCCACTGCACGTGTCTGAAACGCGTAGGCGAAATACGAATGCGATTTACCCTTTTTGCACTTTGATACATTTTTTCAATTTGTTATATAGTAAAATTGGAACCGTGATTCCTTTTATTCATGCACAAGCGCTGGATCTTAGTCTTTTTTTCTTCCACTGGAAGCTATGCAATGGTCGGTGCCGGAAGCAGATGGCTCTGTACACTGTATAGCGGCTGTGCTGGGTCACTGCAGCTCTGCTCCTATTCACTTGAATAGGAGCAAAGCAGCAGTACTGCAGCACGGCCCCTATACTGTGACTGGAGCCATCTGCTTATGGAACAGATCCATACATTGCTTCTAGTGCCCGGAGGCAGTCGTAACAGCTTATCAGTGCGGGGTGTGGGTGTCGGACCCCCACAGATCATATACTGATAAAACATAATGCATGGACAATCCCATGCCTGGACAATCCCTTTAATGCGGAGTGAATAGTTAGAAAGGGATGGGGGCTAATAAGTGGAGAAAGAGGCATTTTTCTCTAATATGATATATTACAAAGTTTCTTATATTCATTAATACTATTGTTTCATGCAAATTTTGTCGAAAGTTAGTGACCATTTAAGAACACCTTTCATTTTGTCTACAATAGGAAATGCTGAGTATTGCCTGTGAGGGAAGGATAACTCTCCAGGCTTTCTTTAATGAATCAGATCCAGGAGTCCTTTCCGCAGGTTTCCTGCTTTGTTGGATAAGAATGAAGCAATAAAATCATAGGGACTTTTTCCAGCTATAAACAATGGTCGTTTCCTCAGCTTGCTCTCATGTGAATCCAAACTATATCTGTTTGTGCAATTTGCCATATGCATGTGGAGAGATTTATCAATGCAATTATGCCAATGGTATAATTTCAATATGAAAAATGTCTAAAGCCATATTTATGATGTCTTCCTTACACTTTTCCTTTTGTTTGTGTCATGAAAAGGGAGAGAGAGCCTCCCAAATGTAACAAGGGTACTAATTGTCACGATCCATGGGTATGTGGACCCACTAGGCCACACTGCCGTAGTGAAATAGCAGCTGGCCAAACAACAGTCTATACAAAGTCCTAGTACAAGAGTACCTTAAATAGTCCAGACAGCAGCAGAGGCTTAGGCACAGATGGAACTTGAAGGTAGATGACGCCACACATGGCGGATGATATCAGGCGTGGCAGATGACACCAGACGTGTATGACAGCAGGCATGGCAGGTGGCACAACACTACTCTGACACTCGATAAGGCTCAGAAACAAATACAGCACGGTATACAGGATACAGATAGCAGGGCACGGGAACACTGGGAACAGGGTGCAACTAAGGGATCATTTGCTAAGACTAACATTGGAATACACAACAACGCTCAGGGGCAAGGAGTGAAAGGGCACGGCCCTTTTTATAGTCCAGGGTGATCTGGGGATAATTAATTACATGTGCTTGCGCTGGCCCTTTAAGGCCGGGAACGAGCGCGCGCACCCTAGTGTTCACTGCAGGGCAGAGCGGAAGGAGACGTCGGCAGGAGAAGAGAGGTCTGCGGTCGCGGCCATCAGCAGGTAAGGGGAGGAGGTGGTCCGCGACCGCGGCCGTTACACTAATGCAACTATTATACTAAGCCTTTCCTCCAATTTTCTAAGGCAAAGTGGTGGTGCCAGGAACAACTCAGGATTCAGTAGAATGTAGTGTATAGAGTGCACATACTATATTAATTCTTCAGACTAGCATATCACTCAGCAGTACAACAGTTTTCATAAGTATACCCCAATGTTTTATTGCCCCCTTTTGGAAAAACTGATGCTTAGGGTGTCTGATAACCATACAGCCTTGCTAACACTGTGTATCTGCTTTTACCTTATGGCTTTAAGTCCGTAGGGGCATATTTACGAATACTGCTGCTCTGCCAAGTGATACACTAGTAGGTAATTTAAATGTAGTGTGCCGTGTATTCTCCAACCTGTTATAGCTCACCACCACTTATCTCTGGTGGTGAGCTGCAACAGTTGTTTTTTTTTGTAATTTAGTCACATTCCTAGTAACTTAGAAGCCACTCCACCTTTTTTGGACACTGCAGGTTTTAGAAAAAAAAATTCAGGACTTAATGAATATGGTGTTCAGCCTGAAAGCCATTCTTTTGAATGTAATTGCACTAGAAAACTGTCAGAATTGCATTGAGAAATATGACATATCTTTAGTT
Organism: Rhinoderma darwinii; assembly: GCF_050947455.1. Lineage (NCBI taxonomy): Eukaryota > Metazoa > Chordata > Amphibia > Anura > Rhinodermatidae > Rhinoderma > Rhinoderma darwinii. The sequence continues at coordinate 308,318,815 of NC_134687.1, forward strand.
CTTTCTTAGGGTATGTTCACGCGGCTTATTTTCAGCCGTTTTTCGGGGCGTAAACGTCTCGAAAGACGGCTGAAAAAACGGAAGCTGAACGCCTCCAAACATTTGCCCATTAATTTCAATGGGAAAAACTACATTTCCTTCCGCCGGGCCGTTTTTTATGCGGCCGTTTGAAAAAACGGCACGTAAAAAAACGCTCTGTAAAAAGAAGTGGCTGTCACTTCTTGAGCCATTTTTGGAACCGTTTTTCATTGCGTCAATAGAAAGACAGCTCCATAAACGGCCGCAAGAAACGTCTCCAAAAACTTTTGTGGTTTCAAAAACGGCTGAAAAGCAGAGGCTGTTTTCCCTTGAAAACAGCTCCGTATTTTACAGCCGTTTTTAGTTTTGCAGGTGAACATACCATTAGGGTATATTATTACATGGCAGATTTGTTGAAAATATTTCTGTGACTGTCCCGTTCAGTTAAATGAGGCTTTCAAAAATCCATGCAGATGCTAAAGAGACAACCTCATTTAGATATATGAATCGATTTTTCAGTTGCTGAAAGTTCTGCAACAAATCTGCCGCATGTGAAAATGCCCTTGAACTTCCATTAAAGGGGTGATCCCATGAAAGCCCCCTATAAAAAGCCTTTGCAGACCTTTAGTAATTAGCTAAACAAGTAATTTTATGGAAAATCACTGATTAAAACTTTTTTTTTTACCCATCCTGGGCCATGTACGCACCCTTTTTTTTTGTGTTCATAGCAGTGTCTGTGCACGAGCAACAGTGCACCACACGTGGCTCCTCTCCTGCTTGAACTCCTAATAGTGAGTTGTTTCCAGCCCTGTTACTACACCCCTACCCTGTTTCCCAAGGCATAGCATTGCCGTCTTCCTCCAATAAGACAGCATACACGCTGCTTTAGGGTATATTCACACGCAGCGTTTTCAGATGTAATTCGGGCGTTTTACGCCTCGAATTATGCCTGAAAAAACGCCCCTAATACGCCTACAAACATCTGCCCATTGCTTTCAATGGGAATTACGATGTTCTGTTTCCACGAGCCTTTATTTTACGCGTCGCTGTCAAAATACGGCGCGTAAAATGATGGCTCGTCAAAAGAAGTGCAGGACAATTCTTGGGACGTTTTTGGAGGCGTTTTTCATTGACTCCATTGAAAAACAGATCCAAAAACGGCCGCGAAAAATGCGAGTTGTTAAAAAAACGTCTGAAAATCAGGAGCTGTTTTCGCCTGAAAACAGCACCGTATTTTCAGACGCTTTTGCTCACTGCATGTGAACATACCCTAACAGGTAGATCAGTGCATGGCTTAGGGTATGTTCACACGCAGTAGCAAAATACGTCTGAAATTACAGAGCTGTTTTCGCCTGAAAACAGCTCCTGATTTTCAGACGTTTTTGTAACTACTCGCGTTATTTCGCGGCGTATTTTACGGACGTTATTGGAGCTGTTTTTCAATGGAGTCAATGAAAAACGGCTCCAAAAACGTCCCAAGAAGTGACATGCACTTCTTTGACGCGGGAGTCTTTTTACGCGCCGTCTTTTGACAGCGACGCGTAAAATTACACCTCGTGGGAACCGAACATCATAAAACACATTGAAAGCAATAGGCAGATGTTTGTAGAAGTAATGGACCCGTTTTTTCAGGCATAATTCGAGGCGTAAAATGCCCGACTTACGTATGAAAATGCTGCGTGTGAACATGCCCTTAGTGAGCGGGGAAGAGAGGCAAGAAGCTACTGCACATGCGTGTCCACAGCAGACCGCTGCAGAAGGTGGACAAAGATTGCGCGGATAACAGAAACTCCAGGGGGCTCTATCACTGACACCAAAGTAAGATATTTCAGCACTGATAGAGATTTTTTTTAATGGTTTTATTTCGCAAATATATTTAGGATCCTCTTACACGGCTCGACAAGGGCCATGTAAAAGAGCGCCGATCAATGAAACACCTAGTTGATCGGCGCTCGTTCGCTACTTTCACAAGGAGCAATTCATGGGGACGAGCGAATGTTACAATGATCATGTCGGCAGCACATCTACCTGTACACACAGGCAGATGTGCTGCCGACAACGATAATATTTCGGGCAGCATAAGGGTATGTTCACATGCTTAACCAAAAACGTCTGAAAATACGGAGCTGTTTTCAGTGAAAACAGCCTCTGATTTTCAGGCGTTTTTGAAGCTGAAAATGAAGCGGGTATGTCCACACTGAGTTTTTTGACAAGTTTTTTTACGCGGAAACCGCGCCACAAAACTCGCCAAAAACCGGCCAAAAATGCCTCCCATTGACTTCAATTGGAGGCGGAGGCGGTTTTCTCCCGCGAGCCAGGCGAAAGAAGGGACATGCCCTATCTTCGGGTTGTTTACGCCTCTGACCTCCCATTGACATGAATGGGAGGCAGAGAAAGCGCATTTCGCTGCGTTTTATGCCAGCGGCGCTCAATGGCCGCGGGCGAAAAATGCAGTGAAAAGCGCCGCGAAAATCGGCATGCAGGCAGAGGAAAATCTGCCTCAAACTTCCAAACGGAATTTTGAGGCAGATTTTCCGCCTGCAAAATACACCTGAAAACACTGCGTGTGAACATACCCTTAACGATACAATCAGCCGATGAATGACCATGTGCTCGTTCATCAGCTGATCACTGCCCTGTTTATACGAACGCTTGTTTGTCTGAAAATTGGCCCGTGTAAAAGGGCCTTTCGTTTTAAACACTTAATACTTTATTTGGGATAACCCCTATAAATGTCTTAAATGGAGACTATATGACTAACTGGTTGAATTGATTTAATATGCCATAACAGTGGAATAGTATAAGGCCGGATTCACACCAGCGTGTTCGGTTCGTAATATACGGTTCGTACCTTGGCCGCATTTCCCGGACCGAACACACTGCAGGGAGCCGGGCTCCTAGCATCATAGTTATGTATAACGCTAGGTGTCCCTGGCTCCCAGTGGAAATACTGTCCCGTATTAAAAACATGTTTACAGTACGTGTAATGGCAGGAAGGAGGTGAAGGGAAAGTGAGCCCTAATCTACCCACCGCCCTGTCCCTGCCTACTTGCAACGACCCGCCCTAGGCAACGGGGTACAACTGGGCGGCGGTCCCTACGCTGTCTAAGTGCACGGGAGAACAAACAGGGAACACGCAAGGGAAGGGGCAGTAGCCACGGAACGCCGCGAGGAAACGGAGCGGTGAATGAGTAGTCAGGACCAGGATGAAGTGGAGTATACCAAAGTGAGCACGGAGAAGGAAGCAAGCCAGGGGCAAAGCAAAGCAGGTTAAGCGGAACTGCAGCAAGGCAGAAGCACGGCAGAAGCAGGCTGGAGCAAGCAGCAGTGAGGCCAGGAATTCAGAAGAATTACAATCACTGAGGAAGAGAACACGGCAGGTAATAAAGGACAGGGGGCGGAGCTAACTCCGACTGACCAGGCCGCGATAGGCTCTCCCACTCCTGAGCCTGCCACCCTGGTTGGTGGGAGATGGTGTCAGTCGAACAGGTCTGGCCTCAGGTGTGGATTGATTAATCCCAGGAGTATACCTAGACGTAGTACCTGGCAGATCCCTAACAGTATTCCCCCTTTTATGAGGGGCCACCGGACCCTTACTAAGAGGACCCGGTTTAGTAGGGAAGAGAAGGTGGAACCTCCTGATCAATACCCCAGCGTGAACATCACGGGCAGGTACCCAAGTCCTCTCCTCCGGCCCGTATCCTCTCCAATGGACCAGGTACTGGAGGGAGCCCTGGACCATCCTACTGTCCATAATCTTTGCCACCTCGAATTCCACCCCCTCAGGGGTGAGAACGGGAACAGGAGGTTTCCTCGAGGGGGACCAGGACGGGGAGCAGCATTTAAGGAGGGAGGCATGGAAGACGTCATGTATGCGAAAGGATGGGGGCAGCTCCAGACGGAAGGATACAGGGTTGAGGACTTCAATGATCTTATAAGGTCCAATAAATCGGGGAGCAAACTTCCTGGACGGGACCTTAAGGCGCAAGTTCCTGGACGACAACCAGACCAAATCCCCGACAACAAACCGGGGGTTAGCAGAACGTCTACTATCCGCCTGAATCTTTTGTGCGCTCTGGGACGCCTCTAGGTTCTTCTGAACCTGGGCCCAGACAGTGCACAGTTCCCGATGAACATCCTCTACCTCAGGATTATTGGAACAACCAGGGGAAACGGAGGAGAACCTTGGGTTAAACCTGAAATTACAGAAAAACGGGGAGACCCCTGACGAGTTACTGACCCGGTTATTCAGGGAAAATTCAGCAAGGGGAAGGAATGAGACCCAATCGAATTGACAGTCAGAGATGAAACACCTTAAATATTGTTCCAGGGATTGGTTAGTCCTTTCCGTTTGGCCATTAGTTTCGGGATGGAAGGCGGAGGAGAAGGACAGATCAATCTCCAACTTTTTACAAAAAGCTCTCCAAAATAAGGAAACAAATTGTACCCCTCTGTCAGAAACGATATTGACTGGGGCTCCATGGAGACGCAGGATGTGTTTCACAAACAAAGAAGCTAACGTCTTGGCGTTAGGTAGCTTCTTAAGGGGCACAAAGTGGCACATCTTGCTGAAGCGGTCTACTACCACCCACACCACCGACTTGCCCTGAGATGGAGGCAAATCGGTGATAAAATCCATGGAGATATGGGTCCAAGGTCTCTGGGGAATGGGCAAGGAACGTAGTAGGCCCGCAGGTCGGGACCTAGGGGTTTTGGACCTAGCGCAAACCTCACAAGCGGCGATGTAAGCCCTAACGTCTTTAGGCAACCCAGGCCACCAATAGTTTCTGGTAATGAGGTGTTTGGTGCCCAAGATGCCAGGATGACCAGATAGAGCGGAGTCATGGTTTTCCCTGAGTACCCTTAGCCGGTATTGCAGGGGAACAAACAGTTTGTCCCCAGGGACGTTCCCGGGAGCTGCACCCTGATCAGCCGCGATATCAGAAGCTAAATCAGAATCCGTGGCAGAAACGTTTATACCAGGGGGTAAAATACAAGCAGGATCCTTCTCGGAAGGAGGATTGGCCATGAAACTACGTGACAGAGCATCAGCCTTAATATTCTTGGACCCAGCCCTATAGGTAACCAAGAAATTAAATCTGGTAAAGAATAGTGCCCACCGAGCTTGTCTAGGATTAAGCCTCCGGGCCGATTCTAGGAAAACCAGATTCTTGTGATCCGTAAGGACCGTTACCTGGTGTCTGGCCCCCTCCAGGAAGTGCCGCCACTCTTCAAAAGCCCATTTAATGGCTAGAAGTTCGCGGTTGCCAATATCATAGTTACTCTCCGTGGGCGAAAACTTCCTAGAGAAGTAAGCACAGGGGTGGAGATGGGTGAGGGAGCTGGTACCCTGGGACAAGACGGCCCCCACTCCCACCTCGGATGCGTCAACCTCCACAATAAATGGCTCCTCTTGGTTGGGCTGAATCAGCACGGGGGCCGAGATAAAGCACTTCTTGAGGGTCTCAAAGGCCTGGACGGCCTCAGGGGGCCAATGGAGGACATCAGCACCCTTGCGAGTAAGGTCCGTAAGAGGCTTAGCGACGACCGAGAAGTTGGCAATAAATCTCCTGTAATAGTTGGCGAACCCTAAAAAACACTGTAACGCCTTAAGGGAGGCAGGTTGGACCCATTCCGCCACAGCCTGAACCTTGGCAGGGTCCATGCGGAATTCATGAGGAGTGAGGATTTGCCCTAAAAATGGTATCTCCTGTACCCCAAAGACACATTTTTCAGTCTTAGCAAACAGATTATTCTCCCGAAGGACCTGGAGCACCTTCCTGACACGTGGGAGGACCAGTCCTTGGAAAACACCAGTATGTCATCAAGGTACACAACAAGAAAATTACCCAGGTAATCTCTCAGGATTTCATTAATAAAATTCTGGAAGACAGCAGGGGCATTACACAACCCAAAGGGCATGACCAGGTATTCGAAATGACCCTCGGGTGTGTTGAACGCAGTTTTCCACTCATCCCCCTCTTTGATGCAGATAAGGTTATATGCCCCCCGTAGATCGAACTTAGAAAACCATTGGGCTCCCTGAACCTGATTGAAAAGATCCGGAATCAAAGGAAGTGGGTACTGGTTCCTTACGGTGACCTTATTCAGGTTACGATAATCAATGCACGGCCTAAGACCACCATCCTTCTTCCCCACGAAGAAGAAGCCAGCACCTACAGGAGAAGTTGATGGGCGAATGAAACCCTTGGCCAGGCATTCTTGGATATACACCCTCATAGCTTCACGTTCAGGACATGAAAGATTAAATATCCTACCCTTAGGAAGCTTAGCACCAGGTACCAAATCGATGGCGCAATCGTAATCTCTATGGGGGGGCAACACCTCGGAGGCCTCCTTAGAAAACACATCGGCGAAGTCCTGAACAAACTCAGGAAGCGTGTTTACCTCCTTCCGGGGAGAAATAGAGTTAACAGAAAGACATGACATAAGACATTCATTACCCCATTTGGTAAGCTCCCCAGTATTCCAATCAAACGTGGGATTATGCAACTGCAACCAGGGAAGACCTAATACCAGATCAGACGATAATCCCTGCATCACCAGTACAGAGCACTGCTCCAAATGCATGGAGCCAACCAGGAGTTCAAAAACAGGAGTATGCTGAGTAAAATAACCATTAGCAAGAGGAGTGGAGTCGATACCCACTACAGGGATAGGATAAGGTAAATCAATAAAAGGCATCTTTAGAGACATAACAAATTCCACATACATGATATTAGCAGATGAGCCAGAATCCACGAAAGCACTGCCCGTGGCAGACCGGCCAGCAAACGAGACCTGAAAGGGAAGCAAAATTTTATTGCGTTTCACATTAACGGGAAATACCTGTGCGCCCAAGTGACCTCCCCGATGATCACTTAGGCGCGGAAGTTTTCCGGCTTCTTATTCTTGCGCCTGGGACAGGTGTTCAGTAGATGCTTGTCGTCCCCACAGTAGAAGCAGAGACCATTCATTCTGCGAAACTCCCTACGTTGTCGAGGGGACATGGAGGCCCCGAGTTGCATAGGTACCTCCGAGTCCTCCGTGGAGGGGCGAGGAGACGGGACCTCGGGGGGAATCGCAGAAAAGTCAGAGGGGAGCACATTGAAGCGTTCAAGCTGACGTTCCCTGAGACGTCGGTCAAGTCGTACTGCTAGGGCCATAACCTGGTCAAGGGAGTCAGAAGAGGGGTAGCTAACCAGCAGATCCTTCTGGGCGTCAGATAATCCTAACCTAAACTGGCACCTTAGGGCCGGATCGTTCCACCGAGAAGCTACGCACCACTTTCTAAAATCAGAACAGTATTCCTCAACCAGTCTCCTACCCTGACGTAAGGTCACCAGCTGACTCTCGGCTAAAGCAGTCCTGTCAGTCTCGTCGTAAATGAGTCCGAGGGCAGAGAAAAAACGATCAACAGAGGAAAGTTCAGGGGCGTCAGGAGCCAAGGAGAAGGCCCACTCTTGGGGCCCTTCCTGGAGTCGAGATATGATGATACCCACCCGCTGGTTCTCGGAACCTGAGGAGTGGGGTTTTAGGCGGAAATACAGTCTGCAACTCTCCCGGAAGGAGAGAAACGTCTTACGGTCCCCTGAGAACCGATCAGGTAACTTGAGGTCGGGTTCTAGAGGTGAGGTGAGGGGTACTACTAAGGCAGCGTCACCCTGGTTGACCCTCTGGGCCAGGGCCTGGACCTGTAGGGAGAGGCCCTGCATCTGCTGGATCAGGGTCTCAAGCGGGTCCATGATAGCGTCAGCGTAGGAGAGATGGTAGACTAGGTAAGGGCTTGTAATTATGTAATGGCAGGAAGGATGTGAAGGGAAAGTGAGCCCTAATCTACCCACCGCCCTGTCCCTGCCTACTTGCAACAACCCGCCCTAGGCGACGGGGTACAACTGGGCGGCGGTCCCTACGCTGTCTAAGTGCACGGGAGAACAAACAGGGAACACGCAAGGGAAGGGGCAGTAGCCACGGAACGCCGCGAGGAAACGGAGCGGTGAATGAGTAGTCAGGACCAGGATGAAGTGGAGTATACCAAAGTGAGCACGGAGAAGGAAGCAAGCCAGGGTCAAAGCAAAGCAGGTTAAGCGGAACTGCAGCAAGGCAGAAGCACGGCAGAAGCAGGCTGGAGCAAGCAGCAGTGAGGCCAGGAATCCAGAAGAATTACAAGCACTGAGGAAGAGAACACGGCAGGTAATAAAGGACAGGGGGCGGAGCTAACTCCGACTGACCAGGCCGTGATAGGCTCTCCCACTCCTGAGCCTGCCACCCTGGTTGGTGGGAGATGGTGTCAGTCGAACAGGTCTGGCCTCAGGTGTGGATTGATTAATCCCAGGAGTATACCTAGACGTAGTACCTGGCAGATCCCTAACAGTACGGGACAGTTTTCCCGCACCGAGGCAGGGACACCTGGCGTCATAGATAACTATGATGCTTAGAGCCCGGCTCCCTGCAGTGTGTTTGGTCCGGAAATGCAGCCGACATACGGAGCGTATATCACGGACCGAACACGCTCGTGTATCAGGGTCCTTAGTAAAACCAAAAATAGCTAGAAGATAATGACTAATCTATGTTATGCAGGGTAAATCCCATCAGTAGACCATGTTTGTAAATGTATTGTAGTCACTGCCAATTTCTCTAAAATAAATTTTAGATTATACTTATTAATAAAAAGTTAATTAGACACAACTTTCTTCCACGAATTTCTTTGTTTGAATTTCACTTTTTTTTTTGCAATGAATCTTCATTTGTATGACTGTGTCCGTGTATATGTATATATATATATATATATATATATATATATATATATATATATATATATGTATAGATATATATATACACCGTTTCGGGCAAGCAAATGAGACGGGGAAAAGCTATAGACTGATCCATCTGTTGGTGAGAGTGAGTTGGGGCGTTTGGACGTGAATTATCACTCTGTGCAGTCTTGGATTCATCTTGGACTCAAATTTTTCTACTGGGGTCTAACCAGCCAGAAGATGGTGATGCCGGGACCTGACCACCAGTGGTGGCACTGCTGCAGCCAGAGAAAGGACTGTGCAGCTTATGATCACTTCTCTGAAGACTGCCTTTCCAGCTGGGCCTCACAGTTTGAGAAGCACTGGTGTAAAGCATGTGAAAGCATAAGATCTATGACCCAACAGTACACTGGTCAACATATCTTCCTGTATAGCATAATAAACTAAATGATTTGTTGTATGACATAACACATTTAGTAGACCACATGGCTTTGATAGGTGTCTCGAGGGTAAGAAACTATGAGATGAGAGGCAGCAGACATGATGTCATGTGAAAACATTAAACGTCTGCCAGGCTGCATCTGGAAATCCATTCAATGGCAGGAAAAAGGTCGAAATGAAAGCATGGATCCAGATAATCTCAGGAAAAGAGAGGATTGTTAATTCCTTTTCTACCCAGCTATATTGTACCAAGCCCAGAAATACTTTCCTGCTAAATCCCAAAAAGCACCTTATAACAACAACCTTACTTGTACATGGATACATGATATATAGGATATAAAGAGATCTCTTGGCTGTCAAGAATTAAATCTTAGTTGTTTGTTTACCACATCTGTTCAATTGTTTTTGGGTGTTTTTTTCTTATAGTTGCTTATACTTCATTTTTATTTTCTTTATTCCACAAAATATATCCCTGTTGTTTTTCTTATTTTTTTTATACTTTGATATATCATCACTTCTGCTTTTGTTTGTGTTGTAGAAATAACTATTGAGGGAATTTATTAATTTTTCTACGCCAGTTTTCTGTTGTAGAAAAGTTGCAAATGGCACAGAAGCCGTAATTTGGGTTAAAATTGCGGCTTTTGTGCCGATTTCGACACTCACTGCACTCCTCCTAAAATTGTTAGAGCTTAGAGGAAAGGCAGGGTCACCCGCTGCCCAACAAGTTTATCATAATTTACATATAAAACTGATAAAAATGTTGGCGAAAATCTACTCTAGTTCAAAGCTGCCGTAGATTTGACAATGTGGCGCGTGGATGGGCAGAGATGCGCCTAATTTATTTAGAGGCGTGCGCCTCTTAATAAATCAGTCAGAATTTAATCCGTTTTATATTTTTAGACTTGTATATGAAACACGTCTTAATAAATTCCCCCCTTAATCTCTAGTTAAAAACCGAAAGCTCCCAACTCTTTCCCAGTATTTTAAATGAGCTCATCTGCTTCCATTGTAGAGATCTTGGAAAGCTATATGCTGTAGGAGCTACAGGTTTATTCCAGTGGTTGGGACTTAGGTGATAGGGCAGATAGAAAGTAATTCTGCACTCACTGTGTGCATCATCACGCAAAATAGAAAAAAAGCTGTCTTTCCAGTGCCACCCATAGGTGACTACCGCGTAAGTCAATGTCCGACCCTTTACGAAGCCCTGAAACATGACTCGTGTTACTAGCAAATCCAGCAATATCCATCTGCAAACAGCACTGTTTCGGAGTGGTTTCACCTTATCAGTACACAGTTTAGTTCTGGTCGACTGAGTGAGATCCCTTTGACGCAGGTACTGATTCTTCTTGTGGAGATCCAACTGGTAGGGGGTCTAAGGCCATGTTCACACTGCATATTTTGAGGGTTATTTCGGAGCATAAACGCTTGTATTATGCTCCGAAATACGCTTGAAATAGCTTTCCTTAAATTTTATTAGGAGATACACTGTGCAGTTCATATGAGGCATATTTTGACGCTGCTGAATTAAAAAGCGCCTGGTAAAAATGGACTTCATAAAAACGAGCGCCATAAGAAAGCAGTAAACTGCTACTAATCTACGCAGCGCCAACCACTGGATGAACCAGACACCAGGAGGTACAAGTGCCTGATGAAGGTCTAATATACGACCGAAACGTCGCACTAAACCTCTGGCATCAATTTTTGATCAAATAAAACCAAAAGATTTGCTAAAATCATCACCTTGTGTGCCGAATATTTCTTTACTACCCTTTGCATTTATGTTAGCGATGTACCTTATGAGGGCTCTATCTGCTACAAACAATTGGGAGGGTAACAGAGGGGTGCTGTCATAGGTTCTTGAAAAACCGACTACCGGTAAGTAATCAATCTTTTACCCTTTCACCTATGACAGTACCCCTGGAGATGTAAAATAGAAATCAGTATTTAGGGTGGGACCACAGCTTGTAGTACCTTTCTACCAAAGGCCAAGTCAGAGGCTGTATGCAGTTGTAATCGGTAATGCTTAATAAAGGTGTGAGAAGAACTCCACGTAGCAGCCTTGCATATCTGGTCTAGGGATGCTTCTGCTCTCTCAGCCCACGAAGTGGAAACAGCTCTGGTGGAGTGAGCTCCGAAGAACTCTGGAGGTTTGAGCTTCTGATTTATATAGGCTAATTGTATGGCCTGTTTAATCCACCTATCTATAGTGGCTCTACTGGCTGCTGAACCTTTGTTATGACCCTGAAACTGGATAAACAAATTATCTGAGGATCTTAGATCCTTGGTAATCTTTAGGTACTGGACTAGGCATCTCCTTACGTCTAGGCAGTTAAACTGTTATTCCCTCTGATTTTTTGGGGAGTCGCAAATGGAGGGAAGAATAATCTCTTGGTCTAAATGAAAGGGAGAGACCACTTTAGGAAGAAATCCTGGTAAGGTTTTTAGGATGACTGTATCCTCTAACAGTAGGGTATGTGCAGGAAAGGCAGAAAGGGCCTGAATCTCACTCACTCTACGGGCTGATGTAATGGCTAACAAGAATGTCATTTTAAGTGTCAGCATTTTCATAGAGATAAAGTCTATTGGTTCAAATGGTGGATTTATCATAGCCTGGAGAACGATGTTTAAGTCCCAGGGAGGAACCGGGGATCTTATCTGGGGTTTAAGTCTGCAGGAAGCGGTTAGGAATCTCTTAATCCAGGGGTGGACTGCTAATTTAGAATTAAAAAAGGAATTTAGAGCAGAAATCTGAACCTTTAACGTGCTAGGCCTAAGGTTTTTATTTAATCCTGCCTGGAGAAAATCCAATATTAAAGGAATATCTGGTTTGGTTAAAGGATTAATATCCCTGCCTGCAAATTTCAAAAATGCTTTCCGGGCTCTCAGATATATTTTTGAGGTAACCTGTTTTCTACTGGCTAGTAGGGTGGAAATGACAGATTCTGAGAATCCTCTTTGCCTAAGGATTATCCTTTCAGTTTCCAGGCTGTCAGATAGAGTTTCTGAATGTCGGGGTGCATTACTGGGCCCTGGTATAAGAGATTTAGTATGTTCGGGAGAACCCATGGTTGGTCTGAGGACATCTTTCTCAACCACGTGAACCATGGTCTCTTTGGCCAGAAGGGGGCTATTAATATTACACTGGCCTTGTGTTCTCTGACCTTTCTGATCACTATGATGCATAGCCCCTCTCTTGACTCCAACACTGGGAGAATGCGTCTATTGCTGTTGGGTATTCTGAGGGGTCTAGGGAGAAGAATCTTTGGGTCTTTCTGTTTTCCCTGGACGCAAGTAGATCTATTGATGGGGTCCCCCATTTGAGGATAATCTTCTGAAATACTGCTGTATTCAGACACCATTCTGACTGGCGAAGCCTTTCTCGGCTTAGGAAGTCTGCCACCTGGTTGTCTTTTCCCTTCAGATGGACAGCTGATAGGGTCAACAGGTGGTGTTCTGCCAGATAAAAGATCTGTGAGAATAAGTCCATCAGCAAGGCTGATCTTGTACCCCCCTGACGATTTATATAAGACACTGTGGTCGTGTTGTTGGAATAGATTAAGTGTCGAACTGAAATTGCTGGTATGGAGCCATTCAAGGCCTGAAGAACTGCTTCCAGTTCCCTGAAGGTGGAGGATCTCTGAACGGTCCCTTGATCCCACGGACCCTGAAGAAAAGAGGAGTCGTAATGAGCTCCCCACCCCTAAGGACTCGCATCTGTGGTAATGTTGAGTGTAGGGGTTAACTTCCATGGAATACCCCGCAAGAGGTTCTCCCTGTTCAACCACCATCTGAGAGACAGCATGGCCGTGGATGAGATGTGTAGGGGTTGGTCTAGGGAGAGACTGCTCCTGTCCCACTGATTTAAAATGTCCCACTGTAGGGCCCTGGATCTGAAGTGAGCCCATAGTACAGCTGGGATGCATGACGTCATGAGGCCCAGGACTGACATAGCCTTCCAGAAAGATGTCGTATGGCCTAAGTAGAGTTCTGATACTCTGTCTATCAGGGGATTGATTTTGCCATCTGCTTTTAGGAGTCTAGCAGAATTCCTAGGAATACACATCTGTTTGATGGGTTTGAATTTGATTTTTTAAAATTTATGTTCCATCCTAACCTTGTTAGTATAGCGCGAACTATCTCTATTTGTAGGGTCAAGGCCTGAGATGTTTCTGCGGCTGGAGGATGTTGTTCGTCCTGATGTAAGAGGTCATTTCCGCTATTAGTTTCGAGAATACCCTTGGAGCTTGTGAGATGCCAAAGGGGAGGTCTCTGTATTGTAGGTGAAGTAAAGACCCTTTCAGGGTCACTGCTACCCTCAGATATTTTTGATGAGGACGGCATATGGGTACGTGGTAGTAAGCGTCCTCCAGGTCTATTGATGCCATCACACAATCCCTGGAGAGGAGATTTATATTTGAAGCAATGCTCTCCATGCAGAATTTTTTGTAGGTCAGATAAAGATTCAAGCCTTTTAGGTTTATTATGACCCTGTGTCTTCCTCCTAGTTTGTTCACCAGGAAGAGAGGGGAATAAAAGCCCTGACCTACCTCTGCACTTGTAACCTGAACTAGGACTCCTTTTTCTATGAGTGACAGGACTTCTAATTCTAAGACTTTCTGCTCCTCTGGGTCCCTTAAAAGCCTTGTGGAAAAAAATCTGTCTTGGAGAATAGACCTGAACTCTAGCACGTACCCTGTCTATATAATTCCTAAGATCCAAGGATTCGCCGATATTCTCTGGCAATCCTTGAAAAACAGGGAAAGACGACCCCCCACCCTGGACCTTTTGGCTTCATTGTTGGTCTCTATTTTTAGCTTCGTTTTGGGGCCTGAAGAGGAAGGCCTTATTCTTCCTTGTAAATTTTGAGGATCTAAAGTCCTGTCCCCTAGGGTTAGGTCTTTTGTTATTAGGCCTTTTGTGATGAAAGGAATCTTTTGTTGGTCTTGCCTGTGTAGGGAACCCCTTTCTGCTATCTGACGCTTTTTCTAGTAGGTCGTCAAGCGGGGGCCCAAAAAGATAATCTCCAGAGCAAGGAATAGCGCACAGCTTCCCTTTGGACCCAGTGTCTCCTTTCCAGGTTTTTAGCCAAATAGCTCGTCTAGCGGAATTTGACAGGGCTGCTGATCTGGCGGAAAGGCGTACAGAGTCTACTGAGGCATCTGCCAAGAAGTCTGCAGCCTTGGAAAGCATTGGAAGGGAGGATAAAATTTGATCCCTAGAGGTCTTGTCTTTCAGATGAAGCTCTAATTGTGCGAGCCATATTTTTAGAGATCTGGCCCCGCAGGTGGCTGCAATGCCCGATTTAAAGGCACCTGTAGAAGCTTCCCAGGTCTTTTTTAGATAGAAGTCGGCCTTCCTATCCATGGGGTCAGACAAGGAGCCTTGATCTTCAAAGGGAAGGGAGTGTTTCCTTTAAATTTTAGCCATTGGGGCGTCGAGTCTAGGGGTGTTATCCCAGTCTTTACATACATCGTCCTCAAAGGGATACTTCCTTTTGAGGAATTTGGGAATACCTGCTTTCCTATCAGTAGTTTTCCATTCTCTTTTAATGATGCTGGTTATGTTCCTATGGATGAGAAAGGTTTTATTCTTTTTAGGCCCTAGTTCTTGAAACATTATGACCTGGACAGACCGAGGTTCTTTTGGATCATCAATGTTCATAGTTGCCCTTACAGTCTTGAGGAGTAGATCTATGTCTTCTGTTGGGAACAAATTCCTCCCTCCCTCGTCTTCACCTGAGGAATCTAAGGAGCTGTACTCCCCTTCTTCCTCTGGTTGAGAATCCTCTTCTGCTGAAGAATCAGAAAGACCTATCCAGCTAGAAGAGGCAGATCGTAAATCCTTTTTTCTTTTAAGGGACTTTAGGGAGTTTCTAACTTCTGCCCTCACAATATCTTTGATACTTGAGGCTAAGTTTGTAGACTCTTCCGAGATAATGTTGTCTAAACACTTTTGACAAAGTCTTTTATTATAGGAGGATGCTATTTTCGTTTTACAAACAGCACATTCCTTGTTGTGGGTTTTTTCCTAGGACAATCCCTGGCCTAAACATATGTACAAAAGAAAAGGGAACAGTATTTAGTAAGGAAGAGGGTTTTTTATCTTAACCCACCATAGTCCTGACTCTTCCCAAAGTACCAAACTGGAGGATTTGAAGGCATCCGAGCGGTCAGTGTGTCCTGGTGCTTCTCCTTGCGTTTCCATAATGGAGGAAGAAGACTGGAGACCGAGGCTCCTGCAGTTCGGGCCCCTTGGATTGGCTGGGAGGCCCTCAGCTCAGGACGCTTGGAGCACCTCCTCCCCGCATGGGTCACCGGAACCAACGGCTCCTGGAGTGTTGGACGTGTCGCACCGCCGGAAGTGACGCATCGCGGCGACCGGAAGTCTCTCAGTGAATGCGCCGGAAGGCGCCGACGCTGGGCATCGTTCGGCCTCACTAGAGAGCCGAACATGACCCCGGGAGACCGCTCTCCCGCCAGAGGAAGGACTCACCCTGTGGACCTTAAACCACCTCCAAGGAGGGAGTAACTGTACCAGGCTTAAGGTTGCTCCCTCCAAAGGAGACTTACACCTTCCAGAGCACCCCTAGTTAAAATAAGGTAAGACCTTGCTAGGGGGTCTGCAACCCCGGGAGAAGTGTTTTTCCTCAGGACAATCCTTCCATCCGGAGGATAGGAAACCTGACTGGGTGTGTGGAGAGGTGTGTCCCTTTTTTAAATATCCTCAGGTTTCCTGTCCAGCGGATGGGATGTCTCTCCAGGGGTGCTGTCATAGGTGAAAAGGTACATTTTTGATGTTTTTCTTTTGTTTTTTCCTCTGTATCATTATTATTATTATTATTATTATTACTACTACTACTACTACTACTACTACTAATATTAATACTAATATTAATACGAATAATAATAATATAATTACCATTATTATTAATCTAGAATTTAAAAATACTTATTTTACATTTCTCTTTCTGACAGTTTTTTAAAACGTTTGCAAGCTATTGGTCTAGGGCAGAGTTTCCCAACCTTTTCAGGCTCGAGGCACCCCTGAAAAAAAAAAAAATCCTCAGGGCACCCTTACCAAAATTTGTTTACAAAACAACAAAAAAACAGCTAAAAACAAGCACTACACTCTTAGGGTATGTTCACACGGCCTATTTACGGACGTAAATCGGGCGTTTTTGCCCCGAATTACGCCCGAAAATAGCGCCTCAATAGCGCTGACAAACATCTGCCCATTGAAAGCAATGGGCAGACGTTTGTCTGTTCACACGAGGCGTATAATTACGCGCCGCTGTCAAATGACGGCGCGTAAATAGACGCCCGCGTAGAAGAAGTGACCTGTCACTTCTTTGGCCGTAATTGGAGCCGCTATTCATTGACTCCAATGAATAGCAGCGCTAATTACGGCCGTAATTGACGCGGCATTCAAGGGCCTGCACATGCCGGTACGGCTGAAATTACGGGGATGTTTTCAGGCTGAAACATCCCCGTAATTTCAGCCGTTACGGACCCCCGCCGTGTGCACATACCCTTAGGCTATGTTCACACTGAGTTTTTTGCAGGCGGAATTTCTGCCTCAAAATTCCATTTGGAAGTTTGAGGCAGATTTTCCTCTCTCTGCACGCTGATTTTCGTGGCGTTTTTCACGGCTTTTTTCGCCCGCGGCCACTGAGAGCCGCGGGCATAAAACGCCGCAAAATACGCTTTCTCTGCTTCCCATTGAAGTCAATGGGAGGTCAGAGGCGGAAACGCTCGAAGATAGGGCATGTCGCGTCTTTCTCCCGCGAGGCGGTTTTACCGCTCGCGGGAGAAAACCGCCCCCGCCTCCCATTGAAATCAACGGGAGGCATTTTCGGGCCGTTTTTTACTAGTTTTTTTGGCGGGGTTTCCGCGTCAAAAAACTTGTCAAAAAACTCTGTGTGAACATAGCCTTAGGGTATGTTCACACAGCGTTTTTTTGTAAGGCAGAAAAAATTAATTTGCCTCAAAATTCCTTTAGGAATTGAATTGACAGGATAGGATTTTGAATTGACAGCGTTGTTTGATTCTTTTTTGTTTCGCGTTTTTTTTGCCCACTTATTTTTTTAAGGCGTTGAAGATAATGCAAAAACCGCAAGCAAAAATGTACTCCAAACGAGCGCCGCAGGTTTTTTTCTACCTCCTATTAATCTCAATAGGAGGTCAGAGGCGGAAACCACTCAAAGACCATCAGGCCCCACTCACATTAAAATGACCATCAGCCCCCCACTCACAGTAAAATAACCATCATCCCGCCTCTCACAGTAAAATGACCATCAGCCCCCCCTCACAGTAAAATGACCATCAGCCCCCCACTCACAGTAAAATACCCATCATCCCGCCTCTCACAGTAAAATGACCATCAGCCCCCCACTCACAGTAAAATAACCATCATCCCGCCTCTCACAGTAAAATGACCATCAGCCCCCACCTCACAGTAAAATGACCATCAGCCCCCCACTCACAGTAAAATGACCATCAGCCCCCCATTCACAGTAAAATAACCATCAGCCCCTCTAGTAAAGTGACAATCACAGACACTGTGTGCTTACTCCTGTGGAAGGAATAAATGAGATATTGGAGTGAACTACAACTCTCAGCATGTCCAGGCTGTTATTATGGGATATCAGAGGACATTACAGGGAAGAGGTATAAGAGGAAAGAACTACAACTCCCAGCATGTCCAGACTGTTATGTGATATCAGAACATTTACAGGGAGGTGGTATAAGAGGAGAGAACTACAACTCCCAGCATGTCCAGACAGTTATATGATATCAGAGTACATTACAGGGAAGAGGTATAAGAGAAGAGAACTACAACTCCCAGCATGTCCAGGCTGTTATTATGGGATATCAGAGGACATTACAGGGATGAGGTATAAGAGGAGAGAACTACAACTCCCAGCATGTCCAGACTGTTGTTATATGATATCAGAGGACATTACAGGGAAGAGGTATAAAAGGAGAGAACTACAACTCCCAGCATTCCCCTGGCTCCAGTTCTCACACAATTACTAACAAACTATATAAGAAATACTTACCCTGCCCAGCATTAATGGCTCCTCTCCCTCCGTCAGGCTCTAATAGTGGGAAGTGGTGGGCGGTACTTGTAGCAGACGTGCGTGCGTCACGTCTGCTACAAGCATAGTTGGAGTAAGCGTTGGGGGCAGAGCTTGTAGCAAAAAAAAAACATTGTTGTTTTTTTGCAGTGGATGAGCGGAGTGTCGCAGCACCCCTGGACGGTTCTCACGGCACCCCGGTTGGGAACCACTGGTCTAGGGTAAAATCATCTGTGGTAGAAATAACTGTGCACAGAAGGCAGTGGGTTTGCCACATAGGATAATGAGTAACTTCTGAAAACCTAATTATACACTTTGTAAAAAAATCTATCCAATAAGGAAATGGAAGAGGAGTTATTATTTGGTTACTGTCTGTACACTCACCGCTTTCAGGCATCTCTGACGTTTCCACCTTCATCCCTACCACATGCATGAAACAACCAAACTGATAAATAGTAGTCCATGCACATACATATTCCAGCAAGACTACAGTAACACCCACCAATATAAGATCCTAACCCTAACCTACAGATTCCTGTCCATATTTATTTCTGCAATTAATACACAAAGTATATTGGAAAATTGTGTAACTTTTCATTATACAAAAAACCCCCAAAAACATAACATTATTTTTCTGAAACTGGACAACCCCGCTAGCTGGAATAAGTCAACAGTGGCACTATGTCGTAACGTATTACATGCTGACTAACCCTCTAATCTCATTGGCTCCGATGAATTACAGGACCAAATGGCACCTTGCTAAACATCCACAGATGCGACCACATGATCCCATGCAGCCAGCCGGCTGAGAAGTTATGTCATAATGGTCGAATTTGTGATGTCACAACGGTCGCCAATGTGATGTCATGATGTCACAATGGTCGCCAATGTGATGTCACAATGGTCGCCAGTGTGATGTCACAATGATCGCCATTGTGATGTCACAATGATAGCTATTGTGATGTCACAATGGTCACCAATGTGATGTCACAATGGCACCTTGCTAAACATCCACAGATGTGACCATTCAATCCCATGAAGCCAGCCAGCTGAGAAGTCTGCACAGGATTTTGGAGGGCTACTCAGTTTGTGCAGCAGCATCCACTTCCTTGTTTAATGATGGCATCTATTGACTTCCATGCAATGAATCTGTGTTGTACACATATAATATTTTTAGATTTTTACATATTAATAGTTGTTTTTTTTTTACCATGTTTTTCCGTGATTTTTGTGCTTGCTGTCACTTGTACTGTTTTCGTAGCCTTCTTACATTCCTTATCTGTCTATCTGGCAGGCTGGGATATAGAGACTGGCAATTCTGAAGGAATTGATCCTGAAGTACTGATTTCATTGTCTGCTCCCAAGATGTGTGCCATTCATTTTTCGGGGAAACGCCACTTCATTGCTGGAAGATTTTTGCCCTATGATATACAGAAGAAATTTGACTTGAACCTACCAAAGTATCCCGGAACAGAATGTGTGGTGGAGCTTTAGAACAGACTTATCTGCTTTCAAAATTTTGACCTGTCAATAAATGTATACAAATTTCTGTACTATTCTGTACATTGTGTGTTTTGTCTTTTTTATAGATAGGAGACTTGTTCTGTGCGGAATATATACAACTAAAAGCAATTGAAAAGCAAATGCAGATTTTTAGAATGTACTTTACACTAGGTCACTGATAATGATCAACCTGCCACCCTGCCATCCTGCAATTTATATGTGGTCCAGGGCCTTGAAAATTAATCAGCGGAAAAAGTTACTAGAGAAATGCGCGTTACTGACTGTATAACAAAACAGCCCATACACTGCACTTCACTAGTGACGTGCCATATACCAGGCAGAAACTTTTAACAGTTTGACCACGTGATCGATATATGGCTGGTAAACACAGCGAGCAAAGAGAGTGATGTCACCAGTCATGTGCCCCATGACAACATCGAGAAACGGGGCCAATTTTTATACGGTAAGTGAATTACAAATGTAATCACATTCCGAGGTTAAAAGCACTGACACATAAAAGTTTTAATTCGGAAAACCCCTTTAATAAATCTGTTGAATCTTTTTGGAGGCTGTGCACCACAATTGTGGCCCAACAATTGTGGTTGCACTGGCAGGTCCCATCCTCCCTCCTCTCGATCTGACGTAAAATATAATAATTTACGCGCTTCACCACTCCTCTTTTAACCGTAAGATCTTAGGCTTCCACATCAGGCCACGATGCATACAAGGTCCTGACGCCGAGAAGCATCAGGACGTTATATGCGATGCAAGTACACTGCACACAACGTCCAACATCATATGTATGCGCCGCGGCCTAATGTGAGAGCCTGAGGTCTAAGATCCCCCATCTTAGACATCATGCTCTCACATTAGGCCGCAGCGCATACATATATGTCACGCAGCACACAAGATCCTGATGCTGGACGTTGTGTGCTGCATACTTGCATCACATATAACATCCTGATGCTTCTCGGCGTCAGGACCTTGTATGCATCGTGGCCTGATGTGGTCAGGTGAGTACATTTTTATTTTAATATCTAATCATGGGGGAGGCGGCGGTACACGTCATGCCTGTACCCTGTCACTCCTCTGGCCACAGAGTAAAATCTGCGCCAGCTAGGAATAAGAACGGCGTAAACAGCAAAAATCCCCTGACCATTCTCTTGTATTCCGATTTTGTACCTCATTTCATTTATAGTGTTTACACCTCGGACTGCCTGACTTCTCTTGTGTTTCACTGCATTGTACTACGTTACCTCTCTGTTATTATCTCCGCTTGTCTGACTACTTTACCCATCCACTCCACCTGTCTGCTCTACCTACCAGCAGCTGGCAGGCGAAAGCAAGTTTTCCTTTCACCTGCAGGAGAACTCAGGGTCTGTTAGCAGGTTCCAGATAGTGGGTTCTATCCGCTGCAGGCTGGGCCCTAGTCAGCAGGGACGTTGCAGGGTGAGTTCGCCACCACTTGCCTACTCTGTCTCCTTGCGCCTATACTGAATGTGGGTCCGCCTATTGCTAGACTGGTATTTTGTCAGTATCATTATAGTTATTATTTATTTAAGTCCTTTGCATTGTCTTTTGCTAAGCAGCATCCAAAATATGCTCAGGCCAATGATAGCAAAATAAACTATTGCCTGAACATCATCCACATTCACCCACATTCACTACAAGTGCCGGGTGTGCGTAACGATAGATGGCCCTAATATTGCATAGTATAGCACAGTAGCAAAAACTAGATTGTCCCACACTTGTGGTATGTATAGCTGTATAAATTTGCTGTTGGGGGCTATGGGGTACTTTAGCAGGGACTTGAAACTTGTGACAGGGGGACTTGGTATCTCGCCATCACCCACAGTTAGGGTAATTTCACACGTAGCGTAACTACTGCCGATTTATACACTAGCATCAAAGTGTATGAGATTTGAGCAAATCTCATCCACACACTACGTAAATAAAAAGCTGAAAAAAACGCTCAGAAATTGATCTGTGGTGCGTTTCTTTTTAATCCGCAGCAAGTCAATTGTATTTGCATAATCACTGCTTTTTTGCGGGTTGTCCCATTGAATTCAAGGGGGTGGTAAAACCTGCAACAAATAGCAGATGTTGCGATTTTTGCGGCGGGAAAGCTGCTATTCCGCCGCAGAAATCGCAAATGAGAAAACAAATCTTATAGTTATAATTCTGTGCTTCTTCGTTCAGGCCGACCTTCTGTGATGACGTTTTATCCCATGCGACCGCTGCAGCCAATCACAGCCGATTCTGGCACATTTTGAACAGTAAATCTGCCACTTTTGTTAAATTTCCCGCAATATTCTTTGACTCCAACCAAAACAAATATGAATATTCAAAGTGGCAGCATATTGACTTTGAATTTATATAACTTGAGTTAATGACTTTCCAACAACTTATATCTATAATTCAGACAAATATTTAGCCTTTGGTTGGGGATGCAGCAGATGAAGTAAGCATAACTGTATAAGGAAGCTGGACATTTATATTTTACCAACATAGCTGGATAGCGCAATACAGCATAAACTAGCATGCCACTACTAGCCCCAACAAAAATGGGAAGAATCTGTTACTGACCCTGACACCTGCCAATGATACATCATAACTGTTATAGATTGTGCATGTGGGCGTAGAAAGAGGCACTCTTCAGTACATCACCCACTTAAGACTAATGGATCCAACTTCATCCATCTGCACAAGCCAAATCAGTAATCAGAATAGTTTGAGGAATTGCCTGTATTCTGGAGACAATTTATAGCCTACTGCTTGCTGTCATAAAACCGCATACCAAAGGATTCACAAAACATGTGTTTTGAATTGCCTCTGCAGGCAGGGTTGGTCTGACTCACCGGAGTACTAGTTGGTGCTCCGGTAGGTTTCCCAATGATGGGACCCAAAGATCCAGCAGGAGAAAATTTCATCTGGAACTGACTTTGGAGACACTCACTTGCAATTAGGGTTTACTTCTTATGAGTTTATTCACAAATAACCTATTAGACCTAATTAATTATATATCCTGTGTGTACAATGGTACCAACAAAGTTTACCATACAATTAAATGCGGATGTGTACATGTTCTGTATAGGTGGAAAGTGGACTTTCAAAATAATTTCCCCATGTGGATAAAAAATAACAAAAACCCCAATCTAACACTGCCTGCAGGTAAACAGAGTGATTTTAATAATAACAACACTACTGTATATTAGGGAAAGACTATTTAAGGAATTTTGTGATATGTTGTGGTTGTGAACCTACATAGAAAATTTTAAGTAAATCCATAAAAAATTGATGACACTTAAAAGGCTTTCCTTTTCTTTCTATGTGAATCTCATGCAAACCAGTACGTGGTACTACTGTGAATTAGGAGTTCTTATACGTAATGAGAAACAATAATGCATGCAAAACACTGATGTAACAAGAAATGAAAGGCAAGCAAAAGTTAGAAAAAAAAACAAACACATTCTGAAAAATAAAAAAAGTGTCTAGAGCAAGTGAAAAGAAAATAGAAAAAAGGTCAAACACATAAACTGTTAGTGTTGTTTTACATTTTGAGTTGCCTCCAGTTCCTCTTACACTCTCTCGTTGGGTTCCTATTTCGTCTCTTGCAAGTAGACCCCTCTTCTTGGGGCTGGAAGAGGCTTTATATTCAGGATGCTCTGAGATCACTATCTATTCAGCACCAGAGAGAGAAGTGGATCCAGGTCCATATGCTTTATCAAGGGGAGACATGCCAGCCTGCCAGCCTCTCCTCCTCTTCACTGTGCTTTTGAAAATCTCTGCCACTCTTGGTAAGTGAAATAAAACAAAATTTTCTTTTTAGCTCATTTCAACTTTCACTCACACTCAGCCCCTAAAAAAGCTCCTTTATTTCACGTGTGTTACAGAATTGCTTAGCTCTATAGATGACATTTAAAATGCATGGCTACAATATAAAAAATATTAGAGAAGCTGCAATTGCAAAATCTGAAATACTTAAAGGGTGACTAAACGTTAAACAAACTTCTGACATGTCATAGTGACATGTCAGAAGTTTTGATTGGTGGGGTTCGAGCACTGAGACCCCCACCAATCGCTGAAATGAAGCGGCAGTAGTGCTCATTTGAGCGCTTAGCCGCTTAGTTTCTGTTCGGCTTTTTCCGGAAATCATTGTATCGGAGTACAGGCTCAATAGAAAGTCTATGAGTCCGTACCCTGATACATCGGCTTTCCGGAAAAAGCCGAACAGAAACTAAGCGGCTCAGCGCTCACATGAGCACTTCTGCCACTTCGTTCTACCGATCAGTGGGGGCCTCAGTGCTCGAACCCCCACAAATCAAAACTTCTGACATGTCACTATGACATGTCAGAAGTTTGTTGAACGTTTAGTTACCCTTTAAATAAAGCATAATCTACACCTTACGTTCACTGCATGTTCATTGCATGTGTTTACTACTCAATTTGTTGCGTCTCTGGAAAGTCAGCACGACACTAAGGGCATATTGCGATCTAATGGCGGGATGTTGCCATGATTACCACAAAACTGTAGAAGAATGCTGTAGTTCTTGCAAATTGACAGCAAAACCACTGCATTTTGCTGTGATCTTGTGTTAATAAACTGCAATTTGACTGCACCGTGTGAATGTACCTTATTGTAGGTTAGGTCTTTGGTCTTCGGTCTTGCCCTAAGGCCACTTTCACATGGCAATATTTTGCATTGTATTTGTAAGCCAAACCAGGAGTGGGTCCAGAACATGGTAGAGGTCCAAATCTTCCCATTATACTTTTTCTTTATGTATGTTCCACCCCTGGCTTTGGCTTACAAATATTGATGCAAAATACTGACCAAAATAATGCCGTGTGAGAGTGGCCTAAGGTCAAATTGGAAGACCAAATACATAACCTACAATAAAATATATTCACACAGTGCGGTCAAATTGCAATTTTTTACCACAAAATGAGAAAGTGGCCCTAGGTTGTTTTTACACACACAATATTTACTCAGATTTTCGATAATGTTTTGGAAATTTTTTTGTGCATTTTTTGTTGTTGTGCTAAAATGCTGCAGCTGAATGTCACTTTAAAGTCTAGAGTAAAACATTTTAAAGTCTACATTCACAGCATTTAGTTTTTTGGTGTTTTTGCTTTTTTGAGGTCAGTGGCCTTTTTTTAAAGGGAACCTGCCACCAGCATTTCACCTATTAAACCAGCAATATCTGGTGGTAGTGGGTGAAAAATCATTTCTATATAACCTATAATTATCTTCTTAGTCGGCTCTGTAGCTTTAGTATTCAGTTTTTTAGTGTTCCCACACTGTATGCTAATGAGCATAAGAGTCACATCTTCATTCCTCAAGTCTTTCCGAGTTTACCCCGCCTCCTTACTTTTGATTGACAGCTCCTCGCCTTCCCCCAGCACACAAAATCCTGCGCTTGTGCATGGATGTCCCCTTCTGGGTGTGCACACAAAGGGACACCGGATTATTACGATAAAAGGCGCAAAATGTTTGCAGACCGTTATTTACAGTCGGAGGAGGAGTTTAGGAGAGGGGATAACGGCAATTAACTTTTTATAGCAGCGGCCAGTGAGGGATAAGTAAAGTTCAATAGGTGAAATGCTGGTGACAGGTTCCCTTTAACAAAACACAACATGCTCTAGGTATGGCATTTTTCCCATAGGCTTCACTAACATCAGTAAAAAACATGAACTAAATTGCTGAGAACGCTGTGTGCCTGAAGCCCAATAATGTTGCATGAAAGTCTTCTTGGTTCTTACATGTACTATAATTATGGTATAAGAGAGAGAGAGAGAGAGAGAGAAGGGGTTGTATGATAGTAATATGGAATTGTTTAGAATCTAATGTCATCCGTTCGCTTTTTATTAGCCACGTGATTTTGTCAGTACATTGTCTTTTCATTTATACATCCCTTTTTGGCTCCCTGTACATCAGGAGGAGAAAAGTATTTGTACGGAGTCTGGAATAATATCATTTTTGACCTTTAGTGAGCTGGCATCGTGTGTATTTTTAGCACCTGAAAAGAAAATAATTTGGTTGCATGTGGAAAGTGGGTTATATAAAATTAAGTCCATGTTATTATTGCCACACTTTATATAGTTCTTACATAATCCTGTAACTCTGAGCCTAATAAAAATGACACATGAATTCCTCATATTTCATTATTATTCACACTATTCATGTGGGACTAGTAGCGTTAACATAAGAGTATGCATTGAGTAGTAGAAGCAGTAGAGTAACTTACTGAATAATAACTAACCGGACTAAAGTAAGTCACCTAAATACATTTCATGCAGTCATAATGATTAGATGGCATAGAAAGCATTATTAAAGTGCAGGAAGCTTATGGACCATTAAGGCCAAAGACAGTTCACCTCATTAAACATGCATTCCAAGTCCAATGAGTAGTGAGATGTGAATTATGAGTTGAGATAATACAGTGATCAGTCATATTATAACACACGTCCATCTCATGTTCTATATCACTAGTATTTTACACTCTATGCCTTATATAAGTGGAAACACTATTAGGCAGAAAACTAAATAGGATATTCTGGTTTCAGCAAATTAAACTCCTTCATTGCATACTTACAAGTTATGCAATTTTCTAATATACTTTATGTATCAATTCCTCTAAGATCTCTACTTAAGCTGGCCATACAGAGAAAAGTAATCCAAACTCACCGATTTCAGGATCGGCTGACTAATTAATGTGTATGGGGGGCTTCCCAACTCTCCCCCGATAGCAGGGATAGCAGGTATGGGGGAAAAAAATTATTTGGGCATGTTGGATTTAAAAATGCTTCATCGTTTGTTACCACAAGAGAAAAGCTGCTGACAGAAGAGTCTGGCAGACGGTTATTCCCCTCTCACTATTTAAATAAACATAGTAAAGTCAGCAGAAATAGCTGTTGACCGAATACATATTTGGCCGACAATTATTTCATGTATATGGCTGGCTTTAGAAGTTATTCAATAGGAATCTTCATTCTTTACTGCGAGAGGATAAAAATTTGTCCTGGTCATGTGATGGACACACAGGTGCACGGCTCGTTACAGTACAGGTTGAGAGCTATATCTTGTAGCGAATCATGCAGCTGTGTGTCCATCCCATGCCCGGCACAGATTATTATCCACTGGAAATAAATAATGAACATTTCTATTAAAGGGGTTTTCTCATATTGGACATTTATGTGATATCCACAGGATATGCCATAAAAGTCTGACAGATGCGGGTCCCAATCTCTAGAACGGGGCCCACCTAAACCCCGTGCTAGCTTACTCATCTCCCGCTGCCTCCCGGCCTTGGGAAGTGAATGGGAGTTACTGAAACAGCGTAGCACCGTGAGCACAACTACAGAACACAACTACAAATGAAACTGAAGCCTTGTTCTTTTATATGATTAGCATTTCCTCTAAAACTCATTTCATTATGCACCCCAGACGCCATCCAAATTACACAGCTAATACGCTGTATCCGTAACGCCCATAGAAGTGAATGGAGAGAGCTGGGACCCATATCAATCAGACATTTAAGGCATATCTCGTGGTTATGGGATTTAAGTTGGAAGTTTAGGGGAGTCCTACAACTCCCATAGACTTCAGTGGAGAGGGCAATGCGCGGCCACCTCTACTACATGTGGCTGCAGTAGGGGGTCAAGTAAAATCCAGGTCCCAGAGGTAGGATGGGAGCCCTCACAAAATTTCTTGCCCAGGGACCTCCACAAACTTTGATCTGGACCTGCTATTAATAATAATAATAATAATAATAATAATAATAATATTAATTCGAAATAAACATAAAGTAAACAGTTTTCGATTTTCCTTTCTCATGATTCCCTGGTATGATTCCAGTGGTCTAGTGTGCTTGTTTTTCTGTGATCTTGTGTCCATTCCATGTCCAAGCAGCTGCTTCTCCTGACTTTGCCTTGTTCATCAGCATGCCAGGCCCTAAAGACTTGCACACCATAATTTTGTCAGTACTGGAAATACGGTCTCCTGTAAATAATTAAACAATAGGGCTAGATGTGCGCCTTTACCAATAAAGCCAACCTTGTAAGGCCTTTACAACAAATGTATTTTTTGTAGTGTTCTCTTTGTAAAATATCAGGAATTGAAGGGTCTTAAGTACTGACGCCACTATAAACGCTATAAACCCTCAGATACTATCTCATGAATGTAAACAATGAGTCTAGCTTTGATGGTCAAAAATAAAGATTGCTTACTTTTATTAATATGTGTCGTCATCTTTTGGAGCTGAACTATTAAACCATTCCGATATCGCAAGCATCATGTGTGCTAAATTATGTTCCCAAAATGGACAAACTACTAATTTTTATAGTGTCATAACACAACTGTATCTTATCAAAATAAAATTCACTTTACCTTCCTAACAGTGTACCGAATACAATTCTTTCTATTCCTTCAACTGGGTCGGGACCCTATTCTGAGCACCTGAGAAAAACTAGTACTATCTGAACAACTCCACTCGT
This sequence comes from Rhinoderma darwinii, assembly GCF_050947455.1. Classification (NCBI taxonomy): domain Eukaryota; kingdom Metazoa; phylum Chordata; class Amphibia; order Anura; family Rhinodermatidae; genus Rhinoderma; species Rhinoderma darwinii. The sequence continues at coordinate 308,347,102 of NC_134687.1, forward strand.
ATAATATTATCACAATACATATCAGCTATAAAAAGGTTCTACAATAAACTATATATAATATTCAGCTTTACATATTTAACCTCCCATCCTCATCATCATCAACTTGAAATTGGCTATTATATTTAATCTAGTCAGAGGGTGCCTGAATTAATCTTTTTGTTAAGTGAATATTAAATGGAACGTATCACCTTCTTTATTAACCCCTTTCCTCCACAGCCATTTTTCAGATTTTCATTTTCGTTATTTCCTCCCCACCTTCCAAAATGCATAACTTTTTTATTTTTTCATCGATAAAGCCGTATAAGGGCTTGATTTTTACGGGACGAGTTGTAGTTTTTCATGGCACCATTTATTGTACCATATAATGTACTAGCTGGAAAAAAAATATTTTTGGGGGTGGGATGGGAAAAAACAGCAATACCTCTATTTTTTTGGGGAGCTTAGGATTTACGGTGTTCACCGTGCGGTAAAGACAACGTGTTAACTTTATTCTATAGGTTAATACGATTACGGCGGCACCAAATTTATATAGTTTTTTTATGTTTTACTACTTTTAAAAGGAAAAAAATAATTGTTAAAAATGTAATTTGTTTTGTGTCGCCATATTCTAAGAGCCATAACTTTTTTGTTTTTCTGTCGAGGTAACAAACATTATAATTCATCTTTGTGCCACCATAAAAAATTATTGTTATCAGCGGCAACAGTTAACAGTTTTCTCCCCTCTGACTGCTAGGATTGTGCTGATGGAAATAAGACAATCAGATTTGTAGCTATGGATTTTTAAACCACCAATCCTTCATCGGTGGTCTGAAAAGTTATTGTGTATAAAAGGGCCTTAATCTAGTGATTTAGAGTTTTTAGAGTTTCCCAGCATTTGTGGGTAATTCAGTCAAATGAATCCAATCATCAAGGAAGTAAGAACATTATTGAGGGAGATACAGTATGTGGCCTTATAGTGACCAATGGCCATTACTGGTTAGTTTTTATTTACTTCCACTGAAATTCTTGACAACTCTAAAGTTGCCACAGGTCAGGTTGATAGATGAGTTCTAAGTACGGTAAGTTTGTAATTCACCTTTTCTCGTTTCCTCCCTGCTGGGTTACAGAGTTCCCATGTATCCAGCTGCATCAGGTTGCTTTAGCAACTAGGCAATCTAAATTACCCCTCCTCGCTCCAGCGATGTCTTCCTGCTCGTGGCCGTGGTTCTCTGCTTCCAGTTGCCGGCCACGTCAGGTTGCCATGGTAACACTTTCTATTGAGCTATTGTGTTTGTTCCTGACTCTGATCCTAATCCTGGCCTTAGCATTTTCTCTGTATTCTTCGAAATTGTCATCTGGTATCTGCTGTCAGACCTAATTGATTTGACCCCTGGCTTGTTTTCTAATTACATCTTCCTCTCGTCCTCTGGGTTGTTGCATCTTGACCGTCCTTCCAGTGATGACCCCTGGTTCCATTCCTGACTCCACCTCTGCTTTGTCCCAGCCATTCCAGCAGCATAGCCTCAGCCAAATGGTGACTACTCTGAGGACCACAACCAGAGAATCTGACTTGTGGCTAAGGGTGAAGAATGAGGACATTCCGTAGACTCCACATCTCAGTTTAGCTATTAAAGCTCAAGAATCCACTTCTCTGCAGATAATCGTAACAATGTTCACATGTGAAAGATTTCCATGGCAGAAATTCATTCAATACATCAGAATGAAGTTCCTAAAAATCACATGTACATGCTACAGAAACAACTCTATTCAGATGATGGAATAGTTTTCTGCAGCAGAAACTTCTGTCATAAATCTGCCATGTGTGAATAAACCCTAACTGGCTTTCCAAGTGCAAAAACACAGTTCACCTTTTCAGTTCTAGATAGATATCCTGACCATCTGTAAAGGATCTGCCAGACACAGCTTCTGTGTCGACGCCTGTGGGTAATCAGTCTGCACCTGCTCCTATGTCTGTGACACTGACTCCATCTTCCACCACTCAGGATGGCAGGCTTAGGAGTGGGAGAGCCTGTCACAGCCTGGCCAGACGGAGCTAGCTCTCGCCCACTGTCTATTTATACCTGCCTTTCCTGTTCCTCCTTTGCCTGTGATTCTGCTCTGCTTGTTTCCTGGCTCTGCTGCTGCTTGAACTACTGATCCTCTGCTTGTTATTGACCTTGGCTTACTGACCACTCTCCTGCTTTGCGTTTTGTACCTCGTGCACTCCTGGTTTGACTCGGCTCGTTCACTACTCTCGTTGCTCACGGTGTCTCCGTGGGCAACTGCCCCTTTTCCCTAGCTTCTGTGTACCCTTGTCTGTTTGTCTGTCGTGCACTTACTGAGCGTAGGGACCGTCGCCCAGTTGTACCCCGTCGCCTAGGACGGGTCGTTGCAAGTAGGCAGGGACTGAGTGGCGGGTAGATTAGGGCTCACCTGTCTGTCTCCCTACCCCGTCATTACACCATCAGTACATTACTTGTGCCTGTCCTCTTAGAGTACAATGGCATTCTGTATTTAAAGATTATTGTTATTTGCATAAATTAGTATTGGAATACAGGTTTGTGTGACCTTGGTAGGAAAACTACATTGGTATCAGTCATGATCTGGAACAATATGTATAGCTAAAATATTTTTGATGGCTGTGGACACCATATAATCACAATGACACTAAAAGATTTGATATTATTTTTCTCTTTAATAACAGGAAATTTCTATGTTTTACAGAACAGCATTAAAAACAGAAATACATCTAAGTTTAATATTCAAATCTAAAATGAAGAATTAAAAAATCCAAAAATGAGACAGGACTCCAGAGATATAGAAAACGGTGCTTGCCAGTTTTTGTTAGTCCCCTAGACATTGAATGCAGTGGAGGGGAATGCTCCATTCAATGTACTCCTCACTGCTGTCGAGCAGTAAGGAGCTACTGGGGGTCCAGACCCACATTTTCACGATCGGCAGGGTTCCCAGCTAGTGGGGCCCCCATCGATCAGACAATTATTACCTATCCTTTGGATAGGTGATAGTTGTCGATTCCGGAACAACCCCTTTGAATGGAACATGAAGAAACCATTATATATTTGTGCCTATATATTACAAAATACGGTGAATTGTTCTAGTTTGTTAGTCACACGTATTCCAACTGACAAAAGAAGGTCGCTGTGCAAGAACAGTATGTGACCCCCTTGCTGTCCATCAGCGGATATCTCAAGAGTACAGTGATCGTCATAAATTTTCCTCTCTTGTCTCTCTAGCATATCATTAACCAGTTTGTCAATCGCTCTGGTATATCACAATCCACCAGAAATAGTGAGCCAAGGAAATCATTAGCACAGTCAATTAAAGGAAATCTAGTAGACAGTAGAAAGAACTGAATTTTTTGTATGGCTGTGGTAAACTCCTTGGCATATAGGACCCCTGTGTATCTTCAAAGGCTGCACATAGTATGTACACCCTTGAACTGACTGACCACCACTAGAACCACATTGTTACAAGACCATACCTCTCCAACCTTTAGAGATAAAAAAAAAAGGTCCATTAGGTACACTATGCACATTGCTGCAATACCCGCCTCAGAGTGATGCCGGGATAGAATCTGTAGTAAATACCAGCCATTGTGCCCAGTGATATAGTGGCCAAATATTTCTAGGCAACGTTCCCACAGATATAATGTTTATATATTACCAGCCATATTATCCAATCATAGTGCCCATATACTGTAGTATCATACATGCTCACAGCCATAGTGACCACTTAAGAAAAGGCCACAATGTACCTTCAGCCATGCAAATTATTTCAGCCTTAAAAGCAGACCCTTCACCTGATCCTCTTCCATTGAAAGAATGTCACGTTTGAGTAACATATATCAGCAGCCATTCTGACTTTCTTTTTCTGGGCTGATCTGTTGGCACTCTTTTTATATATTTTGTCTGTATTGATGCATTTCATTCCCAGGGCAATACAACTAAATGTCAAAAAATACCACTAATGGATCAATGGGTCAAGTTGGCAACCAGCACTACTTTGCTGACATGTATTATACATTAGTTCAAATAAAATACATTTATGGTATGTGCAAGTGTATGCAGCATTGTGTATGAACTTACTCTAATATCTATGAGTCCTATAATTTTGATATCTTCTTTTCTCAGGTGCCACAGAGTGGACATCTTGGTTTAATGTAGACCATCCAGAAGGCGATGGCGATTATGAAACAGTAGAGGCCATTCGCTTTTATTATCCACAACGTTTATGCCTTAGACCTATTGCTCTTGAAGCCAGAACCACAGAGTGGGCCAGACCAAAGGAAACAAATGAGATTGTTCATTCTAATCCAGGAAAAGGCTTCTGGTGTATTAACAAAGAGCAGCAGAAAGGCCAAAATTGTTCCAACTACCATGTTAGGTTTCAATGTCCACTTGGTAAGTAAGATATGATTATAACCAAGGCTCAGGTTTCTACTCACAACATTATTCTCATATTAAAAAAAAAAATGGAATATGTGTTTTTGGGGAGGTTAAGGATTAAATTAAATTTTAAAGGGTTTTTCTCAACATAGTAAGTGCTGGCATATAGCTAGCATATGCCATCACTTACTGAATGGTGGGGGTCTGACTATCACACTCCAAAAGAAGTAAATTAAAAAAACAAAAATTGAGGCTGCCTTGGACCACATTGAAGTTTCACTGTTGTAAGTAGTGCCAGCGATATAACTGAAGTCTGTAATGGACTACCCATTGGACTACTGTAATGGACTACTCCAATCTACCCATCTTCTAATGATTTTTTTCATGCAGGGTATTGTTCTATGCCACCAAAGTCATCTCTACTGGCTCCATGAACATGGCAATGAGTTCCAGGCATACGTATACAGTCATCAGATCTTTGCCCAATAGAACACCTTTGCAGACAAATCTGCAGCTCCTGCATATGAAAATGATCCTTAATCTTTAAAGGAATTGTCCCACCATGATAAACCCTTCCATATGCCCTATCAGGGCATATGGACGTCATCAAATGGGTCCCCCACTTGAGATCCCCTATATATATATGCCGGCATGGAGAGATGCTCTGGCATACACAGCGTATCATTGCATTACATGGACAGCCATACATTTGAATGGCCAGCATGTAATGCTAGATTTCCCTTGCAGCGGCTGCTCTTGCAGGCATCATGTTGAATCAATACCATTGAAAATCCTAGATGTATTTAGGGGACCCTATTCTGGTAAAAGGAAGGAGAGAGAATCCTTTCAGGATAACGTAGTGGTTAAGGGCAGGTCTACGAATATGGAATGCCATTAGACCTTTCCCAATATAAAAATCAATGTTCTAATTTGGACTCGCTCGATACAAATGAATAAAAAAAAATTTTTATATGACTTTTTACTATTTCAGATTCTCTCTTTTGGTCACGTTGGTCTCCTTGGAGTACTTGCTCTCAGACAGGATGTGGAGCAAAAGGCATCCAGATCAGACAACGCACTTGCATCAATGTACAGCCTTTAAAGTCACTGAGCCTAGAAAAATGCCGAGGGAAAACCACAGAGCGTAGAGTCTGCATCACTCAGCCATGCATCCGAGGTGATCCACAAGAGGGAATAGGGCTAACAGAACTTAATCTTAACTTTTTACCTAATGCCTGTAATAATTTTGTTTTCTATATTTAAGATAATTGCCATTCTGGATTACTAATAGGCGAAATGATTTTTATGTAACACTAATTCTAAATAATGATTATTTCATTGTTCACTATTTTTAAAGGAAAATGGTCTTCATGGAGCAATTGGACAACCTGTACAAAAACCTGTGGAGGAGGCAAGAGTGTCCGGCGTCGTATATGTTCCAGCAATGCGATGCCTTGTTCTGGACGTTCCTTCCAAATTCAGAAGTGTGGGAAATCTTCATGTAGAAGTAATCTAAATATACAAAATTATACCCTGCTTAACAATCATGAAACCCCACAATTCTAAAATACTAACCAGCCATTCAATCGACCATTCAATAGTCGATAGTTACAGATCTTAAAGGGGTGTTCCGAGATGTCCAGAAAATGTATTGAATAGAGCAAATGGCATAAAGTCTAAAAGAAATGTTATCATCTAATAGAGATCCCCCAAAAAGAGCAGGAAAATACTGCACGGTGCCATTTCTGGAGAAGTTCCATAGAAAAAGAAAAAAGAAAAAGCAACTCCAGAAACATCTCAGGGACTCTGTGGGAAAAGACTTTTAATTCATTATATATCATTAATGAATTTATTATAATTTATTTGATGAAAAACTATTTAGAAAAGGAGAAAATACTTTTCCAAACCTAGTAAAAACCTAATAAATAACAGAACACACCACCTGGCCAGGTTAAATAGATTTAACATGAATTCTTATCCCCTTAGAGTACATTTCCCCTATGCATGATTTAGAATTTCTTAGCAATTGGCCCCATTTGTCAAGAAGCGATTGGCTTAGTACACATTTGCTGCGATATAAAATAAGGTGCAAGAGTTCCCTTAATAGTTGGCCCTCAGGTAAATTTTCAGGGGTTATCTAGAGGGAAAAAGAGCAAGTTAAGCAATTTTAGCCAAAGTCCTCTTTTCCTAGGAAACCGCTTGGCTCAGTGCACACTTGCTGCGATATATACACATAACGTTTTTTTTATCAGCATAGTCTTCCCACAGGTAGAAATGGCAATATATACAAATCGAACAAGAAAATTATCATTATACTCATCTGTTCGTGAATTCTGCTTTTCAAAGTGCACATGTCATGGAAATTTGATAAGCGCCTTTGGTTGTTTCTATGTCTGGTCTTTTCAACATTCAGGAGCAAGACTTCTCACAAAGTGAGGGATATCCTTTCTGGTCTTGACCGGTCCCGGTCTAAGCCATCACCTCCATGCTCTCACATTCAATAGGGGATTTTTTTTGCCAGGATTAGTGCATTCCTCAGTCCGGTCTCCACACTCTTCAGAGACCGAAGTCCAAGCAATTCCTGTCCAGGAAGGTAAGTTCAAAAGAATGTGTTGTGCTATTTTTCATGTGGCGTCAGGCATCGCCTGGGTCTACACGGCAGGATGGATGTCACTACCTGTCATTAGCACTTTAATGATTCAGCTGATGTGTTTCATCCCTGTCAGAGATTTCCTCAGAGCTATTCAATCAATGGAAGTCAATACGGCATCTTTATAGTGCGGTGTTTAAAGGGAAAGTAACCCAAAATGTAAAATCTTCCGCAAACCTCAAATAGGTCATTATATATAGATTTTTTTTTTGTAAAGAGAAGATATATGGTTGAGATATAAATTGGATAAATTTCCTTCTCCACAATTAAATAGACATATCTTTATATTGACAGAAATATATACATATAATAAGTCCCAGAGTATATTCTTCTCTGCGAATTACATAAAATCTGTGCTGTATATTCTTCTCTGTAATTTACAGACCATCTGCGGTGTCCCACTCCGAAAAAGAAACAAAACCAAATAATAAATGAATAGAAATAAATCTAAAAATAAACATATGCATAAAAATAATTAAACAAAATAAAATATGATAATAAACAATAAAAAAGAAAAAATAATTATAATGAGCCTACCGTGAATGTCTGCCTTCGGGAGGTAGGGAATCAGTCCAATGCCACTTGGGCATAAGTACCGGGTCCCCACCAACCCGAAGTGGAGTTCACAGCACAGCCCAAAGCCAAAAAATATATTATGCATCAATTAAATATTGTTGTCCTTTTTTGAGGAAGTGGAAGTTCGTCCCAGAGTGGTGGGGAGCCAGTCCATTGCCAGGCCATTTTTGTTGAGAGGGACACCGCAGATGGTTTGTAAATTACAGAGAAGAATATACACCACAGATTTTATGTAATTTGCAGAGAAGAATATACTCTGGAACTTATTATATGTATATATTTCTGTCTTTATAAAGATATATCTATTTAATTGTGAAGAAGGAAATTTATCCGATTGATATCTCAACTGTATATCTTCTTTTTTTTTTTTTTTTTAAATATAAAAAAAAATAAATATATATATATAATGACCTATTTGCTGAAGATTTTCAATTTTGGGTTACTTTCCCTTTAAGCACGGCACTATAAAGATGCCGTATTGACTTGCATTGATTGAATAGCTGTGAGGAAATACCTAACAGGGATGAAACGCGTCAGCTGAAATCATTAAAGTGCTAACGACAGGTAGTGACATCCATCCTGCCGTGTAGACCCAGGCGATGCCTAACGCCATATGAGAAATAGCACAAGATGTTCTTTTGAACTAACCTTCCTGGTCACGCATTGCTTGGACTTTGGTCTCGGAAGAGTGTGGAGACCGGACTGAGGAATACACTAATCCTGGCGAAAAAATTCCCCTATTGAATGTGAGAGCAAGGAGGTGATGGATTAGACCGGACCCGGTCAAGACCAGAAAGGATATACCTCACTTTGTGAGAAGTCTTGCTCCTGAATGTTGAAATGACCAGACATAGAAACAACCAAAGGCGCTTATCAAATTTCTATGACATGTGCATGTGTCGATTTCATATATTGCCATTTCTACGTATGGTAAGACTATGCTGATAAAAAACGTTCTTTGTATATATTGCAGCAAGTGTGCACTGAGCCAAGCGGTTTCCTAGGAAAAGAGGGCTTTGGCTAAAATTGTTTAACTTGCTCATTTTCTCGCTACATAGCCCCTGAAAATTTATCTGAGGGGCCAACTATTAAGGGAACTCTTGCACCTTACTTCATAGCAAATGTGTACTAAGCCAAGCGTTTCTTGAAAAATGAGGACTTTGGTCGATATTACTTCATCTGCTGTTTTCTTTCCCTCTATGTAACCCCTTAAAACCTAATAGAGGGGCCAATTGCTAAGAAATGTACTTTAAGGGGATAAGAATTCATGTTAAATCCATTAAACCTGGCCAGGTGGTGTGTTCTGTTATTTATTTGGTTTTTACTAGGTTTGGAAAAGTATATTCTCTTTTTCTAAATAGTTTTTCATAAAAAAAATATAATACATGTGATATATAATTAATTAAAACTCTTTTCCTACAGAGTGCCTGAGATGTTTCTGGAGTTCCTTTTTCTTTTTTCTTTTTCTATAAAATAATAAGTTCCTGAAGCTCTATGTTTACCTTGCTGCAGTGATGACGTGCCTGTTTACCCACATGAACGCTGCAACCAATGGGCACGTCATCACTAGAGCAAAGTAAACAAAGAGCGGAGGGGACCACCAAAGCTGCAGCGGGTTTAACATGTGAGTTTAGGATCTTTTGCTATTTTATGCCATTTCCTCCATGACTCAAATAAGTCGAGTCGCTTCTCCCCTTATGTAAATCTACCCTCTCAAAGCAGACACTGAAACAGAGTTGGATTTTAATGGCCACAGCAGCCGTTTATTATTTAAATAACAATAACTTTAAATACCATAATTTTTTGAATCCCCAAAAAAGGGGATACATCATAACAACAAATAACCCACTGCGACCCTATCAGGGTCATAACATTATAAACCAACCAGAATGACAGGGGCAAGCCCTTGAAGCCACCGATACTTAATTTTGGCCATCTGCCCACAAATACCTTACCCCCAGCCGTAACCCGGCCCAGGAGCACCAAATTACCTTTTTGCAGATGACCACCATATATATATAAATATATATAACCCAGCTTTCAAAAGGGGTAACACCCTAAGAAGCCGACAAATTGGGGGTGCATCCCGTGATGCATTCCCCCCCACCACTTTTTACGACCTACTTCAAGGACTCCCCCCCGCAGCTGCAATGACAAAATTTAACCTCCCCCAAAGACAAATGTCAATAAGCAATTAAACTTTGACGAGAAGAACCACCATCCGCAGCAACCTTTTGCCGCGGTCAACCGATCCACATCAGGGCGGGCGGGCGGGAACATGTTCCTGCTTCTGTGTCCTGGCGAAGAGAGGGAGAGCACAAACAGGAAACAGGTACATCCCCTTCAATCCCCACCCCTTCTCACTCAAGCCCTCCTGCTGTCCCCCCCCTCTTCCTCTCATAGGCCAGCCAACTCTGTGTCCCTCCCATCTATTTTAGTCATGGAGGCCTTCCCTTATTCCTTTCTTCTTCTTTCAGTACGGCCTCTTCTTGACTCAAATAAGTCGAGTCGCTTCTCCCCTTATGTAAATCTACCCTCTCAAAGCAGACACTGAAACAGAGTTGGATTTTAATGGCCACAGCAGCCGTTTATTATTTAAATAACAATAACTTTAAATACCATAATTTTTTGAATCCCCAAAAAAGGGGATACATCATAACAACAAATAACCCACTGCGACCCTATCAGGGTCATAACATTATAAACCAACCAGAATGACAGGGGCAAGTCCTTGAAGCCACCGATACTTAATTTTGGCCATCTGCCCACAAATACCTTACCCCCAGCCGTAACCCGGCCCAGGAGCACCAAATTACCTTTTTGCAGATGACCACCATATATATATAAATATATATAACCCAGCTTTCAAAAGGGGTAACACCCTAAGAAGCCGACAAATTGGGGGTGCATCCCGTGATGCATTCCCCCCCACCACTTTTTACGACCTACTTCAAGGACTCCCCCCCGCCAAAGCGAAACAGGCCTTGACCACCTCACGCCTGCGAGCTCCTCCACACTCCCACCGCTCGCTCAATTCCATCGGTCAAAGCCAGACTCCACATATCCATCCCCACCTCATTGAGGTGCACACCGTCCTCTCTCCAGTACCTGCCTGTCCCAGCCTCCAGATCCCAGTGGCGCACCGCAACCCCACCATTACGCGTCACGAAGCTCGATATGGCCCTATTAGCCTTAATGCGAGCCTTGTTAATTTTTCCCACAGAACGGGCCATCCGCCAGTTCTTCCTAGGGACCATCTCAGACCACACCGTCACCAATTTAGGATAAGTTGCCCATAAGCAGAGCAAATCATGCTTGACGTCCCGTACCAACTCCCGGAAAGGGCGTATACCCAAATCGTTGCCTCCCACATGCAACACCAGTACCTCCGGCGCCCTGTCAAGCAGTACAAAATTGTGAAACTCGGGCAATACCCTGTTCCATGTCATTCCCCGTATACCCATCCACCTCACAACCGCCGCGTCCCGCGGAATCCTGAGCTGTCGACCGTCCGGCCGTACATCCGCGCGAAGGGCACCCCAGTACACAAAAGTATGTCCCATAATCCACACCATGCATGAGTCACGGCCTGCAAAACAAATGAAGAACATACACGCACCACCTCTTGCTGCCGCGTACCATCAATACTCAGGCGGAAACGCACGCACCCGGAACATGCTATACATCCATATATCACAACATGTTCAAGCGCACATAAGAACGGAAACGCGCCGACTCCCAACGCCCTATCCGCTGCACGCCTGCATCATCTAAACCCCATCTCACCGCCTCCGTCGCTGCCCCTATACGGAAAGAATGAGACGAGTATTGCTCTGCCTGCACCCCGCTAGCCACCAGACACTTTCTGAAAACCGAAATAAACTGATACCGCGACAGAAACGAGCCATCCTCGTGCCGCAGCAACGGCCCGTCTGAGAGATCTAAACCCGCCAAGTACTCCTTGACACACAACACTGGACAAACCGGATTCTTTGGGACCGCCAGCAAAACCACTCGACGTCCTGCCCCTCCTTGGTCCGTTTTGGACCTTCGCAACACTATCTCCACCCTGTCTTCATACAAATCGACATTATCCTGCAACAAGCCCCCCGCTTTTACCGAACTGGGGGAAACCAATTCCCCTACCCGAAAAGCTCCAAAAAAGGCTAACGCAAAAGCCAACCGGAAAAGCTTGCTCTCATACTCTGAACGACACACCTGCCGCACCACCACCTCCAGGGAACACAACAATTGAAATGACACGGGACGCCTCTTATCCCTCACCACTACACCCCGTCTCAGCCCCTTCAATGCCTGGCCCACCAAGAACCGCTTCGTGATATCTGCCAACCCCCGTAACTTACAACCGAAAGCAATGGCCGCCACGAAGCGATTAACCTTAGCGACCGTGCAACCCCGGGCGAACGCATCCCCCAACCAAAACAGCAAGGCCACCATCCTATCATCATCCGAGCACACATCACCCAAAGATCTCACCCACTCCTCCCATTGCCTCCATCCAGCCGCATACGACGACCACGTCGCACTGGCCAGTGAACGTTTAATCAATGCACCTGCCGCCTGGATACCAGCTCCCACAGATGACTGGGACAGTCCACCCCTGTTAACTCCGCGTCCGGGACCAGCTGCCGGAAACGATCCCACTGCGAGCGAGAAAGCGCGTCAGCAATACAATTCTCTACCCCGGGAACATGCACCGCCACCACCCATGCATTTAAACTCAAACAGGAAAGCACCAACTGACGCAACAAGCGAACCACTGGAGGGGACGACGCCGAAGTATTATTTATAGCCATCACCACCCCCAAATTGTCGCAATGAAAACGCACTTTTTTGTCCCGGAACCTGTCTCCCCAAATGGTGACCGCCACCACGATGGGAAACAGTTCGAGTAGGGCCAAGTTACGCGTCAGTCCCGCCTCCACCCATGCAACCGGCCATTTTCCCGCGCACCATTGACCTTTAAAGAACGCCCCGAACCCCACCGCCCCAGACGCGTCAGTGAACAATTCCAAATCGAAGCTATCTAACGCCCGGGACATCCAAAGAGAGCGCCCATTATACTGTGCCAGAAAATGGAGCCAGACCTGTAAATCTTCCCTGTGCTCTGCAGCCAGACGAATGAAATGATGGGGTTCCCGAACCCCCGCCGTCGCCGCTGCCAACCGCCGACAAAAAACCCTGCCCATCGGCATGATGCGGCAAGCAAAATTCAACTTCCCCAATAAGGACTGCAATTCACGTAGCGTAATTTTCCTAATCCGACACGCTCGCTCCACTACCAACCGCAAATCCCCCAACTTATCCTCCGGCAATCTGCACTCCATTGCTACGGAGTCGATAGTAATTCCCAAAAAACAAATGGTCGTCACCGGACCCTCAGTTTTTTCCACAGCCAAGGGTACACCGAACTCCCTTGACACCCAATTGACCGTCTCCAACAAATTTGCGCAAACCCCCGAACACGACGGGCCAACGCACAAGAAATCGTCGAGATAGTGAATAACTGATTCCACCCCCGCGACCTCCCTGACTACCCATTCCAAAAAAGAACTAAACACCTCAAAGTACGCGCACGACAACGAACAACCCATGGGAAGGCATCGATCAATGTAATAATCCCCTTCCCAATAACATCCCAACAACCTCTGGCTGTCCGGATGAACCGGCAACAAACGAAACGCCGCTTGAATATCAGTTTTTGCCATCAGAGCCCCTCTTCCGTAACCACGTACCAACGCTACCGCCGCATCAAACGACGTGTAGACCACAGAACAGAGATCCTGGTCAATGCCATCGTTAACCGACGCCCCCTTCGGGAAGGACAAATGCTGAATAAGCCGGAATTTGTTACCTTCTCGTTTTGGAACCACCCCTAACGGTGACACCACCAAACCTGGAACTGGGATCGTGCTAAAAGGGCCCGCCATTCTGCCCAGATCAATCTCCTTCCGGATTTTTTCCGAGACTACCCCCGCATGCTGATATGCCGACTTAAGGTTGCGCTGCGTGAAAGGGACCTCATGCAAAGGGGGCGGAATAACGAAACCGTAACCAAAACCTAAACTAATCAACCGCGCCCCCTCCTTATTGGGGTACCTACTTAGAAAGGGGGCCATCTTTATGAGTTTCACCGGAGTCTCCCCCATAACCAGACGCACCGCTGGCTCCCCCTTGTCGTTTACCCTTCTTAAAACATTTAGGCGCTCCATGTGACTGCCCGCTGCAATGTGAACACGCATGCTTGAATTTACACGTCGCTCCAAATTTGCACTGCCCCTCATTGAACTGCCAACACGTCCCAAATTTTGAACCTGAGGCCTGACTACCCCCGCCGGAAGTTCCTGCTGCATTCCCGCTCCCGGGAAAGGACTGCCCCTGCTTATAAAGTGCCGTCACTTTCAACCATAAGGCTATGTCCTTATGGTCCCACCGTATATTCGGCCGCACCGCTTTCCTCTGCCGAAACTGCTCATCGTAACGAAGCCAGGCCTGGCCCCCATAAACCCGATGCGCCTCCCCCACCGCATCCAAATAACAAAACAAGCCGGAACAATTATCTGGCGCCTTTTCCCCAATAACACTCGCCAAAATTGCAAAAGCCTGCATCCAATTGACGAACGTTTTTGGAATCAACCTGTACCGTCTCTTTTCTTCCTCATCCTTTTTTGTTTCATCCCGCTTCACCTTATCTAAATTAAACTTCTCCAGCGGAAGCAAGGAAAAAATCTCCACATACTCGTCTTTCCAAATCCTTTCCTTTACCTCCTGCTTTAAATGCGCCCCTAACGGGCCCTCATAACAAACATAAACCTCCCCGCGCGCACGATCATCAAGACGCACCCTATCAACCTCCTTTGGCGAGTCTGTTTGAACCGCCGCCGCCACTGCCACCGCTGCCCCGGCATTCAACCCCCCACCGTTTTGACGAACCGGAGCGCTTCCAACACTGCCCCCCCACACCGCGGCCGGCGCCACACCTGACGGTTCTTGGGAAGGGGAACCACCTAGCCGCCCCACCAACACTTTTAAACATCCCACTAACTCCGCCAAACTATCCCCCGCACCCGCCTGTAGCGACGAGACCCCCGACTCCGCCGCGACGCCCACCGCCGCGACACCCTCTACACCGATACCCGACATCAATAAAGCTGGAAATGGTAACGTAGGTGTCAACTCACCAGGCTGCCCAGGGGCTGTGAACCCGTCAGCCGGACCCCCATGTCCACGTGGAGAGGCCCGCCGCTCACCGTCCTCCAATGCTCCGGACTCCCTCTGGCGCTGTCCGCATTGGCAATGTGTGCACGGGGAATTCCGATTTTCGTCTGAGAAAAGGGGGGGTGACATCGCATCATCCAATTGGCCGAGCTCCAGTTCATGCCTCATCCGTCCCGCTGAACCAGCTCCAAGCTGTTCCGTCCCTGGCACTCCAACCACCGACCTCATCCTGCGACCTCTGGTCGTTTCCACCTCGACGACACCATGAGCCGACCCTCTGGCTGGCACATCACCATGCAGGGTCGCCGTTGCCCTTCCGCCACGTGCTGAAGAAGGAGAGGATGTGACCGGAAGTGAAGGCCGCGTCCTCCTCGCCGCTGCCGCCGGGCGCTGCCGCGTTTTGGGATTCCTCCCAGGACCAGACGAAAGAGCAGCGGCAGGCCGCCCTGGGGTCTGGCCTGCAGGGTCCACTGATGGGCTCCTCTTGCGCCGCCGCGCCCGCGGGATGTCTTCAGGACTCAGCCTTGCGGGCGGACGCGAGCGCCTCGTGCTGCGCGTCACGCCGGGAGTGCCAGCCCTGGCCTGAGTCATGGGGGAAACGGGCTCTCCTCTTCTCCTGCCCGACCCCCTGGTACGCCGGTCCTGTACCTCGGCCTGCTCCAGCAGCCCCGCGACCACCGGCATGACAGAGCGCTCCCCGCTTGCTCCAGCCGACTCTGCTCGCTCCTGGACCGGAGCGCCCGATTGTCCCTGCAGCAGCGTCGCTACTCGTGCTCCGAGCCATCCAGGACCCTGAGAGGCTGCCGCGGCCCGCAACAGCTCCATAGCCTCCTCATCAGACGCAGCAGGGGTAACAAACATGTTCCTGCTTCTGTGTCCTGGCGAAGAGAGGGAGAGCACAAACAGGAAACAGGTACATCCCCTTCAATCCCCACCCCTTCTCACTCAAGCCCTCCTGCTGTCCCCCCCCCTCTTCCTCTCATAGGCCAGCCAACTCTGTGTCCCTCCCATCTATTTTAGTCATGGAGGCCTTCCCTTATTCCTTTCTTCTTCTTTCAGTACGGCCTCTTCTTTCAGTCCATTTTCTGTGGATCTTGAAAAAAAGCTAATTGAATCAACTCTAATCAAGCTAAAAAAAAAATCATTTCATCCTGCTGAATTGTTATTCAGACAATAAGAATAAAGCATACTTGCTAACTTTTGGAAATGGCCTTCAGGGAGATTCAGGTATGATTTTTTTAATGTACATTTGCAGACCACACCTCTTTTTGCAAGCCACACTCCTTTACAAGGGACTACTATCTTATTATACAGACCCCCAGATTAGACTACTATGCCCTTATATAGATCCCAGAACATACCATTTCCTTATACATACCCCAGACCAGACTACTATGCCCTATACAGACCCCAGAACCAAGGTCAGTACATAAATACAGCACCAGAACAAAGCACATAACATAAATATGGTACACCACCAAAACCAAACTCATAACAAGGGGCGTAACTAGAAAAGACTGGGCCACATAGCAAACTTTTGACTGGGCCCCCCTCCCCTGGGTGCCTCAAACAGCCCCCCTTGTAAATAGTGCCCCCTGTAGATAGCACCATACAACCCCCCTGTAGATAGCACCATAGTGCCCCCACAGACCCCTTGTAAATAGTGCCATACAGCTCCCCTGTAGATAGCGCCCCACCTCCCCCTTGTAGATAGTGCTATACAGCCCCCCCGTAGATAGTGAAATACAGCCGCCCTGTAGACAGCACCGCCACCTCCCCCTTGTAGATAGTGCTGAACAGCCCCCTGTAGATAACACCATACAGCCCCCTATAGATATTGCAATACAGCTTCCCTGTAGGTAGCGCCCACCACCTTCCCCTTGTAGATAGTGCTATTCAGCCCCCCTGTAGATAGTGCCCCCACCAGCCCCTTGTAGATAGGGCCATTATTATCTGCTTCCTTGATGGTTTAGAGCAGAGAAGAAGTTAATGTCTGCATCCCTGGTGGTCTAGAGCAGAGAAGGGGTTACTGCTAGTATCCTCATCGTCCAAGACAAAGAAAGGGTCGCTATTTTATACCTGGTGTCCAGTAGTTAACTCACCTCTCCTCATAAAGGGGAAAGCTCAGGGAGTCTGCGCGGGAACAAACCTTACTTGAACTTTTAAGCCGTAAATGATTTAAAAATTTTATGTGCATAACGGCTGAGTCATCTAGAAACCAAGAACCATCTAAGGTTTATTGTTGCCTTTTAGAGGGTTTGTTCTTTCCCAGAAACAGTACCCGTCTTGTCCACGGGCAGTGTCTGATATTGCAGCTCCGACCGATTTTTCCTAAATGGAGATGAACTGCAAAACCAGGCACAACTTAAGATCTGCAGACCTAGTTTCCCGGACATCGAATTTAATTACTGTTTGCTATGTAAAAATTACTTTTTGCTTCTTTCTGAAAACACAGAATCATCATGTCATGAATGCATTTGTGCCAATCACACTTTGGTGGGCAAAGTTCAAACAACACATGGGTTTGTCCAGAGCTATGCCAAAGTCTATATGAATGGCAAGATCCAGGGTACAACCGATCAGCACGGAATGTTCAGCTTAAAAGGTGTTTGCAAAGATGTATACAGAAATATCACGGTGACAATGGATGGATTCTCTACTGGAAATTTGCAGAGTTGGAAGAATGAGCCCAACATTGCTTATTTTGAGGCTGTTTTAAAGAGATTAGGTAGGTTAAATATGAATTATAAATATGAAAAGGAACATTCATTTTTTGTACGTTTTATTTTTCATTAATGCAATATTAATATATTATATAACATGGTTATTGTTTTATGTTTTTAGCAAACTCGGCTCAAAAAGTGCACAATAGTATCTTTAGTCATAGGTAATATTTGCCTGCAGTCAAAAATTTAAACTTGACTGTTTTTAAATCCTTTTTTTGCACTAACTACGTATATAACTTTCTCTTCCAAGCTCAGCTAATTGTGCACCAAAGTTTTTACTTCAGGTTCCGGGACAGGAAGTAACTGTTTGACAGCTACCATTGGCAGTCATATTACCTCATGTCAGGCTGTTTCCTTAGTCACCCAGAGAATCCTCCTCCTTGTCTTTCTCAAGTCTCCCTAGCAGTCATTCAGAGAGACACCTTTCCCAATCATCTTGCTTTGCAGATATGCTTGATTTAATCAATCAATCAATCAATCAATCAATCAATCAATCAATCAATCAATCAATCAATCAATCAATCAATCAATCAATCAATCAATCAATCAGTATAGAGAGTGCACCATGATCTGGCATGAGTGACTAAATGTCTATTTTTTGCATTAGAGAAGTCTCAGACAGAGATCTCTTTGTTGTTATACAGTATGAACAATTATTGTTTACTTCCAGTGGATAATATTCTGGCTATGGTCATGTGATGGACACAAAGGTGCTGGGATAGTTAGAAGACACAGCTCTGATACACATACTGTGACTGTAAAGAGCCATGCACCTGTGTGTCCATCACATGACCGTGGACAGAATTTTAACCACTGGTAGTAAACAATGAATCTTCCTACTGAATAACAACAAGCAGAGATTTTGAAAACCATGAGAAAAGAGTACAGAAAGTATATTGGAAAATTCTATAACTTTTTATTACACAAAAAATAACTTTAATTTCTGAAACTGGACTACCCCTTTAAGCTGGCAATACACAAGAGAGTTTAAATAGTTGAAAAGGCAGATTTAGACCATTTACTGCCGACTATCGGTACCTTTTCGTGACAGATATAAGTGAGACAGATGTTGACAGAAGACTGATACCGTGAATAAAAAATTTTGTTCAGAAAATGGGCGTGTGAAACCACTAATATATGGTTAGAGTTAGACATAAATTATAAACAGTTTTTGTTCAAATTTGTGATCAGTTCTGGTGCTCAGACTCCCACTGATCGCTAGACCAAAGTGTTTGCAGCATCCTCCTTAGCACCATGATCTTTCAGCTCTCATGGATTTTGTCAGCGCTCCACATAGAGCGGAGTATAGGACAGAGACAGTATGTTGCCTCTACTCAGGTCTCCAAGTAGTGCTATGTTTTTTAAAGATGACACTGGCTCTTTAAAGAAGCAGGTCCTTTTTTGTATATATGGTGACATGAAGTGTAATGTTGTGTAACAACTTACCTGGTGATGTACTGTATTTCATGAGACGCCACTCTTTTCCGGGCAGCTGCTGGTTCACGTGATCTTCAATCTGACTCTAAAACCTAGAAACCGGAAGTCAGTGCTTCAATGCAATGAGAGCCTCGATGGGAGCCTAGGGGACCCTGTTCTAGAGATAGGTGCGGGTCCCAGGGGTGGGACCCGCATCCATCTGACATTTATGACATATCCTGTGGATAGCCTCAGAAAAAGCATTGTTGAACAGCAGCACACGTCTCCCAAATTTCAATCAATATGTTCTTTTGTTGATCAAACATCCAGTAAAAAATGTCAAAGTTTCGACCCGTGACAAGGGAAAGTCCCTCCACTTGACACGGGTCGAAACTTTGCCATTTTTTACTGGATGTTTGATCAATAAAAAAACATATTGATTGAAACTTGGGAGACGTGTGCTGCTGTTCAACCACGCTTTTTCTGAGGATTACATTACGTCAGACTGGGTTTGTCTGATTTTACAGCGTGACACCGCTCCTGATATCGGGATTTGTGCTGCTTCAAATATTTTATTTTTTGCATTATATCCTGTGGATATGTCATAAATTGCCTCTGATTGGAAAACCCCTTTTAAGCTATTAATTTTATTACTGGTCAGAGCTTTTATCTCTTTACAAAATCATTCAACAGAACTTTGAAACTATAGAACATTACGGAATTATAAGGCTATGTTCACACAGGGTGGACACGCTGCATAAAAGCACACAGCGTATCCCACCTGGGCGCCACAGGGAATTCTGGACGAAAAACCGCACCAAACTGCGCTGCGGAAATCTTAACATTAAAAAAAAATGTTTTCTACTTCCGTAGCCATGGCGACGCTTCCCTCTGTCGCCCTGCAGGCCGACCTACTCGGATGACGTTTCAACCCATGTGCCCACTGCAGCTTGTGATTGGCTGCAGAGGTCACATGGGATGAAACGTCATCCCAGGAAGCCGGCCTGGATGAAGAAGCACAGAATTCTGGGTAAGTATAAGATATTTTTTTTCTGAGTTCCGATTTTTTTGCGCCGGAATCGCAGCTTTCCACCGCAAAAAAACGCAACATCTGCTATTTTGTCGCGGGTTTTAGCTCCCCATTGTATTCAACGGGAAAACCCGCAACAAAAAAGCAGCGATTACGCAAATACAATTGACATGCTGCGGATTAAAAGAACACGCACCACAGGTCAATTTCTGAGCGGTTTTTCCTATAATTTACGCAGCATGTGGATGAGATTTGTTCAAGTCTCATCCACTTTCCTGCTACTGCATTATGCTGCGGATTTTCCACAACGAAATCCAGAGTTATTCGTTCTTCTTTTATTTACAACCCTGTTTCAAACATACAAAAAATTTAAGTTTAAATGTACTTATTTTTGCTCAATTTAAAAATGTCATTAAAATCTCCAATTAAAACTACACTAAAACTAGAAATAAATGAGAATAAAAATAACAACAGAAAGCAAATACTTACCTATTTGTTATGCTCCAAGGACTCTTGAAATCTTTTGCAGCTTTGTATTTCAAATGTTGGAAAGGGGTCTTGTCTAACTAAAAGTAGAAAGTTTCGTTTTGCTTTGTGCTAAAAACACCACAGTCACATTTTACTATCTCCCATCCAGAGAAAAAGAAGCCTTAGGCCGAATTCAGACGAGCATATATCTAGTCCGTGTGACAGCTGTAAACAAAATTGCCGACACATGTATTTCAATGGGGCCGTTCACACGGCCCTTGTTTAACCGGACTGTGTGAAGGGCCTGTGGAAAAATAGGACATGTCCTATTATCGTCCGTTTTCACTGATCCCTCAATAGACTCAAGTCATTTTTCAAGTCCTTTACACTCGTTCGTGTGAATCTGGCCTTAGTCCTGTTCATTTAATCTAGATCTAGCATAGTCTATGCTAAGAAGGGAAAGGGAAGGAAGGAGAGATAAAATTGATACCTCCAGGAAAAAGAAGGAGAATATATAAGTTTTGTGTAGCAGTTCACAAGACCAGAGTCTTGTTCTGTTATTGATTTATAGTTCTCTAATATTCTGTTACTTTACTTTTTTATGCACATATTTGTGGGCAAAAGGGAAACATAGAAATAAAGGGTATTTATATCCAGGCCAGGTCTATAATTATGCTTTTTTGTTTATACCTTTTCAGAAAAACCATACATGGTACAACATCCATTCTCCAAAATTCGTAGAGAAGGACATAAGGTGACATTGTGCTGTGAAGCTACTGGAAATCCAGTTCCATCTAAGTATTACTGGTGAGTTGTGCGAGGAATTGCACAATTAAGATGTTATAATGACTATTAGGGCACGTTCAGACGTGGCGTAATTTTTCCGCTGCAAATGTTGGTGCAGATTTGGGGCAATTACGCAACGAATCTGCACCAACATTTGCATATTTGACAGGCAATTCAGACGTTGCAGAAAACACAGCGGACTTGCCACAGATTTCAGTTTTTGCATTGCATGCAGTGAAATTCCGCTTCTTCTCCGCAACAG
Source organism: Rhinoderma darwinii (assembly GCF_050947455.1). Lineage (NCBI taxonomy): Eukaryota > Metazoa > Chordata > Amphibia > Anura > Rhinodermatidae > Rhinoderma > Rhinoderma darwinii. The sequence continues at coordinate 308,368,640 of NC_134687.1, forward strand.
ACAGTGCATGCTGCGGACTGAAAATTCCGCACTGCAGCCTATGGTCCGCAGCGGGGTTTTCCGCAACGTCTGCACGAAGATAACTAAAAAGGTGTGGAAACCAATGGACAAATTGTATGCTAAGGATTTCTACTGTGGACTGTCCGCAGCGGAATTCCACAGCAATTCCACCACGTCGGAATGTGCCCTAAGGGTATGCTCAGACAGAGTGGATACGCTGCATAAAAGTATGCAGCGTATCCACCCTGGAGCCGCAGGAAATTCCGGACGAAAAACCTTACCAAATTTTGGTGCAGTTTTTCTGGCAGAATATCCGCTGCCGAAAACAGAGCTTAAAAAAATAAATAAAAAAAAAAGCCTATAATTATCTCCGTAGTCATGGCGACGCGTCCCTCTGTTAACTGTGTAGCATCTCATGTGACCACTGCAGCCTGTGTTTTGCTGCAGCAGTCACATGGAAAGAAACGTCATCCCGGGATGCCAGCCTGGACGGAGAAGCATAGAGATCTGGGTAAGTATAAGCTTTTTTTATTGCAGCTTTTCTGCCGCAAAATTCGCAACATCTGCTATTTGTTGGAGGTTTTACTGCCCCATTAAATTCAATGGGCAAAACCCGCAACAGAAAAGCAACAATTACAAAGCAAAACTTCACATGCTGCGGATTAAAAAAATGCACCGCAGGTAAATTTTTGTTTTTTCAGCGTTTTTTTGTTACTCAGCGTATCGATGAGATTTGCTCAAATTTCATCCACTCTGCTGCTACTGTATAAGGCTGGGTTCACACGAGCATGTTACGTCCGTAATGTACGAAACGTATTTCGGCCGGAAGACACGGACCGAACACAGTGCAGGGAGCCGGGCTCCTAGCATCATACTTATGTACGATGCTAGGAGTCCCTGCCTCGCTGCAGGACAACTGTCCCGTACTGTAATCATGTTTTCAGTACGGGACAGTTGTCCTGCAGCGAGGCAGGGACTCCTAGCATCGTACATAAGTATGATGCTAGGAGCCCGGCTCCCTGCACTGTGTTCGGTCCGGTACTTGCGGACGAAATACGTCCGTCAATTACGGACGTAACTAGTGTGTGTGCACATACCCTTAGGCAGCAGATTTTCTGCAATTAAATCCATTTTGGAAAATCTGCAGTGTTTACGCTACGTATGGACACAACCCTAAGGCCTCATGCACACGAACGTGTTTTTGAATCCGCAATGCATCTGCAAAAATGCAGATGAATTGCGGACCCATTCTTTTATATGGGAGCATGCACACGACCGTGGTTTCCTTGGTCCATGCATTGGCCGGGAGCCCGGACCGCAAATCCGTCGAATGACTTGTCCTATTTTTTTGCGGTCCGGGCTCATTGAAAGCAATATCTGCACGGTCCGTGAATTGCTGACAGCCCACAAATGACACTTCATGGCTGTCCTAGTGTCATCCGAGGGCCGTCCGCAATTCACAGACCGTGCACACATTGATTTCAATGAGCCCGGACCGCAAATCCGGACTGTATAATGACTTGTCCTATTAATTTGCGGTCCTGGCTCCCGGCCAAACCATGGTCGTGTGCATGGGCACATAGAAATTAATGGATCCACAACTCATCCGCATTTTTGTGGATGAATTGCAGACGCAAAAACACGTTCTTGTGCATAAGGCCTAACTGTTAATAAAACTAAGGCCTCATTTACACAAACGTGATATACATCCGTGCGACTCGCGTGCTTTTCACGCGGGTCGCACGGACCTATACAAGTCTATGGGGGCATGCAGACAGTCCGTGAGTTTTGCTCAGCGTGAGTGCGCTGAAAAAAACTCACGACATGTTCTAAATTTCTGCGTTTTTCGCGCATCACGCACCCATTGAAGTCAATGGGTGCGTGAAAACCATGAAGGTCGCACGGAAGCACTTCCGTGCGAACTGCGTGATTCGCGCAAGAGCTCTCAAACTCTGAATGGAAACAGAAAAGCACCACGTGCTTTTCTGTTTACAAACATCCAAACGGAGTGTCTTAGAGATGAGCGAACCGAACCGAACTTCACCGGGTTCGGCCGAACTCGTTTTGACCGAACCCGGCAAAAAATTTTGCGGTACGCGACGTCAGGAGACAGTCACTGTCCAGGGTGCTGAAAGAGTTAAACTGGTTCAGCACCCTGGACAGTGACTTCCGATCACAATATACATGAACGTGTAAAAAAAAAAAAGAAGTTCTGACTTACCGATAACTCCCGGCTTCTTCCTCCAGTCTGACCTCCCGGGATGACAATTCAGTCCAAGTGACAGCTGCAGCCAATCACAGGCCAAGCACAGGCTGCAGCCAATCACAGGCTGCAGCGGTCACATGGACTGCCGCGTCATCCAGGGAGGTGGGACCGAATGTCAAGAGAGGGACGCGTCACCAAGGCAACGGCCGGGAGACCGGACTGGAGGAAGCAGGAAGTTCTTGGTAAGTATGAACGTCTTTTTTTATTCACAGGTTGCTGTATATTGTGATCGGAATTCACTGTCGAGGGTGCTGAAAGAGTTACTGCCGATCAGTTAACTCTTTCAGCACCCTGGACAGTGACTGACGTCGACTAGCCTCATCTCTATGATGGCGGCTGCGCGAAAATCACGCAGCCGCGCATCATACACTGATGACACACGGAGCTGTCAAGTGCCTTTTGCGCACGCAAAACGCTGCGTTTTATTGCGTGAGCAAAATGCACACGCTCGTGTAAATGAGGCCTAATGCTGAGTTTGTCTTTTTTATTTGGATAAATCTGAAATGTGCAATATGAGCCATGCATGCTTTCCTGCATAATAAGTTTGTAACTCCTGCTCAGAAGCTTCTTCGTTTGGTTAAGCCGTTTTACATATTTTAGACAAACCAGGGCACAAATTGCTGCAGGTAAATAAGACCAACAATCTATCCAAAGGACTGGTGTCTGTTCATACTGCTTGATACAGTCTTCGGTGTCTGATCGTACTAAATATCTGCCATATTTGACTTAATCCATTTCTTTTACAGGTATCACAACGGTACACTATTGGACAAAAACAAAATCAAATATGAAAAAAGCTTGATTTTGCAAAATATTCAAATAGTGCAAGCTGGTATATACTACTGCAAAGCCAGTAATGGGCTGGGGGTCATTAAATCTTCTATAGCCCATCTAACAGTCATAGGTAATAAACCAATGAATACCTTTGAATCTTTGTTTTTCTTTTGTCACGTTTTATTCTAAATGTGATGTCTTTTTACTTAAGGTAAAGGTGAATCCCATTGTGACAAGTCCCCCCATGAACATTTAATCAAGCTACCAACCGAATGTATTCAAACTAAAACTGGCTCTCATTTCTACAATGTCGGCAAGTGTCCAAATTCACAGTGTGCTGGTCATCTAAGCTCCGACCATCAGTGTAAAGATAAAGTAGATTACTGCTGTGGAGTAAAGCGAATGAAACTGCAAGAAGTTAAGTGTCCAGGGTATACTCTACCAATTATGGTTATTGTAGAATGTGGATGTGCGCAGTGCACACAGCATAAGATTTTGGCCCGTGGACGGGTGACTGCATATGACAGTAGTGCACCACTTCAGTTTGGTCAAATCTTAATGAATGGAGAAAACATGGGCTTTACAGGTTACAAAGGAGAGTTCACATTGGAAGTGCCAGTTGGAACAAAAAGGTTGGTGGTTACATTTGTGGACCCTCAAGAGAAATTTGTGGACTCAATAAAAATCATTCCATTTGATCCTAAAGGAAATAACATTTACCAGGATATAAAAATAATGAGAAAGAAAGACTCAGTTAATCTTAACCCTTCAGCGACAAACATAATTCCCCTTGGAGAAGTGGCTGGTGAAGATCCAATTGGAGAGTTAGTAATACCACCAAACTCTTTTACAAGAATGACTGGAGAATCTTACAGTGGTACAGTCAAGGCCAGTTTAACTTTTTTGGACCCTAGAAACATCAGCACTGCATCCGCTGCTTCAAGTGATCTTAATTTTGTCAACAGAAATGGAGATATCTCTCCACTCAGGACCTATGGAATGTTTGCCGTGGACTTCAGGGAAAAAAGTACTAATTCAGTGCTCCAAACTGGAAAAGTGGAGGTGCGGCTGGATACAGAACAAATAAAAATGTCCCAACATCTAAAGGAAATGAAACTCTGGTCTTTAAACCCACTGACTGGACTATGGGAAGAAGAAAGTACTTTTCGCATGGAAGGAGAGGGTAAGAGGAGAAAGAGAGAGGAAAGGTCATTTCTAATAGGACAGTTAGAAATAAGAGAGAGAAGACTTTTTAACTTGGATGTGCCAGAGTTTAGGAGATGTTTTGTTAAAGTACGCGCCTACATGAACGAGAAGTTTTTACCTAATGAACAGATAGAAGGAATTGTGGTGACTCTTATAAATCTAGAGCCTCTGCCAGGATTCTCATCAAACCCTAGAGCTTGGGGTAGATTTGACAGTGTAATAACAGGAAGGAATGGAGCATGTCTTCCTGCTTTTTGTGATGCTCAGAAGCCAGATGCCTACTCTGCATATGTCACTGCAACAATGGGTGGTGAGGAGCTGGAAGCTGTTCCGTCTTCCCCTAAATTAAACCCCAATGTAATTGGAGTGTCCCAACCTTATTTATCAAAACTTAACTATCAACGAACTGATCATGAAAACTCTGCTGGTAAAAAAACTGCTTTCAAATTTAATATTGCCAAGCCAAACCCAAATAATTTTGAAGAGACGAGTGGCCCAATATATGCTTACAGAAACTTGCGATCATGTGAAGAAGCCCCAGTCTTAGACAATCATTTTAGGTTTTACAGAGTAGAAGAAGACAAGTATGAGTACAATGTTGTCCCTTTTGTTGAAACAGACTTGAGCTCATGGATTAGTGGCTATCTATCTTGGTGGCCAAATCCACAAGAGTTCCGGGCCTGTTATTTAAAGGTTCAGATACAGGGTCAACAGGAGTATATGGTCCGGTCGCGAAATATTGGAGGAATGCATGCAAAGACTATAGGTCAGCTTTATGGCTTGAGGGACATCCGGAGTGTTAGGGATATGTCAATGGAAGGCAGTTCAGCAGCATGTCTAGAATTTAAGTGTAGTGGAAAGCTTTATGACCAGGATTTACTGGATCGCACTTTAGTAGCAGTGACTCCTCAAGGAAGTTGCCATGTTATTGAGGTAAACCGACTTTTGGTAGACTATCTCAAACGTCACCCACCACTTGCTTTAGGGAATGATACTGGGACATTTAATATGTTGGCTCCAGTTGATCCCCTTGGACATAATTATGGTATTTACACAGTCACTGACCAGAATCCAAGGCTAGCCAAAGAAATTGCTATTGGTAGATGTTTTGATGGTACTTCTGATGGGTTTTCTAGAGCGATGAGATCCCAAGTAGGCACTGCATTAACATTTCGTTGCCATGAGAAATCAGTGACAAGAGAAAGCTTCTTCCAACGTTTACTTAATAACCCCAGTGAAACTCTACGTGAGATACGGAGTGGCATGCAGGAGAATGAGCAAAGAGAGACACCTTTACGCATTATACCTTATCCAGCATCTAGTTCTTTATCTTCTAGCAATAGTAGGCAACCTTCTGCCAACCAGAGAAGACCTCGTCTGACATAGAAATAAAGACGAATATAATTTATTGAGGATGAATGTTTGATGTATTGACAACAAATTGTGTACTTGTTCCTTTAACAGACAAATAAATTAAACCAATTATTGATGCTAAGGATGTATTTACACAGTTTTGTTGCATTTGCTTGCAGCAACAAACCGGCATGTGTGAATGAACCCTAAAGAACAATTATAAAATGTACAGTAATTTTCCCCTGTTTGTACCTAAAAAAATATTTTCTCATTTGGAGCTACAAGCTTTCCAACAACTCATAGGAAACATTGGATGCTTGATGCAATAATTAAACTTTTTTATTCTACCCACAAAAGCTATTAATATTACCTGCAATACCGGTTATTTTCTTTAAACAAATAGCGCCTGCTAGTATACATACATAAAATAACCCCATGAAACTGTATGACTTCATATATGTCACAAAAATAAGCTGAGCTTATTCATATGTTCTTGAATGCCTAGTTCCTCCAACTGAAGTATTTTACCTGCATGTTTTAAGGTGCTAATTGGGCGTATAAGCATTAATAATAAAGTATAAAAAATCCTGGCCAACATGAAGGATATATGCTGCAGAGCTGGTTAGTGGACATTTAAAGGGAATTTATTGTCAGTAAATGACCTAGTATTTAAATCATATTTTTATGTGAAAAATATTTTGTAACCATTTTTGAAGTTTTTATTTTTATTTTCCACTTTCATCACCAGAGGGCAGAATTATAATGAAAGGTAACCCCTCTATGATAAAACTAGAGAAAGATAACACATGATGACACCATTGAGAATAGGCCATGAATCCAGCTTACTGCCTCCCTCTCCTTGTACATGTCACAGAGAATGCCCACAACACTCTACTATGTATGTTAATGAGTCATTTGCTGACCTAGTTTTCTTATGTATGTTTCAGTAAATATTTTTACTTAGTAAAACAATTCCCTTTAAAAAAAAAGAAAGCCGCTCAAGATGTATGTGAGTTTCGATCTTCCATTTTTTTTTATCTAAAAGCATTGCTAAGGCTCTGTTTACACTGCTTACAAGGCATATATTTGGCGTGAATGTTTGAAGTGTGCAACCAGAAATTGGTTCTATGTATGCAACTATACCTAAACACGACTCCTATGTTAAAAAAAAAAAAAAGAATGCTAGTTGGTATACTTTTTTTTTTCTTTTTGCAGTATCCAAAAGTTTAGTTGACTACATTTCAGTACAGTTAAACATTTATATATCAACATATACTGGCTAAACATATGCCAAAAATACACTTTTTTTTTTACATACATTTAGCTTTTGAAGACTATGGAAACCTTTGTGCATTAAAAATCAATATACATACATGTTACTAAGTCCCTGCAGTAAAAAAAAAAGTGGCACTTATCTGTCTGTTATATGCATTGATCTTTCCTTTTTGTGGCTTCAGCAACTGTCATAACCAGTTTTTAAGCTTTTCTCCATTCAAACTTCTTGCCTAGGGGCGTTCCCCAGCACTGGTCACATGTTCTCTTCTATAGGGGCGTTCCCCAGCACTGGTCCCATGTTCTTTCCTCTAGGGGCATTCCCCAGCACTGGTCACATGTTCTCTTCTCTAGGGGCATTCCTCAGCACTGGTCACATGTTCTCTTCTATAGGGGCGTTCCCCAGCACTGGTCACATGTTCACTTCTCTGGCTGTGTGGATTTCTTATGTGTAGCTTTCTCTCTGCCCCTCCCCCCCCCCTCTTTTCTGCTGTGTGTGAGGCTGTTTTATGTAACCACGCCACACAGTTACACACCACACAGTTACACACCACAACTATGCCTCCCCTCTCCCTCTCTGAGCTTCTTCTCACGATCTTCCTCGTACACTATAGCTAACACAGGGGACATGTTGCACTGTGCATGCCCAGTTATCTGTGGTTGGGAGAGATCACTGGGCATACACTGTAGTCATGAGTGAAGAGGAGAAAGTGACTGCTGGATAACTGAATGGGAACTGTTCTCATCTGCACAGCACACACCAGTGAGTAGGACCTGACACATGTGCAGATGTCACGGTAAATGCTCGTACATGAGTCTACAGAGGAGGAGCTGTTCAGTTTGCTGTCAGGGAGCTGACTGACGGATTGGAGAGAGAACTGAATACTACAGTTGCTCTGTACTGAAATACACTGCAGGTACAGAAGACAAACGGTAGACAATTTTTAATTAGGACCAATTAGAAATGTGTTTTATTTAGCAAAAAATTCAATGCAATTTAAAAAAACTGTGCAAAGGTGTACAAAGGCTTTAAAGTCTTTGGGCACATTGGCATATACATCGTGATCACTTACCAACATATGTGTCAATTGTTTAATTCTAGCAAAGTGTGAACTGAGCCTAATTCCACTATTATGTGTGATTTTGTATTACTAGCCAGTACACACCATAATTAACGCTTTACAAATTCCGTACATTGGTTAAATAATTTAATAAAGGATAATTCAACTACAAAGTCAGTAGGGGAAGCATGTCAGTATGTGATGAAATAGCTCTTGTTGGACCATACCATAAAATAAGTTTCCACTGTTTAGAGCACTTCCCAGTGCTTTTACTATAGCTATGAAAACTTGCTAAATTGCGGTTTTCAGTCTCACGAGTGAATAATTGTATAAAGGGACAATAATATTTGTCTTCATTACTTGTTATTTATTTTTTATATGTGCGATCTGTTAATGACACTCATTAAAACAGACAGCTTTGAGATAAAATCACTTGTATTTTTTACATTTATCTATTTGTACTTCATAATTTCCCCAGGCTCAGGAACCCAAGTATAAAGCAACATTTATTATAACAGAGGGCTCTTGATCATAGAGAGGGGGTCCCAAACTATGGATGCCCCCATATGTTGTCCATATGCCCTAATAGGGCAAATGGACAGGGGTTATTTTCATTAGACAACCCATTTAAATAAGCACATACAAATTGGCAATATCTTTAATATTTCCATATATATTTGTAGATGTATGCTAAATGATCTGTATTTTAATCCAAGGATGCATTCTTTAAATTTTGTTACACTATAAAATCAGAAGGGTTTTATCAAATACAGTTTTTATTTTTTTTATGGAAATGGTCCTAACATGCAGCTTAGCCCATAGTAAGTGTTATTAAAATTTTTACACAGGCCATTGCTAATAGCAAATACTTTGTTTAGATATCAATGCAAAAACATCTGCTGTTCTACTCTAGTGAAGATTTTATTAGATCTATCACTAACCTTTTAACCCTATCCTATGCATGTATTACTCCTGGTTTACAAATTAACCACATCATTATTCAAATCTACCTTGTAGTGGAAATGCTTACATTGCACATATTTTTTTGAAAATATGCACAGCCATCATACATATATCTGTCCCCCGATCCTGGGAAACCCATGGTGCCTTGCTTAGATTGCTAAAAAAAAGATTATATACCACACCATGAGTCAGACAGGGGTGGGATTAAAAATGTTAACAACAGTTTCCATAGGTGGATGACAAAGAAATATGTGGCAGGGGTATCACGGTGTAGTGCGCCAGAGATAATTCCTACATCTATAACCAAATAAAATAATTACAATATTTCAAATACACTATATATCAATGTGGAATGTAAATAAATATTATTCTATTTAACCATAATTTCCTATAAATTATGCAAACTTGGGTATAATTTAAACTGGTTTGCGACACTATAAATACAATTGTTGAATGGGAGCGGAAGAGGGAAATAGCATGTGGTTCTACGACCACCAAATGCAAATATAAAATAAAAAAACGTAATTAGCATATGAATATACAAAAGTTCTTAAAAGATTGTCCCATGTGGGTCAGTATAATTCTAAGTGCAGGAAACCCCCTAGTACGGCACTACTAGAGGCAAAATAAGCCTATAGGATTGTGTCATTCTAACAGCCAGAAGCAGTGGTCACCGTTATATCATTGTTTATGACCACTTCATGTGATTATTCTACGATTGTCCTTGTAATGTTTGTACTGTAGGGAATGGCAAATAAGCCAAATTTATTGTTACTATTAATATGGGTCCCTAAGTAGTATTGGTAACTGGAGGTTCCCTGATCAGGAGAACTGGGCAAGCAGGGTGACCATTGATAATTGTATGTAAAACTATCATAGGAGGTGTCGTTGTAGCGACACACTCCACATGAAATCCAAGGCAGTGAACCTTGTTAAACCCCCTCTCCCCTGCACCGCTGATCGCAGCGGAGAAAGTGACAGGCGGCAGGACGAGTGCGCTCCAGAGCTGGTCTCACTGACATGAGCCGCTCATGTAACAGTGAGCTACTCTAGGTATGTAGCTGGTTAGATTGCTCTGTCAGTGATGTTAGATCACCTGATAGTGAGCGCCGCCGAGTAGCCTCTCGCTCGCCCCGCTGATGCAAATAGCGGCGGTAGTAAGGGAGCACTTGGGGATGGGTAGAGATAGACATTATTTTCTGGCTCTGTAGATTGCTAGATGCACCCTAATATGTGGAACATTACAACTGAACACCAACGCGCGTTTCGCCGGCATTACACTCTTGAACAGCATTACACAGACCGAAGGGCATCACCAGGTATTTATAGTACCCATCTCGGGTGTTAAATGGCGTTTTCAATTCGTCACCCCGGCGAATCTGTATTAGGTTGTAAGCCCCTTGCAGGTCTAGTTTAGAAAAAATCTTGGCTCCTCGTATGCGGTCAAAAAGTTCAGAAATATGTGGCAACGGATATCTATTTTTGACCGTGATCTGGTTGAGACCCCGGTAGTCGATGCAGGGTTGAAGAGATCTGTCCTCCTTTTTGACGAAGAAGAACCCGGCCCCCGGCGGTGGAGGAAGGTTTTTGTATGAGACCCCTCTCCAAATTCTCCTTAATATAGGTGGACATAGACTGAGTCTCTAGCAAGGAGACCTTTCCACGGGGAAGGGATGTGTCAGGAACCAGTTCAATAGGGCAGTCATATACCCGGTGTGGGGGCACTGTCTCTACCTCCTTCTTGCTGAAGACATCCGCAAATTGTGAATATTGAGAAGGCAATCCTGCCAATGACTGAGACTGGGCCGGATGGATCTGCCCCAGGCAGCAGTTGAGGCACTTGGAAGTCCACTGTAGAACCTCTCCAGAATTCCAGTCCAGAACTGGGTCATGTAGTCGGAGCCAGGGCAGGCCCAGCAGCACAGGGTTGACGGCCTTTGGACAGGACAAAAAACTGAGATGAGCTCAGAATGAAGGGCTCCCACTTGGAGCTTCAGTGGTTTGGTCACAGCTACAATCAGGTCTGGCAGAGGCAGTCCATCCACCAAGGCAACGATCAAAGGTCTCTCCATTGGGTTGTGGGCAACTGAAGAAGATCCGCTCTCTGAATGAAGTTAGCTGCAGATCCAAAGTCCAGATAGGCAGAGACCCGGTGCATCTTTTCGACGGACGCTATTGTCACGACTCGAGGATGGACAATTTAGAAGGAAGTCCTTCTTCCCCCACAGTTGTCTCTCCAACCAAACCTAGACTCTGGGGCTTTTGGGGGAAACAGACGCACAAGATGGCCTACTAGGCCGCAATACAGACACAGTTCCGAGGTGTGTCTGCGTTGTCTCTCCTGGCTAGACAGCTTGTGATGGTCCATCTTCAAAGACTCCTTTGGAGGAACAGCTCATAAAGGCAGCAGGGGTTGCTGAAATGTAGGAGTCAGACTAGGGAGTACTATATCCCGGCGAGCCTCTTGGAACCGTTCTCGGATCCTTATGTCAATCCGAGCGGCCAGAATGATCGGGTAATGCAGGGTAGATGGCAGATCTCGGGCAGCAAGTTCGTCCTTAATCTTAGGGGACAGTCCCTGCCAGAGTGTAGCCACTAAGGCCTTATTGTTCCATAACAACTCTCCCGCCAGGGTGCGGAAGTGAATGGTGTACTCGCCCACGGAAGTGTCTCCCTGGCGAAGGTTCAGCAGGGAGGCAGCTGCTGACGAGACTCGCCCTGGCTCCTCAAACACCGTTTGAAATGTTCGTAGGAACGCCTGAAAGTCACGGGTCTCTGGTCCTTGTCGTTCCCAGAGAGGGTTCGCCCATGCTAGGGCCCTGCCAGTAAGGAGAGAGACGATGAAAGCGACCCTTGCACCGTCCATAGAAAATGCTCTGGCATACAGACTGAAGTGGATCTGCCACTGGTTCGGAAATCCCCTGCAGGTCCTCACGTCTCCACCATAGCGATGAGGTAGTGGCAGAGACAATCGGGGGGTCAGCACTGCCAGGAGGTGTAGTCGGAGGGTCTGTACTGCCAGGAGGTGTAGTAGGAGGAACAGCAGAGGCAATAGGAGCAGGTGCTGGAGGAACTGTAGCTCGCATATCCAGCCGATGTGCAATAATGTTCAACGCCTGGAGGAGTTGGTCCTGTCGAGACCGGAGGTCTAGCATATCCGGTGGCATCACTTGTGACATCGTCATGCTCTTGGGTTGACCAGCGGGGTCCAAGGCCTGAGCGTACTGTCGCGATCTGTGGATATGTGGACCCACTGGGCTGTACCACCGTAGCGGTATAGCAGCTGGCCAATACAGAGTACCAAGTAAAGTCTATAGTTCAAGCTGTGGTGGTTCAGACAGTAGCGATGACTAGGCTCAGATGGGACCTTGGCAGCAGAGACCAGGTGTGGTGTAACACAGCAGACAGATCGGTGGTATAACACGACTCCAACTCTTTAAGGCACAGGAGCAAGGTAGCACGGGATACAGGATACAGGGAGCAGGTACGATAACACTGGGAACTGGAAGACACTAAGGGACCATTTGCAAAGACTAACACGAGTAACACAAACAACGCTCATTCAATGAAGGAAGGGGCAGGGCCCTTCTTATAGTCCAGGGTGATCATGGGAGCAATCAGTCAATCTAAAACATGTGTGTGCTCTGGCCCATTAGGGCCGGGAATGAGCTCGAGTGCGCACCCTAGTGGTCACTGAAGGACTGGACGGCTGCTTGTGCTGGCATCTCTGGAAGACGTCTGCAGGATGACAGGAGTCTGTGGTCTGTGACTGTGGACGTTACAAATGCGAAAAAGCAAAATCAGGTACAAGAAATTGTCAGTGTAATTTGTCCAGATGGTACTATATAATTCATTTTTAATCTACAGGAAAGCTGGCCTTCTTGGTAGATACTTGGAGTAGCAAGAAAAAATTATTTCAATGATTTTACTTGGAGACGAATTGGGGGAAACTTCTGCTCCTTCAACTAATGTTTCCCGAATTGTTCATGGGCAGCACTTTCCTAGAGAAGTGCCTGCCACAGGAAAAAAAAGCAGGGCACAAAAAAGGTGCCATGTCTGCACAAAAAGGGGTATCCGAAAGGATACCATATATCAGTGTGACACTTGTCCATCCAAACCTGGACTCTGCATCAAAGACTGCTTTTGCTTTGTTGAGGAAGTGTAACACACAGACGCACTTCGGGACTTGTCTGTATTCCGGCCTCAGAGGCCATGTTATGAGTCTGTGTCCGCAAAATTAAAAAAAACTCCAATGCCTAGGATTGGTTGGGGAGACAACCCTTGGGCGATACAAAGCTGGATAAGAAAAACTCTCCTCGAAACTGTCCATTCCCACAACCATAGTGTCTGGCGGGAAGACCCACCGGCTCTCTGCCTATCTGGACTCTGGATCCGCAGCCAATTTTTTACAGAAAGACCTAGTGGATCTCATCCATTTGCCCACAGTTCCCCTGGAGAACTGACTGTTGCCTCAGTGAACGGTCTACCTCTGCTTGATCCAGTCCTATCTAAGACTAAACCACTGAGGCTCCAAGTTGGAGCTCTTCACTCAGAGCTCATTTCTTTCCTCATCCTGCTTAGGGCCATCAACGCTGTGCTGCTGGGTCTGCCTTGGCTTCAACTACATGCCCTAGTCCTGGACTGGAATTCCAGTGAGGTTCTCCAGTGGGGCCCCTAAGTGTCTCAACCGCTGTCTGGGACAGATCCATCCAGCCCAACGTCCTCTTCCTCGGTCGTTGGCAGGATTACCCCCTCACTACTCACAGTTTGCGGATGTCTTCAGCAAGAAGGAGGCTGAGACGCTGCCCCCACACCAGGCGTATGACCGCCCCATTGAACTGGTTCCTGATGTGCCCCCTCCTCGTGGACGGGTATACCCTCTCTCCTTGCCTAAGACCCAGTCTATGTCCGCTTAAATCGAGGAGAATTTGGAGAGGGGTTTTATACGGTGCCGGGTTCTACTTCGTCAAAAAGAATCAATCAATCAATTCGATTACCGGGGTCTCAATCAGATCACGGTCAAGAACAGATATCTGTTGCCACTAATCTCAGAACTGTTTGACCGTATACGAGGAGCCAAGATTTTTTTCCAAGCTAGACCTATGGGGGGCTTACAACTTAATCTGGATCCACCAGGGTGACTAATGGAAGACGACATTCAACACCCGAGACAGGCACTATGAATACCTGGTAATGCCCTTCGGCCTGTGTAACGCTCCCACGGTCTTCAAAGAGTTTTTCAATGACATCTTCCAAGATCTCCTCTATGTCTGTGTCGTGGTCTACCTCGATGACATCTAGATCTTTTCTCCAGACCCGATGACTCATCAGAGACACGTCCGTCAAGTTCTGATGCGATTAAGGTAGAATCGCTTATATGCCAAGCGGGAGAAGTGCGTGTTTGAGATAGATGCTCTACCCTTCCTGGGCTACATAATCTCGGATCAAGGCCTCAAGATGAATCCTGAGAAGGTAAAGTCCGTCCTGGAATGGCCACGCCCTCAAGGCTTAAGGTCCATACAGCGCTTTTTGGGATTCGTCAACTTCTACTGGCAGTTCATCCCAAACTTCTGTTCACTGACAGCACCCATCTCCACCCTCACCAAAAAGGGCATGAATGCCAAGGTGTGGACTCCAAAGGCAGAATCTGCATTTAATAGCCTGAAGTGTGCTTTCACATCAGCCTCAACCCTCCATCATCCTGATGTGTCTTGACAGTTTTTGTTAGAGGTGGACGCCTCCTCGATTGGTGCAGGAGCACTTCTGTTCCAGAGAGTTCCCAAAGGCAAGGCAGTGATATGTGGCTATTATTCTAAACTCTTCTCTTCCACAGAGCACAACTACTCGATTGGGGATCGGGAGTTACTGGCCATGAAGTTCTCCCTGGAGGAGTGGAGACATCTGCTGGAGGGTGCAGCTCACCCCATTCTGATATTTACCGACCACAAGAACCTCACCTATCTCCAGTCGGCCTAACGGCTGAATCCCCGTCAAGCCAGGTGGTCTCTGTCCTTTGCCCGGTTCCAGTTTGAGCTCCACTACCGCCCTGCCGACAAAAATGTGAGGGCCGATGCCTTTTCCAGGTCGTTCGAGACAGAGGACGCCATGGAGTCTCCGCAAAACATCATTGATCCATCCTGCATTATCTCTGTCAACCCCCTGCAAGTTCGAGACTTTTGTACGCCTGGCAGACAGAAGAAGAATTCTTTGCTGGGGATACAGCTCCAAAATGGCAGGTCACGCAGGAGCCTGTAAACCCGAGATCTGATTGCCCGTCATTTATGGTGGCCCACGCTGCCCAAATACATCATGGACTTTGTCTCGTGCTGCACGGTGTGCGCGGCTAACAAGGTTGCTCACTCCAAGCCTGCTGGCCTGCTCCAGCCACTGCCTGTGCCCAATGATACCTAGCAGCATATAGCAATGGACTTTGTCACAGATCTGTCTCCCTCTGCTGGATGCAGTACGGTCTGGGTGGTGGTGGACCGATTCTTGAAAATAGCTTATTTCGTTCCGCTGACTGGCCTACCTTCTGCTTCTCGACTTGCCAACCTCTTCATCCAACACATCTTCCGCCTGCACGGCTTACCTCTGCATATCGTGTCTTATCAGTCCAATAGTCAAGTTGAGAGAATCAATCAGATCTTGGAGAACTATCTACGACACTTCATCTCCAGACAGCATGATGACTGGGTGCAGCTTCTTACTTGGGCCGAGTTCTCTTATAACAACCACACAAGCAAGTCCACTGCTACCACACCATTCTTCATCGTTTGCGGCAAACACCCACAAATTCCTCTCCCAGTGTCAGTTATTTCCCAGGTGCCCGCAGCTGACTCTGCATTCAGGGACTTCCTTCAGATCTGGCAGCAAACCCGATCCTCTATTTTGCTGGCGGTTGACCGCATCAAACGAAAGGCAGACACAAGGAGAAGAGAGCCTCCTCAGTTTCTTCTGGGTACCAAGATCTGGCTGTCCTCTAGGAATATCCGGCTGAGGGTGCAGTCATACAAGTTTGCTCCCAGGTTCCTCGGACCCTTCCAGATTCCTACAGCAGGTGAACCCTGTCTCCTACAAGCTTCAGCTGTCTCCCACCCTCAAGATCCCCAACTCCTTTCATGTCTCCCTCTTGAAGCCTGTGGTCCTGAACCGCTACACCAAGACTCCTAGTCCTGCAGTTGCCCCCATCAGATTCATTTGAGGTTAAGGAGATCTTGGACACCAAAAAAGTGGGAGGTAAAACGTTTTATTTGGTGGATTGGAAGGGGTTTGGTCCAGAAGAGAGGTCCTGGGAGCCAGAGGAGAACCTCAATGCTCCTACCCTCATGAAGAAGTTTCTCTCCCGCTCTGGCCCCAAGAAGAGGGGGCATAAGAGGGGGGATACTGTAACGCCCATGGCCAGGGATCGTCGGGATTACTCACGCCCCGTCGGCCACAGCCATGGATCTGTCAGCACTGGTTTGCATCTCCTCCTCAGGAGACGCCAGCGCTCACTTCCGCTTTGTTCTGCTGTGTCCCGTAGTGTGCACATGAAGAAAATCAGTAATTAGGCCATACTCACTCTGGACTATAAGAAGGGCCCTGCCCCTTCCTTCTTTGCCTGAGCATTGTTGTGTTTACCCGTGTCTGTCCTTGCAAATGGTCCCTTAGTGTTTCCAGTTCCCAGTGTTCCCGTTCCTGCTACCTGTATCCTGTGCTACCTTGTTCATGTGCCTTAAAGAGTTGGAGTCGTGTTGTGCCACCGATCTGTGCTGCATCACGCCTGGTGTCTGCTGCCAAGGTCCCATCCGAGCCTAACCATCGCTACTGTCTGAACTACCACAGGTATCCTTACTCGGATTATAGACATTGACTTGGTACTCTCTTTGGCCAGCTGCAATCCCGCTGCGGCGGTATGGCCCAGTGGGTCCACATACCCACAGATCGTGACAGGAAGTCATGGCTCAAAACATATTAGACTGAAATTTTAGACGAGTGTTCCAACAGACATTCACTCCAGGAATTTATTCAGATTCAGATCATAGATTATATCGATATATATCAGACAGAAGTAAGAGAAATAGACATTGCTAGTATGCTCAAAAATACTCCTCTGAGGTTTATTGCCAAAAACAATTACAATAATATCTTTCAAAAGGGGAATAGGCTTGATTTCAGCCAATGATTTGCAATATGACAATAACTCTGATTCAGCCAATAGCATACAATGAGAATATTTCATATTGAGCCAATCATAGACATACATTACATGTCAGACTTAACACCTGCAAATTCTCTGGCAATAATACAATAGCTTGTTCTCTCCCACTAAAAGTATATTTTTCCCTCCACTCTTATCTCGTTCCCCCCCCCCCTTTCCTTATGAAAGAGCTGTTTTAGCTTCAAAGTCACCACACATCTTACAACAAGCTTCACATGAGAACCAAGGACACACTTAGCTAACTAAGAAACATACAAAATCAGCATTAATATACTTGTCTTAAAGCAACAGATGACTCTTATTCACTAAATGGATTCTTTAAGACACAAGGTAAATATATATTTCTTGAAACAGGGGGAGAAGGTCTGTGCAGGTGGAATAGAAATTACATTTCTGCGTGATCAGGCATCCTGCTAGATAATTCATAATCCAATTTAATACAGAGAATATAAGCAAATGGACCATCCATCACAGCCTCTACCACACCTTTCTGGATTAAAAATGTGCTACTTTTAAATCCCTCACTCCCACCCCTCCCTTTATCATTCTGGTCTTTTACCAATTTTTAAAATTGGATACTGAAAAAAACCTTATAACAAAACATTCTTATTATACCCCTAGATGAATACCTAATACCTTAAAAAATGTGTATGATCTGCACATTTTTTTTTTAGGCCTATGCTGGTTCCCACAAATCATCCAAGTAAGATAAGGCCTCAAAATCCTAGGTACAGTTACAGAGCGGGATCACCGAATGCTGAGGCGCATAGTGCAGAAAAGTCACCAGCACTCTACTGACTCAATGTAACGGCTGTCGCACCGTTCCCCGCCGTCCCCACGGTCTCTGCTCCGCTTCCGGCGTCCTCCATCTCCAGCTGCTCATACCGAGCTCCACTTACCCGGTCCGGACGCTCTGCTGGCCCTGGACGGCGTCAGGTGAGTGCATCCCTTACCTCCCTCCGCGGTCGTCATCCTCGATGTGCGGCTGCATTCACTAGAGGGCGCGCACGCTGACTCGTCCTGTCCTAAAGGGCCAATGCGCGCCTTAATTCCTAAGAAATTCCTATTTAAGGTTCCTCCTCCCTTGCATCCCTGCTTGTTCAACCAAGTTCCCTGTGAGTTCCCTGTGCCCTGGTTCCCTGTTTTCCGTTCCTTCTGCCTTTGTCTGGATTTCCCGTTACTGACCTCTGCTTGAACTTGACTATACTTGTCTGCCACCTGCCTTGACCTATTGCTGCCATACCCGTTACGACGTCTGCCGCCTGCCTTGACCTATTGCTGTCATACCCGTTACGACGTCTGCCGCCTGTCCTGACTTCTGCCTATCCATCCGAATGCCTCTCCCCGCTGTGCCAAGCATTGCCTGGGTTCCAAGCACCATCTCCTAGACGACACCGAGGATCCACGAACAAACCGGTGAGCACCGTTATACTCAATAACTGCAGAGTTCCAAACTTCATCAGCACAAAAACTGTGTGTCGGGAGCTTCATGGCATGGGTTACCATGGCCGAGCAGCTGCATCCAAGCCTTACATCACCAAGCACAATGCCAAGCGTCGGAAGAGCAGTGTAAAGCATGCTCTGTGCAGTGCTGAATAAAGCTACTCTATCTGGCAGTCTGATGAAGGAGCCTGGGTTTGGCAAATGCCAGAAGAACGTTACCTGCCTGACTGCATTGTACCAGCTGTAAAGGTTGGTGTAGGAAGGATAATGTAAGGGGTTGTTTTTCAGGGGTTGGCCTAGGCCCCATATTTTCAGTAAAGGGAAATCTTAAAAGGGTTGTCTGGGCATGGGTGATTTTTCATACTGATGACCTATTCACAGGAAAGATCATATGATTGGTGGTGGTCTGACACCCGGACCCCTCATGATCAGCTGTTCTGGCTGTCTCTGGGCACAGGAAGTTTTGAAGGGGTCAGTGCTGGATGCAAATGGCTCCGACTGTACTGCAGCTCTGCTCCTATTCACTTGCATAGGAGCAGAGCTGCAGTGTTGCAGCACGGTCGCTATACAGTGGTTGGAGCCATCTGCTTCCGGCACTGACCCCTGCAGACCTTCCGGTGGCCAGAGGAACAGCTGATCCGTGCAGGGTTTGTGTGCCGGACCCCACGATCATATAATGATGACCTATCCTGTGGATAGGTCATCAGTATGAAAAATCCCCCCTATGCCCAGACAACCCATTTAATGCTTCAGCATACCAAGACATTTTGGACAATTGTATGCTTCAAACTTTGTGAGAAAAGTTTGGGGAAGGCCCTGTTCTATTCCAGCATGACTGTGTCCGAGAGCACAAAACAAGATACATAAAGGCATGGTTGGGTGAGTTGGATAAATTGGCAAAACTTCCCACAGACACGCTCCAAAATCTTGTTGAAAGCATTCCCAGAAGCATGTAAGCTGTTTTAGCTGCATAGGGGGACCAACTCCATATTAATGCCTATGGATTTAGAATGGGATGTCAAAAGTTCCTGTAGGTGTAATGTGTAGGTGCAAGGCGGCGTTAGGGGGGGCAAACTGGGAAATTTCCCAGGGCCCCCATCCTCTTAGGGCCACCTGCCCGTGGCTGCTACAGGGCCCCATGCCGCTTTGCCCATAACATTTATGGGCCGTACGGCATGGGTCCCCTCATGCCAGGTAGCGTCGCTAGCACCAGAGGGGGTCCTGGTGCTAGCGACAGCCACATTCACTTGTTTCTGCGTCCTCAGGATACAGATACAAATGAATACTATAGGCTGCAGGCCAAGTTAGGCCTGCAGCCTATTAGGCACTGCGAAGACTCCCTGCAAAGGCCGGGGTGATGACGTCACTGCATCATGCTGGTCTGCGCAGGCGTCCCGCCCGGAGGATGTGCAGTGCCCCGTCTGTCGCGAGAACAGGGCAAGGGAAGTACGATATAATTTTTTTGTGGGGTGGCTGTGTGGCAATATTACAGGGGGGATTGCTGTGTGGCACTATATACAAGGGAGGGGCACTGTGTGGCACTATATACAAGGGAGGGAGGGCTGTGTGGCATTATATACAAAGGAGGGGGGCTGTGTGACACTATATACAAGGAGGAGGTTGTGTGGCACTTTATATAAGGGTGGCTGTGTAGCACTTTATACAAGGAAAGGGGCTGTGAGGATCTCTATACAAGGGGAGGGCTGTGTGACACTATATACAAGGGGGGCTATGTGGCATTGTCTACTAGGGGGCTGTGTGTGGCACTATATGCAAGGGAGTCTGTGTGGCACTATCTGCTATGGGGCTGCGTGGCACTATATAAAAGGGGGGACTGTGGCACTATCTACAGGGCGGCTGTGTGTGGCGCTATCTGTAGGTGGGCTTTGTGTGGCCCTATCTGCAGGGGGCTGTGTGTGGCGCTACCTACAGGGGGCACAAAGGGGGCATTACTGCTGTGGGGGCATAAAGGGGGAACGGTTACTGATGGGGGTACTTTTATTGTGTCGGGAGGATGCTGGATAAGCGAGAAGCCAACATGTCGCGGCTGGAATAAGTCGTCACAGTGGTCTGGGCCAGATTAAGAAAAAAAGGGAGAGTGAAAGTGAACGACTCTAATCAGAGAAAACATCACCTGTGAGTCACTAGATATAATTGTTCTGTAATCACTTATAGGGTCTGCAGAGTTCCTGTGTATAACGGGCATCTACCACTATATGGTCAATACATGGAGGTAATATATCGTCTACAGAGCTCCTGTGTATAACTGGAATCTTCCACTACATCATCACTACATGGTGGTAATATTGGTCTTTGTATAGTGGTTTTTATTCAGTAACAGTATGGGGGTATTATTCAGTCACTATGTGGTTATGGTGTGGCGGTATTATTCAGTCACATGTGGCTATATTATTCAGTAACAGTAAGGGGGTATTATTCAGTCACTATGTGGTTATGGTATGGAGGTATTATTCAGTAACAGCATGGTGGTATTATTCAGTCACTATGTGGTTATGGTGTGGCGGTATTATTTGGACCTTATATTGTGGTCTTATAATATTGAGTTGTGTTCAGTAACAGTATGCAGGTAATATATAATCTGATATAGTGGTATGATTTAATAACTGTATATGTATATAGATAATTTTTTATGTAAGAGGGGGGACATATGCTTTGGGTCTTGCAACAGTCCTGGACGCGCTAGAAATCAGTGATGCAGTTCTCTGCACACCGCCCTCTGAATTGACTGCATTATTGATACATTAATGCTGAATTAGGGCCTGTTCACATCTGCGTCAAGGTTCCATTGATTGCTTCCGGAAACGGAAACATTACTATTGAAATCAATGGTAATGCAAACGGAAAGCTATGGTTTCCGTTTGGTTTCCGTTCATGGGTTCCCCTGACGGAAAGGTCTGACGGAAGCCATCAATGGAACCTTAACGCAGATGTGAACAGGCCCTAATTCAGCATTTAGGGCCCCATTTTTAACTTTGCCCAGGGCCACACTTTGTCTAAAACCGGCCCTGTGTATGTGTCCCAATACTTTTGTCCATATAGTGTAAGTTGAACAACTTTGTAACTATTTTGTTACAATTCTGCTAGTATCTTATATCAAGTAACCCGTAAAATTTCAGTGACTATATGTATTATACGCTAATGATCTTGGTAGTCTTCACACTAAGCATTGTATTGTAGTCTAATTTGCCTAAGTACTGCAATAATGTTGGCCAGATGAGCTACTCTAAAGGTATTTGAAAGAATTTCTGTGCTAAGGAGATTTAAAAAGTTCTATACTAGTTCAATATGATTTTTATTTCAATAGTATCGCTTATACATATACTGACAAATCATTATCCTTTCAGTACAGTTTATGAATTTTTTTTGTATTGTGAACATATAAGAGCAGATGAAGTCATGATAAAAATACAACCCATTGGTTTTTATGGCCAATTGACATCTTCATGTAGTAGAATTGCTACTCATGTATTTTGACTACATACCACTGTATGTTGTCTTTCTTAAAGCTGTTAGCAAGGCTTTTTCCATACAGGCAGGTCAATAGCATTCTGCCCTCAAAATTTGCCTGAAAAATGTACATCTCCGTTAGATTTTAAGGTGTCCACATAAAAATATCAGAGAATTACAGTAGATGTAAACAAGGATTAGACTATAACTGGATAGCTACTGTACTTCCATGTGAATCACTGTGCAATGTGGCGACTTCATATAATTGCTTCAACTGCTCCGCTAGGTGCCTAATATGCTAATTTTGAGTAAAGGTACAGAAAGGAGTAGACCTCATCTCTCCTCGGTAGGCATTGCCTCCTCCATCACTCTGACGCTCTCCAATCAGAGTGGACAGCCTCACAGTGGTGCAGCAGACCTGCTCTGATTGGACAGCGTCAGAGTGATGGAGAAGGCAACACCTACTGAGGAGAGATAAGGTCTCCTCCTCTCTGGACCTTTACTCAAAATTAGCCTATTAGGCACCAAACGAAGCAGGGGCCAAGGCAGAACAACGGGAGCGAGAGGGCCAAGAAAATATTAAAATGACAGCTCTGGAATCGAGAAGAGGCCAGGAATAAGAAGAGGTATGTGGTTTAAAAACAAACAAACATGACAGGTCCTCTTTAACCGTTATCATAGCTCAAGTGTTTATTTTTTTATTAATAGTCATAATAGTTTAAATATTTGCATTAAAATACATGAAAATATTACATGCATTGAAGCTAAATGGAAAAGAAACAGCAGGAAAAATACCCACACAATTTTTTGCTGCAGTTTTCTGTTTGCTGAAAATTCACATCACAGTACTGCATGTCCATTATTCTTTCCTGACTTTAATTTTTCCTCGTCAATAAGTGAAGAAGGCCACAGAAATCAGATAGATAGGGCATGTTAAAGAGTGTTGAACACAATTTTGCGGTTTACCTAGACCAGAGTTTCCCCACCTTTTCAGGCTCGAGGCACCCCAGGAAAAAAAAAAAAATTCTCAGGGCACCACTACCAAAAATTGTTTACAAAACGACAAAAAATGCCTAAAAACAAACACTACACTCTTAGGCTGGGTTTACACACCCTATTTATGGACATAATTCGGGCGTTTTAACCTCGAATTACGTCCGAAAATACGGCTTCAAAGCGCCGGCAAACATCTGCCCATTCATTTGAATGGGTTTTACGATGTACTGTCCAGACGGTCATTTTTTTTACGCGCCGCTGTCAAAAGTGCATGTCACATCTTGGGACATAATTGGAGCCGTTTTCCATTGACTCCATAAAAAAACAGCTCCAATTACATCTGTAGTGGACGCAGCGAAATACGCCTGCACTTGCAAAAACGTCTGAAATTCAGGAGCTGTTTTCAGGCGTATCGTACGTGTATGGCGGGCGACACGGGCCCCCTCATGCCGCGGGCCCCGTAGCAGTCGCTATGGCTGCTACAGGCGGTAGTTACGCCACTGGCCGTGTAAACGAGCACTGATCAACAAGACAGCTCGTTGATCGGCACTCGTTTTCTCCTTTCACAAGGAGCTAGTATGGGGACGAGCACTCGTTACTCCGATCGTTCCTCCCCATGCATTTCTATCATGTTGGCAGCACTTCTCCCTGTTTACGCAGGGAGATGTGCTGCCGACAACGATAAAAGTTTATATATTTAAAGAGGCTCTGTCACCACATTATAAGTGCTTTTACATAATGTGATCGGCGCTGTAATGTAGATTACAGCAGTGTTTTTTATTTAGAAAAACAATCATTTTTGACGGAGTTATGACCTATATTAGCTTTATGCTAATTATTTTCTAAATGGACAACTGGGCGTGTTTTACTTTTTGACCAAGTGTTCGTTGTGGAGAGCTGACCAGCTGGAGAGCTGACCAATCATTGTCATACAATTCTCCCCATTCATTTACACAGCACCTGACACTTCGGTAACGTTTGTGTGATATTTACAGCAAGGCAAACGTGATCTCGTTTTAAATGACAGTTTACAGCGTAATCTCGCGAGTAGTGATCTCTATTCATTGTCAGGACACTTGAGTAACGTTAATGTGTGTGTATGTGGCTGCACATAGTGATCTAGTAAGATTACTATGTGCTGTGTAATTGAATGGAGAGAAGTGTATGACGCTGATTGGTCAGCGTCATACACTTCTCTCCACAACGCCCACTTGGTCAAAAAGTAAAACACGCCCAGTTGTCCATCAAGAAAGTCATTAGTATAAAGCTAATATAGGTCATAAATGATTGTTTTTCGAAATAAAAAAACACTGCTGTAATCTACATCACAGCGCCGATCACATTATGTACAAGATAGGGCACTTATAATGTGGTGACAGAGCCTCTTTAAAACGATGCAATCAGCAGATGATCGAGCGTTTGCACGATAAATGGCAATTATCGGGAACGAGCATCCTATGAACGCTCGTTTGCCCGATAAATGGGCAGTGTAAAGAGGTCTTTAAATACAATTTTTTTAGGCTATAAATATCCCTTTTATTCCACCCTACTAGTTAAATATGAAACATAACTGTTAATTTAATTGACCCCTGATGACGCCGATTTAACCAATGAAACACGTAGTGGGCCTTATTGTTGTGTGTGGTTTTAAATAAGGCGACTGAAACCACACTCAAGTTCTGTTATAGGCTTAAATTTAAATAAAATAAAAGTTATGTTTTATATTTAATTAGTGGGTGGAATAAAAGGGTTATTTGCTGCCTAAAGGCAAATTGTATATAAGTGAATCTAATTTCAACCACCTACTGGGATCGTAATTATTTTTATGAAAGATCAAAATGGTCCTATATTTTGGTACTGGGTTTTGCCAAACAGGACAGAAGGGTCTCGTCTTCGATTACTCTTTAGGCCCTTTCTATGACCCTAAGGCCAGTTCCCCACCCCTTTATGCTAAAGTCCCTTTCACACGGGCCAATGTTCGGCCTTATGCTAAACAGGACAGTGATCATCCGACAAATGGGCAAGGGATTGCATCTTTTATGTGGCCTAAAAAATAGTCGTTTTTCGCCAGCACATCTTGGCATGTAGACAGGGGATGTGCTGCCAACAAGATGCAAATATATTGATCCAAACGATCGTATTAACAATCGTTCTTCCCCTACATTCTGATCATTGCTTTGTTTAAATTGAGCAGGCGAGCGCAGATCGACATATTGTATTGTCATCTACTGGGCAGGCATTCTGCCAATGGAAAAGTGCCTTGACAATGCAGTTTCTCTGGAGAGGGGAATTCTGCTCAGGTTCTTGCCAGGCAGAAGCAAAGGGAGTGGTCTGCGTCTATGATAACAGACCCTCCTGAGTATCTATTAAAACAGTGGTATGTGGGAGAGCATCTTTGAATACACAGAGCTAAATCCTGAAGTGGATGGGCGTTATCAGGAGACTAAAGTGGGCTCTACTACTATTAGCTAATTTCTGGAGGTGGTGGCTAAATTAAGCACAGCCTCACCATAACTGGAAAGGTGGCGAGTTTATAATGGAAGCCACAATGTTGTCGACAGATCTGTCGCATGGTGGACACTAGTGGCGCCCTATGGACCCTATTGACCCTATTGACTTATAACGAGGTCTGTCAGGTTCCGCAGTGGTGTCCATCATATTGACAGGAAAAATTTTGCTAAATTTAGCGCTTTTTTTCCCCCATAAAAAATTACAGAATCTACAATTTAGGGTCTTAACGGAGTGTGTTGCAGCAAAAGATGGTATGAGAAGCCAGTAACTGGCAAAATGTAACTTTTATTCGAGATGTGGCCTAGCAAGTATTCTATGGACTTCTTAATATGAGATGCAACAGTATTTGACACGATTCAGGCAAGTGGATGATGGTTTGTTGGCTTTATCTGTGTCGCGGACAGGTTTAAGGGCGCCCCTCTCTGCTACAGGGGTTGGTCTGGCAATTCAGGCCTTGTAGGCAACACATGCCTGACTGCTTGTTGACTATTCACATGGGAATGCCCCCGCCCAGGGGCGTAACTAGGAAAGACTGGGCCCCATAGCAAACTTTTGACTGGGGCCCCCCCTCCACTGGGTATCACACAACCCCCCCCCCCCCTTGTAGACAGTGCATCCATATAGATTTCACCACACAGCGCCCCCCTATAGATAGCCCCCTGTAGATAGCGCCATACACAGCCCCCTGTAGATAACACCTTACAGCCCCCCTGTAGATAACGTCTATCAGCCCCAAATCCCCCTGTAGATAACGCCATACAGCTCCCCTGTAGATAACGCCATACAGCCCCCCTGTAGATAACGCCATACAGCCCCCCTGTAGATAACGCCATACAGCCCCCCTGTAGATAATGCCATACAGCCCCTGTAGATAACGTCTTACAGCCCCAAATCCCCCTGTAGATAACTCCATACAGCCCCCTGTAGATAACGCCATACAGACCCCCCTGTAGATTACGCCATACAGACCCCCCTGTAGATAACGCCATACAGACCCCCCTGTAGATAACACCTTACAGAACCCCCCCTGTAGATAACGCCATACAGACCCCTACACCCCTGTAGATAACGCCATATAGCCCCCCCCCCCCAAAAAAAACAGCCTATAGTTTGTCCTACAAAAGACATGCAAGATACATGTGTGATCGCTGGCAGCAATAAGAATAACGGGGACCGAAAGTCCCCCGAAGTTTTCCATGACAAACCTCGGACTTCCGGCGTTTGCGCAGTTCAATAAAAATGAAAGGAGCTCTGGTCACGCATGCGCACAAGCGCGACCGGTGCGCAAGTAATTTCTATGGAGCTGCAGACAGACCCCGGAAGTCCGAGGTTTGTCATGGAGAACTTCGGGGGACTTTCGGTCCCCCGTTCTCCTTATTGATGGGTGTCCCAGCAATCACACATGTAACCCCTATCCTGTGGATAGGGGATGCATGTCTTTTGTAGGAACAACCTCTTCAGTGGTGTCGTGCTGTAGCAGCCATAGCAGCTGCTAGCGGAGCCTCCGGCCATGGGGGGGGGCCGTGCCCCCTCATGCTGCGGGCCCTGTAGCAGCCACTACGGCTGCTATAGCGGTAGTTACGCCACTGTCCCCGCTCCTACCTACCAATGCTCACATGACTCTAGCACTCAACTGTGGGGAGGCTCCTGCCCATCCCCCATGACTCGCTCCAGGACCACAGACTCAGGCCCAATGATATGGTGTCATCACCATGCAGCTTGTCATAACTTTTCACACTCTGCAGCAGCTCTCCAATTCTCGTCCCTAGAACAGCCCAAGTTCACTCCAAATCTTCCACCTGAAAATTAAACCACGATTGGTTGGAAGACCACCATTTCACACATTAGGTAATGACACAGCGTAGCCACGCTTGCACATAATTACCCTGTTATGGCTTGGCAAACGCAGTCAAAATGGCATCTGGGCTGTATATCCCAGCGCCAACAGTTTTAGATGCCCAGCGAGCAAACCATCATGCCACCTGTACAAAGAAGTAAAACGTTACAGTGCACAATTCAAATAACATCATTACAATGTGTCTACGGTGGCCAGACTAACCAATCATCCTTCTATGCCACCTAGGGAGAATAAAGCCACATAACAACAGAAACAGCACATTTTACCGGACAGTGCAGATAAACAACCATACCTAAGGCATAAATATAACGTCACCATTAATGACCAAAAGTATAAATAATCCCCCTTTAAGAGTTGGAGTCTCTCTTCCATCTATTACATCTATTAAGCTGAAAGGTGGTATTTCCTCTGGTGGACCTAAGGTACTTCAGTCTAACCCTGCTTAGATGCCTCATTCAACAGCAAGGCAGAGAGCTGATGGGCTGTCATGGCAGCCGTGAGCCTAACAAAAGCCCCAAAGTCTGCCATGGCTATATACCTTAAGCACTTTGGCAAAAAATATATTTCTTTCATTATGGAACTATTTACTCAATATATATAATTCAGCTAGTATTACCGTATTTAGTTATTATTTCTTTCTATCTGATAATTAATGGAATCTTTCTCTTCTGTTGGTCACATGATGCACATGACCCCCTGTGCATTACATGTCTTTCTGTTCTCTCCAGGAGGTCACCATCAGTCATCAGAACTTGATGTGATGAAATTACATGGACTGTTTCATACACGTTCTCCGCATGGGGGAATACAAACGTCTTTCACAGTTACTGCTGAGGATGAGACAGGCTCCTGTCACACAGTTATAAAGGAGAAGAAAACAGCTCAGCCTCCCTGACTATATACTTATAGTCTCTTAGCTCATTTCTGAGAATATAAAGGGAAGCATAATTACACTGTCCTCCCAGCAGGCATAGATGGTCCTGGCTCAAGCTGCCCACGTGATGCTGTACTGAGGTATTATGGGATTGATAGCATAGCATAGTGGAAAGAGTGCCAGGGAGACCAGTCCTGATCTGGAACACCCCAACAAGTTTGCCAAGTTGGCGAATGAGGGGGACGTCATGTCAAGGGTAGCACTGCTGCAGCTAGACACCTTCTCTAGCAACCAGGGGAATGTCTGCTCCAGTAAGGAGAGGAAAGGGAGCATTGGAAAGGCTAAACAGGTCTTAGTAGTGGGAAACTCTATCATTAGGGGAACAGATAGGGCAATCTGTCACAAAGACCGGGAATACCGAACAGTTTGCTGTCTTCCGGGTGCTCGGGTTCGGCATATCGTGGATTGAGTTGACAGATTATTGGAAAGGGGGTGGAAGACCCAGCGGTCATGGTGCACATTGGCACAAACAACAAGTTAGAGGTAGGTGGAAGGTCCAATATCATGATTTCATGGACTTGGGTAACAAGCTCAGGCCAGGACCTCAAATGTAGTATTTTCAGAAATACTGCCTGTACCACATACCACACCAGAGAGACAGCGAGAGATTAAGGTGTTGAACAAGTGGCTAAATGAATTGGTGTAGGAAGGAGGGGTTTGGGTTCTTGGAGAACTGGGCCGACTTCTCTGTTGGCTATAATCTCTACAGGAGGGATGGGCTGCACCTAAATGGGGTGCAGCTGTGTTGGGGATGGCTAGAAGGTTGGAGGAGTGTTCAAACTAGGGAATGAGGGGTGGACAATTACTGTATAGGAGGGAAGGACAGTGTAGCTAGTGAGCTGGGGCTGAGAAATTAACATGGGGTGGAATAGAGGAATGGGTTAGAACAGTTAATAGAAATAAGTAGAAAAGTGGTACAGATAAACCTATAAAGTGCATGTATACTAATGCTGGAAGACTCAATAACAAGATTGAGGAATTAGAGTTGATAATGCTGGAGAAGAATTGTGACATAGTGGGGATAAGTGAGACATGGCTGGATGATAGATATGACTGGGCTGGTAATTTGCATGGCCACAGTCTGTTTAGAAATGATTGTACTAATAAGAAAGGGGGAGGGGTGCGCTTATATGTAAAATCCTGCCTAAAACCCATTCTGCGTGATGATGTCTATGAGGGAAATGATCATGTGGAGTCCCTATGGGTGGAAATAAGAGGAGGGAGAAAGAATAATATAATACTGATAGGGGTTTGTTATAAGTCTCCATGTATAATGGAAGAAGCAGAAAATCAACTAATAAAGCGAATAGATGAAGCAGCAAATCATAATGAAGTAATTATTATGGGGGACTTTATTTACCCTGATATAAACTGGGAAGCAGAATCCTGCAGGTCCAGCAAAGGAAACAGGATTTTGACAATAGTTAAAGACAATTGTCTGTCTCAACTGGTGCAATATCCAACAAGGGGGGGGGGGGGCACTTCTAGACCTAATTTTAACCAATAGGCCGGACAAGATATTAAAAGTACAGGTTGGGGGTCACCTAGGTAATAGTGACCGCAACATAATACATTTTCATGTATCCTTTAATAAGATGTTTGGTAGAGTACCTACAAAACCACCAAACTTCAGAAAGGCCAATTTCCATGGGTTAAGGCAGGGGTCTCAAACATGCGGCCCGCAGGCATCCTCGGGACAGCAGAGAGCAGGCCGAAGGAGGAGCGCCACACACACCCCCGTAGAAAGTGCCACACCCCATAGATAGCGCCACACACAGCCCCCTGTTGATAGTACCACCCCACCTGTAGATAGCGCTCCACACACCCCACCCTGTCGACAGCGCTACACCCTCCTCCCTGTAGATTGCTCCATCGGGGCTCTCTCTAGGAGTTGAATCCCCAGCCAGAGCATTGCCGATGCTCTGGCCCGGAAATCCCCTCCTGGAGGAGCAACTGACGTCACTGTCCCATCAGGGGCTCTTCCTGGACTGGAATCCCTGCCGAGAGCATTGCCAACACTCTGGCCGGGGATCCCGCTCCTAGAGGTGGCCCCTGACGTCACTGTCCATATATGGACAGTTAGGGCAGGGTCCCCTCCAGGAGAGGAATCCCCAGCCAGAGCGTCAGCAACGCTTTGGCTGGGGATTCCACTCCTAGAGGGAGCCCCAATGGAGCTATCTACAGGGAGGGGAGTTTAGCGCTGTCGACAGGGTGGGGTGTGTGGGGCGCAATGTACAGGGGGGTATGTGTGGCACTATCTATAGGGGGTGTGTGTGGCACTATCTACAAAGGGTGTGTGTGTGACACTATCTACAATAGGGTGTGTGTGGCACTATATACAGAGGGCACTGTCATACTATCTACAGAGGGCACTATGGCATTATCTACAGAGGACACTGTTATTATCCAGGGGGGATGTGGCACTATCTACAGAGGGCACTGTGGCACTATCTACATGGGCCACTTTGCCAGTATCTACAGAGGGCACTGTGGCATTATCTACAGAGTGCACTGTGGCATTATCTACAGAGGGTACTGTAGCACTATCCAAAAAGGGGCTGCCCAATCTTGACATTCTTGTGTCTGCCAAACGCTGCCAACTGAGCAGCCAGACTACATTTAGCGACACTTAAACTGGAAAACTGGATTGTTAAAATAAGCACGTGGAGTAAACTTGCGAAATTCTGGTAAGTTTAAACCTAGCGGTATTATTATAGTAATGTAGTATTATTATAATAGTTCAAATAGCTAATTGAGTAACAATAATTTGTATTGTATCTAATTTGAAAGTAATCTGGCCCATCACTTTCCCATTTTTTTCTATGTGCGGCCCATTTACCCATTTACCCATTTACCCGACCGGTTTGAGACCCCTGGGTTAAGGGATGACCTTAAGGGCATAAACTGGGACAATGCTCTCAAAAATAAAAATACACAAACTAAATGGGCCATTTTTAAAAGACTCTTAAATAGGTCCTGTGAAAAATATATAGCTTATGGGAATAAACAAGTTAGAAACAGGATGAAACCGATGTGGTTAAATAAAACCGTAAGGGGGGCAATAAATGATAAAAAGAAAGCGTTCAAACTACTAACACAAGATGTTAGTGACGTGGCATTAAATAATTAGAAAGAAAAAAATAAGTTGTGTAAAAGACAAATAAAGGCAGCAAAGATTGAAATAGAGAGACTCGTTACCCAAGAAAGGGAAAATAACCCAAAAATATTTTTCAACTCCATAAATAATAAGAAACTTAAAACTGAAAGCGTTGGCCCTCTCAAAAATAACCTGGGTATAATGGTGGAGGAGGATGAGGAAAAGTCCAACCTATTAAACGCCTTCTTCTCTACTGTATTTACCCATGAAAATCCAATGTCAGGCTACATGATTAGGGATAAAGTAAATTCTCCATTAAATGTCACCTGCTTAACCCAGCAAGAAGTGCAGTGCCATCTTAAAAACACTAAAATAGCCAATTTACCGGGTCTGGATGGTATACACACGGTTTTTTTTCGTTTCACCAAGCAGGCGTTGTAAAGAAAAGCGATGTCCATTCTCCCGTCACTCCGGTGAAGAAACTGCGGGAGTAAGTGACGTCTCAGCGTGATCTCACGAGATCACTCTGTGCTGTGAATAAAGCTGGGCATGAATGAAGAGTAGTGTATGATGCCGATTGGTCAGCGTCATACACTTTTGGTGAAACAAAAAAAACCTCCCATTTAGATAAAATTAGCATAAATCTAAAAATTATCAGAACTTTGTCAATAATTAATGTTTTTAAAAAACAACAACACAGTCGTTACCTACAACAAAGCATTTATTAGATTAGGTAGGAGATAAGGAAGTATTAAACTGTTGACAGAGGCTCTTTAACCCGTTAGTGACCGCCGCATAGTGTTTTTACAGTGGCCACTAATAGGCTTTATTCCGATGCAGTAGCCTTTTTACGGTGCTGCATCAGAATAAATAAATAGCGCAGGGAGCCGTTAAATCTTTCTGCTCTCACCTACCTTTGGTAGCTGACGGCTGGTAGCAGCCCTTCTCGAACAAGCGCGATCGATATCTGTATAGATGTCGCTCATTTAACCCTTCAGATGCAGCGCCCAATAGCGAGCGCAGCATCTGAGTGGTTTTGGGGAGAGGGAGGGAGCTCCCTCTCTCACCCCACCGGCACCCTGTGTGTGGTCGCAGGGTGTCGGTGTCTTCTATGGCAGCCGGGGGGTCTAATAAAGGACCCCAGGACTGCCCCAGTTAATGCCTGCTAGACCATGCCAGAAGCATGGCCTAGCAGATGCCTGTCCATTTTACACGGATGTTTGTCCGTTTTATTGATCAGAGGATCACAGATTCAAGGCCTCCAGTGGGATTAAAAAAAGTTCCAAAAATGAAATGTCCTAATAAAATATTAAAATTTAATTTAATAAAAATGATTCTATTGTGAAAAAAAGTTTTTTTTTTTAAATACGCAGCATGTCAATTTATGCTTCGGAATCGCTGCTCTTCTGTTGCAGATTTTCCCCATTCAATTCAACGGTGAGGTAAACCTGCATTAACTAGAAAATGTTGCGATTTTTGAGGCGGAAAAGCTGCCGTTCCACCGCAAAAACCGCCACTCACAAAAAAAAACCAGGTTATATTTATCCTGATCTTTCTGCGTATACGCTGTGTACTTTTATGCAGCGTATCTGCCCTGTGTGAACATATATATTCATATATGAGCACATCCTAAAATGTTTTACTAATAACAGATACCAATTCTCTTTTCTCCTCACTGAATTCCATGGATTACAAGGATGTTTGAAGCAGCTACTATTCACTGACATGAAAACACCCAAGAATAGAACATCACAGCAGTTAGAATGCAGGTTAAAAGAAGACAACTTAATTTCCTTTATGGGTTCGCAGTTGCAGTTTTCAATTGCACCCTCTTTTTCTGTTGTTATAGTCAAAATGTATGGTAGTAAAGAATGAAAGGGAAGGTGTGGAGCAATTAAAGAGGCTCTGTCACCAGATTTTGCAACCCCTATCTGCTATTGCAGCAGATAGGCGCTGCAATGTAGATTACAGTAACGTTTTTATTTTTAAAAAACGAGCATTTTTGGCCAAGTTATGGCCATTTTTGTATTTATGCAAATGAGGCTTGCAAAAGTACAACTGGGCGTGTTGAAAAGTAAAAGTACAACTGGGCGTGTATTATGTGCGTACATCGGGGCGTGTTTACTACTTTTACTAGCTGGGCTTTCTGAAGAGAAGTATCATCCACTTCTCTTCAGAACGCCCAGCTTCTGGCAGTGCAGATCTGTGACGACACTCACAGGTCCTGCATCGTGTCGGCACCAGAGGCTACAGATGATTCTGCAGCAGCATCGGCGTTAGCAGGTAAGTCGATGTAGCTACTTACCTGCAAACGCTGATGCTGCTGCAGAATCAACTGTAGCCTCTGGTGCCGACACGATGCAGGACCTGTGAGTGACGTCACAGATCTGCACTGCCAGAAGCTGGGCGTTCTGAAGAGAAGTGGATGATACTTCTCATCAGAGCGCCCAGCTAGTAAAAGTATTAAAAACGCCCCGATGTACGCACATAATACACGCCCAGTTGTACTTTTACTTTTCAACACGCCCAGTTGTACTTTTGCAAGCCTCATTTGCATAAATACAAAAATGGCCATAACTTGGCCAAAAATGCTCGTTTTTTAAAAATAAAAACGTTACTGTAATCTACATTGCAGCGCCTATCTGCTGCAATAGCAGATAGGGGTTGCACAATCTGGTGACAGAGCCTCTTTAACCCATGGCACAAAACTTTGCTATAGTCACTATGCCATCTACTATTTTACTTCTATCCATAGTGCATCCTGGTGCCACATCTTCCCCAGGTAAGCAATGCACTCCCCCCCCCCCCCCCCCCCGGCTGTCCATATCATGTAAAAGAAAACATGATTCATCAGACTACTTCCATTGCTCCATGGTCAGGTTCTGATGCTTAGGTCCCCATTGTAGGCATGGACAGAGGTCAGCACGGGCACTCTGACGGGTTTGTGACTACACAGTGCCAAATGCAGCCCTAAAAGCAGCAGGCTGCTATGCACTGTGTGTTCTGACACTTTCTATCATAGCCAGCATTAACTTTTTCAGCAATTTGTAATAAAATATCTCTTCTATGGAATTGGACCAGACGAGCTAGCCTTTGCTCCCCACGTGCATCAATGAGTCTTGGGCGGCCATGACCCTGGTGCTGGTTAACCGGTTGTAAGTCCATGCACTACGATTCGTAGGTACTAGCCACTACATACCAGGAACACCCCACAAGAACTGCCATTTTAGAGATGCCTTAAACTTGCCCATTTTCCTGCTACCAACACATCATCTTCAATAACTGACAGTTCACTTGCTGTCTAATATATATCTGGGAGAACTCCAGATTATATTGATGTTTTCCTGGCCTGGGAATGTGTATTCCAAAAACCCTTCCCTTCCCATTTATAACATTGATTATATCTTCTGTAGCGTCTCTGTGATTTACAGCATAACAGGCATAGTCTCGCGAGATTAGGCTGTAAACTGTCATTTACAGCGAGATCTCGCTGTGCTATGCCGTAACTCACAGAGACGCTACAGAAGTGGTCAGGATTCTGAATACACATCACGTCCTGGCTGGAGGTAATGTATATTCATTATCAGGACACTGCAGTAATGTTAGTGTTTGTGTATGTGGCTGCACATAGCGATATAGCTATATCGCTATCTGCAGTGTAAATTAATGGAGAGAAGTGTATGATGCTGATTGGTCATATATATATATATATATATATATATATATATATATACATATATATATATATATATATATATATATATATTTATATATAAGCACATACAACCACAGACTTAGCTGCAAGAAAAAGTAAGTAAGCCCTTTGGAATTACCTGAATTTTTGCATTCATTACTAATAAAATGTGGTCTATATGTTATCTAAGTCACAATTATAGACAAACACAATGTAACTAAATTAATAACACACAGAAAGTTGTACTGTTCATGTCTTTTATTGAGCACATTGAGTAAACATCCACAGTGCAAGGAGGAAAAGTAAATGTACCCTTGAATTTAACACCTTAACGCACCATGACGTAACAGCACGTCATCTTGCAGGGGCTGAAGTATGGAGTGGGCTCACGCACTGAGCCCGCTCTATACGCTGCAGGTGTCAACTGTGTGTTACAGCTGACACCTCACTCTAACGGCCAGGAACACCGATCACTCAATTCCTGCCGTTTAACCACTTAGTTGCCCCGGTAAATAGCAACCGCGGCATCTAAACCGTTAGTAAGAGGGGGCGTCCCCCTCCGACAGCCCGTTAGCCCTCCCGCGATGCGATCCTGGGGTGCCGATAGTTGTCATAGCAGCCTGGGGGCCTAATGAAGGCCCCCAGGTCTGCCTTCTTTCTGCTCCTGTCAAGCTCGGCCTCTGGCAGGGCTTAACAGGAGTCTGTAAAACTTACAATACACTGGCCACAGTTTGCAGACAGCCAGTTCTGTCGTAGTGTTGACCTATATAGGTGGGACTGAAGTGTTTACTCTTCTAGTGTTAACACCTTGTGGCACATTCTTGTACTCCTTATTACACACACTGAATGTAATATCGTCTTGCAAGACTATGACCCTTTGCCTGTGAAAAGCATGCACTGCATCAGAATGCCCAGTCCATTACAAACATATCAAAACTTGCAAGTTTACTGCTTTATCACCACAAAAAATAAGCCCTCACACTGCTCAATTGATGAAAAAATAAAAAAGTTATGGCTCTCAGAGTATGGCGACATCCTTTTTTTTTCAACAGTTTGTTTTTTGTAAAAGTAGTAAAAGATAAAAAAACGAAATAAAATTGGGATCGCCATGATGTTATGTGCGACGTCATGACGCTATATGTGTCGTTGCACATAACGTTGTGTCGCTACCCAGAATCACTCTTGTGAAGAAATGTTCAGGGTTTTTTTTGGATGGTCCCCTGTACTTTCTTTCTTTGGCTGGGCTTGTGAATCACGGCTTTGGCGCCCTGGAAGAAGGGGCACCCGAAGTGAAGACCAGACACGGAAGTGGAGGAAAAAGGACCTGGAAACGATAAGCACATAGTAGTCTGAATTTTTCTGGGGGGGGGGGGCGGGTGGTTGGTCTGCATTAATTTAGGGGTCTGATTTGGGATCTAAATTAAATTAGGAGTCTGGGGTCTGAATCTAGGGGTCAGGTTGGGGTTCTAAATTTATTTAGTTTAGGGGTCTGGTGTGGGGTCTAAATTAACCCGCTAATTTTTTGCGAGAGGAGTTGTAGTTTTTAATGGTACCATTTATAGTTCCATATAATGTACTGGGAAACTGAAAAAAAATTATTTGCGGACTGAAGTTGGAAAAAACTGAGATTCCTCAATTGTTGTTTGGGTTTTGTTTTTACGGCTTTCAACGTGCGGTAAAAATGACGACTTATCTTTATTCTGTGGCTCAATACGATTACGGTGATACCAAATTTATATATAGTTTTCTATATTTTTTTTCTATTATTCTATTACTTTTATTGATAATAAACTTTTTGTTAAAAAGAAAGTTTTGTGTCGCCACATTCTGAGAGCCATAACTTTTTTATTTTTTCACCGATTGAGCGGTGTGAGGGCTTATTTTTTGTGGGACTAGCTGTGGTTTTTATCGGTACCATTTTTGGTATGTAGAACTTTTTGATCACTCTTTGTTACATTTTTTTTAGAGCTAAGTTGACCAAAAAACTGCGATTTTGGCTTCTACATTTTTAGTTTTTACGGCGTTCAACGTGCGCATTAAATAACACTATATTGTAATGGTTCAGACTTTTACGGATTTTTAGTGATATCAATTTTGTCGGAAAATGGGAAAAGGTTTTTTTTTTTTTACTTTGAATTTTTTTTATTTTTTTTTTCACTACTAAAAACGTTTTCCCACTTTTTTTTTACACACATTATTAGCCCCCCTAGGGGACTTAATCCTTAGATCGCTGGTACAGTATACTGCAATACTAATGTATTGCAGTATATCGTAATTTTTACAGGCATCTGTTAAGATGCAGAGTGAAGGCAGTCCTGGGGGCCTTCATTAGGGCCCTGGGTTGCCATAACAACGGTCATCACCCCCGATCTCACTGCCAGGGGGGAATGATAAGCTGTCGGAGGGGGCCTCCCCCCTGTTTCCAACGCCTCAGATGCTACGGTCGCGATTGACCGCAGCATTTGAGGGGTTAAACATCCAGCAACAGTCCCGGGCGTCCCATGTAAAATATAGCCGACACCCTCAGCATATGGGGCGCGCTCAGCGCCCTCCAACTATCACCCCCTGCACCCGGACGTAATGGCACGTCTGGGTGTGCGAAGGGGTTAATGTAGGTGTCTAATTGGGTGTGTAAATAATTTAGGGGTTTGGTCGGGGGTCTAAATTAATTTAGTGGTCTTGTTGAGGGTCTGAATTAATTTAGGGGTCTGGTCAGGAGACTAAATTAATATGGGGATCATATTATGTGTGTAAATTAATTTACACTACCGTTCAAAAGTTTGGGGTCACCCAGACAATTTTGTGTTTTCCATGAAATTCACACTTATATTTATCAAATGAGTTGCAAAATCACTAGAAAATATAGTCAAGACATTGACAAGGTTAGAAATAATGATTTTTATTTGAAATAATAATTTTATCCTTCAAACTTTGCTTTCGTCAAAGAATGCTCGATTTGCAGCAATTACAGCATTGCAGACCTTTGGCATTCTAGCTGTTAATTTGCTGAGGTAATCGGGAGAAATTTCACCCCATGCTTCCAGAAGCCCCTCCCACAAGTTGGATTGGTCTGATGGGCACTTCTTGCGTACCATACGGTCAAGCTGCTCCCACAACAGCTCTATGTCCCTAAATAGTTCTTTCATAATTTGGAGGTGTGCTTTGGGTCATTGTCCTGTTGTAGGATGAAATTGGCTCCAATCAAGCGCTGTCCACAGGGTATGGCATGGCATAACAAAATGGAGTGATAGCCTTCCTTATTCAAAATCCCTTTTACCTTGTACAAATCTCCCACTTTACCAGCACCAAAGCAACCCCAGACCATCACATTACCTCCACCATGCTTGATAGATGGCGTCAGGCACTCTTCCAGCATCTTTTCAGTTGTTCTGCGTCTCACAAATGTTCTTCTGTGTGATCCAAACACCTCAAACTTCGACTCGTCTGTCCATAACACTTTTTTCCAATCTTCCTCTGTCCAATGTCTGTGTGCTTTTGTCTCAGATATGGCTTTTTCTTTGCCACACTGCCCTGAAGGCCAGCATCCCGGAATCGCCTCTTCACTGTAGACGTTGACACTGGCGTTTTGCGGGTACTATTTAATGAAGCTGCCAGTTGAGGACCTGTGAGGCGTCTATTTCTCAAACTAGAGACTCTAATGTACTTGTCTTGTTGCTCAGTTGTGCAGCGGGGCCTCCCACTTCTCTTTCTACTCTGGTTAGAGCCTGTTTGTGCTGTCCCCTGAAGGGAGTAGTACACACCGTTGTAGGAAATCTTCAGTTTCTTGGCAATTTCTCGCATGGAATAGCCTTCATTTCTAAGAACAAGAATAGACTGTCGAGTTTCACATGAAAGCACTCTTTTTCTAGCCATTTTGAGAGTTTAATCGAACCCACAAATGTAATGCTCCAGATTCTCAACTAGCTCAAAGGAAGGTCAGTTTTATAGCTCCTCTAAACAGCAAAACTGTTTACAGCGGTGCTAACATAATTGCACAAAGATTTTCAAGTGTTTTCTAATCATCCATTAGCCTTCTAACACAGTTAGCAAACACAATGTACCATTAGAACACTGGAGTGATGGTTGCTGGAAATGGGCCTCTATACACCTATGTAGATATTGCATTAAAAACCAGACGTTTGCAGCTAGAATAGTCATTTAGCACATTAACAATGTATAGAATGTATTTCTGATTAATTTAATGTTATCTTCATTGAAAAAAACTGTGCTTTTCTTGCAAAAATAAGGAAATTTCTGAGTGACCCTAAACTTTTGAACGGTAGTGTAGGGGTCTGAATCAGATTATGAATCTGGCTGGGTGTCTGAATTAATTTAAGGGTCTGGTCAGGGGTATGAATTAGTAACCTAGGCTCTCTGCCATGCCCCTCAACAAAGCCTCTCTCGGTTTGCATCTCACCCCAGTACCCCTCCCGCCAATTCTCATTGCCACCCCCCCCCCCCCAGTAATTGGGGGAGCTCCGCTTTGTCTGTAAAATTGACTGAAATTTCTGATGGCGGCCTCGTCTTGTTGCATTACCCAAATTCAATTCTCTTCAGCTTGAGGTTATGGACACTCTCCTGTAAAATGTTTTAATACTTAAAGGGAACCTGTCACCAGCATTTCACCTATTGAACTTTACTTCTCCCTCACTGGTCGCTGCTATAAAAAGTTCATTGCCGTTATCCCCGCTCCTAAACTCCTCTTCCGACTGTAAATATCGGTCTGCAAACGTTTTGCGCCTTTTATCGTAATTATGCGGTGTCCCTTTGTGCGCACACACCAAAACAGGACATCAATGCACAAGCGCAGGATTTTGTGTGCTGGGGGAAGGCGAGGAGCTGTCAATCAAAAGTAAGGAGGCGGAGTAAACTTGGAAAGACTTGAGGAATGAAGATATGACTCTTTCCAAACGAAGATTTGACTCTTTTCAAATGAAGATCTGACTCTTTTCTTCTCATTAGCATACGGTGTGGGAACACTAAAAAGCTAAATACTAAAGCTACAGAGCCGACTAAGAAGATAATTATAGGTTATATAGAAATGATTTTTCACCCACTACCACCAGGTATAGTCGGTTTAATAGGTGAAATGCCGGTGACAGGTTCCCTTTAATAGTATTTAATAATTTACTACTTTAATAATATTTAAATTCATTGTTTCCTCAATGATCGCGAGGCATCCATGTCCTGAGGCATCCTCACAGTTGGGATGAAGTTTTGGTGTTGCTGAGCAGTGTTCTTTTTCCTCCAAACATAGTGTTGTACATCTTAATTGTCTTGGCACCAGGATGAATGACCTGGACGGCGTCTTAGTAATGGATTTCCACTCCATAACAGCGTCAGGGTCGCTAGGGGCAGCTCTTGTTGTATAAAACGGCTGCTATTCTCACCAACAATGTTCAGTGTTAGTGTAATGATAGGGGTAGGGAAACGGACAAGTGAGCCCTAATCTACCCGCCACTCTGTCCCTGCCTACTTGCAACGACCCGCCCTAGGCGACGGGGTACAACTGGGCGGCGGTCCCTACGCTCAGTAAGTGCACGAGACAAACATACAAGGGAATATAAAGCAAAGGGAAAGGGGCAGTTGCCCACGGCAACACCGTGAGCAACAGAGTGGTGAACGAGCCAAGTCAAACCAGGAGAGAACGAGGTACCAAACGCAGAGCAGAAGAGTAGTCAGAATGCCAGGGTCAGTATGGAGCAGGATCAAATAGTAGGAGCTGTAGCTGGGCCAGGAAACCACACGGAAAGAATCACAAGCAAGGAGGAACAGGAAAGGCAGCTATAAATAGACAGAGGGCGGGAGCTAGCTGAGTCCGGCCAGGCTGCGATAGGCTCTCCCACTCCTAAGCCTGCCAGCCTGAGTGGTTGAAGCTGGAGTCAGTCTCAGAGAGATAGACTCAGGTGAAGGCTGATTACTTATGGAAGTTAACACCGAAGCTGTGCCTGGCAGATCCTTTACAGTTAGGATATAAAAGTGGAGCAGGCTGTGTAGTGGACTGCTGAGAGTAGAGTGGAGAACTGCTGTAGATTTGATTACCACTAGCGTTGATCACTAGGTCCTGGAACGTGTTGAGCCTCCCTGTGTCTGCAGTCATGTGAGCTGTGGTGGGTGACGGACAGGAGCCTCCCCACGTGTGACAGATGGAAGCAAATTGGCATGCCAGTTGCCGCTTGGTAGACCCGAAATTGCCAGGGAGAATCGCCCTTGGCTCTGTCCGAGTTTGTGAAAGCCAGCCAACCATCATCATCGGTTGTCATAAGAACTGTGCCTCTCCAAGTCAGGAGAAGAGTGTGTTTTCCTGTTACAGCCTTGTAAAGTTTGGTTGCCACAAAAGCTCCTGGTGCCTGCACACCACCCAAACCCCAATCTTTACATGTCCATAGAACATTATCCAAGAAGCATTGCGGAACAGCCAGGTAGTCTCCACAATGCTTAATACTTGAGATGGGCCGCAATGTTTTTTTTGGAAAGCAGTGGCTTCATTCGTGGTGTCCTTCCATTAACAACATTCTTGTTTAGTGTTTCTCTAATAGTGGACACATGAACAGAGGTTTCTGCAGCTAGTAGAATTTTTAAGTGCCCGTTGTACACTTGGTGTGATCTTAACAGAATGCCCACTCCTAGGGAGAGAAGTAACAATCCTGAATTGGAGCAGAGCAACGAAAACTCTGAACGCAGATGTGAACAGGCCCTAAGTGTTTTATCTCACCTGAGTGCTGGAGTCTCAGCTACAAAGCTCAGTACTGTATAATCTCCTACATGCTGCGGCAGGTTATATATATATATATATATATATATATATATATATATATATGTATATATATATATATATATGTATATATATATGTGATAGAGATAGGAGAGCAGGATTCTCATCTTCTATGTGTGCTGTGTATAGAAGACATGATAACAGTTAGGCTCGCTCCACGTACTAGATCAGAGAGAACTGAGAATTAGAGATAGAGCCTGCAGAGGGGATACCTGCTAAATAGTGCCACATACAAGTCATACTATGGTCAGAAACAGTGTTATTTCTCTTGTACACACATATGACAGCATATTCTGAAAGTCATCTGAAAAGTTAGGTACACTTTAGCTGAAACACCTTTTGTCAATTAGCTCTTGGAGAAGTCCTTAACACAGAGGTTGACTTACTTTTTCTACCTGCACTTAATGTGCTCAATAAAAGACTTGAATAGTACAACATTTGTGTTTTTTTTAGTTAGATTCTGTTTGTCTATAATTGTAATTTAAATAACATTCAGATTACATTGTATTAGTAATCAATGCCGAAATCCAGTTAATTCCAAAGGGTTCACTTACTTTTTCTTGCAACTTTATATACTGTAATGCTGTTTATGCACCTATAGCCAATATAAATTTTATTCTATAGCTAACACTAACAAAATGGATGTACAACTTTTATTAACAGTTCCATCTTTCACCATATGTTTTTGCCCTTTGGTTATGTATACAGAAGAAAGCAGCTTGTATTCCATTGCACTTTGTCAAATAACTCAATTTGTACAAATGTTTTGGAACAGCTCACTGGCTAAGACTGAATGCTTTGCCACGGAAATACTTTACACTTCATTGTTTTGCGGTACGCTGTGTGTTTACTTCATTTCTACCAAATGCTTTGATGTTGGACTGAAAATGGTAAGTGTCAGTGTGGAAAAATGCTTGTTTTGGCCCAAAATCCAAGACAAAATAGCAGTAAAAGAGAGAGAGATTTTTAGATGAAAAACTGCACCCTGTATGTGAACAACATCTTGCGGAGCCCATTTAGTTAGAAAGAAAAATACTAATGATATCATGGTGAGATCCGGAGATCAGGCCTTTTTTATATGATGCTAGCTAGTTAACCCTGTAATGCCTATTTATAATTTAAAGGAATTAACCCATGAATCGTTTTTATAAGAAAAGTCCAGGAATGCTGTTAATAGCTATTTTAAAGTAATCTGTAGTGTTTCTATCTAAAAAAAACAAAAACGTTTTCATCAGTTTTTCCTTCCCTGTGTCCCCCTTGGTGCTGCTGCTGATCTGTGTTGCTGGGTGGCAAGCTCTTAGCAGCTGACAATATAGTTAATTCTTACTTTCCCTGCAGATAGATAACATGGGAACTAGAGTAGTGAAGGTATATACTGTGTGACATCCACAGTATGCACTACGTTAAAAACCAACACAAATATAGTGAAATAAAACCAAAAAAGCAGAGTAGGGCTCATATCTGCTGTCAAGATGCTAAGTTTTACAGTCCTAACAAGCTGAGAAGAAGGAGTCTCCTCAGCTATACTGCCATGCTACCGCAGAGGCTGTGCTCCTTTACTAACAAGCAGGAAAGAAAGCTGCTCAGCAGTGAACAGAGGATCACTATGCGGAAAACTGGATGAAGGGAGAGTAAAGGTCTTTTCAGAAGCCCAATACTGGCCGTAAAAGCGAGGGCCGATCGACGATATAGGACGTAGATCGGCGCTCGTTAGCTCCATTCATAAAGAACAATCTTTGACCTGTATGGGGACGAATGATCGTTACTAAATTTGTTACTATTGTTCGTCCCCATGCATTTGCATCATATCGGCGGCACATCTCCTTGTTAACACATAGAGATGTGTTACCCACTAGCAATCATTTTTATGGCTGCATAAAAGATGCAATCAGCCGATGAACAAATGTAAATAGGGCAATGATTGGAAACGAGCGTATGTATGAAGGCTTGTTTACCCGATCATTAGCCCGTGTGAAAGGGCCTTAACTAACTTAACCCTTTCACGACCAAGGACGAAAATGAACGTCATGGTCGGCTGCTAGTTCCCGCACCATGACGTTCATTTTCGTCCGCATTTCAAACTGTCACTCTGTGTAAACACAGAGTGACAGGCACGCGCTGACAGCTGTCCTAGACAGTTGAGACATCAGTCTCGCCGGACAGCGGACCATCGCCGCTGATTTCGGCAGTTAACCCCTTAAGTGCGGCGACGGAT
The DNA here is from genome assembly GCF_050947455.1 of Rhinoderma darwinii. NCBI lineage: Eukaryota > Metazoa > Chordata > Amphibia > Anura > Rhinodermatidae > Rhinoderma > Rhinoderma darwinii. Next base: position 308,412,726 of record NC_134687.1, read on the forward strand.
TGCCGTCGCCGCATTTAAGTGGTTTGAAGCACATCGGCAGCCCCCGCGAAGTGATCGTGGGGGCTACCGATGCTTGTCACGGCAATCGGAGGTCAGATAATGACCCCCGGGTTGCCATGTACGGAAGCCTCGGAGGAACAGCCTCCGGCCGTTCCTCCTCTGCTTCCTGTCAGTGTGACAGTCACGTCACAATGACAGTTAGAGTACATTACACTACGTGTGTAGTGTAATGTACTCTAGCAGCGATCAAAGATGCAAGTCTAAGTGTCCCCTAGTGGGACAAGTAAAAAAAGTAAAAAAAAAGTAATAAAAATGTTTTAAAAAATGTGTAAAAATAAAAGTTATAAGTTCTATAAACACTAAGGCCTCATTCACACGGCAGGGTTTCCCGGCCGGGTGCCGGCCGTTCAAAAATCGGCCGGCACCCGGCTGCATTAGGAATGATAGACCCCTAATGGGGCTATTCACACGACCGATTTTTTGACGGCCGGGAAATCCGGCCGTCAAAAAATAGGACATGCTCTATCTTCGCCCGGGCACCCGGCCGCCCGGCTCCCATAGAGGTCTATGGGGCCGGGTACTACACGGCCATCACCGGAATGTGTCCCGAGTGATGGCCGGGTTTCCCGGCGCTTGCGCTCTATCTCCTCCTCCTCACAGCGCAGAGTGCATGTGAGGAGGAGGAGTTGATGCCATTCTGACGAATGGCATCGCTGTACACTGTGTTGCAGAGCCGGGTTGTACAGCAGGTGGAGGGAGCGCTGCGCTGGCTCCCTTCCCCTGCTTGTTAAAAGCACCCTGGCCCGGCGACACCTTCGATGGCGCCGCTAGTAGCAGCAGCCCCGTGTTTTCGGGGATTCCGCTCCTGGACAGAGCGCTTGATGTCTCTGTCCATATCTGGGCAGTGACATCAGGGGAAACTCCTGAAGCGGAATCCCCGAACACATGGGGATTCCCCTTCAGGAGCTGTCGCTGATGTCACTGTCCGGAAAATGGCCGTTTTTACCGGCCGACACTCGGGCTCGGGAACGACCCGGTCGTGTGAATCCCGCCTAAATGCTTTTTTTCCCTATAATAAGACTTTTATTATAGAAAAAAAATGAACACGTTATAAAAGTACACATATTTAGTATCACCGCGTTCGTAACGACCCCAACTATAAAACTATAATGTTATTTTTCCCGCACGATGAACACCCCAAAAAAAAATCAATAAAAAACTACGACAGAATCACAATTTTTTTGGTCACCACGGCTCCCTAAATAAAGAATAAAAAGTGATCAAAAAGTTGCATGTACCTGAAAATAGTACCATTAAAAACTTCTATCCGTCCCGCAAAAAAACAAGCCCTTACACAGCTTTTTTGACAAAAAAATAAAAAAAATTATGGCTCTCTGAATATGGTGACACAGAATTTTTTTTTTTTATAAATAAGTCATTTTATTGTGCAAACGCTAAAAAAAAGGACCAAACCAATATACATATGGTATCGCCGTAAACGTACCAACTCGCAGAATAAAGTAAAAATGTAAATTATAGCGTACGGTGAGCGCCGCAAAAAGAAAACCTAAAAAACGGTGTCAGAATTCCTGTTTTTTGCTCAGGATTGCAAAAAAATGGAATAAAAAGTGAACAAAAAAATCGCATGTACCCCAAAATGGTACCAATGAAAACGACAGATTGTCTCGCAACAAATAAGCCCTCACAGGGCTCCGGTGGTGAAAAAATAAAAAAGTTCTGGCTTTCAGAATATGGCGATGCAAAATGTGCAGAGTGTCCAAAAGTGGATAAGATCGGGCGCCATTTATCAGTGCGACACTGGCCACACATCTATGAAATATTATTTATTTACCCCATTATTATACCCTCTTATTATGCCCTGATATTCTCCGCACAGATTACACATGCCCCCCACATTATAAATTGAAATACCAGCGAAACCCAAAACAGAAACCTACCAAGCAAAATCTGCGCTCCAAAAGCAAAATGGTGCTCCCTCCCTTCTGAGGTCTGCAGCGTGCCCAAGCAGCAGTTTGCGCCGACACATATGGCGTCGCCATACTTGAGAGAACCCGCTTAACGTTTTATGAGGTATTTGTCTTCTGTGGCACAAACTGGGCACAACATATTATGCACTAAAATGGCGTATCAGTGGAAAATTGCAATTTTCACTTTGAACCATCCGCTGCGCATTAACCCCTTTGCGCACTATGACTTAATTGCCCGTCATGGTGCGGCAGTTGATGTATGGAGCCGGCTCACGTGCTGAGCCCGCTCCATAAGCTGCGGGTGTGGGCTGTGTATTACAGCAGGCCCCCTCGGTACTAACGGACAGGTACAGCGATCGCTCTGTTACAGAAGCCTGTAAGAATAACAATATACTGCAATACATTAGTATTGCAGTATATTGTACCAGTGATCCAATGATCGCTGGATCAAGTCCCCTAAGGGGATTGATTAATAAAATGTGTAGAAGAATTATAGTTATTAGTAGTGAGAATTTTTTTTTTTTAAAGTTAAAAAAACAAAACACCTTTTCGCATTTTTCTTCTAAAGTAATGTAAAAAAATGAACAAAATTGGTATCGCTATGTCCGTAAAAGTCCGAACTATTACAATATACCATTATTTAATTTGCACAGTGCACACCTTAAAAAAATTTAATAATTGAAACCGCCAAAATCGCAGTTTTTTTATTTTTGTCACCTTCGCTCTAAAAAAAAATGTAATACAACTTTTGAATCACTTGTTATGTACCAAAAAATGGTACCAATAAAAACTGCAGCTCCTCCCGCAAGAAATAAGCCCTCACACCACTCTATTGATGGAAAAATAAAAAAGTTATGGCTCTTGGAAAGCGGGGAGTGAAAATCTAAAATATGAACGCAAAAATTGGATCAGTCCTGAAAGGGTTAATTCATTTCTAATGAAAAAACTTTTGACCACATGTGGGGTATTTCGTACTTGGGAGAAATTGCTTTATAAAAAATGTTTGTTTTTTTCCTCCTTTATCCCTTGTGAAAATGAGAAAATGCAACATTTTAGTGGAAAAAATGTTGATATTAATTTTCTCGCCCTAATTCCAATAAACTCTGCAAAAGACCCGTGGGGTGTAAATGCTCACTATACCCCTAGAAAAATTCCTTGAAAGTTTTTCCAAAATGGGGTCACTTTTGGTGGGTTTCCACTGTTTTGGTCCCTTCAGTGCATTGCAAATGCGACATGGCACCGAAAACCATTCCAGCAAAATCATAAATCCAAATGGCGCTCCTTCTCTTCTGAGCCCTGCTGTGGGTCCAAACAGCAGTTTATTACCACATATGGGGTATTGTCGTAATCGGGAGACATTGCTTTACAAATGTTGGGGTGCATTTTCTTCGTTATTCCTTGTAAATAATAAAAATTTCTATGTTGTTTCAGAAAAAAAGTACATTTTAATTTTTACAGACTAATTCCAATATATTTAGCGAAAAACCTGTGTGGTCAAAATGCTAATATACCCCTAGATAAATACCTTAAGGGGTCTAGTTTTCGAAATGGGGTCGTTTATGGGGAGTTTCTATCGTTCTGGCAGCTCAAAGCTTCTCCAAATGTACAGTGGGGCCTAAAACATTTTCAAGCAAAATATGAGTCCTGAAAGCCTCCGGGTGCTCCCTTCCTTTGGGGCCCTGCCGTGTGTCCAAACAATGTTTGTATTTTTGAAAACAGGAGAAAGAGGGTGATAGATTTTGGGGTGTGTTTCTTCATTTTCATGTTCGCTTTACAAAGAAATCGGTCTTCAAACAAATACTTTTATGAAAAAAGTGAAATTATTATTTTTTTCACCTGATATGCATTCAATTTAGCAAAGAACTGTGGGGTCAAAATAATTACTATACCCCTAAATAAATACCTTATGGGGTCTAGTTTTCTAAATGGGGTAGTTTATGGGGAGTTTCTATCGTTCTGGCAGCTCAAAGCCTCTCCAAATGTACAGTGGGGCCTAAAACATTTTCAAGCAAAATATGAGTCCTGAAAGCCTCCGGGTGCTCCCTTCCTTTTGGGTCCTGCCGTGTGTCCAGGCAGCACATTAGGGCCACAATGTGGGTATTTTTGAAAACAGGAGAAAGAGGGTGATAGATTTTGGGGTGTGTTTCTTCATTTTCATGTTCGCTTTACAAGGAAATCGGTCTTCAAACTAATACTTTTATGAAAAAAGTGAAATTATTATTTTTTTTCACTTGATATGCATTAAATTTAGAAACGAACTGTGGGGTCAAAATACTTACTATACACCTAAATAATTACGTTATGGGGTCTAGTTTTCGAAATGGGGTCGTTTATGGGGAGTTTCTATCGTTATGGCAGCTCAAAGCCTCTCCAAATGTACAGTGGGGCCTAAAACATTTTCAAGCAAAATATGAGTCCTGAAAGCCTCCGGGTGCTCCCTTCCTTTTGGGTCCTGCCGTGTGTCCAGGCAGCGCATTAGGGCCACAATGTGGGTATTTTTGAAAACAGGAGAAACAGGGTGATAGATTTTGTGGTGTGTTTCTTCATTCTCATGGTCGCTTTACAAAGAAATTGGTCTTCAAACTGATACTTTTATGAAAAAAAGTGAAATTATAATTTTTTTCACCTGCTATGTATTAAATTTAGCAAAAAACTGTGGGGTCAAAATACTTACTATACCCTTAGGTAAATACCTTAAGGGGTCTAGTTTTCTAAATGGGGTCATTTGTGGGGGTTTCCATCACTCTGAGACCTATGAGCCTCTGAAAACCTGGCTTGGTGCAGGAAAACAAAATGTACTTCAAAATTTATACAATTATTATTCAATTTGTAAGTCCTCTAAATTGCTGAAAATGTATTTTATTTTTTCAAAAGTGCTGCCAAAATAGAGTAAAGAGATAGAAATATATATTTAATTAAAAAAATTGTACAGTATGTGTGTACATATGTGACATATTGCAGTTAAAAATAGGGGAAAATGGTAATTTTTACAAAATTTCTTCCATTTTTCTATTTTTTTATTAATTTCCGCAAATCGTATCAGTCTACTTTTACCACTAAAATAAAGTACAACATGTGACGAAAAAACAATGTCAGAATTACTTGGATATTCAAAACTTTCACAGAGTTATTCTCTGATAAATTCAGACATACCAGATTTGACAAATCTGGCTTGGTCATTAAGGTACAAACATGCCCGGTCATTAATGGGTTAACTCCTTTAGGCTGCTTGAAGAAGAAATTCATACAGTTTACTACAGATTTGTCACAACTGGTAGTGGCATACCCAAAGCTAGTGGAGTAACAAGTAAACGTGGTCTACCATAGTAAAACGTGGAATGGAGCCTAAGGGTATGTGCACACACACTAATTACGTCCGTAATTGACGGACGTATTTCGGCCGCAAGTCCCGGACCGAACACAGTGCAGGGAGCCGGGCTCCTAGCATCATACTTATGTACGATGCTAGGAGTCCCTGCCTCTCCGTGGAACTACTGTCCCGTACTGAAAACATGATTACAGTACGGGACAGTTGTCCTGCAGCGAGGCAGGGACTCCTAGCATCGTACATAACTATGATGCTAGGAGGCCGCCTCCCTGCACTGTGTTCGGTCCGGGACTTGCGGCCGAAATACGTCCGTCAATTACGGACGTAATTAGTGTGTGTGCACATACCCTTATTCTATCATAACCATTATAAACAGCTGAGACGTGTAATGGTTATTATGGTCCCGTTTTCCTCCCATTTCTGGCCACAGGAGCTTTGAATTCAATTAGACATGGCCTTTCCTCATTATACAGATTTTAGCCCCTGGAACACCTTGATCCCTAACTGCCCATATGTCTGAGACTTGTTTAAGTGGAGTTGGGTCTTGGAGTCCATAGCAGCTGCTACTTTGATAGTTGTACCCTGGGCTAAAGCAGAAGTCTCATCTTCCTGCAAATAGATGAAAAGCTATCTGGCTACAAATCAATAGGATACTATAGTCCTTCTTCAATACAATTGTTTTTATAGAAAGGATACGTTAACACAACAGCTACACTGTCCTATTGATATGGCACCACTGCATGTAATATACCTTACCATATTGCCCTAGTCTAAATGCTATAGGTAATACTATATCAAGCCGCTCCATCACTGAGCTGGGTTCTGACAGACTAAAACACATTAACATATACACTGAAATAAACACATATACACTAGGGTTGTCACGATACCAGAATTTGGACTTCGATGCCGATACTTACAGTATCAATATCTATAAATTCCAAGCCAAACGAAAAACTGTTTCAACAAGAAACGTCTATATATATCAACACTAGAAAAATAATACATATTGAAACATATATAAACACAATAAATCCAGAATGTAGTAACCAATAGTAAAAAATGTAGCGCTATCCAATATATCAAAAATACCTTTATTAGAACATATTATAAAAACATATATAGGCCATCACACAAAATATATATATATAAAATGTTGGAAAGGATCTTTGAGCTCTCTTAATGAATTTATTGGGGATCTCAATATTAACAATCTGAATATCCTCTTGACGTTTACACATAGTAGAAACACTATAAGCTTTCTCGACCTCAATATTTATAGGGATGGGAATAGACTTAAAACAACTACGTATCGAAAACCGACATCGGGTAATACCTTATTGGCAGCAAGTAGTCATCATTTGCCCTCTCAAATTAGGGGGATCCCAATCAGTGAGTTCCTTCGAATTCGACGGAACTGTACTGATTTTGAAAACTTTAAAAATGAAGCTCAAGATCTTTCCTCCCGTTTTATAAATAGGGGGTACTCTAAGAAACTAATTAAAAAAGGATATAATAGAGCACTTAGACAAAATAGAGAGGAAATTATGAAGAGAGACAAGGGGGACAATGGTGACAACAGAGTTAGATTCATCTCCAGATATGGATCTCACTGGGATATATTGCGGAATCTTATGATAAAGAACTGGCCATATTTAACATTGGATAAAAGGATCAATTCAATAGTAGGAAACATTCCAAGTATGGTCCCCAAAAGGGCACCTACACTAAAGGATAAATTGGTCAGCTCTGAATTTAAGAGAAATACCCCAGAAAGGGACCTATGGCTACAAAAACGCCCAAAGGGAATGTTCAAGTGTGGCTCGTGTAGATGTTGTAAATATGTAACGAAGTCAGATACTTTTTCCGATAGTGAACATAAAAAGGAATTTAAAGTTTACAATTTTATCAATTGCCGCTCAACGATGGTGGTATATTCTGTTACCTGCCCATGTGGGAAACAATATATCGGGAAAACGAAACGTGAGTTACATATACGTATAAGTGAACACATTTTCGATATCACCAAGGGGGAAATGAAGAATCCACTAGCAGCACATTTTAAGACACATCATGGACAGTCACCTATAGGTTTGAAATTTATGGGAATTTATCAATTATTTGAAGATAGAAGAGGGGGTGATCGGAACCGTATACTTCTACAAAAGGAAACCATGTGGATTTATACGCTAGGCACCCTAAACCCTAAGGGACTAAATAACGAAATAAAATTTAATATGTTCCTTTGAGTATTAAAAATGTTGAGAGCAGGTTGATTACTGCTGGGATGGCTGTTTACCAGCGTCCAGAGCGGTCTCCACTTGCCCCCTATCATTAAAAATATAAAAATTTGAAAAGAAAAACTTAAAATTTTTAATTAAACGGTTAAAATTTTTATTCCCAATGGGGAATATGAATACTATATGGTGCCAACACATGGGTCTATCGGTTTTCTCTATCTTTTCCCTATGGTCCCTTTGAATAAATGGTAATCCCAGTATATATGAAATATCCCTATTCAAAGGCTACAACTTTGGGATATGATGAAAAAGATAAAGAATCTGTATTTGTACTTGTTTTCCCTACGGTTCCCTTAAACAAATGGTAATCCCAGTAGATATGAAATATCTCTATCCAAAGGTTCTAATTTTGGAATATGATGAAAACAAAAATAATCAAAATTAATGGAAAATATTGTCTTTGAAATATGGAATATTTATATAGATGGTCCTATTTTGGCTTTTTGAAACTTATATTAAAAGATTATTAAATGATCAGATTGCGCTATAATATAAACAATTCCTCCTCTTCATAAATAGGTACCTTACATATCGATCAGAGAATATCTTGTTGGTTCCATATAGAATGGTGATATTAATAAAAATTATGTATTAAGATTGCGTTATTGAAAGAATTTTCTTTCTGGCAGATTGGCAATGGATTTGCGGACTCTCGGGGTGGGTGGGGACACAGGTTATATTGCCTTTTGGCATGAGACGTGTTTCCCTGCCCTCCCCGAGAGACTGTATAATCTAGTCAATGCATGACGCTAAAAAAGGTGAGAAATTGGCTATATGATTAGAACGGATGCATTGGGGGAAGGGAAGAAATTTGTTTTCCGTTTTTCTATGATCCGGGAATAAATTATAATCTGGAATAGTTCTTTTGTGAAAAATCATACTGCCCTATGCTATTCGTGTCAGACTAAACAGATTATCTGTATTGGTTTTCGAGACATACCACTGATCCTCCATTACTATGTTAATAAATTAAATATCATATAGATGTGGGTTAATGATAAAAGGAATTATCTATTTATTTACTTGTTCTGTTTAAAATGTAAAGGAAAAGTTTTTTCCTTTTTTGAATTGTAAATTACAAATAAATATATTGTGCAAAGATGACATGATATAATCTATACACATCTGTTTTTATATATATATATGAAATAAAGCCTCTTTAAACTTGCAATTGAGGAACCAATGAATAACTGTTGGGACACTATAAATACAATGCCCTTGGCTACACTTGCTAAAACAGCTCTGAGGAAATCCCGTGTAGGGATGAAACGCGTCAGCTGACTTAATCAAGTTGGGCAGGTAGTGACGTCTATACCTGGCCCTGCAAATCCCTGACCAAACTTGGAGACATGAGATGGAAGGAGACATCATGTGAATTGTAATTCACCTTATTGCCGGCCTATGCTCTTGCCTTCCCGGACCTCGTACCGCCTTTTGCACGGTGTGGAATAAGCGGGTATTCAGAAGAAAACCTAAAGCCATCTGACCTTGCGGTGGAGCCCCAAAGTGGGTTGAGAAACAGATGAATATATAGCCTGGAATTTACCGTTGGAAGGCCTTTTTCGTCCCACCTGTTAACAGATTGCTCCCGCATATGGATTACAGAGGCTCACCGGAACATTAGAGGTAAAAACACAAGCTATTTTTCGAAATCTTGGAAAACTGATTGCCTTTTGAACAAAGAGGATCGAGGGGGATATACTTAAACCTCGCGTCTACTAAATAGACTGCCTATTACTTATTATCCCCAAAATCCAATGCTATATGCAATAGGAGGGAAGAGCTAAATAATATAAGGATCTGCCGTCAAGACAGTTTATGTGCCGTGGGATGATTATTCTCCCAGGATTGGAATTCCACTATATAGGAGATTATAAAGATAAAGATATTCCCACTTGTCATGAATAGGCATGGTGGCCACCTTGAGCATATAAAATCTATTCTGTCCAAAAACGCAAGTGTGAACACAACCTAGCGATTGTTCCAAATTTATTATCTGTCCCTATGCTTAGGGAGAACAAACGTATTGCATGAGCGATTCAATTAATATGTAAAGGTGTATCAGATTATATGTCATCCTTCATCTCTTGGCCAGGAGATCTTTTTTTTTAAAAACTTTTTGTATGTATATATTAATGTATCTGAAAATATTCGGAGGTTTAAATAAATAAAATTGACTTTATATAAATTATATTTACCTGAGAGTGCCTTGATATATTTCTGGATCTTTTTTCTTTTCTTTTTTGGTATATATAAAATAACATACAATAAAATGTGGTGGTGGTACGAGGGATCACAATGCATCACATTACATATACATTCAATTATGGGGTATGGTATATGAATACTCAATAACACTGTACAAAAATACACCTCATCAATTACTAGTTTGTGAATACATAATCACTAGACATGGGGTACAGATGTATAAGTGACAAGGATCAAAGATCCAAATTAGGTCAAATACCAACCCGTATTTTGCATGTTGATCCCCCAAAAAGACAAACCACAGACAGACACCCCTAATACAAAGATACTTAGAGTAATATTGCGATACTCGATGCCAAAACTATACTTTGCCAACAATAAAAAACCCACAAAAATGCCCTTCCGTTTTCTGATGTGAGGCACATGGTGTTATCAATTTTGAACCTCCATGTGCCTCGCATTAATTGTAATTAACCCCATCATGTACCTCACACATTAACCCAATGTTGCCCATTATGACTGTGAACGAGGTACTTGATGGGATCACTAACTATAATGATTATAATGGGCAACATTGAATTGGGGTAATTACTATTAGGCCTTATTCACATGGCTTTGTTTGGTCCATAATATACGGACTGTATGTCGCCAGCATTTCCTGGACCGAACACAGTTCCGGAAGCCGTGCTCCTAGAATCAGCTATCTATGAGGCTAGGAGTCCCTGCCTCCCGGTGGGAATACTGTCCCATACTGTAATCATAATTGCAGTACAGGACGGTTTCCCCATGGGGGGGCATGGACACCTAGCATCATAGATAACTGATGCTAGGAGCCTGGCTTCCTGAACTGTGTTTTGTCCGGGAAATGCGGGCGACATACGGTCCGTATATCACGGACCGAACATGGCCATGTGAATAAGGCCTAATAGTAATTACCCCATCATTTCACTCACAAATTAAACCAATGTTTCCCATTATAGTAAGAGACCCCATCAAGTACCTCGCTCAGTCATAATGGACAACATTGGGTTAATGTGTGAGGTAGATGATGGGGTTAATTACTATTAATGTGAGGCACATGGAGGTACTAAATTCATAACACCATGTGCCTCACATTAATAATAAGTGACTTCATCATTTCCCTCACATAATGGTAACATTGGGGTTAATGTGGGTCACATTAACCCCAATGTTCCTCAATGCTGGCTGCAAAAAATACTATTCCCTACTCTAGTGCCTTTGTTTCAAGCTTTTGCTCTGCTCTAACTAATACCTGCCTGGGGCTGGTCTGTCACTACACTGCAGCGCGGTCCTGATTCCACACTAGTGGCTTGAGCGGCACTGGCACGTCATCAAGAACCCACTGCCTGTTCCGCTCGCAACATTCCCCTCCCTCCTCCTTCTCACACACTCAGATTATCATTGGTGGTAATAGAGAATGTGACGCGGCCGGTACTAATGTTGAGCGGAGCGGTCACTGAAGGAAGAAAACATTGCGGGCGCTGCACAGTGCGTGCGCCACGTTCTCTTCATTTATTTCAATACTAAGCTGTGTGGCCACACAGCTTAGTATCGTAATACATAAATTGACGGTATTGAACCATTTTCCCCCGCACAGCACCGACTGCATATAAAGAAGCGAGTGAAGCCTCAATAAAATGTAATGTCCTTCACCAGCAGTGATACTGGAAGTCAGGCAGAGCAAGGAATTAAATAGGAATTTAATATTGTTTTGATGTTGTAATTTGTGCTTAACTGACATAACGTTGAATATTGTCTATTCTGAAATACCAAAAAGTACCACAAGAAATGTCAAGGTTTTTATATAACAAAGCACTTGCGGTATTGGCATAGGAATAATGTGGGATTCAAAAGTTGGCATGGTTAGTGCAAAACTTCTCCGTGCACTCTCTCTAATAAAGTCCCTATTGTTTCATAGGGTTACAGTGTAGACAGATGGATGGACCATATGTCTACCCATATGGGTGTCTGTTATAATGAGTAAGGCAGATCTTCCATTAGGAGTTCAGAAACCTTAAAATAAACCAAGGTTCCCTGTGTCACGTCTACAGACAAAGTGAGTATAACCACACAAAACTAGCTACAATTTTATCTTCATGGTAAACATCTCACATGAATAAAATACAATTTGGTTAATTTGATTTTTAAATATTTAACTTGTTTTGCCTAAAGAAGCTCCAAGACCTTGGTTGTACAGTCTAATGCTATAAAACCCCCTCTTATTTGATGGAGTGGCGCTTGCCATTTATGCTACATAGCAGATGACATGCTTCACATCACCTTATTGTAAACTCCTGCTTAAGCAATAAATAATTTACATAAATTTGGACTGTTTCACCGTTAATTTATTCCCCACAAATTCTTCAGAAATAAATGTTAACTGCTTATACTTGACATACAGCACAGTGGCCAACAGATTACCTTTCAGGTTATGCATTAGCATTCTCTGGCTGTCTACAGTAGTACAAGACTGAGGTGGTAAATTCCTGTCACAAACTGTAAGCAGAAACAGATTTGCCCAAAGAACAGGTTCTTGGAAAAAAAACAAAAAAAAAAAAAAAACAGCTTTTAAATATCTACTGTCCCACAAAAATATAGCAATATGTATGCTTTAACTTCCGACTGAAACGGCTGCTCACACAGATCTAATATTTATGACATCTAAAATGGGTTCAGTACCATGTGAGGTCTGGATATTGAGACAATAATACAAACATTCCGAACGTCTGAAACTGATCGTAGAAATATTTGTCTCCAGTTGCTCACATATGGCAGCCTAATTTTAACACCTTTACAACCACCCACTGTCTTTTGACGGTGGGTGGAGCAGGTCCATGGTCTGCAGGGGCGTCTTTTGGTGCCGCTGTAGAAAAGGCTTATAAGCGCTCCAGTGATTGCTCATTCTCTAAGCTCCTGTACTTAGAGAAGCCTGCTAAATACAGCTGGGACCATGGCATGATCAAAGTGGACTCCTCTCTTCGCAACTGGGGGAACAAATATAAAATACAAAAAAAAATATATCCAAAAAGGTCATTATTTAGTATAAAACATATTTCATTGTCCATACATTACATTAAAAAAAACCTACGTGTATCTACATGACCGTAATAACCTCAAGAACTAAATTAACAGTTTATTTAGCGTGAAACATGAACAATACACAAAATAAACAATAAAAACAATGCAGAAAATCGCATTTTCTAAATGTACACTGCAAAAATAAATGACATAAATTACACAATATTTGTACCCCCAAACCACGGAAAAAAAACCTACAATTTCTTCCGCATAAAACAAGGCCTCATGCAGCCACGTCAATAAAAAAATGAAAACGTTGTGACTGCTGAAAGGCAGAGAGGTGGAAACAAAAATATTTAGCTGGTCATTAAAGGGGTTTTCCAGTCCCATAAAAATGATGGCCTATGTAATCAGTTATGGTCCGACTCCCGGCACCCCTGCCGATCAGCTGTTTTGAAGGGGCCGAAGCTCTCGTACGAGCACTTCTTTCGCCTTTATTTCTACTTCTGGTATTGTGAATCCTCAACACGCTTGTAGCAGCAGTTCACAGTATTAAAGAGGCTCTGTCACCACATTATAAGTGCCTTATCTCCTACATAATGAGATCGGCGCTGTAATGTAGGTAACAGCAGTGTTTTTTATTTAGAAAAACGATCTATTTTCACCGTTATGAGCGATTTTAGCTTTATGCTAATTACTCTCTTAATGCCCAACTGGGCGTGTTTTTACTTTTGACCAAGTGGGCATTGTAAAGAGAAGTGTATGACGCTGACCAATCAGCGTCATACACTTCTCTCCATTCATGTAATCAGCCATAGTGATCCTGCGTGGTTCACTATGTGCTGTCACAAACTCAGACATTAACGTTACTGAAGTGTCTTGAGAGTTAATAGACATCTCTTCCAGCCAGGACGGGATGTCTATTCACAATCCCGACACTTCGGTAACGTTTGTGTGTGATTTACAGCACAGCAAGCGTAATCTCGCGAGATCACGCTGTAAATGACAGCTTACAGCGAGATTACGCTTGCTGTGCTGTAAATCCCACACAAACGTTACCGTGTCGGGATTGTGAATAGACATCGCGTCCTGGCTGGAGGTGATGTCTATTAACTCTTAAGCCACTTCAGTAACTTTAACGTGTGAGTAAGTGACAGCACATAGTGAACCACGCAGGATCACTATGTGCTAATTACATGATTGGTCAGCGTCATACACTACTCTCCACAACGCCCACTTGGTCAAAAGTAAAAACACACCCAGTTGGGCATTAAGAAAGTAATTAGCATAAAGCTAAAATCGCTCATAACTTGGTCAAAATAGATAGTATTTCTAAATAAAAAACACTGCTGTTACCTACATTACAGCGCAGATCTCATTATGTAGAAGATAGGGCACTTATAATGTGATGAGAGAGCCTCTTTAAAGCCTTCTCCCCTTCACTTCAATGGTGAAAGTCTGTAATACTGCATAATTGACAACATTTGAATTTTTTTTCCAGGGCCACTTAGGGTGTGGTGTCTTTCGTGGGTATGTCTTATGGGGTATGGTTTATCTGATGGGTGTGGCTAGTGGGCCTGACTTTCAAGAATTTCTGCATACAAAAAAACAAATAAAATGTCTGCACTAGTTTGGCATACAATTACTATGGTGGCCGGTATCTCTCTGGTAATCTGGTTGTTTGCAGGCAGGTGATGTCTCACTTTATCACTAAGGCTAGGCAATATATGCAGACCACTAATGGCAGCGTAAAAGCCGTGTAGATAGTGCCGCACTCAGTGCCTCTTGTAGATGGTGCTCCAAACTGCCCCCAGTAGATATTGCCACACACTGCTCCCTGTAGATATTACCACACACTACTCCCTGTAGATAATAGCACACACTGCTCCCTGTAGATATTACCACACACTGCTCCCTGCAGATACTACCACACACTGCTCCCTGTAGATAAAACCACACACTGCTCCCTGTAGATATTGCCACACACTGCTCCCTGTAGATATTGCCACATACTGCTTCTTTTAGATATTGCCACACACTGCTTCCTGTAGATAATACCACACACTGCTCCCTGTAGATAATACCAAACACTGCTCCCGGTAGATATTACCACACACTGCTCCCTGTCGATATTGCCACACACTGCTCCCTGTAGATGATGCCACACACTGCTCTCTGTAGATATTGCCACACTCTGCTCCCTGTAGATATTGCCACACTCTGCTCCCTGTAGATGATGCCACACTCTGCTCCCTGTAGATGATGCCACACACTGCTCCCTGTAGATGATGCCACACACTGCTTCCTGTAGATGATGCCACACTTTGCTCCCTGAAGATGATGCCACACACTTCTCCCTGTAGATGATGCCACACAGTGCTGCCTGTAGATGATGCCACACACTGCCCCCTGTAGATATTGCCACACCCTGCTCCCTGTAGATATTGCCACACACTGCTCCCTGTAGATATTGCCACACACTACTTCCAGTAGATGATGCCACAGTGTCCCGGTAGATAGTTCCACATGCCCCCTGTAGATACTGCCACAGTGCCCTTTGTAGAGAATACCACAATGCCATCTGTAGATAATAACACACTGCTCCCTGTAGATATTACCACACACTGCTCCCTGTAGATATTACCGCACACTGCTCCCTGTAGATATTACAACACACTGCTCCCTGTAGAATTTTGCCACACAATGCTCCCTGTAGATGATGCCCCACACCGCTGTCTGTAGATATTGCCACACACCATTCTCTGTAGATATTGCCACACACTGCTCCCTGTAGATATTACCACACACTGCTCCCTGTAGATATTGCTATACACTGACCCCTGTAGATATTGCCACACACTGCTACACGTAGATGATGCCACACAATGCTAACTGTAGATATTGCCACACACTGCTCCATGTAGATGATGCCACACACTGCTCCCTATAGATGATGCCACACACTGCTCCCTGTAGATGATGCCACACACTGCTCCCTGTAGATGATGCCACACAGTGCTCCCTGTAGATGATGCCACACACTGCCCCCTTGTAGATATTGCCATACACTGCTCCCTGTAGATATTGCCACACACTGCTCCCTGTAGATATTGCCACACACTACTTCCTGTAGATGATGCCACAGTGTCCCTGTAGATAGTTCCACATGCCCCCCTGTAGATAGTGCCACAGTGCCCTTTGTAGATAATACCACAATGCCCTCTGTAGATAATAACACACTGCTCTCTGTAGATATTGCCACACACTGCTCCCTGTAGATATTACCACACACTGCTCCCTGTAGATATTACAACACACTGCTCCCTGTAGAATTTTGCCACACACTGCTCCCTGTAGATGATGCCACACACCGCTCTCTGTAGATATTGCCACACTCCGCTCTCTGTAGATATTGCCACACACTGCTCCCTGTAGATATTACCACACACTGCACCCTGTAGATATTGCTATACACTGCTCCCTGTAGATATTGCCACACACTGCTCCACGTAGATGATACCAGACACTGATCTCTGTAGATATTGCCACACACTGCTCCCTGAAGATGATGCCACACACTGCTCGCTGTAGATGATGTCACACACTGCTCCCTGAAGATGATGTCACACACTGCCCCCTGTAAATATTGCCAAACACTGTTCCCTGTAGATATTGCCACACTGCTCCCTGTAGATATTTCCACACACTGTTCCCTGTAGATATTGCCACACACTGCTCCCTGTAGATATTGACACACACTGCTTCCTGTAGATGATGCCACAGTGTCTCTGTAGATAGTTCCACATGCCCCCCTGTAGATAGTGCCACAGTGCCCTTTGTGGATAATACCACAATGCCCTCTGTAGATAATACCACAATACCCTCTGTAGATAATACCACAATACCCTCTGTAGATAATACCACAATACCCTCTGTATATAGTGCCACACTCCTATAGGTGATGCCACACACAAACCCTGTAGATGATGCCACACAGACTCCTGTAGTTGATGGCACACAGACCCCCTGTAGATTATGCCACACACAGCCCCCCTGTAGATGATGCCACACACAACCCCCCCCCCCATAGATAGTGCCACAGTCCCCCTGTAGATAGTGCCAAATATTAGTTTTAGATTAGTAAAAAAGGCATAAATGGTAGAGATTATAGAAAAGAAACAAAACTAAGTTTTTCATTAAGTCCATGAGGTTTCATAGATCCCAACAGGACGATCCATTTACATTCTTTTTGTGCCAAACTCTCTTCACATTACCACCCCTGATGCCACAATGTATTTTATCAATCCCCCGTACTGATAGAGTTTTGGGATTGCAGCCGTGGTGTAATTTGAAGTGTCTAGGCAAGGTCTTTAACTGAGTTAGGTCCTCAATTTCACTACCCCTCATGATGTCACGCACATGCTCTCTCGTGTGGATTCTCAACTCCCTCGAAGTTAGTCCTATATAGGTTTTAGGGCAGCCACATGTGGCATAATATATCATATGTGTCGTGCTACATGAGAGATATTCTCTTATCTCAAACTGCCTTGTTCCGTCAATTGACGAAAAGTTAGTTGCCCGGCAAATGTTGGCACAAGCTCTGCAATCTCCACAGGGCTAGCACTCTTTTCTTGGTCCACAAGAACCGAACGGACATACCTGCCGTGGTATATAGTGGCTTTTGACAAGGAGATCTTTTACGTTTGTTGCCCTTCTGGCTGTCATCATCGGTCTCTCTGATAAATTATTAGCCAGTTGTGGTTCAGATCTCAGGATCGGCCAATGCCTTTCCAAAATAGTCCTCATCTTATTCCATTGGCCATTGTATGTGGATATGAACCGTACACCTGGGTCACTGACACGTTGTTTTTTAGGTCTCAAAAGATCGCTACGGGGGGTTGCTCTTGCTCTCCTACATCCCATGTTGATCATTCTATTGCTATAACCCCTGTCCTTAAACCTGGACTTAAGATCTTTAGATTGCTGTTCGAATAGAGTATTAGTGGACCAAATCCGACTCATCCTGAGGAACTGCCCAACCGGGATGGCTTTAATAGTGGATGGAGTATGGGCCGACGAGGCATGCAGCAGCGCATTAACAGATGTTGACTTCCAGAAAACATCTGTGTGTAGAAATCCCAAGCAGTCAGAAAAAATCTGTATATCTAGGAACTCGACACATTGTGGATGGTATTTATAAGTCAACTTAATATTGAAAAGATTTTAATTAAGCTGATGCATGAAACTAACCAGCCCCGGCTCTGATCCTTGCCAAATGAAAAAAATATCATCAATATAACGTAACCAGGAGTGCACATGGTCCGCGGCGCGGGCGCCGTCCCCATGGAAAAACATGTCTCTCCCAGAAGCCAAGAAACAGGTTTGCATAGGACGGCGCACACGCCGTCCCCATGGCCATACCCTGTTTCTGTAAATAATGACAATCTTTAAAAACAAAAAAGTTGTGCCTCAAAATAAATTGTGGTAATTCCAAAATCAAGTCACAAAGTTGGCAATCCCGGTTACCGGTCCCCAGGAAGAAGCGGACTGCCCCCAATCCATCATGATGCCTAATACTGGTATATAGTGACTCTACATCCGCTGGAACGAGATACATATCCAGTTCAATTTGAATCCCATCGATCCTCCCAAGGACGTCTGTCGTGTTCCTGACATGTGAAGGTAGCTAATTTACCATGGGTTTCAGGAAATGATCAATAAACTTGCATACCGGATCACAAAGTCCGTCAATACCGGACACGATCGGACGTCCCGGGGGGTCAATGGGGTTCTTGTGTATCTTTGGTAGAAAGTACAGGGTCGGAATTTTAGGGTCACTAGTAACCAATCCATCGTATATTTTTTTAGGGATAATGCCCTTGTCAAAAGCTCTATTCAAAATCCTAAGTAATTCTCGGGAAAATAGGCACACCGTATTAGATGGTAACTTGGTATAGGTCTGCCTATCCCGCAACTGTCTGAAAGCCTCTTTCTCATATTTTGCTGTTGGCCAGACCACAACGTTATATTGATATATTTACTTCTTTTTAGTCCCTTTATATTACATATTTGATTTATGTATCTTAGCACTTTCATAATAATGTTGTTTTTATTGTGCATCACATGTAGCTTAATCACTATTACCCCTTTCCCCTTTTGATGCTTTTTTTCATTTGATTAATGTCACTATTATATGCTGATGTGGAACTTTATCGACATAGGGTCTTTTTAGTTAGTGGGCAACATAAGACATCTATGGTTATTCATTGGGGACATGTAAATATGACTATTGATTAAATTTATCATTAACTTCATGTTAAGTTAATTAACGCAGAATGCCTATTTATAAAGCAGAGATATTGTTCTTTAGATCTCTTGGACTTACCTTCTTTAGCAATCATCTCCAGTGGTGAGGTGCGCATGCGCGCTATCTGCTGCCGGCGATGTACTGCCCTCTTCGGCTCCTTGTGCCCACTGCATGTCCGGAACTCCCGTTACACGTCGGGAATCCGGATGTGCGCTCCAGCGTTTGGAGCCGGAAGTGGAGCCTACCTCGCTTCCGGTCATGTCGGCGGGCATGCGCCGCTTTTCTCACTACGGTGATGATACATAACAGCTATTTCTACAGTATATAAGGGCAGGATTGTTTCAGGACACCAATCTACACATCCCCTGAGGAAGCACTTACAGCGAAACGCGCGTTGAGGTCTCTGTGGTGGAGCGAAATTCCTTTTGTTGCTATGGGTAAGGCTGTTTCAAGCTAAATCTGCATGCACTGACACTTTCTCCTATTTCCCCTTTCCTAATAGTCTATATACGTTTACAGGGATTTGAGTTAATCAGTATGATTCCCCATTTTGGGTTGGAAATAAAATCTTGCAGTTATTTAGTACAGCCTTAAATATTTTTTACATGTCATCCAGCAGAATTATCTTGCTCCATAAAAACTTTACTAGAGTCATGTCTTTATATGTTTTTTAATAATTGTTTGTTGTATCTGTATAATAAAATTGTTATATTTTTGCATATGGTTGGCTATATGCTCTGGTTCTTTCTTGTTTAGTCTAAATCAGACATGGGCAAACTACGGCCCGCGGGCCACATACGGCCCGTTAGGCTTTTTAATCCGGCCCGCCGAACTTGTCCAAATTATAGTAAAAACCTCCTTTTTTTTCCCCTTTCCCTGCAATGCCCACGTTTTCCCAATAGATGGCGCACTCAAAACACATTGACCGTTGTTAATGTGGCGCGTATTTCTCTTTATTTCACTTTAATTTTCACTTCGTTTCACGTCACCATTAAGCCCTTCGGTTTTCAAAGAGTACAATATCAGCCGTCACTTTGCCACGAAGCATGCAAACTATGCTAGCAAGCAGTCAACACAAGAACGGGCGGCTACTGCTCAGAGGTTGGCAGCTAATTTACAGAGTCAACAGAACTTTTTTCTTGATAAATCACAGTGCGTATGTTATTTTAATCTATTTACATTTCCTCCTCCCAGTATCTGCGAAATAGTATGTAAATGCCATATCTTGCATATTCCTTGAGACAAATTTATTAACTGATAAGGGCTATTTTTCACATTTGAAAGACAGTTAATAAATTGGGTTGTAGTGTTCTTACTGTGCTATGAGGTTTGCACACACTACATTTAATGCTTTAGTATATCCGGCCCAAACACTCCCTCCAAATGCTCCTGGCCCGGCCCCTCTGTCAAATTTTAGAACCCATTGTGGCCCGCGAGTCAAAAAGTTTGCCCACCCCTGGTCTAAATACTAATGTATTGCAGTATATCGTGATTCTGACACTCTCCTATGAAGCCCTGTGGGAGGCTTCAAAGGAGTACAAAGATGGCAGACCTGGGGGCTTTCACTAGGCCCACAGGCTGCTATAACAACCGTTGTTAACAGCTGATCGTGCCGCGGGGGTGTGGGTGGCGCAATGGCTTGTTTCAGGGGGGCTTGTTTTCAGGGGGGCTTGTTTCATGATTGACCGAGGAATTTAAGGTGTTAAACAGGCAGAATCGAAGTGATCTTTGATTCTGCCCGTTGCAGTGAGGTGTCGGCTGCGTAACACAGTCGTCACCCGCTGTGCATGGAGCAAGCTCAGCCCGTGAGCTTGATCTATACTTCCCATACATACCTAACCCTTATCATGTACAGTTACGTGATATTGCATTTGGGGTTATAAATCAGCAGCATGTCCTAAATTGCATGTAGATTTTTTTTCTGCTGCACGTGCAGGGGGTTTTAACAAAGGGCTTATTCAGACTAACGTGTTAATCGTCCGTGTTGATCGGACGTTTTTTTAATGGCCGTCACACAGCTGCATGTATTTCTATGCGGTTATTCACATGGTCTTTGGTTTAACGAACCGTGTGAAGGGCCTGTAAAAAAACAAGACATGTCTCAAGTCTATGAGGGATCTGTGAAATCAGGTCCCGCACGGGTGCAAATCGGCCGTGAAAAACGGCCGTTCTTCACGGCTGCTTTCACACACGTTCGTCTGAATATCGCCTTATATTATAATTTGTAGTGAATTTTCAGTGCGCAATCTGCACCAAAAATAGGAGACAAGTAAGTGGCCTTATTCAGACGTCCATGTTCGGTCTTTGAGACCGTGTTCAGGGAGCCAGGTTTCTAGCATCACAGTTATCTATAATATCAGCATTGTAGGAGACTAAACATGGACCGCACAATCCACAATATATACGTTGATCTAAGCCGCTAGGCATAATTTAGAAACATGAACATGAGGTTCTTTGTAAACATTTTGATCAAACTGTATAAGCCCACTTGCCACTTCATGGCGACCTCTTTAAAGTGGGTCCCTACTCTATCGGCTGCAGCACCGCATGGCGGCCCCCGCCACCGCAGCACCGCTCCCGCAGAGGGAGCAACCCAGTGGACCAAAAGCACCCATGCTAACAGACCGTTCCAAGCCTCCTTGGCTCTGGGCCACGTCCCCCCACAAGTGCAGCACTACAGCAACAGACACCACCATACAGCACCACAACATGTGAACAGATGGAATGAGCTCACCTTGCCATGCGCCCCCTGTGGCCAACTGAGAGCACAAGCAAGAGCAGGAACACTTATGAGGTCATTCCTGAATTAAAATCAGCTGGGTATTTTTTCAAATGCGTGGAGTGCTGGTACCAAGTAAAAAACAAAAGAAATTAGGACGATACACTATACAACATCAGCATTGTGAGAAACTAGACATGGACCGCACAATCCACAATATATACGATGATCTGAGCCGCTAGGCATAATTTAGAAACATGAACATGAGGTTCTTTGTAAACATTTTGATCAAACTGTATAAGCCCACTTGCCACTTCACGGCGACCTCTTTAAAGTGGGTCCCTACTCTATCGGCTGCAGCACCGCATGGCGGCCACCGCAGCACCGCTCCCGCAGAGGGAGCAACCCAGTGGTCCAAAAGCACCCATGCTAACAGACCGTGCCAAGCCTCCTTGGCTCTGGGCCACGTCCCCCCACAAGTGCAGCACTACAGCAACAGACACCACCATACAGCACCACAACATGTGACCAGATGGAATGAGCTCACCTTGCAGCTGGGTATTTTTTCAAATGCGTGGAGTGCTGGTACCAAGTAAAACAAAAGAAATGAGGAGGATACACTATACAATATCAGCAATGTAGGAGACTAGACATGGACCGCACAATCCACAATATATACAGTGAAGGAAATAAGTAATTGATCCCATGCTGATTTTGTAAGTTTGCCCACTGTCAAAGACATGAACAGTCTAGAATTTTTAGGCTAGGTTAATTTTACCAGTGAGAGATAGATTATATTTAAAAAAAAACAGAAAATCAAATTGTCAAAATTATATATATTTATTTGCATTGTGCACAGAGAAATAAGTATTTGATCCCCTACCAACCATTAAGAGTTCAGCCTCCTCCAGACCAGTTGCACGCTCCAAATCAACTTGGTGCCTGCATTAAAGACAGCTGTCTTAAATGGTCACCTGTATAAAAGACTCCTGTCCACAGACTCAATTAATCAGTCTGACTCTAACCTCTACAACACGGGCAAGACCAAAGAGCTTCTAAAGATGTCAGGGACAAGATCATAGACCTGCACAAGGCTGGAATGGGCTACAAAACCATAAGTAAGACGCTGGGTGAGAAGGAGACAGCTGTTGGTGTAAGAAAATGGAAGACATACAAAATGACTGTCAATCGAGATCGAACTGGGGCTCCATGCAAAATCTCACCTCGTGGGGTATCCTTGATCCTGAGGAAGGTGAGAGCTCAGCCGAAAACTACACGGGGGGAACTTGTTAATGATCTCAAGGCAGCTGGGACCACACTCACCAAGAAAACCATTGGTAACACATTACGCCGTAATGGACTAAAATCCTGCAGTGCCCGCAAGGTCCCCCTGCTCAAGAAGGCACATGTACAGGCCCATCTGAAGTTTGCAAATGAACATCTGGATGATTCTGAGAGTGATTGGAAGAAGGTGCTGTGGTCAGATGAGACTAAAATTGAGCTCTTTGGCATTAACTCAACTCGCCGTGTTTGGAGGAAGAGAAATGCTGCCTATGACCCAAAGAACACCGTCCCCACTGTCAAGCATGGAGGTGGAAACATTATGTTTTGGGGGTGTTTCTCTGCTAAGGGCACAGAACAACTTCACCGCATCAATGGGAGAATGGATGGAGCCATGTACCGTCAAATCCTGAGTGACAACCTCCTTCCCTCCACCAGGACATTAAAAATAGCTCGTGGCTGGGTCTTCCAGCACGACAATGACCCGAAACATACAGCCAAGGCAACAAAGGAGTGGCTCAAAAAAAAGCACATTAAGGTCATGGAGTGGCCTAACCAGTCTCCAGACCTTAATCCCATCGAAAACTTATGGAGGGAGCTGAAGATCCGAGTTGCCAAGCGACAGCCTCGAAATCTTAATGATTTACAGATGATCTGCAAAGAGGAGTGGGCAAAAATTCCATCTAACATGTGTGCAAACCTCATCATCAACTACAAAAAATGTCTGACTGCTGTGCTTGCCAACAAGGGTTTTGCCACCAGGTATTAAGTCTTGTTTGCCAAAGGGATAAAATACTTATTTCTCTGTGCACAATGCAAATAAATATATATAATTTTGACAATGTGATTTTCTGTTTTTTTTTAAATATAATCTATCTCTCACTGGTAAAATTAACCCATCCGAAAAATTCTAGACTGTTCATGTCTTTGACAGTGGGCAAACTTACAAAATCAGCAAGGGATCATATACTTATTTCCTTCACTGTACGTTGATCTGAGCCGCTAGGCATAATTTAGAAACATGAACATGAGATTCTTTGTAAACATTTTGATCAAACTGTATAAGCCCACTTGCCACTTCATAAGTGTTCCTGCTCTTGCTTGTGCTCTCAGTTGGCCACTGGGGGCGCATGGCAAGGTGAGCTCATTCCATCTGTTCACATGTTGTGGTGCTGTATGGTGGTGTCTGTTGCTGTAGTGCTGCACTTGTGGGGGGACGTGGCCCAGAGCCAAGGAGGCTTGGCACGGTCTGTTAGCATGGGTGCTTTTGGACCACTGGGTTGCTCCCTCTGCGGGAGCGGTGCTGCGGTGGTGAGGGCTGCCATGCGGTGCTGCAGCCGATAGAGTAGGGACCCACTTTAAAGAGGTCGCCGTGAAGTGGCAAGTGGGCTTATACAGTTTGATCAAAATGTTTACAAAGAACCTCATGTTCATGTTTCTAAATTATGCCTAGCGGCTCAGATCAACGTATATATTGTGGATTGTGCGGTCCATGTCTAGTCTCTCACAATACTACAGTTATCTATAATCATAGGAGTCCCTCCCTTCCCATGGGAATACTGTCGCCGGTCCCGTACTGAAAGGAACATTACAGTATGGGACAGTATTCCCGCGGAGAGGCAGGGACTCCTAGCATCATTGATAACTGTGATGCTAGGAGTCCGGCTCCATGAATTGTGGTCAGCCTGGGAAATACGGCCGATACACGCTCCGTATATCACGGACCAAACACGGCTGTCTGAATAAGGCCTTAGTCTAGTTACACAGTGCGGTCAAATCCCATTTTTTGCCACAATTTTTGCAAAAGGGCCGCAAAAACGTGATTTGACCGCACTGTCAGAATATAGCCTAACAGCACTATTTTCATGTTTTGTATCCTTTGGTTAATGCAATTTGCGTAATCACGCGATTTTGCTGTGATCTTTACATAATCGCAGCAAAACTGTGCCATTTTTGCTGCGATTACAAAAATCGCACCAAAAAAAACTAGGAAAATGAAAAGAAAACAAAAAACATTTTAACATACTTTATATATTCTACAAGTGGGGTCAGGAGGGATGGGAAGCAGGATGGAGAGGGGGGATACTGATCAGTGGTGATCCCGTGAGTCGGACCATGACCGATTACTTATTGATGGCCTATCCTGGGGATAGGCCATCAATTTTACCGGAATAGAAAATCCCTTTAAGGCCTATTGAGGGGTTAATGGGATTGTACAATTGTGTTTCTAAATAAAACTGTTTAGTCATGAAATGGAAAAACAAGTCACTTTGTAATATAAACCTTTTTTCCATTTTGATGTTTTCCAGTTCTCTATAAGCAAAAATTTAAACAATGGCCATTTTCCTTAGGCCAGGTTCCTAGGTAGCCTAAACCCTGCGGAATTTCGGCAATGGAATTCTATGCTGAATTTCCGCAGTATATACAGTAGCAGCAAAGTGAATGAGATTTAGAAAATCTCATGCCCACGCTGCGGACAAAAAAACGCACAAAAGTCATGCGGAAAGTGTTCTCTGGTGCGTTTTTCAATTCTGCAGTGTGTCAATTTATGCTGCGGGTTCTGTGCGGAGATGCTGCGTTTTTGGCCCATAGACTTCAATGGGAAGCAGAAATTCTGCAACTGATTTATGTTGTTGCGGTTTTTGCAGCGTTTATGCAGAGGAAATGGAGTAAAAACCTCTGGAAATCTGCAGGTGCACATATACTTTGCTATAACCAATGTTTAACACTAAGGGTATGTTCACACGCAGTAAAAAAATATGTCTGAAATTACTAAGCTGTTTTCGCCTGAAAACAGCTCCTGATTTTCAAATGTTTTTTAACAGCTCGCGTTTTTTGCGGCGTATTTTAGGGACGTTATTGGAGCTGTTTTTCAATGGAGTCAATGAAAAACGCCTCCAAAAACGTCCCAAGAAGTGACATGCACTTCTTTGATGCGGGCGTAAAATTAAACCTCATGGGAACAGAACATCGTAAAACCCATTGAAAGCAATGGGCAGATGTTTGTAGGCGTAATGGAGCCGTTTTTTCAGGCGTAATTTGAGGCGTAAAATGCCCGAATTACGTCTGAAAACAGTGCGTGTGAACATACCCTAATTCCACAGGTAAAACCCCTGCAATATGAGCAGGAAAAACGCACTGTTTGGTGCGGATAACTGTGACAGATTTACCAGCATTTTTCTAGAGATTCTGCTGCAGTTTTTCTCTTGCAAAACATCTGCAGCGAATCCTGTGTGTGGCATCAAACCCTTAGGGTATGTGCACACAATAACTGCATTTACGTCTGAAATTACGGAGCGTTTTTCGCCGCGTCTTTTACAGACGTAATTTGGAGCTGTTTTTCATTGAAGTCAATGAAAAACGGCTCCAATTACGTCCCAAGAAGTGTCCTACACTTCTTTGACGAGGCTGTTATTTTACGCGCCGTCTTTTGACGGCGACGCGTAAAAGGACAGTTCTTCGGCACAGTACATCGTAAGACCCATTGAAAGTAATGGGCAGATGTTTGCCGACGTATTGGAGCCGTTTTTTCAGACGTAATTCTAGGCGTAAAACGCCTCCATTACGCCTGAAAATAGGTCGTGTGAACCCAGCCTTATGGTTGCTATGGCAATGTCTAGGACAGGTATGTTTGGAACGGGTTTTTTTACCCACCTCCTAATCTGTGAGTATGGCCTTTTCTGTGGTTTTAATTACATTCTATGTCCCATTTTTTTTGCATATCTTAGATTTTGGAACGAAAAGTTCTAGGTAGGGACTCGCAAGTGTGGGGATCCATGACGTGGATTGCGAGCTTGCGTTTTTTTGGCCAAAACGACAACTAATACCCCATGGTTTTTCATGGTTACTTACATTGTACATATCTTTTTTTCAGGACGCGCCCGGGTCTTATGATGCTGGGATAGCCTGGTGTGCGGATGTTTGGCATTGCATGCAGGGCAGCCCGCTCTCTTACAGTATGGGCGTTCTAAATAGGCTGCTATTCGGCGATATATGCTGTGCCTCACTATCCAAACACTATGCCTCCATGTATTACACACTACACTCACGTTTTTGTTTCACTCACAGCCCTGATTTCTACACACTACACTTAGTCATGTCCCCTATACCTCACATGTGCACTATACACAGTACTTTATTATTTATTTATTATTATTACACATTTACTTCCATGCCCAGCACACCACTCCCCTCAAGGTTAGTGGGAGTGGCTATCATTATTTAAACACACCTGGGCACTTCCCTTCAACAGCATTCTCTGACCTGGTCGCGTCCTGTTTGGAACGGGTTTTTTTACCCACCTCCTAATCTGTAAGTATGGCCTTTTCTGTGGTTTTAGGACAGGTATAAATCTCACGTGGAATTGTATTTTTTGGACTTATAATTTTATTAGCAAACACATCTGCATGCTTACTAAACTTAACAGATGTTAATGTATAATATAGAAAGTGTTTTTACATGTATACATAAAGTTTCTATTAAAAAAGTTACTTTTTGTTGCCAGGACAATTTTCATCCATTTGACAAACACAAATAAAAGCTAATTTACAAAATATAAAAATAATACTATACCCCCATACCCATATATACTTTTTGAAAGTAGACACCTAGCACATTGTGAAAATGCCACACAGCACTTTTCTGCATGTGCACCTTCGTGCAATTTTGCATCAAAGCATAACGTTTTGTAAAAGATGTATAAAAATCAAAGTTTGTTGCTAAAAATCTGACCTAAGCAGAGCATGAGATGCACAAAACTTCCTAAAAAGTAAAGTTAAAGATGTGCAAAGTTCTCACGAATGGTACCTGTCAGGGTTGTCCCCTTTCCCCTCTCATTTTCATACTACCATTAGAATCTCTCCTTAGACTTATTCGTCAGAATGTTAACATTGTGGGGGTCAGAATTGGAAATGCTGAACACAAAATTGGCACTTACGCTGATGACCTCCTGTTTTTCTTATCCAAACCATTAAAGGGGTTTTCCAATACTTTTTTTTTTTTTTTTTCATCACTGCAACGCTTCTCAATTTATCTATTAATGCCCCCTGAATATTGTTATCTACATTTTTATTTTTTAATTTACCATTATTCTCTATTGTTTACATTGAGAGATTTGTTTACCTCTGTGTGTTCGTTGTCTTGCTCTTCCGGTCATATAGTTCCCGACATGCACGGCTTATGTCCCAGCATGCAATGTGCCAGCAGCAGGGACTCATCACGCCTACTACACCCAGCTATACACAATCTCCGTTGCCATTTTACTGCTCTCGTTAGATCAGTGAGAGCTAACGATAAACCTGCAACATATCAGTGCTGCACCAAACAACACTCTCTTACATAATGGTTAAAAAAAATGGTTAACCCCTTCCCTCTTTGGCCACTTTTGACCATCCTGACAGAGATTTAGTTTTCAAATCTGACATGTTTCATTTTAATAGAAAACCTACAAAAACCTCAAAAACAGAAGAAACAGGGAGTCCCCACAAACTGTAGAACAACCAAAAAACATAGGGGACATAGCACCCACTATAGTATCTATAAATGTCCTGTATATTGCATGGGGCTTGCAAGATTGGACATTGTTGGTCTCTAGATGGGTTGTTTTTTCTGTATACCCTTTGGTATTATTTCATCTATACCACTCTGATGCTGTTTCTTTGGAATCTGACTTATTTTTATTACTGTTATCTTTTCTGATATCACGTATTGTTATTTATCATGTACTAATAAAGATTACAATATTTTATATAAATACGTGTCAGTTATACATTTATAGATACTATAGTGGGTGCTATGTCCCCTATGTTTTTTGGTTGTTCTAATGTTTCATTTTAATAACTTCGGAATGCTTTTACCTATCCAAGCGATTCTGAGACTGTTTTCTCGTGACACATTGGACTTTATGTTAATGGAACAATTTGCTCTATACATTCTGTATTTATTTGTGAAAAACACAAATTGCAAAATTTAGCATTTTTCTAAATTTAAATGTATCTTCTTGTAAGACAGGCAGTTATACTACACAAAATAGTCGCTAATTAACATCCCCCATATGTCTACTTTATATTGGCATCGTTTCTTGAAAAAAACAAAAAACATTTCTAGGATGTTACAAGGCTTAGAACTTTAGCAGCAATTTCTCACATTTTCAAGAAAATTTCAAAAGGCTATTTTTACAGGAGCCAGTTCAGTTCTGAAGTGGCTTTGAGGGCCTTATATATTAGAAACCCCCCATTAATCACCCCATTTTAAAAACTTCACCCCTCAAAGTATTCCAAACAGCATTTAGAAAATTTACAAATGTCTTTTTTTTTTTTGCAGAAATTCATATTTAATCCTTTTTTTTGTCACACAGAGGGTCTTACCAGAGAAACACAATTTAATATTTTTTGCCCAGATTCTGCAGTTTTTAGAAATATCCCACATGTGGTCCTAGTGCGCTTATGGACTGAAGTACAGGGCTCAGAAGCAAAGGAGCACCTAGTGGAGTAGTGCCAAAACAGTGGAAATCCCCCAAAAGTTACCCCATTTGGGAAACTACATGCCTCAAAAAAATTATCTAGGGGTATAACGAGCATTTTGACCCCACAGGTTTTTTGTAGAAATTATTGGAAGTAGGCCGTGAAAATGAAAATCTAAATTTTTTCAAAGATAATGTAGGTTTAGCTATTTTTTCTCATTTCCACAAGGACTAAAAGAGAAAAAGCACCACAACATTTGTAAAGCAATTTCTCCCGAGTAAAACAATACCCCACATGTGGTCATAAACGGCTGTTTGGACACACAGCAGGGCTTAGAACAGAAGGAGTGCCATTTGGCTTTTGGAGCTCAAATTTAGCAGGAATGGTTTGCGGAGGCGATGTCGCATTTGCAAAGCCCCTGAGGGACCAAAACCGTTAAAACACCCAAAAAGTGACTCCATTTAGGAAACTACACCCATTGAGGAATTAATTTAGGGGTGTAGTGAGCATTTTGACCCCACAGATTTTATTAGAGTTGGGCAGTGAAAATAAAAAAAAAACATTTTTCTTCAAAAAGACGTAGCTTTAGCTCAAAATTTTTAATTTTCTCAACAAATAAAGGAAAAAAAGAATCCCAACATTGTAAAGCAACTTCTATAGAGTACAGCAATACCCCATATGTGGTCATAAACTGCTGTTTGGACACACGGCAGGGCTCAGAAGGGAAGGAGCGCTATTTGGCTTTTGGAGTGAAGATTTTGCTGGATTGGTTTCTGGGCGCTATGTCGCACTTGCAAAGCTCCTGTGGGACCAAAACAGTGGAAAACCCCCAAAAGTGACCCCATTTTGGAAACTACACCCCTCAAGGTATTCTCCTAGGGGTGTAGTGAGAATGTTAACCCAGCAGGTGTTTTACAGAAATTAGTGTGCACTCGATGTTGCAGAGTGAATATGGGATTTTTTGCATAGATATGCCACTATGTGGTGCCCATCTTGTGCCACCATAACAAGACAGCTCTCTAATTATTATGCTGTGTTTCCCAGTTTTAGAAACACTCTACATGTGGCCCTAATCTTTTCCTGGACATTCGACCAGGCTCAGGAGTGAAAGAGTACCATGCGATGTTGAGGCCTAATTTGGTGACTTACAAAGTATTGGTTTCCAATTGCAAGGCTCTGATGTGAAATAATAAAAGAAACCCCTGAGAAGTGACCCCATTTTGGAAACTACACCCCTGAAGGCATTTATTAAGGGGTGTAATGAGCATTTTCACCCCACAAGACTTTTCCTTAAATGATTGCGCTGTGGATGGTGCAAAGTAAAAATTAAAATTTTTCCCTAGATATGCCAGTGGCAAATATGCCATGCCCAGCTTGTGCCACTGGAGACACACACCCCAAAATTTTTTAAAAGGGTACTCCCGGTGTTAAGGATCTGCCAGGCACAGCTTCTGTGTCTACGCCCATAGGTAATCAGTCTGCACCTGCTTCTATGTCTGTGAGACTGACTCCATCTTCCACCACTCAGGATGGCAGGCTTAGGAGTGGGAGAGCCTATCACAGCCTGGCCAGACGGAGCTAGCTTCCGCCCTCTGTCTATTTATACCTGCCTTTCCTGTTCCTCCTTGCTTGTGATTCTTCTCGTTTGGTTTCCTAGCCCTGCTGCAGCTTCTGTACTATTTGACCCTGCTTCATATGACCCTGGCTTACTGACTACTCTCCTGCTCTGCGTTTGGTACCTCGTACACTCCTGGTTTGACTCGGGTTGTTCACTACTCTCCTACTCTGCGTTTTGTACCTCGTACACTCCTGGTTTGACTCGGCTCGTTCACAACTCTTGTTGTTCACGGTGTTGCCGTGGGCAACTGCCCCATTTCCCTTTGCTTCTGTGTACCCTTGTCTGTTTGTCTGTCGTGCACTTATTGAGCGTAGGGACCGTCGCCCAGTTGTACCCCGTCGCCTAGGGCGGGTCGTTGCAAGTAGGCAGGGACTGAGTGGCGGGTAGATTAGAGCTCACTTGTCTGTTTCCCTACCCCCATCATTACACCCGGGTATGGCGATGCCATATATGTGGACGTAAACAGCTGTTTGGGCACGCTGTAGGGTTCAGAAGGGAGGTAGCGCCTTTTGGAGAGTGGATTTTGCTTGGTAGTAGTTTTGTTTGGAGTTTTACTGGTATTTTAGTTTATAATGTGGGTGTACATGTAAGCTGGGCAGAGTACATCAGGGGCATAGTCAGGTGGTAATGGGGTAAGAAAACAATAAAATAATCCATAAATATTTGTTACACTGTGAAGCAATCCTTTATGCACAGGCCAGTGTCTCACTGATAAATGGTCCTTTCTTATCCTCTTTTGGTTCACACTACGCACATTTGCAGTTTTGGGGAATTTTGCTGGGAAAGTGTTGTCCTGGTATAATACGGGCGCCCTCTCCGCCAGGAGATATGTTTGGACCCTACCTTTCCTGGTTCCCTAATTATAGGGTCTTGATAAATCGCCTTTTGAAACAGAAGAAATGTTCCCCTCGGGCCTGCACAACTGCATATTTTTATTTCCTGAAATGGTAGCAGTGTGGTGGGAAGTCCCAAAAATCAGCCCTACAAACGGCGCTGGTCCCTTTTAAAAGGATGTGAAATTGGTTCCTTGGTGCCGCATGGCAAGGAAGCAAACAATATAATAACTTGAAAGTTCTTTAATGATATGGATGGATACATCTTTTTAAAAGGGAACAGCGCCGTTTGTAGGGCTGATTTTTGGGACTTACCACCACACCGCTACCATTTCTGGAAACCGGACAAAGAACTCTTAATCCGGCACAACCCGTGGCCTGCAGTTCCCTGGATAATCCATATATCAAAGACCCAATCTACAGGGGTGTCGTGCTCGACACCACCAAGTGAGCATATCACTACAACACTTTCCATTCCACATTGATTGTGGGTAATGCCCTATGTTTGCGCCATTTTTTTTCCTTTCAGCTCCACTATTTTTATTTCCTGACTTATTGGAGCCTTAACTAATTTATTATCCCATGGACGTAGTGGTATAAGGGCTGTTTTTTTTTTTGTCGGACGGGCTGTAGTTATTATTGGTACCATTTTGGGGTACATGCAACTTTTTGATCACTTTTTATCCTATTTTTTGGGAGACAAGGTGACCAAAAAACAGCAATTCTGGCATAGTTTTTAATGTTTTTTTTATACAGCGTTCTCCATGTGTCATAAATTACATGTTAACTTTATTCAGCGGGCAGTGCCGCATCTACCATGAGGCAATGTGCGCCGACAGCCTCAGGCGGCGCAGCCCAGCTGAAAGAGGGGGGCGGCATTTTGAGCCACAGACGGACTGGACCGGGGAGGGGGATTATTTTGCTTAGCAGACGTGCCCGTCTGTGAGAACACTCCTGCTCCTCTCTGACGCTGTATGAAGCACGCGCCACCAGAGAGGAGCAGGTCTGCAGGAGGAGCGGTCGTCTCCTCAAGCAAGTGACCAGACGAATGAGGTGAGCGGTGGACTGCTGTGCATACAAGCTACGTCCTCTCCCTCTCTCTCCCTTTCGTCTGAAGCAGTCGGTGCAGAGAAGAGGGGGAGGGGAGAGTTCACAGCCTCAGCGTCTGCAGAGAGGAAGCTCTGTGTCTAGTCCTCTCCTGTGCTGTGTCCCCTGTATCCCCCTCCTCTCGTGTGCTGTGTCCCCCTATTTGTCTAACAGACCAGCTACTTCTGCAGCTGGTTATATCTGCTGTCCTGGGATGCCCCTGCTGCTTCAAGAGACTGCATGAGAGATCCTACATAGAAGGTAAGTGTGTGTATGAGTGTGTAAATGTGTGCTTGTTTTTGTGTGTGTGTGTGTGTGTGTGTGTGTGTGTGTGTGTATATATATATATATATATATATATATATATATATGATTCTCGTCTATATATGAGACTGTCTGCATTAGAGATCCTACATAGAAGGTAAGTGTGTGTATGAGCGTGTAAATGTGTGTGTTATATATATATATATATATATATATATATAATTTGTGTGTATGTGGAAATATGATTCTCGTGTACATATGATACTGTAAGGACATTCACACATTGTAGTTTTGCAGCAATAATTTAGAAACTGTTTTTGCTGTGCTTTTGTGTAAATAGTGGGAAAACTGATGTGTAGAGTATATAGTGTATATACTGGTATTGTGTGTGTAGCAGTATTGTGCGTAGTGTATGTTGCAATATAATAGGCAGTGGCGTAGCTGTAGGGGTCGCAGCGGTCGCAATTGCGACCGGGCCCCGAAGCCAGGGCGGCCCGCAGCCCCCCGCACCACATCAATAAAAAGTTACTATAGTAACTCGGGCCGCGGGCCCCTGTTACTATAGTAACTGACAGTACTTACCCTGCTGGTTCCGGAGCGCAGTGGAGGTCCTGACGTCACAGCGCTGTGCGCAGCGCATGATGTCACACCGCTATGCGCCGCGCACAACATCGTGATCCTGGATAGAGTTAGGACAGAGCTTCCGCCGCGGCTGAAGAGGGTAAGATTAATATCCGTCTGCTGAAGCTGATTGGCGGGGTCCGACTCCCGGGACCCGCCAATCAGCTGTTTTGAAGGGGCCGCAGTGTTCGTACGAGAGCTGCTTCCCCTTCATTCCGGTCACACTGTGAATCGGTGTCGGCGATTCACAGTGTGAGCGAGTAAGGGAAATGAAGGGGAAGCAGCTCTCGTACGAGCGCTGCGGCCCCTTCAAAAAAGCTGATTGGCGGGTCCCGGGAGACGGATCCCGACACATCAGCTATTGATGGCCTATCCTGAGGATAGGCCATCAATGTTTAGGGACTGGACAAGTCCTTTAAGCCTACAATGTAGCAGGTTTAGAGGGCCCATGAGACAGGATCACAGATTGTGTGATGCTGTCTGCTGGGCCCTGTATCTAAGCCAATCACATGGTAGGCTTAGATACATGGCCCATGTGTGATTCTGTCTGATGGGCCCTGTATTACTGTATAAGATTACTATCTGCCTGACCCTGTATCTAAGCCTACTTTGTGGTAGGCTTAGATACAGGGTCCCACAGACAGTATCACACATGGGCCCTGTATCTAAGCCTAACACGTGTTACTAATAGTTTTTTGTGTGTTTTCTTACACAAGATTTTAGATTCCAGGACTACTTCGATGACGGCTTTTTTTATTATCAATAAAATGGTTAATGAGGGTTGTGTGGTTTATTTTTATTTCAATAAAATATTTTTTCTATGTCTTTGTGTTTTTTTTTAAACTTTATTACTACCGCCTTAGTAATGGCCGCCGGCTGATTGACAGCGTCCATTGCTAAGGCGGGGCTTAGTGTTAGCCGGTGCAGAGGCTAACACTAACCCCCATTATTACCCCGTTACCCACCGCCACCAGGGGTGCTGGGAAGAGCCGGGTACCATCCAGTACTTGACCATCTGTAGTGATGGTCGGGCAATGGGGCGGCCGCAGGCTGTGGAAGGCTTTATACAGTGGCCCTTCCCACCCTGGTAATGCTAGGCTGCTGCTGCTTTATTGTATCTGGCTGGTTATGAAAAATGGGGGGGACCCCACGTCATTTAAAAAAAATAAAATACAAAATAATTGGAAAGAACGATGTGGGGTTCTCCCTAATTTTCATAACCAGCCAGCTACAACACAACACAGCAGCAGCAGGCAGCATTACCAGGGTAAGGCCCACTGTTTTTGGCCTTCCCCAGCCTAATACTACCAGCCTGAGGCCGCCCCGGTGTCTGGCCGTCACTGCAGATGGTCGGGTACTGGTTCGTACCCGGCTCTTCCCAGTACCCCTGGTGGCGGTGGGTACCGGGGTAATAATGGGGGTTAGTGTTAGCCTCTGCACCTGCTAATATTAAAGAGGCTCTGTCACCAGATTCTCAAACCCCTATCTCCTATTGCATGTGATCGGCGCTGCAATGTAGATAACAGCAACGTTTGTTTTTTAAAAACGTTCATTTTTGGCCAAGTTATGAGCAATTTTATATTTATGCAAATGAGCTTTGAAATAGACAACTGGGCATTTTTTTTTCGTTATGTCCAACTGGGCTTGTATTGTTTTTAACTGGGCGTGTTTATGTGTAAGACGCTGAGCAATCAGTGACCAGTCAGCGTCATACACTCCTCAACATCTGCACGCTCATCTCCTGAAATACTCTGTGCTGCCTTAACCCCTTCCCGCTCCTTGACGTACTATTACGTCATGGCAGCTGTATCGTTCGCGCTCCATGCCGTAATAGTACGTCTCAGGAGTAACGGCCGTTTCGGCTGTCCTCCCGACACATACAGGAGCTGTGACGCTGCTGTCTTGTTCAGCAACTGTCACAGCTCCTACAGCGGGGACCGATCGCTGTGTCCCCGCTGATTAACCCCTTAAAAGCCGCGTTCTATAGAGATCGCGGCTTTTTAGGGGTTAAGCTGCCATCGCCGGCCTGCTACGCGACAGCGGCCGGCGATGGTGACTATGGCAACCGGACACCAAACAATGGCGTCCGGCTATGCCATAGACGGAAGCCTAGTGGGTCCTGACAACGTCAGGACCCACTATGCTTGCTGTCAGTGAGTAGCTGACAGTTCTAATACACTGCACTACGCATGTAGTGCAGTGTATTAGAATAGCGATCAGGGCCTCCTGCCCTCATGTCCCCTAGTGGGACAAAGTAATAAAGTAAAAAAAAAGTTAAAAAAAGATGTGTAAAAATAAGAAAATAAAAGTTTTAAAAGTAATAAAAGTAAAAGTCCCACTTTTTCCCTTATCAGTCATTTATTATTAATAAAAATATATAAACAAACAAATAAACTATACATAATTGGTATCGCCGTGTCCGTAACGGCCTGAACTACAAAATTATTTTGTTATTTATCCCGCACGGTGAACGCCGTAAAAAAAAATATTAATAAACCGTACCACAATCACAATTGTTTGGTCACTTCACCTCCCAAAAAATGGAATAAAAAGAGATCAAAAAGTCGCATGTACCTAAAAATGGTACTGATGGAAAATACAGTTCGTTACGCAAAAAATAAGTCCTCGCACGGCTTTATTGATTGAAAAATAAAAACGTTCTGGCTCTTAGAATAAGGTAACACAAAAAGTGAATGATTGTTTACAAAACATATTTTATTGTGCAAACGCCATAAGACATAAAAAAAAACTATAAACATCTGGTATCGCCGTAATCGTATCGCCCCGCAGAATAAAGTTAATATATCATTTATAGCGCACGGTGAACGCTGTAAAAAAAAAGTATACAAAAACAATAGTAGAATTGCTGTTTTTTAGTCACCACGCCACCTAAAAATGGAATAAAAACTGATCAAAAAGCCGCATGCACCCCAAGAAAACTACAATGGATTCCTCAAGGGGTCTAGTTTCCAAATTGGGGTCACTTTTGGGGGGTTTCCAATGTTTTGGCACCACAAGACCTCTTCAAACCGGACATGGTGCCTAATAAAAAAGAGGGCTCAAAATCCGCTAGGTGCTCCTTTGCTTCGGAGGCCGGTGCTTCAGTCCATTACCGCCCGAGGGCAACATGTGGGATATTTCTCTAAACTGCAGAATCTGGGCAATAAGTATTGAGTTGCGTTTCTCTGATAAATCCTTTTGTGTTATAAAAAAAATGGTATAAAAAGAGTAAATTTCACCTCTACTTTGCTCTAAATTTCTGTGAAACACCTAAAGGGTTCATAAACTTTCTACATGCTGTTGTGAATACTTTGAGGGGTCTAGTTTCTAAAATGGGGTGTTTGATAGGGGTTTCTAATATATGGGCCCCTCAAAGCAACTTCAGAAATGAACTGGAACCTAAAAAAATAAATAAATGAGGCAATACTTCGCTTCTCACATTATACTGATAATGAGCAGTGCCCACTCCGAGATGACCCCAGTTTTGACCGTTTGTATAAACGGAGACCCCTATTAGACCGTTCCAGTGCCCGGTTTTCCCAAGCATACACCCCCGAGAAGTGTTTTTCTATTGATGAGTCCCTGGTACATTTTAAAGGGAGGGTTCAATTCCGCCAGTACCTGCCAGGTAAGAGGGCAAGGTATGGCGTGAAGATGTATAAGCTGTGCGAGAGTGCATCAGGGTATACCTACAGGTTTAGGATATATGAAGGAAAGGCCACCCCCAAACCAGACTGCATCCTGGACTACAATAGGTACATGGGAGGGATGGACTTGTCAAATCAAGTCCTGAAGCCCTACAGCGCCATGCGGTGTGGTATAAGAAGCTGGCCGGGCACATCATACAGATGGCTTTGTACAATTCGTATGTGCTACGTCGATGTGCAGGCCAGAGGGGAACTTTCCTGGAATTTCAAGATCTAATCTTTAGGGACCAGGAAGGGGGGGCACCCAGTACTTCTGGAAGCGAGGCCACACGCATCGTACCAGGGCAACACTTTCCAGGAGAAGTTCCCCAAACCGGTGGAAAGGGAAATAGTCAAAAGAGGTGCAGAGTCTGCTATAAGAGGGGGATAAGGAAGAACACAATATACCAATGTGACACGTGTCCCGAAAAACCAGGGCTCTGTATAAAAGATTGTTTTAAAATGTATCATACATCCCTTGATTTTTAATTTACCCTGATGCACTCCGCACAGCTTACCCCCCTCATCTTTCCCTTCTGAGCCCTGCCGTATGCCCAGGCAGCTGATAACAGCCACATGTAGGGTATTGTCGTACCCAGGAGAACCCACATTACAATTTAAGGGGTGTATATCTCCGGTGGCGCATGCTGGGCACACTATATTGGACACTGAAATGGCATATACATATATAAAATTGCAAATCTCACACTGCACCATCTGCTGCGCATTATCTTTTACACAGTACCTGTGGGGTCAAAATGCTCACTACACCTCTAGATGAATGTCTTAAGGGTGTAGTTTTTAAAATGGGGTCACTTCTCGGGGGTTTCAACTGTACTGGTACCTCAGGGGCTTCTGCATACATGACTTAGCACCAGAAAAGCTCCAGTAGGCCAAATGGTGGTCCTTTTCTTCAGAGCCCTCCCATGGGCCCAAACGGCAGTTTATCACCACAAATGGGGTATTGCCGCACTAAGGACAAATTGGGCAACAAAATGGGGTATGTTGTTCCTTGTGAAAATAAGAAATTTTGATCAAAAATGACATCTTATTGGAAAAAATATCATTTTTTTCATTTCACAGCCCAATTCAAATAGGTGCTGTGAAAAAACTGTGCGGTCAAAATGATAACAAAAACCATAAATGAATTCCTTGAGGGGTGTAGTTTCCAAAATGGGGTCACTTCTGGTGGGTTTCCATTGCTTTGATACCTCTGGGGCTCTGCAAATGCGACATGGCACCCGAAAACCAATCCAGCAAAATCTGGACTCCAACAAACACATAGCGCTCTTTTCCGTCTGAGCCCTCCCATGGGCCCAAACGGCAGTTTATCACCACAAATGGGGTATTGCCGCACTAAGGACAAATTGGGCAACAAAATGGGGTATGTTGTTCCCTGTGAAAATAAGAAATTTTGATCAAAAATGACATCTTATTGGAAAAAATATAATTTTTTTCATTTCACAGCCCAATTCAAATAGGTGCTGTGAAAAACCTGTGCGGTCAAAATGATAACAAAAACCATAAATGAATTCCTTGAGGGGTGTAGTTTCCAAAATGGGGTCACTTCTGGTGGGTTTCCATTGCTTTGATACCTCTGGGGCTCTGCAAATGCGACATGGCACCCGAAAACCAATCCAGCAAAATCTGGACTCCAACAAACACATAGCGCTCCTTTCCTTCTGAGCCCTCCCATGGGCCCAAACGGCAGTTTATCACCACAAATGGGGTATTGCCGCACTAAGGACAAATTGGGCAACAAAATGGGGTATGTTGTTCCCTGTGAAAATAAGAAAATTTGATCAAAAATGACATTTTATTGGAAAAAATATCATTTTTTTCATTTCACAGCCCAATTCAAATAGGTGCTGTGAAAAAACTGTGCGGTCAAAATGATAACAAAAACCATAAATGAATTCCTTGAGGGGTGTAGTTTCCAAAATGGGGTCACTTCTGGTGGGTTTCCATTGCTTTGATACCTCTGGGGCTCTGCAAATGCGACATGGCACCCGAAAACCAATCCAGCAAAATCTGGACTCCAACAAACACATAGCGCTCTTTTCCGTCTGAGCCCTCCCATGGGCCCAAACGGCAGTTTATCACCACAAATGGGGTATTGCCGCACTAAGGACAAATTGGGCAACAAAATGGGGTATGTTGTTCCCTGTGAAAATAAGAAATTTTGATCAAAAATGACATCTTATTGGAAAAAATATAATTTTTTTCATTTCACAGCCCAATTCAAATAGGTGCTGTGAAAAACCTGTGCGGTCAAAATGATAACAAAAACCATAAATGAATTCCTTGAGGGGTGTAGTTTCCAAAATGGGGTCACTTCTGGTGGGTTTCCATTGCTTTGATACCTCTGGGGCTCTGCAAATGCGACATGGCACCCGAAAACCAATCCAGCAAAATCTGGACTCCAACAAACACATAGCGCTCCTTTCCTTCTGAGCCCTCCCATGGGCCCAAACGGCAGTTTATCACCACAAATGGGGTATTGCCGCACTAAGGACAAATTGGGCAACAAAATGGGGTATGTTGTTATAAGGCTGCGCCTCCATGCTCTTCTGCCCCAGTCACTTATTCCCAAGCACTGTAAACTTTCAGATTGGTTGCGCTGTGAATACTCGGAAAACGTGATTGGTTTATGTGCAGGGTAATGAACATACAGACAAGCAGTAGAAGACTGAATTCAATGAAATGCTCAGCCCTTAGTCAGTCTTCTACTGCTTGTCTGTATGTTCATTACCCTGCACTTATATAGTGGATCGAGCGGGTTCCCCAGCAGCATTTAAAAAAAACAGGATCCTGACCTGTCCACAGAGTTTAAGGCAGCACAGAGTATTTCAGGAGATGAGCGTGCGGATCTTGTGCGGGGTGGTGATTTGCCAATCATGTGAAGGTGTTATTGAGGACAGGAGTGGAGGAGAGGTAACAGACTGAGAGCTACGTAATGGTAAGAGCAGAGTTCACAGCAGCACAGAATATTTCAGGAGAGGAGCGTGCAGATGTTGAGGAGTGTATAACGCTGACTGGTCACTGATTGGTCAGCGTCATACACATAAACACGCCCAGTTAAAAACACAATACAAGCCCAGTTGTACATAACGAAAAAAAAACACCCAGTTGTCCATTTCAAAGCTCATTTGCATAAATATAAAATTGCTCATAACTTGGCCAAAAATGAACGTTTAAAAAAAAACAACTTTGCTGTTATCTACATTGCAGCGCCGATCACATGCAATAGGAGATAGGGGTTTGAGAATCTGGTGACAGAGCCTCTTTAAGCCCCGCCTTAGTAATGGAGGTTGTCAATCAGCCAGCGGCCATTACTAAGGCGGTAATAATAAAGTTTAAAAAAGTACAAGCACATAGAAAAAATATTTTATTGAAGTAAAAAAACACAACCCCCATTAACCATTTTATTGAGAATAAAAAAACGCGGTCATTGAAATTGTCCTTGAATCCGAAGTCCAACAACCGCACCTGTAAAAAAACACATACACACATAAATAATTAGAAACACATAAAAAAGCAAAACAATGATTATTCTTACCTTTCCTGGGTCCAGAGCTGGAGCCGCAATGTCAGCAAGCTGAGTCCTGTATCTAATCCTATCATGTGTGATACTGTCTGCTGAGCTGTGTATCTAATTCTATCATGTGTGATACTGTCTGCTGAGCTGTGTATCTAATCCTATCATGTGTGATACTGTCTGCTGAGCCACTGTATCTAATCCTATCGTGTGATACTGTCTGCTGAGCCACTGTATTTAATCCTATCGTGTGATACTGTCTGCTGAGCCACTGTATCTAATCCTATGATGTGTGATACTGTCTGCTGAGCTGTGTATCTAATCCCATCATGTGTGATACTGTCTGCTGAGCTGTACATCTAATCCCATCATGTGTGAAACTCTGCTGGGCCTTATATCTAATCCTATCATGTGTGACACTGTCTGCTGAACCCTATCTCTAATCCTATCATGTGTGACACTGTCTGCTGAGCCCTATCTCTAATCCTATCATGTGTGATACTGTCTGCTGAGCTGTGTATCTAATCCTATCATGTGTGATACTGTCTTCTGAGCCATTGTATCTAATCCTATCATGTGTGATACTGTCTGCTGGGCCTCTGTATCTAATCCCATTATGTGTGATACTGTCTGCTGAGCTGTGTATCTAATCCTATCATGTGTGATACTGTCTTCTGGGCCTCTGTATCTAATCCTATCATGTGTGATACTGTCTGCTGAGCCAATGTATCCTATCCATAGTTTATAGGGTTGTAGTGCTATACACACACACACACATTTTTTTGGGCAGACACATATGTATTGGGGCTATTTCCCCTGACATTTTAAGTCCTTAGTGACGCCCCCGGCTGCTAGTGCTGGATTGTTGGGTCACTTAGGAGACCCAGCGATGCAACTGAAAGCTGC
Organism: Rhinoderma darwinii; assembly: GCF_050947455.1. Lineage (NCBI taxonomy): Eukaryota > Metazoa > Chordata > Amphibia > Anura > Rhinodermatidae > Rhinoderma > Rhinoderma darwinii. The sequence continues at coordinate 308,454,909 of NC_134687.1, forward strand.
AGACTGTCGGCCACGAGAAGTTTGTGGGTGGGGGGGACCCAATAAGAACATTTGCATCGGGGCCCATGAGCCTTTACCTATGCCCCGGATTATAGGTGTATGCAGTATATAGCGGTATTATATGTGAGTGTAGTAGTATATAGCAGTATAATAGGTGTGCAGTGAATATAATGGTACTATATGTCTACAGTTATAGCAGTATTTTTTATACAAACAATATGTAGTGGTATTATATGTGTACATACCTATAACACCGCTATATAATGTACAGAGTATAAAGTGATTTGATTAATTATATATGTTGGACATATGTACAATATATGGCAGCATTATATATATATATATATATATATAGTACATGGGGGTATTATTCAGTCACTATGTGGTTATGGTGTGGCGGTATTATTCAGTAACAGTATGGGGGTATTATTCAGTAACAGTATGGGGGTATTACTCAGTAACAGTATGGGGGTATTATTCAGTCACTATGTGGTTATGGTGTGGGGGTATTACACAGTAACAGTATGGGGGTATTATTCAGTCCCTATGTGGTTATGGTGTGGCGGTATTATTCAGTAACAGTATGAGGGTATTATTCAGTCACTATGTGGTTATGGTGTGGTGGTATTATCAGTAACAGTATGAGGGTATTAATCAGTCACTATGTGGTTATGGTGTGGGGGTATTATTCAGTAAAAGTATGGGGGTATTATTCAGTAACAGTATGGAGGTATTATTCAGTAACAGTATGGAGGTATTATTCAGTAACCGTATGGAGGTATTATTCAGTAACACTATGGGGGTATTATTCAGTAACAGTATGGAGGTATTATTCAGTAACCGTATGGAGGTATTATTCAGTAACAGTATGGGGCATTATTCAGTAACAGTATGGTGGTATTATTCAGTAACAGTATGGGGTATTATTCAGTCACTATGTGGTTATGGTGTGGGGGTATTACTCAGTAACAGTATGGGGGTATTATTCAGTAACAGTATGGAGGTATTATTCAGTAACAGTATGGAGGTATTATTCAGTAATGGTATGGGGGTATTATTCAGTAACAGTATGGGGTATTATTCAGTAACAGTATGGTGGTATTATTCAGTAACAGTATGGGGTATTATTCAGTCACTATGTGGTTATGGAGTGGGGGTATTACTCAGTAACAGTATGGGGGTATTCAGTCACTATGTGGTTATGGTGTGGTGGTATTATTCCGTAACAGTATGGAGGTATTATTCAGTAACAGTATGGAGGTATTATTCAGTAACAGTATGGAGGTATTATTCAGTAACAGTATGGGGGTATTATTCAGTAACTGTATGGAGGTATTATTCAGTAACAGTATGGGGGTATTATTCAGTAACAGTATGGAGGTATTATTCAGTAACAGTATGGGGGTATTATTCTGTAACAGTATGGAGGTATTATTCAGTAACAGTATGGGGTATTATTCAGTAACAGTATGGTGGTATTATTCAGTAACAGTATGGGGTATTATTCAGTCACTATGTGGTTATGGTGTGGGGGTATTATTAAGTAACAGTATGGGGGTATTATTCAGTAACAGTATGGAGGTATTATTCAGTAACAGTATGGAGGTATTATTCAGTAACAGTATGGGGGTATTATTCAGTAACAGTATGTGTAATGACCGGGGGGTAGGGAAACGGACAAGTGAGCCCTAATCTACCCGCCACTCTGTCCCTGCCTACTTGCAACGACCCGCCCTAGGCGACGGGGTACAACTGGGCGGCGGTCCCTGCACTCAGTAAGTGCACGACAAACACGACAAACATACAAGGGAATACAAGCAAGGGAAAGGGGCAGTTGCCCACGGCAACACCGTGAGCAACCAGAGTGGTGAACGAGCCGAGTCAAGCCAGGAGTGTGCGAGGTACCAAACGAAGAGCAGAAGAGTAGTCAGTAAGCCAGGGTCTGTATGGAGCAGGAACAAAATAGAAGGAGCTGTAGCTGGGCCAGGAAACCACACGAAAAAGAATCACAAGCACTGGAGGAACAGGAAAGGCAGGCTTAAATAGACCGAGGGCGGGAGCTAGCTGAGTCTGGCCAGGTTGCGATAGGCTCTCCCACTCCTAAGCCTGCCAGCCTGAGTGGTGGAAGCTGGAGTCAGTCTCAGGGATGTAGATTCAGGTGCAGACTGATTAATTAAGGGAGTTAACCCCGAAGCTGTGCCTGGCAGATCCTTTACAGTACCCCCCCTTTTATGAGGGGCCACCGGACCCTTTCTAAGTGGACCTGGCTTACTGGGGAAACGCAGGTGGAACCTCCTGACCAATACCCCAGCGTGAACATCCCGGGCGGGTACCCAAGTCCTCTCCTCGGGCCCGTAACCTCTCCAATGGACCAGGTACTGGAGGGAGCCTTGGACCATCTTGCTGTCCACAATCCTGGCCACCTCGAATTCCACCCCCTCAGGGGTGAGGACGGGAACAGGAGGTCTCCTCGAGGGAGCCAAGGACGGGGAGCAGCGTTTAACCCCTTCCCGCTCCTTGACGTACTATTACGTCATGGCAGCTGTATCGTTCGCGCTCCATGCCGTAATAGTACGTCTCGGGAGTAACGGCCGTTTCGGCCGTCCTCCCGACACATACAGGAGCTGTGACGCTGCTGTCTTGTTCAGCAGCTGTCACAGCTCCTACAGCGGGGACCGATCGCTGTGTCCCCGCTGATTAACCCCTTAAAAGCCGCGTTCTATAGAGATCGCGGCTTTTTAGGGGTTAAGCTGCCATCGCCGGCCTGCTACGCGACAGCGGCCGGCGATGGTGACTATGGCAACCGGACACCAAACAATGGCGTCCGGCTATGCCATAGACGGAAGCCTAGTGGGTCCTGACAACGTCAGGACCCACTATGCTTGCTGTCAGTGAGTAGCTGACAGTTCTAATACACTGCACTACGCATGTAGTGCAGTGTATTAGAATAGCGATCAGGGCCTCCTGCCCTCATGTCCCCTAGTGGGACAAAGTAATAAAGTTAAAAAAAAGTTAAAAAAAGATGTGTAAAAATAAGAAAATAAAAGTTTTAAAAGTAATAAAAGTAAAAGTCCCACTTTTTCCCTTATCAGTCATTTATTATTAATAAAAATATATAAACAAACAAATAAACTATACATAATTGGTATCGCCGCGTCCGTAACGGCCTGAACTACAAAATTATTTTGTTATTTATCCCGCACGGTGAACGCCGTAAAAAAAAATATTAATAAACCGTACCACAATCACAATTGTTTGGTCACTTCACCTCCCAAAAAGTGGAATAAAAAGAGATCAAAAAGTCGCATGTACCTAAAAATGGTACTGATGGAAAATACAGTTCGTTACGCAAAAAATAAGTCCTCGCACGGCTTTATTGATTGAAAAATAAAAACGTTCTGGCTCTTAGAATAAGGTAACACAAAAAGTGAATGATTGTTTACAAAACGTATTTTATTGTGCAAACGCCATAAGACATAAAAAAAAACTATAAACATCTGGTATCGCCGTAATCGTATCGCCCCGCAGAATAAAGTGAATATGTCATTTATAGCGCACGGTGAACGCTGTAAAAAAAAAAGTACACAAAAACAATAGTAGAATTGCTGTTTATTAGTCACCACGCCACCTAAAAATGGAATAAAAACTGATCAAAAAGCCGCATGCACCCCAAGAAAACTACAATGGATTCCTCAAGGGGTCTAGTTTCCAAATTGGGGTCACTTTTGGGGGGTTTCCAATGTTTTGGCACCACAAGACCTCTTCAAACCGGACATGGTGCCTAATAAAAAAGAGGGCTCAAAATCCGCTAGGTGCTCCTTTGCTTCGGAGGCCGGTGCTTCAGTCCATTACCGCACTAGGGCCACATGTGGGATATTTCTCTAAACTGCAGAATCTGGGCAATAAGTATTGAGTTGCGTTTCTCTGATAAATCCTTTTGTGTTATAAAAAAAATGGTATAAAAAGAGTAAATTTCACCTCTACTTTGCTCTAAATTTCTGTGAAACACCTAAAGGGTTCATAAACTTTCTAAATGCTGTTGGGAATACTTTGAGGGGTCTAGTTTCTAAAATGGGGTGTTTGATAGGGGTTTCTAATATATGGGCCCCTCAAAGCAACTTCAGAAATGAACTGGAACCTAAAAAAATAAATAAATGAGGCAATACTTCGCTTCTTACATTATACTGATAATGAGCCGTGCCCACCCCGAGATGACCCCAGTTTTGACCGTTTGTATAAACGGAGACCCCTATTAGACCGTTCCAGTGCCCGGTTTTCCCAAGCATACACCCCCGAGAAGTGTTTTTCTATTGATGAGTCCCTGGTACATTTTAAAGGGAGGGTTCAATTCCGCCAGTACCTGCCAGGTAAGAGGGCAAGGTATGGCGTGAAGATGTATAAGCTGTGCGAGAGTGCATCAGGGTATACCTACAGGTTTAGGATATATGAAGGAAAGGCCACCCCCAAACCAGACTGCATCCTGGACTACAATAGGTACATGGGAGGGATGGACTTGTCAAATCAAGTCCTGAAGCCCTACAGCGCCATGCGGTGTGGTATAAGAAGCTGGCGGGGCACATCATACAGATGGCTTTGTACAATTCGTATGTGCTACGTCGATGTGCAGGCCAGAGGGGAACTTTCCTGGAATTTCAAGATCTAATCTTTAGGGACCAGGAAGGGGGGGCACCCAGTACTTCTGGAAGCGAGGCCACACGCATCGTACCAGGGCAACACTTTCCAGGAGAAGTTCCCCAAACCGGTGGAAAGGGAAAGAGTCAAAAGAGGTGCAGAGTCTGCTATAAGAGGGGGATAAGGAAGAACACAATATACCAATGTGACACGTGTCCCGAAAAACCAGGGCTCTGTATAAAAGATTGTTTTAAAATGTATCATACATCCCTTGATTTTTAATTTACCCTGATGCACTCCACACAGCTTACCCCCCTCATCTTTCCCTTCTGAGCCCTGCCGTATGCCCAGGCAGCTGATAACAGCCACATGTAGGGTATTGTCGTACCCAGGAGAACCCACATTACAATTTAAGGGGTGTATATCTCCGGTGGCGCATGCTGGGCACACTATATTGGACACTGAAATGGCATATACATATATAAAATTGCAAATCTCACACTGCACCATCTGCTGCGCATTATCTTTTACACAGTACCTGTGGGGTCAAAATGCTCACTACACCTCTAGATGAATGTCTTAAGGGGTGTAGTTTTTAAAATGGGGTCACTTCTCGGGGGTTTCAACTGTACTGGTACCTCAGGGGCTTCTGCATACATGACTTAGCACCAGAAAAGCTCCAGTAGGCCAAATGGTGGTCCTTTTCTTCTGAGCCCTCCCATGGGCCCAAACGGCAGTTTATCACCACAAATGGGGTATTGCCGCACTAAGGACAAATTGGGCAACAAAATGGGGTATGTTGTTCCCTGTGAAAATAAGAAATTTTGATCAAAAATGACATCTTATTGGAAAAAATATAATTTTTTTCATTTCACAGCCCAATTCAAATAGGTGCTGTGAAAAACCTGTGCGGTCAAAATGATAACAAAAACCATAAATGAATTCCTTGAGGGGTGTAGTTTCCAAAATGGGGTCACTTCTGGTGGGTTTCCATTGCTTTGATACCTCTGGGGCTCTGCAAATGCGACATGGCACCCGAAAACCAATCCAGCAAAATCTGGACTCCAACAAACACATAGCGCTCCTTTCCTTCTGAGCCCTCCCATGGGCCCAAACGGCAGTTTATCACCACAAATGGGGTATTGCCGCACTAAGGACAAATTGGGCAACAAAATGGGGTATGTTGTTCCCTGTGAAAATAAGAAAATTTGATCAAAAATGACATTTTATTGGAAAAAATATCATTTTTTTCATTTCACAGCCCAATTCAAATAGGTGCTGTGAAAAAACTGTGCGGTCAAAATGATAACAAAAACCATAAATGAATTCCTTGAGGGGTGTAGTTTCCAAAATGGGGTCACTTCTGGTGGGTTTCCATTGCTTTGATACCTCTGGGGCTCTGCAAATGCGACATGGCACCCGAAAACCAATCCAGCAAAATCTGGACTCCAACAAACACATAGCGCTCCTTTCCTTCTGAGCCCTCCCATGGGCCCAAACGGCAGTTTATCACCACAAATGGGGTATTGCCGCACTAAGGACAAATTGGGCAACAAAATGGGGTATGTTGTTCCCTGTGAAAATAAGAAAATTTGATCAAAAATGACATTTTATTGGAAAAAATATCATTTTTTTCATTTCACAGCCCAATTCAAATAGGTGCTGTGAAAAAACTGTGCGGTCAAAATGATAACAAAAACCATAAATGAATTCCTTGAGGGGTGTAATTTCCAAAATGGGGTCACTTCTGGTGGGTTTCCATTGTTTTGATACCTCAACGCCTCTTCAAACCTGGCATGCTGCCTAAAATATATTCTAATAAAAAAGAGGCCTCAAAATGCACTAGGTGCTTCTTTGCTTCTAGGGCTTGTGTTTTAGTCCACGAGCGCACTAGAGCCACATGTGGGACATTTCTAAAAACTGCAGAATCTGGACAATACATATTTAGTAGTGTTTCTCTGGTAAAACCTTCTCTGTTACTAAAAAAAAATTGAATAAAATTGAAATTCAGCAGAAAAAATGAAATTTGCAAATTTCATTTCCACATTGCTTTAATTCCTGTGAAATGCCTGAAGGGTTAAAAAACTTTCTATATGCTGTTTTGAATACTTTGAGGGGTCTAGTTTTTAAAATGGGGTGTTTTATGGGGGTTTCTAATACATAGGCCCCTCAAATCCACTTCAGAACTGAACTGGCACCTTCAAAAAAAGGCTTTTGAAATTTTCTTAAGAATATGAGAAATTGCTGTTTATGTTCTAAACCTTGTAACGTCCAAGAAAAATAAAATAATGTTCAAAAAACGATGCCAATCTAAAGTAGACATATGGGAAATGTGAACTAGTAACTATTTTGGGTGGTATAACCGTCTGTTTTTCAAGCAGATGCATTTAAATTCTGAAAAATGCTATTTTTTGTAAATTTTCTCTAAATTTTGCAATTTTTCACAAATAAAGACTGAATATATCGACCAAATTTTACCACGAACATGAAGCCCAAAGTGTCACGAGAAAACAATCTCAGAATCGCTTGGATAGGTTTAAGCATTCCGACGTTATTACCACATAAAGTGAAATATGTCAGATTTGAAAAATGGGCTCTGAGCCTTAAGGCCCAAACTAGGCTGCGTCCTTAAGGGGTTAAGGAGGGAGGCATGAAACACATCGTGTATACGAAAAGACGGGGGTAACTCCAGCCGGAAGTAGACAGGATTGAGGACCTCAATGACCTTATACGGCCCAATAAACCGGGGAGCAAACTTCTTGGACGGAACCTTGAGACGCAAGTTCCTAGACGACAACCACACCAGATCCCCGACCATAAACAGGGGGTTAGCAGAACGTTTTCTATCAGCCTGAGTTTTTTGTATGCCCTGGGACGCCTCTAGGTTCTTCTGAACCTGGGCCCAGACTGTGCACAGTTCCCGATGAACGACCTCTACCTCGGGATTGTTGGAACTACCAGGTGAAACGGAGGAGAACCGTGGATTAAACCCAAAATTACAGAAAAAGGGAGAGACCCCTGACGAGTTACTGACCCGGTTATTAAGGGAAAATTCGGCGAGGGGAATGAATGAGACCCAATCATATTGACAGTCAGATACAAAACACCTTAAGTATTGTTCTAGAGATTGATTAGTCCTCTCCGTTTGGCCATTGGTTTCAGGATGGAAGGCAGAGGAGAAGGACAGATCAATCCCCAACTTCATACAGAAGGCTCTCCAAAACAATGAAACAAATTGTACCCCTCTGTCCGAAACAATATTGACAGGGACCCCATGGAGACGCAGGATGTGTTTGACAAACAAGGTAGCCAACGTCTTGGCGTTGGGTAGTTTCTTGAGGGGCACAAAGTGGCACATCTTACTGAAGCGGTCTACCACCACCCACACCACCGACTTGCCTTGGGATGGAGGCAAATCGGTGATAAAATCCATGGAGATATGTGTCCAAGGTCTCTGGGGAATGGGCAACGAACGCAGTAAGCCCGCTGGTCGGGACCTGGGAGTCTTGGACCTAGCACAAACCTCACAAGCGGCGACGTAGGCCTTAACGTCTTTAGGCAACCCAGGCCACCAATAATTTCTGGCAATGAGGTGCTTGGTACCCAGGATGCCTGGATGGCCAGATAGTGCGGAGTCATGATTTTCCCTAAGTACCCTTAGCCGGAATTGCAGGGGAACAAACAGCTTGTTCTCAGGAAGGTTCCCGGGAGCTGAACCTTGATCAGCAGCAATTTCAGAGACTAAATCAGAATCGATCGAGGAAATGATTATACCTGGAGGCAAAATACAAGCAGGATCTTCCTCCGAAGGAGGGCTGGCCATGAAGCTACGCGACAGTGCATCAGCCTTAATATTTTTAGACCCAGCCCTATAGGTAACCAAAAAATTGAATCTGGTAAAAAATAACGCCCATCGAGCTTGTCTCGGGTTTAGCCTCCGGGCAGATTCTAGGAAAACCAGATTCTTGTGGTCGGTAAGGACCGTTACCTGGTGTCTAGCCCCCTCCAGGAAGTGGCGCCACTCTTCAAATGCCCATTTAATGGCTAAGAGTTCGCGGTTGCCAATATCATAGTTACTCTCAGTTGGCGAAAACTTCCTGGAGAAGTAGGCACAGGGGCGGAGATGGGTGAGGGACCTGGTACCCTGGGACAAGACAGCCCCCACTCCCACCTCAGATGCGTCAACTTCCACGATAAATGGCTCCATTTGGTTGGGCTGAACCAGCACCGGGGCCGAGATAAAGCACTTCTTAAGGACCTCAAAAGCCTGGACAGCCTCAGGAGGCCAGTGGAGGAGATCAGCACCTTTGCGAGTGAGGTCCGTAAGAGGCTTAGCGATGACCGAGAAGTTAGCAATAAATCTCCTGTAATAATTAGCGAACCCCAAAAAACACTGTAACGCCTTCAGGGAGGCAGGTTGGACCCATTCCGCCTCAGCCTAAACCTTGGCGGGGTCCATGCGGAATTCATGAGGAGTGAGGATTTGACCCAAAAATGGTATCTCCTGTACCCCAAACACACATTTTTCGGTTTTGGCAAACAGTTTGTTTTCCCGAAGGACCTGGAGCACCTTCCTAACATGCTCAATGTGGGAGGACCAGTCCTTGGAAAACACCAGTATGTCATCAAGGTACACTACAAGAAATATCCCCAGGTAATTTCTCAAAATCTCATTTATGAAATTCTGGAAGACCGCAGGGGCATTACACAACCCAAAGAGCATGACGAGGTATTCGAAATGGCCTTCGAGCGTGTTAAACGCAGTCTTCCACTCATCTCCCTCTTTGATGCGAATAAGGTTATACGCCCCCCGTAGATCCAATTTAGAGAACCATTGGGCCCCCTGAACCTGATTAAAGAGATCAGGAATCAAAGGAAGGGGATACTGGTTCCTTACCGTGACCTTATTCAGGCCACGGTAGTCAATGCATGGCCTAAGACCACCATCCTTCTTCCCCACGAAGAAGAAGCCAGCACCTACCGGAGAAGAAGAGGGACGAATGTAACCCTTGGCCAGGGATTCCTGGATATACTCTCTCATGGATTCACGTTCGGGACAAGAAAGATTAAATATCCTACCCTTAGGAAGCTTAGCTCCTGGTACCAATTCGATAGCGCAATCGTATTCTCTATGAGGAGGTAACACTTCGGAGGCCTCCCTAGAGAAAACATCAGCGAAGTCCTGAACAAACTCGGGTAGCGTATTCGCCTCCTTAGGGGGAGAAATAGAATTAACAGAAAAACATGACGTACAACATTCATTACCCCATTTGGTTAGCTCCCCAGTATTCCAATCAAACGTGGGATTATGCAACTGCAACCAGGGAAGGCCTAGAACCAAATCGTACGATAATCCCTGCATCAACAGTACAGAGCATTGCTCCAAATGCATGGAGCCAACAAGGAGTTCAAAAACAGGGGTATGCTGTGTAAAATAACCATTAGCAAGAGGAGTGGAGTCGATACCCACTACCGGGACAGGTTTAGGCAAATCAATCAGAGGCATAGCAAGAGACATAGCAAATTCCACAGACATAATATTAGTAGAGGACCCTGAATCCACGAAGGCACTGCCGGTAGCAGACCTACCACCAAAAGAGACCTGAAAGGGAAGCAAGATCTTAGTATGTTTCCTATTTACTGGAAATACCTGTGCGCCCAAGTGACCTCCCCGATGATCACTTAGGCGCGGAAGTTCTCTGGCTGCATTCTTACGCTTAGGACAGTTGTTCACTTGATGCTTGTCATCCCCACAGTAGAAGCAGAGACCATTCTTCTTGCGGAATTCTCTACATTGTTGGGGGGACACGGAGGCCCCGAGTTGCATAGGTATCTCTGAGTCTTTCGGGGAGGAACGAAGCAACGGAACTTCGGGAGGCATCATGGGGGAGTCGGAGGAGAAAACACATAAACGTTCATGTTGTCGTTCCCTGAGACGTCGGTCAAGTCGTACCGCTAAAGCCATAGCCTGGTCTAGGGAGTCAGAAGAGGGATAGCTAACTAGCAGGTCTTTCAGGGCATTCGACAGACCCAACCTAAACTGGCACCTTAAGGCAGGGTCATTCCACCGAGAAGCTACGCACCACTTCCTAAAGTCAGAGCAATACTCCTCAACAGGTCTCTTACCCTGACGTAAGGTCACCAGCTGACTCTCGGCAAAGGCAGTCCTGTCAGTCTCGTCATAAATAAGTCCGAGAGCAGAAAATAAACAATCAACGGAGGAAAGTTCAGGGGCATCAGGAGCCAAGGAGAAGGCCCACTCTTGGGGCCCTTCCTGGAGCCGGGACATAATTATACCCACCCGCTGGCTCTCAGAACCTGAGGAATGAGGCTTTAAACGAAAGTAAAGCCTACAACTCTCCCGAAAGGAGAGAAAAGCCCTCCGGTCCCCTGAGAACCGGTCAGGCAACTTGAGGTGGGGTTCAAGAGGTGCAGTGGGGGGAACTACCAAGGTAGCATCAGGCTGGTTGACCCTCTGAGCCAGGGCCTGGACCTGTAGGGAGAGACCCTGCATTTGCTGAGCCGGGGTCTCACGGGGGTCCATAGTGGTGTCAGGGACCAGGGTAGACTAGGTATGGGCTTGTGATTATGTAATGACCGGGGGGTAGGGAAACGGACAAGTGAGCCCTAATCTACCCGCCACTCTGTCCCTGCCTACTTGCAACGACCCGCCCTAGGCGACGGGGTACAACTGGGCGGCGGTCCCTGCACTCAGTAAGTGCACGACAAACACGACAAACATACAAGGGAATACAAGCAAGGGAAAGGGGCAGTTGCCCACGGCAACACCGTGAGCAACCAGAGTGGTGAACGAGCCGAGTCAAGCCAGGAGTGTGCGAGGTACCAAACGAAGAGCAGAAGAGTAGTCAGTAAGCCAGGGTCTGTATGGAGCAGGAACAAAATAGAAGGAGCTGTAGCTGGGCCAGGAAACCACACGAAAAAGAATCACAAGCACTGGAGGAACAGGAAAGGCAGGCTTAAATAGACCGAGGGCGGGAGCTAGCTGAGTCTGGCCAGGTTGCGATAGGCTCTCCCACTCCTAAGCCTGCCAGCGGTGGTGGAAGCTGGAGTCAGTCTCAGGGATGTAGATTCAGGTGCAGACTGATTAATTAAGGGAGTTAACCCCGAAGCTGTGCCTGGCAGATCCTTTACAGTATGGGGTATTATTCAGTACCAGTATGGTGGTATTATTCAGTAACAGTATGGGGTATTATTCAGTCACTATGTGGTTATGGTGTGGGGGTATTACTCAGTAACAGTATGGGGGTATTCAGTCACTATGTGGTTATGGTGTGGTGGTATTATTCAGTAAGATTATGGAGGTATTATTCAGTAACAGTATGGGGGTATTATTCCATAACAGTATGGAGGTATTTGTAATGATGGGGGTAGGGAAACGGACAAGTGAGCCCTAATCTACCCGCCACTCTATCCCTGCCTACTTGCAACGATCCGCCCTAAGCGATGGGGTACAACTGGGCGGCGGTCCCTACGCTCAGTAAGTGCACGAGACAAACAGACAAGGGTACACAAAGCTAAGGGAAATGGGGCAGTTGCCCACGGCAACACCGTGAGCAACAAGAGTGGTGAACGAGCCGAGTCAAACCAGGAGTGAACGAGGTACCAAACGCAGAGCAGGAGAGTAGTCAGTAAGACAGGGTCAGTATGGAGCAGGATCAAATAGTTAGAAGCTGTAGCTGGGCCAGGAAACCACACGAGAAGAATCACAAGCAAAGGAGGAACAGGAAAGGCAGGTATAAATAGACAGAGGGCGGGAGCTAGCTCCGTCTGGCCAGGCTGTGATAGGCTCTCCCACTCCTAAGCCTGCCATCCTGAGTGGTGGAAGATGGAGTCAGTCTCAGAGACATAGACTCAGGTGCAGACTGATTACCTATGGGCGTATACACAGAAGTTGTGCCTGGCAGATCCTTTACAGTACCCCCCCTTTTATGAGGGGCCACCGGACCCTTTCTAAGTGGACCTGGTTTATTGGGGAAACGAAGGTGGAACTTCCTGACCAATACCCCAGCGTGAACATCCCGGGCGGGTACCCAAGTCCTCTCCTCAGGCCCGTATCCTCTCCAATGGACCAGATACTGGAGGGAGCCTTGGACCATCTTGCTGTCCACAATCTTGGCCACCTCGAATTCCACCCCCTCAGGGGTGAGAACGGGAACAGGAGGTTTCCTCGAGGGAGCCAAGGACGGGGAGCAGCGTTTAAGGAGGGAGGCATGAAACACGTCGTGTATTCGAAAAGATGGGGGCAACTCCAGTCGGAAGGAGACAGGATTGAGGACTTCAATGACCTTATATGGCCCAATAAACCGGGGAGCAAACTTCTTGGACGGGACCTTAAGGCGCAAGTTCCTAGACGATAACCACACCAGATCCCCGACCATAAACAAGGGGTTAGCAGAACGTCTTCTATCAGCCTGAGTTTTTTGTGCGCTCTGGGACGCCTCTAGGTTCTTCTGAACCTGGGCCCAGACTGTGTACAGTTCCCGATGAACGACCTCTACCTCGGGATTGTTGGAACTACCAGGTGAAACTGAGGAGAACCGTGGATTAAACCCAAAATTACAGAAAAAGGGGGAGACCCCTGACGAGTTACTGACCCTGTTATTAAGGGAAAATTCGGCGAGGGGAATGAATGAGACCCAATCATATTGACAGTCAGAGATCAAACACCTTAAAGGAACAGTGTCACCCAAATTTTTTTTTTAATATATTAAAGATGTTAGTGCTTTATTAAAAACGTTTGGATTAATTTGTGTGTTTGTGTGTTACTTTTTTTTATTTTTACACTTTTTCTTCCCTATGGGCGCTGCCATTTTTTTTTCCATTTCTGTATGTGTCGATTAACGACACATACAGACATGGAATACGGCAGCTCCAGTCCCATAGGGACTGCGAACGGGGCCCGTTCCATCCACTATCATGTACGCCGCCGTGTGGGAACGGCGCATGCGCCGCTCCCACACAGTTCAATTTGAAATGTGCGCCGTCCGGCGCCATTTTCCTGTGGACCGGAAGTCGCGGCCGGACAGTAAGATTACTACTTCCGGTCGTGGCTTCCGGACTTGTGCACATGGAGCAGCGGCAGCAGACGGAGCGGATGGACCGGAGGGAGCGGCGGCGACTGGAGCAGGTAAGTTATTTCTATGTATGTTCGTGTTTCAGTGTGTGTTTACTACTGTATGTAAACCTACTACACTGTGTGTTAGCTCAAAAAATGGCGACACACAGTGTAGGAGGTTAGACCGTTCAAATCCCCTAGCCAGGATAAAGGAGGGGGGGATTCTGAGAGCTCACTAGAGCGAGGGATTTTTACCCAATTTTGCAGCATAAAGCAATGTGGTTGCTTTACCACATGCAATGCTGCAATTTTGGGAATGGCTCCATCTAGTTACCAGTGCTGGGAAATATTATAAATTGAATCCAATTTATAATATTTCCCGACTCGTGAAAAAAAAAAAAAAAATTAGAACAATGTTTAACCCCTTAATGACCACCGATACGTCTTTTTACGGCGGTCATTAGTGGGCTTTATTCTAGAGCGCCGCCAAACTACGTCGCTGCATTAGAATAAAGTAAACAGAGCAGGGAGCCGTGAAATCTCCCTGCTCTCAGCTGCCAGAAGCAGCTGAGGGCTGGGGGCGTCCCTGCTCTGCCGGGTGAGATCGATATTAGTATCGATCTCACCTGTTTAACCCTTCAGATGCGGTGCACAATAGCGAGCACCGCATCTGAATGGTTTTGGAGAGAGGGAGGGAGCTCCCTCTCATCTCACTGACACCCGGCGATAAAATCGCCGAGTGTCTGTGTCTTCTATGGCAGCCGGGGGTCTAATAAAGACCCCCAGGTCTGCCTGCAGCGAATGCCTGCTAGATCATGCCGCAGGCATGACCTAGCAGATGCCTGTCCGTTTTAAACGGACAGGCAGTAATACACTGCAATACAAAAGTATTGCAGTGTATTATAATAGCGATCGGAGGATAGGGAAGTCCCCTAGTGGGACTAGTAAAAAAGTAAAAAAAGTTTAATAAAGTTAATTTAAAAAAAAAGTGAAAAAAAATAAATGAAAAACCCAGCTTTTCCCCTTACAAAATGCTTTACTATTAAAAAAAACTACAATAAATCAAAAAAGTTACACATATTTGGTATCGCCGCGTCCGTAACGACCCCGACTATAAAGCTGTTACATTATTTAACCCGCACTGTGAACGCCGTAAAAAATAAAATAAAAAACAATGGAAAAATTGCTGTTTTCTGTTAATCCTGACTTAAAAAAAATGTGATAGAAAGTGATCAAAAAGTCGCATCTACTCTCAAATGGTACCAATAAAAACTGCAAGTCGTCCCGCAAAAAACAAGACCTTATACAGCTATGCCGACGCAAAAATAAAAAAGTTACAGCTCTTCGAATGTGACAATGGAAAAATCTAAAAAATGGCTTGGACATTAGGGCCCAGAATGCCAGCAGGGGGAAGGGGTTAATCACCTATACACTAACTGTTTAACTAAAAAAAAAAAAACATGTTTTGCTGGCAACACATTCCCTTTAAATATTGTTCTAGAGATTGATTAGTCCTCTCCGTTTGTTCATTAGTTTCAGGATGGAAGGCAGAGGAGAAGGACAGATCAATCTCCAACTTTTTACAGAAGGCTCTCCAAAACAATGAAACAAATTGTACCCCTCTGTCCGAAACAATATTGACAGGGACCCCATGGAGACGCAGGATGTGTTTGACAAACAAGGTAGCTAACGTCTTGGCATTGGGTAGTTTCTTGAGAGGCACAAAGTGGCACATCTTACTGAAGCGGTCTACTACAACCCACACCACCGACTTGCCTTGAGATGGAGGCAAATCGGTGATAAAATCCATGGAGATATGGGTCCAAGGTCTCTGGGGAATGGGCAAAGAACGTAGTAAGCCCGCTGGTCGGGACCTGGGAGTCTTGGACCTAGCACAAACCTCACAAGCGGCGACGTAAGCCTTAACGTCTTTAGGCAACCCAGGCCACCAATAGTTTCTGGCAATGAGGTGTTTGGTACCCAGGACGCCTGGATGACCAGATAGTGCGGAGTCATGATTTTCCCTAAGTACCCTTAGCCGGAATTGCAGGGGAACAAACAGCTTGTCCTCAGGAAGGTTCCCGGGAGCTGAACCTTGATCAGCCGCAATTTCAGAGACTAAATCAGAATCAATAGAAGAAATGATTATACCAGGAGGCAAAATACAAGCAGGATCTTCCTCCGAAGGAGGGCTGGCCATGAAGCTACGCGACAGTGCATCGGCCTTAATATTTTTAGACCCAGCCCTATAGGTAACCAAAAAGTTGAATCTGGTAAAAAATAGCGCCCATCGAGCTTGTCTCGGGTTTAGCCTCCTGGCAGATTCTAGGAAAACGAGATTCTTGTGGTCGGTAAGGACCGTTACCTGGTGCCTAGCCCCCTCCAGGAAGTGGCGCTACTCTTCAAATGCCCATTTAATGGCTAAGAGTTCGCGGTTGCCAATATCATAGTTACTCTCAGGGCAGATTCACACGAGCGTTGCGTTTTTGCGCGCGCAAACAACGCGGCGTTTTGCGCGCGCAAAAACCATTTGACAGCTGCGTGTGTCATCCGTGTCTGATGCGCGGCTGCGTGATTTTCGCGCAGCCGGCATCATAGAGATGAGGCTTATCGACGCCCGTCACTGTCCAAGGTGCTGAAAGAGCTAAATCTTTCAGCACCCTCGACAGTGAATGCCGAACACAACAGCGAAAAACCTGTAAAAAAAAAGATAAAGTTCCTACTTACCGAGAACTTCCCGGTCGTTGCCTTGGTGACGCGTCCTTGGTGACGCGCCTCTCTTGACATCGGGCCCCACCTCCCTAGATGACGCGGCAGTCCAAGTGACCGCTGCAGCCTGTGATTGGCTGCAGCCTGTGCTTGGCCTGTGATTGGCTGGAGCTGTCACTTGAACTGAAGTGTCATCCCGGGAGGTCGGACTGCAGGAAGGAGACAGGAGTAATCTGTAAGTTTGAACTTCGTTTTTTTTTACAGGTTCATGTATTTTGGGATCGCAAGTCACTGTCCATGGTGCTGAAACAGTTTAACTCTTTCAGCACCATGCACAGTGAATGTCTCCCGACGTCGCGGACCGGAATTTTTTTTGCCGGGTTCGGCCAAAACGAGTTTGGCCGAACCCGGTGAAGTTAGCTTCGGTTGTCGGGGTTCGCTAATCGCAAAGACACTCCGTTTGGATGTTCGGAAACAGAAAAGCACGTGGTGCTTTTCTGTTTACATTCATCCTTTTGACAGCTGTTGCGCAAACACGCAGTTCGCACGGAAGTGCTTCCGTGCGACATGCGTGGTTTTCACGCACCCATTGACTTTAAATGGGTGCGTGATGCGTTGAAAACGCTGAATCAACGGACATGTCGTGAGTTTTTGGCAACGGAGCAACGCTGCGCAAAAAACGCTGCCATGTCTGCACGGCCCCATTGACTAATATAGCTACGGGCAACGCACGTGAAAATCACGCGCGTTGCACGCGCGTATTTTACGTTCGTCTGAATAAAGCCTCAGTGGGCAAAAACTTCCTGGAGAAGTAGGCACAGGGACGGAGATGGTTGAGAGACCTGGTACCCTGGGACAAGACAGCCCCCACTCCCACCTCGGATGCGTCAACTTCCACGATAAATGGCTCCATTTGGTTGGGCTGAACCAGCACCGGGGCCGAGATAAAGCACTTCTTAAGGACCTCAAAAGCCTGGACAGCCTCAGGAGGCCAGTGGAGGAGATCAGCACCTTTGCGAGTGAGGTCCGTAAGAGGCTTAGCGATGACCGAGAAGTTAGCAATAAATCTCCTGTAATAATTAGCGAACCCCAAGAAACACTGTAACGCCTTCAGGGAGGCAGGTTGGACCCATTCCGCCACAGCCTGGACCTTGGCGGGGTTCATGCGGAATTCATAAGGAGTGAGGATTTTACCCAAAAATGGTATCTCCTGTACCCCGAACACACATTTTTCGGTTTTCGCAAACAGTTTGTTTTCCCGAAGGACCTGGAGCACCTTCCTGACATGCTCAATGTGGGAGGACAAGTCCTTGGAAAACACCAGTATGTCATCAAGGTACACTACAAGAAATACCCACAAGTAATCTCTTAAAATCTCATTTATGAAATTCTGGAAGACCGCAGGGGCATTACACAACCCAAAGGGCATGACGAGGTATTCGAAATGACCTTTGGGCGTGTTAAACACAGTCTTCCACTCATCCCCCTCTTTGATGCGGATAAGGTTATACGCCCCCCGTAGATCAAACTTAGAGAACCATTGGGCCCCTTGAACCTGAATAAAGAGATCCGGAATCAAAGGAAGGGGATACTGGTTCCTTACAGTGACCTTATTCAAGTTACGGTAGTCAATGCATGGCCTAAGACCACCATCCTTCTTCCCTACGAAGAAGCCAGCACCTACCGGAGAAGTAGAGGGGCGAATGTAACCCTTGGCCAGGCATTCCTGGATATACTCTCTCATGGCTTCATGTTCGGGACAAGAAAGATTAAATATCCTACCCTTAGGGAGCTTAGCTCCTGGTACCAATTCGATAGTGCAATCGTATTCTCTATGAGGAGGTAACACTTCGGAGGCCTCCTTAGAGAAAACATCAGCGAAGTCCTGAACAAACTCAGGTAGCGTGTTCACCTCCTCAGGGGGAGAAATAGAATTAACAGAAAAACATGACGTCAAGCATTCATTAACCCATTTGGTAAGCTCCCCAGTATTCCAGTCAAGCATGGGATTATGCAACTGCAACCAGGGAAGGCTTAAAACCAAATCGGACGATAATCCCTACATCAACAGTACAGAGCACTGCTCCAAATGCATGGAGCCAACAAGGAGTTCAAAAACAGGGGTATGCTGTGTAAAATAACCATTAGCAAGAGGAGTGGAGTCGATTCCCACTACCGGGACAGGTTTAGGCAAATCAATCAAAGGCATAGCTAGAGACATGGCAAATTCCACAGACATGATATTAGCAGAAGACCCTGAATCCACGAAGGCACTGCCAGTAGCAGACCTACCACCAAAAGAGACCTGAAAGGGAAGCAAGATTTTATTACGTTTCATATTTACGGGAAATACCTGTGTGCCCAAGTGACCTCCCCGATGATCACTTAGGTGCGGAAGATTTCCGGCTGCTTATTCTTACGCCTAGGACAGGTGTTCACTTGATGCTTGTCATCCCCACAATAGAAGCAGAGACCATTCTTCCTGCGGAACTCTCTACGTTGTCGGGGGGACACGGAGGCCCCGAGTTGCATAGGTACCTCCGAGTCTTCCATGGAAGAGCGAAGCAACGGGACCTCGGGAGGCATCCTGGGGGAGTCAGAGGGGAAAACACAAAAACGTTCAAGTTGTCGTTCCCTGAGACGTCGGTCAAGTCGTACCGCTAAAGCCATAACCTGATCTAGAGAGTCAGAAGAGGGGTAGCTAACTAACAGGTCCTTCAGGGCGTTCGACAGACCCAACCTAAACTGGCTCCTTAAGGCAGGGTCATTCCACCGAGAAGCTACGCACCACTTCCTAAAGTCGGAACAATACTCCTCAACAGGTCTCTTACCCTGACGTAAGGTCACCAGCTGACTCTCGGCAAAGGCAGTCCTGTCAGTCTCGTCATAAATGAGTCCGAGAGCGGAAAAGAAACGATCAACGGAGGAAAGTTCAGGGGCGTCAGGAGCCAAGGAGAAGGCCCACTCTTGGGGCCCTTCCTGGAGCCGGGACATAATTATACCCACACGCTGGCTCTCAGAACCTGAGGAGTGAGGCTTTAAGCGAAAGTAGAGCCTACAACTCTACCGAAAGGAGAGAAAAGTCCTCCGGTCCCCTGAGAAACCGGTCAGGCAACTTGAGGTGGGGTTCAAGAGGTGAGGAGAGGGGCACTACCATGGTAGCGTCAGGCTGGTTGACCCTCTGAGCCAGTGCCTGGACCTGTAGGGAGAGACCCTGCATTTGCTGGGCCAGGGTCTCAAGGGGGTCCATAGTAGTGTCAGGGACCAGGGTAGACTAGGTATATGGGCTTGTGATTATGTAATGATGGGGGTAGGGAAATGGACAAGTGAGCCCTAATCTACCCGCCACTCTATCCCTGCCTTCTTGCAACGATCCGCCTTAAGCGACTGGGTACAACTGGGCGGCGGTCCCTACGCTCAGTAAGTGCACGAGACAAACAGACAAGGGTACACAAAGCTAAGGGAAATAGGGCAGTTGCCCACGGCAACACCGTGAGCAACAAGAGTGGTGAACGAGCCGAGTCAAACCAGGAGTGAACGAGGTACCAAATGCAGAGCAGGAGAGTAGTCAGTAAGCCAGGGTCAGTATGGAGCAGGATCAAATAGTTAGAAGCTGTAGCTGGGCCAGGAAACCACACGAGAAGAATCACAAGCAAAGGAGGAACAGGAAAGGTAGGTATAAATAGACAGAGGGCGGGAGCTAGCTCCGTCTGGCCAGGCTGCGATAGGCTCTCCCACTCCTAAGCCTGCCATCCTGAGTGGTGGAAGATGGAGTCAGTCTCAGAGACATAGACTCAGGTGCAGACTGATTACCTATGGGCGTATACACAGAAGTTGTGCCTGGCAGATCCTTTACAGTATTATTCAGTAACAGTATGGAGGTATTATTCAGTAACATTATGGAGGTATTATTCAGTAACATTATGGAGGTATTATTCAGTAACATTATGGAGGTATTATTCAGTAACAGTATGGGGGTATTATTCAGTAACAGTATGGAGGTATTATTCAGTAACAGTATGGAGGTATTATTCAGTAACAGTATGGGGGTATTATTCAGTAACAGTATGGGGGTATTATTCAGTAGCAGTATGGAGGTATTATTCAGTAACAGTATGGAGGTATTATTCAGTAACCGTATGGAGGTATTATTCAGTAACAGTATGGGGGTATTATTCAGTAACAGTATGGGGGTATTATTCAGTAACAGTATGGGGGTATTATTCAGTAACAGTATGGAGGTATTATTCAGTAACAGTATGGGGGTATTATTCAGTAACAGTATGGGGGTATTATTCAGTGACAGTATGGGGGTATTATTCAGTGACAGTATGGGGGTATTATTCAGTAACAGTATGGGGGTATTATTCAGTAACAGTATGGGGGTATTATTCAGTAACAGTATGGGGGTATTATTCAGTAACAGTATGGGGGTATTATTCAGTAACAGTATGGAGGTATTATTCAGTAACAGTATGGAGGTATTATTCAGTAACAGTATGGGGGTATTATTCAGTAACAGTATGGGGGTATTATTCAGTAACAGTATGGGGGTATTATTCAGTAACAGTATGGGGGTATTATTCAGTAACCGTATGGGGGTATTATTCAGTATCAGTATGGGGGTATTATTCAGTAACAGTATGGGGGTATTATTCAGTAACAGTATGGGGGTATTATTCAGTAACAGTATGGGGGTATTATTCAGTACCTATGTGGTTATGGTGTGGGGGTATTACTCAGTAACAGTATGGGGGTATTATTCAGTCACTATGTGGTTATGGTGTGGGGGTATTACTCAGTAACAGTATGGGGGTATTATACAGTCACTGTGGTTATGGTGTGGCGGTATTATTCAGTAACAGTATGAGGGTATTATTCAGTCACTATGTGGTTATGGTGTGGGGGTATTATTCAGTAACAGTATGGAGGTATTATTCAGTAACAGTATGGAGGTATTATTCAGTAACCATATGGAGGTATTATTCAGTAACAGTATGGGGGTATTATTCAGTAACAGTATGGGGGTATTATTCAGTAACAGTATGGGGGTATTATTCAGTAACCGTATGGGGGTATTATTCAGTATCAGTATGGGGGTATTATTCAGTAACAGTATGGAGGTATTATTCAGTAACAGTATGGGGGTATTATTCAGTAACAGTATGGGGGTATTATTCAGTAACAGTATGGGGGTATTATTCAGTAACAGTATGGGGGTATTATTCAGTAACAGTATGGGGGTATTATTCAGTAACAGTATGGGGGTATTATTCAGTAACAGTATGGGGGTATTATTCAGTAACAGTATGGGGGTATTATTCAGTAACAGTATGGGGGTATTATTCAGTAACAGTTTGGGGGTATTATTCAGTAACAGTATGGAGGTATTATTCAGTAACAGTATGGAGGTATTATTCAGTAACCGTATGGAGGTATTATTCAGTAACAGTATGGGGGTATTATTCAGTAACCGTATGGGGGTATTATTCAGTATCAGTATGGGGGTATTATTCAGTAACAGTATGGGGGTATTATTCAGTAACAGTATGGGGGTATTATTCAGTAACAGTATGGGGGTATTATTCAGTAACAGTTTGGGGGTATTATTCAGTAACAGTATGGAGGTATTATTCAGTAACAGTATGGAGGTATTATTCAGTAACCGTATGGAGGTATTATTCAGTAACAGTATGGGGGTATTATTCAGTAACCGTATGGGGGTATTATTCAGTATCAGTATGGGGGTATTATTCAGTAACAGTATGGGGGTATTATTCAGTAACAGTATGGGGGTATTATTCAGTAACAGTATGGGGGTATTATTCAGTAACAGTTTGGGGGTATTATTCAGTAACAGTATGGAGGTATTATTCAGTAACAGTATGGAGGTATTATTCAGTAACCGTATGGAGGTATTATTCAGTAACAGTATGGGGGTATTATTCAGTAACCGTATGGGGGTATTATTCAGTATCAGTATGGGGGTATTATTCAGTAACAGTATGGGGGTATTATTCAGTAACAGTATGGGGGTATTATTCAGTAACAGTATGGGGGTATTATTCAGTAACAGTATGGGGGTATTATTCAGTAACAGTATGGGGGTATTATTCAGTAACAGTATGGGGGTATTATTCAGTAACAGTTTGGGGGTATTATTCAGTAACAGTATGGAGGTATTATTCAGTAACAGTATGGAGGTATTATTCAGTAACCGTATGGAGGTATTATTCAGTAACAGTATGGGGGTATTATTCAGTAACCGTATGGGGGTATTATTCAGTATCAGTATGGGGGTATTATTCAGTAACAGTATGGGGGTATTATTCAGTAACAGTATGGGGGTATTATTCAGTAACAGTATGGGGGTATTATTCAGTAACAGTATGGGGGTATTATTCAGTAACAGTATGGGGGTATTATTCAGTAACAGTTTGGGGGTATTATTCAGTAACAGTATGGGGTATTATTGGTAATGTTGGTGTTACAATCTATGTGCATTACTGTGGTGGGGGCTGTGGGGAAGTGTGAGTGTGGCAGCAGATGATTAGGCTAAGAGACAGTCTGCAGAGTGGCATGTGATGTACTTTGACATGTAGGTGAGACTTACGTGTAGGATATGGGCCCATAACTTGTGCACAGCCCAGGGCCTAAGATCATATTAATCCACCACTGGCATCGAGCCAGCAAAGGCAGACCACAACAATACAGCAGGTAGAGCAAAGAAACCAGCCCAGGGCGTGCCGCTTCAAAACAGCGCTAAGCGCGATCCGTCCTGGACTGGCCTGAATGTAATTGCAGAGAGTGACTCCACAAATGAGACTGGCTGCCGAGGAGAGATATGGGGCAGTGCAGACTGTACTATTTGCACTGCACTGATTGGCAGTAAGAATAATTCTTTAAATATTTTCCATACTTCAAACAGCACTTTAAGGGTATGTGCATGCACACTAATTACGTCTGTAATTGACGGACGTATTTCGGCCGCAAGTACCGGACCGAACACAGTGCTGGGAGCCGGGCTCCTAGCATCATACTTATGTACGATGCTAGGAGTCCATGCCTCGCTGCAGGACAACTGTCCCGTACTGAAAACATGATTACAGTACGGGACAGTTGTCCTGCAGCGAGGCAGGGACTCCTAGCATCGTACATAAGTATGATGCTAGGAGCCCGGCTCCCTGCACTGTGTTCGGTCCGGTACTTGCGCCCGAAATACGTCCGTAAATTACGGACGTAATTAGTGTGTGTGCACATACCCTAAGGCTATGTTCACACTGAGTTTTTTTGCAGGAGGAAAATTCTGCCTCAAAATTCAGTTTGAGATTTTGAGGCAGATTTTGTCCCTTCCTGCACGTCGTTTGCCGCGTTTTTCGCTTGCGCCCATTGAGTGATATGGGCAAAAAACTCAGCGAAATACGCTTTCTCTGCCTCCCATTGATATCAATGGGAAGTCAGAGGCGTAAACGCGTGAAGATAGGGCATGTCCCTTCTTTCTCGGGAGGCATTTTCGGCTGTTTTTTGACGAGTTTTGCGGAGCGGTTTCCGCACCAAAAAACTCGTCAAAATACTCCATGTGAACAGGGCCTAACAAATAAACATCAAATGTTTTCCTATTTAAAAAATGTATATATATCGTGTTTGTGTAAAGCTAGTGATGGGAAAACTCTGATAGATTTGGGGGGGGGGCGCCTTTTTATAGTTCGCCTCAGGCAGCAGAGGGGCTAGGTTCACCCCTGTGAGCGGGTCAGCAGAATTCCGGCGATACCAAATTTATAGCACTTTTTTATGTTTTACAACTTTTTGCACAATAAAATTACTTTTGTAAAAAGAATGTTCTGAGAACAATAACTTTTTTTCGTCGACGGAGCTGTGTGAGGGCTGTTTTTTTGCGGGACAAGCTGTAGTTAGTATTGGTACCATTTTTGGATACATGCGACTTTTTGATCACTTTTTATTACAATTTTTGTAGGGCAAAGTGACCAGAAAACTGAAATTATGGCATTGTTTTTTACGTGTTTATTTTGACGCCGTTCACCGTGTGGAATGAATAACATAATATTTTTATAGTTCAGGCCGTTATGGACGCGGCGATACTAAATATGTATGGTTTATTGATTTATTTTCAATAATAAAGGACTTGATAAGGGAAAATGGGCATTTGTGTTTTATTTTATTACTTGAAACTTTTATTTAACTTTTATTTTTACTTTTTTTTACACTTTTTTTCACTTTTCTTTAGTCCCACTAGGAAACTTGAAGGTCCAACTGTCAGATTTTTTTTCTAATACATTGCAATACCTATGTAGTGCAATGTATTAGATCTGGCAGTCATTCACTGACTGCAAGCCGATTAGGCTTCGCCTCCCGGGGGGGCCTAATCGGCTTCCATAATGGCAAAGCAGGAGGCCATTGTTCAGCCTCCTGTTGCCATAGTAGCAATCGGCAGTCGCGTGATTGCAGGGTAGAGCTGACGATCTGCTGCCAACCACTATGGGGTTAATGGTAGGAATCGGAGCTAGCTCTGGTTCCTGCCATTACAGGTGGATGTCAGCTGTAACATACAGCTGACATCCACCGCTGATGACGCCGGCTCAGCTCCTGAGCCGGTGCCACCTTGCCGGCGGCTACGGAAGCCTTTTAGGCACCGCCTCTGGTCGCGGCTTGAAAGTCTTTCATACTAGGCATAACGGGAGGCCAGTATTAGGCCTCCGGTTGCATTGTAGCCACCGGAACCCTGGCAGTTTCATTGCTAGGGTGCCGATGAGCTGCAAACACCTTAAATGCAGCAATCGCTTTTGACCGCTGCATTTAAGGGGTTAATGGCGGGGATCGGAGCAAACTTCGGTCCTCGCCATTACCCCAGGGTGTCAGCTATAACATTCAGCTCACAGCCGGGGATGGTGGCTTTGACTCAGCTTCTGAGCCGGTGTCCACTATTTGTCGTATGGCACTAGCTTTCCATGATGTCTCTATACGACAAATGCTTGGAAGGGGTTAAATACCAGCGCTCTGCCAGGGACTCCAGCTCTGGGGAATACCCTGACAACACTGTCCATATATGGACAGTGATGCCGGGGGATTTCACAGAGTCCAGGAGCAGAGCCTATACTAGCACTCTGCCCGGGACTCTGCTCTGGGTAAGCCTCTGACAACACTGTACATATATGGACAGTGATGTCAGGGGATTCCACAGACCCTGACATCACTGTCCATATATGGACAGTGATGTCAGGGGATTCCACAGAGTCCCGGAGCAGAGACTATACTGGCGCTCCGCCCGGGACTCCGGCTCTTGGGAAGACCCTGACAACACAGTCCATATATGGACAGTGATGTCAGGGGATTCCACAGAGTCCCGGAGCAGAGCCTATACTAGCGCTCTGCCCGGGACTCCGGCTCTGGGGAAGACCCAGACAACACTGTCCATATATGGACAGTGATAACAGGGGATTCCACAGAGTCCCAGAGCAGAGCCTATACTAGCTGTAATGTCCGTGGCTTCGGGCTGTCAGCTCCAGCCTCTCGCTGACAGCCGCAGCCACGAGTCGGCAAGCGCTGGCCCCAGCCTCCTCCTCAGGAGACGCCAGCGCTTGCATCCACTCACCTCCGCCGGAGCCCGCAGGGTGCGCGCGCACGCTCGTCCCCGCTCTTAAAGGGGCAGCGCGCGCACCGGACATGAACAACCTTTGACCCGTGAGTACCCTGGGCTATAAGAGGGGTCCAGCCCCCCGGTCCAGCCCCCTAGTTCGATGCCTGAGCGTTGTTAGTTTTCCCATTCTGTCTTGCAAATGGTCCCTTAGTGTTTCCGGTTCCTGTTGTTACCCGTACCTTGTTCCCCGTTCCTGTTTCCTGTGCTTTGCCCTAGTATCAAGTCGTGCCACGTCCTGTGTCATCTGCCACGTCTGGAGGAATCCGCCACATCCTGTGTCGTCTGCCATGTCTGGAGGAATCCGCCACGTCCTGTGTCATCTGCCACGTCCAGAGGAATCCGCCACGTCCTGTGTTATCTGCCACATCTGGCGCAACTTGCGGCTCCTGTGTCATCCGCCACGTTAGGCGCCATCCGCTGCACCCATCTCATCTGTTCCAGAGCTGCGACCACCATCTGGACTATTCAGGTACCCTTGTGCGGGACATTGTATTTCTGGGGTGTCCTGTTGTTTGGCCAGCTGCCTCCCCGCTGCGGCGGTATGGCCTAGTGGGTCCACTAACCCGCTCCGTGACAGTACGCTCAGGCCATGGACCCTGCTGGTCAACCTGAGACGTTGACTACACAAGCCATGCTGACTGAGATGGAAGATCTCCAGTCACGACAAGACCAGCTCCTCCTGTCAGTGAAAGCCATAGCCCATCGGCTGCTTGCTCCAACCACAGTCGTCACCACACCCGTTCCTGCGGTTCCACCTGCTACACTTCCTGTCTGTACCGGTACCAACCCTTTGTGTTTCTTGTCGCTACCTCCACGCTATGACGGAGATCCGAGGTCCTGCAGGGGATTTTTGAATCCGTGCCTGATCCATTTCAGACTACATGCCAGGTCCTTCTGTTCGGATGACGCCAGGATCGTCTTTATCATCTCTCTCCTTACCGGCAAAGCCCTGGCATGGGTCAATCCTCTGTGGGAACATCAGGGACCAGAGACCCGGGACTTGCAGTGCTTCTTACAGACCTTCCGCTCGATCTTTGAGGAACCTGGGAGAGTTTCTTCGGCTGCTGCATCCTTGCTGACCCTACACCAGGGAGACCTCTCCGTGGGCGAGTATGCCATTCAGTTCCGTATCCTGGCTGCTGAATTGACCTGGAACAACGAGGCCTTGGTGGCTACATTCTGGCAGGGACTGTCTTCAGGGATCAAGGACGAGCTGGCTGCTCGCAATCTGCCATCTACCCTGGACGATCTTATCCTACTCGCCTCCCGTGTCGACATGAGGATCCGGGAACGTTCCCAAGAGGTTCTCCGGGGGAGAGAACTTCCCAGGCTGGATTCTGCTGTCCCGCAATCCTCCTCAGTTGTCCCACCAGAGTACCCGATGCAGAGTAATTATGTTAAATTGTCTACCCAGGAGAAACAACGCAGACGCACTTATGGACTTTGTTTGTATTGCGGCCATGGAGGCCATATTGTGCGTCTGTGCCCCCAGAGGCCGGAGAGACCCCATTGCCTAGGATTGGTTGGAGAGACAACACTAGGTGGGACAGAATCTAACAGAGGATTCTCTTCCAAATTGACTATTCCTGTGACCCTGGTATCCGGCGACAGGACGCATCAAGTCTCTGCCTATCTTGACTCTGGCTCTGCTGCAAATTTCATCCAGAAAGAGCTTGTGGATCATCTTCAGCTGCCCACAGTTCCCCTGGAGACATCTTTGGCTGTTGCCTCAATTAATAGACTGCCTCTGCCTGATCCCATTATCTCTAAAACCAAGCCGTTGAAGCTCCAGGTTGGAGTACTTCATTCTGAATTTATTTTGTTCCTTGTTTTGCCCAAGGCCATCAATTCTGTTCTGCTGGGCCTGCCTTGGCTTCGACTACATGCCCCAGTCCTGGACTGGAATTCTGGAGAGGTTCTCCAATGGGGCTCCAAGTGCCATGGTCATTGTCTGTTGCAGATCCATCCTGTCAAGCCTTCTCTGCCTCAGTCGCTGTCGGGACTGCCTCCCCATTTTGCTCAGTATGCAGATGTTTTCAGCAAAAAGGAGGCTGAGATGCTGCCTCCACATCGCACCTATGACTGCCCCATTGAACTGGTTCCTAATGCCTCTCTTCCCCATGGACGGGTATATCCTCTCTCCTTGCCTGAGTCTCTATCCATGTCGGCCTATATAAAGGAGAATCTGGAGAGGGGTTTTATACGAAAATCTTTCTCCCCGGCCGGGGCTGGATTCTTCTTCGTTAAAAAGAAGGATGGATCCCTTCGTCCCTGCATTGACTACAGGGGCCTCAACCTGATCACAGTCAAGAACAAATACCCATTGCCACGCATCTCTGAGCTATTTGATCGCATACGAGGGGCCAAAATTTTTTCTAAGCTAGACCTGCGTGGGGCTTACAATCTAGTCCAGATTCGCCGGGGTGACTAATGGAAGACGGCATTTAACACCCGGGATGGGCACTACGAATACCTGGTGATGCCCTTCGGACTGTGTAACGCTCCAGCAGTGTTTCAGGAGTTCATTAACGACATCTTCCGAGATCTACTCTATGTCTGTGTTGTTGTTTATCTCGATGATATTTTGATTTTCTCCCCAGATCAGACGACTCATCGGAGGCATGTTCGTCAGGTTCTACTACGATTGAGGGAGAATCATTTATACGCCAAGCTGGAGAAGTGCGTCTTTGAGAAGAGTTCTCTGCCATTCCTGGGCTACATCATCTCGGATCAAGGCCTCAAGATGGATCCTGAGAAAGTGAAGGCTGTCCTGGAGTTGCCACGTCCCCAAGGCTTAAAGAGGCTCTGTCAGCAGATTTTGCAACCCCTATCTGCTATTGCAGCAGATCGGCGCTGCAATGTAGATTACAGTAACGTTTTTATTTTTAAAAGAGCATTTTTGGCCAAGTTATGACCATTTTTGTATTTATGCAAATGAGGCTTGCAAAAGTCCAAGTGGGCGTGTTTAAAGTAAAAGTCCAAGTGGGCGTGTATTATGTGCGTACATCGGGGCGTTTTTACTACTTTTACTAGCTGGGCGTTCTGACGAGAAGTATCATCCACTTCTCTTCAGAACGCCCAGCTTCTGGCAGTGCAGACACAGAGCGTGTTCTCGAGAGATCACGCTGTGACGTCACTCACAGGTCCTGCATCGTGTCGGACACATCGGCACCAGAGGCTACAGTTGATTCTGCAGCAGCATCAGCGTTTGCAGGTAAGTAGCTACATCGACTTACCTGCAAACGCCGATGCTGCTGCAGAATCAACTGTAGCCTCTGGTGCCGATGTGTCCTCGCTCGTCCGACACGATGCAGGACCTGTGAGTGACGTCACAGCGTGATCTCTCGAGAACACGCTCTGTGTCTGCACTGCCAGAAGCTGGGCGTTCTGAAGAGAAGTGGATGATACTTCTCGTCAGAACGCCCAGCTAGTAAAAGTAGTAAAAAAACCCCGATGTACGCACATAATACACGCCCACTTGGACTTTTGCAAGCCTCATTTGCATAAATACAAAAATGGTCATAACTTGGCCAAAAATGCTAGTTTTTTTAAAATAAAAACGTTACTGTAATCTACATTGCAGCGCCTATCTGCTGCAATAGCAGATAGGGGTTGCAAAATCTGGTGACAGAGCCTCTTTAAGGGCCATACAGCGGTTCCTGGGATTCGCCAATTTCTACCGGCAGTTTATTCCTAACTTCTCTTCTCTGACGTCTCCCATCTCGACCCTTACCAAGAAGGGTGTGAACGCCAAAGTGTGGACTCCAGAGGCAGAGTCTGCATTTAATAGCCTGAAGAGTGCCTTCACTTCAGCCTCGATTCTCCATCATCCTGACGTATCTCGGCAGTTCTCACTGGAAGTGGACGCTTCCTCTGTCGGTGCAGGTGCACTTCTGTTCCAGAGGAGCTCCAAAGGAAAGGCAGTAGTATGTGGCTACTACTCTAGACTGTTTTCTTCTGCTGAGCGCAATTACTCCATTGGAGATCGGGAGCTGCTGGCCATCAAATTGGCTCTGGAGGAGTGGAGACATCTTCTGGAGGGCGCTGCTCACCCCATCCTGATCTTCACCGACCACAAGAACCTCACTTACCTTCAGTCCGCTCAAAGACTTAATCCTCGTCAAGCCAGGTGGTCGTTGTTCTTCACCCGTTTTCTGTTTGCGCTCCACTACCGTCCCGCGGACAAGAATGTGAGGGCTGATGCCCTGTCCAGATCGTTTGAGACGGAAGACACGGTGGAGTCCCTCCAGACCATCATAGACCCGTCCTGCATCGTCACTGCTAATCCTCTGCAGGTTAGAGACATTCCTCCTGGGAGGACTTTTGTTCGGTTGGCGGACAGGAGAAGAATTCTCCGCTGGGGACATAGTTCTAAACTTGCTGGGCACGCCGGTGTCCGTAAAACCCGAGACCTGATTGCTCGTCACTTTTGGTGGTCCACGCTACCTAAGGATGTTCTGCACTTTGTCTCTTCTTGCACGGTGTGTGCCTCCAACAAAGTGACTCACTCCAAGCCTGTCGGCCTGCTTCAACCCCTGCCTGTTCCCAATGCCCCCTGGCAGCACATTGCGATGGACTTCGTCACAGACCTTCCCCCCTCAGCAGGATGTAACACTGTCTGGGTGGTGGTGGACCGGTTCTCTAAGATGGCTCATTTTATCCCGCTGACCGGCCTACCTTCTGCTCCTCGTCTGGCAAGTCTCTTCATTCAGCACATCTTCCGCTTGCATGGCTTGCCTCTTTCTCATTGTGTCCGACCGGGGGGTTCAGTTTACCTCTAAGTTCTGGAGAGCCCTCTGTAAACTCCTGGATGTGAGATTGGACTTTTCCTCTGCCTATCTCCCCCAGTCCAATGGGCAAGTTGAGAGGATCAACCAGATCATGGAAAATTATCTCCGCCACTTCATCTCTTCACAGCACGATAACTGGGTACAGCTTCTACCATGGGCCGAATTTTCTTACAACAACCACACAAGTGAGTCCACCACTTCCACTCCGTTTCACATCGTGTACAGTCAACATCCCAGAGTCCCTCTTCCTGTGTCGACTACATCTCAGGTTCCCGCTGCTGACTCTGCATATGGGGACTTCCTGCAAATCTGGCAACAGACCCGGTCCTCTATTTTGCTGGCAGTAGATCGCATGAAGCAGATACTAAGAGAAGAGAGCCGCCTCAGTATCTTCCGGGGACTAAAGTCTGGCTGTCCTCTCGGAACATTCGCTTGAAGGTGCCCTCATACAAGTTCGCTCCCAGGTTCCTTGGACCATTCGAGGTCCTGCAGCAGATCAACCCTGTCGCCTACAAGCTTCGGCTGCCTCCTACCCTCAGGATTCCCAACTCTTTCCACGTCTCCCTCCTGAAGCCTGTGATCCTAAACCGCTATTCCAAGACTCCCAGCCCTGCGGTTGCTCCTAGCGGCTACTCGGACATCTTTGAGGTAAAGGAGATCTTGGACACCAAGAGAGTGAGAGGAAAGACCTTGTATTTGGTGCATTGGAGGGGGTTTGGTACCGAAGAGAGGTCCTGGGAGCTAGAGGAGAACCTCAATGCCCCTACTCTTCTCAAGAAGTCTCTCTCTCGCTCCGGTCCCAAGAAGAGGGGGTGTAAGAGGGGGGATACTGTAATGTCCGTGGCTGCGGGCTGTCAGCTCCAGCCTCCCGCTGACAGCCGCAGCCACGAGTCGGCAAGCGCTGGCCCCAGCCTCCTCCTCAGGAGACGCCAGCGCTTGCATCCACTCACCTCCACCGGAGCCCGCAGGGTGCGCGCGCACGCTCGTCCCCGCTCTTAAAGGGGCAGCGCGCACACCGGACATCTTGAACGACCTTTGACCCGTGAGTACCCTGGGCTATAAGAGGGGTCCAGCCCCCTAGTTCGATGCCTGAGCGTTGTTAGTTTTCCCAGTCTGTCTTGCAAATGGTCCCTTAGTGTTTCCCGTTCCTGTTGTTACCCGTACCTTGTTCCCCGTTCCTGTTTCCCGTGCTTTGCCCTAGTATCAAGTCGTGCCACGTCCTGTGTCATCTGCCACATCCAGAGGAATCTGCCACGTCCTGTGTCATCTGCCAAGTCCAGAGGAATCTGCCATGTCTGGAGGAATCCGCCACGTCCTGTGTCGTCTGCCACGTCTGGAGGAATCCGCCACGTCCTGTGTCATCTGCCACGTCCGGAGGAAACCGCCACGTCCTGTGTTATCTGCCACGACCGGAGGAATCCACCACGTCTGGCGAAACTTGCGGCTCCTGTGTCATCCGCCACGCTTTGCGCCATCCGCTTTACCCATCTCATCTGTGCCAGAGCTGTGGCCACCATCTGGACTATTCAGGTACCCTTGTGCGGGACATTGTATTTCTGGGGTGTCCTGTTGTTTGGCCAGCTGCCTCCCCGCTGCGGCGGTACGGCCTAATGGGTCCACTAATCCGCTCCGTGACACTAGCGCTCCGGGCTTCTGGCACTTGATATGGTCTCAGTTTTACCTTTTGACCAGGTTCAGTCACAATGTCATGCTTTATGACACAAGTCCTGCCTGGTACTTCAGAAAACGTTTCTCTTTTTTTTTTGTACAAATTCTCTAGCCTCTTGATTCTGGACTGCAGATAAGGTTTCTGAGATACGAACGTCTGGTAAACAATTGTTAGATGACTCCCTGGGCTGATTTATAGCAGAAAGAACCTCACGGTCCTTCCAAGGTGTGATTAAATTGAAATGATACAGTTGGAAGGGCTTTTTTTTCCCTGGTTGAAAAACCTTATAATTTACATCATTTACCTCGTAGGGGCCCTGCCATTTTGCCAAAAACGTACTCTCAACTGTTCGCACCAAAACTAACACTTGGTCGCCTGTTTGAAAGGCTCTGATCCTAGCAGACCTATTGTAAATTCTGGCCTGGGCTTCTTCTGCATATGTTCTCGGACAATCGGGATAACTGCTGCAATTCTATCCTGCATTTGAGCAATATGTTCAATTACACTTCTGTGAGGTGTACATTCTTCTTTCCATGTCTCTTTAGCTATGTCCAAGAGCCCCCTGGGATGTCGACCATACATAAGTTGATATGGGGAAAACCCTGTGGAAGCTTGTGGAACCTCTCGAATTGAAAACATCAAATAAGGCAAAAGACAATCCCAGTCCTTTCCATCCTTAGCAACCACCTTTTTTAGCACCCCTTTCAGGTATTGCTTCTGGATAACGGGTGGCATAGTCAAGGACCACTAAGATGTGCTGGTGGCCCCTGGCAAACTTGGGAAGTGGTCCAACCAGATCCATAGCAATGCGCTCAAAAGGAACCTCAATTATATGTAGTGGTATTAGAGGGTTACGAAAATGTGGCCGAGGTGTATTAACTTGACACTCTGGGCAACTTTGATAAAAATTCTCTACAGCTTTATAGAGTCCTGGCCAGAAAAAGCTCCGCTCAATACACTCTTTTGTTTTCTCTGCCCCTATATGTCCCCCTAGAACATGTGAATGAGCTAGTTCCAATACTATGCAGACTTGAGACTAGGGTACAATAAGCTGCTCTATAAACCCTGTTTCGGTTTTCTTTACCCTGTAAAGTAAATCATTATGTACCGCAAAGTGGGGACACTGCAAATCACTGTCTGGTTCTTGCGAAATACCATTAATTACTTTGACATTTTTCCAGGAATTCAATAGATTAAGATCCTTCAGCTGTTCTGTACCAAAGATTTCCCTAGAAACTTGCAAGTTAGAAAATCCTATTTCAGGGGGAGTCTCCTCTGAGTTCCCAGCCAATACTTCTAAAGGGAAATTATCAGGTTCCCCTGGTACCAGTGCTACTGCATTAATAGTTTAATTTACATTTATATTATGCTTATCGTCACATACAATGGGCTTCTTATTTTCCCATAAATCCCAGAACAATGGAAAATCACAGTCAATTATAACATTGTATAACAAGTTTTTAACCACGCCTACTCCATGGCTCACTGACCCACGAGGAGTTTCCACTGTTAATACTGCAGTGGGATAGTCCTTAGTGTCAACATGAATGCACACAACCCACAACCGGTGGGTCTTGATTCTGTCAGAGTCCACAAGACTGGCGTGAACCAAAGTCACCGGAGTCCAGCAATGCCATTACAGAATATCCTTCTATTTTGACCGTACACACTTGTCTTCCAGTCATACTGTCCACGTGAGCTGTATAAGAAGGCTTAGCAAATAATGTCATACGCTTTGCCAATTTACATTCCATAAGTTCACCTAGCATCGGGCAGTTAGCAGCCACATGTCCCAGGTCCTTGGCATCACCAACAGACTACTTGGCCCCGGGCTTTAAGTGAAGTGAAGTGTCCCTTTTCGGACTTGGTGGCCTTTTATATTTGCCACCTGAGTGTGTCCCACCCGTTTGTCAGGATCATATTCCCAAGTGTAAACTCTCTGCGCGCGGACAGCTAGGGTAACCCCAAGCCTGGCTAGGATTTCAGCTTTGAGCTTGGTATACACCTTGGCATCCTGCACCATCAGGTCAAAATAAGCTTTTTGGGGTTCCCCTGTTCAGAAGAGGGCCAGCACCTCCGCCCACAGGAAGCCTTTCACTCTCTGCAATACTTTCAAAGGTATAAGCTTCTATGTCATCTTCTTTAACCATCTTTCCCAAGGCATTCTGCACCAACTGCCGGGGTGCAGGCTGTGGTCCTGGAGATCCTTCAGGTCTCTCTGACAAGACTTGTAACTGCTGCTGCAGAGATTGGTTCACCTGCTGCTGTTCTTTTACAGAGGCTTGGGGAGTTTTAACCAACAAATGATTAGTCTCACTCTGGGCCTTCATGGCTTCGTCGTTCACCTGTCGCTGTAGTTCATTAGCTTGTTGCTAAGCGGCATGAGCCTGTTGAAGGCTGACATTAGCCTGCACAAGCTGCTTTATAAGTTCCTCCATGTTTGCCATATAAACAGGTTTCTGTCTGTTAAGTGCACTGTCTCTTTAAGGATTCTGCCCGCATTCTCCACCATATGTGGTGATTTAGCTCACTGGCCAGAGCGAAGTCAGGCTTTACAAAGACTCAGACAGGTTTCAAGTGTCCAAAGCTCGGGTCCGTTCCGGCTTTTATTGACAGCGTAGGTGCTTTCAAGAAATATACAGGTTGCACAAAGTAAAACAAATTCCTGCTTGTCCAAGCACTGACTAAACAATATGAAGTTCCGTCTCTATCTTACAAACAATATAGCATCAACCTGTACCTTCAGTTTGTACACAGCTTGTGAGCAGCAACACTGCTCTGCACAGAGAGACCTTACACAGTGCAGGTTTAAATAGGCCTCAGTACAGCTGCCTTTACTAATGAGGCCAATGCAGAGGAAAATAGATATTGGACTGGGAATGGAGGCTTCATCCCATCCAGGACACTACAAAACCTCCAAGTTCCATACCTTACACACAACATGGAGAAAAAATAGCAATGTGTTCTTTTCCTCCTGCTCCTCACCGTGTATAGAAAAGAAGCCTTGGTGGAATATAGGCACCATCTACCACCTTTTCAGTCACTTCCGTACAATATATATATACATATATATATATATAGCAGACAAAAAATGGCGACAGCACCCTGCAACACTAATGCCACCTAAACCACTAAATATAAATAAATATGCACTAAAGCTAAATCTACTTACAAATAGGGAGGTTCTTAGTGCACATTTTGATCAAAAAGTGTTAGCCCACCTGCCACGACAAGGCGACCTCTGTAAGGTGGGAACCTACGCTGCACATACACCCAGAACTGGGACTAAGCCTACATATATACCTGGGGATGGTAGGATCCAGCATTGAACTGATTAAAATCACCCAGGGCAGAATGGGAGGAGTGCAAGAACAACAAGTGGAGGCAGTCACTAACCCCACATATATGGATCACATAAACACAACAAAAAGTTGAACAGCACATTCCAACTAAATGATACAAAATGTATGCAGGTGCAAGAACACCTGTGACTGCAGAAATACAGCAGACAAAAAATGGCGACAGCACCCTGCAACACTAATGCCACCTAAACCACTAAATATAAATAAATATGCACTAAAGCTAAATCTACTTACAAATAGGGAGGTTCTTAGTGCACATTTTGATCAAAAAGTGTTAGCCCACCTGCCACGACAAGGCGACCTCTGTAAGTTGGGAACCTACGCTGCACATACACCCAGAACTGGGACTAAGCCTACATATATACCTGGGGATGGTAGGATCCAGCATTGAACTGATTAAAATCACCCAGGGCAGAATGGGAGGAGTGCAAGAACAACAAGTGGAGGCAGTCACTAACCCCACATATATGGATCACATAAACACAACAAAAAGTTGAACAGCACATTCCAACTAAATGATACAAAATGTATGCAGGTGCAAGAACACCTGTGACTGCAGAAATACAGCAGACAAAAAATGGCGACAGCACCCTGCAACACTAATGCCACCTAAACCACTAAATATAAATAAATATGCACTAAAGCTAAATCTACTTACAAATAGGGAGGTTCTTAGTGCACATTTTGATCAAAAAGTGTTAGCCCACCTGCCACGACAAGGCGACCTCTGTAAGGTGGGAACCTACGCTGCACATACACCCAGAACTGGGACTAAGCCTACATATATACCTGGGGATGGTAGGATCCAGCATTGAACTGATTAAAATCACCCAGGGCCAATGCAGAGGAAAATAGATATTGGACTGGGAATGGAGGCTTCATCCCATCCAGGACACTACAAAACCTCCAAGTTCCATACCTTACACACAACATGGAGAAAAAATAGCAATGTGTTCTTTTCCTCCTGCTCCTCACCGTGTATAGAAAAGAAGCCTTGGTGGAATATAGGCACCATCTACCACCTTTTCAGTCACTTTCGTACAATATATATATACATATATATATATATATATATATATATATATATATATATATATACTAGTTATTCTCAATGAGTTAGAATATCATCAAAAGTTAATTTATTTCAGTAATTCAATTTAAAAAGTGAAACTCATATTATATAGATTCATTACACACAGAGTGATCTATTTCCAGCATATTTTTTTTTTCTTTTAATGTTGATGATCATGGCTAACGGTTAATGAAAACCCAAAATTTAGTGTCTCAGAAAATTAGAATATTATGTAAGCTCAACTTCAAAAATTATTTTTAATACCGAAATGTAGGTGTAAAAGAACTTCCTGACACAGCTTCTGTGTCGACGCCCGTGGTTACTCACTCTGCACCTGCTCCTAAGTCTGGTCGAGTGACCCCCTCTTCCACCAATCAGCCTGGGAGGCTGAGGAGTGGGAGAGCCTATCACAGCCTGGCCAGACGGAGCTAGCTCCCGCCCTCTGTTTATTTCTACCTTCACTTCCTGCTCCTCCTTTGCCTGTGATTCTTTCAGTCTGTTTCCTGGCTAGGCTGCTGCTACTTACTACTTGTCTTCTGCTTCATATTGACCCTGGCTTGACTGACTATTCTCCTGCTTTGCGTTTTGTACCTCGTCCACTCCTGGTTTGACTCGGCTCGTTCACTATTCTCCTGCTCTGCGTTTTGTACCTCGTCCACTCCTTGTTTGACTCGGCTCGTTCACTATTCTTGTTGCTCACGGGGTTGCCGTGGGCAACAGCCCCATTTCCCTTAGCTTCTGTGTACCCTTGTCTGTTTGTTTGTCGTGCAGTTAGTGAGCGTAGGGACCGTCGCCCAGTTGTACGCCGTCATTTAGGACGGGCCGTTGCAAGTAGGCAGGGACTGAGTGGCGGGTAGATTAGGGCTCACCTGTGTGTCTCCCTACCCCGCCATTACATAATCACAGGTCCATATACCTTTTCCACCCTGGTCCCTGTCACAACTATGGACCCCCTTGAGACCCTGGCTCAGCAAATGCAGGGCCTCTCCCTACAGGTCCAAGCCCTGGCTCAGAGCGGCAACCAGCAAGATGCTACCCAGGTAGTGCCCCCCCCACTCACCTCTTGAACCCCACCTCAAGTTGCCTGACCGGTTCTCAGGGGACCGGAAGACTTTTTTCTCTTATCGGGAGAGTTGTAGGCTCTATTTCCGTCTAAAGCCCCACTCCTCAGAGCGCCAGCGAGTGGGTATAATTATGTCCCGGCTCCAGGAGGGGCCCCAAGAATGGGCCTTCTCCTTGGCTCCCGACGCCCCTGAACTTTCCTCTGTTGACCTTATTTTTTCTGCTCTCTGGCTCATATATGACGAGACTGACAAGACTGCCTTTGCCGAGAGTCAGCTGGTGACCTTACATCAGGGTAAGAGACCCGTTGAGGAGTACTGTTCGGACTTTAGGAAGTGGTGTGTAGCTTCTCGGTGGAATGACCCTGCCTTGAGGTGCCAGTTTAGATTGGGTCTGTCGAACGCCCTGAAGGACCTGTTAGTTAGCTACCCCTCTTCTGACTCTCTAGATCAGGTTATGGCTTTAGCGGTACGACTTGACCGACATCTCAGGGAATGACGACATGAATGTTTTTGTGCCTTCTCCTCTGGCTCCCCCATGATGGCTCCCGAAGTTCCGTTGCTTCGTTCTTCCACGGAAAACTCGGATGAACCAATGCAACTCGGGGCCTCCGTGTGTCCCCAATAACGTAGAGAGTTCCGCAGGAAGAATGGTCTCTGCTTCTACTGTGGGGAGGACAAGCATCAAGTGAACAACTGTCCTAGGCATAAGAATAAGCAGCCGGAAGAACTTCCGCGCCTAAGTGATCATCGGGGAGGTTACTTGGGCGCACAGGTATTTCCCGTAAATATGAAACCTAATAAGATCTTGCTTCCCTTTCAGGTCTCTTTTGGTGGTAGGTCTGCTACCGGCAGTGCCTTCGTGGAATCAGGGTCTTCTGCTAACATTATGTCTGTGGAATTTGCTATGTCTCTAGGTATGCCATTGATTGATTTGCCTAAACCTGTTCCGGTAGTGGGTATCGACTCCACTATTTTACGCAGCATACCCCTGTTTTTGAACTCCTTGTTGGCTCCATGCATTTGGAGCAGTGCTCTGTGCTGGTTATGCAGGGATTATCGTCCGATTTGGTTTTAGGCCTTCCCTGGTTGCAGTTGCATAATCCCGCGTTTAACTGGAATACTGGGGATCTTACCAAATGGGGTAATGAATGCATGACGTCATGTTTTTCTGTTAATTTTATTTCTCTCCCTGAGGAGGTGAACACTCTACTTGAGTTTATTCTGGACTTCGCTGATGTTTTTTCTAAAAAGGCCTCTGAAGCGTTACCTCCTCATAGAGAATACGATTGCGCAATCGATTTGGTACCAGGAGCTAAGCTCCCTAAGGGTAGGATATTTAATCTCTCTTGTCCCGAACGTGAAGCCATGAGAGAGTATATCCAAGAATGCCTGGCCAAGGGTTACATTCGCCCCTCTACTTCGCCGGTAGGTGCTGGCTTCTTCGTAGGGAAGAAGGATGGTGGTCTTAAGCCGTGCATTAATTACCGAAACTTGAATAAGGTCACTGTAAGGAACCAGTATCCCCTTCCTTTGATTCCTGATCTCTTCAATCAGGTTCAGGGGGCCCAATGGTTCTCTAAGTTTGATCTACGGGGGGCTTATAACCTTATCCGCATCAAAGAGGGGGATGAGTGGAAGACTGCGTTTAACACGCCCGAAGGTCATTTCGAATACCTCGTCATGCCTTTTGGGTTGTGTAATGCTCCCGCGGTCTTCCAGAATTTCATAAATGAGATTTTAAGAAACTACCTGGGGGTATTTCTTGTAGTGTACCTTGATGACATCCTAGTGTTTTCCAAGGACTGGTCCTCCCACATTGAGCATGTCAGGAATGTGCTCCAGGCCCTTCGGGAAAACAAACTGTTTGCTAAATCCGAAAAATGTGTGTTTGGGATGCAGGAGATACAATTTTTGGGTCAAATCCTCACTCCTCATGAATTCCGCATGGACCCTGCCAAGGTTCAGGCTGTGGCGGAATGGGTCCAACCTGCCTCCCTAAAGGCATTATAGTGCTTCCTGGGGTTTGCTAATTATTACAGGAGATTTATTGCTAACTTCTCGGTCATCGCTAAGTCTCTTACGGATCTCACTCGCAAAGGTACTGATCTCCTCCATTGGCCTCCAGAAGCGGTCCAGGCTTTTGAGATCATTAAGAAGTGCTTTATCTCGGCCCCAGTGCTGATTCAGCCTAACCAAATGGAGCCATTTATCGTGGAGGTTGACGCCTCCGAGGTGAGGGTGGGTGCTGTCTTGTCCCAGGGTACCAGGTCCCTCACCCATCTCCGTCCCTGTGCCTACTTCTCCAGGAAGTTCTCACCCACTGAGAGTAACTACGACATTGGCAACCGCGAACTCTTAGCCATTAAATGGGCATTTGAAGAGTGGCGCCACTTCCTGGAGGGGGCTAGGCACCAGGTAACGGTCCTTACCGACCACAAGAATCTGGTTTTCCTAGAATCTGCCTGGAGGCTAAACCCGAGACAAGCTCGAGGGGCGTTATTTTTTACTAGATTCAACTTTTTGGTCACCTATAGGGCTGGGTCTAAAAATATTAAGGCTGATGCACTGTCGCATAGCTTCATGGCCAGCCCTCCTTCGCAGGAAGATCCTGCTTGTGTTTTGCCCCCAGGTATAATCATTTCCTCTGTTGATTCTGACTTAGTCTCCGAAACTGCGGCTGATCAAGGTTCAGCTCCCGGGAACCTTCCTGAGAACAAGCTGTTTGTTCCCCTGCAATTCCGGCTAAGGGTACTCAGGGAAAATCATGACTCTGCACTATCTGGCCATCCAGGCATCCTGGGTACCAAGCACCTCATTGCCAGAGACTATTGGTGGCCTGGGTTGCTTAAAGACGTTAAGGCCTACGTCGCCGCTTGTGAAATTTGTGCTAGGTCCAAGACTCCCAGGTCCCGACCAGTGGGCTTACTATGTTCTTTGCCCATTCCCCAGAGACCTTGGACCCATATCTCCATGGATTTTATCACCAAGGCAAGTCGGTGGTATGGGTGGTAGTGGACCGCTTCAGTAAGATGTGCCACTTTGTGCCCCTCAAGAAAATACTCAATGCTAAGACGTTAGCTACCTTGTTTATCAAACACATCCTGCGTCTCCATGGGGTTCCTGTCAATATTGTTTCTGACAGAGGGGTACAATTTGTTTCATTGTTTTGGAGAGCCTTCTGTAAAAAGTTGGAGATTGATCTGTCCTTCTCCTCGGCCTTCCATCCTGAAACTAATGGCCAAACTGAGAGGACTAATCAGTCTCTAGAACAATATTTAAGGTGTTTTATCTCTGACTGTCAATATGATTGGGTCTCCTTCATTTCCCTCGCTGAATTTTCCCTTAATAACCGGGTCAGTAACTCGTCAGGGGTCTCCCCCTTTTTCTGTAATATTAGGTTCAATCCACGGTTCTCCTCCATTTCTCCTGGTGGTTCCAACAATCCTGAGGATACGGGCCTGAGGAGAGGACTTGGGTACCCGCCCGGGATGTTCACGCTGCAGTATTGCTCAGGAGGTTCCATCTTCGGTTCCCCTATAAGCCAGGTCCACCTAGAAAGGGTCCAGTGGCCCCTCATAAAAGCCAGCGAGTGGGTATAATTATGTCCTGGCTCCAGGACGGCCCACAGGAATGGGCCTTCTCCTTGGCCCCTGACGCCCCTGAACTCTCTTCTGTTGACCTTTTTTTCTCGGCTCTCGGATTCCTCTACGACGAGACTCACAAGACTGCCTTTGCCGAGAGTCAGCTGGTGACCTTACGTCAGGGTAAGAGACCCGTTGAGGAGTACTGTTCTGACTTTAGGAAGTGGTATGTAGCTTCTCGGTGGAATGACCCTGCCTTGAGGTGCCGGTTTAGATTGGGTCTGTCGAACGCTCTGAAAGACCTGTTAGTTAGTTATCCCTCTTCTGACTTTTCTAGATCAGGTTATGGCTTTAGCGGTACGTCTTTACCGACGTCTCATGGAACGACGACTTGAACATTTTTGTGCATTCTCCTCTAGCTC
The DNA here is from genome assembly GCF_050947455.1 of Rhinoderma darwinii. Taxonomy (NCBI): domain Eukaryota; kingdom Metazoa; phylum Chordata; class Amphibia; order Anura; family Rhinodermatidae; genus Rhinoderma; species Rhinoderma darwinii. The sequence goes on from NC_134687.1 coordinate 308,496,941, forward strand.
CCCTATGATGACCCCCGAGGCTCCGTTGCTTCGTTCTTCCACGGAAAACTCGGATGAACCAATGCAACTCGGGGCCTCCGTGTCTCCCCAACAACGTAGAGAGTTCCGCAGGATGAATGGTCACTGCTTCTACTGTGGGGATGGCAAGCATCAAGTGAACGACTGTCCTAGACGTAAGAATAATCAGCCGGAAAACTTCAGCGCCTAAGTGACCATCGGGGAGGTCGCTTGGGCGCACAGGTATTTCCCGTATGCATGAAACCTAATAAGATCTTGCTTCCCTTTCAGGTCTCTTTTTACGGTAGGTCTGACACCGCCAGTGCCTTCGTGGATTCAGGTTCTTCTGCTAATATTATGTCTGTGGAAATTGCTATGTCTCTAGCCATGCCATTGATTGATTTGCCTAAACCTGTCCCGGTAGTGGGTATTGACTCCACCCCACTTGCTAATGGTTACTTTACGCAGCATACCCATGTTTTTTAACTCGTTGTGGGCTCCATTCATTCGGAGCAGTGTTCGTTGTTGGTGATGCAGGGATTATCAGGCGATTTGGTTTTAGGCCTTCCTTGGTTGCAGATGCATAATCCGACGTTTAACTGGAATACCGGGGATCTTACTAAATGGGGTAATGAATGCATGACTTCCTGTTTTTCTATTAATTTGCTTTCTCTCGCTGAGGAGGTGAACACTTTACCTGAGTTTATTCAGGATTTCGCTGATGTTTTTTCTAAAAAAGCTTCCGAAGAGTTACCTCCTCATAGAGAGTACGTGTAATGACAAGGATAGGGAAACAGACAAGTGAGCCCTATTCTACCCGCCACTCAGTCCCTGCCTACTTGCAACGACCCGCCCTAGGCGACGGGGTACAACTGGGCGACGGTCTCTACACTCAGTAAGTGTACGACAGACAACCAGACAAGGAAACACAGAACAAAGGGAAACGGGGCAGTTGCCCACGGCAACACCGTGAGCAACAAGAGTAGTAAACGAGCCGAGTCAAACCAGGAGTGTACGAGGTACCAAACGCAGAGCAGGAGAGTAGTGAACAAGCCGAGTCAAACCAGGAGTGTACGAGGCACCAAACGCAGAGCAGAAGAGTAGTCAGTAAGCCAGGGTCAATACGAAGCAGGGACAAGTAGTTCAAGAAGCTGCAGCAGGGCCAGGAAACCAACAGAGAAGAATCACAAGCAAGGAGGAACAGGAAAGGCAGGTATAAATAGACAGAGGGCGGGAGCTAGCTCCGTCTGGCCAGGCTGTGATAGGCTCTCCCACTCTTAAGCCTGCCATCCTGAGTGGTGGAAGATGGAGTCAGTCTCACAGACATAGAAGCAGGTGCAGACTGATTACCTATGGGCGTGGATACAGAAGCTGTGCCTGGCAGATCCTTAACAGTACCCCTCCTTTTATGAGGGGCCACCGGACCCTTTCTAGATGGACCTGGTTTATTGGGGAAACGAAGGTGGAACCTCCTGACCAATACCCCAGCGTGAACATCCCGCGCGGGTACCCAAGTCCTCTCCTCAGGCCCGTATCCTCTCCAATGGACCAGGTACTGGAGGGAGCCTTGGACCATCTTGGGTGAGAACGGGGACAGGAGGTTTCCTCGAGGGAGCCAAGGACGGGGAGCAGCGTTTAAGGAGGGAGGCATGAAACACGTTGTGTACTCGAAAAAATGGGGGCAACTCCAGTCGGAAGAAGACAGGATTGAGGAATTCAATGACCTTGTACGGCCCTATAAACCGGGGAGCAAACTTCTTGGACGGGACTTTAAGGAGCAAGTTCTTTGACGATAGCCACACCAGATCCCCGACCATAAACAAGGAGTTAGAAGAACGTCTTCTATCTGCCTGAGTTTTTTGTATGCTCTGGGACGTCTCTAAGTTCTTCTGAACCTGGGCCCAGACTGTGCACAGTTCCCGATGAACGACCTCTACCTTGGGATTGTTGGAACTACCAGGTGAAACGGAGGAGAACCGTGGATTAAACCCAAAATTACAGAAAAAGGGGGAGACCCCTGACGAGTTACTGACCCGGTTATTAAGGGAAAATTCGGCGAGGGGAATGAATGAGACCCAATTATATTGACAGTCAGAGATCAAACACCTTAACCCCTTCCCGCTCCTTGACGTACTATTACGTCATGGCAGCTGTATCGTTCGCGCTCCATGCCGTAATAGTACGTCTCGGGAGTAACGGCCGTTTCGGCCGTCCTCCCGACACATACAGGAGCTGTGACGCTGCTGTCTTGTTCAGCAGCTGTCACAGCTCCTACAGCGGGGACCGATCGCTGTGTCCCCGCTGATTAACCCCTTAAAAGCCGCGTTCTATAGAGATCGCGGCTTTTTAGGGGTTAAGCTGCCATCGCCGGCCTGCTACGCGATAGCGGCCGGCGATGGTGACTATGGCAACCGGACACCAAACAATGGCGTCCGGCTATGCCATAGACGGAAGCCTAGTGGGTCCTGACAACGTCAGGACCCACTATGCTTGCTGTCAGTGAGTAGCTGACAGTTCTAATACACTGCACTACGCATGTAGTGCAGTGTATTAGAATAGCGATCAGAGCCTTCTGCCCTCATGTCCCCTAGTGGGACAAAGTAATAAAGTGAAAAAAAAGTTAAAAAAAGATGTGTAAAAATTAGAAAATAAAAGATTTAAAAGTAATAAAAGTAAAAATCCCACCTTTTCCCTTATCAGTCCTTTATTATTAATAAAAATATATAAACAAACAAATAAACTATACATAATTGGTATCGCCGCGTCCGTAACGGCCTGAACTACAAAATTATTTCATTATTTATCCCGCACTGTGAACGCCGTAAAATAAAATAATAATAAACCGAACCACAATCACAATTCTTTGGTCACTTCACCTCCCAAAAAATGGAATAAAAAGAGATCAAAAAGTCGCATGTACCTAAAAATGGTACTGATCAAAACTACAGTTCGTTACGCAAAAAATAAGTACTCGCACGGCTTTATTGATTGAAAAATAAAAACGTTATGGCTCTTAGAATAAGGTAACACAAAAAGTGAATGATTGTTTACAAAACGTATTTTATTGTGCAAACGCCATAAGACATAAAAAAAAACTATAAACATCTGGTATCGCCGTAATCGTATCGCCCCGCAGAATAAAGTGAATATGTCATTTATAGCGCACGGTGAACGCTGTAAAAAAAAAACGAAAAAAAAACAATAGTAGAATTGCTGTTTTTTAGTCACCACGCCACCTAAAAATAGAATAAAAACTGATCAAAAAGCCGCATGCACCCCAAGAAAACTACAATGGATTCCTCAAGGGGTCTAGTTTCCAAATTAGGGTCACTTTTGGGGGGTTCCCAATGTTTTGGCACCACAAGACCTCTTCAAACCGGACATGGTGCCTAATAAAAAAGAGGCCTCAAAATCCACTAGGTGCTCCTTTGCTTCGGAGGCCGGCGCTTCAGTCCATTACCGCCCAAGGGCCACATGTGGGATATTTCTCTAAACTGCAGAATCTGGGCAATACGTATTAAGTTGCGTTTCTGTGATAAATCCTTTTGTGTTCTAAAAAAAATGGTATAAAGAGGATTTTCTGACAAAAAAAAAATGTAAATTTCACCTCTACTTTGCTCTAAATTTTTGTGAAACACCTAAAGGGTTCATAAACTTTCTACATGCTGTTGTGAATACTTTGAGGGGTCTAGTTTCTAAAATGGGGTATTTGATAGGGGTTTCTAATATATGGGCCCCTCAAAGCAACTTCAGAACTGAACTGGAACCTAAAAAAATAAATAAATGAGGCAATACTTCGCTTCTTACATTATACTGATAATGAGCCGTGCCCACCCCGATATTACCCCAGTTTTGACCGTTTGTCTAAACGGAGACCCCTATTAGACCGTTCCAGTGCCCGGTTTTCCCAAGCATACACCCCCGAGAAGTGTATTTCTATTGATGAGTCCCTGGTACATTTTAAAGGGAGGGTTCAATTCCGCGAGTACCTGCCGGGTAAGAGGGCAAGGTATGGCGTGAAGATGTATAAGCTGTGCGAGAGTGCATCAGGGTATACCTACAGGTTTAGGATATATGAAGGAAAGGCCACCCCCAAACCAGACTGCATCCTGGACTACAATAGGTACATGGGAGTGATGGACTTGTAAGATCAAGCCCTGAAGCCCTACAGCGCCATGCGGTGTGGTATAAGAAGCTGGCCGGGAACATCATATAGATGGCTTTGTACAATGCGTACGTGCTACGTCGATGTGCAGGCCAGACGGGAACTTTCCTGGAATTTCAAGAGGTGATTATCAAGAACCTAATCTTTAGGGACCAAGAAGGGGGGGCACCCAGTACTTCTGGAAGCGAGCCCACACGCATCGTACCAGGGCAACACTTTCCAGGGGAAGTTCCCCAAACTGGCAAGAAGGGAAAAAGTCAAAAGAGGTGCAAAGTCTGCTATAAGAGGGGGATAAGGGAGGACACAATATATCAATGTGACACGTGTCCCGAATAACCAGAGCTCTGTATGAAAGTGTTTTAAAATTTATCATACATCCCTTGGTTTATAATTTACCCCAATTTTACTTACCCTGATGCACTCCGCACAGCTTATCCCCCCTCATCTTTCCCCTCTGAGCCCTGCTGTGTGTCCAGGCAGCTGATAACAGCCACATGTAGGGTATTGCCATACCCGGGAGAACCCACATTACAGTTTATGGGGTGTAGGTCTCCGGTCAAAATGGTCACTACACCTCTAGATGAATGCCTTAAGGGTGTAGTTTTTAAAACGGGGTCACTTCTTGCGGGTTTCAACTGTACTGGTACCTCAGGGGCTTCTGCATACATGACTTCGCACTAGAAAATCCCGAGTAGGCCAAATGGTGGTCCTTTCCTTCTGAGCCCTCCCATGGGCCCAAACGGCAGTTTATCACAACAAATGGGGTATTGCGGCACTCAGAACAAATTGCGCAACAGAATTGGGTATTTTGTTTCTTGTGAAAATAAGAAATTTTCAGCCAAAACTACATATTATTTGACAAAAATAATTTTGTTTTCATTCCCAGCCCAATTCAAATAAGTTCTGTGAAGAAACTATGGGGTCTAAATGGTCACATTACCCATAAATGAATTCCTTGAGGGGTGTAGTTTCCAAAATGGGGTCACTTCTGGTGGGTTTCCATTGCTTTGATACCTCTGGGGCTCTGCAAATGTGACATGGCACCCGAAAACCAATCCAACAAAATCTGTACTCCAAAGAACACACAGCGCTCCTTCCCTTCTGAGGCCTCCCATGGGCCCAAACGGCAGTTTATCACCACAAATGGGGTATTGCCGCACTCAGGACAAATTGGGCAACAAAATTGAGTATTTTATTTCTTGTGAAAATAAGAATTTTTGAGCTAAAATGACATATTATTGGAAAAAATATATTTTTTTTAAATTCCCAGCCCAATTCAAATAAGTTCTGTGAAGAAACTATGGGGTCTAAATGCTCACATTATCCATAAATGAATTCCTTGAGGGGTGTAGTTTCCAAAATGGGGTCACTTCTGGTGGGTTTCCATTGCTTTGATACCTCTGGGGCTCTGCAAATGCGACATGGCACACGAAAACCAAACCAGCAAAATCTGTACTCCAAAGAACACACAGCGCTCCTTCCCTTCTGAGGCCTCCCATGGGCCCAAACGGCAGTTTATTGCCACAAATGGGGTATTGATGCACTCAGGAGAAATTGGGCAACAAAATTGAGTATTTTGTTCCCTGTGAAAATAAGAAATTTTGGTAAAAAATTACATCTTATTGGAAAAAATGTCATTTTTTTAATGTCACAGCCCAATTGAAATAAGTGCTGTGAAAAAACTGTGCGGTCAAAATGCTAACAACAACCATAAATGAATTCCTTGAGGGGTGTAGTTTCCAAAATGGGGTCACTTTTGGTGGGTTTCCATTGCTTTGATACCTCTGAGGCTCTGCAAATGCGACATGGCACCCGAAAACCAATCCAACAAAATCTGGACTCCAACAAACATATAGCGCTCCTTTCCTTCTGAGCCCTCCCATGGGCCCAAACGGCAGTTTATCACCACAAATGGGGTACTGCCACACTAAGGACAAATTGGGCAACAAAATGGGGTATTTTGTTCCCTGTGAAAATAAGAAATTTTGATCACAAATGACATTTTATTGGAAAAAATGACATTTTTTTCATTTCAGAGCCCAATTCAAATACGTGCTGTGAAAAAAATGTGCGGTCAAAATGGTAACAACAACCCTAAATGAATTCCTTGAGGGGTGTAGTTTACAAAATGGGGTCACTATTGGGGGATTCCTACTGTTTTGACACCTCAACACCTCTTCAAACCTGGCATGCTGCCTAAAATATATTCTAATAAAAAAGAGGACTCAAAATGCACTAGGTGCTTCTTTGCTTCTAGGGCTTGTCTTTTAGTCCACGAGCGCAGTAGGGCCACATGTGGGACATTTCTAAAAACTGCAGAATCTGGAAAATACATATTTAGTAGTGTTTCTCTGGTAAAACCTTCTGTGTTACAGAAAAAAAAATGAATAAAATTGAAATTCAGCAAGAAAAATGAAATTTGCAAATTTCACCTCCACTTTGCTTTAATTCCTGTGAAATGCCTGAAGGGTTAAAAAACTTTATAACTGCTGTTTTGAATACTTTGAGGGGTCTAGTTTTTAAAATGGGGTGTTTTATCAGGGTTTCTAATACATAGGCCCCACAAAGCCACTTCAGAACTCAAGAGGTACCTTAAAAAAAAGGCTTTTGAAATTTTCTTAAAAATATGAGAAATTGCTGTTTATGTTCTAAGCCTTGTAACGTCCAAGAAAAATAAAAGAATGTTCAAAAAACGATGCCAATCTAAAGTAGACATATGGGAAATGTGAACTAGTAACTATTTTGGGTGGTATAACCGTCTGTTTTAGAAGCAGATGCATTTAAATTCTGAAAAATGCAATTTTTTCAAAATTTTCTCTAAATTTTGCAATTTTTCACCAATAAACACTGAATATATCGACCAAATTTTACCACGAACATGACGCCCAATGTGTCACGAGAAAACAATCTCAGAATCGCTTGGGTAGGTTTAAGCATTCCGACGTTATTACCACATAAAGTGAAATATGTCAGATTTGAAAAATGGGCTCTGAGCCTTAAGGCCAAAACTAGGCTGCGTCCTTAAGGGGTTAAATATTGTTCTAGAGACTGATTAGTCCTCTCGGTTTGGCCATTAGTTTCAGGATGAAAGGCAGAGGAGAAGGACAGATCAATCTCCAACTTTTTACAGAAGGCTCTCCAAAACAAAGAAACAAATTGTACCCCTCTGTCAGAAACAATATTGACAGGGACCCCATGGAGACGCAGGATGTGTTTGACAAACAAGGTAGCTAACGTCTTAGCATTGGGTAGTTTTTTGAGGGGCACAAAGTGGCACATCTTACTGAAGCGGTCTACTACAACCCACACTTGCCTTGAGATGGAGGCAAATCGGTGATAAAATCCAATGAGATATGGGTCCAAGGTCTCTGGGGAATGGGCAAAGAACGTAGTAAGCCCGCTGGTCAGGACCTGGGAGTCTTGGACCTAGCACAAACCTCACAAGCGGCGACGTAGGCCTTAACGTCTTTAGGCAAACCAGGCTACCAATAGTTTCTGGCAATGAGGTGCTTGGTACCCAGGATGCCTGGATGACCAGATAGTGCAGAGTCATGATTTTCCCTAAGTACCCTTAGCTGGAATTGCAGGGGAACAAACAGCTTGTTCTCAGGAAGGTTCCCGGGAGCTGAACCTTGATCAGCAGCAATTTCAGAGACTAAATCAGAATCAATAGAGGAAATGATTATACCTGGAGGCAAAATACAAGCAGGATCTTCCTCCGAAGGAGGGCTGGCCATGAAGCTAGGCGACAGTGCATCAGCCTTAATATTTTTAGACCCAGCCCTATAGGTAACCAAAAAATTGAATCTGGTAAAAAATAACGCCCATCGCGCTTGTCTCGGGTTTTGCCTCTGGGCCGATTCTAGGAAAACCAGATTCTTGTGGTCGGTAAGGACCGTTACCTGGTGCCTAGCCCCCTCCAGGAAGTGGCGCCACTCTTCAAATGCCCATTTAATGGCTAAGAGTTCGCGGTTGCCAATATCATAGTTACTCTCAGTGTGTGAAAACTTCCTGGAGAAGTAGGCACAGGGATGGAGATCGGTGAGGGACCTGGTACCCTGGGACAAGACAGCCCCCACTCCCACCTCGGACGCGTCAACCTCCACGATAAATGGCTCCATTTGGTTGGGCTGAACCAACACCGGGGCCGAGATAAAACACTTCTTAAGGGCCTCAAAAGCCTGGACAGCCTCAGGAGGCCAGTGGAGGAGATCAGCACCCTTGCGAGTGAGGTCCGTAAGAGGCTTAGCGATGACCGAGAAGTTAGCAATAAATCTCCTGTAATAATTAGCGAACCCCAAGAAGCACTGTAACGCCTTCAGGGAGGCAGGTTGGACCCATTCCGCCACAGCCTGGACCTTGGCGGGGTCCATGCGGAATTCATGAGGAGTGAGGATTTGACCCAAAAATGGTATCTCCTGCACCCCAAACACACATTTTTCGGTCTTCGCAAACAGTTTGTTTTCCCGAAGGACCTGGAGCACCTTCCTGACATGCTCAATGTGGGAGGACCAGTCCTTGGAAAACACAAGTATGTCATCAAGGTACACTACAAGAAATACCCCCAGGTAATCTCTTAAAATCTCATTTATGAAATTCTGGAAAACCGCGGGAGCATTACACAACCCAAAGGGCATGACGAGGTATTCGAAATGACCTTCGGGCGTGTTAAACGCAGTCTTCCACTCATCCCCCTCTTTGATGCGGATAAGGTTATACGCCCCCCGTAGATCAAACTTAGAGAACCATTGGGCCCCCTGAACCTGATTAAAGAGATCAGGAATCAAAGGAAGGGTATACTGGTTCCTTACAGTGACCTTATTCAAGTTACGGTAGTAAATGCATGGCCTAAGACCACCATCCTTCTTCCCTACGAAGAAGAAGCCAGCACCTACCGGAGAAGTAGAGGGGCGAATGAAACCCTTGGCCAGTCATTCCTGGATATACTCTCTCATGGCTTCACGTTCGGGACAAGAGAGATTAAATATCCTACCCTTAGGGAGCTTAGCTCCTGGTACCAAATCGATAGCGCAATCGTATTCTCTATGAGGAGGTAACACTTCGGAGGCCTCCTTAGAGAAAACATCAGTGAAGTCCTGAACAAACTCAGGTAGCGTGTTCACCTCCTCAGGGGGAGAAATAGAATTAACAGAAAAACATGACGTCAAGCATTCATTACCCCATTTGGTAAGATCCCCAGTATTTCAGTCAAACGTGGCATTATGCAACTGCAACCAGGGAAGGCCTAAAACCAAATCGGACGATAATCCCTGCATCAACAGTACAGAGCACTGCTCCAAATGCATGGAGCCAACAAGGAGTTCAAAAACAGGGGTATGATGTGTAAAATAACCATTAGCAAGAGGAGTGGAGTCGATACCCACTACCGGGACAGGTTTAGGCAAATCAATCAAAGGCATAGCTAGAGACATAGCAAATTCCACAGACATGATATTAGCAGACGTCCCTGAATCCACGAAGGCACTGCCGGTAGCAGACCTACCACCAAAAGAGACCTGAAAGGGAAGCAAGATTTTATTACGTTTCATATTTACGGGAAATACCTGTGCGCCCAAGTGACCTCCCCGATGATCACTTAGGCGCGGACGTTTTCCGGCTGCTTATTCTTACGCCTAGGACAGGTGTTCACTTGATGCTTGTCATCCCCACAATAGAAGCAGAGACCATTCTTCCTGCGGAACTCTCTACGTTGTTGGGGGGACACGGAGGCCCCGAGTTGCATAGGTACCTCCGAGTCTTCCGTGGAAGAACGAAGCAACGGAACCTCGGGAGGCATCATGGGGGTGTCAGAGGGGAAAACACATAAACGTTCACGTTGTCGTTCCCTAAGACGTCGGTCTAGTCTTACCGCTAAAGCCATAACCTGGTCTAGGGAGTCAGAAGAGGGATAGCTAACTAGCAGGTCTTTCAGGGCATTCGACAGACCCAACCTAAACTGGCACCTTAAGGCAGGGTCATTCCACCGAGAAGCTACGCACCACTTCCTAAAGTCAGAGCAATACTCCTCAACAGGTCTCTTACCCTGACGTAAGGTCACCAGCTGACTCTCGGCAAAAGCAGTCTTGTCAGTCTCGTCATAGATGAGTCCGAGAGCAGAACAGAAAAGATCAACGGAGGAAAGTTCAGGGGCGTCAGGAGCCAAGGAGAAGGCCCATTCTTGGGGCCCTTCCTGGAGCCGGGACATAATTATACCCACCCGCTGGCTCTCAGAACCTGAGGAGTGGGGCTTTAAACGGAAATAGAGCCTACAACTCTCCCGAAAGGAGAGAAAAGTCTTCCGGTCCCCTGAGAACCGGTCAGGCAACTTGAGGTGGGGTTCAAGAGGTGAGGTGAGGGGCACTACCATGGTAGCATCAGGCTGGTTGACCCTCTGAGCCAGGGCCTGGACCTGTAGGGAGAGACCCTACATTTGCTGAACCAGGGTCTCAAGGGGGTCCATAGTGGTGTGAGGGACCAGGGTAGAGTAGGTATATGGCTTGTGATTATATAATGACAGGGATAGGGAAACAGACAAGTGAGCCCTAATCTACCCGCCACTCAGTCCCTGCCTACTTGCAATGACCCGCCCTAGGCGACGGGGTACAACTGGGCGACGGTCCCTACACTCAGTAAGTGCACGACAGACAACCAGACAAGGAAACACAGAACAAAGGGAAACGGGGCAGTTGCCCACGGCAACACCGGGAGCAACAAGAGTAGTAAACGAGCCGAGTCAAACCAGGAGTGTACGAGGTACCAAACGCAGAGCAGGAGAGTAGTGAACAAGTCGAGTCAAACCAGGAGTGTACGTGGTACCAAACGTAGAGCAGAAGAGTAGTCAATAAGCCAGGGTCAATACGAAGCAGGGACAAGTAGTTCAAGAAGCTGCAGCAGGGCCAGGAAACCAACAGAGAAGAATCACAAGCAAGGAGGAACAGGAAAGGCAGGTATAAATGGACAGAGGGCGGGAGCTAGCTCCGTCTGGCCAGGCTGTGATAGGCTCTCCCACTCCAAAGCCTGCCATCCTGAGTGGTGGAAGATGGAGTCAGTCTCACAGACATAGAAGCAGGTGCAGACTGATTACCTATGGGCGTGGATACAGAAGCTGTGCCTGGCAGATCCTTAACAGTACGATTGCGCAATCGATTTGGTACCAGGAGCTAAGCTCCCCAAAGGTAGGATATTTAATCTCTCTTGTCCCGAACGTGAAGCCAAGAGAGAATATATCCAGGAAAGCCTGGCTAAGGGTTACATTCGTCCCTCTACTTCTCCGGTAGGTGCTGGCTTCTTCGTAGGGAAGAAGGGTGGTGGCCTTAGGCCATGCATCGATTACCGAAACTTGAATAAGGTCACTGTAAGAAACCAATATCCCCTTCCTCTGATTCCTGATCTCTTCAAATAGGTTCGGGGGCCCAATGGTTCTCTAAGTGTGATCCTCGGGGGGCTTACAACCTTATCCGAATCAGAGAAGGGGATGAGTGGAAGACTGCGTTTAACACGCCCGAAGGTCATTTCGAATACCTCGTCATGTCCTTTGGGTTGTGTAATGCTCTCGCTGTCTTCCAGAATTTCATAAATGAGATTTTAAGAGACTACCTGGGGGTATTTCTTGTAGTGTACCTTGATGATATACTTGTGTTTTCCAAGGACTGGTCCTTCCACATTGAGCATGTCAGGAAGGTGCTCCAGGCCGTTCGGGAAAACAAACTCTTTGCTAAAACCGAAAAATGTGTGTTTGGGGTGCAGGAGATACCATTTTTGGGTCAAATCCTCACTCCTAACGAATTACGCATGCACCCTGCCAAGGTTCAGGCTGTGGCTGAATGGGTCTGACCTGCCTCCCTGAAGGCTTTACAGTGCTTCCTGGGGTCTGCTAATTATTATAGGAGATTTATTGCTAACTTCTCGGTCATCGATAAGCCTCTTACGGACCTTACTCGCAAAGGTGCCGATCTCCTCCACTGGCCTCCGGAGGCGGTCCAGGCTTTTGAGGTCCTTAAGAGGTGCTTTATCTCTGCCCCAGTGCTGATTCAGCCTAACCAGATGGAGCCATTCATCGTGGAGGTTGACGCCTCAGAGGTGGGAGTGGGTGCTGTCTTGTTCCAGGGTGCTAGGTCTCTCACCCATCTCCGTCCCTGTGCCTACTTCTCCAGGAAGTTCTCCCCCACTGAGAGGAACTAAGACGTTAGCAACCGTGAACTCTTAGCCATTAAATGGGCATTTAAAGAGTGGCGCCACTTCCTGGAGGGGGCTAGGCACCAGGTAACGGTCCTTACCGACCACAAGAATCTTGCTTTTCTAGAATCTGCCCGGAGGTTAAACCCGAGACAAGCTCGATGGGCGTTGTTTTTTACTAGATTCAACTTTGTGGTCACCTATAGGGCTGGGTCTAAAAATATTAACGCTGATGAGCTTCATGGACAGCCTTCCTCCGGAGGAGGATCCTGCTTGTGTTTTGCCCCCAGGTATAATCATATCCTCTATTGATTCTGACTTAGTCTCCGAAATTGCGGCTGATCAAGGTTCAACTCCCGAAAACCTTCCTGAGAACAAGCTGTTTGTTCCTATGCAATTCCGGCTAAAGGTACTCAGGGAAAATCATGACTCTGCACTTTCTGGCCATCCAGGCATCCTGGGAACCAAGCACCTAATTTCCAGAACCTATTGGTGGCCTGGGTTGCTTAGAGACGTTAAGGCCTACGTCACCGCTTGTGAAATTTGTGCTAGGTCCAAGACTCCCAGGTCCCGACCAGCGGGCTTACTATGTTCTTTGCCCATTCCCCAGAGAACTTGGACCCATATCTCCATGGATTTTATCACCGATCTGCCTCCATCCCAAAGCAAGACGGGGGTGTGGGTTGTAGTAGACCGCTTCAGTAAGATGTGCCACTTTGTGCCCCTCAAGAAACTACCCAATGCCAAGAAGTTAGCTACCTTGTTTGTTAAACACATCCTGCGTCTCCATGGGTTTCCTGTAAATATTGTTTCTGACAGAGGGGTACAGTTTGTTTCATTGTTTTGGAGGGCTTTCTGTAAGACGTTGGAGATGGATCTGTCCTTCTCCTCGGCCTTCCATCCTGAAACTAATGGCCAAACCGAGAGGACTAATCAGTCTCTAGAACAATATTTAAGGTGTTTGATCTCTGACTGCCAAGATGATTGGGTCTCCTTCATTCCCCTCGCCGAATTTTCCCTCAATAACCGGGTCAGTAACTCGTCAGGGGTCTCCCCCTTTTTCTGAAATTTTGGATTTAATCCACGGTTCTCCTCCATTTCACCTGGTGGTTCCAACAATCCCGAGGTAGATGTCGTTCATCGGGAACTGTGCACAGTCTGGGCCCAGGTTCAGAAGAACCTTGAGGCGTCCCAGAGCATACAAAAGACTCAGGCAGATAAAAAACGTTCTCCTAACCCCTTGTTTGTGGTCGGGGATCTGGTGTGGCTGTCTTCAAATAATTTGCGCCTTAAAGTTCTGTCCAAAAAATGTGCTGCCCGGTATATAGGGCCGTACAAGGTCATTGAGGTCCTTAACCCTGTCTCCTTCCGGCTGGAGTTACCCCCGTCTTTTCAAATACACAACGTGTTCCATGCCTCCCTCCTGAAATGCTGCTCCCCGTCCTTGGCTACTTCGAGGAAACCTCCGGTCCCTGTTCTTACCCCTGAAGGGGTAGAATTCGAGGTGGCCAAAATTGTGGACAGCAAGATGGTCCAAGGCTCCCTCCAGTACCTGGTCCATTGGAGAGGATACGGGACTGAGGAGAGGACTTGGGTACCCGCCCGGGATGTTCACGCCGGGTTATTGCTCAGGAAGTTCCATCTTCGTTTCCCCAACAAGCCAGGTCCATCTATGAAGGGTCCAGTGGCCTCTCATAAAAGGGGGGGTACTGGAAGGATTTGCCTGACACAGCTTCCGCGTCGACGCCCGTGGTTAATCAGCCTGCATCTGTTCCTAGGTCTGCTAGAGTGACTCGATCTGCTACCACTCAGGCTGGTAGGCTGAGGAGTGGGAGAGCCTATCGCAGCCTGGCCAGACGGTTCTAACTCCCGCACTTGGTCCACTTATACCTTCATTTGCTGCTTGACCTTTGCCTGTGATTCTCTTGTTTACCACGTACACTCCTGGTTTGTCTCGGCTCGTCCACTACTCTGTTGCTCACATTCCTTGCTTTTGTGTTCCCTAGGCTTGTTTGTCTGTCGTGCACATATTGAGCGTAGGGACCGTCACCCAGTTGTACGCCGTCGCCTAGGACAGGCTGTGCAAGTAGGCAGGGACTGAGTGGTGAGTAGATTAGGGCTGACCTGTCTGTCTTCCCTATCCTGACATTACACCTTTTGAATGATATTATTGTAATTGAGTTTGTCAATAAACCTTAGAGGAGTATTTTGAGCATACGAGCATTGTCTGTGTGTTATTCCTCCTCTCTCTGTATATATCGGTATGAAATCTCCTGATTAGGATGCTGGATAAAGTTCCTGGCATCAGTGTCTGTTGGAACACTCGTCTAAATTTCAATCTAATGTATTTTGAGCCATTGACTTCCACAACAGTAATGGTGCCAAATCCCGGGAGATTGCTCGTCTGATAGCTGTCGCTGGACAGGTCGGTCTTTACATTTGTGAATTTAAAAAAACGCGGTAGGTAAGGAGCTTATTCTTACACCATTCACACATGCATTGCTTAAGCCTTGAAATGTAACTGTCATGATGTCACATCTTCTGGAGGGGGCACTTTATCCAGTAATGGTATCAAAGGATGAATCCAAAAAGGTATGATGAAACTTTTTGTGTGATGTGCGTACGTGATCTTGAGTTGTTGTTGAAGATGTGTAAATCTTGAATTTTTGATATGAAACACGAGAGAATTTTTGCTGGCAATTACATTGTTAACCAGAAAAAGTTATGAGAAATGATGACCTCCTCTTTGAAATGCGGTGACGTAGCGCATAGTTGAGAGGTTGTAACTTACATGTGAAGTTTTGGAAATGAAAGGATTGTAGCTTAGACAGTGAGAAAATAAAACTTGTGCTGCTCTGTTGTAGTGTGTCATTTGTTATTTAGTTGTTGTGTAAAATCGTTAAGGCTCAATAGTTATCCTGTTGCCTATTAGCTCTGAGATTGTGTCTAGGAGGTACTGACTGTCTATAGGTGACAGTAAAAGTTTAATATTTGTAGTAATATCCTGTAGTACCACAAGGGCTTCTATGGTTAAGTCCAGATATTGGAGAATCCAGTGCAATAAGAAAAACTTTGAATGTTGTTTTGAATAATCATTGATACACTTTTAGCACACTGCCATCTTGTAATACTGTGTTAAGGTCCTTAAAAAACATCAGTTGTATGCATTGTCAGACTGGCATAAGGTGAGAATCAGTACAGACTGATTTCTAGCATGCATTTGATAATCCGGCATAAGTGTAAAGGATCTGCCAGGCACAGCTTCGGGGTTAACTCCCATAATTAATCAGTCAGCACCTGAATCTACATCCCTGAGACTGACTCCAGCTTCCACCACTCAGGCTGGCAGGCTTAGGAGTGGGAGAGCCTATCGCAACCTGGCCAGACTCAGCTAGCTCCCGCCCTCGGTCTATTTAAGCCTGCCCTTCCTGTCCCTCGGTGCTTGTGATTCTTTTCGTGTGGTTTCCTGGCCCAGCTACAGCTCCTTCTATTTTGATCCTGCTTGTAATGGCAGGGGGTAGGGAGACTGACAAGTGAGCCCTAATCTACCCGCCACTCTGTCCCTGCCTACTTGCAACGACCCGCCCTAGGCGACGGGGTACAACTGGGCGGCGGTCCCTGCGCTCAGTAAGTGCACGACAAACACGACAAACATACAAGGAACACAAGCAAGGAAAAGGGGCCGTTGCCCACGGCAACACCGTGAGCAACCAGAGTGGTGAACGAGCCGAGTCAAGCCAGGAGTGTGCGAGGTACAAAACGAAAAGCAGAAGAGTAGTCGGTAAGCCAGGGTCGGTATGGAGCAGGATCAAAAATAGCAGGAGCTGTAGCTGGGCCAGGAACCACAAGGAAAGAAACAAAAGCAATAACAAGCACCGAGGGACAGGAAGTGCAGGCTTAAATAGACCGAGGGCGGGAGCTAGCTGAGTCTGGCCAGGTTACGATAGGCTCTCCCACTCCTAAGCCTGCCAGCCTGAATGGTGGAAGCAGGAGTCAGTCTCAGGGATGTATTCTCAGGTGCTGACTGATTAGTTCTGGGAGTTAACCCCGCTGTGCCTGGCAGATCCTTTACACTGCTCCATACAGACCCTGGCTTACTGACTACTCTTCTGCTCTTCGTTTGGTACCTCGCACACTCCTGGCTTGACTCGGCTCGTTCACCACTCTGGTTGCTCACGGTGTTGCCGTGGGCAACTGCCCCTTTCCCTTGCTTGTATTCCCTTGTATGTTTGTCGTGTTTGTCGTGCACTTACTGAGCGCAGGGACCGCCGCCCAGTTGTACCCCGTCGCCTAGGGCGGGTCGTTGCAAGTAGGCAGGGACAGAGTGGCGGGTAGACTAGGGCTCACTTGTCCGTTTCCCTACCCCCCGTCATTACATAATCACAAGCCCATACCTAGTCTACCCTGGTCCCTGACACCACTATGGACCCCCGTGAGACCCTGGCTCAGCAAATGCAGGGTCTCTCCCTACAGGTCCAGGCCCTGGCTCAGAGGGTCAACCAGCCTGATGCTACCTTGGTAGTTCCCCTCACCTCACCTCTTGAACCACACCTCAAGTTGCCCGACCGGTTCTCAGGGGACCGGAGGGCTTTTCTCTCCTTTCGGGAGAGTTGTAGGCTTTACTTTCGTTTAAAGCCTCATTCCTCAGGTTCTGAGAGCCAGCGGGTGGGTATAATTATGTCCCGGCTCCAGGAAGGGCCCCAAGAGTGGGCCTTCTCCTTGGCTCCTGACGCCCCTGAACTTTCCTCCGTTGATTGTTTCTTTTCTGCTCTCGGACTTATTTATGACGAGACTGACAGGACTGCCTTTGCCGAGAGTCAGCTGGTGACCTTACGTCAGGGTAAGAGACCTGTTGAGGAGTATTGTTCTGACTTTAAGAAGTGCTTTATCTCGGCCCCGGTGCTGGTTCAGCCCAACCAAATGAAGCCATTTATTGTGGAAGTTGACGCATCTGAGGTGGGAGTGGGGGCTGTCTTGTCCCAGGGTACCAGGTCCCTCACCCATCTCCGCCCCTGTGCCTACTTCTCCAGGAAGTTTTCGCCAACTGAGAGTAACTATGATATTGGCAACCGCGAACTCTTAGCCATTAAATGGGCATTTGAAGAGTGGCGCCACTTCCTGGAGGGGGCTAGGCACCAGGTAACGGTCCTTACCGACCACAAGAATCTGGTTTTCCTAGAATCTGCCCGGAGGCTAAACCCGAGACAAGCTCGATGGGCGTTATTTTTTACCAGATTCAATTTTTTGGTTACCTATAGGGCTGGGTCTAAAAATATTAAGGCTGATGCACTGTCGCCTAGCTTCATGGCCAGCCCTCCTTCGGAGGAAGATCCTGCTTGTATTTTGCCTCCAGGTATAATCATTTTCTCTATTGATTCTGATTTAGTCTCTGAAATTGCTGCTGATCAAGGTTCAGCTCCCGGGAACCTTCCTGAGAACAAGCTGTTTGTTCCCCTGCAATTCCGGCTAAGGGTACTTAGGGAAAATCATGACTCCGCACTATCTGGTCATCCAGGCATCCTGGGTACCAAACACCTCATTACTAGAAACTATTGGTGGCCTGGGTTGCCTAAAGACGTTAAGGCCTACGTCGCCGCTTGTGAGGTTTGTGCTAGGTCCAAGACTCCCAGGTCCCGACCAGCGGGCTTACTGCGTTCGTTGCCCATTCCCCAGAGACCTTGGACACATATCAACATGGATTTTATCACCGATTTGCCTCCATCCCAAGGCAAGTCGGTGGTGTGGGTGGTAGTAGACCGCTTCAGTAAGATGTGCCACTTTGTGCCCCTCAAGAAACTACCCAACGCCAAGACGTTGGCTACCTTGTTTGCCAAACACATCCTGTGTCTCCATGGGGTCCCTGTCAATATTGTTTCGGACAGAGGGGTACAATTTGTTTCATTGTTTTGGAGAGCCTTCTGTATGAAGTTGGAGATTGATCTGTCCTTCTCCTCTGCCTTCCATCCTGAAACCAATGGCCAAACTGAGAGGACTAATCAATCTCTAGAACAATATTTAAGGTGTTTTGTCTCTGACTGTCAATATGATTGGGTCTCATTCATTCCCCTCGCCGAATTTTCCCTTAATAACCGGGTCAGTAACTCGTCAGGGGTCTCCCCCTTTTTCTGTAATTTTGGGTTTAATCCACGGTTTTCCTCCGTTTCACCTGGTAGTTCCAACAATCCCGAGGTAGAGGTCGTTCATCGGGAACTGTGCACAGTCTGGGCCCAGGTTCAGAAGAACCTAGAGGCGTCCCAGAGCATACAAAAAACTCAGGCTGATAGAAAACGTTCTGCTAACCCCCTGTTTATGGTCGGGGATCTGGTGTGGTTGTCGTCTAGGAACTTGCGTCTCAAGGTTCCGTCCAAGAAGTTTGCTCCCCGGTTTATTGGGCCGTATAAGGTCATTGAGGTCCTCAATCCTGTCTCCTTCCGGCTGGAGTTACCCCCGTCTTTTCGTATACACGACGTGTTTCATGCCTCCCTCCTTAAACGCTGCTCCCCGTCCTTGGCTCCCTCGAGGAGACCTCCTGTTCCCGTCCTCACCCCTGAGGGGGTGGAATTCGAGGTGGCCAAGATTGTGGACAGCAAGATGATCCAAGGCTCCCTCCAGTACCTGGTCCATTGGAGAGGATACGAGCCCGAGGAGAGGACTTGGGTACATCGCTATTTTGCTGTGACCGGCCGTTTCCTATTGTGAATAAAGACTACAAATCCCATGATTCAAAGCGCCGATGTTTCCCTCCCCTAGTAGTTTCTCTCCACTGCAGATCCTGTGTGTCTCTCTCCGCTGTGCCCCTGTGTCTCCCCGCTCTGCCCCTGTCACTCCCCGCTCTGCCACTGTGTCATTCTTCCCCTGTGTCTATGTGCTCTGCCTCTGATTCTCTCCCTGTGTTCAGCGCCGCGGCATACAACAGCGCTGAACATGGGGAGAGCATGCCAGTGTGTCTCCCCGCTCTGCCACTGTGTCTCTCCGCTCTGTCACTGTGTCTCTCCGCTCTGCCCCTGTTTCTCCCCACTCTACCACTGCGTCTCCCCACTCTGACGCTGTGTGTATCTGCTCTGCCCCTGAGTCTCTCCCTGTGTTCAGCACCACAGTATAAAACAGCACTGAACATGGGGAGAGCATGCCAGTGTGTCTCCACGTTCTGTCACTGTCTCTCCCCACTCTGCCCCTGTCTCTCCCCGCTCTGTCATTGAGTCTCCCCGCTCTGCTGCTGTGTCTATGCAGAGCGTCCCTGAGTATCCCTGTGTTCAGCGCCGCAGCATACAGCAACGCTGAACGCGGGGAGAGCATGCCAGTGTGTCGCTCTGCCCCTTTGTCTATCCTCTATGCACCTGCGTCTCCCTGCTCTAGCACTGTGTGTATCCGCTCTGCCCCTAAGTCTCTCCCTGACTTCAGCGCCGCAGCATACAACGGCGCTGAACACGGGGAGAGCATGCCAGAGTTCAAGGTCCGCCGGCATGGGTTCTGGAGGTTGCTGAACCCTGGAATAGAGCATGCATGTTGGACACGGAGTGTGTATTGTAATGTCTATGGCCACGGCCCGTCGTTCTGACTTACCCTCTGACAGCCATGGACATGTGAGTTCTCGGCGCCATCTCCTCCTGGGAGATGCCGGCACTGACTTCCTGGTTCAGAGAATGTCTCCCGCAGGGCGCACGCGGCCGTGCGTGCACAGCCTTAAAGGGCCCATGCGCGCACAATTGCAGGAGATCTGCAATCAGTCCAGAATGCTGGACTATAAAAAAAGGCTCTGCCCTCTTGATCATTGCCTGAGCGTTGTTGTGTACCTAAAGTTAGTCTTGCAAATGGTCTTGTGTCTAGTGTTTTCCTGTTCCCAGTGTTACCCGTTCCTGCTGCCTGTACCCTGTATCCCGTGCTACCATGCCTCTGTGCCATCTAGAGTTGAAGTCGAGTTGTGTCTTCTGCTGCATCTACTGTGTCACACCCCGCTGGGTGTCTGTCTGCTGCCGAAACCTCATCTTCAGCCTGAATCACCACTACTATCTACATTGCCTCAGGTACCCTTTCTGGACTATAGACTTTGTATTGTACCTGTTTGGCCAGCTGCTATCCCGCTACGCGGTACGGCCCAGTGGATCCACACCCCGAGCCGTGACATGTATCAACCACGCATGCTCTGAATAGGAGTAAGAGAAAAAATGGTACATCCCCTTAACACAGTGTACAGTTACGTCATGTATGACGTGACTGTACACTCAGACTGACAGAAAATGGAAGTTAGAGCTCATGGACGGGCTGAGGCAGAAGTTAGGATTTCGGGTTAGCGAGGCATCACGTGATAGAAGATGAGATACGCCGCTAGGAACATCTTTTCAAATGCAAGTACATTGCAAAAAGATTTGGTTTGACATGTTTAGTTTAACAGGATTGGATTAATTGGTTCCGGAAAACCTCTTTACTACACCGCGTTCCAAATTATTATGCAAATGTTATTTTTCGCAGATTTTCCTAAATAGTCGATGCAAATGACAGTCAGTATAATCTTCAAGCCATCAACCGCTGGAGTATAATGCGAATTTTAGTGAACAAATCTCCTAGAAGTAAAAAACTCAAAATGCACAGTTTCAAATTATTATGCACAACAGAGATCAAAACATTTTAAAGGTTGTAAAGAGAACTAAAATGGTAATTTGTTGAATTTGCAGCATCAGGAGGTAATTTTTACAGAAATCAAAAGCTCTTTCAATCAAAAAAAACATAACAAAAATAAGTTACATGTTAACATAGGACCCCTTCTTTGATATCACCTTCACAATTCTTGCATCCATTGAATTTGTGAGTATTTGGACAGTTTCTGCTTGAATATCTTTGCAGGATGTCAGAATAGCCTCCCAGAGCTTCTGTTTTAATGTGAACTGCCTCCCACCCTCATAGATATTTTGCTTGAGGATGCTCCAAAGGTTCTCAATAGGGTTGAGGTTGTCAGGGATCATTACCATGTATATTGTTTGAAAAATATTATCCTTACATATATATATATATATATAGTCAGTATATTACACAAAGAGATTGGATTCATGGAGCACAAAGAGTCTGCATAACACGCCTATGGAAGACACCGCCCCCTGGAATGCAAAGAGGAGTGTGCAGAAGAATGTACAGGAAAACTTACAACAGAGGAGCCAATGGGACTTAAGCAAGTCCCACATCTCGAGGGAGGGGCATGTGTCTCCTCTGTCTGTTTCTTTGTTCTGAATAAAATTCAGTTCTCCTCTTTTCTGATGAAGGGAAAGTGTGTAGCGAACATTTCTGACTCGTTCACTTCTTTCCAGGCATGCCTTCAGCTTTCAATTTACAGAGGTGGTTATTCGGTGTGAAATGACGGGGAGAAAGGAGCTTCCCTGATATACGGACCTGACAAGGTCAGGGGAACATGGGGGCCACACCATGAGTTTCTTTCCTTTTATGCCCATAGCAGCCAATGACACAGAGGTATTCATTGCAGCATGAGTTGGTGCATTGTCATGCATGAAGATAATTTTGCTACGGAAGGCACGGTTCTTCTTTTTGTACCACGGAAGAAAGTGGTCAGTCATAAACTCTACGTACTTTGCAGAAGTCATTTTCACACCGTTAGGGACCCTAAAGGGGCCTACCAGCTCTCTCCCCATGATTCCAGGCCAAAACATGACTCCGCCACCTCCTTGCTGACGTCGCAGCCTTGTTGGGACATGATGGCCATTCACCAACCATCCACTACTCCATCCATCTGGACTATCCAGGGTTGCACGGCACTCATCAGTAAACAACACGGTTTTAAGATTAGTCTTCATGTATTTCTGAGCCCACTGCAACGGTTTCTGCTTGTGAGCAGTGTTTAGGGGTGGCCGAATAATAGCTTTATGCACACTTGCAAACCTCTGGAGGATCCTACACCTTGAGGTTCACGGGACTCCAGAGGCACCAGCGGCTTCAAATACCTGTTTGCTGCTTTGCAATGGCATTTTAACAGCTGCTCTCCTAATCCTATTAATTTGTCTGGCAGAAACCTTCGTCATTATGCCTTTATCTGAACGAACCCGTCTGTGCTCTGAATCAGCCACAAATCTTTTCACAGTACGATGATCACGCTTACGTTTTTTTGAAATATCCAATGTTTTCATACCTTGTCCAAGGTATTGCACTATTTCACGCTTTTTGGCAGCAGAGATATCCTTTTTCTTTCCCATATTGCTTGAAACCTGTGGCCTGCTTAATAATGTGGAACGTCCTTCTTAAGTAGTTTTCCTTTGATTGGGCACACCAGGCAAACTAATAATCACAGGTGTCTGAGATTGATTACAATGATCCAAAGAGCCCTAAGACACAATACCTTCCATGAGTTTAATTGAAAAACTAATAATTAAATGTTTATGACACTTAAATCCAATGTGCATAATAATTTGGAACGCGGTGTAAATGATTACAGGTGGTTACAAGTAAGTTGGTATGAGAGAGAATAATTGGAATTCAGGTGTAAATTTTGATAGGAAGAGGGCAGAAAACTGAACAGCCAGGTGCACTGCAGTGACTAATGTGGGTGAGAACGGGGGGAGTGTAATGAGAACGGGTGTAATGTGACATCTGTGTGATGTGTGCGACATGTGTGTTATGTAACATGTGTGAAGTTTGAAACTAGTTGCCACATTATAGCAGATCTATATTGTATGCTCTTATTTTTAACAGCAGTACTGTCTAAAAATTTTAGTGTCTTGTGTATGGGATTAAATAATGAGTCATAAATGTAATCGGTTCCTCTTCTCTGTGTAAAAGAATGTTTCTTATCTCTGTGCATGCACTGTTGTCCGTAAGTACACAGAGTGAGTAAAATATTACAGCAAGCTGAATTTGTCTGCATAAAAGATAAAAGTTACGTTACATATTCATGTGTTATGATATGATAAGATTTAATGTTGTAATGTTTTGTAGTTAATTCAAATGCTAGCTACAAGACTGAAGTCCCCAGCCAGAGATCTTGCGATGCTCTGGCTGGGGATTCAATTGTTGAAAGCCCTGATTTCACTGTCCTTCTATGGACAGTAATGTCAAGGGCTTCCCCAGGGCTCAGCGCTCAAAGTAGCACTGTGTGTGGGGAGTCCTCGGCCAGGATCAGTTTTTACCGGCCATTACAAGAATTGTTTCCTAAAAAACGGGCGGTAAAAACTGATCCATTGACTTCTATGGGAGCCGTCTGGCCGTGAATACGGCTAAAAATGGGACATGTCCTATTTTTTTGATGGCTAATATTCACGGGCCGTTAAAAAAATGGCCATGTGAATACACCCATAGAACTTTATTGTTCTGAAAATGGCCGTGTGACGTCACTGTCGTTTGAATGTAGCCTTAACAGAGTAACCCAGGTTTTAAGTTTTTCTGTGTAGATTGTTCCAGATCCTTCCAGAATGGTAAATATGACACTGGGTATGCTGTGCTCTAGTCTCCGCCCAATATGAGGTATTGTGTAACAGATCACTCCCCTCCAGCAAATCTGTACAGAAGGGGCGAGGTGACGTCCCTCACAGATGAGTCTTTACAGATTTAGATGGGAAGGAGGTGAAAATTGCCTCAACAGTGTTAATTTTATGCCAGATTTTAGTAAAGTAAATTTTGTTTCTTTTTGTATTAATTAGGTATTTACAGGACCTGATGGGGGTGGGATTTACAAGATGAATGTGTAAAAATAATACTCCCCCCTTTTGAAATAGTCTATCTATATGCAACATGGGTTTTCCATGTAAATTTGTAATGTAGAGATACTTAATCATATACAGTATATACAAGGCAGGATACACGATAGTCACGATGCACAAGGTAAATCATCCAGAAACCATTCCCACCTTCTTTTTCATCTCAAGGAGCGGAGCTGGAGGTGCTCGCTGATGCTTTTAACATGGCAAAAGGTAAGACGGCCAACATTTACACTGACTCTAGGTACGCTTATGGCATCGCCCACGATTATGTAGTAGGACCTTTGTTGGATCATCGGGTAAGCCAAATGAGTGTGCAAGAGATGACACACTTGGCAAGAAGAGTATGTGCAGCCAGGTATCAGCAAATTGGCTTGTCCCTGCATTCAATAATGCCACCACTAGGTTTGTAGCAGCCTGCATGATATGCGCCCATGGCATGTCATAGGTAAAACAGCAAAGGTACCTATAAAAAGTGCACCCTGGCCAGATTACCCGTTCCAGCGGCAGAACATAAAACTACCCGAGGTGGGTGTGTATGAAAATGTGTGCGTATGCGTAGAACTGTTCTCAGGCTGGCCTGAAGTTTTTCTTATACTGTATAAAGGTGTTTGTTTGAATTAGTTTAAAGGCCTGACATTGTTATTGTATGTACTTAGATGAACTTAGAAGAACTTTTATAAAGTATACAGATGTTATCACCAGATGAGCATGTATTTTAACAATTGATAAGGGTTGGGTCACCAGCAAGTGCCAAAAAACTTGAACTAAAAGACTTTAACATGATGAACTCCATCACTGAGATGCGGCAGGCACAGCCTGAGCCAATACAACACGTTTGTCATGAACTGACAGAAGTGTCACAATTCTAAGCAACCGTGCACACAAGCAACTTGCTGATGGAAGAGGATAGATGAACAGAGGGTTTTGTGGCAGTCATAATAAAACTCCACTAATCCACCTTACGAGGGAACTCACCACAGGCTCAAAGTATAAGGTGCTGTGTACAGCCCGGTGACACTAACAAAAGACAGTGACTGACAGATGACCAAACCAAGTCCTGCTGAGATCAGCAATCGTGAAGGTGAAGTAAAGGTCAAAGACCTGAGTGAACCAGTCAGCAACATCCAAGTATCCTACAGCAGAAGATAAATAAGTGACCAGGAGGCGGGTAATAATAAATCCCCATTGGACAACACCGTACAGTCTGACTCCATAATTGTGTGGGTTACTCTAAGGGTGACAGTCAGTGAAGAACAGAAGAGGATGAAAATGTACAGGACTTATCAATACACTGATGGGACCCTATACCCAAACCTGAGATTGGTGATGGCATTATATTATTAAGTTGTTAGGTTTATAATCATAATATATAATTTCTGTAATTTAATATGAGAAAAAGGAGGGTTTGTGATGGATAGTCCATTTGCTTATATTATCTGTATTAAATTACATTGTGAATTATCAAGCAGGAGGCTGAATTATACAGGGATATAGTTACATAGTTACATAGTTAGTACGGCTGAAAAAAGACACATGTCCATCAAGTTCAACCAAGGGACGGGAAAAGGGAAGGAAAAATTTCTACACATAGGAGCTAATATTTTTTTGTTCTAGGAAATTATCTAACCCTTTTTTAAAGCCATCTATTGTCCCTGCTGTGACCAGCTCCTGCGGTAGGCTATTCCATAGATTCACAGTTCTCACAGTAAAGAAGGCTTGTCGCCTCTGCAGCTTGAACCTTTTTTTCTCCAGACGGAGAGAGTGCCCCCTTGTTTTTTGAGGGGGTTTTACAAGGAACAGGATTTCACCATATTTTTTGTATGTGCCATTAATATATTTATATAAGTTAATCATGTCCCCCCTTAGTCGTCTTTTTTCAAGGCTAAATAGGTTTAATTCTTTCAATCTTTCCTCATAACTTAAACTCTCCATGCCGCTAATTAGCTTCGTTGCTCTTCTTTGTATTTTTTCCAACTCCAGGGCATCCTTTCTATGAACTGGAGCCCAGAACTGAACTGCATATTCTAGATGAGGCCTCACTAATGCTTTGTAAAGTGGCAATATTACATCCCTGTCCCGTGAGTCCATGCCTCTTTTAATACACGACAATATCCTGCTGGCCTTTGAAGCAGCTGATTGACACTGAATGCTGTTATTGAGTTTATGATTTACAAGTACACCCAGATCCTTCTCAACAAGTGAATCCGCCAGTGTAGCTCCCCCTAGGACATATGATGCATGCAGGTTGTTGGTACCCAGATGCATAACTTTACATTTATCTACATTAAACTTCATCTGCCAAGTGGACGCCCAAACACTTAGTTTGTTTAAATCTGCCTGCAATTCATGAACATCTTCCATAGACATAGTTCATATCCCACCTGCAAAAACTTTCTCCCCCTGTTTCAGGAGATATATGTGTATATATAAAGAGAGAAAAAAAGAGAGATTAATATCTTAAATCATAGGAAACTGTAGATATCATAGTCTCGATTGAGACCACGCGGTGTAAGGCATTGTAATTTATGACATTGTAACTCTTTTTTAGTATTTGGATTCTATTAACGCCTCTTTTTAACATGGGTACATGTTCAAGGACCTGGAATTTAAGTTGCAAAATATTTGTATTTGGGGATAGGTAGGTAGGGAAATGGTAGGGGATAGGTAACAACGAATTTTGAAAGCGTATGGTTGATTTGTGCTTGCCAATTCGATCACTCACAGTTTGGGCAGTTTCCCCTTCGTACCCAAGACCACAAGGACATTTTATGAGGTAGACGTCACATGTAAAAAAAAAAACTAACGGGGAAGGTTTTCCCTGTGTGTGGGGTGGTGTATCTTATCCCCTTTGAGTATATTTGAGCATTGCGCACAATGTAGGCATGGGAATGTTGCTCTTTTTGGAGTACCTCAAAAGAGTTGTCTGGGAACCCTCATCTTGGACTCCTTGTCTGCCTTCACTAATTTGTCCATGAGGTTTCTGGGTCTACGATTGAATGGCATGATCGGTACTTGGAACTCTTCTATAGAGAGATAGGCTTTGGAGAGGATGTTCCAGTGTCTCCTAATGATATTCTGTACCTTGTTGGCTACCAGATGGTATGTATGCACAAATGGTATCCTCTTGCCTATCGGGGGTCTAGTCTGTGGTCTTGGTTGTAGGTTGCGCTCTATAATCGTTTGGGGATAACCTCTTTCTAAGAATTTCTCTGCCATTTCTTCAAGTCTAATGTTTTGTGTGGGGGCATCATCTACAATCCTTCTCACCAGTGGCGTAACTACCGCCGTAGCAGTAGTAGCGGCTGCTACGGGGCCCGCGGCATGAGGGGGTCCGTGTCGCCCGCCGGCACGGGCCCCCACCATGGCCGGAGGCTCCGCTAGCAGCCGCTATGGCTGCTACAGCGGGACGCCACTGAACACTATGGCAGAGCAGGGAGGTATCTCCCCGCTCTGCCATTAAACAAAAGACATGTATCCCCTATCCACAGGACAGGGGATACATGTGTGATCGCTGGCAGCGATAGGGAGAACGGGGGACTGAAAGTCCCCTGAAGTTCTCCATCACAAACCTCGGACTTCCGGGGTCTGTGTCGGCAGCTCCGGAGAAATGAATGGAGCGCCGGTCACGCTTGTGCGCATGCGTGACCAGCGCTCCTTTCATTTTTAGTGAACTGCGCAGACGCTGGAAGTCAGAGGTTAGTCATGGAGAACTTGGGGGACTTTCAGTCCCCCGTTCTCCCTATCGCTGCCAGCGATCACACATGTATCCCCTATCCTGTGGATAGGGGATACATGTCTTTTATTAGGACACACTGTTTTTTTTTGGGAGGGGGGATGCTGTATGGCGTTCCCTACAGGGGGGGACGCTGTATGGCGTTGCCTACAGGGGGGGGCTGTATGGCATTCACTACAGGGGGGGACGCTGTATTGCGTTCCCTACAGGGGGGGCTGTATGGCGTTCACTACAAGGGGGGGACGCTGTATGGCGTTCCCTACAGGGGGGGGCTGTATGGCATTCCCTACAGGGGGGGCTGTATGGCGTTCCCTACAGACCCCCCCTGTAGGGAATGCCATACAGACTCCCTGTAGGTAACGCCATACAGTCCCCCCTGTAGATAACGCCAGACAGCCCCCTCTGTAGGGAATGCCATACAGCCCCCCTGTAGATAGCGCCATACAGCCCCCCTGTAGATAGCGCCATACAGTCCCCCCTGTAGATAGCGCCATACAGCCCCCGTGTAGATAGCGCCATACAGCCCCCCTGTAGATAGCGCCATACAGCCCCCCCTGTAGATAGCGCCATACAGCCCCCCCCCTGTAGGGAACGCCATACACTCCCCCCCTGTAGGGAACGCCATACACTCCCCCCCTGTAGGGAACGCCATACAGTCCCCCCTGTGGGGAACGCCATACACCCCCCTGTAGGGAACGCCATACACCCCCCTCCGTAGATAACGCCATACAGCCCCCATAGATAACGCCATACAGCCCCCTCTGTAGATAGCGCCATACAGCCCCCTCTGTAGATATCTACAAAGGGGGCTGTATGGCGTTATCTACAGGGGGCTGTATGGCGTTATCAAAAGGGGGGGTTTGTAAAAAGGCACTATCTACAAGGGGGGGGGTTGTGTGACACCCGGGGGAGGGGGGCCCCAGTCAAAAGTTTGCTATGGGGCCCAGTCTTTTCTAGTTACGCCCCTGCTTCTCACGCTCTCAAATTGAGAACGGGGGGAGTGACCTCTTGGTAGTCAGGGGATGGCAACTACTGAAATGTAGTAGACTGTTTCGGTCAGTCCCTTTCCTAAAAAGGTCTGAGGATAGGGAACCTCATGATGATTTCTGAATTTTTTTTATCTAAGAAGCTGATCGATTGTGGGTCCTGATAGAGTGTAAGCTAAACTTATGGATAAATGGAGTTTAGATATGCATGAAATATGTTGAGGGAGTCCAATGTGCCCCCCATATGCAAAATATGTAGTCTATGTGTCTTTTCCAAACTATGGAATGGTTGATGAAAAGAGTGTGTGTATACACATATGCCTCTTCTAAATCGGCCATATAGCAATTTGCATATGGGGGGCTACATTGGACCCCATCGCCGTACCCTGTTTCTGCAAGTAGAAGTCGTCCTGGAAAATGAAAAAATTAGATGTCAACACGAGTTTAAGTAAATCCATATAGAATGTAATCAGATCTGGTGCAACTTCTGCTGTTAAAAGTAGTTTACTAACCGCTAGAAGACCCTTCTCTTGTTTAATTGAGGTATATAAGCTGGTTATGTCCCAAGTTACCAGTAGTGATTGCTCTGGTAGAGAGTTGAGTGATCTAATGATTTGTTGGAATTCTGATGTATCTAACAAAAAGGATTTAGTTGTTTTCACAAGGGGTGTTAGTATTTTCACCAAAAAGATTTAAAGGGGCTACAGAATCTGGTCTGCTGATGCCACTATGGGTCAGCCTGGTGGGTTATCGAGTCTTTTATGTACCTTTGGTAGCACGTAGGAGACTGGGGTAATTGGGTGTGGATTAGTGAGGAATGTCATATGGGTATATCTATAATACCCCTACTAAGGTAGGGTGCTAAGATAGTGCGTATATTCCGAGAAATCTTATTTGTAGGATCTTGTGTCAATCTCTCATAAACGGATGTGTCTTGGAGTTGGTGATAGATTTCTCTAACATAGTCTGACCTATCCATGATTACAAATGCACCCCCCCCCCCTTGTCTGCTGGTTTTATGATGATAGTTTTATCTTCTATCAAGGAATCTAATGCTTGTCTGTCTAAGTTGTTGCTATTAGATGGGTATCTGTGTGCTCCTCTAGAGAGCTCCTCTTCAAACTCTCCTATATCCCCCTCAACTAATTGGACAAAGGTTTCTATGGCCGGGATGTTTTTGGGTGGAAGAAACGTACTCTTGTTGTACAGACCCAGTGTTTTCAGATCCTCCAGTGTGTTGGCAGCTCTGGTAACGCCGATGTCTCTAGGATGTGGATCTAAAAAATTAACTTTGAGTCTAATAGTCCTAAACAGTCTCTGGAGGTCCATGTCCATCCCGAAGGTGTCATATTGGTAGGAAGGACGATATGACAGACCCTTCTGGAGGAGTGGCATCTGCGCTGGGCTCAAAGTCTTTGAAGAAAGCCGAACAGACACAAAGCGGTTGAGCGCTCGCACAAGCGCTTCTGCTGCTTAGTTTTAGCGATTGTTGGGGGTCTCAGTGCTTTCAGAGTGACAGAACATGTATAGTAGTATCGATTTGAATCTTACCCTCCTTTTTAATCAGAGGTTCTGGTTTTGTTTTCTTTGCTAAATCACCACTTACGTCCACCTTTCTCCAACTCAAAACATGTACCTGTTTAATGATACCCTAACCAAAAAGGCCAGATTTGCTCATAGTAGCAGCCATAATATCATGCTGCCTACAATAGGCCCCTATTTACTTTTACTATCCCTAAAGCAGGTGCCAAGCAGTGTCACTTACTGCATTTAGATATGGCCTTTCCTTGAATTATCACTGTGGTATCACAGACAGCTTGCAATGTTGGCATACACTAGCATAGCTTTAAGTTGTCCAGACCACTGTTATAAAAAAAAATTGCAAAAAAAAAAAATGCAACTCTCTACTGTGTCCAAGATATACAAAAAAATGGGACATAGAATGTAATTAAAACCACAGAAAAGGCCATACTCACAGATTAGGTGGTGGGTAAAATACCCGTTCCAAACAGGACGCAACCAGGTCAGAGAATGCTGTTGATGGGAAGTGCCCAGGTGTGTTTAAATAATGATAGCCACTCCCACTAACCTTGAGGGGAGTGGTGTGTTGGGCATGGAAGTAAATGTGTAATAATAATAAATAAATAATAAAGTACTGTGTATAGTGCACATGTGAGGTATAGGGGACATGACTAAGTGTAGTGTGTAGAAATCAGGGCTGTGAGTGAAACAAAAAAAGTGAGTGGAGAGTGTAAAACATGGAGGCATAGTGTTTGGATAGTGAGGCACAGCATATATCGCCGAATAGCAGCCTATTTATAACGCCCATACTGTAAGAGAGCGGGCTGCCCTGCATGCAGTGCCAAACATCCGCACACCAGGCTATCCCAGCATCATAAGACCCGGGCGCGTCCTGAAAAAAAGTATGTACAATGTAAGTAACCATGAAAAAACATGGGGTATTAGTTGTTGTTTTGGCCAAAAAAACGCAAGCTCGCAATCCACGTCACGGATCCCCACACTTGCGAGTCCCTACCTAGAACTTTTCGTTCCAAAATCTAAGATATACAAAAAAATGGGACATAGAATGTAATTAAAACCACAGAAAAGGCCATACTCACAGATTGGTTGGTGGGTAAAATACCCGTTCCAAACAGGACGCAACCAGGTCAGAGAATGCTGTTGATGGGAAGTGCCCAGGTGTGTTTAAATAATGATAGCCACTCCCACTAACCTTGAGGGGAGTGGTGTGTTGGGCATGGAAGTAAATGTGTAATAATAATAAATAAATAATAAAGTACTGTGTATAGTGCACATGTGAGGTATAGGGGACATGACTAAGTGTAGTGTGTAGAAATCAGGGCTGTGAGTGAAACAAAAAAAGTGAGTGGAGAGTGTAAAACATGGAGGCATAGTGTTTGGATAGTGAGGCACAGCATATATCGCCGAATAGCAGCCTATTTATAACGCCCATACTGTAAGAGAGCGGGCTGCCCTGCATGCAGTGCCAAACATCCGCACACCAGGCTATCCCAGCATCATAAGACCCGGGCGCGTCCTGAAAAAAAGTATGTACAATGTAAGTAACCATGAAAAAACATGGGGTATTAGTTGTTGTTTTGGCCAAAAAAACGCAAGCTCGCAATCCACGTCACGGATCCCCACACTTGCGAGTCCCTACCTAGAACTTTTCGTTCCAAAATCTAAGATATACAAAAAAATGGGACATAGAATGTAATTAAAACCACAGAAAAGGCCATACTCACAGATTAGGTGGTGGGTAAAATACCCGTTCCAAACAGGACGCAACCAGGTCAGAGAATGCTGTTGATGGGAAGTGCCCAGGTGTGTTTAAATAATGATAGCCACTCCCACTAACCTTGAGGGGAGTGGTGTGTTGGGCATGGAAGTAAATGTGTAATAATAATAAATAAATAATAAAGTACTGTGTATAGTGCACATGTGAGGTATAGGGGACATGACTAAGTGTAGTGTGTAGAAATCAGGGCTGTGAGTGAAACAAAAAAAGTGAGTGGAGAGTGTAAAACATGGAGGCATAGTGTTTGGATAGTGAGGCACAGCATATATCGCCGAATAGCAGCCTATTTATAACGCCCATACTGTAAGAGAGCGGGCTGCCCTGCATGCAGTGCCAAACATCCGCACACCAGGCTATCCCAGCATCATAAGACCCGGGCGCGTCCTGAAAAAAAGTATGTACAATGTAAGTAACCATGAAAAAACATGGGGTATTAGTTGTTGTTTTGGCCAAAAAAACGCAAGCTCGCAATCCACGTCACGGATCCCCACACTTGCGAGTCCCTACCTAGAACTTTTCGTTCCAAAATCTAAGATATACAAAAAAATGGGACATAGAATGTAATTAAAACCACAGAAAAGGCCATACTCACAGATTAGGTGGTGGGTAAAATACCCGTTCCAAACAGGACGCAACCAGGTCAGAGAATGCTGTTGATGGGAAGTGCCCAGGTGTGTTTAAATAATGATAGCCACTCCCACTAACCTTGAGGGGAGTGGTGTGTTGGGCATGGAAGTAAATGTGTAATAATAATAAATAAATAATAAAGTACTGTGTATAGTGCACATGTGAGGTATAGGGGACATGACTAAGTGTAGTGTGTAGAAATCAGGGCTGTGAGTGAAACAAAAAAAGTGAGTGGAGAGTGTAAAACATGGAGGCATAGTGTTTGGATAGTGAGGCACAGCATATATCGCCGAATAGCAGCCTATTTATAACGCCCATACTGTAAGAGAGCGGGCTGCCCTGCATGCAGTGCCAAACATCCGCACACCAGGCTATCCCAGCATCATAAGACCCGGGCGCGTCCTGAAAAAAAGTATGTACAATGTAAGTAACCATGAAAAAACATGGGGTATTAGTTGTTGTTTTGGCCAAAAAAACGCAAGCTCGCAATCCACGTCACGGATCCCCACACTTGCGAGTCCCTACCTAGAACTTTTCGTTCCAAAATCTAAGATATACAAAAAAATGGGACATAGAATGTAATTAAAACCACAGAAAAGGCCATACTCACAGATTAGGTGGTGGGTAAAATACCCGTTCCAAACAGGACGCAACCAGGTCAGAGAATGCTGTTGATGGGAAGTGCCCAGGTGTGTTTAAATAATGATAGCCACTCCCACTAACCTTGAGGGGAGTGGTGTGTTGGGCATGGAAGTAAATGTGTAATAATAATAAATAAATAATAAAGTACTGTGTATAGTGCACATGTGAGGTATAGGGGACATGACTAAGTGTAGTGTGTAGAAATCAGGGCTGTGAGTGAAACAAAAAAAGTGAGTGGAGAGTGTAAAACATGGAGGCATAGTGTTTGGATAGTGAGGCACAGCATATATCGCCGAATAGCAGCCTATTTATAACGCCCATACTGTAAGAGAGCGGGCTGCCCTGCATGCAGTGCCAAACATCCGCACACCAGGCTATCCCAGCATCATAAGACCCGGGCGCGTCCTGAAAAAAAGTATGTACAATGTAAGTAACCATGAAAAAACATGGGGTATTAGTTGTTGTTTTGGCCAAAAAAACGCAAGCTCGCAATCCACGTCACGGATCCCCACACTTGCGAGTCCCTACCTAGAACTTTTCGTTCCAAAATCTAAGATATACAAAAAAATGGGACATAGAATGTAATTAAAACCACAGAAAAGGCCATACTCACAGATTAGGTGGTGGGTAAAATACCCGTTCCAAACAGGACGCAACCAGGTCAGAGAATGCTGTTGATGGGAAGTGCCCAGGTGTGTTTAAATAATGATAGCCACTCCCACTAACCTTGAGGGGAGTGGTGTGTTGGGCATGGAAGTAAATGTGTAATAATAATAAATAAATAATAAAGTACTGTGTATAGTGCACATGTGAGGTATAGGGGACATGACTAAGTGTAGTGTGTAGAAATCAGGGCTGTGAGTGAAACAAAAAAAGTGAGTGGAGAGTGTAAAACATGGAGGCATAGTGTTTGGATAGTGAGGCACAGCATATATCGCCGAATAGCAGCCTATTTATAACGCCCATACTGTAAGAGAGCGGGCTGCCCTGCATGCAGTGCCAAACATCCGCACACCAGGCTATCCCAGCATCATAAGACCCGGGCGCGTCCTGAAAAAAAGTATGTACAATGTAAGTAACCATGAAAAAACATGGGGTATTAGTTGTTGTTTTGGCCAAAAAAACGCAAGCTCGCAATCCACGTCACGGATCCCCACACTTGCGAGTCCCTACCTAGAACTTTTCGTTCCAAAATCTAAGATATACAAAAAAATGGGACATAGAATGTAATTAAAACCACAGAAAAGGCCATACTCACAGATTAGGTGGTGGGTAAAATACCCGTTCCAAACAGGACGCAACCAGGTCAGAGAATGCTGTTGATGGGAAGTGCCCAGGTGTGTTTAAATAATGATAGCCACTCCCACTAACCTTGAGGGGAGTGGTGTGTTGGGCATGGAAGTAAATGTGTAATAATAATAAATAAATAATAAAGTACTGTGTATAGTGCACATGTGAGGTATAGGGGACATGACTAAGTGTAGTGTGTAGAAATCAGGGCTGTGAGTGAAACAAAAAAAGTGAGTGGAGAGTGTAAAACATGGAGGCATAGTGTTTGGATAGTGATGCACAGCATATATCGCCGAATAGCAGCCTATTTATAACGCCCATACTGTAAGAGAGCGGGCTGCCCTGCATGCAGTGCCAAACATCCGCACACCAGGCTATCCCAGCATCATAAGACCCGGGCGCGTCCTGAAAAAAAGTATGTACAATGTAAGTAACCATGAAAAAACATGGGGTATTAGTTGTTGTTTTGGCCAAAAAAACGCAAGCTCGCAATCCACGTCACGGATCCCCACACTTGCGAGTCCCTACCTAGAACTTTTCGTTCCAAAATCTAAGATATACAAAAAAATGGGACATAGAATGTAATTAAAACCACAGAAAAGGCCATACTCACAGATTAGGTGGTGGGTAAAATACCCGTTCCAAACAGGACGCAACCAGGTCAGAGAATGCTGTTGATGGGAAGTGCCCAGGTGTGTTTAAATAATGATAGCCACTCCCACTAACCTTGAGGGGAGTGGTGTGTTGGGCATGGAAGTAAATGTGTAATAATAATAAATAAATAATAAAGTACTGTGTATAGTGCACATGTGAGGTATAGGGGACATGACTAAGTGTAGTGTGTAGAAATCAGGGCTGTGAGTGAAACAAAAAAAGTGAGTGTAGAGTGTAAAACATGGAGGCATAGTGTTTGGATAGTGAGGCACAGCATATATCGCCGAATAGCAGCCTATTTATAACGCCCATACTGTAAGAGAGCGGGCTGCCCTGCATGCAGTGCCAAACATCCGCACACCAGGCTATCCCAGCATCATAAGACCCGGGCGCGTCCTGAAAAAAAGTATGTACAATGTAAGTAACCATGAAAAAACATGGGGTATTAGTTGTTGTTTTGGCCAAAAAAACGCAAGCTCGCAATCCACGTCACGGATCCCCACACTTGCGAGTCCCTACCTAGAACTTTTCGTTCCAAAATCTAAGATATACAAAAAAATGGGACATAGAATGTAATTAAAACCACAGAAAAGGCCATACTCTACTGTGTCCCATTCACATTGCAGTTATTATACGTGTTTTTCCACCACACTAGGATGTGCCTTAGTGGGGTCTAACAGCTAAGACCCCCACTACACTGTAGTGGCCAATACACTATAAAGTGCAGTGGCCACTACAGATTTATTTCACTTTATTTGAATGGGTCTACGTTGCAGTTCTCTACACAGCACACACAGTTGGGAGCAGCACTGTGCAGAGAAACAGTTGAAGGGGCCACAGCTCCTGTATTCTAGGGATTGGCTCAGGTCCCAACAGTTGGACTCTGAATGATCAATACGTGCTGGGAAAAGTTCTTGAAGCTGGTGATGCAAGGGCTGGAAACTGTGAAGAGATATAATGCTCTTAAATAATAATTAAGTGTCCTGACCAATTACTGCCCTGTACTAGTATTCCCGGTTGTTTTCTCCATTAATGGTACTTGTTGCTGCTACTTTATTATGTTATATATAATATAAAAGTAGATGTGTATATTTATTATACTTTACTACATCTGAGGGACTTCTCAGTGTAGCCCAAAATGCCAACTTAAATCACAAATAACATGATATGTAAAAATGTAAGCCATGTTCTAACTCTTTACTAAGGGTGGCTTTACAAGCTTTGATAATATGTACTGTTTGACAATTTTTGACTAATTTTTATCGTCTCAACATGGAAAGACTAAGCGGATACTTTAGATAGTCAAAATCATGATTGCAAATCTTCAGGAGGGCTAAAATTTTGATTGCAGGATCAGCAAATTTCTGTTTGTAAATGCAATTGCTCAATGGTCCTGCTATTAAAAAGGATGTTGCCATGCAAAACCATGTTGGAACGCTCACAATAATGATTGTGATTATGATTTTGATTTCTTTTCAATATAGAATTATTGGCAAAGACATATCAGAAGATGTAGTCAAACAATTAGTTGAATCACTGTATCGTATGCATTACGATCAAGGCTTGTAAAGCCACCCGAAAGCCTATTTTTAACTGTATCTGCATCCTAAGGTAGAGCAGGGAACCGTCAGTTCCCTGCTATACTATTCACTGTGTCACGGCTCAGCGCAGATAGGCACGATGACGTCACTGCCTCGCGCCTGTCTGTACCGAGCTGTGAGCAACTTGGCACGCATATTTTCAGAGTCCCCTGTGTTGCTGGCGTATACTGGCGTTTCGGGAATCCCATTGGTCCGTGGTGTCCCCAGTGCCCGTCCTATTCACTTCTTGTTAAACCTCAATGCCCGCGCACGAGCGGACAGTGCCTACCCCAATGGTATATACACAGATACTGAGCATTATATACAGTATTGATTGCGTTTATATACAGGGATGATGGGGGATATACAGTGGAGGAAATAAGTATTTGATCCCTTGCTGATTTTGTAAGTTTGCCCACTGTCAAAGTCATGAACAGTCTAGAATTTTGAGGCTAGGTTAATTTTACCAGTGAGAGATAGATTATATTAAAAAAAAATAAAAAATCACATAGTCAAAATTATATATATTTATTTGCATTGTGCACAGAGAAATAAGTATTTGATCCCCTACCAACCATTAAGAGTTCAGCCTCCTCCAGACCAGTTACACGCTCCAAATCAACTTGGTGCCCGCATTAAAGACAGCTGTCTTAAATGGTCACCAGTATAAAAGACTCCTGTCCACAGACTCAATTAATCAGTCTGACTCTAACCTCTACAACATGGGCAAGACCAAAGAGCTTTCTAAGGATGTCAGGGACAAGATCATAGACCTGCACAAGGCTGGAATGGGCTACAAAACCATAAGTAAGACGCTGGGTGAGAAGGAGACAACTGTTGGTGCAATAGTAAGAAAATGGAAGACATACAAAATGACTGTCAATCGACATCGATCTGGGGCTCCATGCAAAATTTCACCTCGTGGGGTATCCGTGATCCTGAGGAAGGTGAGAGCTCAGCCGAAAACTACACGGGGGGAACTTGTTAATGATCTCAAGGCAGCTGGGACCACAGTCACCAAGAAAACCATTGGTAACACATTACGCCATAATGGATTAAAATCCTGCAGTGCCCGCAAGGTCCCCATGCTCAAGAAGGCACATGTACAGGCCCGTTTGAAGTTTGCAAATGAACATCTGGATGATTCTGAGAGTGATTGGGAGAAGGTGCTGTGGTCAGATGAGACTAAAATTGAGCTCTTTGGCATTAACTCAACTCGCCGTTTTTGGAGGAAGAGAAATGCTGCCTATGACCCAAAGAACACCGTCCCCACTGTCAAGCATGGAGGTGGAAACATTATGTTTTGGGGGTGTTTCTCTGCTAAGGGCACAGGACTACTTCACCGCATCAATGGGAGAATGGATGGAGCCATGTACCGTCAAATCCTGAGTGACAACCTCCTTCCCTCCACCAGGACATTAAAAATGGCTCGTGGCTGGGTCTTCCAGCACGACAATGACCCGAAACATACAGCCAAGGCAACAAAGGAGTGGCTCAAAAAGAAGCACATTAAGGTCATGGAGTGGCCTAGCCAGTCTCCAGACCTTAATCCCATCGAAAACTTATGGAGGGAGCTGAAGATCCGAGTTGCCAAGCGACAGCCTCGAAATCTTAATGATTTACAGATGATCTGCAAAGAGGAGTGGGCCAAAATTCCATCTAACATGTGTGCAAACCTCATCATCAACTACTAAAAACGTCTGACTGCTGTGCTTGCCAACAAGGGTTTTGCCACCAAGTATTAAGTCTTGTTTGCCAAAGGGATCAAATACTTATTTCCCTGTGCACAATGCAAATAAATATATATAATTTTGACAATGTGATTTTCAGTTTTTTTTTAAATATAATCTATCTCTCACTGGTAAAATTAACCTAGCCTAAAAATTCTAGACTGTTCATGTCTTTGACAGTGGACAAACGTACAAAATCAGCAAGGGATAAAATACTTATTTCCTTCACTGTA
Source organism: Rhinoderma darwinii (assembly GCF_050947455.1). Lineage (NCBI taxonomy): Eukaryota > Metazoa > Chordata > Amphibia > Anura > Rhinodermatidae > Rhinoderma > Rhinoderma darwinii. Next base: position 308,535,768 of record NC_134687.1, read on the forward strand.
TACAAGGATGATGGCGGACTGGTATATACAGGGATGATGAGGGTTATATACAGGGATGATGGGGTTATATACAGGGATGATGGCGTGCTGGTATATACAGGAATGATGGGGGTCCCTGTATATAACCCCACATTATCCCTGAATAATACCCCCATTATCCCTGTATATACCAGCCATCATCCCTGTATATACTAGACAGCTATCATCCCTTTATATAACCCCCATCATCCCTGTATATACCAGCCATCATCCCTGTATATACTAGACAGCTATCATCCCTGTATATAACTCCCATCATCCTTGTATACAGGGTTGATGGGGGTTATATACAGGAATAATGGGGGTTATATACAGGGCTGATGACTGCTATATACAGGCATGATGGGGGTAATATACAGGGACCCCCATCATCCCTGTATATAAGAGCTTGGAACGGGGATAGGTGAATATGTATCTTATTATTTTTATTAGGCACAATTGCGGCTGTATGGGGCATTATACTGTATGGGGGTAGCTATAAGGACATTAAACTGTGTATGGGCATCTATGCGGGCATTATACTGTGGGGGGAAGCTATGGGGGCATTATACTGTGTGATGGGCAGTGTCGGGGGTATATTATATACAGTAGTATACAGAAGGCTCAAGGGATCCATATTAATTCAATAGCGTGGCATGCAAATAGGGGGCGAGGTATGCAAAAAGGGTGTAGCCAAAAACTAGTTTATTAATTGTAATCGAGGTTACATGTTCAAATAATCGTGATTTTTATTTAGGTCATAATCGCCCAGCCCTACCTGTATTTATTAATTTCTTTAAAGTATATACAGTCTACACACTGCCCTATTTTCTTCGGAAGAAGCAAATGGGCAAAGCACACATTGGGGCAGTTGGGTATTGGGTGCTATTTGGCAATCTACATTATGTCTGAGTGGTTAGTGTATACAATTTGGTTTCTTGGCTCTTTTTCTAGGCTATTGGCTGTGGAATATATAATTCTTCTTGGAATATAGGGGAATTATCTTTAAAGGCTATGGTAACCTTTAGTAGTTTGTTTTTTTTTGTATATAAAATGGATGAGTTTTAGCATAAAATAACTTTTGTAATAGAGTATTATTAAAAATGTTTCTCCATTGTACTTCTACAGTGATACATAGAAGCTGCAGAAGTGAAACTGAGCAATATTACAAGGATTACTTTCTAATACCGTAGTAATTTCGTTTTTAAGGCCAAAAAAGACATACAGTATGTCCATTAAGTTCCGCCTATTATTTTGCAATGTTGATCCAGAGGAAGGTAAAACCCCCAAGAGTCAAAAGCTGATTTTCCTCATCTTAGGGAAAAATTCCTTCCGAACTCCAATATGGCAAATCAGAATAAATCCCTGGATCAACAACCCATCTAAAGTAATCTAGTAACATAATTGTAATATTATTATTATACTCAAGAAAAGCATTTAGTGTCCTTTTGAACTCTCAGTAAATTCATCATAACAACTTCCTGTGGCACCGCTCACACTGCCATAAATCCATTATTTCATTTGAGAATATCTACCTACAATGCGATTGTTTTTAATTTTTTCTTAATATATCAATAAAACTTGGAAATAGTTTCCTTTTAAAAGACTTCAAGGACACAGCGCTGGATCCATTTCTTTGTCTTCTTTCAACTTCCTGTGGCATAGACTTCCATAGTCTCGTTGATCTTACAGCAAAGAATCCCATTTTATGTTTTTGGTAGAACCTTCTTTCCTCTACACATAAAGGATGCCCCCTGGTTAAACTTACAGTCCTGGGTATAAATAGCATAGTTGCCAAAATGTCAATTTTTTTTCCAGGGACACTTAGGGTGTGGCGTCTTTAGTGGGTGTGTCTTATGGGGGCATGGTTTACCTGGTGGGTATGGCTAGTGGGGCGTAGCTTTTCAGAATGTCTGTATCCAAAAAAACGAACAAAATGTCTGCACTAGTTTGGCTGACAACTACTATGGTGGCCGGTATCTCTCTGGTTATCTGGTTGTTTACAGGCAGGTGATGTCTCACTTTATCACTAGGGCTAGGTGATCTGTGCTGACCAGTACCGATAGCATAAAAACCAGCGTAGATAGTACCAAACTCAGTGCTCCTTGTAAATGGTGCTGCACACTGCTCCCTGTAGATTTTGCCACACACTGCTCCCTGTAGATATTGCTACACACTTTTCTCTGTAGATGATGCCACAGTGCCCCTGTAGATAGTTCCACATGGCCCCCTGTAGAAATTGCCACATACTGCTCCCTGTAGATTATGCCACAGTGCCCTCTGTAGATAATACCACAATGCCCTATGTAGATGGTGCCACGCAGCCCCCTGTAGATGATGCCACATGGACCCCCCATAGATGATGCCACACGGACCACCCCATAGATGATGCCACATGGACCCCCTGTAGATTATGCCACACGGACCCCCCATAAATGCCACACGGACCCCCTGTAGATGATGCCACATATTTCCCATGTAGATGATGCCACATACTCCCCCTGTAGATGATGCCACATACTCCCCTGTAGATTATGCCACATACTCCCCCTGTTGATAGTGCCACATACTCCCCCTGTCGATAGTGCCACATACTCCCCGTGTAGATATCCCCCACCCCTATAGATTGAGCCATTGTGGCTCCCTCTATCAGCAGAATCCCTGGCCAGGGCAACGGCAACGCTTTGGTCGGGGATTTCGCTCCAGGAGGAGTCCATGGCAGAGCAGGAAGCAGATAGTTTCCTGCTCTGCCATAGTATTCAATTGTATCTGTGTCCTGAGGACACAGATACAATTGAATGTAGCAGTTGCCGGGTCAAGTCCCAGGACAGTAATTTGCCGGGACAGTCTCTGTAAATTCGGGACAGTCTCTGTAAATTCGGAACAGTCCCTACAAATTTGGGATAGCTGGCAAGTATGAAATAGATCATGAGACCTTTGATATATTTATACATACTTATTAGGTCACCCCTCAGCCGTCTTTTTTCTAAACTAAATAACCCTAATTTTAATAGTCTTTCTGGGTACTGTAGTCCGCCAATTCCATTTATTACTTCAGTTGCCGCCTTTGAACCCACTCAATCTCTACTATGTCTTTCTTGTGCATTGGTGCCCAAAAGTGTACACAATAATCCATTTGCGGTCTTACTAGAGATTTATAAAGTGGTAGAACTATGTTCTCGTCATGTACATCTATGCCCCTTTTAATTCACCCCATTATCTTATTTGCCTTGGCAGCAGCTGCTTGACACTGGTTGCTACAGTTAAGTGTACTGTCAGCTGCTAAAAGTCCTTTTCTATGTTAGTTTTTCCCATTATTTTCCCATTTAGTATGTAACGGTGACATGTATTTTCCTTTCCCACGTGCATAACCTTACATTTACCTTAATTGCCACTTCTCTGCCCAAGACTCTCCAGATCCATATGTAAAAAAAAAAACATGTATTAAAATAGTCAAACTTTATTAATACTGTAAAACAAGCTACTACTTTAGAGCAGTTATATAATTTAAGGGTATTGAATAAGCAGCAATTAGTATTATCTTTAACACAATTATAAAATTAGATGAATTTGTAAAATGTCTGAAATCTGCACCAAGTCAGCTCCACAAAAATACATGCATATACAGTTAATATGGGATCAATGGCACCTGATAGGTGTCAGATTATCAGATACTCTGGATTATCAGACAGTCATAGAATAGTATAAACTCATTTAAAAAGGTAGTGAACGTTCAAGAAAAAAGCTTGAAGTAAAATGTAAACCAAAATATACTCTTATAACTATGTTGAATTTTCTACTTAGTTATCACTGTGTAGTCTTAGGCTACATTCAGACGAGCGTGTCCTATTTGGGTGCGTAAAAACGCAGCGTTTTTCCTACATTTCTTGTCCATGTGCGTTGCGTATTGGCAAAAGTGTGCTTTGCGTGTGGCATGCGTTTTTCACGTCCGTGCAAGCACTTAATTAAAAAAAATAATATTTCTCTGCTTTTCAATGTATTTGATGCGTGAAACACTGACATTCGTGTGCTGTCTGGATTTCACGCACCCGTAGACGTCAATGGGTGACTAGTATAAGACATGCAGTGAGTTTCACACAACGGACATGCTGCGTGAAAAATAACTCATGTGTGAATGGCCCCATTGAATTGCATTGGTCCATGTGCTATGAGCAGGTCCGGCCTTAGGTTGGATGGCGCCCTGTGCTGGACTCTCTATTGGAGCCCCCTACACAAACCAAAAATTAACCACATATATAGACACGCACATACTAGAACATATATACTGTACATACATAAAGACAGATATTTTGACATACAGGCAAATATACATACACACATCTGGAATATATACATACAGGTAAATATATAGACGTACAGACACATATACATACACACACCGGCAGATAAATACACAGACAGGGACATATACAAATACATAAAAGGCACATATATACAAGCACAAAGACACATTCACAAACAGACCCATATATACCCAGTACAGATAATGTCATCGATTTCACGTGCAGCCCTATGTAACACCACAGATAACACACAGTGATAACTGAGTACAGATAATATAGTAGATGTTACCTGCAGTCCTACGTAGCACCACAGATAACACACAGTAATAACTGACTACAGATAATGTAGTAGATGTTGCCTGCAGTCCTATGTAACACCGCTGATAATACAGTGATAACTCTGAGTACAGATAATGTTGTAGATGATACCTGCAGTCCTATGTAACACCACTGATAACACAGTGATAACTCTATGAGTACAGATAATGTAGTAGAAGTTACCTGCAGTCCTATGTAACACCACAGATAACACACAGTGATAACACTCTGAGTACAGATAATGTCATAGATGTTACCTGCAGTCCTATGTAACACCGCTGATAACACAGTGATAACTCTCTGAGTATAGATAATGTCGTAGATGATAACTATACCCACAGACACCTAAACACACACACAGAGGCATATATATATAAGGGCAGCAGAGTATATAAGGGGCAGCAGGGTTTATAAGGGGCAGCAGAGTATATAAGGGGCAGCAGAGTATATAAGGGGCAGCAGATTATATAAGGGGCAGCAGGGTATATAAGGGGCAGCAGGGTATATAGGAGGCAGCAGGATATATAGGGGACAGCAGGATATATAGGGGGCAGCGGGGTATATAGGGCCAGCAGGGTATGTAGGGGGAAACAGGGTATGTAGGGTGCAGCAGGATATATAGGGGGCAGCAGATATATAGGATACAACAGGAAATATAGGGACAGCAGGATATATAGGGGGCAGCAAGATATAAAGGGGCAGCAGGGTATATCGGGGGCAGAAGGATATATAGGGGCAGCAGGATAAATAGGGGGCAGCAGGATATATAGCGGCAGCCGGGTATAAAGGGGGCAGCAGGTTATATAGGATGCAGCACAGATATCTTTGTTTTATGAACACAAACTTTTACAAAGATACATAAACACATGCAGAGACACACACACACACACACACACACACACACTAACATATACACATACAAACACAGACACACACTGTATACACACAGAGAGAGACACACACACTGTAACATATACACATACAAACACAGAGACACATACTGTATACACACAGAGACACATACTGTATACACACAGAGACACATACTGTATACACACAGACACACATACTGTATACACACAGACACACATACTGTATACACACACATATACACACAGAGACACACAGACACTTACCATCTCTCCATTCTGACAGGATCACAGGCTTTGTGCAGGACGGGCTGTGGGCGGAGCTTCCTCCTCTTCTCTTGTTTCTCGGCTCTTAGTCCGTGTGTGTAACTAAGAACAGAGCACAGAGTAGAGGCAGAGCCCAGTGGCGCCCCCTACATGCTTGGAGGGGGCAGCGCCCTGTGCGTTCGCACAGCTCGCACACCCCTAAGGCCAGCCCTGGCTATGAGTGATTCCAATGCACAACACACGGACAAGTATTACGCTCATCTGAATGAGCCCTTATGGTTTTTGTCTAGTGAAATTCGACCATTTATTGCAGTCATGGAAGCAATTAAAGGTTATCAAACTTTCTGGATTATCAAATGGCAGAATAAAGGAATTTCACTGTACAATCTTTACATGTGCCTGTAATTCAGCATTCTAGATTATTATTATTATGGGTTAGGCTATAGTTGGTACCACATTGCTTTCTTGCTTGCGTGCTGTCCATTACACGCAATATTAATGTCAAGTCTTTTCACAGGTCTGACTGTATGACAAAAAGGAAGCTGGATGCATCCTGAGCAGCAGGAAAGAGCCAGGCTTGGGAACGTAAAAAAAAAAACCTAACATAAACAGTCATTTCGAAAACTTAATGTCACTGACCCCACCCTGTCCTACAACCTTCTTCTAGATAAACTGCTAAATGTAGCAAGTCTGCAGTGAGAAAGGATCGAAGTGGCCAAAGAGACATTAGCTGAGAAACAGCCATGGACCCAAACTATGCAATGGCAAAGTTTGGATTGGAGTCCAAGGATATCCTCAAGTCTAAGCAGAGAGGCTGCTGGTATTATACAAAATATTTCTTCTTTTTCTTATCTATCATCCAGTTCCTCATTATCCTTGGCCTGGTTCTGTTCATGTTGTATGGAAATGCCCATGTTGGCACAGAAGTTCGGCTGCAAAGTGTAGAGAGTCGTTACAAAAACCTGATGCTCGATTACTCCTGGCTAAATGGTAATTTCTCTCAGTTGAAAAGTAAGCTTACCAGCTTGGAGAAGGAAAATCTAAACTGCTCAAGCTTATTAACTACAGCAGTAAAACAACTGCAAAACAGAACCTTCATTGGGAGACCTGTTATAATGGTGAGTACTAGAATTGTATGTCAATTTGAGCTGTGTTAATTATTATTGATGAGCCATCAACTCTTGACCATAAAAGTAGTTACATATCTGTCATGTTTAACGGAATACTTTTCAGGAATATAGAAAATACTAGATAACATAAAGATTGAGAATTTCTAGCTTATATATCTTTGTTAGCACTTTACTTGTGACCATTGTTACAATTGACCATACATTGCTGTGTCTTGATAATCGACTGGTATGTTTGACACAGTGAGAAGGATTTCTAAATTATTTAATTATAATAAATCATAATGGTTACCAATATCTGGGCTGAATTACACCATCAATAATAAGTAAAATATTCATGATATATGTATAAAATTATTGGAGGAATGTTGACCATATGTAAATTCACAAACTATAAAACTATAAAAAATGTTTTACCTTTGGCCAGTGTCCAAGGTACCTACAATCAAAGAATATGTCAAGGACTTCATAGAAGCTGGGCATGCTTCTGCAGATCCAAAAACACTTTAGACTAGTTTTAGAGATAACTATGTAGAGCCTGTACAATTTACTGTTGTACATCGATAAGTCATGGAAAAAAGTATAAGTATCCACAAAAGGGAAGGGCACAAAAAGTATCACTGTAAGTACAGCCTCCAAGAGGACCAAAGTCAGCATGCATACCAGCACGGTCATTGCTGAACCAACTCTCACTGTCTAAAACCCTAAAAGCCGCACATACATAAATATGTTAAACAGAAGATAAGTCTTACATAGGTACCCTAGACAAGTGTCTTACTCATTAGTAAAGCATGGCCTGTTTGCGCAAAATAGCACCCCAACATAAGTTTCGCATAGATAGCTTTTTCAAGGGGTATTAGCAATATGTTCATGTCCTGGTTTAAGCCCTTAAGGACGCAGCCTAGTTTTGGCCTTAAGACTCAGAGACCATTTTTCAAATCTGACATATTCCACTTTATGTGGTAATAACTTCAGAATGCTTATACCTCTCCAAGCGATTCTGAGACTGTTTCCTCATGAGACATTGGGATTTATGTTAGGGGTAAAATTTGGTCGATATATTCAGTGTTTATTTGTGAAAAATAAATAGAATTTTTCTGAATTTAAATGCATCTGTTTGTAAGACAAAGGTTTATACCACCCAAAATAGTTACTAGTTCACATATCCCATATGTCTACTATATGTTGGCATGATTTTTTGAACATTCTTTTTTTTTTCTAGGACGTTACAAGGCTTAGAACATAAGCAGCAATTTCTCATATTTTGAATAAAATGTCAAAAGCCTCTTTTTTTTTTATATACTAATTCAGTTCTGAAGTGTCTTTGAGGGGCCTATATATTAGAAACCCCCCATAAAACACCCCATTTTAGAAACTAGACCCCTCAAAGTATTCAAAACAGCATTTAGAAAGTTTATTAAACCTTTAGGTGTTTCACAGAAACTTAAAGCAAAGTAAAGGGGAAATTGACAAATTATTTTTTTTTTGTTAGAAAATCCTTTTTATTAAATTTTTCTAGAAAACAGAAGGTTTTACCAGAGAAACACAACTCAATACTTATTGCCCAGATTCCTCAGTTTTGAGAAACATCCCATATGTGGCCCTAGTGTGCTAATAGACTGAAGCACCGGCCTCAGAAGCAAAGGAGCACCTAGTGGATTTTGATGCCTTCTTTTTATTAGGCACCATGTCGGGTTTGAAGAGGTCTTGTGGTACCAAAACAGTGGAAACCGCCCAAAAGTGACCCTATTTGGCAAATTACACCCCTCAAGGAACTTATCGAGGGGTATAGTGGGAATTTAGATCCCACAGGTTTTTTGCTGCATTTTGTGGAATTAGGCTGTGCAATTGAAAATCAAATTTTTCCGATAAAAGGTACGAATTTTTAATTTTGACAAGGAATAAAGGAGAAAAAGCACCCCAACATTTGTAAAGCAATTTCTCCCGATTACGGAAATACCTCATATGTGGTTATAAACTGCTGGTTGGACAAACGGCATCTTTCAGAAAGGCAGGAGCGCTATTTGGCATGTAGATTTTGCTGGATGCGTTTCTGGGCGCCATGTCGCATTTGCAGAGATTCTGAAGTACCAGTATAGGGAAAACCCCTTAAAAGTGACCCCATTTTGGAAACTAGACCCATTGAAAAAAAAAAAATTGTAGTTTTCATGGGCTGCATGCAAATATTTGATTAGTTTTTATTCTATTTTTAGGATGTGTGGTGACTAAAAAACAGCAATTCTACTATTGTTTTATATTCCTTTTTTTTTTTACAGCGTTCACCGTGCGCTATAATTGACACATTCACTTTATTTTGCGGGGCAATACGATTACGGCGAGACTATATGTTTAGCAATTTCTTTTATTTTTTATTTTTTTATGTCTTACGGCGTTTGCACACGGCGATTGGTCCCAGCTGAAGGTGCTGCGGCGAGACAGCAGTTGTCACAGCTCCTGTATGTGCCAGAAGGAAAAAAAAGTTTAAAAAAAAGTTAGATACATTTTCAGGAGTGTAAAAAAATATTAAAAGTTAAAAAAAACAAAAACTTTTCCCATTTTTCCCCAAGCACAATGTAAAAAATAAATTTTTGGGAAAAAAATTGGTATCGCTGCATCCGTAAAAGTCTGAATTATTACAATATAGCATTATGTGACTCACACGGTGAACGGCGTAAAAAAAATAAATGAAAACCCCAGAATCATTGTCTTTTGGTCATCATAGCGCTAAAATGAATGAACTAAAAAGTGATAAAAAAATGTATGTACCAAAAAAATGGTGCCAATAAAAACTGCAGCTCGTCCAGCAAAAAATAAGCCCTCACACCGCTCAAACGATGAAAAAAATTCAAAGTTATGGCTCTCAGAATGTGGTGAAACTGAACAAATTATTTTTTTTAACAAATAGTTTTTACTTCGTAAAAGTAGTAAAATACAAATTTTTTTCCTATTTTCTGCTGTCTAAAACCTGGGTGCGTCTTATAGTCCGAAAAATACGTTTATTAAATAGGCAGTGTTACTGAACACTGGACGTGAAAAAATGCATATATTGCTACTTATAATAACTTCGCACAATTATTAAAATTCATAGCTTACAAAAGTAAGATTAAAAGCTAAAGAATATATAATACAGTTGGTTCTAGGTCTGATTCTATTGTATGGACACTGTTGACAGCAGCATCTTAGTTAATTATGACTCTGTTCACATCTCCATTGTGGCTTCCATCTATAATGGAAGCCACAATGCTGTGCCGAATCTGTCATTGACTGCGTTATTCTGGTTGCCGAAAGTGGTGGAACTTGCGACAGAGGCTCTAAACAGAATCACAAACTCAGATGTGGGCATGTGCTTAATAATGCAGACTTGTTGAAGTGTTTTTCCCAGAATCATAAATTATTATCTATCCACAGTATAGGTGATCATTTTCTGATCACTGAGAGCCCCACCACTGAGGGTCCCATTGATCCCAAACCCCCTGTTCCTCCTTACTTCTCAACCGCAGTGAGGAGGACATTGAATGGAGCGTCATTCAAAGTTTACGGAAATGACGGAAACAGCTGAGTACAGTGCTCGCCTGTTTCTGTCATTCTCATAGACATTGAATGGAGTAGAGGGAGGATTCTTGACCACCACTCAATTCAAGCTGCTCCTTACTGCAGGAGGTGCAGTGAGGAGGATCTTGGGGTTCAGGATGCCTGTTCTCACGATAGGCAGGGCTCCCAGCGGCATACCTCCCAACTGTCCAGGTTCAGTGGGATTATGGGCGGTGTCCCGCTGTCCCGGGCGGCCAGTGGTATGTCCTGGTGCAAACTGTATCTACGTCCTGAGGCATTGTCTGGTGGCTGGAACAACTCTTCCTTTGGTGCAATTTCCCCATGCTCCCATAGGAAGCCAAGATTAGGCTCTGTTACCACAAATATAATATAGCCCTGGTTTTATCACCCTAGGAACTATTTTACAATGATTCCCTAACCAATTTTGAAACCATCTCATATTGTCATGCACTTTAGTCTTCCAGTCCCATTTATTATCATCTCCTTTGTCAGGACAGAAACACCTGGGGGCACAAGACGCTATCCTAGTTGCACACCAACATTGGTTATTACAATTAGGCTGGGTTCACACAACCTATTTTCAGGCGTAAACGAGGCATATTATGCCTCGATTTACGCCTGAAAATACGGCTCCAATACGTCGGCAAACATCTGCCCATTCATTTCAATGGGTTTGCCAACGTACTTTGCCGATGACCTGTAATTTACGCGTCGTCGTTTGACAGCTGTCAAACGACGACGCGTAAAATGACTGCCTCGTCAAAGAAGTGCAGGACACTTCTTTGGACGTAATTTGAGCCGTTCTTCATTGAATTCAATGAAGAACAGCTCTAAATTACGGCCGTCAATGACGCCTCGCAAAATGCGAGGACGAGCAATTACGTCTGAAATTACGGAGCGGTTTTCTCCTGAAAACAGCTCCGTATTTTCAGCCGTATCGGACGCTGCCGTGTGCACATACCCTTACCGTGTACCTCATCACATTTTACTGCATCATACTTATATACATATTGAACAGTAATGTGGCATTTTTACAATCTGTTACTCCAATGTGCACCTTATGTAAATTGACTTTGCGACCTTTAATTCTGGCTATGCGAGCAGCATACATGAGCCCTACGCACATAGTGGATGTATTTAGTAGGCCAGGAATTTCTAAGTATGTTCCTTGGTTTGAGAGAGCATCATGAGCAGTGTGACCTACTGTACATCTATTTCAACATCATAGCTATAGTCTGTGAGATTGAGGTCATTCATTGATATTGGTACGCCGATTAAAGGGATTTCTTTATGATTTCCTGGAACATGGGAACAGATCCAACAGTCAGTTGTGTTTAGCGGTTTGTTGATGTAAAAGCGAGATAGAGTTCTTCCGCCATTCTTCATACACTTGTATACAAAGTGTTCTGAGGGGCCTGATCCTTTTTACACAGATCTGCATCACCCACCTGAAAGTTGACCTTTTTACAGTGAGAAGCGTGAATCCAGTTGGGTTTCCCCTCCACTTTCAGGTAGGAGTGGTCAGTAGTACTTGGTATGGGCCATCAAATTGGGGTTCCAGATGATTCTTCACGTTTCTTCTTATGACGACCCAATCTCCAGGTTGTAGGTAATGAGTTCCAGTTCTGTCTTGTGGGTCTGGTAAAGAAGAAAAGACTAAGCCATTCAAATTAGTCAGCTGCTTATGAAGCTGGAGGACATAGTAAATTAGAGAAGCATACTGTCCATGTAATTCCTGTGGAAAGAAAAGGACTGTAAGCAGTGGCCTGCCAAACAGTATTTCAAACAGTGAAAGTCCATGCATTCCCATTGGGGGTATACCTCATTGCAAATCAAGCTAACGGTAAGTCTTGGCACAGATCATGTTTTTCTTGCACCATTGTGTAGCAAATTGTGAGATGCCTGGTGCAACCCAAAATGTACTTATAATAACAACCATTCCTCCTTTGGAAACATGAGATGGGAGATGAGATTCTGTATGGGGACCTGTTTGTTTTTGCAAGGTTCTGAGAGTGCCCATTGTCAGATTTTGTTAATCTTTTGGGGACTCTTGTAGGTTAATAAGAGCAACCTTTTTGTCCGCTTCATCTGCCCTGTTATTACCCATAGTGATAAGATCTTTTGCTCGCCGACGACCCTGGCATTTGATAACTGCTATGGCTCGAGGTAGCTTTAACTTTTCTAGCAGCTCCTGTATGAGGTCTGCATGCTTCACAACCTTGCCACCAGAAGATAAGAAACCAAAACCATGCCAGGATCAAGGGTTTCAGATTACAAAACTGAGGTGTCTGATGGTTAGGCCATGAAGAACTACTTATACATTATTACATTTATCAATTTTCCTGATTTAATCTACAAATGACACAAAGCTGTTCTACATTGTTATTCAAAATAGCTATATGAGCATTTTATGTTTGTCCATTCATTTCAAGAACAACATCACGTTTCTTATCACACTAGCAGCTGTTCTCTACCTCCCTGCATCTCTTATCAAACTAGCAGCCTCTAAATTATATAGTATGGGAACTTACTATAAGGTCATTTGTAAATGTAAAACTACTTGCTTTAAACTTTACTTTTTAAAATATCAATTTCCTCTAACTACCTCCTGCATTTAACTTCAGTGTATTAAGGACTTCATACTTTTGTCACTATTAGGGCTTATTCAGCCGAACGGGATATACGTCCGTGCAACGCGCGTGATTTTCACGCGCGTCGCACGGACCTATATTAGTCTATGGGGCTGTGCAGACATGTGCGTGATTTTTACGCAGCGTTGGTCCGCTGCTTAAAAGTCGCGACATGTCCGTTCTTTGAGCGATTTTCGTGCATCACGCACCCATTGAAGTCAATGGGTGCGTGAAAACCACGCATGCCACACGGAAGCACTTCCGTGCGAACAGCGTGATTCGCGCAACAGCTGTGAAAAGGATGAATGATAACAGAAAAGCACCACGTGCTTTTCTGTTTACAAACATCCAAACGGAGTGTCATAATGATGGCGGCTGCGCGAAAAGCACGCAGCCGCGCATCATACGGGGCTGACACACGGAGCTGTTAAGTGCCTTTTGCACAGGCAAAACAACGCGTTTTTTGCGTGCGCAAAAGGCACATGCTCGTGTGAATCCGGCCTTAGGCCAGGTTCCCACGGGTCAGATACGCTGCGTAAAAAATACAAAGCTGGAACCCTCAGCACATTCTGTCCATAAAACAGTTTTTCGAACTGAATTTCCGCTGGGGAAAGCGGCGCTAAAATAAACAAACAACATTTATACTTACCCACTCCTTCACTTCTGTGAGGAGTCCAACCTCCTAAAATGACGTTTCAAGCCATGTGACCGCTGCAGCCTGTGATTGGCTGCAGAGGTCACCTGGGATGAAACGTCACCCAAGGATGCCAGACTGGAGAAGAAGTAGGGAATTCTGGTTAAGTAGAACTTTTTTTTCTTACTGCGGCGAAATCACTGCAATTCCGCTGCTAAAGCCGCGTCACTTGAATTTCTGTTGCGGGTTTTGCATCCCCATTGAATTCAATGGGGGAAAACTCGCAACAGAAAAGCAACGAAGACATGCTTCGAATTTAATTTCCCCACCGCAGGTCAGTTTATTAACATTTACACTGTGGTTTATTTCCACAGCATGAACAGGAGATTTTCTAAATCTCATGCACTTTGTTGTTATTGTAAATGCGGCGGAATTTCTGCACAGAATTCCGTTGCGGAAATTCCGCAGCATTTACGCTATGTGGAAACCTAGCCTGGGATGCTAAACAGTCCAATGAAGATAATAAATACGCAAAATAACTGAGATTATTAAAGTATATATTCTGTTCTGACCCCTACTCTAAAGATACCTTGGGCTCTTTGTTACTTTCTAAAACCCTCTACAATCCATCCAGGGGCGTAACTAGGAAAGACTGGGCCCCATAGCAAACTTTTGACTGGGGCCCCCCTCCCCAGGGTGTCACACAAACCCCCTTGTAGATAGTGCCTTTTTTACAGCCCTCCCCCTGTAGATAACGACAAACAGCCCCCTTTGTAGATATCTACAGAGGGGGCTGTATGGCGTTATCTACAGGGGGGCTGTACGGCGTTATCTACAGGGGGCTGTATGGCCTTATCTACAGAGGGGGCTGTATGGCGTTATCTACAGTGGCGTCTGTATGGCGTTCTCTACAGAGAGGGCTGTATGGCGTTATCTACAGAGGGGGCTGTATGGTGTTATCTACAGAGGGGGCTGTATGGCGTTATCTACAGAGGGGGCTGTATGGCGTTATCTACAGTGGCGTCTGTATGGCGTTCTAAACAGAGAGGGCTGTATGGCGTTATCTACAGAGGGAGCTTTATGGCGTTATCTACAGAGGGGCTGTATGGCGTTATCTACAGGGGGGCTGTATGGCGTTATCTACAGGGGGCTGTATGGCGTTATCTACAGGGGGACTGTATGGCGCTATCTACAGGGGGCTGTATGGCATTATCTACAGGGGGGCTGTATGGCGTTTTCTACAGGGGGGGTTGTATGGCGTTATCTGCAGAGGGGGCTGTATGGCGCTAACGCCATACAGCCCCCCTGTAGAGAATGCCATACAGCCCCCCCTTTAGAGAATGCCATACAGCCCCACCTGTAGAGAACGCCATACAGCCCCCCCCTGTAGAGAACGCCATACAGCCCCCACCTGTAGGGAACACCATACAGCCCCCACCTGTAGGGAACGCCATACAGCCCCCCCTGTAGGGAACGCCATACAGGCCCCCCCCTGTAGGGAAGGCCATACAGCCCCCCCTGTAGGGAACGCCATACAGCGTCCCCCCTCCCAAAAAAATGTGACCTACAGTGTGTCCTACTAAAGGCATGTATCCCCTATACACAGGATAGGGGATACATGTGTGATCGCTGGCAGCGATAGGGAGAACGGGGGACCGAAAGTCCCCCGAAGTTCTCCATGACTAACCTCCAGCGTCTGCGCAGCTCAATAAAAATTAAAGGAGCGCAGGTCACGCATGCGCACAAGCGCGACCGGCGCTCCATTCATTTCTACGGAGCTGCCGACACAGACCCCGGAAGTCCGAGGTTTGTGATGGAGAACTTCAGGGGACTTTCAGTCCCCCGTTCTCCCTATCAATGCCAGCGATCACACATGTATCCCCTATCCTGTGGATAGGGGATACATGTCTTTTGTTTAATGGTAGAGCGGGGAGATACCTCCCTGCTCTGCTGTAGTCGTGTTCAGTGGCGTCGCGCTGTAGCAGCCATAGCGGCTGCTAGCGGAGCCTCCGGCCATGGTGGGGGCCCGTGCCGGCGGGCGACACAGGCCCCCTCATGCCGCGGGCCCCGTAGCAGCCGCTACGGCTGCTACGGCGGTAGTTACGCCACTGAATCCATCTACTCCAAGCTCCTTTCTCATTTGGCTCTGTAATTCTTGATTTACAATTTACAATTTTTACAGAAACAGACCCAGGCGGTCAGTTTCTTTCTTTGGAATACCCAATCCCCTAGAAAGCTAACACCATTTTAACAAATGCTTGCTAACTCATGGGCCATACCTCATATTCATCTCCTCTTGTGGGGATGGAGGAGCCTGCGGACGCCCTCTACTCGGATCTGGTGATCAGGCAGATTCTCGTTTGACTGTTGCCCATAGCCCTGCTATGATGGAGGGGACTCATACCCTTCTCCCTCAGTTTTTATTTTCACTGGCAATATTTTATGGCTATTGGCTGTTAGGAAAAGTCCTACACTACGTATCCCCTACGTATCCGTATACCCTCGGTATACATTAAACTAACCTTTCAACAGAGCCAAATGTCAAACAACAAAACAATAATCCCTCAAAGGATCTGCCCTCTATATCATCTATGTCAAACAATCTAAGAAAGGTATCGTATCTCCTGAGATAGCAGTATGATTTTTCATGAGGGTGACAAGCAGGGGCGTAGCTAAAGGCTCATGGGCTGTGGTGCAAGAATTCAGCTTGGGCCCCCTACCCCTCCCCAACACCACCAGACCCCTGCCGATGCCTATGCCTGGCCGCCTTGCCCAATGGCAGGACCAAAATCTTATCAGGGGAATATATTTTAATCCTATAAGCATAATGTCTCTATAGCTGTCCCAATACAGTATAATGCCCCTATAGCTGTCCCCACACAGTATAATGCCCCCATAGCTGCCTGCCTACACAGTATAATGCTCCTATAGTGCATCCCTACACAGTATAATACCCCTAAATCTGCCCCACAGTATAACGCCCCACACAGTATAATGACCTTATGGCTGCCAGCAC
This sequence comes from Rhinoderma darwinii, assembly GCF_050947455.1. NCBI lineage: Eukaryota > Metazoa > Chordata > Amphibia > Anura > Rhinodermatidae > Rhinoderma > Rhinoderma darwinii. Next base: position 308,552,503 of record NC_134687.1, read on the forward strand.
ATAGTATAATGCCCCTATAGTTGCCCACACACAGTATAATGTCCCCCATAGCTGCCCACCACAGTATAATGCCCCCATAGCTGCCCCACACAGTATAATTCCCCCATTCAGTATATTGGCCCATATCGGCCCCCCTCCCCATACGCAGTATAATTCCCCGAACAGTGCCTAATAGAAAAATAATAAAATAATTACTTACCTATCCCCGTTCCCACGACAAGTGGAAGAGATCCTTCTTCTCCTTTGGTCTGTGCAGTGTATGAATCGGCACAGACCGGTGCGATGACGTCACTACATCATACCTGTCTCCACCGAGCCGCTCATGGCATAGAAAATGATGGAGCAAGGAGCCATCAGCTTCTTGCTCCAGCATTGAAATCAACTGTATCTGCGTCCTGAGGATGCAGACACAGTTGGTACCAGGACATCGGTGAGTGGCTCGCGACCCCCCGGAGGTCTTAACATGACCTCCCAGGGGGTCGTGACCCACAGTTAGGGAAACGCTGATGTAATGTATTGTATTGAGCTGTCTGTGTTTGCGGTGGAGAGGAGAAGGGAGGCTATAATTTACAGGCCCCCCTCTCCTCTTGCTACCGCAAACACAGACAGTACAATGCAACACATATACATTACATTATTGGCCCCTCACGTGACGTCAGGGTCACATGGTACATTGAGTGTACCATGTGACCGTGCAGTCTAAGGAGACCTGCCCATCCATTTCTAGGCAGCCAGTAGTGTAGAGACGGGTCACGAATAAAGAATTCATTATCCTGGTTAGCGCTGTGTGGCAAAGGGGCCCCGTGGGCCCCCCTAGCTAAGAGGCCGGGCCGCAACTGCGCCCCCTATAGCTACACCACTGGAGGCAAGCCAGGTACAGTTTCATTACACGCCTTTAAATGTACCTAGAAGCAGACACAACACCAGTCTTACACTAGGCTGTCAAGCAACAGACCAAGAGGTGATCAGAGATCGTTTTGCTCTCGTTCCCAGGGAATTGCCCTACACCCAATAGCAACAGTGGACTGAAGCTGAATTTAATCAGCGATGTCCAAAGGCGAAGGGAAGGGGGTACCCAAAGGACCTGTACTGACAAACCAAGACAGACAAATACGGTAACTGCACCAAAACACATTTAACCCTTTATTTTACATTTGTCCTTCTGCTGCTCAGGCAGTGGTTAATAACAGTTTACTTGACAAACACAGAAAAATAAAAAATAAACACTTGTGTCTGAGGAAGGTAGGGTCCTCTTACTTAGGAGGTGCGTCTTGAGGGAGTTTTAATCACTCTGTCGTAAAAGCCTCTTTCACTATGCACCAACATCCTCATTCATTCATTCACATACATATCAAAACAGGTCCGTGCATTTAACAACTGTTTCAGGTTCTTGGGAAACCGTACTCACGACGGAGAACAGAGGGACTGGGGATCAAAGGAAGGGAAAGCGAATGAGAAAAAGGTTTCTCACCAGCCGCTTTCGGTATCCTGGTTTCGGCACCATAATTGTCGTGGATAATTTAACAGCAAAACAGTTGCTCCAGATTCATGTATATTCATTTGTTCAAGCAAGAAGGTTTACAGAAAAATGACATGCGTGTCATATTGCATGTAAGTAAAATGGTTGATGCTCCACAGAATAGCAGGGGTTTATATACAGCAATTAGATTGAACATTTACATATCAGACAGGCTAAGTTCACACTACCGTTGCCTCCCGTTTAGGTCTGATGACCGGAAATCCAAACGGAAAGCATCGCTCCCGTTTGAAATACCAGTGATTTCAACGCTAATCCTTTTGTTTTGTTTGGATTCCGTTTGCCTCCGTTCGCTACGTTTCAGGTTTTTTTAACGGAAGCAAAAGTGCAGTCTGCAATACTTTTGGTTCTGTGAATAAAAACGGCATCCAACTGAAACAAAAGAATTAGGGTATGTTCACATGTAGTGACCAAAAACGTCTGAAAATACGGAGCTGTTTTCAGGCGAAAACAGCTCCTAATTTTCAGACGTTTTTGTAGCAACCCACGTTTTTTGCTGCGCTTTTTACGGCCATTTTTGGAGCTGTTTTTCAATGGAGTCAATGAAAAACGCCTCCAAAAACGTCCCAAGAAGTGTCCTGCACTTCTTTTGACGAACCGTCATTTCACGCACCGTATTTTGACAGCGACGCGTAAAATAAAGGCTCGTGGGAACAGAACATCGTAAATCCCATTGCAAGCAATGGGCAGATGTTTGTAGGCGTAATGGAGCAGTTTTTTCATGCGTAATTCGAGGCGTGAAACGCCCGAATTACGCCTGAAAACACTGCGTGTGAACATACCCTTACCATTTAAATCAATGGTAATTCAAACGGATGCAATGCTTTCTGTTTGGACTCTTGTTATTCTCTTCCTCTCACGGAAGAGAGCTTAACGGTAGTATGAAAGGAGCCTTAGTCATTGTAAAAGTTTTTTTTATTCTTGTCGAGTAATTTTTGTTTTACTCAGCAAAGTATTTTCTTGCACACAGCAGAAACGTAATTTTCCAAGCATTCATTTTATATTGAAGTTAAAAACAAGATAGAACAATCAGACAAAATGCTGGATTTAGTTTATTTCTTTCACAGTATGGTAATGCTACTTATACAATTCCCTAATGTATAAGTATATGGTCACCAAATGTAACTTGCCTTATGTTCTTCTTTACCAGAAAGAAACATGTTAATATACGTATTCAAAAATATTGTGGTGCTGACTATCTGTATTTTTAGCATTATACATTAATTAAATTCACTGCATAATTTTTTCTTTTTAGCCACCATTTCAAGAAGTCTGTAGAAGCTACCAAATTGCTTTAGACCGGATTAACACAACCTACATAAGTAAGTAATTGATTCAAATTAAATCAAATTTTTTTGTAGACATTGACATTTTAATAGATTTTTTTCTTTCTCCACAAATAAGACTCCTGATACCTCTTTCCTACGAGTATAATGTTGGTACCTAGAGAAATGTGGCGAGGAACTGTTTAGCAACAAAGATGATTAAAATAAAGGACAAAGTACAGAGTATAATATTAAATATTATTCTTATCAGTCATCGGAATTCCATTTTAAATCCATCATCATCATGCTCCCAATGTAAGTTACCAGTATGGGTATGTTCACACAGGGCGGCGGATACGCTGGGTAAAAGCACACAGCGTATCTGGCCTGTGTGCAGCTGGGAATTCAGGTCGAAAAACCGCACTAAATTGTGGTGCAGTTTCCCGGCTGGAATGTCTGCTGCGGAAATCTGCACACAGAGAAAAAAAAAGGATACTTACCATGGCAACGCGTCCCTCTGACATCATGACGCTCTGCAGCCCTGGGATAATGTTTCATCACATGGGATGAAATGTCATCCCAGGAGGCTCACCTGGAGAATGAAACACAGACTTCTGGGTAAGCATAAGATTTTAATTTTTTTTCTGAGTTGCGTTTTTGCGGCGGAATCTCTGTGATTCCGCAGCAAAAAAACCCAACATCTGCTATTTGTTGCGGGTTTTACCTCCCCATTGAATTCAATGGGGAAAACCCGCAACAGATAAGCAGCGTTTAAGCAAATTCAATTGACATGTTGCGGATTAAAGAACCACACCACATGTGTACATTTTTTCAAATCGGATTTTGTTGCGGAAAATCCACAGTATTTACGCTACGTGTGAACTGACCCTAGTAGTAATTTTCAGTCTTCTATGTATCACCAAGAAATATAACAACAAAGTTACATTAAGCCACCAAGACTTACAGCTACGTCATTGTGATCGCGCGGGCACAGAAGCTGTGCCTATGCAATCACCACTGGACCCCGTGTTGACTGACAGCCGGGCTCCAGCTGCAACGGTCAATAGCCACCACAGCATTTAAGTTGATTGACAGATGGAGGGGGCTCCCTCTGTCACCCATCGGCAGCCCACGAACACGATGGGTTGCCACGGCAGCTGGGGGCCTAGCAAAAGCCCCCCAGGACTGCCATTGATGTATGCCTATTAGGCATAATAGACTGCCTGTCAGTTTTACACTGAGAGGCAGTAATTCTTTGGTATAAAAATGGTATACAGATGCTTTGGTATTACAAACAATCCCTTTGTGAATTCCCCTTATTAACAAAAATAAAAATTGCACAGTAAAAACAAAATTTTCCTTAACCTCTCGATGCAACCGGACATAACCGTACCTCTAGTTATGGGGGTTTGAAGTATGGATAGGGATCATGGCTGATCATGCTCAATACTTTTCTGGTGTCAGTGGTTTATTACAGCTGATACCTCGCACTAAGGCCGGATTCACACGAGCGTGTGCATTTTGCGCGCGCAAAAGGCACATGACAGCTCCGTGTGTCAGCCCCGTATGATGCGCAGCTGCGTGATTTTCGCGCAGCCGCCATCATTATGACACTCCGTTTGGATGTTTGTAAATAGAAAAGCACGTGGTGCTTTTCTGCTTACATTCATTCTTTTACTGCTGTTGCGCGAATCACGTGCGTCCCACGGAAGTGCTTCCGTGTGGTGCGCGTGATTTTCACGCACCCATTGACTTCAATGATGCGCGAAAAACGCTGAAATATAGAACATGTCGTGAGTTTTACGCAGCGGACTCACGCTGCGCAAAACTCACGGACAGTCTGCACTGCCCCATAGACTTGCATAGGTCCGTGCGACCCGTGTGAAAACCACGCGGGCTGCACGAACGCAAATCATGTTCGTGTGAATCCCCCCTTACGACCAGGAAAAGAGATAAATCTTGTCCGAGCCGTTTAACCATTTAGATGCCGTAGTCAATAGTGACCGCCACACATAGGCCGTGAGAAATAGGAGGACGGCCCCCTCCGACAGCCCATTGCCCCCCCACCCGCGACACGATTGCAGGGTGCAGATGATTGCCCGATTGCCGCCGCCGCCCTAATATAAAATGTTAAAAATAGTTAAGTAAAGTTTTTAGTAGTGTAGAAAAAATAAATAAAGAACTTAACAAGTAATGACAGAAGAAGGTGTTAGGATTAATTTACATACTGTAGCTGTCCTACGTGTCTGCTCAGTCAATAGAAATTGTTTGGTTAAACTTTCCTGTCTATAGTTGCAGAGTGTTGTACCATGTTAGGCCTCGTGCATACTTCCGACACATTTTTCACGCCCGTTTGTGACGGATCCGTGTGGCCGTTTTAGCGGCCGTGTGAACTTCCGTGAACACTCCGTGTTTACGTTTCCGTGTGCCGAGCATGGTACTGTCCAGGGTGCTGAAAGAGTTAATGGGCTGCACTGATCAGCGGTAACTCTTTCAGCACCTTGGACAGTATCATGCTTGGCGCGCGGAAAATGAAATTTTAATGTAATAAAAAAAAAATGTAAAAAAATGTCATACTTACTTTCCTCCTGTCCGGCCTCCAGCGATGACGTTTCATCCATGTCGCCGCTGTAGCCAATCACAGGCTGTAGTGGCGGTCACGCACGTGAGGATGACGTCAGAAGGCAGGCCTCCAGGGATGACGCTTCATCCCATGTGACCACCTCTGCAGCCAATTACAGGCTGCAGCGGCCTCTGCAGCCAATCACAGGCTTCAGCGGCCTCTGCAGCCAATCACAGGCTGCCGCGTCATTCTGGAAGGTCGGACTGGAGGAAGAAGAGGGACTCGTCGCCAAGACAACGACCGGGTAAGTATGAACTGATTTTTATTTTATTTTTAATCAGCAGCCTCTTTTCTCTATCAGCTGCCGATTAGTGTAATATTTCTGTTATGTTTTTCTGCCCGCCCGGCCGTTGCAAGGCAATGGCTCCGTCACACACGGACGGCACACGGATGCCTTCCGTGTGCCTTCAGTTTTTTTGATGGCCCCATTGACTTGCATGGACCTCACGGTCACAGAATCTCGGACCAAAGTAGGACATGCTCTACTTTGGATTGGAACGGAGCAACGGGACCGTCAAAAAAACTGAAGTGTGCATGGCCCCATTGAAATGAATGGGTCAGTGTGCTAGCCGTCAGAAAAACGGCTAGCACCCTGAAGGAAAAAACTGAAGTGGGCATGGGGCCTTATCCAACATGCCCGATCCTTCTTTCCCCTGAAATCTGCCATTGGGGGAGGATTGGGATATCCTCATACACCTTAGATAGTCGATCGTTCCTGATGAAATTGGTGGCTTTAGCCAACTTTCCTCTAATGTGTATGGGCTCCCTTACAGAGCTGTTCAGAAATTGGTGGGCATCGGGTGGTCATTCCATAATACAAATGTAATCTAGTCATCTGCGGATTGTATGGTAAGTTGTCACATTAAAACCTGTCATAAAATACTGACAAAGCATGTACACTTAGGACATACCAACAGCCATATAGTACTTTAGTAATATAATAGCATTATTATTATTATTATTATTATTATTATTATTATTATCTGTTTGTCCTTTATTTGTTAACATAATATGTGTCATGTACTTTTATCTAATTGTCATTTTCTTTGTGGGCAGTTGAAACACTTCAGTTAAAGCATGAAATACTAATTCTTCAAAGAGATCATGACAGGTTAAAAGAGAACTGCAACTATGCAACTGTCACTGCTACCAACAAAGCCAATGTGGCCACTTCTGAAATGGTAAAGCTTCAGAAGGAGAAGGAAGACCTGGAAACTAATAATAAATTGTTACAAAGTGATTGTACTAAAATCGATCAACGGTTCGCTAATGAGCTAGAACGAATGAAAAATCGCCTTGAGACTATTATCGGCTCCCATGAATCCTCTCAATATACAAAATGCTGGTCCATGAGTGCTGACATTAAAAACAATATAGACCAAACCATATTAAGGTTGAAACAAGATGTTACCAATGTCATGCTTGAGAACAGCCAGCTGAAGACAGACAATCTACGAGTAAGTGATAGTTTTCAGAAATGCAGCCAAGAAAAGATGGTTATCACTTCAGAGAAGTCCAATCTGGCCATAGAAAAGGGAGGACTGGAAAAGCAGCTGTCTGAAAAAAAGGAAGAACTCGCCAAGTCTTACTCCAAATATATGAAAAAGGAGGAAGAACTAGAGAATTGTCGGAAGATGCCGGTAGGTGGAGCTTAATAAGGGCGGTTGTTCTTTTTCATATGCAACTATTTCATTAATAGCCATTATCTATGCCATCGGTGCTTCGATTTGTTTCTTTATTTCCTCCTTACTTCTTTTGAGAAATCTGCAGCATGCTCTGATTTCCATGTGGAAAATGTTCCGCAGTATGTGAATGAGATTTGTGTGGATTTTCTGTGTGCAAATCTTCATGGTAAAATCCACGGAATTTCTACCCATGTGCAAGGAAGCTAACATGCACTTTTCTGCAGATGGTTCTTGGGAACATTTCTTTGAACTGTTTTAATAAAGAGGATTGGTCATGGAGGAACCTATTTACTAATAAGGTGTTCTGTGACTCTCAAGCTCCTCTTACTGCCTAGGGTCTAGAGATTGAGGTTCCAGGCTTCATCGTTATGGTTAAAAAACAAAATAATTTGTGTGCCCAGGACACATAGGTACTCCATATGCCTCCATATGTTGTCTCCGCGAGGCACTATATTTTCCACTAATACGTCATGTGGAATCCATGAGAAAAATAAGTCATGTACAGCATGGACTCGAAGCAGTCTACAGGTGCTGGATTATAAATCTGTACCACTCAGATGAATAATATTGCCTTGTGCATGGGCCCTTTAAGGTCTTATTCACATGGACGTGTCCGTTTTGCGCGCGCAAAAAACGCTGCATTTTTTTCCGCGCAAAAGGTTCGTGTGTTATCAGCATATGGTGCGTGGCTGCGTGATTTTCGCGCAGCCGGCATCCTTATAACACTGTTTTTATGTTTACAAACAGAAAAGCACTAGGTGCTTTTCTGTTTTCAGTCATTATTTTTACTACTGTTGCGCGAATCACGCGTGGCACCCGGAAGTGCTTCCGTGTGCCAAGCGCGATTTGCATGCACCCATTGACTTCAATGGGTGCGTGCTGCGCGAAACACGGGCAAATATAGGACATGTCGTGAGTTTTACGCAGCGCACATACGCTGCGTGAAATTCACTGACAGTCTGAACGCAGCGTATGTGCGCTGCGTAAAACTCACGACATGTCCTATATTTGCCCGTGTTTCGCGCAGCACGCACCCATTGAAGTCAATGGGTGCATGCAAATCGCGCTTGGCACACGGAAGCACTTCCGGGTGCCACGCGTGATTCGCGCAACAGTAGTAAAAATAATAACATAAATCCGTGCGCTGCGCGTGATTTCCACGCGTGTAGCACAGACGTATTATACGTTCGTGTGAATAAGGCCTAAGGGTGAAGTCACACACGGCAGATTTTGTTGGGGAAATTTTCTACGACTAAAAATCAGTTCCATTCATCTGAATGGGTTTGGTTTTGCAGTAACAAAATGTGCCGCATGTTATTGCATCCTTACTCTTCTATATGCAAATGACTAACATCTTTACTTATTTGTACATACCGTATTTTTCGTACTATAAGACGTCCTTTTTAGCAAGAACAATCTTGCTAAAAAGTCCCTGCGTCTTATAGTTGGCAGTCAAGGGGCCCAGCTGCACCAGATCCCCCTGACCACTTCTCTAACCCCTTCCCGACTATGACGTGGCGGCACGTCATGAAGCATTGGGGTGATGTTTAAAGCGGGCTCAATACACTGCAGGTGTCAGCTGTGTTTTACAGCTGACACGCTGCCCTAACGGCCAGGAACAGCGATCACGCTATTCCTGGCCATTTAACTAGTTAAATGCCGCAGCATTTAAACCATTAGGAAGGGGCTGGCCCCCTCTGACAGCCCAACGCCCCCCCCCCCGCAACCTGATCTGGGGGCGCCAATGGTTGTCATGGCAGCCCGGGGGCACTAATGAAGGCCCCCAGGTCTACCTTCTATCTGCCTCTGCTAAGCCTGTAGAAATTACAATATACTGCAATACATTAACGATCGCTGGTTCAAGTCCCCTAGGGGAACTAATAAAATGTGTAAGAAATAGTTAGATACATTTTCAGGAGTGTAAAAAAAAATAAAAAAATATTAAAAGTAAAAAAAACTCCCATTTTCCCCAAGCACAATGTAAAAAATAAAAAAAATTTGTATCGCTGCGTCTGTAAGAGTCCAAACTATTACAATATACCATTATTTAACTTGCACGGTGAACAGCGTAAAAAATTATTTGATTAAAAAAATCCTATGTACCAAAAAATTATGGCAATAAAAACTACAGCTCGTCCTGCAAAATATAAGCCCTCACACCGCTCAATCGATGAAAAAATATAAAAGTTATGGCTCTCAGAATATGGTGAAACAGAACAATCGAAAAAAGGAGTCATATACTATCTTGATTTATACATGCCAACGGCATAGAAAATGTATAAACTTTATTACACAGTACAAAATACAAATAGTTAAAATCGAGAACTCAAATCGGACAACTGCATATAAGTTGCACATAGGACAAAAGAGCACATAGGTGTCAAAAAGAGTTGGCTCTAAAAGACGGCTAAACAGCCATATCTAAAGTGGCCAAACAAATGACAGTAGTATATGTCAAACCAGAACAATATGCAGAGTTACATCACACAGTAAGATCCAACATAGACAGAATATATACCGTGATAATGTCTGTGGAGGAAGAGGTAAGTTGTAATTTCACTTTATAATATTCTTACACTCACATCTAAAAGGCGCCAGTGTATATACTCGGCGTCTCTAAGGGTATGTTCACACGGCCTATTTACGGACGTAATTCGGGCGTTTTTGCCCCAAATTACGTCCGAAAATAGCGCCTCAATAGCGCTGACAAACATCTGCCCATTGAAAGCAATGGGCAGATGTTTGTCTGTTCACACGAGGCGTAATTTACGCGCCGCTGTCAAATGACGGCGCGTAAATAGACGCCCGCGTCAAAGAAGTGAGCTGTCACTTCTTTGGCCGTAATTGGAGCCGTTATTCATTGACTCCAATGAATAGCAGCGCCAATTACGCCCGTAATTGACGCGGGGTTCAAGCTCCTGCACATGCCGGTACGGCTGAAATTACGGGGATGTTTTCAGGCTGAAACATCCCCGTAATTTCAGCCGTTACGGACGCCCTCGTGTGCACATACCCTTAGTCTGAAGTGGGACTAAATAGTCCCAGGCTGTAATATCAGTCGGGAGTCGTTGGTTTTTGTCATGCGACGGATCGGGCGTTTCCGTTTCTCTTCGCTATTCTGTTCCTCTGACGGAACAGAATAACCGAAATCATAGCGCAAATGTGAACAGTCTTAGGGCTCAAGCACACTTCAGTGATTTTCTTCAGTGTGCTATCCGTTTTTTTAACGTATAGCACACGGACCCATTCATTTCTATGGGACCATGCACACTTACGTTATTTTGGTGGATCCGTGTGTCCGTTCAACAAATAATAGAACATGTCCTACTCCTGTCCGTTTTTGAGGTTCCATCTCGCCCATTGTAGCCTATGGATCCGTCAAAATAACGGACCACACACGGAAGGCTGTTATTTGCGGATCCGTTGCCAAGCAATGGCAGAGCGGGCTCAATTTCCAGGTGTTCCCTATGACATGTGACAAGTTCAGCTCAATTTTACTGCCTTCCATGTTTTTTTTCGGATCGTATAAAATGGACGACATACGGAAGCACAATGAACGCAAAATACGGAGTAATGGAACATGCGGAGTCAAAATAGAAACCATACGGATGTCAAAACGGACACACGAATCCATTTTTTTTATGGCCCGTGAAAACGGTGAAAGATGTGTTCATGAGGCCTTCACCTGCAAGAAATGTTTTTGTTAAAGAGGCTCTGTCACCAGATTTTGCAACCCCTATCTGCTATTGCAGCAGATAGGCGCTGCAATGTAGATTACAGTAACGTTTTTATTTTTAAAAAACGAGCATTTTTGGCCAAGTTATGACCATTTTTGTATTTATGCAAATGAGGCTTGCAAAAGTACAACTGGGCGTGTTGAAAAGTAAAAGTACAACTGGGCGTGTATTATGTGCGTACATCGGGGCGTGTTTACTACTTTTACTAGCTGGGTGTTGTGTATAGAAGTATCATCCACTTCTCTTCAGAACGCCCAGCTTCTGGCAGTGCAGACACAGCCGTGTTCTCGAGAGATCACGCTGTGACGTCACTTCCCCAGGTCCTGCATCGTGTCAGACGAGCGAGGACACATCGGCACCAGAGGCTACAGATGATTCTGCAGCAGCATCGGCGTTTGCAGGTAAATCGATGTAGCTACTTACCTGCAAACGCTGATGCTGCTGCAGAATCAACTGTAGCCTCTGGTGCCGATGTGGCCGACACGATGCAGGACCTGTGAGTGACGTCACAGATCTGCACTGCCAGAAGCTGGGCGTTGTGAAGAGAAGTGGATGATATTTCTCGTCAGAACGCCCAGCTAGTAAAAGTAGTAAACACGCCCCGATGTACGCACATAATACACGCCCAGTTGTACTTTTACTTTTCAACACGCCCAGTTGTACTTTTGCAAGCCTTTATTTGCATAAATACAAAAATGGCCATAACTTGGCCAAAAATGCTCGTTTTTTAAAAATAAAAACGTTAAGTGTAATCTACATTGCAGCGCCTATCTGCTGCAATAGCAGATAGGGGTTGCAAAATCTGGTGACAGAGCCTCTTTAAATATTTGCAAGTTTACACACCTCATGGAAGTGATGCGTGATGTATTGTGATGTCGAATTCGAACATATCGACGTAAAATAATAACATTTAGTACATTGTTGTTTTTTTTTTAGAGTGCAGGACGCATGCCTGGTGTGCTATATCCACGGAATTAAAATTAGGTAAGAAGATTTGTTCAAAGTGATTATTCTGTAATGCATATTCTGTGTAATTATCTTTTGTTTATTATTTATAAAGCACCAATGATAGCCTATGTTCATAGTTGCGTAGGAGCCTTCATCGTAAATCCGGTGAAAAATGGCGGACAAAATATTGCAGCATGCTGCGTTATTTTGTCCGGCAAAATGAAGATGTCACGAAGCGGGTTAGTGGACCCACTAGGCCGTACCGCCGTAGCGGGGAGGCAGCTGGCCAAACAACAGGAAACCCCAGAAATACAATGTCCCGCACAAGGGTACCTGGATAGTCCAGACGGTGGCCGCAGCTCTGACACTGATGTAGATGGTTGCAGCAGATAATGGCAAACGTGGCGGATGACACAGGTGCCGCAGGTTGCGCCAGACGTGGCGGATTCCTCCGGACGTGGCAGATGACACAGGACGTGGCGGATTCCTCCGGACGTGGCAGATGACACAGCACGTGGCGGATTCCTCCGGACGTGGCAGATGACACAGGACGTGGTGGATTCCTCCGGATGTGGCGCATTCCTCCGGACGTGGCAGATGACACAGGACGTGGTGGATTCCTCCGGACGTGGCAGATGACACAGGACGTGACACGACTAGATACTAAAGGCACAGCACGGGAAGCAGGAACAGGGAACAAGGCACGGGTAACAACTGGAATGGGAAACACTAAGGGACCATTTGCAAAACAGACTGGGAAAACTAACAACGCTCAGGCAAGGACCAGAAGGCCTGGGGCCTTCTTATAGACCAGGAAATCGTGGCAGTTGATGATGATGACGATTTCCTATGTGCATGCGCTGGCCCTTTAAGGCCGGGCACGAGCGTGCGCCCGCACCCTACGGGACACAGCAGAACGGAGCGGAAGTGAGCGCTGGCATCTACTAGGAAGGAGACGGGGACCATGGCTGTGGGTGTCAGGAGGTAAGTAAACCCGACGGCCCGCGGCCATGGACGCTACAGTATCCCCTCTCTTACGCCCCCTCTTCTTGGGCCCAGAGTGAGAGAGGAACTTTTTAATTAGAGCAGAAGCGCTGAGGTTCTCTTCTGGCTCCCAGGACCTCTCCTCAGGACCAAACCCTCTCCAGTCCACCAAATAGAAAGTCCTTCCTCCTACCCTTTTGCAGTCCAGGATCTCCTTTACCTCAAATACATCAGAAGGACCGCTGGGAGCAACTGTGGAACTAGAAGTCTTGCTGTAGCGGTTCACAACCACTGGCTTCAGGAGGGACACATGAAAGGAGTTGGGGATTCTGAGGGTAGGAGGCAGCCGCAGCTTATAGGAGACAGGGTTGATTTGTTGCAGGATCTCGAAAGGACCAAGGAACCTGGGAGCAAACTTGTATGAAGGCACCCTCAAGCGAATGTTTCGAGAGGACAGCCAGACTTTAGTCCCCGGAAGATACTGAGGCTCCTTGTATCTGCCTTTCGCTTCATGCGATCTACTGCCAGCAAAATAGAGGACCGGGTCTGTTGCCAGATTTGCAGGAAGTCTCCATATACAGAGTCAGCATGAAGGTACCTGAGATGAAGTGGCGGAGATAATTCTCCATGATCTGGTTGATCCTCTCCACCTGCCCATTGGACTGGGGGTGATAGGCTGAGGAAAAGTCCAAACTCATATCCAGGAGTTTACAGAGGGCTCTCCAGAACTTTGAAGTAAACTGAACCCCCCGGTCGGACACAATGTGTAGAGGCAAACCATGCAAACGAAAGATGTGTAGAATGAAGAGACTCGCCAGTCGAGGAGCAGAAGGTAGGCCGGTCAGCGGGATAAAATGTGCCATCTTAGAGAACCGGTCCACCACCACCCAGATGGTGTTGCATCCTGCTGAGGGGGGAAGGTCTGTGACAAAGTCCATCGCAATGTGCTGCCAGGGGGCATTGGGTACAGGCAGAGGTTGAAGCAGGCCGGCAGGCTTGGAGTGAGTAACTTTGTTAGAGGCACACACACCGTGCAAGAAGAGACAAAGTCCAGAACATCTTTAGGTAGTGTGGGCCACCAGAAGTGACGAGCAATCAGGTCTCGGGTTTTACGGAAACCAGCGTGCCCAGCCAGTCTAGAACTGTGTCCCCAGCGGAGAACTCTTCTCCTGTCTGCCAACCGAACAAAAGTCCTCCGAGGAGGGATGTCTCTAACCTGCAGAGGATTGGCAGTGACAATGCAGGACGGGTCTATGATAGTCTGAAGGGACTCCACCGTGTCTTCCGTCTCAAACGATCTGGACAGGGCATTGGCCCTCACATTCTTGTCCGCGGGACGGTAGTGGAGCACAAACTGAAACCGGGTGAAGAACAGCGACCACATGGCTTGACGGGGATTCAGTCATTGTGCAGACTGAAGGTAGGTGAGGTTTTTGTGGTCGGTGAAGATCAGGATGGGGTAAGCAGCGCCCTCTAGAAGATGTCTCTACTCCTCCAGAGCCAATTTGATGGCCAGCAGCTCCCGATCTCCAATAGAGTAATTGCGCTCAGCAGAAGAAAAAAGTATTGAGTAGTAGCCACATACTACTGCCTTTCTTTTGGAGCTTCTCTGGAACAGAAGTGCACCTGCACCAACAGAGGAGGCGTCCACTTCCAGTGAGAACTGCCGAGATACGTCAGGATGATGGAAGATCGAGGCTGAAGTGAAGGCATTCTTGAGGCTAATAAATGCGAACTCTGCCTCTGGAGTCCACACCTTGGCGTTCACACCCTTCTTGGTAAGGGTAGAGATGGGAGCCGTCAGAGAAGAGAAGTTAGGAATAAACTGCCGATAGAAATTGGCGAATCCCAGGAACCGCTGTATGGCCCTTAAGCCTTGAGGACGTGGCCACTCCAGGACAGCTTTCACTTTCTCAGGATCCATCTTGAGGCCTTGATCCGAGATGATGTAGCCCAGGAAGGGCAGAGAACTCTTCTCAAAGACGCACTTCTCCAGCTTGGCGTATAAACGATTCTCCCTTAATCGTAGTAGAACATGACAGACATACCTCCGATGAGTCGTCGGATCTGGGGAGAAAATCAAAATATCATCGATATAAACAACAACACAGACATAGAGGAGATCTCGGAAGATATCATTAACAAACTCCTGAAACGCTGCGGGAGCGTTACACAGTCCGAAGGGCATCACTAGGTATTCGTAGTGCCCGTCCCGGGTGTTAAAAGCCGTCTTCCATTCACCCCGGCGAATCCGGACTAGATTATAAGCCCCCCGCAGGTCTAGCTTAGAAAAAAAATTGGCTCCTCGTATGCGATCAAACAGCTCAGATATAAGTGGCAACGGGTATTTGTTCTTGACAGTGATCTGGTTGAGACCCCGGTAGTCAATGCAGGGTCAAAGGGATCCGTCCTTCTTTTTAACAAAGAAGAATCCAGCCCTGGCCGGGGAGGAAGACTTTCGTATGAAACCCCTTTCCAGATTCTCCTTGATATAGGCCGACATGGATAGAGACTCAGGCAAGGAGAGAGGATATACTCGACCACGGGGGAGAGAGGCATTAGGAACCAGTTCAATGGGGCAGTCATAAGTCCGATGTGGAGGCAGCGTCTCAGCCTCTCTTTTGCTGAAAACATCTGCATGCTGAGCAAACTGGGGAGGCAGTCCCGCCAATGACTGAGGCAGAGGAGGCTTGAAAGGATGGATATGCAACAGACAACGACCATGGCACTCGGAGCCCCATTGGAGAACCTCTCCAGAATTCCAGTCCAGGACTGGGGCATGTAGTCGAAGCCAAGGCAGGCCCAGCAGAACAGGATTGATGGCCTTGGGCATAACAAGGAAAGAAATTAGTTCAGAATGAAGTATTCCAACCTGGAGCTTCAACGGTTTGTTTTTAGAAACGATAGGATCCGGCAGAGGAAGTCCATTAACTGAGGCAACAGCCAAAGACGTCTCTAGGGGGACTGTGGGCAACTGAAGATGATCCACAAGCTCTTTCTGGATAAAGTTTGCAGCAGAACCAGAGTCAAGGTGGGCGGAAACTTGATGCATCCTCTCGCCGGATACTAGGGTCACAGGAATAGTCAACTTGGAACAGAAGGCTTTATTAGGTACCGTTCCATCTAGGGTTGTCTCTCCAACCAATCCTAGGCAATGGGGTCTTTCTGGCCTCTGGGGACACAAACGCACAATATGGCCTCTGGGGCCGCAATACAGACAAAGTCCAGAAGTGTGTCTGCGTTGTTTCTCCTGGGTAGACAATTTGACAAAGTTACTCTGCATCGGATCCTCTGGTGGGACGACTGAGGAAGATTGATGAAAAGTAGAATCCAGCTTAGGAAGTTCTCTCTCCCGGAGAACCTCTTGGGAACATTCCCGGATCCTCATGTCAACCCGGGAGGCGAGTAGGATAAGATCGTCCAGGGTAGATGGCAGATCGCGAGCAGCCAGCTCGTCCTTGATCCCTGAAGACAGTCCCTGCCAGAATGTGGCCACCAAAGCCTTGTTGTTCCAGGTCAATTCAGTAGCCAGGATACGGAACTGAATGGCATACTCGCCCACGGAGAGGTCTCCCTGATGTAGGGTCAGCAAGGATGCAGCAGCTGAAGAAACTGTCCCAGGTTCCTCAAAGATTGAGCGGAAGGTCTGTAAGAAGCACTGCAAGTCCTAGGTCTCTGGTCCCTGATGTTCCCACAGAGGATTAGCCCATGCCAGGGCTTTGCCAATAAGGAGAGAGATGATGAAGGCAATCCTGACGTCATCCGATGAGAAGGACCTGGCATGTAGTCTGAAATTGATCAGGCACTGATTCAAAAATCCCCTGCAGGACCTCGGATCTCCGTCATAGCATGGAGGTAGCGGCAAGAAACACAGGGGGTTGGTACTGGTACAGACAGGACGTGTAGCAGGAGGAACCGCCGGAATCGGTGCGGTGACGACTATGGTGGGAGCAAGCAGCCGATGGGCTATGGAATTCACCGACAGGAGGAGCTGGTGTTGTCGTGACTGGAGATCCTCCATCTCGGCCAGCATGGCTTGTGTCGTCAAAGTCTCAGGTTGACCAGCGGGGTCCATGGCCTGAGCATACTGTCACGAAGCGGGTTAGTGGACCCACTAGGCCGTACCGCCGTAGCGGGGAGGTAGCTGGCCAAACAACAGGAAACCTCAGAAATACAATGTCCCGCACAAGTGTACCTGGATAGTCCAGACGGTGGCCGCAGCTCTGGCACTGATGTAGATGGTTGCAGCAGATAACGCCAAACGTGGCGGATGACACAGGTGCCGCAGGTTGCGCCAGATGTGGCGGATTCCTCTGGACGTGGCAGATGACACAGGACGTGGCGGATTCCTCCGGACGTGGCAGATGACACAGGACGTGGCACGACTAGATACTAAAGGCACAGCATGGGAAGCAGGAACAGGGAACAAAGTACGGGTAACAACTGGAATGGGAAACACTAAGTGACCATTTGCAAGACAGACTGGGAAAACTAACAACGCTCAGGCAAGGACCAGAAGGCCTGGGGCCTTCTTATAGACCAAGAAATTGTGGCAGTTGATGATGATGACGATTTCCTATGTTATGGACACAGCAGAACGGAGCGGAAGTAAGCGCTGGCGTCTCCTAGGAAGGACATGGGGACCAGCACTCACGGATCCATGGCTGCGGGCGTCAGGAGGTGAGTAAACCTGACGGCCCGCGGCCATGGACGCTACAGAAGGTCACCATGACAGAACCCATTAAATTAAAAGGGTACTGTTGGGCAACGCTGGTGTCGTGGACTCTAATTGGGTCCTGTGGCAACAAGGCGCAATTTCTGAGACAGTTTTGCTAAATGAGCCCCACTATAGTTAACAGGACTTTTTAAGTAATTTCATAAAGTTTAAATAGAATTCTGATTTATTAAAGTCTAAAAAATATTCTAAGGCTAGATTTATACTGTGTTTAGTGTTTACATTGATATGACCGCTTAAAACGGTCCAGGCCAATGTAATGTATACACATACTTATGCAACTTTCTACCTAAAAAGTTGCAAAAGTCTGCCATTGACTATCATTAAAAAATAACACGCTGTCAACTGCACTTATCAATAAAGTTTGGACGTCAGAACCCCAACGTATAGCAGCCAAACGTCTAACAAAAGGACACCATTTTGGCTATGAAAGTCTAATGCCCGTTGCACACGACTGAGTGCCACTCGGGCAGTTTTTCATGGCACCCGAGTGGCACCCGATTGTTTTCACGAGTCCATTCACTTTAGCAGGTGAATCGGGTCAGTGAAAACGGACCAGACTTTCCGATCCGTGGAAAGATAGGACATGTCCTATCTTTCCACGGATCACTGATGGGACCCGGCCGGCACAAAAGGTCTTGTGCATGAGACATAAGTGTGTTGACCTACACAACAGGAGATTTTCCCAGCGTATACGCCGACAGTACACCACAGATGTGTGAATCTAGCCTAATAGGTTGATTCGTTTCTTATGCAATTTGCCCTAGAGTATGTATGTCTAAAGCCCTGTTTAGATCATGTTTTTTCCCTACGTTAAGCGTGTCAGTCGGGAAAGCTCAATGTGTCTATAGGGCTTCATTAGCCTAATGGAGGCCAACAGGGTATGGTCTTGGCCTCTGTTGACTGATATACATCAGCATACTTTTTTTTTTTTTTTGAAGTATGGAAGAACATAGTGGACTATGCTATTACATCTAGCCTTATCCCACCAAAAACTTATATTGCACTGTATACATTTTTTTAACATCGGACCATTTATACGCCATGAGCTTTTCAACAACCTGTTATGACATATACGTTAAACGGATATTTATCGTTTATGGGCAATGAATGCGTTAAACGGATGCCTAATAGTGGCATCTGTCACTCATTGACTATAAGGGTATCCGTTTAGCACGTCATAACCTCTCTTGACCCCAGTTTATGACCTTTCCATTTAATGGATACTATTAAAGTCTATGGTGACAGATGCCACTGTTAAAAATATACGACGGGAGCTACTTACAGAACAGACGTATACGTCAAACATATGCAAAAAACGTGGACATAGCCTAAGATTACGAACCTTACTGGAGACAGCAACTGATGTCATTACATTGTGAGTACAGTGCTTCAGAATGTGAGACTGCTATAGATGCAATAAGAAGTAAAGTGCAAGGACGCTACTGTTTAGCAACAATAAATGAATCCATTAATGTAAATATGTCTATCCCTAGTATTATTAATAGCCTGCAAGTTCTATAATAATTGGTTGATTGTTTGTTTTTGTCTGCAGAAATTTCAAAAATGTGAAGAAAGACACGATTTTATTTAAAATGAAGATGCCTGCAACCCGTGCTAGGAGAAGAGGAGCATATATGAGTGTTAGAACTACCAGAGAAAGTAGGGCAAAAAAATTTGCCATGCACCTCCAAAATTATATCAAAACAGTAACAACATTTTTATTGACACCAAAAAGGAGAAGAAAAACAAATTAAAAACATTCTATGCAAAAATTCAAACAGTGATCCATAACAAGATACACCATAAAGTGCGCACGAGCCCCAAACTAGATCAGACCTGCCGGACACAAACGTCCCTAATAAGGTTCCCACTTCAATACATGTGGTAATTCCTAACTTAGGAAAAGATCATGAATAAATGTGACATACAATGCAAAATGGCACATACCTAAAACAGCATAAGGATAAGACAATAGATACAAGCCAGGAAGAGGGGCGCACATTTAAAAAACAAAGATCAGCCCCACGCTTATCGCCAGGAGAAACCTAGCTTCCTCAGGGGTACCCTAGGGTATAGACTTTGCATTCCATAGATAGGCGGTGTGCCTTCCCATTCTTGGTTTTTGATATAGGAGTGTTAGGGCTCTAACACTATGTGAGCAGAGACTACGTTCAGCATATGCCGCGTGAAAGCTCCCGGCGCATACGCCAAACGTATCCATAGGTCTCGATAAGGTTGTCCGTTTGACATTTTCCAGACTGGTATGCATGGGCATTTTTTTTTTCTGCAGTATAAAATAGCATAGTAGACTATGCTATTCTATACAGAGGGATACAGTAAAAAAAAAAACGTATACTGCGCGGTATACTTTTTTTTTTATTATGAGAGCCTATTGGCGACGCATGCCACTATATGCATATACTTCACAGCCTTTCATCAAAGTTATACATCGTCCAAATCCTCCCAACGTATATCTTCGACAGAGTAACAGACATACAGTAACATTGATCATTCAGAATAACATGGATTAACCCAGAAAAAAAAACAATTAAGAAAAACTGTATTTGGGATTAAGAATAAAACTTTTTTGAATTATATTTATAGCTTTAGTAAAACTTTCGAATGTTCTTAATATATATATATATATATATGTGTATATATATATATATGTGTATATATATATATATATATATATATATATATAAATATATATAACTCCAAACTAAATGTCAGCCGCACAGCCTCAATCGTATGTGGGTGCAGATCCGCCCGGGTCAAGGCCAAAGGACCCAATGCAAGTAGATCCAAAAATCAGGCAGCACTCCGTGGTATAAGAAAAATAGTGATAGTGCTTTATTGGTCCACAGAAAAATATGAAGTCTCAGCTCAACACAGGAGCCTTTCTCAAGTGAGAAAGGCTCCTGTGTTGAGCTTAATCGTCGTATTTTTCTATGGACCAATAAAGCACTATCACTATTTTGCTCACACCTTCAGAGTGCTGCCTGATTTTTGTATATATATAGATATAGATAGATATATATATATATATATATATATATATATATATATATATTTTATTTTTTTTTATTTTTTTTTATATATATATATATTTTTATATATATATATATATATATACCAATATTACTTCACTAATACATCATTGATCATGATTGTTTTCTGTATAGTATGTTGTATGCAATATTAACAGATGACTTGCCTATAAGTAGACAATGAGATCAGCTCTGCAAACCTTCACACATTATCTGTTGTTTGATTTTATAAGATATCATAATATAAAAAAGATAGACACTGAGAGAAATAACACACTGTAATATGTCTAGAGGTTATTATAGAGCAGCTCCATCTAAAATAAAAAAAATCCAATTAGTTCTCTTTTGTCAAGTTGTTAAAAAGGAACATAACCATCGTTTTTTTTATATTTTCCATGTCTTTTCCATTCATATACACAGCTGCTTTCAAAACTCTGCTGGTTGCCCTTGGAAACAGACAGCGGTTTATCACAGACATGTGACCTGACAGTTAACGGCGTTAACTGTTATATGAGCTCCTACAATGCACTGCTCCTTGGCATCAGGAATAGAGCAAAATTTAGAATTTAGTTATATTTCTGAATGGAGGATAAAATATAATATACTTGTACAGCAAAGCAGTTGCAAACATATTCAACATTTTGTACAGATTTTCAGAATGTTGTAAAAATGTTGTGCAAAATTTAGTTTTTCTAACATTATCTTGGTTATATTTTTTTCTGACAAGGCTGGATGACAACCAGTACAGATGCTATTACAGATCCAACAAATAGTTCAACTAAACAGGCTAGGTTTGTGGTGTAATGTCGGCATATATGATAGAAAAATCTCCTGGTGTATATGCTGACACGGCCATAGAGTTAAATGGGCAAACATATTTTTGGCATACGTTTGGTGGAGCTATATCAGATCCCGCAGATCCAACTGTATTAAAAAGCGCAGATGACTGTTGCATAGGTCGGTCTATACTTTGCGGGACTAAACTAGAAGGTCGCACCAAACATAAACGCAGAATGTTGTGCCTTATTAAGACCGCACTCCACAAGCGAATACGCATGCGATACTCATTCATTGACGCAATTTTGGTGGTAGTCTCACAGTAGTTTCACTGTATATTTATATGCATAAATCTGGATATAGTTATATGAATATAGCAGATTATTCTTGCACACGAATGCTGTTGTCAAAACTGATATGAACTAGATCCAACTATGCTTGTCATCCAGTTTTCTTAGGCTACTGGATTCAGGAATCTGGGAAAGCTCAGTGCCAAGTACACTGATAGGAAATAGCAGCGAATTACTGTTAGCACGAAGGAACAGATAAACTACTGATAGGAATTTCAACAAATTGACAGTAGACGGATTGCAGGAGTTGGTAATAAGACCAAATCACGGGTTTTACTTTGCGCTTATTTTATGGTCCGTTATTGATGTGAATTCTTGTTTTGAACCTCCTTCCGTTGTACTCATGCTAAAAAGGTGTCTTCTTTTTGGGGTTGGTTTGTATAAACAAAATACATATTTCTCTTTTTCTTGGGAGGATCCTGGTTTTAAAAATAAAAGCATTCAAAAACTGTATCAATACTGCACTGTGTAAGCAAGGACTTATCTTCAAGTTACACATGTAATATTCTTCTGCATAAACTATACATACCATAGCATAGTTCATGTGTTATTATACGGTAAAACTACGAAAGCATTAGCGGAACCTGCTTGACGGAGCACAATGCTTCATCTAACCAAGATTACTGCTTCTTCCTCTCCTGCCAAGAACTTTCCTGGATATTACCTAGAAACTTTGTACTGTGATTAATATACTTATTATTACAGGAAACCCCTGCTGTTTTCTTTGCAGGCGACATAAACACACGTACATTGTTCTTTTTGTAAATATTTCTTCGCTTTTGCGGATATGGAGAATAAATGTTTAAGTGTTACAAGGTATTGCTGTCATTACTGATTGCCGTCATGAATTAATGTCTTGGGAAAGGCCTGGAATAAATGCAGCCAAAAAGGGTTGGAACAAGGTCAAACAGGAGAAAAGGTTGATGTACTGTTAACGCTGTGGGCAATATACTGCACAAGTAACCCCTTTTAACAACAAGTATTTAACGTTAATTAAAAATAAAATGTATAGGAGGGCAAATGTGTGCAAAGAAATGCCAGAAATCTATCTACACAATTTAATATGTTGCAAACATATGGGCTATTTTATGATTAATTACTAAAGAAGTTGTCTCACGAAGATAACTCCTTTTAAAAGTGTACACGACAAGCCCAGCGTCTCTCATACCCTGTGATCAGCTGTAATCGCTGGGAGAAGCAATGTCTAGCAGCCACTGCAGGTGAAATGTAGTATTACATAACGGCTATTCAACTCAACCGTCGTCCATGTAATGCATGCCAGATCCACTAGTGCGGGAGCTGCTCTTACATAGCGGCTTTCTGCTCTGGCACATAGAGGGGGATCCCAAGTGGTGGACGTCCTCTTACATAGCGGCTTTCTGCTCTGGCACATAGAGGGGGATCCCAAGTGGTGGACGTCCTCTTACATAGCGGCTTTCTGCTCTGGCACAAAGAGTGGGATCCCAAGTGGTGGACGTCCTCTTACATAGCGGCTTTCTGCTCTGGCACATAGAGGGCGGATCCTAGGTGGTGGACCGTCCTCTTATATAGAGGTTTTCTGCTCTGGCACATAGAGGGGGATCCCGAGTGGTGGACCCTCCACTATGACATCTATATGTCTTAGTAGGGCATATGTACAGGGTTTGTCGTCAACCCTGGGGTTGGGGTTGAGACAATCCCTTTACATGTTTACAGCTGGGAGAAATTGGTTTGTTTTATGTAAAGGAAAAATAAAAGTATGTTAAATAACTTTATGTGTAAGTTTAAATATGTCATCACATAAACATAAATGCCCAACGCTAACAATAAAGCTATCCTTGATGAATTACACAACAACATATGCAAAAAGATTCAGGTTAACAAAATAAAATTATATTCAAGAGCGGACCTTTTAAAAGTGAAATAACTAAAGAACACGTGAATATTTTATCCAACTGTGATGTGGAGAACAAGGATCCCAAATATGGCAGAACGGAGGTCAGCAGTCTCCACACCAAGCTGTCAGTTTTTCTTACAAGCCTACAGATTATTACAATGCAGATTTTACTTTGATAATTAATTGCTGGAACGGGATGGAAGCAGCCATTTAGATGCATTGATATCATGTCCAATTATTAGCAGTGTGCCTTGTCTACTATATAAAGAGAATATAGGAATAAGGAAAGTTGCTGCCTACACCACCCTCATTCGGACATCTTCTCAATTTTCCCTACTCCTGGATGAAGAGGATCATATAGATTACACATTGCATTGTGTAATAACATCAACAGAATAGGGATTAGCAAGCCCGACTTCATACAGCATGTTTACTGTGGTCCAAAAAACAAGATTTTTTTTTAGCTTTAATTTATACTTATAGAGTAACATCTCGTAATCCAAAAACTATGAAAACCCCATAAACTGCTGGTATAGTAGAACTTGACTTTTATTTGTCACCTTAAAAAATTCGTATACATATATATATATATACACACACACACACACACACACACACACACACACAAACACACACATACACTGTATATACTATTCATCTATCACATATGCAAATTTATTGACAATTATGATTAAAAGAGCCGCCGTGGTATAGTTGCATCAGTGATTCTATGCTATTATTTTCTAGTTATTGTTAAATTATAGTCCCTATGGAGCGGCAGGTCTCCTACCCTCCATATGGAGACGTTATATTGTATATATTGCTATAAATCGCTATTGCCAGCATAACTTGCTATATAGAATTACTCAGACTGTACAGAACCAAGCAATGCAATTTTGCACATGGGTGCTTAAAAACAGACACTGTTGGCTAAGCCGACGTGTTTGGCTAAGCCAACGTGTTTCGCCAATAGAACAGCATCCTCAGAGGGTCTCTGCAGACTGCAGAATCTATGACACTAATCGTTAAACACTACTTCCTTTTTTTCTGGCAGATAGCCTGTCAGAACAGGGATACTGTCCATTGTGACCAAACTTAAGGACACGTCCGTCTCCCATTAGTTTACCTATAAATGTAGGCTGATATAGTTTGTGTTCATTTGTTAGGAAATACAAAAATGTATGAAAATTATACAAAAAATTGGCAATATATATATATATATATATATATATATATATATACATATATATACACACACATACACACACACACACACACACACACACACACACACACACTATTCAGCCATAACATTAAACCCACTGACAAATGAAGAACATTGATTATAGACACGTCACTGGATGGTAGCCAGTTCTTGAAGTTGATGAGTTGGAAGAAGGAAAAATAGGCCAGCGTAAGGATCTGAGCAACCTTGTCAAGGGCCGAATAGTGATGGCTAGATGACTGGGTCAGATCATCTTTCTAAGTGGCAGATCTTGCGGGATGTTTCTGCTATGTAGTGGTTAATACCAAC
The DNA here is from genome assembly GCF_050947455.1 of Rhinoderma darwinii. Lineage (NCBI taxonomy): Eukaryota > Metazoa > Chordata > Amphibia > Anura > Rhinodermatidae > Rhinoderma > Rhinoderma darwinii. Next base: position 308,577,607 of record NC_134687.1, read on the forward strand.
CAAAAATTGTTACGTGAGGGAGCAAAGGATAGTCCATCTAGCTACTGTAGTTCAAAGTGCTGAGTCAATTCTATGATAAAAAGGTGTCAGAATACACAGTACAGCACATCATGTTACATTTTGGGCTGCACAGTCGCAGACTGGTCAGAGAGTTTATGCTGACCCCTGTCCATCTACGACAGTGCCTACAATGGGCGCGTGAGCATCAGAACTGGATTATGGAGCAATGGAGGAAGATTGACTGGTCTGATGAATCACTTTTACGTAGGCAGCCAGGTAAGTGTGTTTCGCTTGCCTGGGGTGGAAATGGCACCAGGATGCACTATGGGAAGATGGCAAGCCGGTGGAGGCAGTGTGATGCTCTGGGCAATGTTCTGCTGGGAAACATTGGCGTTCATGTGGATGTTACTTTGACACACATACCACCTACCTAAGCATTGTTGCCAACCAGGTACACCCCTTCATGGCAACAGTTTTCCCTAATGGCAGTCGCCTCTCAGCAGGATAATGTGCCCAGCCACACTGCAAAAATTGTTCAGGAATGGTTTGAGGAACATGACACAGAGTTCAAGGTGTTGACTAAACCCCCAAATTCCAAGATCTTAATGCGATCGAGTATCTGTGGGATGCACTGGAAAGACAAGCCTAATCCATGGAGACCCCATCTCGCAATTTACAGGACTTAAAGTTAAGGATCTGATGCTAAAGTTTATGTGCCAGATACCACAGGACACCTGTCAAAGAACTCCAAAATACAGGACAGCACTACAAAGTTGATTTATTCACCACTTGCGACGTTTCAGCCCTACTCCATGGGGCCTTTCTTAAGCATAACAATTAGTGGGCAGTGCACATATAAATACACAGGTTCCAGTAATATATAATAAATTAATTAGCTATCAAAAAATTCATATAATTTACAGTGCCAACATCATAAGTGTAAAACATGGTCGTACGTTCCATATGTATACAGACATTATGTTCCTTTTGACAGATATCAAAAATGGTCCTCCATTTACTGTATATATTTGACAAAGTGCTAATCAATAAGGTGCAAGTGTTTAAAATGACAATCATATATACAATTCCATTTGTATTCATCGGACTCACCATATACTGGATACCCTCACATGCTCTACATGTTGCATTGCTTCTCGGCGTCTCTCAATCTTTAGTGCGAATGCGCTTGTTCAAAAGATGTCTGTTTCAACCCCAGTGTGCAGTGTGAGTCATGGAACACACGTTGTGACCCGCACGTCCCTTAACTCAATGTTCATCAAATGCATGCTCAATCGAGCATTTCTATGGCCATACGAACCTGGCCGAGTGCATTGGACATATGAACAATTTATCTCTTGACTACTGATATTTACCATTATTGTTATTGTCATTTTTTAGTTTAACCTCCTAACGTCCGCCAATACGCCTTTTCACGGCGGCCGTTAAGGGTACTTATGCCAGAGCGCCTCCTTCTAAAGACAGCCTGACACTTGCACTAACGGGCGGGATCGATTTCAACATCGATCTCACCCGTTTAACCCCTTAGATGCGCCGCATCCAAGTGGTTTTGGAGGGAAGGTTCTCCCTCTCACCGCACCGGCATTGTGCAATCGCAGGGTGCCAATGGCTTCTAACAAAGGGCCCCAGGTCTGCCTGTAGTGGATGCCTGCTAGGCCATGCCTGAGGCATGGCCTAGCAGATGCCTGTCAGGCAATAATACTCTGCAATACAGAAGTATTGCAGTGTATTATAAAAGCGATCAGAAGATCACGTAGTGAAGTCCTCTAGTGAGACTAAAAATAAAGGTATCAAAAAGTTTAATAAAGTTAATAATAAATAAATTAAAATCCCAAATAACAAAAATGAAAAACACACTTTTCCCCTTAATATGAAAAAAAGCCCCAAAAAATTAAAACATTACACATATTTGATATTGCCGTGTCCGCAACGACCCCACCTATAAAGCTATTCATTATTTAACCCGCACGGTGAACGCCGTAAAAAATAAAATAAAAAATAATGCCAGAATTGCTGTTTTCTGTTCATCCTGTCTTCAAAAAAATGTGATAAAAAGTCCCATGTACTCCAAAATGGTACCAATAAAAATTAGCTAAAAACAAGCCATCATACAGCTGCATCAGCGTAAAAATAAAGCAGTTATGGCTCTTAAAACATAGCGACACAGAAACAAATAATTTTGAAAAAACAAGTGTCGAAATATAGGGGGTTTTTTCCATTACCCCCCAAAAAAGTTAATCAATAAATTATATGTACCCCAAAATGGTGTTATTAAAAAATAAAATTTGTCCTGCAAAAAACAAGACAATTTGATCCCCTACCAACCATTAAGAGTTCAGCCTCCTCCAGACCAGTTACACGCTCCAAATCAACTTGGTGCCTGCATTAAAGACAGCTGTCTTAAATGGTCACCTGTATAAAAGACTCCTGTCCACAGACTCAATTAATCAGTCTGACTCTAACCTCTACAACATGGGCAAGACCAAAGAGCTTTCTAAGGATGTCAGGGACAAGATCATAGACCTACACAAGGCTGGAATGGGCTACAAAACCATAACTGGTTCCCGACCGCTGGCTGTATATTTACTGCCTGCGGTCAGGGTCCTTAAAACCCGAGCCATAGACTTTTTACGGCTATCGCGATCGGGCAGCTGAATGTCGGGTCTCCGGCTGTCAGTGACTGCCGGGGACCCTGAGGAGAAGATAGAAGCAGCTTTCACTGCTTCTGTCTTCTCTGATGTGTTTTTACACAGCGTTCAATGAACGCTGTGTATAGGAATAGAGGCAGCAGCAGCGGCGCTGTCTCTATTCCTCCCGGTGATCATGTGACAGGTCACATGATCGCCGGGTCCCGTTAGTGACAGACTGCTGCTGGGTCTTACAAGACCCAGCACAGCCCTATTAGTGACAATCGTCACAATGAGAGGGCTGATTTCCCCTGTAACTGGGGCTGCTGTGCAGTTCCAGTTACAGTGGAAAAGATGGTGTAAAAGAAAGAAAAAATATATATAAAGTTCCCCAAAGGTCTTTTTTGACCTTTGGGGGACAGACCATAGTAATAAAAAAATTATAAAGTAAAGTGCAAAAAAAAATTAAATAATAAATACACATAAAATACCCACCCCAAAAAAACATGTTCCCCCCGCCAATCATTGTTGTAACGCTAGCGCTGACCCAATTACCCTAATATAGACATGTAATATATTAAAATTTACGGTAGACAATGACGATCACAAATAAAAGGTCTATTTTAGGTTAAAACTATGTTATTACCCCAAAAAAATAGCTGAAACGTAAAAAAGCTTATTTTTTTACTATTATTTTCAAACTTTATGAATAAAAATTCTAAAATCGCAAAAAAGGTGTGTATAAAAACGATAAAAAATGAAACCTGCATTGTCTACGGAAAAAACGTTGCAAAAATCACGTCGTTAGCCCAACAAATAAAAACGTTATAGCCATTTAACTAACACGTGCTAAAAATGGCTAAACGGTGTCTGGTCCTGAAGGCGCAAAATAGCCCGGTCCTGAACTGGTTAAGTAAGACGCTGGGTGAGAAATGACTGTCAATCGACATCGATCTGGGGTTCCATGCAAAATCTCACCTCGTGGGGTATCCTTGATCCTGAGGAAGGTGAGAGCTCAGCCGAAAACTACACGGGGGGAACTTGTTAATGATCTCAAGGCAGCTGGGACCACAGTCACCAAGAAAACCATTGGTAACACATTACGCCGTAATGGATTAAAATACTGCAGTGCCCGCAAGGTCCCCCTGCTCAAGAAGGCACATGTACAGGCCCGTCTGAAGTTTGCAAATGAACATCTGGATGATTCTGAGAGTGATTGGGAGAAGGTGCTGTGGTCAGATGAGACTAAAATTGAGCTCTTTGGCATTAACTCAACTCGCCGTGTTTGGAGGAAGAGAAATGCTGCCTATGACCCAAAGAACACCGTCCCCACTGTCAAGCATGGAGGTGGAAACATTATGTTTTGGGGGTGTTTCTCTGCTAAGGGCACAGGACTACTTCACCGCATCAATGGGAGAATGGATGGAGCCATGTACCGTCAAATCCTGAGTGACAACCTCCTTCCCTCCACCAGGACATTAAAAATGGCTCGTGGCTGGGTCTTCCAGCACGACAATGACCCGAAACATACAGCCAAGGCAACAAAGGAGTGGCTCAAAAAGAAGCACATTAAGGTCATGGAGTGGCCTAGCCAGTCTCCAAAAATAGCTGAAACGTAAAAAAGCTTATTTTTTTACTATTATTTTCAAACTTTATGAATAAAAATTCTAAAATCGCAAAAAAGGTGTGTATAAAAACGATAAAAAATGAAACCTGCATTGTCTACGGAAAAAACGTTGCAAAAATCACGTCGTTAGCACAACAAATAAAAACGTTATAGCCATTTAACTAACACGTGCTAAAAATGGCTAAACGGTGTCTGGTCCTGAAGGCGCAAAATAGCCCGGTCCTGAACTGGTTAAGTAAGACGCTGGGTGAGAAATGACTGTCAATCGACATCGATCTGGGGTTCCATGCAAAATCTCACCTCGTGGGGTATCCTTGATCCTGAGGAAGGTGAGAGCTCAGCCGAAAACTACACGGGGGGAACTTGTTAATGATCTCAAGGCAGCTGGGACCACAGTCACCAAGAAAACCATTGGTAACACATTACGCCGTAATGGATTAAAATACTGCAGTGCCCGCAAGGTCCCCCTGCTCAAGAAGGCACATGTACAGGCCCGTCTGAAGTTTGCAAATGAACATCTGGATGATTCTGAGAGTGATTGGGAGAAGGTGCTGTGGTCAGATGAGACTAAAATTGAGCTCTTTGGCATTAACTCAACTCGCCGTGTTTGGAGGAAGAGAAATGCTGCCTATGACCCAAAGAACACCGTCCCCACTGTCAAGCATGGAGGTGGAAACATTATGTTTTGGGGGTGTTTCTCTGCTAAGGGCACAGGACTACTTCACCGCATCAATGGGAGAATGGATGGAGCCATGTACCGTCAAATCCTGAGTGACAACCTCCTTCCCTCCACCAGGACATTAAAAATGGCTCGTGGCTGGGTCTTCCAGCACGACAATGACCCGAAACATACAGCCAAGGCAACAAAGGAGTGGCTCAAAAAGAAGCACATTAAGGTCATGGAGTGGCCTAGCCAGTCTCCAAACCTTAATCCCATCGAAAACTTATGGAGGGAGCTGAAGATCCGAGTTGCCAAGCGACAGCCTTGAAATCTTAATGATTTACAGATGATCTGCAAAGAAGAGTGGGCCAAAATTCCATCTAACATGTGTGCAAACCTCATCATCATCAACTACAAAAAAAGTCTGACTGCTGTGCTTGTCAACAAGGGTTTTGCCACCAAGTATTAAGTCTTGTTTGGCAAAGGGATCAAATACTTATTTCTCTGTGCACAATGCAAATGAATATATATAATTTTCACAATGTGATTTTCTTTTTTTTTTTTTATATATATATATAAAATCTATCTCTCACTGGTAAAATTAACCTAGCCAAAAAATTCTAGACTGTTCATGTCTTTGACAGTGGGCAAACTTACAAAATCAGCAAGGGATCAAATACTTATTTCCTTCACTGTAAGTGGCCTATATTGTACATGATGTGATCGGCGCTGTAATGTAGATTACAGCAGTGTTTTTTTATTTAGAAAAACTATCATTTTTGACGGAGTTATGGCCTATATTAGCTTTATGCTAATGAGTTTCTCAATGGACAACTGGGCGTGTTTTACTTTTTGGCCAAGTGGGCGTTGTACAGAGGAGTGTATGACGCTGACCAAATCACAGAGACGCTACAGAAGTGGTCAGGATTCTGAATACACTTGACGTCCTCGCTGGAGGTAATGTATATTCATTATCAGGACACTGCAGTAATGTTAGTGTTTGTGTATGTGGCTGCATAAAGCTAATATAGGTCATAACTCCGTCAAAAATGATTGTTTTTCTATATAAAAAAACACTGCTGTAATCTACATTACAGCGCCGATCACATCATATACAATATAGGCCACTTATAATGTGGTGACAGAGCCTCTTTAAGGGGTTAAAGATACATCTAAATTAAGGAGTATATATGTGTGTGTGTGTGTGTGTGTGTGTGTGTGTGTGTGTGTGTGTGTGTGCGTGTGTACACACTGAGCCTTAACCCTCAGAGTTTAAAGTTAGTCCTGACTATCACGGACGTCTCCAAATGAATGGAGGCATTCCGCCTAAGCCAGGGACAGTGGAGTTTCACGATGTGAATAACCCACTGTGTCCTCAACATCCTCCCACAGGCCTCGGTAGAAAGCTCTTATGAGGGGCGCATTAACAACAGTGCTTTGGATACACAACCTATTATACTCCATATTTTTCAAGAAGAGTGTTCCGTCACTTAAAAGAATAAACTTTCCTTATTTGAGTTGCTCTATCACCCCCACGTCTTGGTTTTGCAATATGGTCAATGATCCTAAATCGCAGATCCCTTTCTGTGTGATTGGCCTCAGTAAAGTGTTTCAATACTGGCAGATCTAATCTTTTGTTGCGGATTGTGAATCTGTGATTATTTATCCGTGTTTTGAAGTCAAGTGTTGTCTGCCCTATATATAGCAAATTACAGGGGCATTGTAGTAAATAAATTACATAATCTGATGCACAAGTCAGGTAATGTTTAACCCCTTCCCGACATCCCCAGTATATTAGAGTAGCGATCAGGGCATCAGGCCCTCAAGTCCCCTAGTTGGAGAAGTAAAAAAGTAAAAAAAAGTTTATAAAGTTAATAAGCACACACAAGTTTCAAGTAAGAGAAAGCCAATCTGACTTTTTTCCCATAATAAGTCTTTTATTACTGTAAAATCATAAAAATTAAAAATAAGTATGCATAATTCGTATCGCCACGTCCGTAACAACCCAAACTATAAAAGTATTATGTCATTTATCCCGCACTGTGAACACTGTAAAAAATACTATGAAAAACAACGCATGAATCTTTGTTTTCAGGCCACATCTCCTCCTGAAAAATGCTATAAAAAGTGATCAAAAAGTCACATTTACTCCAAAATAGTACCAATAAAAACGACAAAATGATGTTCCGCAAAAAATAATCCCTGACACAGCTTTGTCCACGCAAAAATAAAAAAGTTATGGCAACAAGTCTTAGAATATGGCAACACAGAAAACAAATGTTTTTTTTTTTTCAAAAAGTGATTTTAATGTGCAAAAGCTGCAATACATAAAAAAAATGATATAAATTTAGTATCGCCGTAATCGTATCAACCCTCAAATAAAGTTAACATGTAATTTATGGCACCCGGTGAATGCCGAAAAACCCCTCAATAAAAAACTATTCCAGAATTGCTTGTTTTTCGTAATTTCCTCTTTCAAAAAATGAAATAAAAAGTGATTAAAATCTCATACGTTTCCCAAAATGTTACAAATAAAATCTTCAGCTTGTCTCACAATAATCTAGCCCACACACAGCTCCATCAACCGAAAAATTAAAAAAAGTTATGACACTAGTAATGCGGTGATGAAAAAACATCCCGATGCGCAGGCCGCAGGGGAACATTTGTTCAGTTTCAGTGCCCTGGTATTTAGGAACCAGGAAGGGAAATAGCACATCCGCTGGAAGTGAGGGCGCCCATGTTATACCAGCGCAACACTTTCCAAGCAAAACTTCCCAAACTACAAAGGAGAAAAAGTTCCCAAAAGGTGCAGTGTTACAAAAGGGGGATAGGAATGAACACCGTTTATCAGTGCGACACTGGACCGCGCATAACGGATTGCTTCACAGCGTAGCACACATCTATGGATAATTGTATTATTTACCCCATTATTATACCCTCTTATTATGCCCCGATGTACTCCACACAGATTACATATGCCCCCATATTATAAACTGAGATACCAGTAATAATCCAAACAAAGCAAAACTCCATGCTACTTCTTAGCCCCAAACAGCAGTTTACGTCCACAAGTAAGGCATTACCATACCCGGGAGAACCTGCTTAACAATTTATGGGGTAAGATTCTCCAGTGGCACAAGCTGGGCACAACATATTGTGCGGTGAATAGGAATATCAGTGGAAAAATTGAAATTTTCACTTTGCATCATCCACTGCATATTAATTTCTGAAAAACATCTGTGGGGTCTAAATTCTCACTACACCACTTGATATATGCCTTTAGGGGTGTAGTTTCTAAAATGGGTTCACTTTTTTTGGTACATCAGGTGTTTTGCGAATGCAACAGGGAGTCCGCAAACCACTCCAGCAAAATCTACGCTCCAAAAGTGTAGGGGTGTAGTTTCCAAAATGGAGTCACTTTTGGGGTGTTTCCACTAAACTAGTACTACAGGGGCTCAGCAAATGTGACATGGCGCCAGAAACTATTCAAAAATCCAAATGGCGCTCCTTCCCTTCTAAGCCCTACCGTGTGTCCAAACAGCAGTTTATGACCACATATGGGGTATTGTTTTACTCGGGAGAAATTGCTTTACAAATGTTGTGGTGCTTTCTCTCCTTTAGTCTTTGTGGAAATGAAAAAAAATTAACTAAACTTACATTTTGTTTGAGGCAAATTAGATTTACATTTTCACGGCCTATTTCCAATAATTTCTGCAAAAAAGCTTGTGGGTCAAAATGCTGACTATACCCATAGATAAATGAGGAGTGCAGTTTCCCAAATTGGGTCACTTTTGGGGGATTTCCACTGTTTTGGCACCGCAAGACCTCTTCAAACCGGATATGGTGCCTAAAATATATTCTAATAAAAAGGAGGCCCCAAAATCCTCTAGGTGGTCCTTTGCTCCGGAGGCCTTTGTTTCAGTCCATTATCACACTAGGGCCACATGTGTGATATTTCTAAAAACTGCAGAATCTGGGCAATAAATATTGAAGTGCGTTTCTCTGGTAAAACCTTCTGTGTTACAAAAAAAAAACTGAATGAAAAATTAATTTCTGCAAAAAAAAAAAATGTAATTTGTAAATTTCACCTCTACTTTGCTTTAATTCTTGTGAAACGCCTAAGGGCATGGCTAGACGTGGCGTGTTTCTGCCGCCACTGTCCGTATCAATGGCGCACATAATCTGCGTTGCAGATTCTGTTGCGGCTTTGCCTAAAATGTGCAGGAAATTGATGCGGATTAGCCGTTGCGTATTCAGGTGAAGAGTACCTCCCTTCTCTCTATCAGTGCAGGATAGACAGAAGGGACAGCCCTTTCCCTAGTAAAAGTAAAAGAAATTCATACTTACCCGGCCGTTGTCTTGGTGACGCGTCCCTCTTTCGATATTCAGCCTGACCTCCCTGGATGACACGGCAGTCCATGTGACCGCTGCAGCCTGTGATTGGCTGCAGCCATCACTTGGACTGAAACATCATCCCGGGCGGCCGGACTGGAGAAAGAAGCAGGGAGTTCTCGGTAAGTATGAACTTTTATTTTTTTTACACGTTGATCTATATTGTGATTGGTAGTCACTGTCCAGGGTTCTGAAACAGTTACTGCCGATCGTTTAACTCTTTCAGCACCCTAGACAGTGACTACCTCCTGACGTCGCCTAGCAACGCTCCCGTAATTACGGGTGCACACACGTAGCCACCCGTAATTACGGGAGCCCCACAGACTTCTATGGGCCTGATTACGGGCATTTTTTACGTTCGTGTGCATGGGGCCTCAGTCTGGTTATAAACCTAGAAATACATAGGTCCAGCCAGAATGAAGTAATATCCTGTTCGAAAAAAACAATACGCAACACATATAACATCTGCGGATTTCATTGAGGAATTTTGAATCTCCATTGAAGTCAATGGAGAAATTCCGCAACGTGTCCGCAACAAGTCCACTACACGTCCACAATAGCCAGTGTATGCTGCGGACACCAAATTCCGCACTGCAGCCTTTGGTCCGCAGCAGAGTTTTCCGCCACGTCAACACGAACCCAACTGAAAAGTTGTGGAAACCAATGGAGAATAATCCGCAGCGGACTGTCCGCAGTGGAATTCCAGAGCAATTCCGCCACGTCTGGCCATGGCCTTAAGGCTTAAGAAACTTTCTAAAAGCTATTTTGAATACTTTGAGGGTTGCAGTTTTAAAATGGAGTGACTTATTGGGGGTTTCTAATATATAAGGCCCTCAAAACCACTTCACAACTGAACTGGTCCCTGAAAAAATAGCCTTTTGAAATTTTCTTGAAGATGTGAGAAATTGCTGCTAAAGTTCTAAGCCTTGTAACGTCCTAGAAAAATAAAAGGATGTTCAAAAAACGATGCTAATCTAAAGCAGACATATGGGGATGTTAATTAGCAACTATTTTGTGTGGTTTAACTGCCTGTCTTACAAGCAGATACAATTAAATTTAGAAAAATGCTTATTTTTGTAATTTGTTGATACATTTTCGTGTTTTTCCCAATTAAATACTGAATGTATCGAGCAAATTTTGCCAGTAACATAAAGTCCAATGTGTCACGAGAAAATGATCTCAGAATCTCTTGGATAGGTAAAAAAGAGACACTAAACACGGCGCCACATAGTGTAGATTACCAGAGGTAAGAGGATGCAAATTCAGAAGTCCAATTAGGTGCTCACCTAGAATCAAAGGACAACGAACAGTGGAGAGAAAGGTTGCTGCTGCTGCCAGGACTCGGTGCCGGTGTTCCACGGAAAACCGCAAAGGTTATGCTGATATACAGATAAAAAATTGAGTCTCCAAGGCGCTGCTGCACGGGGAAGCAATTAGCAAGCGAAGTATCAGGTATAAGTGATTTATTAGAAACAGGGCTACGCGTTTCAATGCCGCACCGGCATCTTCATCAGGCCATAAAAGAAACAAAACATCTGCACAGTTTAAATACACACTGACCAATTAAAAAACCCGCCAATGTGACTGGGGTCAAAGTTCTCAGATGACGTCACAAATGAAAAGAAATGTAACAGTTCACACGAGGCAATAGATGGTAAAACAGCAGTCAGGACCATGGACAGCAGTAATGTCAAACATACGCAACTGTATAGAAGGAAAACACATAGCCGACAAGACAATAATGGTACATAGGGTATAAAAATGCGAAATTGCAGAAGGGATAATTTATGATAAAATACACATAATGTTGAAATAAAAATTATATATGCCATATATAAAAGAAAAACGAAAAAAGATCCAAATCTACAGTAAAACTTATATAAATAAATAAATGTGCCGCAATAAGATTACTTAGAAGAGAAAACATCCAAATGGATGTTTGAATGATAGCATCCAAATGGATGTTGAAAACAATATAAATAATTAAGAAGGACAGAATGATGTTAACAGAATGATGTAGAAAAAAATAAAAATAAAAAATAATAGCATGGAAAAGAAGTTTAAAAAAGACAGCGCATTTGTAGATAGAAAGACGGGCATAGAAAACTGTAATGAGAAAATGATAAACATAGCGATACAATAAGATACCATTAGAAACTGATGTTATGATGAGATACTATACAATTATGAGATACAATTATGTAATGATGTGCAATTATGGAATCCAATGATGTAGATGCAGTACAATAAATAAATCAATCAACGGATAATAGATATAAAAAAACGGGATAAAAGGGAAAAGGTTGCATAAACACCAATATATAGATATATCATCAGGGGGCTGGGTAAGGAAAAGATAAAGCCTAAATATAAGGGAGTAATAGGAAAAATAGGGTATCACGAAAATGAAGAGCAGGAAGGGAATAGCACTAATAATCTTTATTTAATTGCGAAAAGATGCCGCTACATAGAAATGACCTAAAATTATGAGGCAAACGAATTTAAAGGAGTACATGAAGCTAGGAAGTACAAAACACTCGCAAATGTGAGGAAAAAACGGACCCAAACGAACGGGCAGAAAAATTAATGTTGAATGGATGGACAAAATGTAAATAAATGAACTGTTAATAAATGATAATTAATCTAGGGAAGATTCAGTTAGATCATTTAGACCATATGGTTGTAGAGTCCTGAGTTTAAAGATCCAATAATTTTCGCGCTGCTTAAGTTTATTAAATCTATTTGCAGTGTTTGATGAGATTAGTTCGATGGGTGTGACCGTTATTTCATTAAAATGATTATTATGAGTGGAGGCGAAATGACGTGAAACACTATGTTTCATAAAACCAGAGGTGACATTAAACCTGTGACTATTTATTCTGGTTCGTAGGCACTGAGTAGTGCGGCCTATATATTGTAAACGACAAGGGCATTCAAGCATATAAACAATATATGAACTCCCACAATTGAGGAAATTATTAATCTTAACCCCTTCCCGACATGCGCCGTACATGTACGGCGCTGTCGGGAAGTGCTTCCCGCAAAGCGCCGTACATGTACGGCGCAGTGATTGTGCGGGCTCAGAAGCAGAGCCGGCACCATCACCGCGGGGTGACAGCTGTATTATACAGCTGGCACCCTCCTGTAACTGCCAGGACCGGAGCTACTCTCCGATCCGGCAGATTAACCCCTCAGATGCTGCGCTCAATAGAGCGCAGCATCTGATAGGTTTTCACCCGATCGGCAACCCAGTGATGCAATCGCTGGGTTGCTGTGGCAATCGGACGCCAGAAAATGGCGTCCGAGTCTGCCTTGTACGGGAGCCGATGAGGACCCGCCTTCGGCGTGTCCTCATAGGCTTGCTGTCAGTGAATAACTGACAGCGCTAATACACTGCACTACGTATGTAGTGCAGTGTATTAGAGTAGCGATCGGGGCATCAGGCCCTCATGTCCCCTAGTGGGACAAGTCAGAAAAGTAAAAAAAAGTTAATAAAAATGTGGTAAAACAATAAAAACACACACATTTCAAATAAAAATAAAGCTAAACTGACTTTTTTCCCATAGTAAGTCTTTTATTATGGGAAAAACCGTAAAAATTAAAAAAACTATAAATAATTGGTATCGCCGCGTCCGTAACGACCCAAACTACAAAACTATTATGTAATTTATCCCGCACGGTGAACGCCGTAAAAAAAAAACATGAAAAACAACGCCAGAATCTTTGTTTTTAGGTCACATCTCCTTCCAAAAAATGCTATAAAATGCTATAAAAAGTGATCAAAAAGTCACATTTACTCCAAAATTGTACCACTAAAAACGGCAATCCGTCCCGCAAAAAATAATCCCTGACACCGCTTTGTGCACGCAAAAATAATAAAGTTATGTGTCTTAGAATGTCGACACAGAAAACAAATGATTTTATAAAAAAAGTGATTTTATTGTGCAAAAGCCGCAATACATAAAAAAAACTATATAAATTTGGTATCGCCGTAATCGTATCGACCCGCAGAATAAAGCTAACATGTAATTTAGAGCGCACTGTGGATGCCGATAAAAAAAAACAATAAAAAACGATTCCAGAATTGCTTGTTTTTGGTAATTTCCTTTACCAAAAAATGAAATAAAAAGTGATCAAAAAGTCGTATGTGTTCTAAAATGGTACCAATAAAATCTACAGCCCGTCTCGCAAAAAACAAGCCCGCACACCGCCCAATCAACTGAAAAACAAAAAAGTTACGGCACTAGTAATGCGGTGATGAAAAAACATCTCAATGCGCAGGTCGGAGGGGAACATTCCTTCAGTTTCAGGGCCCTAGTATTTAGGAACTAGGAAAGGGAAGGGACATAGCACATCCGCTGGAAGCGAGGGCGCCCGTATTATACCAGCGCAAAACTTTCCCAGTAATATTTCCCAAACTACGAAGGAGAAAAAGTCCCCAAAAGGTGCAGAGCGTTACAAAAGGGGGACAAGAAAGAAAACCATTTATCAGTGTGACACCGGCCTGCACATAACGGATCGCTTCACATCGTAACACACACCTATGGATAATTGTATTATTTACCCCATTATTATACCCTCTTATTATGCCCTGATGTTCTCCGCACAGATTACATATACCCTGATGTTCTCCGCACAGATTACATATACCCTGATGTATTCCTCACAGATTACATATATCCCTGATATACTCCGCACAGATTACATATACCCCTGATATACTCCGCACAGATTACATATACCCTGATGTTCTCCGCACAGATTACATATACCCTGATGTACTCCTCACATATTACATATACCCTGATGTACTCCTCACATATTACATATATCCTGATGTACTCCTCACATATTACATATACCCTGATGTTCTCCGCACAGATTACATATACCCTGATGTACTCCTTACATATTACATATATCCTGATGTACTCCTCACATATTACATATACCCTGATGTACTCCTCACATATTACATATACCCTGATGTACTCCTCACATATTACATATATCCCTGATATACTCCGCACAGATTACATATACCCCTGATATACTCCGCACAGATTACATATACCCTGATGTTCTCCGCACAGATTACATATACCCTGATGTACTCCTCACATATTACATATACCCTGATGTACTCCGCACATATTACATATACCCTGATGTACTCCTCACATATTACATATACCCTGATGTACTCCGCACATATTACATATACCCTGATGTACTCCTCACATATTACATATACCCTGATGTACTCCGCACATATTACATATACCCTGATGTACTCCTCACATATTACATATACCCTGATGTACTCCTCACATATTACATATACCCTGATGTACTCCTCACATATTACATATACCCTGATGTACTCCTCACATATTACATATATCCTGATGTACTCCTCACATATTACATATACCCTGATGTACTCCGCACAGATTACATATACCCCTGATATACTCCGCACAGATTACATATGCCACCACATTATAAACTGAATACCAGCAAAACTCAAACAAAACTACCAAGCAAAATCCATGCTCAAAATGGCGGTCTATTCCTTCTTAGCCCTACAGTGTGCCCAAACAGCAATTTATGGCCACAAGTAAGGCATTACCATACCCGGGAGAACCCGCTTAACAATTTATGGGGTAACATTCTCCAGGGGCACAACATCTTGTGTGGTGAATGGGCAGATCAGTGGAAAAATTGCAATTTTCACTTTGCACCATCCACTGCGTATTCATTTCTGAAAAACACCTGTGGAGTCTAAATTCTCACTACATCCCTTGATAAATGCCTTTAGGGGTGTAGTTTCTAAAACGGGGTCACTTTTGTTTGGTACATCAGGGGTTTTGCAAATGCAACATGGCGTCCGCAAACCATTCCAGCAAAATCTACGCTCCAAAAGATAAATACTGCTCCTTTTCTTCTGAATGCTCCCATATATGTAAACAGCTTATTATAACCACATATGGGGTGTTACTGGACTCGGGAGAAATTACTTTACAAATGTTGGGGTGCTTTTTCTTCTCTATTCCTTGTAAAAATGAAAAATGTTGATCTAAAACGACATCTTGTTGGAAAAAAAAATTATTTTTCATTTTCATGGCTTAATTCAGCAAAAAACCTTTGGGATCAAAATTTTCACTATACCCCTAGATGATTCCTCAGGGGGTGCAGTTTCCCAAATGGAGTCAATTTTGGGGTGTTTCCACTGTACTAGTACTACAGGGGCTCAGCAAATGTGACATGGCGCCCAGACACTATCCAAAATCCAAATGGTGCTAGTTCCATTCTGAGCCCTACCGTGTGTCCAAACAGCCGTTTATCACCACATGTGGGGTATTGTTTTACTCGGGAGAAGTTGCTTTACTAATTTTATGGTGCTTTTTCTCCTTCAGTCCTTGTGGAAATGAAAAAAAAAACCTAAACCTACATTTTATTTCAAAAAATGTAGATTTTCATTTTTACGGCCTACTTCCAATAAGTTCTGTAAAACACCTGTGGGGTCAAACTGCTCACTGTACTCCTAGATAATTTCCTCATGGGGTGTAGTTTCCAAAATGGGGTCACTTGTTGGGGGTTTCCACTGTTTTGTCCCCTCAGGGGCTTTGTAAATGTGACATGGCCTCCGCAAACCATTCCTGCTAAATTTGAGTTCCAAAAGCCAAATGGCGCTCTTTCCCTTCTCAGCCTCGCCGTGTGTCCAAACAGCCATTTATTACCACATGTGGGGTATTGTTTTACTCGGGAGAAATTTCTTTACAAATTTTATGGTGCTTTTTCTCCTTTAGTCCTTGTGGAAATGAAAAAAAATTAGCTAAACCTACATTTTATTTGAAAAAATTTAGATTTTCATTTTCATGGCCTAGTTCCAAAAATGTTTGCAAAAAAACTGGCCGGTCAAAATGCTTGCTACACCCCTAGATAAATTCCTCGAGGGGTATAGTTTCCAAAATGGGGTCACTTGTTGGGGGTTTCCACTGTTTTGTCCCCTAGGGGGCTTTGCAAATGCGACATGGCCTCCGCAAACCATTCCTGCTAAATTTGAGCTCCAAGAGCCAAATGGCGCTCTTTCCATTCTAAGCCCTGCCGTGTGTCCAAATAACCGTTTATTACGACATGTGGGGTATTGTTTTACTCGGGAGAAATTGCTCTACAAATGTTGTGGTGCTTTTTCTACTTTAGTTCTTTTGGAAATGAAAAAAAATTAGCTAAACCTACATTTTATTTGAAAAAATTTAGATTTTCATTTTCATGGCCTAGTTCCAAACATTTTTGCAAAAAAACTGGCCGGTCAAAATGCTTGCTACACCCCTATATAAATTCCTCGAGGGGTGTAGTTTCCCAAATGGGGTCACTTTTGGGGGGTTTCCACTGTTTTAGTTCCACAAGACCTGTTCAAAGCTGACATGGTGCCTAAAATATATTCTAATAAAAAGGAGACCCAAAATCCACTAGGTGCTCCTTTGCTTCTGAGGCCGGTGCTTCAGTCCAGTAGCACACTAGAGCCACATGTGGGATATTTCCTAAAACTGCAGAACCTGGGCAATAAATATTGAGTTGCATTTCTTGGGTAAAACATTCTGTGGTACAAAAAAAATGGATTCAAAATGAATTTCTGGAAAAAAATAATGAACTTTGTAAATTTCACCTCTACGTTGCCTTAATTCCTGCGCAATGTCTAAAGGGTTAAGAAACTTTCTAAATGCTGTTTTGAATACTTTGAGGGGTGCATTTTTTAAAATGGGGTGACTTATTGGGGGTTTCTAATATCTAAGGACCTCAAACCCACTTCACAACTGAACTGGCCCCTGTAAAAATAGCATTTTGAAATTTTCTTGAAAATGTGAGAAATTGCTGCTAAAGTTCTAAGCCTTGTAACGTCCTAGAAAAATAAAATGATGTTCAAAAAACGATGCCAATCTAAAGTAGACATATGGGGGATGTTAGTTAGCAACATTTTTGTGTTATATAACTGCCTGTCTTACAAGCAGATACATTTAAATTGAGAAAAATGCAAATTTTTGCAATTTTTCGCTGAATTTTGGTGTTTTTCACAATTAAATACTGAATGTATCGGGCAAATTTTGCCAGTAACATAAAGTCCAATGTGTCACGAGAAAACAATCTCAGAATCACTTGGATAGGTAAAAGCATCCCGGAGTTATTACCACATAAAGTGAAACATGTCAGATTTGAAAAATGAGGCTCTGTCAGGAAGGTCAAAAGCGGCCAAAGAGGGAAGGGGTTAAAAGATTCATCAGTCACTGTTGACGTATATTTTGTGGCTCTATGAGTGATCACAGTACAGCACATACAGCGTTGATGGCCACATTTAAAAGAGCCTAATAATTTAGGGAGCAAACACTGCAAATAGATTTAATAAACTTATGTATCTCATAATTGTATAGTATCTCATCATAACATCAGTTTCTAATGGTATCTTATTGTATCGCTATGTTTATCATTTTCTCATTACAGTTTTCTATGCCCGTCTTTCTATCTACAAATGCGCTGTCTTTTTTAAACTTCTTTTCCATGGTATTATTTTTTATTTTTATTTTTTTCTACATCATTCTGTTAACATCATTCTGTCCTTCTTAATTATTTATATTGTTTTCAACATCCATTTGGATGCTATCATTCAAACATCCATTTGGATGTTTTCTCTTCTAAGTAATCTTATTGCGGCACATTTATTTATTTATATAAGTTTTACTGTAGATTTGGATCTTTTTTCGTTTTTCTTTTATATATGGCATATATAATTTTTATTTCAACATTATGTGTATTTTATCATAAATTATCCCTTCTGCAATTTCGCATTTTTATACCCTATGTACCATTATTGTCTTGTCGGCTATGTGTTTTCCTTCTATACAGTTGCGTATGTTTGACATTACTGCTGTCCATGGTCCTGACTGCTGTTTTACCATCTATTGCCTCGTGTGAACTGTTACATTTCTTTTCATTCGTGACGTCATCTGAGAACTTTGACCCCAGTCACATTGGCGGGTTTTTTAATTGGTCAGTGTGTATTTAAACTGTGCCGATGTTTTGTTTCTTTTATGGCCTGATGAAGATGCCGGTGCGGCATTGAAACGCGTAGCCCTGTTTCTAATAAATCACTTATACCTGATACTTCGCTTGCTAATTGCTTCCCCGTGCAGCAGCGCCTTGGAGACTCAATTTTTTATCTGTATATCAGCATTGGATAGGTAAAAGCATTCTGAAGTTATTACCACATGTCAGATTTGAAAAATGTGGCTCTGTCAGGAAGGTCAAATGTGATCACAGGGGGAAGAGACTAATCCAAAACTCTTTTCCCGTGAATGGGTGAGTAAACATCTCTCCCTTCAACATATATGTGCAATTAACACAATTCAAACACGGGAAACAACCTAATTTATTAGTTCTAAAGAACGTCTGTCTTGTCTTCCTAGAACTGCCAACATCCGCTTGTCCTGGTTTATCCTTTAGATTCTGAGATCGTTTGTATGATATTAACAGTGGTAGATCAAATTCTGGGACATGTTTTGAATTACTTTTTAGTATTGGCCAGTGTTTCCAGATTATCTTTGCTATGTCAGTACTGGTTTCTGTATAGGTAGACATGAACGGTATCCTTCTACATAACATCTTCTTGGTGTCATTTTCCTTCTTTGTGGAAGGGCACCGTTCCCTGTTCGATCTTGTCACCCTATCTCTATGTTGTTGAATGAGCTTTCTTGGATAGCCCCTGGAGATAAAAATTCTCACCCATTTCATCTAGTCTGTTCTCTGTTGTTTCTTCTATATCCACTATTAGTCTCACCCTCAGTAACTGGCTATATGGGAGTGCCCTCACTAGCCGTCTCGGATGACTACTCTCAAATTTTAACAAATTATTTTTGTCCGTAGGATTCCTGTTGAGAACACGGTGGGTTATTCACATCGTGAAACTCCACTGTCCCTGGCTTAGACGGAATGCCTCCATTCATTTAGAGACGTCTCTGATAGTCAGGACTAACTTTAAACTCTGAGGGTTAAGGATCAGTGTGTACACACACACACACACACAAACAAACACACACACACACACATGCACACATATATATACATAGTGAAATGTCAGAAGTTTGTATTGGTGGGGGTCCGAGCACGGAGACCCCCACCAATCTCTAGAACGAAGCAGCTGAAGTGTTCGTGTGAGCGCTCAGCTGCTTCGTTTCTGTTCGTTTTTTTCCGGAAATAAATGTATCGGAGTACGGGCTCATAGACTTTCTAATGAGTCTGTACACGATACATTTATTTACGGAAAAAGCCAAATAGACACGAAGCATCTGAGTGCTCACACGAACGCTTCAGCTGCTTCGTTCTAGCGATTGGTGGGGGTCTCCGTGCTCGGACCCCCACCAATACAAACTTCTGACATGTCACTATGACATGTCAGAAGTTTGTCGAACGTTTAGCTACACTTTAAACTAAAGAATGACAATAACAATAATGGTAAATATCAGTAGTCAAGAGATAAATTTTTCATATGTCCAATGCACTCGGCCAGGTCCGTATGGCCATAGAAATGCTCCATTGAGCATTCGCCTGATGAACATTGAGTTAAGGGACGTGCAGGTCACTACGTGTGCTCCATAACTTAGCTGCACTGTAACGATGGGGGTACGGAAACGAACAAGTGAGCCCTAATCTACCCGCCACTCTGTCCCTGCCTACTTGCAACGACCCGCCCTAGGCGACGGGGTACAACTGGGCGGCGGTCCCTACGCTCAGTAAGTGCACGAGACAAACATACAAGGGAAGACATAGCAAAGGGAAAGGGGCAGTTGCCCACGGCAACACCGTGAGCAACCAGAGTGGTGAACGAGCCAAGTCAAACCAGGAGAGCACGAGGTACCAAACGCAGAGCAGGAGAGTAGTCAATATGGAGCAGGATCAAATAGTAGGAGCTGTAGCTGGGCCAGGAAACCACACGGAAAGAATCACAAGCAAGGAGGAACAGGAAAGGCAGGTATAAATAGACAGAGGGCGGGAGCTAGCTGTGTCTGGCCCGTCTGCGATAGGCTCTCCCACTCCTAAGCCTGCCAGCCTGAGTGGTGGAAGCTGGAGTCAGTCTCAGAGACACAGACTCAGGTGAAGACTGATTATCTATGGGCGTTAACCCCGAAGCTGTGCCTGGCAGATCCTTTACAGTAACCCCCTTTTATGAGGGGCCACCGGACCCTTTCTAAGTGGACCTGGTTTATTGGGGAAACGAAGGTGGAACTTCCTGACCAATACCCCAGTGTGAACATCCCGGGCGGGTACCCAAGTCCTCTCCTCAGGCCCATATCCTCTCCAATGGACCAGGTACTGGAGGGAGCCTTGGACCATCTTGCTGTCCACAATCTTGGCCACCTCGAATTCCACCCCCTCAGGGGTGAGAACGGGAACAGGAGGTTTCCTCGAGGGAGCCAAGGACGGGGAGCTGCGTTTAAGGAGGGAGGCATGAAACACGTCGTGTATACGAAAAGATGGGGGTAACTCCAGCCGGAAGGAGACAGGATTGAGGACTTCAATGACCTTATACGGCCCAATAAACCGGGGAGCAAACTTCTTGGACGGGACCTTAAGACGCAAGTTCCTAGACGATAACCACACCAGATCCTCGACCATAAACAAGGGGTTAGCAGAACGTTTTCTATCAGCCTAATTTTTTTGTACGCTCTGGGACGCCTCTAGGTTCTTCTGAACCTGGGCCCAGACTGTGCACAGTTCCCGATGAACGACCTCTACCTCGGGATTGTTGGAACTACAAGGTGAAACGGAGGAGAACCGTGGATTAAACCCAAAAAATTACAGAAAAAGGGGGAGACCCCTGACGAGTTACTGACCCGGTTATTAAGGGAAAATTCAGCGAGGGGAATGAATGAGACCCAATCATATTGACAGTCAGAGATAAAACACCTTAAATATTGTTCTAGAGATTGATTAGTCCTCTCCGTTTGGCCATTGGTTTCAGGATGGAAGGCAGAGGAGAAGGACAGATCAATCTCCAACTTTTTACAGAAGGCTCTCCAAAACAAAGAAACAAATTGTACCCCTCTGTCCGAAACAATATTGACAGGGACCCCATGGAGACGCAGGATGTGTTTGACAAACAAGGTAGCTAACGTCTTGGCGTTGGGTAGTTTCTTGAGGGGCACAAAGTGGCACATCTTACTGAAGCGGTCTACTACAACCCACACCACCGACTTGCCTTGGGATGGAGGCAAATCGGTGATAAAATCCATGGAGATATGTGCCCAGGGTCTCTGGGGAATGGGCAACGAACGTAGTAAGCCCGCTGGTCGGGACCTGAGAGTTTTAGACCTAGCACAAACCTCACAAGTGGCGACGTAGGCCTTAACGTCTTTAGGCAACCCAGGCCACCAATAGTTTCTGGCAATGAGGTGCTTGGTACCCAGGATGACTGGATGACCAGATAGTGCGGAGTCATGATTTTCCCTAAGTACCCTTAGCCGGTTTTGCAGGGGAACAAACAGCTTGTCCTCAGGAAGGTTCCCGGGAGCTGAACCTTGATCAGCCGCAATTTCAGAGACTAAATCAGAATCAATAGAAGAAATGATTATACCGGGAGGCAAAATACAAGCAGGATCTTCCTCCGAAGGAGGGCTGGCCATGAAGCTACGCGACAGTGCATCGGCCTTAATATTTTTAGACCCAGCCCTATAGGTAACCAAAAAGTTGAATCTGGTAAAAAATAGCGCCCATCGAGCTTGTCTCGGGTTTAGCCTCCGGGCAGATTCTAGGAAAACCAGATTCTTGTGGTCGGTAAGGACCGTTACCTGGTGCCTAGCCCCCTCCAGGAAGTGGCGCCACTCTTCAAATGCCCATTTAATGGCTAAGAGTTCGCGGTTGCCAATATCATAGTTACTCTCAGTGGGCGAAAACTTCCTGGAGAAGTAGGCACAGGGGCGGAGATGGGTGAGGGACCTGGTACCCTGGGACAAGACAGCCCCCACTCCCACCTCGGATGCGTCAACTTCCACGATAAATGGCTCCATTTGGTTGGGCTGAACCAGCAACGGGGCCGAGATAAAGCACTTCTTAAGGACCTCAAAAGCCTGGACAGCCTCAGGAGGCCAGTGGAGGAGATCAGCACCTTTGCGAGTGAGGTCCGTAAGAGGCTTAGCGATGACCGAGAAGTTAGCAATAGATCTCCTGTAATAATTAGCGAACACCTTCCTGACATGCTCAATGTGGGAGGACCAGTCCTTGGAAAACACCAGTATGTCATCAAGGTACACTACAAGAAATATCCCCAGGTAATCTCTCAAAATCTCATTTATGAAATTCTGGAAGACCGCCGGAGCATTACACAACCCAAAGGGCATGACGAGGTATTCAAAATGACCTTCGGGCGTGTTAAACGCAGTCTTCCACTCATCCCCCTCTTTGATGCGGATAAGGTTATACTCCCCCCGTAGATCAAACTTAGAGAACCATTTCCCCCTGAACCTGATTAAAGAGATCAGGAATCAAAGGAAGGGGATACTGGTTCCTTACAGTGACCTTATTCAGGTTACGGTAGTCAATGCATGGCCTAAGACCACCATCCTTCTTCCCTACGAAGAAGAAGCCAGCACCTACCGGAGAAGTAGAGGGGCGAATGTAACCCTTGGCCAGGCATTCCTGGATATACTCTCTCATGGCTTCACGTTCGGGACGTTCCTACCCTTAGGAAGCTTAGCTCCTGGTACCAATTCGATAGCGCAATCGTATTCTCTATGAGGAGGTAACACTTCGGAGGCCTCCTTAGAGAAAACATCAGCGAAGTCCTGAACAAACTCAGGTAGCGTGTTCACCTCCTCAGGGGGAGAAATACAATTAACAGAAAAACATGACGTCAAACATTCATTACCCCATTTGGTAAGCTCCCCAGTATTCCAGTCAAACGTGGGATTATGCAACTGCAACCAGGGAAGGCCTAAAACCAAATCGGACGATAATCCCTGCATCAACAGTACAGAGCACTGCTTCAAATGCATGGAGCCAACAAGGAGTTCAAAGACAGGGGTATGCTGTGTAAAATAACCATTAGCAAGAGGAGTGGAGTCGATACCCACTACCGGGACAGGTTTAAGCAAATCAATCAAAGGCATAGCAAGAGACCTAGCAAATTCCACAGACTTAATATTAGCAGAGGACCCTGAATCCACGAAGGCACTGCCAGTAGCCGACCTACCACCAAAAGAGACCTGAAAGCAAGATCTTATTACGTTTCATATTTACGGGAAATACCTGTGCGCCCAAGTGACCTCCCCGATGATCACTTAGGCGCGGAAGTTCTCCGGCTGCATTCTCACGCTTAGGACAGTTGTTCACTTGATGCTTGTCATCCCCACAATAGAAGCAGGGACCATTCTTCCTGCGGAACTCTCTACATTGACGGGGGGACACGGAGGCCCCGAGTTGCATAGGTACCTCTGAGTCTTCCGGGGAGGAACGAAGCAACGGAACCTCGGAAGGCATCATGGGGGAGTCGGAGGAGAAAACACATAAACGTTCACGTTGTCGTTCCCTGAGACGTCGGTCAAGTCGTACCGCTAAAGCCATAACCTGGTCTAGGGAGTCAGAAGAGGGATAGCTAACTAGCAGGTCTTTCAGGGCATTCGACAGACCCAACCTAAACTGGCACCTTAAGGCAGGGTCATTCCACCGAGAAGCTACGCACCACTTCCTAAAGTCAGAACAATACTCCTCAACAGGTCTCTTACCCTGACGTAAGGTCACCAGCTGACTCTCGGCAAAGGCAGTCCTGTCGGTCTCGTCATAAATGAGTCCGAGAGCAGAAAAGAAACGATCAACGGAGGAAAGTTCAGGGGCGTCAGAAGCCAAGGAGAAAGCCCACTCTTGGGGCCCTTCCTGGAGCCGGGACATAATTATACCCACCCGCTGGTTCTCAGAACCTGAGGAATGAGGCTTTAAGCGAAAGTAAAGCCTACAACTCTCCCGAAAGGAGAGAAAAGCCCCCCGGTCCCCTGAGAACCGGTCGGGCAACTTGAGGTGGGGTTCAAGAGGTGAGGTGAGGGGGACTACCATGGTAGCATCAGGCTGGTTGACCCTCTGAGCCAGGGCCTGGACCTGTAGGGAGAGACCCTGCATTTGCTGAGCCAGGGTCTCAAGGGGGTCCATAGTAGTGACAGGGACCAGGGTAGACTAGGTATGGGCTTGTGATTATGTAACGACGGGGGTAGGGAAACGAACAAGTGAGCCCTAATCTACCCGCCACTCTGTCCCTGCCTACTTGCAACGACCCGCCCTAGGCGACTGGGTACAACTGGGCGGCGGTCCCTACGCTCAGTAAGTGCACGAGACAAACAAGGGAATACAAAGCAAAGGGAAAGGGGCAGTTGCCCACGGCAACACCGTGAGCAACCAGAGTGGTGAACGAGCCAAGTCAAACCAGGAGTGCACGAGGTACCAAACGCAGAGCAGGAGAGTAGTCAGTAAGCCAGGGTCAGTATGGAGTAGGATCAAATAGTAGGAGCTGTAGCTGGGCCAGGAAACCACACGGAAAGAATCACAAGCAAGGAGGAACAGGAAAGGCAGGTATAAATAGACAGAGGGCGGGAGCTAGCTGAGTCTGGCCCGTCTGCGATAGGCTCTCCCACTCCTAAGCCTGCCAGCCTGAGTGGTGGAAGCTGGAGTCAGTCTCAGAGACATAGACTCAGATGAAGACTGATTATCTATGGGCGCTAACCCCGAAGCTGTGCCTGGCAGATCCTTTACATGCACACTGGGGTTGAAACAGACATTCGCGGAATCTTTTGAACCAGCGCATGCGCACTAAAGATTAAGAGACGCCGAGAAGCAATGCAACATGTAGAGCATGTGAGGGTATCCGGTATATGGTGAGTCCGATAGATACCAATGTAATTGTATATATGATTGTAATTTTAAACACTTATTGATTAGCACTTAGTCAAATATATACAGTAAATGGAGGACCATTATTGATATCTGTCAAAAGGAATATAATGTCTGTATATATATGGAATGTACGATCATGTTTTACACTTATTATGATGTTGACACTGTCAATTTATTAATTTTTTGATAACTAATTACTGGAACCTGTGTATTTATATGTGCACTGCCCACTGATTGTTATGCTTGAGAAAGGCCCCATTGAGTAGGGCTGAAACGTTGCATGTGGTGAATAAATCCACTTTTTTCACTAACTTTGGAGTGCTGTCCCGTATTTTGGAGTTCCTTGAGTATCTAGGGACACTTGTCACGTGTCCAGACGGGAATATTGCACCCTATCCACACGGATTGAAAAACAGTGCTGCTTTTTTACTTATTTTCTTTTATTATATATATATATATATATATATATATATATACATATATATATATATATATACACATATATATACATATATATATACACATATATATACATATATATATATAAAAATGTAAACACTATATGGACAAAAGAATCTGGAAATAATCAAAGATTTCTGGTGTTTCATTCAGTCCCATTGCCACAGATGTATAAAATCCAGCACCTCGCCATGCAGTCTGCCTTTGCAAACATTTGTGAACGAATGGGCCATTCTAAAGAGCTCACTGATTTTGAGTGTGGTACTAAAAGACTAGGCATGGCGTTAGTCAAGTAACCCCCCCCCCCCCCACACACACACACACACACACACACACACACACACACACACACACACACACACACACAATGTGGGACAACATGGGCTTTTTTTATGGACAAATTTGTGGGCTATACCATTTTTTTTATTTTTAGACCGAGGCAACTTCACTGATATAAGAAAGGTATGTGAGCAGCATTTTAAATACATGTATATTAGAAATCTGTAAATAAGTAAATTAATACAAACAATAAAAAAAAGTGTCCAACCCCTTTAGTTCTGTTTTATGAACAGTAGCTCTCCACATTTGGGCAGCATCCTCTAAGAACCATCATTAATCGACAACAATGTTGCATATTCCTTCGAGTGTGTCCGATTTGCGCACGTAAAAAACGTGGCGTATTTCCAGCAGTTCATGTCCGTGTGCCATCAGTGGGCTTTGCGCGTGACATGCGTTTTTCACGTCCATGCAAGCACTTATTTTTTTTAATGTATTTAATTTCTCTGCATTTCTTTGTAACTGATGTGTGACACACAAACAACACAAGGATTTCACCCGTGTACTGTCCGTGGCTTTCACGCACCGATAGACTTCAATGGGCGACAAGGTGCGCAAAAACGCACCAATATATATTCCTTTTTTTTTTTTACTTTTTTCAACAGAATATGGACATTGAGTGCACAGTCCAGATTGCTATATTTTTTTTATAGTTACCTGACCATGACCCATTTTTCATGTTTTTAATACGGACAAATTCTTGAACTTGCTCTAAAAGCTCAATAAACAGTCCTTGACAATTATCTACTCTAGCAAGACCTTTCCAAAACATCATAGTTTACTATATAAAGCAATGGGAACATTCCGTCCAGTATTATGAAACTTTCCATACAAGAGACACTGCAGTCGTCAGTGTTTATAAAGGATCTTATCTCTCAAAAAATTGATAAACCTGGAGTCAGAAGCCTAGTAATGTTTACACAAGGGTACAATAGTACGTTTACCAAAATATTCCTGGTATAAAATGGAAGATCCATGTATTAACTGTTTCTGGGATTCTTTGGTTACAGGAAATTTTCACAAATGAAAAAACAAACAACTACTGCTTTGTTTTATTTAAAATGAGGAAGGAAACACAAAAATCCTTTTTGTAAAAATCTGGTGTAATATACCATATGCACAGTTATTCAAATTGTAGGAAAGGCCTAATCTAGAAAATCTCCACGTATTCACAAAAATACATATATTATAAACACATAAATTGAGTACACCCTTATCCCCCTAACTTTTATAAGTTTGCTCAATTTGTCTAAACACATCCCAAACATTGCGAATATATTTGTATAATTGTTTTCCAGATTTTATTATTTAGTGGATGGATTAATACTGTTAGAGCCAACCTTTAAAGAGACTCTGTTACCTCCGAAAAAAACCTTAAACTGCAATAATCATTATATTGCTTAACAGACGTGGATTCAGAATCTGACGTTTTATCTGAAAAATCACATAAAACAGGCCATACTTAGGCATCATTTACACGAGCGTAATATACGCACGTGCGACGCGCGTGCTTTTCACGCGTGACGTACGCACCTATATTACTCTATGGGACAGTGCAGACAGTCCGTGTTTTTTGCGTAAAACTCACGACATGTTCTAAAATCATGCGTTTCTCGCGCATCACGCACCCATTGAAGTCAATGCCAAGAGATCTTCAAGCATGCCGCGTGGGCTGGAAGTGGAGCGCCTCATCAGCCTGGTCCAGGCCCATGCTGCTATATGGGACACCCATGCGGAATCGTACCACGACCGCACAGCCAAGGAGGACGCCTGGGAGGAGATCGCCAAGGCTCTTTTTGGTGCGGAATGGGAGAGTGGCCGAACCCGGGACCGCAGTAGGATGGGTGAGTACCATGTGCTTTTAAGCGATGCAATGTCATCCCTATTGAAGTACTGTGGCCCTGTGTGTGTCTTCCACTCAATTGCCAAATGACCTTTTGTGTTGCAGCCGCATCACCGTGTAGCATGTCATTAGCAGGGTAGGGCCCCTCATTTTTTTATAGGGCAGAGTTGTTATGGCGTTGTCACAATATGTGACCATGTATTTGATTTTCCTCCAACAGTCCAAGATATCAAAACCCGTTGGCGGAGCTGCCGCGACCAGTTCCGTCGAGAAATGGGGGACAAAGGTCGAAGCGGAGATGGGGGCTCGCGTACGAGGCCGTATATATACATGAAGCAGCTGATGTTCTTGAAGGACATTATGGAGATGCGGACGTAAGAAATTGTGCTTTTGCATGTGTCTAATGTTTTCTCGCCCAGGTCCTGTTTGCCATCGTGTTGTTGTGGGCAATGATCTCTATTGTGTTCTAACGCTGTTTTCCAATTCCAGAACCACCGACAATTTGGAGGACACTGCCGAGGACACCGACTTTGTTCCCCTACTAAGGCTCGTCCCCATGGATCGGATGGCTCGGCTCCATGCCTCGATCATCACGTTGATTGACGCCACCACGCCACATTTGCCGGCACCTTATCACCCACCCACCCCGATCGCACGGCCTTACCCCTATATGCGACCTATGCCTCCCCCTTTCCCTGCCCCAACTTACCAGGGCCAACATCAGCACCACTATGCTGGCGAGGAACATCCTCCGCAGCTCCAGGTCCAGCATAGTGGTACTGAAATGCCCGCTTATTCCTCCCCGGGCCACCACTTCCAACACCTGTGAGCGTGTTGGTGTGCTACAAGTTGGCAGCACGATTTGTGAAGGACTGGCAACTCGTCCCTTTCTGTATTTTCCACCATGTTGGTGATATTTGGTTTAAATTAGCTTTTTGTGTTTCTGTCCACACCATGTTTAGCAAGTGTGAAGAACAAACACATAAACATGGATGTTCATTGTTTCTATTGCGTGTTGTTTTTATTTCACACCCCTCAACACAATGTTTGGCCCACATTTCTTTCGACTATACACTCACATGCTGCTGGGCTTTGGCCCCAATGCATGCACACGTGTTATGAGGTTTTAGTTCATCTATCGGGGTTTGTCATTGTTTGCAAGAGATGAGAACGTTTGGGTGCTGTCATGTGACTCTAGGCACACTAAGGACAGTCGCAATTGGACTCGCCTAACTTTTGGCCGACCATCATTCTATCTCCTGAAAACTTGTTTCCCAATGGCAAATGTCCTGATCAAACCCCCACAGATGTAAGCTCGCAACCCGCGTCAAGGGTCCTCATGTTTTGCGAGTCCCTAACCCTACGCAAACAAAACCTAAAACAACAAACACTGGCCACTTGGGACCTGTGTCCTGAAGCTTCCAAAAAATAAACAACCCTTCAAATGTCATCACGCCCCCATGGTGCGGCTCCTGATGGGCACTCAAAATATGCCGCCAAAGTATCCCGCACTCGCAGCCCGGATGTGAGAGATCGGCCGAGAGGAATAGCCGGAACAGTGTCGCTGGTGGCTGCATGTGTTAAGATATATTCTGCATCAAAGCTTGCATCATGGTCGTGCGCGCGTTTAAAACGCAACAACGCTGCATGTACGCAGTGCGAACGCAATGGCAACGCGCGCTCGTGTAAATAAGGCCTTACTGATACAAGGGCATGTTAAAGGGGTTGTCCACTACTAAACAACTGATGACCTATCCACCGGTTAGGTCATCAGTATATCATCGGTGCGGGTCTGACAGCCGGACCCCGCACCGTTAAGCCGCTTCGGGCACCGTTGGTTCCGTACATAGAATAGCGGCTGTGCAGCCGAACTGCAGTTCTGATCCTATTCACTTGAATAGGAGCAAGGCTGCAGTACTGCAGCTCGTCCGCTATTCAGTGGCCGAAGCCAACTGCTTCAGGCATGTACGTCTGGTGCCCAGAGGGAGCCAGAGCAGCTTAACCCCTTCTCGCACCTTGGCGTAAATGCACGTCCAGGTGAGCAGTAACTTCGCGAACCTGGGCGTGCAGTTACGTCCGCGCTTTAACAGTTAACCGCCGCGCGGCGCTACACCGCAGCGGCGGTTAACTGTGCAGGGCGTCTGCCCTGCTCTCCCCGTTGCCGATCAGCGGCCTGTCGCCGCTGAAATCGGCAATTAACCCCTTCGATGCGGTGGTCGATTGCGATCACCACATTGAACAGGTTTACAGCGGATCGGCAGCCCCCCACATGCATTTGCGTCGGCTGGCGATCCTTATCACAGCAACCAGAGGCCAGAAAATGGCCTCCGGGCTGCCATGTACGGAAGCCTCTGAGGAGCAGCCTCCGGCCGGTCCTCCGATGCTTCCTGCCATTGTGACAGTTACGTCACAATGACAGTTAGAACACATTACACTACGAGCTGCAAGTCTAAGTGTCCCCTAGTGGGACAAGTAAAAAAAGTTAAAAAAAGATAATAAAAATGTTTTTAAAAAGTGTAAAAATAAAAGTTAGAAGTGACATAAACAAAGAATGCTTTTTTTCCTATAATAAGTCTTTTATTAAAGGAAAAAAATTAACACGTTAAAAAAAGTACACATGTTTGGTATCACCGCGTTCGTAACGACCCCATCTATAAAACTGTAGTATTATTTTTCCCGCACAGTGAACACCGCGAAAAAAATAAACGAAAAACTGTGCCCGAATCACAATTTTTTGGTTACCAACCCTCCCAAAATATACAATAAAAAGTGATCAAAAAGTTGCATGTACGCCAAAATGGTACCAATACAAACTACAACCCGTCCCGCAAAAAACAAGCCCTTACACCGCTTTTTTGACTGAAAAATAAAAAAGTTATGGCTCTCAGAATATGGTGACACAAAAAATAATTTATTTTATAAATAAGTGATTTTATTGCACAAACGCTGCAAAACATAAAAAAATCATATACATATGGCATCGCCGTAATCGTATCGACCCGCAGAATAAAGTAAAATGGTCATTTATAGCCTAGGGTGAAGGCCATAAAAAAAAGAATAAAAAACATTGTCAGAATTGATGTTTTTTGGTCACCTTGCTTGGCAAAAAATGGAATAAATCGTGATCAAAAAAATTTCTGGTACCCCAAAATGGTACCAATGAAAACTACAGATTGTCCCGCAACGAATAAACCCTCACACGGCTCCGGTGGAGAAAAAATAAAGAAGTTCTGGCTCTCAGAATATGGCGATACAAAATGTGCAGAGTGTTCCAAAAGCGGATAAGATCGGGCGCCATTTATCAGTGCAACACCAGCCACATATCTGCGGATTATTATTTATTTACTGCATTATTATACCCTCTTATTATACCCTGATGTACCCCGCACAGATAACATATGCCCCCACATTATAAACTGAAACACCAGTAAAACCCCAAACAGAACAACTACCAAGCTACATCTGCGCACCAAAAGCCAAATGGCGCTCCCTCCCTTCTGAGCCCTGCAGCGTGCCTAAACACCAGTTTTTGTCCACAGATATGGCATCGCCATACCCGGGAGAACCCGGTTACTATTTTATGAGGTATTTTTTCTTCAGTGGCTCAAACTGGGCATAACATGTAGTGCACTAAAATGGCATATGAGTGAAAAATTTTTATTTTCACTCTGCACCATCCGCTGCACATTAACCCCTTCGCACACCACGACATAGCATGTTGTAGTGTGGGCGGGTGATGTATGGAGCGTCTCACGTGAAAAATAAAGAATTTAAAACGGCAAAATCTATGTTTTTTGGTCACCTTTGCTCTACCTAAAAATGTAATAAAAAGTGCTCAAAAAGTTGTATGTACCAAAAAATGGTACCAATAAAAACGACCGCTCGTCCCTCAATAAATAAGCTCTCATACCGCTCTATTGACTGAAAAATAAAAAAGTTATGGTTCTTGGAACGCGGGGAGGAAAAAACTAAAAAGGAAAAGAAAAAAATGGATCAGTCCAGAAAGGGTTAATTACTTTCTAATGAAAAACCATTTATGACCACACGTGGGGTATTGCCATACTCGGGAGAAATTGCTTTACAAATGTTGGGCAGCTTTTTCCCCCTTTATCCTTTGTGAAATTGAAAAAATGCTACATTTTAGTGGAAGAAATGTTGATATTCATTTTCACGGCCTAATTCTAATAAATCCTGCAAAAGACTTGTGGGGTCTAAATGCCCACTATATCCCTAGATAGATTCTTTAAGTGGTGTAATTTCCACTTTTGGGGGGTTTCCACTGTTTTGGCCTCTCAGGGGCTTTGCAAATGCGACATGGCACCCAAAAACCATTTCAGCTAAATTTGAGCTCCAAAAGCCAAATAGCGCTCCTTCCCTTCTGAGCCTTGCTGTGGGTCCAAACAGCAGTTTATTACCACATATGGCATATTTCCGTAATCGGGAGAAATTGTTTTACAAATGTTGGGGTGCTTTTTCTCCTTTATTCCTTGTAAAAATTAAAAATGGCTACCTTTTTTCAGAAAAAAAGTAGATTTTTACCTTTACAGAATAATTCCAATGAATTCAGCAAAACAACTGTGGGGTTAAAATGCTAATTTTACCCCTAGAAAAATTCCTTGATGAGTGTAGTTTCCAAAATGGGGTCACTTTCCGGGGCTTTCCACTATTTTGTTCCCTCCAGTGCATTTCAAACGCGACATGGCACTGAAAACTATTCCAGCAAAATCAGAATTTCAAAATCCAAATGGTGCTCCTTCCCTTCTGAGTCCTGCTGTGGGTCCAAACAGCAGTTTATTACCACATATGGGGTATTGCTATAATCGGGAGAAATTGCTTTACATATGTTGGGGTGTTTTTTCTCTCTTATTCCTTGAAAAAAATTACAAATTTCTACGTTTTTTCAGAAAAAAAGTAGATTTTCATCTTCACATACTAATTCAAATAAATTTAGCAAAAAAACTGTGGGTTCAAAATGCTAACTATACACCTAGATAAATTCCCTGAGGGGTGTAGTTTCCAAAATGAGGTCACTTTTGGGGGTCTTTATTGTTTTGGCCCCACAAGACCTCTTCAAACCTGACATGGTACCTAAAATATATGCTTAAAAAAACGAGGCCCCAAAATCCACTAGGTGCTCCTTTGCTTCTGAGGCCTGTGTTTCAGTAAATTAGCGCACTAGGGCCACATGTGGGATATTTCTAAAAACTGCAGAATCTGGGCAATAAATAATAAGTTAAATTTCTCGGGTAAAACCTTCTGTGGTATAGAAAAAAATGTATTACAAATTAATTTTGTAAAAAAAAACTGAAATTTGTAACTTTCACCTCTACTTTGCTTTAATTCCTGTGAAACGCCTAAAGGGTTAAAACACTTTCTGAATGCTGTTTTGAATACTTTGAGGGGTGCAGTTTTCAAAATGGGGTGATTTATGGGGACTTTCTAATATATAAGGCCCTCAAAGCCACTTCAGAACTGAACTGGTCCTTGTAAAAATCCGCTTTTGAAATTTTCTTGAAAATATGAGAAATCGCTGCTGCCTTGTAACGTCCTAGAAAAATAAAAGAATGTTCAAAAAACGATGCCAAACTAAAGTAGACAAATGGGAAATGTTAACTAGTGACTATTTTGTGTGGTATTACTATCTGTTTTACAAGCAGATACATTTACATTTAGAAAAATGCTAATTTTTGCACATTTTCTCCAAATCTTGGTGTTTTTTACAAATAAATATTGAATTTATCAACCACATTTTTTCACTAACATAAAGTACAATATGTCATGAGAAAACAGTCTCAGAATCGCTTGGATAGGTAAAAGCATTCTGGAGTTATTACCACATAAAGTGACACGTCAGATTTAAAAAATCGGCTTCGTCCTGAAGGCCAAAACAGGCTCAGTCCTGAAGGGGTTAACGGTGCGAGGGCTGGGTGACGGACCCCCACAGAACTTGTATTGATGACCTATACGGTGGATAGTTCATGAGTTGTTCAGTAGTTTACAAGCCCTTTAAGGCTCCCTGCACACACTGCAGATTTTGTTGCAGAAATATCTGCGACAGTAAATCATTTACATTCATCTTAATGGGGTTGTTTCTGAAGCAAGCGCAACAATTTTTTTTTCTGTGTAAATTTGGCATAAAAAAAACAAACTGCTGACATTTACTTTGAGAGATATTGGTTTAATATGGGTCTTGGAGGTAATGTTGCTTAACCCCTTAAAGGGGTTGTCCCAAGTTGACTCAAATTTTTTTTTTTATACATTCTAAGCAGGAAATGAATTTTAAAACATTTGGTGTTAAAAAAAATTTAAAATTCATTTCCTAAGTGCCTTTTTTTTACACTTGATAACTCAGCAAGTGCTGGTTATCTTTTCTAAAAAGGGGCGTGAGCGGCTCGATGTCAATCAAGCCGCTCCGCTCTGCAGTGTGCGCGCTCCCGATGTTGCTAGATACTGTAGTTCTAGCAACATCGGGAGAATGTTCGTCTCAAGCGGGCATGGTAAGCCCGATTGAGACGAACTTACCGTGAATGTACTGTACACTACACTACACTACATTCACCCCGTTTCGGCAAGCCACTTTTCCCTCCCCCACCCTGTCACTACATTTTTGTACCCGCTGCATCGGTGCTGCATCAGCACCCGGCGAACAACTAAAAATATATAAAATAAAATAATAATCACCTAAGACGTTCTAACGGCGCTCTGAACGTTCCCGTCACTTGCCATCTTCCTTCTTCTTGGCGCCGCTCGCATTCATAGTAACAATGCGTTGTGGCGCAGATGACGTAATCATATCAGGCACACGTGATTACTTCATCTGCGCCCACCGCTCTGTTATTGTGAATGGGAGAAGAAAAGTGACGGGACCGTTCAGCTCTTCGTGGGAACGTCTTAGGTGAGTTTATTTTTGTATGTATGTTGTTATGTATGTTGGTATGTATGTATGTATGTATGTATGTGTGTATGTATGTATATGTTTTCTTGTATGTATGTTGTCATGTTTGTATGTGTATATGTGCATGTATGTGTATATGTGCATGTATGTTTGCATGTATGTATGTTTTCATGTATGTATGTTTGCTTGTATGTATGTTTGCTTGTATGTATGTTTGCTTGTATGTATGTTTGCTTGTATGTATGTTTGCTTGTATGTATGTTTGCATATTTGTATGTGTATATGTGCATGTATTTTTGCTTGTATGTATGTTTGCTTGTATGTATGTATGTATGCTTGCTTGTATGTATGTATGTATGTATGTTTGCTTGTATGTTTGCTTGTATGTATGTTTGCTTGTATGTATGTTTGCATGTATGTTTGCTTGTAGGTATGTATGTTTGCTTGTATGTATGTATGTATGTTTGCATGTATGTATGTTTGCTTGTATGTATGTTTGCTTGTATGTATGTTTGCTTGTATGTATGTTTGCATGTATGTATGTTTGCATATACGTATGTTTGCTTGTATGTATGTTTGCTTGTATGTATGTATGTATGTTTGCATGTTTGTATGTGTATATGTGCATGTATGTGTATATGTGCATGTATGTTTGCTTGTATGTATGTTTGCTTGTATGTATGCTTGCTTGCTTGTATGTATGTTTGCATGTATGTATGTTTGCTTGTATGTTTGCTTGTATGTATATTTGCTTGTATGTATGTTTGCTTGTATGTATGTTTGTATGTGCATGTATGTGTATATGTGCATGTATGTTTGCATGTATGTATGTTTTCATGTATGTATGTTTGCATGTATGTATGTTTTCTTGTATGTATGTTTTCTTGTATGTATGTTGTCATGTTTGTGTTTTCATGTATGTGTTTTCATGTATGTATGTTGTCATGTTTGTATGTGTATATGTGCATGTATGTTTGCATGTATGTATGTTTTCATGTATGTATGTTTGCATGTATGTATGTATGTTGTCATGTTTGTATGTGTGTATGTTTTCATGTATGTGTTTTCATGTAGGTATGTTTGCATGTATGTATGTTTGTATGTATGTTTTCATGTATGTATGTTGTCATGTTTGTATGTGTATACGTGCATGTATGTTTGCATGTATGTATGTATGTTTGTTTGTATATATGTCTGTATGGCCATGTATGATACTGTCTGCTGGCACCCTGTATCTAAGCCAACTTTGCCGCAGGCTTCTATACATGGTATAACAGTCAGTATCACACATGAAAGTGAAAGTAAGCCTACGACATGTTTTATTTCATTTTTTTTTTTATATTTTTGATTTTTTACAGGTTTGGTGTTTGGACTACGTCGGTTTCGAGGACTACTTAGATGACGCTTTTTTTTCATCAATAAAATGGTTAATGAGGGTTGTGTTGGGGGTGCTTTATTTCAATAAAATATTTTATCTATATCTTTGTGTTTTCTTTTCAAGTTTTATTACTATCACTTTAGTAATGGCCACTGTCTGAGTGACAAGGTCCATTACTAAGGGGAGGCTTAGTGTTAGCCGGTACAGAGGCTAACACTAAACACCATTATTACCCCGGTACCCACCACCACCAGGGGTGCCGGGAAGAGCTGGGTACGATCCAGTACCCGACCATCTGTTGTGATGGTCGTGTACTGGGGCGGCCGCAGGCTGGTATTATGAGGCTGGGAAGGGCCAAAAACAGTGGACCTTCCCACCCTTGTAATGCTAGGCTGCTGCTGCTGTGTTGTATCTGGCTGGTTATAAAAATGGGGGGGACCCCACGTCATTTTTTTTTATTATTTATTTATTATTTTTATTAAAAAGACATGGGGTTCCACCCAATTTATCATAACCAGCCACAAACAACAGTGTTATTAGCCTGGGAATGTACTAAACCAGTGGCCCCTCCCACCCGTGTAATGCCAGGCTGCTGCGGCCTTGTATATGGCTGGTTATTAAAAATGTGGGGGACCCAACGTCTATTGTTAAATTTTACAAAAAAACGACGTGGGGGTCCCCCCCATTTTTATAACCAGCCCGATACAACACAGCAGCAGCAGCCTAGCATTACAAGGGTGGGAAGGTCCACTGTTTTTGGCCCTTCCCAGCCTCATAATACCAGCCTACGGCCGCCCCAGTACCCGACCATCACAACAGATGGTCGGGTACTGGATCGTACCAAGCTCTTCCCGTCACCCCTGGTGGTGGTGGGTACCGGGGTAATAATGGGTGGTTAGTGCTAGCCTCTGCACCGGCTAACACTAAGTACCGCCTTAATAATGGACGCTGTCAATCAGCCAACTGCCATTATCTAGGCACTAATAAAGTTTGAAAAAAAAACACAAAGACAATTTTTTTTTATTGAAATAAGAAATCCCCAACAAAACCCTCGTTAACCATTTTATTAAAATGTGAAAAAACGTAGATCTACGCAGTAGTCCAACGAATCGAAAGACGTAGTCCAATCGGTACATCAAAATCTGCAACAACATTAAAAAAAAGTTAGCAATGTGAACAATACCGACACACACACACACACACACACACACACACACACACACACACACACACACACACACACACACACACACACACACACACACACACACACACACACACACACACACACACACACACACACACACACACACACACACACACACACACACACACACACACACACACACACACACACACACACACACACACACACACACACACACACACAAACATATATACACACACACATATATACACAAACATATATATACACACACATATATACACAAACACACACACATATACACAAACACACACGTATACAAAAACACACACAAACATATACACACAAACCTATACACATATGCACAAACACACCCATATATACACAAACACACACACACATATGCATACATATACACATATGCACAAACACACCCATATATACACAAACACACCCATATACACACAAACACACACATATACACACACATATACATATACAAAAACACACAAACATATACACACAAACATATGCACAAACACACCCACATACACAAACACACACACACATAAACACACACACAAACATATACACAAACACACATATACACACAAACATATACACAAACACATGTACACAAACATATACATATATACACAAACACACCCATATATACACATACACAAACACACCCATATATACACAAACACACACACATAAACACACCAAAAAAGCACACACACATATACACACAAACATATACATCAAAACCACAAAAAAGGCCATACTCACTAGGTAGGTGGGTGGGTGAAAACCCGTTCCCATCAGGACGCAGACGGGTCAAAGAATGCTGCAGAAGGAGTGTGCATTAAGTAGTGATAGCCCCTCCCACTAGTCTTGAGGGGAGTGGCGGACTAAGTGCTCAAAGGTGTGCGATAAATGAGTGTCAGTGTAGTGCTAGGGTGTGAATGGATGGTAAAAAATAAATATGTATGTATGAAAGTGTGTAATAATGTAAAAAAAATAAATAAATAAATAAATGTGATAAATAGGGGTCAGTGCTGTGAATAGTACATGGGGTGTCAGTACTATGTGTAATACGTGGAGGGATAATGTGCTGGTCGTCAGGCATGGCGTATCTTGCCGAATAACAGCCTATTTGTAACGCCGCTAGTGTTAGCTAAAGCGGGCTGCTCTGCATTCCAAACCAAACGCCAGCACATCATGCCCTCCCAGCATATAAGACCCGGCTGCGTCCTGAAAAAAAGTGTAGTATACGTAGTAAGAAATATCCATGAAACATGGGGTATTAGTTGTTATTTTGGCCAAAATACGCAAAGCTCGCAACCCAACGTCAAGGGTCCCCAGTGCCTTGCGAGTCCCTAACCAGAACTTTTCGTTCCTAATTTAAAAACACAAACAGAAAAAATGGGACATAAAGATCATCAAAACCACAAAAAAGGCCATACTCACTAGGTAGGTGGGTGGGTGAAAACCCGTTCCCATCAGGACGCAGACGGGTCAAAGAATGCTGCAGAAGGAGTGTGCATTAAGTAGTGATAGCCCCTCCCACTAGTCTTGAGGGGAGTGGCGGACTAAGTGCTCAAAGGTGTGCGATAAATGAGTGTCAGTGTAGTGCTAGGGTGTGAATGGATGGTAAAAAATAAATATGTATGTATGAAAGTGTGTAATAATGTAAAAAAAATAAATAAATAAATGTGATAAATAGGGGTCAGTGCTGTGAATAGTACATGGGGTGTCAGTACTATGTGTAATACGTGGAGGGATAATGTGCTGGTCGTCAGGCATGGCGTATCTTGCCGAATAACAGCCTATTTGTAACGCCGCTAGTGTTAGCTAAAGCGGGCTGCTCTGCATTCCAAACCAAACGCCAGCACATCATGCCCTCCCAGCATATAAGACCCGGCTGCGTCCTGAAAAAAAGTGTAGTATACGTAGTAAGAAATATCCATGAAACATGGGGTATTAGTTGTTATTTTGGCCAAAATACGCAAAGCTCGCAACCCAACGTCAAGGGTCCCCAGTGCCTTGCGAGTCCCTAACCAGAACTTTTCGTTCCTAATTTAAAAACACAAACAGAAAAAATGGGACATAAAGATCATCAAAACCACAAAAAAGGCCATACTCACTAGGTAGGTGGGTGGGTGAAAACCCGTTCCCATCAGGACGCAGACGGGTCAAAGAATGCTGCAGAAGGAGTGTGCATTAAGTAGTGATAGCCCCTCCCACTAGTCTTGAGGGGAGTGGCGGACTAAGTGCTCAAAGGTGTGCGATAAATGAGTGTCAGTGTAGTGCTAGGGTGTGAATGGATGGTAAAAAATAAATATGTATGTATGAAAGTGTGTAATAATGTAAAAAAAATAAATAAATAAATAAATGTGATAAATAGGGGTCAGTGCTGTGAATAGTACATGGGGTGTCAGTACTATGTGTAATACGTGGAGGGATAATCTGCTGGTCGTCAGGCATGGCGTATCTTGCCGAATAACAGCCTATTTGTAACGCCGCTAGTGTTAGCTAAAGCGGGCTGCTCTGCATTCCAAACCAAACGCCAGCACATCATGCCCTCCCAGCATATAAGACCCGGCTGCGTCCTGAAAAAAAGTGTAGTATACGTAGTAAGAAATATCTGGTTAGGGACTCGCAAGGCACTGGGGACCCTTGACGTTGGGTTGCGAGCTTTGCGTATTTTGGCCAAAATAACAACTAATACCCCATGTTTCATGGATATTTCTTACTACGTATACTACACTTTTTTTCAGGACGCAGCCGGGTCTTATATGCTGGGAGGGCATGATGTGCTGGCGTTTGGTTTGGAATGCAGAGCAGCCCGCTTTAGCTAACACTAGCGGCGTTACAAATAGGCTGTTATTCGGCAAGATACGCCATGCCTGACGACCAGCACATTATCCCTCCACGTATTACACATAGTACTGACACCCCATGTACTATTCACAGCACTGACCCCTATTTATCACATTTATTTATTTATTTATTTTTTTTACATTATTACACACTTTCATACATACATATTTATTTTTTACCATCCATTCACACCCTAGCACTACACTGACACTCATTTATCGCACACCTTTGAGCACTTAGTCCGCCACTCCCCTCAAGACTAGTGGGAGGGGCTATCACTACTTAATGCACACTCCTTCTGCAGCATTCTTTGACCCGTCTGCGTCCTGATGGGAACGGGTTTTCACCCACCCACCTACCTAGTGAGTATGGCCTTTTTTGTGGTTTTGATGATCTTTATGTCCCATTTTTTCTGTTTGTGTTTTTAAATTAGGAACGAAAAGTTCTGGTTAGGGACTCGCAAGGCACTGGGGACCCTTGACGTTGGGTTGCGAGCTTTGCGTATTTTGGCCAAAATAACAACTAATACCCCATGTTTCATGGATATTTCTTACTACGTATACTACACTTTTTTTCAGGACGCAGCCGGGTCTTATATGCTGGGAGGGCATGATGTGCTGGCGTTTGGTTTGGAATGCAGAGCAGCCCGCTTTAGCTAACACTAGCGGCGTTACAAATAGGCTGTTATTCGGCAAGATACGCCATGCCTGACGACCAGCACATTATCCCTCCACGTATTACACATAGTACTGACACCCCATGTACTATTCACAGCACTGACCCCTATTTATCACATTTATTTATTTATTTATTTTTTTTACATTATTACACACTTTCATACATACATATTTATTTTTTACCATCCATTCACACCCTAGCACTACACTGACACTCATTTATCGCACACCTTTGAGCACTTAGTCCGCCACTCCCCTCAAGACTAGTGGGAGGGGCTATCACTACTTAATGCACACTCCTTCTGCAGCATTCTTTGACCCGTCTGCGTCCTGATGGGAACGGGTTTTCACCCACCCACCTACCTAGTGAGTATGGCCTTTTTTGTGGTTTTGATGATCTTTATGTCCCATTTTTTCTGTTTGTGTTTTTAAATTAGGAACGAAAAGTTCTGGTTAGGGACTCGCAAGGCACTGGGGACCCTTGACGTTGGGTTGCGAGCTTTGCGTATTTTGGCCAAAATAACAACTAATACCCCATGTTTCATGGATATTTCTTACTACGTATACTACACTTTTTTTCAGGACGCAGCCGGGTCTTATATGCTGGGAGGGCATGATGTGCTGGCGTTTGGTTTGGAATGCAGAGCAGCCCGCTTTAGCTAACACTAGCGGCGTTACAAATAGGCTGTTATTCGGCAAGATACGCCATGCCTGACGACCAGCACATTATCCCTCCACGTATTACACATAGTACTGACACCCCATGTACTATTCACAGCACTGACCCCTATTTATCACATTTATTTATTTATTTATTTTTTTTACATTATTACACACTTTCATACATACATATTTATTTTTTACCATCCATTCACACCCTAGCACTACACTGACACTCATTTATCGCACACCTTTGAGCACTTAGTCCGCCACTCCCCTCAAGACTAGTGGGAGGGGCTATCACTACTTAATGCACACTCCTTCTGCAGCATTCTTTGACCCGTCTGCGTCCTGATGGGAACGGGTTTTCACCCACCCACCTACCTAGTGAGTATGGCCTTTTTTGTGGTTTTGATGATCTTTATGTCCCATTTTTTCTGTTTGTGTTTTTAAATTAGGAACGAAAAGTTCTGGTTAGGGACTCGCAAGGCACTGGGGACCCTTGACGTTGGGTTGCGAGCTTTGCGTATTTTGGCCAAAATAACAACTAATACCCCATGTTTCATGGATATTTCTTACTACGTATACTACACTTTTTTTCAGGACGCAGCCGGGTCTTATATGCTGGGAGGGCATGATGTGCTGGCGTTTGGTTTGGAATGCAGAGCAGCCCGCTTTAGCTAACACTAGCGGCGTTACAAATAGGCTGTTATTCGGCAAGATACGCCATGCCTGACGACCAGCACATTATCCCTCCACGTATTACACATAGTACTGACACCCCATGTACTATTCACAGCACTGACCCCTATTTATCACATTTATTTATTTATTTATTTTTTTTACATTATTACACACTTTCATACATACATATTTATTTTTTACCATCCATTCACACCCTAGCACTACACTGACACTCATTTATCGCACACCTTTGAGCACTTAGTCCGCCACTCCCCTCAAGACTAGTGGGAGGGGCTATCACTACTTAATGCACACTCCTTCTGCAGCATTCTTTGACCCGTCTGCGTCCTGATGGGAACGGGTTTTCACCCACCCACCTACCTAGTGAGTATGGCCTTTTTTGTGGTTTTGATGATCTTTATGTCCCATTTTTTCTGTTTGTGTTTTTAAATTAGGAACGAAAAGTTCTGGTTAGGGACTCGCAAGGCACTGGGGACCCTTGACGTTGGGTTGCGAGCTTTGCGTATTTTGGCCAAAATAACAACTAATACCCCATGTTTCATGGATATTTCTTACTACGTATACTACACTTTTTTTCAGGACGCA
The DNA here is from genome assembly GCF_050947455.1 of Rhinoderma darwinii. NCBI lineage: Eukaryota > Metazoa > Chordata > Amphibia > Anura > Rhinodermatidae > Rhinoderma > Rhinoderma darwinii. The sequence continues at coordinate 308,620,451 of NC_134687.1, forward strand.
GCCGGGTCTTATATGCTGGGAGGGCATGATGTGCTGGCGTTTGGTTTGGAATGCAGAGCAGCCCGCTTTAGCTAACACTAGCGGCGTTACAAATAGGCTGTTATTCGGCAAGATACGCCATGCCTGACGACCAGCACATTATCCCTCCACGTATTACACATAGTACTGACACCCCATGTACTATTCACAGCACTGACCCCTATTTATCACATTTATTTATTTATTTATTTTTTTTACATTATTACACACTTTCATACATACATATTTATTTTTTACCATCCATTCACACCCTAGCACTACACTGACACTCATTTATCGCACACCTTTGAGCACTTAGTCCGCCACTCCCCTCAAGACTAGTGGGAGGGGCTATCACTACTTAATGCACACTCCTTCTGCAGCATTCTTTGACCCGTCTGCGTCCTGATGGGAACGGGTTTTCACCCACCCACCTACCTAGTGAGTATGGCCTTTTTTGTGGTTTTGATGATCTTTATGTCCCATTTTTTCTGTTTGTGTTTTTAAATTAGGAACGAAAAGTTCTGGTTAGGGACTCGCAAGGCACTGGGGACCCTTGACGTTGGGTTGCGAGCTTTGCGTATTTTGGCCAAAATAACAACTAATACCCCATGTTTCATGGATATTTCTTACTACGTATACTACACTTTTTTTCAGGACGCAGCCGGGTCTTATATGCTGGGAGGGCATGATGTGCTGGCGTTTGGTTTGGAATGCAGAGCAGCCCGCTTTAGCTAACACTAGCGGCGTTACAAATAGGCTGTTATTCGGCAAGATACGCCATGCCTGACGACCAGCACATTATCCCTCCACGTATTACACATAGTACTGACACCCCATGTACTATTCACAGCACTGACCCCTATTTATCACATTTATTTATTTATTTATTTTTTTTACATTATTACACACTTTCATACATACATATTTATTTTTTACCATCCATTCACACCCTAGCACTACACTGACACTCATTTATCGCACACCTTTGAGCACTTAGTCCGCCACTCCCCTCAAGACTAGTGGGAGGGGCTATCACTACTTAATGCACACTCCTTCTGCAGCATTCTTTGACCCGTCTGCGTCCTGATGGGAACGGGTTTTCACCCACCCACCTACCTAGTGAGTATGGCCTTTTTTGTGGTTTTGATGATCTTTATGTCCCATTTTTTCTGTTTGTGTTTTTAAATTAGGAACGAAAAGTTCTGGTTAGGGACTCGCAAGGCACTGGGGACCCTTGACGTTGGGTTGCGAGCTTTGCGTATTTTGGCCAAAATAACAACTAATACCCCATGTTTCATGGATATTTCTTACTACGTATACTACACTTTTTTTCAGGACGCAGCCGGGTCTTATATGCTGGGAGGGCATGATGTGCTGGCGTTTGGTTTGGAATGCAGAGCAGCCCGCTTTAGCTAACACTAGCGGCGTTACAAATAGGCTGTTATTCGGCAAGATACGCCATGCCTGACGACCAGCACATTATCCCTCCACGTATTACACATAGTACTGACACCCCATGTACTATTCACAGCACTGACCCCTATTTATCACATTTATTTATTTATTTATTTTTTTTACATTATTACACACTTTCATACATACATATTTATTTTTTACCATCCATTCACACCCTAGCACTACACTGACACTCATTTATCGCACACCTTTGAGCACTTAGTCCGCCACTCCCCTCAAGACTAGTGGGAGGGGCTATCACTACTTAATGCACACTCCTTCTGCAGCATTCTTTGACCCGTCTGCGTCCTGATGGGAACGGGTTTTCACCCACCCACCTACCTAGTGAGTATGGCCTTTTTTGTGGTTTTGATGATCTTTATGTCCCATTTTTTCTGTTTGTGTTTTTAAATTAGGAACGAAAAGTTCTGGTTAGGGACTCGCAAGGCACTGGGGACCCTTGACGTTGGGTTGCGAGCTTTGCGTATTTTGGCCAAAATAACAACTAATACCCCATATTTCATGGATATTTCTTACTACGTATACTACACTTTTTTTCAGGACGCAGCCGGGTCTTATATGCTGGGAGGGCATGATGTGCTGGCGTTTGGTTTGGAATGCAGAGCAGCCCGCTTTAGCTAACACTAGCGGCGTTACAAATAGGCTGTTATTCGGCAAGATACGCCATGCCTGACGACCAGCACATTATCCCTCCACGTATTACACATAGTACTGACACCCCATGTACTATTCACAGCACTGACCCCTATTTATCACATTTATTTATTTATTTATTTTTTTTACATTATTACACACTTTCATACATACATATTTATTTTTTACCATCCATTCACACCCTAGCACTACACTGACACTCATTTATCGCACACCTTTGAGCACTTAGTCCGCCACTCCCCTCAAGACTAGTGGGAGGGGCTATCACTACTTAATGCACACTCCTTCTGCAGCATTCTTTGACCCGTCTGCGTCCTGATGGGAACGGGTTTTCACCCACCCACCTACCTAGTGAGTATGGCCTTTTTTGTGGTTTTGATGATCTTTATGTCCCATTTTTTCTGTTTGTGTACACAAACATATACACACAAACATATGTACACAAACACACCCATATATACACAAACACATACACAAACCCACACATATACAAAAACACACACACACACACACAAACATATACACAAACACACCCATATATACACAAACACATACACAAACCCACACATATACAAAAACACACACACACACAAACATATACACAAACACACCCATATATACACACACACAAATATACACAAATACAAAAATATACACAAACATATACACACAAATACACCCATATATACACTCACACATAAACACACACACATATACACAAACACACCCATATATACACAAACACAGACACACACACACACACACACACACACTTACCTTTAGCGGAGCGCAGACTTCTCGCGACGGGTGCCTTCCACTTCATCTCCTTGCATCTCCTGCGCATGCGCCGAGATGCGCCGAGATGCGCGTTCATGAGTAAATGACATCCTCTGCTCCGGACGCAGAGGATGTCATTACGCATGCGCGGCCACCGCTAAAGGTAAATAGCGGTGGCCGGGAACCTAGGCAACGAGCAGGATACAAAGAGGGACCGACCGCAACTTCAATCAACGATATCAAGAAAACGACATCGCTGGACGACGGACAGGTAATTAGAATTCTTCTTATTTTTACATGGGGGAGCTAACTAGCACCATTTATCAACTTGGGACAACCCCTTTAAGGACGCAGCCGAGTTTGGGCCTTAAGGCTCAGAGCCCATTTTTCAAATCTGACATATTTCACTTTATGTGGTAATAACTTCAGAATGCTTAAACCTATACAAGCGATTCTGAGATTGTTTTCTCGTGAGACATTGGGCTTTATGTTAGTGGTAAAATTTGGTCGATACATTCAGTGTTTATTTGTGAAAAATTGCTAAATTTTGAGAAAAAATTGAATTTTTCAGAATTTAAATGCATCTGCTTGTAAAACAGATGGTTATACCATCCAAAATAGTTACTAGTTCACATTTCCCATAAGTCTACTTTAGATTGGCATTATTTTTTGAACATTCTTTTATTTTTCTTGGACGTTATAAGGCTTAGAACATAAACAGCAATTTCTCATATTTTTAAGAAAATTTCAAAAGCCTTTTTTTTAAGGTACTTGCTCAGATCTGAAGTGGCTTTAAGGGGCCTATGTATTAGAAACCCCCATAAAACACCCCATTTTAAAAACTAGACCACTCAAAGTAGTTAAAACAGAATTTAGAAAGTTTTCTAACCCTTTAGGCATTTCACAGGAATTAAAGCAGAGTGGAGGTGAAATTTGCAAATTTCATTTTTCTTGCTGAATTCAAATTTTATTCTACAGGGTGGGCCATTAAATAAAATGGGAATGGTTGGTGATATTAACTTCCTGTTTGTGGCACATTAGTATATGGGAGCGGGGAAACTTTTCAAGCTGGGTGTTGACCATGGCGGCCATTTTGAAGTCGGCCATTTTGTATCCAACTTTAGTTTTTTCAATGGGAAGAGGGTCATGTGACACATCAAACTTATCGAGAATTTCACAAGAAAAACAATGGTGTTAACGTTACTTTATTCTTTCATGAATTATTTACACGTTTGTGACCACTTATAAAATGTGTTCAAAGTGCTGCCCATTGTGTTGGATTGTCAATGCAACCCTCTTCTCCCACTCTTCACACACTCATAGCAACACCGCAGAAGAAATGCCTCCCGATCTGACCCCCTTAGACTTTTATCTTTGGGGTCATCTGAAGGCAATTGTCTATGCTGTGAAGATACGAGATGTGCAGCAACTGAAACTACGGATACTGGAAGCCTGTGCTAGCATTTCTTCTGCGGTGTTGCTATCAGTGTGTGAAGAGTGGGAGAAGAGGGTTGCATTGACAATCCAACACAATGGGCAGCACTTTGAACACATTTTATAAGTGGTTAGAAACTTGTAAATAACTCATGAAAGAATAAAGTAACGTTAAAACCAAGCACACCATTGTTTTTCTTGTGAAATTCTCGATAAGTTTGATAAGTTTAAAGTGTTGCCCTGGTACGATGCGTGTGGCCTCGCTTCCAGAAGTACTGAGTGCCCCCCCCCCCTTCTTGGTCCCTAAAGATTAGGTTCTTGATAACCACCTCTTGAAATTCCAGGAAAGTTCCCATCTGGCCTGTACATCGACGTAGCACGTACACATTGTACAATGCCATCTGTATGATGTGCACGGCCAGCTTCTTATACCACACCGCATGGTGCTGTAGGGCTTCAGGACTTGATCTGACAAGTCCACCCCTCCCATGTACCTATTGTAGTCCAGGATGCAGTCTGGTTTGGGGGTCTCTGTACTGGTACCACGTACAGGTACATGGGTACTGGTGTGGCCAAGTATTGCTGTCAATATAAGGACATCTCTCTTGTCCTTGTACTTAACACACAATATGTTGCTGCTAGATTGTGCCCTGCTCTCACCCCTTCTTGTTTGCCCTCTCAGATTTCTTCTAGCAGTGCTGCATGCCGCAGTACTTCTGGAAGCGAGGCACTTGAAGAGTGGGACGCTGGTATAAAAATTATCCAGGTAGAGATGGTAACTCTGGTCCAGCAATGGGTGCACCAAATACCACACAATTTTCACATTAACTCCCAGTAAGCGGGGGCATTCTGGGGGCTGAATACTGCTGTCCTTCCCTTCATATATCCTAAATTTGTAAGTATACCCTATGCTCTCTCACACAGCTTATACATCTTCCCGCCATACCTTGCCCTCTTACTCGGCAGGTACTGGCGGAATTGGAGCCTCCCTTTAAAATGTACCAAGGACTCATCAATAGCAATACAATTCTAGGGGGTGTATGCTTGGGAAAACCGGGCACTGAAACGGTCTAATAGGGGTCTCAGTTTATACAAATGGTCAAAACTGGGGCCATCTCATGGAGGGCACTGCTCATTATCTGTATAATGTAAGAATCGAAGTATTGCCTCATAACGCATCCTGGACACGGCCATGCGGTACATCGGGGTGTGGTATAAGAAAAAGACTCATTTTATTTTTTTATTATTATTTTTATTTAAGGTTCCAGTTCAGTTCTGAAGTGGCTTTGAGGGACCTATATATTAGAAACCCCTATCAAACACCCCATTTTAGAAACTAGGCCCCTCAAAGTATTCAAAACAGCATTTGGAAAGGTTTATTAACCCTTTAGGTGTTTCACAGGAATTTAAAGCAAAGTAGAGGTGAAATTTACATATTTCATTTTTTTTGTCAGAAAATCCTTTTCATTCCATTTTTTTCTGTAAGACAGAAGGTTTTACCAGAGAAACGCAACTCAATACTTATTGCCCAGATTCTTCAGTTTTGAGAAATATCCCACATGTGGCCCTAGTGCGATAATGGACTGAAGCACCGGCCTCCGAAGCAAAGGGACCACCTAGAGGATTATTAGGCCTCCTTTTTATTAGGTACCATTTTCGGTTTGAAGAGGTCTTGTGCTGCCAAAACAGTGGAAACCCCCCAAAAGTAACCCTATTTTGGAAACTAGACCCTTTGAGGAATTCATTGCCATTTTCATGGGGTGCATGCAACTTTTTGATCAGTTGTATTTTTAAGAGGCGTGGTGACAGCAATTCTACTGTTTTTTATTTTATTTTTTTTACAGCGTTCAACGTGCGCTATAAATGACATATTCACTTTATTCTGCGGGGCGATACGATTACGGCGATACCATATGTTTATAGTTTTTTCTTATGTCTTATGGCGTTTGCACAATAAAATACTTTTTATTAAAAATCATTTACTTTTTGTGTTGCCATATTCTAGGAGGCATAACGTTTTTTTTTTTTCCATCAAGAAAGCCGTTTGAGGACTTGTTTTTTGCGTACCGAGCTGCAGTTTCGATCAGTACCATTTTTAGGTACATGCGACTTTCTGATCTCTTTTTATTCCATTTTTTGGGAATTGAAGTGACCAAACAATTGTGATTCTGGTATGGTTTATTATTAGTTTCTCTTACGGCATTCACCGTGCGGGATAAATAACAAAATACTTTTGTAGTTCAGGCCGCTACGGACGTGGTGATACCAATTATGTATAGTTTATTTATTTACTTTTATTAATAATAAAGGACTGATAAGGGAAAAAGGGGGATTTTTACTTTTGTTACTTTTAAAACTTTTATTTTCTTATTTTTACAAAACTTTTTTTTACTTTTTTTAACTTTATTACTTTGTCCCACTAGGGGATTTGAGGGCAGGAGACCCTGATCGCAATTCTAATACACTGCACTACATGCCATAGCCACCATCGCCGGCCGCTATCGTGTAGCGGGCCGACGATGGTAGCTTAACCCCTAAGAAGCCGCGATCGCTATTGAACGCTGCTTCCAATCGGTTAATCAGCGGGGATACAGCGATCGGTCCCTGCAGAAGGAGCTGCGGCAACTGCTGTACGAGACAGCAGCTGTCACAGCTCCTGTATGTGTCGGGAAGACGTACTATTCCGGCGCTGAACGCGAACGATGCACTTACCACAACGGAATAGTAGGTCGCTGAGCGCGAAGGGGTTAAACTTTCTAATAACTAAAGGTTGTAAATTTTTTTAAATAATGTTGTTCTTGCTTGTAGGGATAAGTAACCTTGTAAGGTGGGGGTGGTTATGGTGTGATGGTGGAGTCCCTGCAGAAATGACTGGAAGTTAGCAGTTTAACCTTTACAACATGTACAGTTTATGTGCAGTTGCTGGTGGTGCATTCCGCCACAAATATTAAACTGTTCAGGACTGGACTATTTTGATCCTTCAGGACCAGACACCGTTTAGCCCTTTTTAGCACTCGTTAGTTCAACGGCTATAACTTTTCTATTTGTTGGGCTTGCTACGTGATTTTTGCGGTGTACAAGTGATCAGAGTAGAAAGAAGCAGCGAAAGCCACATAATCAGGCTGCAGACAAAAGATCGACAATAATCCCCCCCCCCCCCCTCGGCTGTGCTGTGGCTTACTACTCCTTCTGAGTCTTGGTGGCAGGGGCGTAGCTAGGGGGGGCAGGCAGGGAATTTGCCCCGGGCGCAATTTAGAGGGGGGCGCCAGCGCCACTCCCTCCTGCTCTATAATTGTACTTGCATCTTTAGGACACAGGTACAATTAGAAGCAATGAATGGCCGGGTACGTTCCGTGCCCGGCCATTCAGCGCCTTTCTACGAGTGAAGCGGCGCGATACTTTGCGCCGCAGGCGTCGTTGAAAGGCGCTGATTGACAGGGAAGCGTTCAACCCAGGAGACGTGCGCAGAAGAGAGCAGGTCTCCATTGCTGCAGGATGGCGTGGGACCGGGATTAAGGTGAGTTTGAATAGTTTGTTATTTTATAGTAATAAAAAAAGTGTGTGACATTATCTACGGGGGTGGCTTTATCTACAGGGGAGCTTTATCTACCGGGGGGCTTTATCTACCGGGGGGCTTTATACTGGGGTGGTCTATATATGGGGCACTATATAAAGGGGTGGGCTATATCTACAGGGGGGCTATATACACGGTTGGGCTATATGTGGAGCATTATATACAGGGGTGGGTTATATCTACAGGGGGCTATATACAGGGGTGGGCTATATGTGGAGCACTATATACAGGGGTGGGCTATATCTACAGGAGGGCTATATACAGGGGTGGGCTATCTGTGGAGCACAATTTACAGGGGTGGGCTATATCTACAGGGGGCTATATACAGAGGTGGGCTATCTGTGGAGCACTATAGGGGGAGCTATATGTGGGACACTATATACAGGGGTGGGCTATATGGGGGCACTATCTACAGGTGGCTCTATGGCAGACACTATCTACAGGGGGCACAGTGTGTGTGTGTGTGTGTGTGTGGGACACGGTGTATGGTGCTATTATAATTAGAGGTGCAGTGTATGGCACTATTATATTTAGGGGCATAGTGTGTGGTATAATGAGAACTTTATCTTTGTTTATAGGTGTAGAAATGTTGGAAAAGTGAGAAGCTGAAGACATCTGAGCGGCAAACTGCAGAAATGGCCTGTCACCGTGAGAAGTCATCATAGAGGTCTGAACCGGATGGAGAAAAAGAACTAGAATCTGAGACGTCACCGGTGAGTCACTTAATGTAAATGTTTATTCTGCCTCTAATCAGTACTGTAGTCACTGTATGATCTGCAGCGAGATGATTGGTGGTATGATTATGATAATTATTGTTCGGGCCATGCTGGGAACTGGAAACAATTTAGTGCAAACCTATATGTCAGGGGTTGCACTAAATTGAGCTGTATTTGTGCTGGTGCTGTATATATGTAATGAGCTTGGTTCTGGGCTGTATTTATGTACTGAGCATTATTCTGGTATTGTGTATAGAACTATATTGCTTGTAAAATGTACAAATGTTTTTATGCTCGAGTTACATAAAAAGAAATGTGGAAAAGAAATGACACGTCATTGATTGGTAGAGAAAACAAACATGGCGAGGGGGAAGAAGATGTCGGGAAAGAGGTTGGAGGGGCGCCAAACTGAATCTTTGCCCCGGGTGCTGGAGAACTTAGCTACGCCTCTGCCTAGTGGTGTGAGAAGGACGAGTCCGTAGCAAGCTGCTGCTTAGCCTTTGCACATATTAGGTTTTTTTCTGAGGATTCAGATTCGTTAGCTTCAGAGGAATTATATTTGCTTCATAACGATAAAGCATCAAAATTCCTTAAAGTAGTCAAGGAGATTAGAGACAAATAAAGCCAGTGACTATAAACCTAAAAAGGTGAAAAGAAATACATTTTTTTTTCCCTCTTACCCAGTCCTGCAGGACAGCTTAAGTAAGACTTTTGAATCCAGAGGAGAAAGTGGACTTTGGGGACAGACTTAGATTTCCTATAATCTGAACCCTAAACACGTGGCGGAATTGGAGTTACCTCCCAAAGTAGATTCAGCAGTGTCCAGAAAAGTACATTTTTCATATGAGGAATCATCCATTCTTAGGGATCCTATGGACAGAAAGGCAGGCACCTTATTTAAGGGGGATTATACAGCTTCAGCTATTGTATTTAAAGTGGCTTTGGCAGCTATCCTGGTGACCAAGGCTCTATAGGTCTGGCTTAACCGCCTGTATATTGACATTCATAAGGGGGTATCCAGAGAGGGGCTACTCTAAAATATACTGCTCCTTTAGTCATCAGTGGAATTCCTGTGTGATGTTCTCATAGATACCATGTGATTTATTCTTAAATATTTACCCTTTCCACATCAGCCAGCAGAGCGCTATGGATTAAACAATGGTTAAGTGATTTTCCTTCTAAGAACGTTTCTTAGGGCTATTCCATCCATCTTTGGTCCCCAGCTGGTAAAGATTTTGGAGTCCTCGAGTAAAGGAAAAATAACGTCTTTTCCTAGGGCCACCATGTAAACATTGTTCAGACTGTTTATATCTCAATTTAGATGATCACCAAAATATAAGAACCCAAGGTCAGGGGATATACAACAGAAGTTTTGGTCGAAAGCGAAACTTCTGCCAGAATGTTTGCCAAGAAATCTAAAAGTTAAGAACTTACAATACCAAGCCATGTCAACCAGTGGAAGCGAGACTTGTTCTTGTCAGTTTGGCAAAAGATGTCTTCCGATTCTTGGGTCAGATGCACAATTGTAAGAAGTTACTCCCCGAATTTTCCCTGGGCAGGTTCCTCATAAATTCAGGAGACAGTCAAGAAGTTCCTCATCTATTTCAGGAATTTGTCCAAAAAAGGTGTCAGCTACATAAATGTGTTTAGGAGTCTTTCCCAAGCAAGGGGGCAAATGTAGTATAGTCATAGACTTACCCACTTTAACAAAAATCTGAGAAAAAGAAACTCAGGATGGACTCTATTATTACCATGATCAAACTGCACAATTTCCTAGCAATAATAGATCTTCAAGCTGCCTACCTGCATACCCAAGCCACAGGAGATTTATTTTAGATAGGAATTTCAGTGAGTGAGTTCAGACCTACATTTTCAATACACCTGTCTCCCGTTTAGCCTGTCCTCGGCTCCCAAACTCTTCACCAAGGTTGTAGTGATTCTTACAGTAGCTCTCAGAGTATGTGTCATCCTATACCTAAAATGTTTGTTGTTTGTGGCCCAGTCCAGGAGTCTTCGCTTGTCTCATATTCACTCTCCCATCAGCAAGTTACAGGACAATGGTTTCTTGGTAAACAAGAAGAAATTTCAACAGTTTCCATTGACAAACTAAATTATCTGGGGTTCATGATAAGGACTTTGACACTAAAACTATTCCCCTACAGGGTGATCCGGTCCAACATCAGACATTCCATCATCTCAGTGAGGGGTGCCATGCGAGTGTTCGGCCTGCTAACTTCATCCATCGAAGCAGTGTGATGGGCGAGATCATATTTAAGGATTCTGCAGCACAACACTCTAACATACTAGGAATCGCTCTCCCAGGGGTTGGACAGGAAGGTGTTCATTCCAGTCGCACTATTTGGGACTTGGACTGGTGGCTATGACTGGATCATCTAAGTCAGGGCAGGTCTCTACACCCAGCTCCTCTGACAGTCCTTAGCACAGATCCGTCAAAATCTGGTTGGGGTGCCCAAGTACATGACCTGTTGACGCAATGCAAATGATCCCAATGAGAGATAGCTCTGTTATCCAATTTGGAAAAGCCATTAAGCTGACCCTGTCTCATTTTTAACACCTCTATTGCACCAAGGATCAAGAAGTAGGGATCCAGTCATACAACATTGCTTCTGTCTATTATATCAACAAGCAAGGGGAACAAGAAATTGTACAGCCAAATCATAGAAAGGGCAGAATACAATGTCAAGTCTGTAATGTCCGTGGCTGTGGGCCGTCAGCTCCAATCCTCCCCTGACAGCCGAAGCCACGAGTCGGCAAGTGCTGGCCCCAGCCTCCTCCTCAGGAGACGCCAGCGCTCGCTTCCACTCACCTCAGCCGGATCCCGTAGGTTGCGCGCGCACACCCGTGCCCGCTCTTAAAGGGGCATTGCGTTACCGGACTTTTGATGAACTTTGACCCCTGAGTACCCTGGACTATAAGAGGGGTCCAGCCCCCTGCTTCTATGCCTGAGCGTTGTTGTTGTTTCCTAAGTTTGTCTATGTGATGGCTTCCTAGTATGTTTCCTGTTCCTCTTCCTGCTTTCCATACTATCCTGGTCGAGCACTGTGTTGTGCCAAAGTCGTGTCGTGCTGTATCCACGTCTGACCTGCTTCACCTCGCCTGACGTCTACCTGCTGCCTAGTCCCAGCCGAGCCTGCCTTGCTGCTGTCCGAGCTACCACAGGTACCTGTATGACCTATAGACATTTACCTGCGCCCTGTTGGCCAGCTGCCTTACCGCCAAGGTGGTATGGCCCAGTGGGTCCACAGACCCTTCGTGACAGTACGCTCAGGCCATGGACCCCCGCTGGTCGATTCAAGACCATGACTACGGCACAGGAGATGCGAGCGTATATGCTGGACCTCCGGTCTCGACAGAATCAACTCCTCCAGGCGTTGAACATTCTTGCACGTCGGCAGGAGGCACAAGCTGTTATTCCTCCTACTACACCTCTTGGCAGTGTTGACCCGCGTGTTTTTTTGCCACTTCCTGACCGCTATGATGGAGAAGCAAGTACCTGTCGTGGATTTTTGAATCAGTGCCAGATCCACTTTAGCCTGTATAATAGGACATTTTCGTCTGATGGCGCAAGGGTCGCTTTCATCATCTCTCTCCTCACTGGCAAGGCTCTTGCATAGGCGAACCCTATCTGGGAGAGACAAGGACCAGAGACCCGTGACTTCCAAGCCTTCCACTGGACTTTTCGCATGGTGTTTGAGGAGCCTGGACGGGTCTCATCTGCAGTGGCCTCTTTGATTAACCTACGCCAAGGAGACACCTCCGTGAGTGAGTACGCCATCCACTTCCGCACCCTGGCGGGAGAGCTGTTATGGAACAATGATGCCCTGGTGGCTGCGTTCTGACATGGACTGGCTCCTAAAATTAAGGATGAACTTGCCGCTCGGTATCTGCCGTCTACCCTGGATGACCTCATCCTTCTGTCCGCCCGGATTGACATACGGATCCGAGAACGCCTCCAAGAGGTTCGACGGGAGGGAGTCCTTCCCAGTCTGGCTCCTACTTTGCAGCAACCCCTGCTGTCCTCATATGTCGATCCTCCTAAGGAGTCTGTGATAATGGACCAGTGTAAGTTATCCACCAGGAGAGACAACGCAGACGCACGTCTGGACTTTGTCTTTATTGCGGCCTCGGTGGCCATCTTGTGCTCCTGTGTCCCCAAACATCCCAAAACCTAGGGTTGCTAGGAGTGACAACCTTGGGTAAGAATGGACTTCCGTCTAAATTGTCCATACCTGTGACCATAGTGTCCGGAGAGAGAACGCATCAGGTCTCTGCGTATCTGGACTCTGGATCCGCTGCTAATTTCATCCGTAGAGACCTGGTGGACCATCTGCAATTACCCACCACCCCTCCGGAGAGCCCATTAACAGTTGCTTCAGTAGATGGACTACCTCTGCCAGACCCAGTTATAGCTGTGACCAAGCCGCTGAGGCTCCAAGTGGGAGCCCTTCACTCCGAACTTCTGTCTTTCTATGTGCTATCCAAAGCTGTTAACTCTGTGTTGCTGGGCCTGCCTTGGTTCCGACTGCATGCCTCAGTCCTAGACTGGAATTCTGGAGAGGTTCTCCAGTGGGGCCATGAGTGTCAAGGCCGTTGCCTGCTGCAGATTAGTTCGACTCAGCCTTCGCTGCCTCGATCATTGGCAGGATTGCCGAGTCATTATGCTGCATTTTTGGACGTCTTCAGCAAGAGGGAGGCAGAGACATTGCCTCCACATCGGGCGTATGACTGCCCTATCGAACTGATTCCTGGTGCATCCCTTCCCCGTGGTAGGGTATATTCTCTCTCCTTGCCAGAGACTATGTCCATGTCCGTCTATGTAAAAGAGAACTTGGAGAGGGGCTTCATACGAAAGTCTTCCTCCCTGGCAGGAGCCGGGTTCTTCGTTGTCAAAAAGAAAGATTGATCTCTTCATCCTTGTATCGACTACCGAGGCCTCAACCAGATCACAGTGAAGAATAAATAGCCGTTGCCATTGATCTCTGAACTGTTTGATCGTATACGTGGTGCCAAGATTTTTTCTAAACTAGACCTGCGTGGGGCTTACAACCTAGTCCGGATTCGCCAGGGTGATGAATGGAAGACTGCATTTAACACCCGTGATGAACACTATGAGTATCTAGTAATGCCCTTCGGCCTGTGTAATGCTCCCGCGGTCTTCCAGGAGTTTTTTAATGACATTTTCCGTGACCTCCTCTATGTCTGTGTAGTAGTCTACCTTGATGACATCTTGATTTTTTCTCCAGATCCTATGATGCACCAGAGACATGTCCATCAAGTTCTGCTATGGTTAAGGGAGAATCATCTGTAAGCCAAGTTGGAGAAGTGCGTGTTTGACAGATATGCTCTACCCTTCATGGGCTACATCGTGTCGAATCAAGGTCTTGAGATGGATCCTGAGAAGGTAAAGTCTGTTCTGGAATGGCCATGTCCTCAAGGCTTGAGGGCCATACAGCGCTTTTTGGGATTCGCTAATTTTTACAGGCAGTGTATTCCAAACTTCTTCTTACTGACTTCTCCCATCTCTAACCTCACTAAGAAGGGTATGAATGCCAAGGTGTGGACTCCCAAGGTAGAGTCCGCATTCAATAGCCTGAAGAGTGCCTTCACATCAGCCTCTATCCTCCATCATCCGGATGTCTCTCTGCAGTTCTCGTTAGAGGTGGATGCATCCTCTGTCAGTTCTGGTGCACTCCTGTTCCAGAGAGGTCCCAAGGGCAAGTCAAGGGTATATGGATATTTCTCTAAGCTCTTCTCTTATGCAGAACGCAACTACTCGATTGGGGGTCGGGAGTTACTGGCCATCAAATTGGCTCTGGAATAGTGGACATATCTAGAGGGCACAGCTCATCCGATCCTAATTTTTACAGACCACAAGAATCTGACCTACCTCCAGACGGACCAACGGCTGAACCCTCGTCAGGCCAGGTGGTCACTGTTCTTTACCAGGTTCCAGTTTGAGCTCCATTATCGCCCGGCCGACAAGAATATGAGGGCCGATGCCTTGTACAGGTCTTTCGAGACGGAAGACACCTTGGGGAGTCCACAGAATATTATTGATCCGTCTTGCAGTATCTCTGTCAATCCCCTTAAAGATGGGGAAATTCCTCCAGGGAGGACTTTTGTGCGCCTGGCTGATCGTGGAAGAATCCTCCACTGCGGACACTCCTCTAGACTGGCAGGTCACGCGGGGGCCTGTAAGACCCGGGATCTGATTACTCATCATTTCTGGTGGCCCACGCTGCCCAAGGACATTATGGACTTCGTTTCTTCCTGTTCTGTATGTGCAGCCAACAAGGCCGCTCACTCCAGACCTGCTGGTCTGCTCCAGCCATTGCCTGTACCCAATGCTCCCTGGCAGCATATAGCTATGGACTTTATTATGGACCTGCCTCTCTCTGCTGGATGCAGTGCTGTCTGGGTGGTGGTGGATCGATTTTCAAAGATGGCCCACTTCGTTTCTCTGACCGGTCTTCCTTCTGCTCCTCAGCTGGCCAAGATGTTCATCCAACACATCTTCTGCCTGTACAGCTTGCCGCAGCATATTGTGTCTGATCGGGGGGTTCAGTTTACCTCCAAGTTCTGGAGGCCCTCTGCGGACTCCTCGGCGGGAAGTTGGACTTTTCATCAGCCTACCATTCTCAGTCCAATGGTCAGGTCAAGAGGATCAATCAGATCTTGGAGACCTACCTATGCCACTACATCTCCAAACAGTATGATGACTGGGTGCAGTTGCTCCCATAGGCTGAATTCTCCTACAATAATCACACCAGTGAGTCCACAAGGAATACACCGTGGAGGGGCTTTGGTCCTGAAGAGAGGTCTTGGGAGCCAGAGGAGAACCCCAATGCTCCTACTCTTCTGAAGAAGTTTCTATCTCGCTCTGGTCCCAAGAAGAGGGGGCGTAAGAGGGGGGATACTGTAATATCCGTGACTGCAGGCCGTCAGCTCCAATCCTCCCCTGACAGCCACGAGTCGGCAAGCGCTGGCCCCAGCCTCCTCCTCAGGAGACGCTAGCGCTCACTTCCACTCACCTCAGCCGGATCCCATAGGCTGCGTGCGCACGCTCGTGCCCGCTCTTAAAGGGGCAGTGCGCGTACCGGACTTTTGATGAACTTTGACCCGTGAGTACCATAGACTATAAGAGCCCTGCTTCTATGCCTGAGCGTTGTTGATGTTTCCTAAGTTTGTCTATGTGATGGCCTCCTAGGGTGTTTCCTGTTCCTGCTTTTCATACTATCCTGGTTGAGCACTGTGCTGTGCCAAAGTCGTGTCATGCTGTATCCACGTCTGACCTGCTTCACCTCGCCTGACGTCTACCTGCTGCCTAGTCCCAGCCGAGCCTGCCTTGCTGCTGTCCGAACTGCCACAGGTACCTATATGAACTATAGACATTTACCTGCACCCTGTTGGCCAGCTGCCTTACCGCCAAGGCGGTACGGCCCAGTGGGTCCACAGACCCTTCGTGACGAAGTGTATCTCAGGGTCCATATAAAGGAGTCTTTAAACAACAAAGCAAGTTAAATATAATCCAGTAAAGGGAATGGAGCCTCCATCATCGGATCTTCAGTAAGAAACCACCAAGACGAGAATGCCAGAGTTAGACGTGATGGCAACACGAAAGAACTGGAAGTTGCAAGAATTTTGCTCACTGAATTGCCTGGACAGCCTGACAATCAATTGGGAGGGGAAGTTTGTGTATATCTTTTCTGCCTTTCCACTGATCTCATGGGTCAAAGAGTCAAAAAAGCAAGCAAAGCATCCCTGGCTAGATAGATCAGGTCTACTATTTCTGTATGCTATGTCTCAAGGCCTGGGCTCATTCATCTTAAGGCTATTTCAACGCTCTCAACGGCTACCTCTTGGGCAGAAGCCATAGATCAACCACTTGGTCTTCCTCATCTACATTGATATATCACTACAGGTTGTATGTCACTGCTGCAGACGAACCAGCCTTTCGCAAAAGGGTGCTATAGAATGCTGCTAATATGGAATCCCACCCATATATTGGTTTTCAATTCCCATTGCTGTGCTGTCAGAGGAACGACCAACAAAATGAAAATGTACTTACTTGAAATATTTGTTTACTGGACTTGAAATATTTGTTTACTGGAGTCCGAAGGCAACACAATACTTCTACCAAATAAATGTATGCATTGCTTCACAGCTCAAGTGATTTTCTGTACCATGTAGCCTTTTAGGGACCACCTAGTTAATTGTTTTACTATTGCTAATTAACTTGTCTTCTGTCTAATCAGGGTCAAGGCAAACTTAACCTATTGCTGTGCTGCCTTTGGACTCACAATGTTCATGCTATTTAACCACTTGCCTACTTCTAAATGACTTTATTCGTTGCAGCGGTACGCAGTTATCTGTCAGGCCGCATTAACTGTCTGCCGGCACTGCAGATCCCTGTGACCGCACTGTTACTATACAGGGTTCACAGGGAAGACCCTGGAGTATTGCTACTCCATTAACCCCCTAGATGCTGTGGTCAATAGCGGCCGTGGAATCCAGGGGGTTAGACAGAGGATGGGGGCTCCCTCTGTCACCCCTATCGCGGGTGCAAATGGGTTGAAAATGCAGCCAGGGGCCTAACAAAGTCCCCCAGACTGCCGTAGCTATATGATTATTAGGCTGTGCCTTATAGATTGCCTGTCAGTTTATCACTGACAGGCAATAATGCTTTGGATACGGAGAATACCAAAAGCTTTATGAAAGCGATCAGTAGATCGCATTGTAAAATCCCCTAGTGGGACATAATAAGAAAAATTAGTTTTTAATAAAGTTTATTACAAAAAAGTAAAAATAAATAAAACCATTTAATTCCATACAAAGTAATTTTGTTTTCTGGAGGTGGTGAAAAAACAATGGCACATATATGGTATCGCTGCAATCTTAACCACCCATGTAATAAACTTAACAAGTTATTTAATCTGCACGGTAAACAACGTAAAAAAAAAAAACCTGACAAAAACTATGGTCAAATTGCTTTTTTTTCCATTTCCCCCCTTATAAAAGTTAATCAATAATTTATATCTACCCGAAAATGGTTCCATCAAAATATAAAACTCATCCCGCAAAATGAAGGGAAATAAACCCTCTGTTAATTAAATGGTCTATAAAAAAATAAAATAAAGGAATAATTCAGAGTGACATGATTTTTATTAAAATAAAAAATAAGTTCATAATATGAACCTGATTTTCAATAATATGTAATTTTCTGATAAAATATTCCCTTTGACCTCTAGGCGCACCAGGATGCAACTGTACATCCTGTTGGGAAGTTATTTTGTGCAGCAGGACATACAGTTACTGAGTGGTCTCTGACAGTTGACACTCCACTGTTGCCGGCCAGCGTTCCATTGGCGCAAATTTCGTCAATAAACCCCTTATATGCGGTGATCAATTTAGATCGCTGCACTAATGGTAGGAACACACACAGCGTATTCAGGGCGGATACACTGCGTCAAGATGCGCAGCGTATCCGCCCTAAACACCGCAGGGAATGTCGTCCGGAAAATCGAACCACATTTGTCTGGCGGAATTTCCGCTACGAAACGGCGCCGGAAAAAATCCAAAAACGTTCATACCTACCCCCTCCCTCTTCTCGCTGCGTAGTCCGGCCTCCTGAGATGACGTTGTGGGCCATGTGATGCTGCAGCCTGTGATTGGTTGCAGCGGTCACATGGCCTGCAAGTCATCCAGGGAGGCCGGACTGGAGAAGAAGCAGGGAACTCTGGGAGGTATAACTTTATTTATTTTTTTCTTACTTGCGATTTTTGTGGCGTAATCTCTGTGATTCCACCACAAATATCGCAACACACACAGCATTAATGGACATGCTGCAGTTGAAGAAACCGCACCGCAAATCAATTTAGGTGCGTTTTTTCACTGCATTTTTCCAGGACAAGATTTGTTGAAAACTCACCCACACTGCTGCTACTGTAAAACGCTGTGGATTTTCAGCAATGAATCTGTTGCGGAAAATCCGCAGTGTTTACGCTGTATCTGTCCGTACCCTTAAGGGGTGTGTGTAGTACATCGGTAGCCCCCCCATGTGGGGGTTGCCGATGGTTGTCATGGCAACCGGAGGCCAGACAATGGCCTCTGGGTCTGCTATGTATGGAAGCTTATGAGGACCAGCCTCCGGCAGGTCCTCATAGACTTCCTGTCAGAGTGGCTGTCAGCGTCACAATGACAGTTAGAATACATTACACTACGTAGGTAGTATAATGTATTCTAGCAGCGATCAGTGCTGCAGGTCTTCAAGTCTCCTAGGGGGACAAAAAAACAAGTTAAAAGAAAGTACATAAAAATGTTTTATAGAAGTGTAAAAATAAAAATTCTAAGTTAAAAAAAACAGAAGCCTCTTTTTTTCCTATAATAAGTCTTTTATTAAAGGAAAAAATGAAACCGTTAAAAAAGTACACATATTTAGTTCGTAATGACCCAAACTATAATGTTATTTTTCCAGCACGGGGAACACCTCAAATAAAAACAAACAAGAAACATGCAAGAATCGCTATTATTTGGTCACCACCCCTTCCAAAATATAGAATAAAAAGTGATCAAAAAGTCACATTTAATCCAAAATAGTACCAATAAAAACTACAACACGTCCCGCAAACACACAGTTTTTTTGACTGAAAAATAAAAGTTATGGCTCTCAAAATATGGTGACACAAAAACTAAATTATTTTTTTTTAAAAGTGATTTTATTGTGCAAACTATATTGTACGAACATATGTTTTGCACTAATCTGTATTCAGTGGAGCACCCAATTGCAGTGAATAAAGTCCAGCAATCCACTTAGAAATGCATATATAAAAAATTATATGCAATAAGAATACACACTGTAGAGTCCGGATAAAAAAAAATCAACACACTGACTCCAGGAAAAGTTCCTCACCTTCCCCAATATCAAGGAGGTTAGATGTGTTAGATAAAGTATCAGAACTTGGTGTTTCTACTGCATGGTCTCCCAGCCTTCACATAAAGTGGTTCTGCAAAGGATAAAAGCAGACAAACATAGCGCAGACTGCAGCGTTGGATAAAATCTTTTGGTACTTTATTGAATATACTCACAGAGTGACAGACCCTGGGTTTCACCTTGCTCAGCTTCTTCTGGGGCGTCTTTATTGTGCAAATGCTGCAAAACATTAAAAATCCTTATACATATGGTATAGCCATAATCGTATCGACCCACAGAATAAAGTAAAAATTTCATTTATAGCCCACGGTGAACACTGTCAAAAAAAAAAAGAAAGAAACAACGCTGTCAGAATTGCTGGTTTTTGGTCAGCTTGCTTGCCAAAAAATGTAATAAAAAGTGATCAAAAAAATTGCGTGTACCCCAAAATGGTACCAATGAAAGCGACAGGTTGGCCCCTCAACTTATACACCGAGTTCCAAATTATTATGCACATTGGATGTAAGTGTCATAAACATTTAATTATTAGTTTTTCAATTAAACTCATGGATGGTATTGTGTCTTAGGGCTCTTTGGATCATTGTAATCAATCTCAGACACCTGTGATAATTAGTTTGCCAGGTATGCCCAATCAAAGGAAAATTACTTAAGAAGGACGTTCCACAATATTAAGCAGGCCACAGGTTTCAAGCAATATGGGAAAGAAAAAGGATCTCTCTGCTGCCGAAAAGTGTGAAATAGTGCAATACCTTGGACAAGGTATGAAAACATTGGATATTTCAAGAAAACGTAAGCGTGATCATCGTACTGTGAAAAGATTTGTGGCTGATTCAGAGCACAGACGGGTTCGTTCAGATAAAGGCATAATGAGGAAGGTTTCTGCCAGACAAATTAATAGGATTAGGAGAGCCGCTGCTAAAATGCCATTGCAAAGCAGCAAACAGGTATTTGAAGCCACTGGTGCCTCTGGAGTCCCGCGAACCTCAAGGTGTAGGATCCTCCAGAGGTTTGCAAGTGTGCATAAAGCTATTATTCGGCCACCCCTAAATAATGCTCACAAGCAGAAACGGTTGCAGTGGGCTCAGAAATACATGAAGACTAATTTTCAAACCGTGTTGTTTACTGATGAGTGCCGTGCAACCCTGGATGGTCCAGATGGATGGAGTAGTGGATGGTTGGTGAATGGCCACCATGTCCCAACAAGGCTGCGACGTCAGCAAGGAGGTGGCGGAGTCATGTTTTGGGCTGGAATCATGGGGAGAGAGCTAGTAGGCCCCTTTAGGGTCCCGAACGGTGTGAAAATGACCTCTGCAAAGTACGTAGAGTTTATGACTGACCACTTTCTTCTGTGGTACAAAAAGAAGAACCGTGCCTTCCGTAGCAAAATTATCTTCATGCATGACAATGCACCATCTCATGCTGCAAAGAATACATCTGTGTCATTGGCTGCTATGGGCATAAAAGGAGAGAAACTCATGGTGTGGCCCCCATGTTCCCCTGACCTCAACCCTATTGAGAACCTTTGGAGCATCCTCAAGAAAAATATCTATGAGGGTGGGAGGCAGTTCACATCAAAACAGAAGCTCTGGGAGGTTATTCTGACATCCTGCAAAGATATTCAAGCAGAAACTGTCCAAATACTCACAAATTCAATGGATGCAAGAATTGTGAAGGTGATATCAAAGAAGGGGTCCTATGTTAACATGTAACTTGGCCTGTTAAGTTTTTTTTTATTGAAAGAGCTTTTGATTTCTGTAAATATGACCTCCTGATGCTGCAAATTCAACAAATTACCATTTTAGTTCTCTTTACAACATTTAAAATGTTTTGATCTCTGTTGTGCATAATAATTTGAAACAGTGCATTTTGAGTTTTTTACTTCTAAAAAAAAATCTATTATCATTAGGAGATTTGTTCAATAAAATTTGCATTATACTCCAACGGTTGATGACTTGAAGATTATACTGACTGTCATTTGCATCGACTATTTAGGAAAATCAGCGAAAAATAACATTTGCATAATAATTTGGAAAGCGGTGTAAGCACTAGCACAGCTCCGGTGGAGAAAAAATATAAACGTTCTGGATCTCAGAAAATGACGATGCAAAAAGTGCAGAGTGTCACGGTTTGTGAGTATGTGGACCCACTAGGCCGCACCGCCGTAGCGGGGAGGCAGCTGGCCAAACAACAGAGCACCCAAGCAATACAAAGTCCTGCACTAGGGTACCTGAATAGTCCAGGCAGTGGCGGAGGCTTTAGCACGGATGGAGGTGGGTGTAGCAGGTTACATCAGACGTGGCGGATGACAGCAGGTTGCGCCAGACGTGGCGGATAACACTGGACGTGGCAGATGACACTGGACGTGGTAGAAGACACTGGACGTGGCAGAGGAAATAGGACATGACTCCAACACTAACCGGCTCAGGAACAGGGACACAGCACGGGATACAGGTAGCAGGGCACGGGAAACAACAGGAACAGGGTAACACTAAGTAACCTTTTGCAGGACTGAAATGGGAATACTAACAATGCTCAGGCAATGAGCAAAGGGGCAGGGCCCGTCTTATAGTCCAGGAACTCATGGGCTAGTTGATGATGACGATTTTCCATGTGCGCGCGCTGGCCCTTTAAGGTTAGGCACGAGCATGCGTACAATACGGGACACAGCGAACCGGAGCGGAAGTGAGCGCTGGTGTCTCTTGGGAAGGAGATGTGAGCCAGCGCTCACAGACCCATGCCTGCGGCCGCCAGGGGGTGAGTAAACCCGACGGTCCGTGGCCATGGACGCTACAGTATCCCCCCTCTTACTCCCCCTCTTCTTGGGGCCAAAGCGACAGAGGAACTTCTTAATGAGAGCAGGCGCACTGAGGTTCTCTTCCGGCTCCCAGGACTTCTCCTTAGGACCAACCCCTCTCCAGTCCACTAAATAGAAAGTCCTTCCTCCTACCCTTTTGCAGTCCAGGATCTCCCTCACCTCAAACACATTAGATGAACCGCTGGGAGCAACTGCGGAACTGGAAGTCTTACTGTAGTGGTTCAGGACCACTGGTTTCAGGAAGAACACATGAAAGGAGTTGGGGATTCTGAGGGTAGGAGGCAGCCGAAGCTTATAGGAGACAGGGTTTATCTGTTGTAGTATCTCAAACGGTCCGAGGAACCTGGGAGCAAGCTGGTATGAAGGCACCTTTAAATTAATATTCTGTCAGGACAGCCAGACTTTGGTACCTGGAAGATACTGAGGTGGCTCTCTTCTTTTTATATCCGCTTTTCGCTTCATGCGATCGACTGCCAGCAGAATAGAGGACCGGGTCTGTTGCCATATTTGCAGAAAGTCCCCAAATGCAGAGTCAGCAGCGGGTACCTGAGATGTAGCCGGTACAGGAAGAGGGACTCTAGAATGTTGACTGTATACAAAGGAGAATGGTGTGGAAGAGGTGTACTCACTTGTGTGGTTGTTATACGAAAATTAGGCCCATGGAAGAAGCTGTATCCAGTTATAATGCTGCAAGGAAATGAAGTGGCGGAGATAATTTTCCATGATCTGGTTAATTCTCTCGACTTGCCCATTGGATTGGGGGTGATAGGCTGAGGAAAAGTCCAATCTCACATCCAGGAGTTTACAGAGGGCTCTCCAAAATTTTGAGGTAAATTGAACCCCCCGATCGGACACGATGTGAAGGGGCAAGCCACGCAAGCGGAAGATGTGCCGAATGAAGAGACCCGCCAGTCGGGGAGCAGAAGGTCAGCGGGTGAAAATGTGCCATCTTCGAGAAACGGTCCACCACTACCCAGACAGTGTTGCATCCTGCTGAAGGAGGAAGGTCTGTTAAAAAGTCCATCGCAATGTGCTGCCAGGGAACATTGGGTACAGGCAGAGGTTGGAGCACAAATTGGAAACGGGTTAAGAACAGCGACCACCTGGCTTGACGGGGGTTTAGACGTTGAGCCGACTGGAGATAGGTGAGGTTCTTGTGGTCAGGATGGGGTGAGCTGCGCTGTCTAGCAGATGTCTCCACTCCTCCAGAGCCAATTTGATGGCCAGTAGCTCCCGATCCCCAATAGAGTAGTTGCGCTCTGCAGATGAAAAAAGTCTCGAGTAATAGCCACATACTACTGCCTTTCCTTTGGAACTCCTCTGGAACAGAAGTGCACCTGCACCTACAGAAGAAGCGTCCACCTCCAATGAAAACTGCCGAGACACGTCAGGATGATGGAGGAATGAGGTTGAAGTGAAGGCTTTCTTGAGGCTAATAAATGCAGATTCTGCCTCTGGAGTCCACACCTTGGCGTTCACACCCTTCTTGGTAAGGGTAATGATGGGAGCCGTCAGTGATGAGAAGTTTGGGATAAACTGCAGGAAGACATTGGTGAATCCTAAGAAACGCTGTATGGACCTCAGACCTTGAGGACGTGGCCATTCCAAAACGGACATTACTTTCTTAGGATCTATCTTGAGACCTTGATCCGAGATGATGTAGCCCAGGAAGGACAGAGAATTATTTTCAAAGACGCACTTCTTCAGCTTGGCATATAAACGATTCTCCCTTAATCGCAGTAGAACCTGACTGACATGCCTCCGATGAGTCGTTGGATCTGGGGAGAAAATCAAAATATCATCGAGATAGACTACAATACAGACATAGAGGAGATCTCAGAAGATATCATTGACAAATTCCTGGAAGACTGCGGGAGCGTTACACAGTCAGAAGGGAATCACCAGGTATTCGTAGTGCCCGTCTTGGGTGTTGAACGCTGTCTTCCACTCGTCCCCTTGATGGATTTGCATTAAATTATAAACCCCACGCCTGTCTCTCTAACCAATCCTGGGCACTGGTGTCTCTCTGGCCTCTGGGGACACAAATGCACAATATGGCCTCCGAGGACGCAATACAGACAGTGCGTCTGAACAAGTCCTGAAGTGTGTCTGCGTTGTCTCTCCTGGGTAAACAATTTGGCTTGGTCCATCTGCCTAGGCTCCTCTGGTGACATAACTGAAGAGGACAGTAAGGATTGCTGGAAAGTAGAAGCAATCCTAGGAAATCCTCTCTCCCAGAGAAACTCTTGGGAACACTCCCGGATCCTCATGTCAACCCGGGTGGCTAGTAGGATGAGATCGTCCAGGGTAGGTGGCAGATCACAAGCGGCCAGCTCGTCTTTAATCCCAGGAGACAATCCCTGACAGAATGTGGCCACCAAAGCCTCATTGTACCAGGTTAGTTCAGCAGCCAGGGTTTGGAACTGAATTGCATACTCACCCACGGAGAGGTCTTCCTGGTATAGGGTCAGCAGGGATGAAGTAGCAAAAGAAACTCTCCCAGGTTCCTCAAATATCAAATGGAAAGTCTATAAAAAGCACTGCAAGTCACAGGTCTCTGGTTCCCACAGAGGATTTGCCCATGCCAGGGCTTTGCCAGTAAGGAGAGAGATTATGAAGGCGATCCTGGCATCATCAGAGGAGAAGGCCCTGGCATGTAGTCTGAAGTGGATCTGGCACTGATTCAGAAATCCCCTGCAGGCCCCCGTGTCTCCGTCATAGCGAGGTAGCGGCAGGAAGCATAGGGGATCGGCACTGGTACAGACAGGAGGTGTAGCAGGAGGAACAGCAGGAATAGGTGCGCTAACGACTGTGGCTTGAGCAACCAGCCGATGTGCGATGGCATTCACCAACGGGAGGAGTTGGTCTTGCCGTGACTAAAGGTCTTGCATCTCTGCCAGCATGGCTTGTGTCGTCAAGGTCTCAGGTTGACCAGTGGGGTCCATGGCCTGAGCGTACTCTCATGGTCTGTGGGTATGTGGACCCACTAGGCCATACCGTCATAGCGGAGAGGCAGCTGGCCAAACAACAGAGCACCCAAGCAATA
This sequence comes from Rhinoderma darwinii, assembly GCF_050947455.1. NCBI lineage: Eukaryota > Metazoa > Chordata > Amphibia > Anura > Rhinodermatidae > Rhinoderma > Rhinoderma darwinii. Next base: position 308,645,915 of record NC_134687.1, read on the forward strand.
CAAAGTCCCGCCCTAGGGTACCTGAATAGTCCAGACAGTGGCCGAGGCTTTAGCATGGATGGAGGTGGGTGTAGAAGGTTACGCCAGACGTGGCGGATAACACTGGACATGGCAGATCACACTGGACGTGGCAGATGACACCGGACATGGCAGAAGACACTGGACGTGGCAGAGATAATAGGACACGACTCCAACACTAACAGGCTCAGGGACACAGCACGGGATACAGGTAGCAGGGCACGGCAAACAACAGGAACAGGATAACACTAAGTAACCATTTGCAAGACTGAAATGGGAATACTAAAAACGCTCAGGCAATGAGCAAAGGGGCAGGGCCCTTCTTATAGTCCAGGAAATCATGGGCCAGTTGATGATGATTTCCCCTGTGCGCGCGCTGGCCCTTTAAGGCCAGGAACGAGCATGCACGCACAACCAACGGGACACAGCGGACCGGAGCGGAAGTGCTGGTGTCTCCTGGGAAGGAGATGCGAGCTAGAGCTCACAGATACATGGCTGTGGCAGCCGGAGGGTGAGTAAACCAGATGGTCCGCGGCCATGGATGCTACACAGAGCGTTCCAAAAGCAGATAAGATTGGGCACCATTTATTAGAGTGACACTGGCCACATATCTATGAATTATTATTTATTTACCCCATTATTATATGCTCTTATTATGCCCTGATGTACTCCGCAGTTTACTTATACCCCCCACATTATAAACTGAAATACCAGTAAAACCCCAACAGAACTACTACCAAGCAAAATATGCGCTCCAAAAGCCAAATGGCGCTCCCTCCCTTCTGAACGCTACAGCGTGCCCAAATAGCAGTTTATCTTTACATATATGGCATCGTCATACCTGGGAGAACCTGCTTATCATTTTATGAGGTATTTGTCTTCAGTGGTACAAACTGGGCACAACATATTGTGCACTAAAAGGCATATCAGTGTAAAATTGCAATGTTCACTTTGCACCATCCACTGCACATTAACCCCTTCGCACACAATGACGTAATAGCACGTCATGGTGCGGGGCTGATATATGGAGCGGGCTCACGCGCTGAGCTGCTCCATACACTGCGGGTGTCAGCTGTGTATTACAGCTGACACTCGGGACTAACAGACAGTAACAGCGACCATGCTGTTACAGAAGCCTGTAAAAATGAAAATATACTGCAATACATTAGTATTGCAGAGTATTGTACTAGTGATCTAAGGATCGCTGGTCCAAGTCCCCTAGGGCGACTAATAAAACGTGTAAAAAAAAAAAGTTAAATAAAATTAAATAAAGTTATTAGTAGTGACAAATAAAAGATTAAAAGTAAAAAAAAAAATCATGTTTCTTCTAAAGTAATGTAAAAACATAAACAAAATTGATATCACTGCGTCTGTAAAAGTCTGAACTATTACCATATACCATTATTTAACTCGCACGGTGAACGCCGTAAAAAAGAAAGAATTTAAAATGCCCAAATTGCTGTTTTTTGGTCACCACGCGCCACGCACAGACCAATACAAGTCTATGGGGCAGTACAGACAGTCCGTGCTTTTTGCGCAGCGTTTGTCCGCTGCGCAAAAAGCGCGACATGTTCAATATCTCCGCGTATTTCGCGCATCACGCACCCATTGAAGTCAATGGGTGCGTGAAAACCACGCAGGTCGCACGGAAGCACTTCTGTGCGAACTGCCTGTTTCGCGCACCAGCTCTCAAAAGGATGAATGTAAACAGAAAAGCACCACGTGCTTTTCTGTTTACAAACATTCAAACGGAGTGTCTTTGAGATGAGCGAACCCGGACAACCGAACCGAACTTCACCGGGTTCGGCCGAACTCGTTTTGGCCGAACCCGGCAAAAAAATTTCCGGTACGCGACGTCAGGAGATAGTCACTGTCCAGGGTGCTGAAAGAGTTAAACTGTTTCAGCACCCTGGACAGTGACTTCCGATCCCAATATACATGAACGTGTAAAAAAAAAAAGAAGTTCTGACTTACCGATAACTCCCGGCTTCTTCCTCCAGTCTGACCTCCCGGGATGACAATTCAGTCCAAGTGACAGCTCCAGCCAATCACAGGCCAAGCACAGGCTGCAGCGGTCACATGGACTGCGGCGTCATCCAGGGAGGTGGGGCCCGATGTCAAGAGAGGTGCGTCACCAAGGAAGCGTCACCAAGGCAACGGCCGGGAGGGAAGTTCTCGGTAAGTACGAACTTTTTCTTTTTTTTTAACAGGTTTCTCGATATTGTGATCGGCATTCACTGTCAAGGGTGCTGAAAGAGTTAACTGCCGATCAGTTAACTCTTTCAGCACCCTGGACAGTGACTGACATCGACTAGACTCATCTCTATGATGGCGAAAATCACGCAGCCGCGCATCATACACGGATGACACATGGAGCTGTCAAGTGGTTTTTGCGCGCGCAAAACTCCACGTTTTTTGCGCGCACAAAAACGCAACGTTCGTCTGAATAAGCCCTAACTCTGAAAAAATGTTTTTATTAAATTAAAAAATTGTATGTACCAAAAAATTGAACCAATAAAAACTATGGCTCATCCCGCAAAAAATAAGCCCTCACACCGCTGAATCGACCAAAAAATAATAAAGGTATGGCTCTCGGAATGTGGTAAAACAAAACAATTTTTTTTTTAACAAATAGATTTTGCTTTGTAAAATTAGTAAAACATAAAAAAAAACTATATAAATTTGGTATCACCGTAACCGTATAAAGTTAAGTTATTGTTTTTATCGCACATGAAAGCCGTAAAAATGAAACCCACAAAAAATAAGCCCTCACACCACCCTATTAACGGAAAAATAAAACAGTTATGGCTCTTGGAAGGCGGGGAGTGAGAAACGAAAATGAAAAAGCAGAAAATGGATCAGTCCTGAAAGGGTTAATTAATTTCTAATGAAAAAAAACCCATTTATGACCACATGTGGGTTATTGCCGTACTCGGGAGAAATTGCTTTACATATTTTGGGGTGTTTTTTCTCCTTTATCCCTTGTGAAAATTTAAAAAATTCAACATTTTTGTGGAAAAAATGTTGATATTCATTTTCACGCCCTAATTATAATAAATTCTGCAAAAGACCTATGGGGTCTAAATGCTCACTATACCCCGAGATAAACTTCTGAAGGGGTGTGATTTCCCAAATGGGGTCATTTTTGAGGGGTTTCCACTCTTTTAGTCCCTCAGGGGCTTTGCAAATGCGACATTGTCCAGCTAAATTTGAGCTCTAAAAGCCAAATAGCGCTCCTTCACTTCTAAGCCCTGCCATGTGTCCAAACAGCAGTTTATTACCACATATGGGGTATTGCTGTAACCAGGAGAAATTGCTTTACAAATGTTGGGGTTCTTTTTCTCCTTGTAAAAATTTTAAATTTTTACGTTTTTTCAGAACAAAAGAGTATATTTTCATTTTTACAGACTAATTCCAATAAATGTAGCAAAAAAACTGTAAGCTCAAAATGCTAACTATACCCCTAGATAAATTCCTTGAGGGGTGTAGTTTCCAAAATGGGGTTACTTTTGGGGGGTTTCCACTTTTTTGGCACAAGACCTCTTCAAATCTGACATGGTGCCCAAAATATATTCTAAAAAAAGAAGGCCTTAAAATCCTCTAGGTGCTCCTTTGCTTCAGAGGCATGTGTTTTAGTCCATTAGGACACTAGGACCACTTGTGGTATATTAATAAAAACGGCAGAATCTGGGCAATAAATATTGAGCTGCGTTTCTCTGGTAAAACCTTCTGTGTTACAGAAAAAAATTAATTACAAATGAATTTCGGCAAAAAAAATGAAAATTTGTACATTTCACCTCTAGTTTGCTTTAATTCCTGTGTAAAGCCTAAAGCCTAAAAAAATTCAAGTTTTTGCAAATTTTCTCAAAATGTTGGTGTTTTTCACAAATAAATATTGAATTTATCGACCAAATTTTTTCACTATCCTAAAGTACAATATGTCAGGAGAAAACAATCTCAGAATCGCTTGGATAGGTAAAAGCATTCCAAAGTTATTATCACATAAAGCGACATATGTCAGATTTGAAAAAATTGACTGTGCCACAAATCCAAAACAGGCTGCAAGCAATGTACACAATTTTTGCATTTTTTTGTGACAGATAGGGTTCTTTCTTAGAACAGTTTTAGAAAAGTCATTTTCATCTTTAGAATCCTACATGGAACTTATATTATCTATTTAAAGTGTATAATGACTGGACTTGCATTGTCCTTAGTTGTCTAGATGGACAATAATTCTCAGGTGCCTGCTGTTTGGGATCTTTGTGAGTGATAATGTAAAAACGTTGTATCAACCTTAGGGCTGATTCAGACGAACGTGCCGTTTTTGCGCACTCAAAAACCGCAGCGTTTTGCATGCGCAAAAGGTACTTGAAAGCACCGTGTGCCCTGTTCATATGGATGCGCGGCTGCGTGCTTTTCGCGCAGCCGCCATCAATATGGCACTCCGTTTGGATGTTTGTAAACAGAAAAGCACGTGGTGCTTTTCTGTTTACATTAATTCTTTTACTGTTATTGCGCGAATAACGCTTGTCCCACGGAAGTGCTTCCGTGGGCATGCATGATTTTCACGCACCCATTGACTTCCATAGGTGCGTGATGCGCGGAAAACACAGAAATAGAGAACATGTTGCGAGTTTTGTGCAGCGGACTAACGCTGCGCAAAACTCACGGACTGTCTGCACTGCCCCATAGACTTCTCTATGTCCACGCGAGCCGCGTCAAAACCACGCGGCCAGCACGGACGCAAAACGTGTTTGTCTGAATCCGCCGTTAGAATGTAAACGTGTTACACCAATCACTCATGGTTTATATATTCTTTCATTGCATAGTTTATTTACAGTAGATAGAATATTATTTCAGAAAACAACTCCCTTTTTTATCCCATTAACTGAGAATATCGGAAATCCTCCTGGCAATAGCATGTGACAGGACATTGGGTTTAAAATGAAGGGAGGAAATGCTGTGAGACATTAATGGAACCTCAAAATCACCGAAAAGCCCTTAATTTTATCTGCTTCCTATTTTACTTGCCTTATCTCCCAGTCACCTTCCACAATCTCTTCCTTACGAGGACATATGTTAAAGTAGCTTTACATTTTTACGCATGCAGACAGTGTGGTGTTTTAACCTCTCCCCGCATTTCCAATTGTGTTAAGATAAGTAAATGTAAGCAGCCGAAACCCTGAATTACTGTTTTTAAGTGTAAATGGCAAAAGTGCATAGTACAGGACATGTGCTCTTAAGGCCGGGTTTACACGAGCGTGTGCGTTTTGCGCACGCAAAAAATGCGTCGTTTTACGCGCGCAAAAGGCACTTAACAGCTCCGTGTGTCATCACCATATGATGTGCGGCTGCGTGGGTTTCGCGCAGCCACCATCATTATGACACTGTTTGTAAACAGAAAAGCACGTGGTGCTTTTCTGTTTTTATTCATACTTTTTACTGCTGTTGCGCGAATCACGCGCGTCACACGGAAGTGCTTCTTTGTGGTGCGCGTGATTTTCACACACCCATTGACTTCAATGGGTGCGTGATGCACGAAAAACGCACAAATATAGGACATGTCGTGAGTTTTACGCAGTAGACTCACGCTGCGCAAAAATCACTGACTGTCTGCACCGCCCCATACACTAAGGCCTGGTTTACACGAGCGTGTGCGTTTTGCGCACGCAAGAAACGCAGCGTTTTGCGTGTGCAAAAGGCACTTAACAGCTCCGTGTGTCATCAGCGTATGATGCGCGGCTGCGATATTTTCGCGCAGCCGCCATCATTATGACACTCCGTTTGGATGTTTGTAAACAGAAAAGCTGGTGCTTTTCTGTTTACATTCAGAGTTTGACAGCTGTTGCGCGAATCACGCTGTTCGCACGGAAGTGCTTCCGTGTGACCAGCGTGATTTTCACGCACCCTTTGACTTCAATGGGTGCGTGATGCGCGAACAGCGCACAAATATAGGACATGTCGTGAGTTTTTTTCAGCGGACTCACGCTGAGCAAAACTCACGGACTGTCTGCACTGCCCCATAGACTTACATAGGTCCGTACGACACTCGTGAAAAGCACGCGCGTCGCACGGACGTATATCACGCACGTGTAAACGAGGCCTAACGTTCGTCTGAATAAGCTCAGAAAGGGAGATCAGAAAGGGTATGTTCACACAGGGTGGATTAGCTGTGTTTTTTCCGCAACTGAGTTTATTGTAGAAAATCCACAGCGCATTACAGTAGCAGCAGAGTTTATGAGATTTCAACAAATCTCATCCATACGCTGCGGAAAACACCAGCTGAAAAAATGTTCAGAAATAAGGGCTTATTCAGACGAACGTGATATACGTCCGTGCAACGCGTGTGATTTTAACGCGCCTCGCACAGACCTATATTAGTCTATGGGGCGTGAGTCCGCTGCGTAAAACTCACGACATGTCCGTTCTTTGTGCGTATTTCGCGCATCGCACACCCATTGAAGTCAATGGGTGCGTGAAAATCACGCACACCACACGGAAGCACTTCCGTGGGACGCGCGTGATTCGCGCAACAGCAGTAAAACTATGAACGTAAACAGAAAAGCACCACGTGCTTTTCTGTTTACAAACATCCAAACGGAGTGTCATAATAATGGCGGCTGCGCGAAAATCACGCAGCCGCGCATCATACTGGGCTGACACACGGAGCTGTAAAGTGCCTTTTGCGCACGTAAAACGCAGCATTTTTTTGCGTGCGCAAAACGCACACGCTCGTGTGAATCCGGCCTTAACCTGTGGTGTGTTTTTTTTTAAATCCACAGCATAAACTGACATGCTCTTTTGTTGCGGGTTTTCCCCATTGAATGAGGAGGTAAAACCGGCAACAAATAGGAAATCTTGTGATTTTTGCGGCGGAAAAGCTGCGATTTCGCCATAAAAATGAACAAGAATAAAATTAGCAACACATTCTTTTTATTATACGTTGAGCCCGGCCTCCTAGGATGACATCTCATCCCATGTGACTGCTGCAGGCCGAACTACATGAAGTTGCAGCGATCACATGGACTGCAGCGTCGTTCCAGACAATGCCTGGGGGGTAAGTAGTAAGTATTTTTGGGGTTTTTTCAGAGCAAATTCCGCCCGAGAATCTGAACCACAATTTGGTGCAGCTTTTTGGCCGAAATTCCCTGCGGGCTGTAGGACGGATACGCCCTGTGTGAACATACCCAAAAAGCAGAAATGGACAGTCAAAAGTGCTGGTGCAGGATGACTATGCGGCTAAGGGTATGTTCACATGCCCTATTTACGGACGTAATTCCAGCGTTTTACGCCTCTGATTACGCCCGAAAAAACGGCTCCAAACCGTCTGCAAACATCTGCCCATTGAATTCAATGGGTCTTACGGTGTTCTGTGTAGACAGGCTTTTTTTTTTACGCGCCGCTGTCAAAAGACGGCGCATAAAAAGACGCCCGCCTCAAAGAAGTGCATGTCACTTCTTGGGATGTAATTGGAGCTGTTTTTCATTGACTCCAATGAAAACCAGCTCAAGTTACGTCCGAAAAAAAAACCGCCCAAAACGCATGCACTTGTCAAAACGTCTGAAATTCAGCTGTTTTTGCCTGAAAACAGCTCCGTAATTTCCGACGTAATTGGCGTTGCCGTGTGAACATACCCTTACTCTACATTTCAGTTGGTTATCCATAATAACATAACTTTCAGTAAAAACATAGAAGTACATAGTTTAGTATGCCTGTTCAGACGAAAAAAAACAAAAAACTATGAAAAAAATGCAAGTTAGATTTGGTATGTAGCAAGAATAAGATAAGTTGCCACACATTCTGCATCATATTGGTTATGTTCATAGGGTATGGAGAAGAAATCACTGTCATCTATCTTTTATGAGTGTTGTATTGTAGCGTATGAAAAATGCATTTAGTAATGATGTAAAAGAAAAGAAGTTTGAAAACTGGTTACATATCTGCTTTAATGAAATAGGAAAGCCAAATAAGGAAACACGGACTGTTTGATTTTTTATTTTTTCAAATATATTTTATTTAAGGTTTTTAGCAAATACAAAATGTTAACAGTTTTTGTTTTTCATGAACAATAAGTATATAGCATAAAATAACAAAACAGGAACGAAAGGTAAAAGGGGTAAGGGGATCTCCGAGTACTGCTTAATTTTTAGGCCGGGCTACACCTAGACTTTTTGTAGTGTTAGGCCTCATGCACACGAACGTATTTTTTTCCTCCCGTAAATACTGGCGTAAATACGAGTCCTTGGTCACACGTATTCTACCCATATTGCACCAGTATTTACGGACCCGTGCCCGTAAATACGGGTCCGGTGTCACCAGTATTCCACACGTATTTACCGGCACGTTTTCGCTGCAAAATTGCACTGCACTAATCGGCAGCCCCTTCTCTCTATCAGTGCAGGAAAGAGAGAAGGGGCAGCCCTTTCCGCAGTAAAAGTAATTCATACTTACCCGGCCGTTGTCTTGGTGACGCGTCCCTCTTTCACCATCCAGCCCAACCTCCCTGGATGACACTGCAGTCCATGTGACCGCTGCAGCCTTTCATTGGCCTGTGATTGGCTGCAGCGGTCACATGGGCTGAAACATCATCCCAGGAGGCCGGACTGGAGGAAGAAGCCGGGAGTTATGGGTAAGTATGAACGTCTTTTTTTTACAGGTTAATCTATTTTGTGATCGGTAGTCACTGTCCAGGGTGCTGAAAGAGTTACTGCCGATCGTTTAACTCTTTCAGCACCCTGGACAGTGACTGTCCCCTGACGTCGCCTAGCAATGCTCCCGTAATTACGGGTGCACACACGTAGCCACCCGTAATTACGGGAGCCCGTTAGACTTCTATGGGCCTGCCCGTGCCGTTATTCCAGCCTGAAATAGGACATGTTCTATATTTTTCAACGGCACGGGCACCTTCCCGTAAGCATACGGGGAGGTACCCGTGGCCAATAGAAGTCTATGGGCCCGTAATTACTGGCTGTAATTACGGGCGTTTTTACGTTCGTGTGCATGAGGTCTTGCTAATTGATTTTTTAACTATTGAGCTACAGCTGTAGTCCAAATGAGTACATTTGGTTTGCTGCTGTCACTCAATAGTTAAAATCAATGAGTAGTGCTACAAAAAGTCTCAGTGTAGCCCTAGCCTTAAAGGGTAACAACTTTAAAAAGCTTTTGACATCTCATAGTGATAGGTCACAAGTTTTGATCGGTGGGAGAAACACTTGGGTGAGCGCTGCCCCGTCTCGTTTCTGCAAAATAAAAAGGCTAAAACTGGTTTCAATGTTCAAATACCGTATTTTTCGGACTATAAGACGCGTCTGACTATAAGACGCACCCAAGTTTTAGACAACAGAAAATAGGAAAAAATAATTTCATATTTTACTACTTTTAGGCCTCCCAAACACGAGCGTGTTTGGTCCATGATATACAGTCCGTACGTCGGCCGTATTTCCCGGACCGAACACACTGCAGGGAGCCGGGCTCCTAGCATCATAGTTATCTATGACGCTAGGTCTCACTGACTCGCTGTGTGACAACTGTCCCGTACTGAAAACATGCTCGTGTGTGGGAGGCCTAACAAAGAAAAAACAATTAGTTAAAAAAAATTTGTTCTGTTGCACCACATTCTGAGAGCCACAACTTTTATATTTTTTCATCGATTGAGCGGTGTCAGGGCTTATTTTTTGCGGGACGAGATGTCGTTTTTATTGGTACATAATGTTTTTTGATCAAAAAAACAACAATTCTGGTGTTTTATTTTTTTTTTGTTTACGCCGTTCACCGTGCGAGTTTAATAATGGTATGTTGTAATAGTTCAGACTTTTACGGACGCAGCGATACTAATTTATTTATTTTTTTACATCGTGCTTGGGGAAAAATGCTGCTATCTAACTTTTTTTTTACACATTTTATTAGTTCCCCTAGGGGACTTGAACCAGCGATCGTTAGTATATTGTCATTTTTACAAGCTCCTGCTAAGCACTGCCAGAGGCACAGGTTAGCAGAGGCAGACAGAAGGCAGATCTGGGGCCTTCATTAGGCCCCTGGGCTGCCATCACAACGATCGGCGCCCCCGATTGGGTATTCCCATGAAGGACATTTATGAGATATCCACAGGATGTCTCTAGAATAGGGCCCCCTAAACCCCGTTCTTGCTTTTTGTGCTCTCCCGGCCACTTAATGATTAAATGGTCGAGCTACGGAAACAGAGTAACTCGCTGAGCTACGCTTTCCGTAACGTTTCCATAACTCCCATAGTAGTGAATGGCAGTTACAGAAGCAGCGTAGCATGCAAGCTACGCGGTTTACGTAACTACTATTCAGTACTATGGGAGTTACGGAAACAGCGTAGCTCAGCGAGTTTACGTTGTTTCCGTAACTCGACCATGTATTCATTAATTGGCCGGGAGAGCACAAAAAGCTAGAACGGGGGTTTTAGGGGGCCTCGTTTTAGAAATAGGTACGGGTCCCAGAGGTGGGACCCGCATCTATCTGACATTTATGACATATCCTGTGGATATGTCATAAATGTCCTTCATGGGAAAACCTCTATAAATGCCATGGTCGATATTGACCATGGCATCTAACGCGATCGCTGTTCCTGTCCGTTAGAACAGCGCGTCAGCTGTAAAACACAGCTGACACCTGCAGTGTATCGAGCGGGCTTAGTGCGTGAGCCCGCTCCAAACACCCCCCCCCCCTCCATGACATGTCTGTCAATAGAGTGGTGTGAGGTCTTATTTTTTGCAGGAGGAGTTGTAGTTTCTATTGGCACCATTTAAAGTACCATATGATGTACTGGGAAACTGGGAAAAAAATTTGTTGTAAGGTAGAATTGGAATAAAACAAAATTCCTCCATTGTTTTTATTTTTTTTACTACTTTTAGGCCTCATTCACACGGCAGGGTTTCCCGGCCGGGTGCCGGCCGTTCATAAATCGGCCGGCACCCGGCTGCATTAGGAATAATAGACCCCTAATGGGGCTATTCACACGACCGATTTTTTGTCGGCCGGGAAAACCGGCCGTCAAAAAATAGGACATGCTCTATCTTCGCCCGGGTACCCGGCCCCCATAGAAGTCTATGGGGCCGGGTAATACACGGCCATCACCGGGATGTGTCCCGAGTGATGGCCGGGTTTTCCGGAGCTTGCGCTCTATCTCCTCCTCCTCACAGCGCAGAGTGCATGTGAGGAGGAGGAGTTGATGCCATTCTGACGAATGGCATCGCTGTACACTGTGTGGCAGGGCCGGGGTGTACAGCAGGTGGAAGGGAGCGCTGCGCTGGCTCCCTTGCCCTGCTTGTTTTAAAAGCACCCTGGCCCGGCGACACCTTCGATGGCGCCGCTAGCAGCTGCAGCTGCTGCGGCTGCTACTACTGTAGCGACGCCACTATAGCAGAGCGGGGAGGTATCTCCCCGCTCTGCTATGTGCTAGCCGCACTTTAGCTCCTTGAAGGAGCGGAATCCCTGTGTTTTCGGGGATTCCGCTCCTGGACAGAGCACCTGATGTCACTGCCCAGATATGGACAGAGAGTCCATATCTGGGCAGTGACATCAGGGGAAACTCCTGAAGCGGAATCCCCGAACACATGGGGATTCCCCTTCAGGAGTTGCCGCTGATGTCACTCTCCGGATCTGCCCGGCCCGGCACGGATGCAAAACTTAATGCAAACCGGCCGGGCAAAATGGCCGATTTTACCGGCCGACACTCGGGCTCGGGAACGACCCGGTCGTGTGAATCCCGCCTTACAAAGAAAAAAACATTTGTTAAAAAAAATTCCACATTCTGAGAGTCATAACTTTTTTATTTTCACGTCGATTGTGCGATGTGAGGGCTTATTTTTTGCGGGACGAGCTGTAGTCTTTATTGCAACCATCTTTAGGCACATTCGATATTTTGATAACTTTGTATTTCATATTTTTTTTTAGCACTAAGGTGAACAAAAAACAACGATTCGGGTGTTTTAAATAATGCTATATTGTAATAGTTCAGACTTTTACGGATGCGGCGATACCAATTTTTTATTTTTTACATTGTGCTTGGGGAAAAAGGGAAAAATGGGAAAAGGTTTTTTTTTTTTACTTTTAATATTTTTGTTTTTTCTTTACACTTCTGGGTAATATATTTAACTTTTTTTACACATTTTATTAGTCCCCCCTAGGGGACTTGAACCAATGATATTTAGATCGCTGATACAATACACTGCAATACAAATGTATTGCAATATTTTGTCATTGTTTACAGGCTTCTGCTCAGCCGTGCCGGAGGCATGGCTTAGCAGAGGCAGACAGAAGGCAGACCTGAAGGCAGAACTTTATTAGACCCCCGGGCCGCCATGACAACCATCGGCGCCCCCCGTTCCCGCTGTGGGAGGGGCCAATGCACTGTCAGAGGGGACCGCCCCCCTCCTTCTAACGGTTTAAATGCCGCGGTCGCTGTTAACCATGCCATTTATCTATTTAAACGGCCGTGAACAGCGCGATCGCTGTTCCTGGCCATTACAGAAGCGTGTCAGCTGTAATACACAGCTGACAACTGCAGTGAGCCCACGCCAAACATCACCCCCCCCTGCTTCATGACGTGTATTTTCGGCATAGGTCGGTAAGGGGTTAAAGAAAGAAATCAAATTTTGTGGAGACCAAACAGTGCCTTCCAACATAAGAACCTCATCCAAATGGTAAAACACAGAGTGGCAGATTTACCACTGTACTGGGGTCTAGAATGTGTACAAAAATGTGCCAAACATTGATGTTTGCACCTCACTAGAAGGGTCTCGAAAATGGGTGTGGCTTGAAATGTACCAGAGTGCCCCAAAATTACTCCAAAACACTGGCACAAAATACGCCAAACCAAAGGTGGTATAAGGAAAAGTGTCTAATAATTTATGCGAGATGCACCAAAATTATCATACAGCTTGCACCACTGTGATGAATTTGGTCCATTTTGTGACTGCCTGGTCTAAGTTTATGTTGTTTTACTGTTAGACATCATTAGCAAATGTGGGCCAGTGTTTATAGTACCGCTGCTTAGTGTTTGTATAGAAACAGGAAGGCTTGTCATCACAGATTCTGGCTTATACTATCAAATTATACCAAAGAATCTTGAGTTACCGCTATATATTTTAATAACTTAGCTGAAGATCTCATAACATTCTAGTGAATTGTATGCATACATTTTAAAGGATTTTCAAAATTTCTAGCACCACTGTATGTGAAACAGTCCATAGAATAAATACAATTTACATTCATGTGAATTTACAAAATAACTTGCATGATGAATTTGAAAAGCTGACATTTAACATAAAGAATTTGGCATGACAACAAAATATTTACAAGGTGTAAGAAATTTACTACAGTATTTCAAGGAACAAAGTAAAACACATTTCCTGCTTCAATAACAGAATACTTTGAAGTTAACATGTGGCAAATACATCGGAAATATATACTAAAAACCTGGAAATGGGTAGACATTGAATTATAAATTATACTCTAACACAGTTGTTACTGTGTAAGAGTTCTACATAACAAATGCAAAAGTTCCTTGGTATTACATAGGTTAAAAAGAAACCGCTAAGTAAAAGATCCAAACGCGTCTATTGGGCATAAAATATTACGCTAGTGTGAGATGGTCAGAATATATGTCGCACATCCAGTGTCTGCATTCCAATAATAAGTCATGTCTACGAGCGGGAGACTGATAAAAATAACAAATGCTCCTTGGATACACACTATTTTGTGTTGTTCGGGTTTAAAAATTAAGGTATACCACAGATATGGTTCTCGCTACCCACGCTGTAAAAACAAAACCCAAAAAACAATGGAGGAATCACTGATTTTTCCCATTCCATCCCACAAAGATATTTCTTTTCGTTTCCCAGTACATTATATGGTACAATGAATAGTGTACAACTCGTACCGCAAAAAACAACGTGGAGCATGGGGAGGAAAAAACGAAAATCCCTGCGCCAGGAAGGGGTTATTATTATTATATGGCCAAAATGTAATATGAACAGAGCCAACGAACAAAGAAATTGAGGGTATCGTGGGCACATGCTTACAAAAACAAAATTACAAAAAAGTTACCTAGTCTGATGAATTCTGAATACTAATGCAACAGCCAGATGGTAGGGTCAGAATTTGACGTAAACCGTTTGAATTCATGGATCAATTCTGCCTTGTGGCATTGTATCAGGGAGAAGGTTTACTTGGCATGCATTACGCTTCCTAATAAAAGTTTTGTTTATATGCCACAGTCTGAGTTTTGCTTTTGATTATGTGGAGCCCTTTATGCACATTGCACCAACACCATGTATAATCCATGCCACTAACAATTCAGGCTTTTCTGAGGAGAAAGTGAAGTCAGTGCTGCGATCATTTCTTTGTTGCTCTATCTAAAAGGACCGTGTGGATGACGGTCAAGGACGCATAGCACCTTTTACTGTGTACCTTTGAAGTGCTGCTTTTTTCTACCCTATATATATATATAGATATCTAAATATATATATATATGTATATATTTAACGCCAAAAAAAAACACCCCCAGAAAAACGTTAAATGGCACGGGGGGGTTGAGAACAATGCCGCAATCGATTTTAACATGCTTTCATGTGTACACATTTCGGTAGTAGCTTGTTGTGCTCCACTCGAGACAGATGTATGGGGATTATCATGTGCAGTGAGCAGAATATCTAAAGCTTTATCATCATTACTAGCATGTTTGGGTCTTCCGGATCTTGGTGCGTCTTTAATTGAACCCGTTATTTTGAAACGATGAACAGTTCTTGTAACAGTTGACAATGAAATTGAATCACGGATAGGATAAGTGGCATTGAAAAAAGCCGCTACTTCTCGATAGGATCTTATTTTTTCTTCGCCATACCCTCTCATCAATAAAGTGATCCTTTCCATTTCGGTCAAATTTTGTGATAGGACAATAGAAATGTAAAAAAATTTAAGTTACGCTCCGAATTAGCGCTCTCTGAAATTCACAAGCGTCTACAGAAATGTGTACACATGAAATCATGTTCCAATCGTAGACCAGGTCCATTTTGTATCGCCGAGGCCAATTGTAATAATACGTAATTTAAAGTCACCTCAATGTGACATTCCCAAGCTCACACACACACACACACACACACACACACGCCCACACACATTTAGGATTTTACCCGCGCGGTACATTTTGGGTAATGCTAACACCGGGGGTAGCCGATAGTGAAGATTAAAAATGTAAAGTTAAATAATTCAGCGGAAAAAAATCCTATCTCCAAAATCGAATGCGGCATTGTTTTTATATTGAAAAGAGCTTTCAAATGAGCCCCCACTCAACCCCCCCCCCCCGTGCCATTTAAGATTTTTCTGCCCCCAAGGGGGTTGGGTGTTTTTTTTGGCGTTAACTGGTAGATTTTATGACCCCATTAAATCCCACCAAATTTCAACCCTCAACCTCGAGCCGTTCAAAAGTTATGAGGGTGTTGCGGAACTTTTGGTGGGCACTGTATAGTGTATATAATGTCTCCTGAGCCAGGGCTGTAGAGACACAGCCCTGGTCATGAGCAACGGCTTCACAACAAAGCGGGACAATTAGTTATCGTCCTGCTTTGCTTAGAAGCGATCGAGACAGGAGATACTGCTTTGATCTCCTCTCTCCACTTTAAACTTCCCGTGCGCATGGGCGTTCTTGCGCATACCGCAGCGCTCTTGCGGGTCGGCTGGTGACATCATGTCACCGCGCCGACCCATGTTAGCCGAGGGCGAGCGCCACTTGCTCCCTGCTATGAGCGTACCAGCAGGGTTTAAATAGCCCTGCGTCGGTACGCTCGGCGGCACAGCTGGGACCTGCTCTCACCACATCACCCTGAGAGCGACTTACCTGCTCTCCAGCTCTACTACGGGCCGGGTCACCTCTCCTGTCCCCTGTCCTGCCTGCCTCTTGCTCCACCAATGGACTACTGACGCTCCCCTACACCAACGAGTGCTCAGTATTTAATGCAGCAAAGGCTGCATTTAACGCTTTCCCCTCTCGCTTTCCCTATTCCCCTAGAGCAACCCTTTCACCCCCGTCTTAGCCCTGCACCTTAACCCTCTCTCCCCTACACTACAGCAACATCCTGAGTTAACCCTTTGCCTACCTGAACATCCCCTGGTACACATCCCTTGTTAACCCTTTCCCACATACCTGCACATTAACCCTTTACTGTGTTTGGTGTATTTTATCTAAGAGACACTAGAGACACAGCCCTGGTCATGAGCAACGGCTCAATGAGGGGTTCTGTGGCCAGATAAAAGCACACTGCCACAGATTGTCTGCATTCATGACATAATGCACCTCCTTTCTGTTTTCAAAAGTGTACTAAAGCCCTTAAGTATGTATTATGAGATTCTACAGTAGCTGTGACAACATTATAAACAATACACACCTAAGCTGGTAAAAAAAATCCCTTTGAGAGGAGGACATTAAGATTCCCCTCCTCTTGAAAAGAGGTTTTGCAGCAGCTGGTGAGTACATTTTAAAGTATATTGCAAGAGCTAGGATTGGAACAGGACAAACCAGTGGTTCTGAATAATTACTAAACTATATAGATTTAAATTAAATAACTGTATGATCGTCTAATACAACATTTAGTTATTTGTATTATAAAGTTAGTAAACATCAAATGCAAAATATTATCAAGAAATAAAGGATATGTACTGTGCGGATAAAATTATGGGTTCTGAAGCAAAAGAATAAGATTTGTCCTGACACATCCAATCTCCCAATTTTCAATTTTTTTTTTTTAAAAAGGAAGTTTCTTTCGGATAAACCCAGACAGCCTCTTTGTCCACTTTCCAATGTATCATCTTTGCAGGAAGTCTATTCTTTAAATCCACCACCCATTGTGTAAAGTAGTATTTCCTTTGTTTTCCCCAGAGCCTGCTGAATTTGGACAACCTCTTGCATGCATAATAAAAATATTTATTCTGCTATTGTTTGCTATTAAAAGGAATGTTCTAAGGCAAGCACGCATGAGCTGGGCAGATGACATGTCCCAATATCATTATCAGGGAGGCAATCAAATAGTTT
This sequence comes from Rhinoderma darwinii, assembly GCF_050947455.1. Taxonomy (NCBI): domain Eukaryota; kingdom Metazoa; phylum Chordata; class Amphibia; order Anura; family Rhinodermatidae; genus Rhinoderma; species Rhinoderma darwinii. The sequence goes on from NC_134687.1 coordinate 308,662,986, forward strand.
GACATACAGTAGTCCATAATATTACTTGTACGTAGACTTTTATTCTTATAAAACAAGTAGGAAATGGACACAATACTCTACCTTTTTTATTATCAAACAGCAAGATTAGGAATTCAACATTGTTGATCAAAATTAGCGCCATATAGTTATTTTGCATGGTAATCTTAATCTGAAAATAAATGTTATTTATACATGGATTCAATAAGCTTCTTTTTCAGAAATACAGCAAAAAAAGGTGGTTACAAAAAATTAAGAATAATAATCCAGAACTTCCAAGAGCTATTCTGCCACCTCCTTGTGTGTTCTCTTATTAGGACTCCTATCAACTAAATTTTCTCAATATTCCGGTTTCTGCTTTTACTTTTTTTTATCAGTTCCACCTCCAGTTATTACTTCGTTTTAGGGGAAATCCAGCCAAAATGGTCGACTTATATACATTGATGTCTGTGATCTTGGAGCACCACTTATTTCCAGGTTGAAAAGCTTGGTAGTGCTTGGCAATTTTTGTTACTGAAAACCTAACACAACTTAGTTTGAATGGCAGCCCAAAGAGGTTTAAAAAGTTCAGATACCCTTCTTTTAGCTATAGCAGAGAGCGATTCTCCCCCTGGAGCCCCCTGTTTGCATGTGCATCACAGACAACAAGATTTCCCAATTGGAGAAACCCTGTAGAGCTCTTTCATTCTGAAAATCATTGATGGTCTGAGATCCCAGACTGGATTCCTCACCGCAGAGGTTGATTTGAACAGTGTTTGGGCTTTTTCTTCACCCAATTTGTAATTGCAACTCTTCTTGTTCTGGGCAGTACAAATCAACCAAAATCTTGCTCAAATCAATACACTTGGAGGGTACGCTGTAAATCGTGAAACTTTGTGGCAAGTATTACCTTTATACCAAGCCCAAAATACCAACAAAGAAAATGCTGTATCTGTTTAAAGAAAGACACAAGAAAGTACAATAGGAATTGAGGTACGGTCTTCTCTTCCATACCCACGTCTTCTAGGCTGCTCTAAAATGTATCACATGGAGCCACACTTTTCATAATACATTTTATCATTCAGCATTCTAGTCCTTTATTTTCAGCTCATTTTTCATTTATAGAAGAAAAACCACAAACGTACTTTACAATCCAAAAAGGGATCATTACTTTTTTTTTTTTCTTTCATAATAAAAGTGGGAAAGAAGTATTATACAACTCCCAAAAAATTTATTTGAAGCAGCACTCCACTCAGCTAAGAAAGTCTTGAGTTATAAAATTGGTAAGCAAAAAAAAAAGTATCCAAACATTTCGTGTGATGTACTCATAGGATTCTGTGGGGCAAATCTATGCCAAAAGAGTTGGCATAAATTTGACAGCTTAAAATCTGTATACTGTTTCCTGACAGTATGGTGGTTATGGTATTTAATACAACACAAAAAAAGGTTACAATGAAAGTAAATGTTGTGAATAGGATCATCATTTAAAATGTAAATGGTTGTGTTTTATTTATTATATAACCGCACCTGAAAAGCACATTAGTGAACAATAAGAGAGTAAAGGCTAGGTTACACGGGCAGATTTCGGCCCATAACAGGTCGACCGGCCTTTGTTTAAATGCCCTTTACATGGGCCGATGTAAAATGTATGAGTAGGAACAACCATTAATAAGATCGTTCGGGCCCCAAACAGTTTGCATCTTGTCGGCAGCACATCCCCTGTTTACACAGGACAAAGTGATGCAGAGAACGATGATTTTGAGGGCTGCATAAAAGATGTGGTCAGCAGACAGAGCAAAGTTCAGGAACGAGCTTTTGCTTGAACGCTCGTCCTCATTGGCCCGTGTAAATGTGCCTTAAAGAGGCTCTGTCACCAGATTTTGCAACCCCTATCTGCTATTGCAGCAGATCGGCGCTGCAATGTAGATAAGAGTAACGTTTTTATTTTTAAAAAACGAGCATTTTTGGCCAAGTTATGACCATTTTTGTATTTATGCAAATGAGGCTTGCAAAAGTCCAAGTGGGCGTGTTTACAGTAAAAGTACAACTGGGCGTGTATTGTGTGTGTTACATCTGGGCGTGTTTACTTCTTTTACTAGCTGGGCGTTCTGACGAGAAGTATCATCCACTTCTCTTCAGAACGCCCAGCTTCTGGCAGTGCAGACACAGCGTGTTCGAGAGATCACGCTGTGTCGTCACTCACTTCCTGCCCCAGGTCCTGCATCATGTCGGACGAGCGAGGACACATCGGCACCAGAGGCTACAGTTGATTCTGCAGCAGCATCGGCGTTTGCAGGTAAGTCGATGTAGCTACTTACCTGCAAACGCTGATGCTGCTGCAGAATCAACTGTAGCCTCTGGTGCCGATGTGGCCGACACGATGCAGGACCTGGGGCAGGAAGTGAGTGACGTCACAGCGTGATCTCTCGAGAACACACTGTGTGTCTGCACTGCCAGAAGCTGGGCGTTGTGAAGAGAAGTGGATGATACTTCTATACACAACGCCCAGCTAGTAAAAGAAGTAAAAACGCCCAGATGTAACACACATAATACACGCCCAGTTGTACTTTTACTGTAAACACGCCCAGTTGTACTTTTGCAAGCCTCATTTGCATAAATACAAAAATGGTCATAACTTGGCCAAAAATGCTCGTTTTTTAAAAATAAAAACGTTACTGTAATCTACATTGCAGCGCCTATCTGCTGCAATAGCAGATAGGGGTTGCAAAATCTGGTGACAGAGCCTCTTTAAGCTTAGCTGAAGGTTTCAGTATTGCAGTAGATCACAATTCTAAAGTTGTAGATAAGAAAATGTATGGAAAAAAAAAAGCAAGAAACAAAAGGAAAGACAGATAAAAGAGTAAGGGGTGATTCAGACGTCAGTGGATATTTTCCACTGTGAGATTCTACAATAATCTACATAAAAAGTATTACTTGTCTTGTTCTGATCACTACTAGTGCCTGTATTAAAATCTAGAGCTACAATCACAGTTCTTTAGGTTGTTGTGGTAACAGTCAGCAAGTTTGTCGACAGACATCCCTCACAGTTCAACTGAGCTGCTGTAAAGGATCTGCCGGGCACAACTTCTGTGTATACGCCCATAGGTAATCAGTCTGCACCTGGGTCTATGTCTCTGAGACTGACTCCATCTTCCACCACTCAGGATGGCAGGCTTAGGAGTGGGAGAGCCTATCACAGCCTGGCCAGACGGAGCTAGCTCCCGCCCTCTGTCTATTTATACCTGCCTTTCCTGTTCCTCCTTTGCTTGTGATTCTTCTCATGTGGTTTCCTGGCCCAGCTACAGCTTCTGACTATTTGATCCTGCTCCATACTGACCCTGGCTTGCTGACTACTCTCCTGCTCTGCGTTTGGTACCTCGTTCCCTCCTGGTTTTTCTCGGCTCGTTCACCACTCTTGTTGCTCACGGTGTTGCCGTGGGCAACTGCCCCTTTTCCCTTAGCTTTGTGTACCCTTGTCTGTTTGTCTCGTGCACTTACTGAGCGTAGGGACCGCCGCCCAGTTGTACCCCGTTGCCTAGGGCGGGTCGTTGCAAGTAGGCAGGGACAGAGTGGCGGGTAGATTAGAGCTCACTTGTCCGTTTCCCTACCCCCGTCATTACAGCTGCTATAATTAAGTGGGAGAGTAAAGGTGGTCGTACACATTAGATTAATATTGGCTGTACCTGCGGATTTCCTCCCGACTCTCCCCCGATGGCAGATTTCAGGGAGGAGAAGGATCGGGCAGTTGGAATTTAACATGCCCGATCCTTTTGTTCTCACGGGAGATAAGCCGCCGCCAGAAGTGTCTGGCAACGCACATTCCCCTCTCCCCATCCGAATACATGCTTGCTCGGCCGAATTGAGACTCTTCTGGAAGTGGCTTATCTCCTTACGGATAAAAGAATGGAGTATGTTAAAATTCAACAGCCTAATTGTCACGATCCGTGGGTAAGTGGACCCACTAGGCCGCACCGCCGTAGCAGCTGGCCAAACAACCGTCCTAGTACAAGTGTACCTTTGATAGTCCAGACAGTAACGGAGGCTCGGCACAGATGAACTTGTAGACACCAGAAGGGGTGTATATCAGCAGGCGTGACAGGTGGCACAACACAGGCAATGAGTAAAAAGGCAGAGCCCTATTTATAGTCCAGGGTGATCATGGGCTAATTACAGATTTTACTCATGTGTGTGCAATGGCCCTTTAAGGCCGGACGCGAGTGTGCTCGCACCCTACGGGAACCAGTGCAGCGATGCGGAAGTGAGTGCCAGCGTCTCTCAGAAAGGAGATGCCACCCGGCACTCACTCGCCCATGGCCGCGGCGGACAGGTAAGAACGACGGTCCGCGGCTCTGGACATTACACCAATCCTTCTCTCCCCCGACGTCGGAGGAGAGTTCGGATGCCGCTGTAGACATTAAATCGTCGGCTGGTAACGCCGAAGTCGGTGGGTTAGGCTGACATACATCTTATGAGCGTGGCCAGCTATAGCCTTTCCAACTTCAAATTACTGTACAAAGCCTGGGGAAAGATAATGCAACCAGGGCAGGCGTTGCAGGCATTGAGCCTGCAGGGAATGTTGAGAGATTTCAGCTTGAAGCCCGTACAATAATGAATACAGCTCTGGACCAAAATACAGACCGTAATTCAGGTACTGGACAAGAAAAGTAATGTGTATTTACACAGCTACTCAACTTTTTTTGCTGTAGGTCAATTCTATACACATGGAGTTTTATGCTCTCCTAATATTAATGTGAGTTTACTCTGTAAATCAGTTTTTTCCCCGCAGTCCAACCAATATAAACGTACGTTTATTAACTTGTGACTGAATTATTCATAGTTATATATGTTTTTGTGCATGTGGTATGGTAGTTAGATGTCCCAGTTGTGGTGAATGACTGACTATCTGTAATTATGTGTGTGGTTAGAGAATAACTCAAGCATGCCGGCAAAGAGAATGGACCATGAACTGTAAGAAAAGACAGCATGTAAGACTATCTATCTGTATTAGGCCTTATTCACACGAACATGCAGTTCCGTGTGTCATCAGTGTTTGCTGCGTGGCTGCGTGATTTTCACGCATATGCCATCCTTATGACACGCGGTTTTGATGTTTAGAAAAATAAATGAAGGCAGTGCTTTTAATTTTTTCCTTTATCTACTGTTGCACGAATCACGCGCGATACACGGAAGTGCTTCCGTGTGCCGTATGTGATTTTCACGCACCCATTGACCTCAATGGGTGCGTGATGCGCGAAAAACGGCCAAGTATAGGACATGTCGTGAGTTTTATGCAGCGGACATACGCTGCGTGAAAATCACGGACTGTCTAAACGGCCCCATTCACGAACATAGGTTCGTGCGATGCGCGTGATTTTCACACGCGTATCACGGACGTTAAACACGTTCGTGTGAATAAGGCTTTAAGAAGAAATCAATAGCAGCTATCCGGGCAGGTATGACAAGAATCCACTAAGCTTCCTTTTTTTTTTTTTTTTTTTTTTTTTTAAATATGATTTTTATTTAGAGCCAAAAACACATACATGAAAATAATGTATACATTACATAGCATAGAACATTGTGCTCCGAATTTTTTTTTACTTATAATCAGCATAACACTTGTAAATGAACAATTACAATATAATTCCAAATACCCACCCCCTCCCTTAACCCAACCGTCTCGGTGATCAATCTCCTTCTAACTGCTCTGCAACATAAGCTTCCTTTTTAACGTTTCACTGTGCTACAGTGTTATCAATACACGTATATAAAACTTAGGGCTCATTTATATATTGTTACTCTACTGCTGTTGCAAATCTGTCCTGTTCATATAAACATATTATCCATAATACATTACCATTAGTATGCTTAGAGAATCTCCAACAAGTAATACAAATCAAGGAAAGCACAAATGATCCAGAGTGGCATAACTATACTCAATGTTTTAGAAGTTAAGGGCCAGTACACATCAGCGTTCGGGTCCTTTTGGGGTTTCCGTTTATCTATTCCGTCAGAGGAACAGATGAACGGAAAGCCGAACGGAAACTATAGTTGACTACGCAATTGTTCCGTTAAAAAAAAGGAAACTTTACAGAACGGAAACAAACCAAAGCAGAAGCATTACCATTAAAATCAATGGTAATGAAAACGGGAGCGATAGTTCCTGTTCGGCTTTCCGTTCATCGGTTCCCCTGATGGAATAGATATACGGAAACCCCAAACGGAACCCGACAGTGATGTGAACAGGCCCTAACATACTGTGTGTCTAAAACAGCACAATATATTAAGGGTTGGATTTACATAGACAGACTTACTTTCCAATGCAAAAATCACGAAATATAATATCTAGAATCTCCTCTGCGCTCACCCTGCCTGTGATAGCACCAAGTTGTCTATGTGCAATACGCAGCTCTTCAGCAGAAAGAACCAAGTCCTGCTGTCTGTGCACACCGTAGTGCCCTAGGGCATCTAGACATGCTGTAAGATGATGTCTGTGACGCGTCTGAGTAATCGAAGGGGCTCCCAGAAGAGGATCTCCACAACTAAAAAGAAATACAACATTTATTAAACAACAGTAAAGAACATTTCCTCTTAAAATAAATTATCCCTAATTTATCATCTTGATTATCTTGTACTTTTAGGTCCCCCGTATGCGCTGCAGATTTTGTTGCAGAAATTTTCGTGAAAATCAGTTCTATTCATCTGAATGGGGTGGTTTCAGCAGCAATAACATAATCTACAACAAGTGCAGGGGGCCTTCCTATTGAATTCAGCCATTTCTGAGTTATACTGGATTTTCCAAAATGGCAGCCATTACTCTGCCCAAATTGGTTAGCACCCAGTTTTCTAATAAGACCTATTGCCATACAAATTTGCATTGTTATGTAAGGTTGCATGCCTCCCTGATACTGCCCTACCCGTATAAATGTTACAGTAGTTTTGAAATTATGAGCTAGAAACGATGAGCAGAGTCATATATCCCTCTTACATAGAAAAATGTTGCAGTGTATGGCTGTCACTCATTTAAAAGTACGATTAATACCTTTTTTTTAAATAATATGCAACAGTATGTCATCAGTAAGAAATGCGGCAATCGATGAGAAATAGGTGCCTAAGCTGATTTGTATCTACCATAAGTATACAAAGATATTAAAATACAGAATGGCATATAGTTAGGGTTGCCACAGTATGGCTTAAAAAGCCAAAAGTAGGTTGAAAGCCTTTTCTGTGTGATTCTTGACAACCGAACGCGAACAAACAAGTGTCCAGAATTCAGTGGTACTATCCTAAAATGCCACACATCAGCCCTGCAATACTCCAGTGCTGATCTGACTGCAGAGATTGGCACAGGAAAGTGGCTGGCTACTCCAATTAGAGAGAGGTGCCAGGCCATGGAGGTATTATTATTTTATAGTCACTGCCAGGTGGCTGGCACTTTTTTATGGCTTATTTAGTGTGGTGGGTATAGTAGTGTTGGCAGCTGAAAACTAATGTTGGCCTACCCTACTATATGGACACTAGAGAGTGGCACATCAGCAAGGTGGAACAACTGTGTAGAATTGAAAGCTTCTTCAGGTCTGCAGGCTACATGAAAGAGTGGCTGTGTTTTCCAGAAGCAAGCTTTGCTGGCCTTCGTCTCTACAGGGACTGCAAAGACCACAGACCGGAAGAGGCGATATGGTAATGAGGATAATATTTATGGTTATTCAGTTTAGGAAAAATACGACTTAGGGGCGATCTTATTACTATGTACAAATATATAACTGGACAGTACAGAGATCTTTCTAATGATCTTTTTACACCTAGGCCTGTAAGAAGGACAAGGGGGCATACTCTACATCTAGAGGAGAAAAGGCTTCACCACCATCACAGACGGGGATTCTTTACTGTAAGAGCAGTGAGACTATGGAACGCTCTGCCACAGGATGTTGTGGTGGTTGATTCATTGAGCAAGTTCAAGAACGGTCTTGATGCCTTTCTTGAAGAATATAATATTAGAGATTATGAGTACTAGATTCTGGAGATGGGATGTTGATTTATTCTGATTGCCATACATGGAGTCAGGGAGGAATTTTTGCCCTAATGAGGCAATTCGCATCAACCTCATGGGGGCTTTGGGTTGAACTTGATGGACCTGTGCATTTTTTCAACCTTAACTATATAACTAGAAGTTAGAAATTGATGGGGAAATTTATGCCGCTGTATAAGAATTGTATAAAATCTTGGAGGCACTTTTTGGCACTGAAAAGCGCTAAGGGGGTATTTGAAGGCACTGTATGGCACCGTTTATATGGGCATTGTATGGCATTACCTATTTGGATGCTGTGTATATACACTATATACACATGGGCACTGTATGGCAATATCTATATGGGCACTGTGTGGCATTATCTAGGCGTTATATTATTATTTTACCTGGCACTGGTTATCCGGGAAGTATGTAGCACTGTCAGGCACTATTTGTTATCTGAGAACTGCACTATATGTGTAAATATATGTATTTTTTCTGAAAGGAATAGTCTGTAAAATTTCCCTATAGAAATCCTGTGCTTGTGAATGTGGTAGGTGTAACCCAGTAATGTACTGTGACATTAATGCAAAATAGTGCCACATCAATCTTGGAGAGTTGAGTAGACAAAAGGTCCAGTGTAGCGACTCGGTCCCCTTAAGCCAAGTGTCGTCAGTGTATTTGCAGGTGGTACAGCAATCCTGGAAATATGCAATGGCTCACTACACGCGCTGCTATCTGCTTCCTCATGGTATGACAATAGGGCCTGATTTATAACTTACAATGGATCCATTTGATCTATTTGTACATCCAGGTAAAATAAAACGAGTTATTAAATAGTATTTAAATCTGCAACTCACATGGCTTCCAAGTGGTCTTTGAGGGTTCTCAAGAAGGTACTGATTCCTTCTCCTGTGTGGCAAGACATAAGGCATACTGTCGGAGGTCCAAATTCCTGGCACAGCTTCTCTAAGTTAACAACACTCTCTTGGCTCAGCAGGTCTACTTTGTTAAGTGCCACTATAACATTCTTGGGTTCATGTTCTTGCAAACTGGAGTAGAGGTTCTGCAGGTGGGCTAGCAGTGTTTCCTGAGATAGTAAATCATCACTGACATCTATTACTGCTACGAGAATGTCTGCTTCCTCAACCCTGAGAAATCAAAGTATGCATTAGATAATGAAGGACCCTGCTTAGCAAATAAAATACAGCTCTACATAGGTAGACCTGATCTTTATGAAATGGGGAGCACCTCTTGAATGTTCACTTATTCCCAGGTCAGTACTGTAACTAACATTTTAATTTACATTTGATTATAATCATGAAATGTTTTTTGATAAATGTGGCTTTTCCCAAGATCATTTTGGGGTAGCAGTGTTCTAGGGGAGTAGTTGTCAAACCATTTGTATACACCCAGTTTGAGAGGGCATCAGAATCAATATCCCGAAGTAACCACACTACGCAAGGATTATTAGTAGTCTCAGTAATCCACAGTAATATATTCCTGTCTCGTAGTAGTAGAAATACAAGATTTGGAACAAAGCATCTGTCTGAGGTGGAGGTAGTTTTCCTATGCTTAGGCATAAAAGCCAAGCCAGCACTACGTCTTCAACATAACTTGTAAATAAATTGTCTGAAAATCACAAAGTACAAAGGATGCATCTGTGCGGCTCTGCGCAGGATCTTCGTCTCTGCCAGGCACTTAGCAGGAACCTATTTCTTAGCAGTAAGTGACTTTTTGGCAGAAAGCAAAGGGTGAAGAACAGTTCCATCAAGTTGTTTGCCTTTGTGACGTTCATCCCCCTACAGGAAGTTTAGAAGGGTGAAAGTAGATGTAAACCAAACCTGCGATACAATACCTAGAGACATGGAAAGTGCAAAGAGAGCTTATAAAGCTTTAATACTCTACGTAACATGAATTGTCAGATACAAAGTCTTATTAGATAACATTTCTTATACATTTCTATTTGAATACTATACATAGTTCTTTTATTTTTTAACTATAACATTTCAAAGGCGTATTCCCACAATAGACATTTATCACCTATCCAAAGGATAGGTGATAAATGTGTAATCACTGAGGGCCCCACTCATGGGACCCCCACAATCTCTAGAAAGGGGATCCCGAGGGTCCAGTTTCTTTTCACTGCACCCACTGCAGTGCTGGGCTCAACTGTCTCCATAGAGTTTAGAACGGCGCCATGCATCCTCATCCACCACTCTATTCAAAGTTCTGATCACTGCGGTCATGGAGTGAGGAGGGACGTGGGCCCCCGTTCTAGTGATCAGTGGAGGTCCCAGCGCTGGGGCCCCCAGTGAACAGACAGGTAATAAATGTCTATTGTGGGAATACCCAATGCTTCCTTTTTAGGTTACGATTTTAGATTGTTATTTGAGATAAAAATTAATCTTAGATGATCTATGAACTAATCACCTCGCCTTGGCCCGTCTCACACCTTCCCTCTCTATAGGATCCTCAGAATCCCGCAGGCCTGCTGTATCACTGAGGATAATAGGATATCCTCCAATATTCAGGGTTGCCTCAACCACATCTCGAGTTGTGCCAGGAATGGAGGAAACAATGGCCGTTGGTTTCTGGCCTAAAGTCAATTTTTAAATATACAAAGAAAACCTATGAACACTTAGTAGTGAAATAGTAAAGAGGTTAAAAATATTAGTTTAAAAATATGCATTAAAACAAACAAGACAAAAATTATGTCTCACTTGCCTATTACAATCATTATACAGGTTGTTTGTCTGGAAAATAAGACCGTTTAAGGGCCGTTCACATGAACGTGAATAACGTCCGTGTGCTGCGCATGGAAATCACGCACAGAACACGGACCCATTGATTTTAATGTGGTCGTTCACACACACGTGAGTTTTCACTCAGCGAGAGTCCGCTGTGTGAAACTCACTGCATGTCCTATATTGGTGCGTTTTCACGCACCTACGCACCCATTGAAGTCTACGGGTGTGTGAAAACCACGCACTGCACATGCGTGTGCGATGCGTGATTTGCGCATCAATTCGATTTAAAAAAAAAAAAAAAAAAGAATAACGTGCTTGAATAACGAATTGATGGTAAAGATGGGCTTAGAGCGGACATCACTACTTTAATAAAACTGCAAATTATCTGCATCCTGAGAGGTTATGCCCTATACAAACTCGTGTTAAAAGACACTTCTAGTGTCAGTGAGGCCAAGATGCAGATTTTACCATTGTACCACGGTGCAGTTCTGCATCACTAAGGAAGCATTTGGTAAGAAGGTACACCTAAACATTTAGTTGGAGTTACCAATCACAATTTTGAACAATATAGTTTGATCTATCATATAAACTTTTACATAGAATTAAACTGTAGACACAACTAATAGATTGCTGAATTGGTATTCTAATGGATGATAGTAACTAGAATCCGCCGGCCTCCTGACCAATGCCCTAGTGGTAAACATGTGGTTATACAACTCTTTACACACTTCAAACATGCTTACAGTATTGAAAACATGTATATCCTATTTCATATTTAACTTTATATTGATGACCAATAGTGTGGTGTCCACAGGACCAATGGAGTATAAAGTTATATGAATAACCAGTCTGAATCAAAATTCCAAAATATACATCAATTTTAAATTATAATTTTCCTACTATTTACAAATGCAAACCACTGGGATTTTTAGACCATCATATTCCAAATCACTATTATATGGGACCTTTAACAACAACAATGAAAGAAAAATATGTGAACTGAAATAATCTCCTGCCAAATCTTGTAGTTTACACATATTTTTCATCTCTCTGATACTTGACCTTTTTACCTGTAAGAAATAGGAGGGGAGGCTGAACCTATTAGTTATTCTCAATAGTTCTAAAAGGGTCACATCCTTAAATGCAGAATACATATTTACACAATGGGAGACACTTCAAGGGAAGGAAACAGAACCTAGACTGTAACTGACGCTGCTTGTGACTGTTTAACCTTTCTTTAAGGAAATTTACTGGTCATTAAGCATGGGTGTAGTTCTTCTTTAAAATGTACAATTCTCTTAATACCAAAAGCAAATGGTCAAACAAGAAGTATTAAAAACACATGGGGAGATTTACTTACATCTGCCCTTATATAAGAGATAAATATAGATCACTCCTGCGCAATGAGATTATTTCAAGAAGATATTTTTATTTTCGTGGCTGCTGATTGGCTGCTCATAGTTCCTCTTAGTGGAGTAGGGGGCAGTGCAGGACCACAGAGGCGACAAATGTATTACTGCTACACTGTGTTTATGTCTATCATTACTATATGGTTGGCGCAATTTTGTGTGTAATTCTATGTGGTGGGCACAGCAATATTCAATTGTTGGAATTCTGATTTATCCTATAAATATCTGCAGGATTGGTTTTGGGGTAACAAAGGGTAGGGTTTAAGAAGAATTCTTACAACGAGTTGTTGGGGAGAGCTGATAAGGCAGCATACCTCCCAACTTTCAAGTATCGCAAATAGGGACAACTAATTTCCTGTTAAGCCTCTAACCCCGCCCATACACACCCAGTTCGGCCCACACAGTATCATGCTCCCATAGTGCCTCCCCAGAGTATAATGCCCCCATAAAACCCCACACACAGTATAATGCCCCTATAGCTGCCCCCCACACAGTATAATACCCCATAGTGCCTCCCACAGTATAATGCCAAATAGCTTCCCCCACACAGTATAATGCCCCATAGCTTCCCTCATACAGTATAATGCCCCCATACAGTATGTCCAGTATAATGCCCCCATACAGTATGTCCAGTATAATGTCCCCTTAGCTACCATCATAAACTATAATGCCCCATAGATACCCCCATATTACCAATGCCCCCAAAGCTGCACCATACTGTATAATGCTCCCTTATCTTCCCCCCATACATATAATGCTACCTTCGCATCCACCATACAGTATAATGCGCCCTTAGCTGCCCCTATACAGGATCAAAACTTCTGACATGTCACAACATGTCAAAAGTTCTATGGATTGACAGTTAGGCTAAGTTCAAATCTCGTTTTGTGCACACATTTGTGGTATACGACGATGTATACATTTTTAAAGTTACAAAGACATATGCATTTGTAACATACGCGTGCGTTTTTTTGTAGTAGACTACGCTTTTCAGGACATGGAAAAAACAAGGATAGAATTTAAGCACACAAAACGTATGCACAAACTACACCATTAAGGCATCCGTCCTGACCATTGAAATCAATGTACAAGCTGTGGTGCACATTTTGACACTGTTTCTTCATGTCAAAAGGTGCACGTCAGACATACAGTAATAATGAGATGTGTACTTAGCCTTCCTCTAAAGCAACTATAGTCTGACTCTACAGTTATAAGCTAAAAATACTGGAACCCAGCGTGGTCTTCTGCTGCTGAAGACTAACCACTTCAAGGTTCAAAATCCACAAATTAACAAGACATTTTTGCCCACAGATTTGACGCTACTGGAAATAGTTTTGTACAATTACTACAACTCCCAGCATGTGTTGACAACCTGAGAGCCAGAGGCTGCAGAACCCTGCTCTAGAGACCATTGTGTGTGAAAATATCAGTAATTTGGTAGTCTCCAAGATACTCAAAATGAGTTGCATTTTTCTGTGTGGTGCAGAGAGATATCCGGCATCACAACTGAGGCATTGGATGCCAAACTGCTCCTTAAGGAAAGCATGGGATCAGTTCTGGCATCAGTTTCCCTCTGGCGTTTCTGTACCATGCCGGCCATATTGGAAGGGGGCCTACGATGAATCTCTGTTAAGTATTCAGTAATAGCTACTGAATGTAAAAGAGAACAAGGCAAGATAAAAACAATATGTTACATGCAATATAGAACATTAGTCCTTTAATGACTACCCACTGTCTTTTGACGGCAAACGGTGCGGGTCCTCAGTCTACAGCGACGTCTTTTGGTGTTGCTGTAGAAGTAGATAATGAGCGCTCCAGTGAGCTACTGTTCTTAGAGATGATTCCTGAGAAAAGCCGGGATTGGAGGAACCTCCGATCCGGGCCGTTTAACTCCTTGATCCTTAACTGCATCATGATCAAAGGGGACTTACCCCTTCAATCATGTTACCAGGATTCCAAGTGACACAATCGGAGACTGGTGGAACCCTCTGCAGTCATTCCTGGGACCTAGACAGGACCCCCGGGGATATCTGTTCAGTAAGCCAAATTATATAAAGTTACACAGTCATTTATATTGTACCCTGAAACTGCGCTAACAAAAATAAAATTTCTCCCGCATAAAACAAAGCCTCATACAGCCACGTCAATTAAATAATAGAAAAGTTATGGTTGCTGAAATGTGGAGAGGCAAGAAATGAAAAATTGTGACTGGTGACCTCTCAGGCCTTCTCATTAAGGGGTTAAGGAGGTTTTGTTGAGAAGGGAGTAATTGCTTCAAAAATCTGGCAGCAATACCACCTTGTGGACAAGTGTATAATTACACCTGACAGGTCCCCTGGTGAATTAGCTTGAGAGTGAGCTTGTGCAACAGAATGAGACGGATTACATCCGTATGATTTTGTGGTCAATTAAACACGTCTGCATATATTAAACTGTACATACAAATTATACATCTTACCTTATTACAGCCGTACAGTTAATGTATGCAGCTTTTGCTTTGGAATGTTATTAAAAGGGAATATCTCGTGTATTTAGATTTACTAATCAAAATTCTAATCGAACCCAAATTCTGGCGTACATATTGTGCATCACATCCAGCTATCACATGAAGCTGGATCTGCACTTAATATTAGAGTAGCTACTTTCACTAAACTGTTCTTCCCTGCTCGTATTAAAATAAACTTTATTTAACTGTTTTTTATTTTTTTAGAAAGCCCCCCTTGGGTGCTTGAACCAGCGATACTAATGTATTGCAGTATATAGAGAGTTTGACAGTCTCCTATTAAGCCCTGCCAGAGATGGCAGACCTGAGGGCCTTCATTAGCCCCCCAGGCTGGCATGACGACATCGGCATCCCCTGCGATCGTGTCGCGGGTGGGGTAATGGCACTGTGGTGGGGGCTGCTCCCCTCATTCTAACGTTTTAAAAGTCGCGGTCGCGATTGACCGTGGCATATAAGGGGTTAAAAGGATGGAATTAAAGTGATCTTTGATTCCGCTCATTGCAGTGAGGTGTGAGCTGTATTACACAGCTAACACCTGCTAAGTATGGAGCGCGCCCAGCCAATGAGCTCACGCCATACTTACCCTTAAAGGCTGCCATGTACATGGTATGTCGTTAAGGGTTTAAGAAGTGTGTCCCAATACCTTTGTGCATATAGTGTATAGTGACTAAAGTGAGGGGAAAAACAAAAATAAAACAAGGACAACATAGAACAGAACACAAACAACTGGAATTTTGTTGAAATTACTATTGGTATATGCCAGTGGAGCATAGGAATTTTAATTCCCCTGGGGGATCCAATGTGTGTCCCAAACAGCCTCAAATAAATCAACTCTTTTACTTGACAAAGCAGTAAGATATTCCATTCTACATCCGTCCTTAATCCTGGAATACAGTTGCTGCCTAAAATTCCGGGCATCACGCCGCAGTTAGTATATGAAGGAGCAACCTGGCAGCTGTACATCGCAACCGAGATGGAGGAACATTAGGGAGATAATACAAAGGATTCAAAAGGGACCATAAGGTTCAGAACATTGAATACGAGTCTTTACTTCAGACCAGAAAATCTGGATTTGAGAAAAGACAAAAAAAAGATCTAGTCAAGTTACTTTACATCCCACATCTCCAGCATAAAATGTGATATTCTTGGGTTAAATTCATGTAAAAGTGATGAGGTATGGTACCAAAACATCAATAGCTTGTACGGACTTTATAAATTGAACAGACAGATGTCTTGGCCGTCTTTCTCCAGATCAATTGCCAAGTCTCTGGAGGTAGGGGAGCTCGGAAGAAGTCTTCCCATTTGTCCATAATGGAATGTCTAGCGAGCCAGTCTGGGTAAGAATTCATAAGTATCCTATAAATGTTCTATATTAAGCCCATAGTGGAGGTTCCCAATCTACACAATTTCTCAAAACTAGTAGGGGTAGATACTTAGTAGTATTCAGTACCAAACAGTGTTTGTTTAAAGCAGGGGTCTCAAACTCGGCCGGGTAAGTGGGCCACATATAGAAAAAATGGGAAGTTGACGGGCCGCATTACTTTCAAATTTGATACAATACAAAATTATTGTTAATCAATTAGTTATTTGATCTACTATAATAATACCACATTACTATAATAATAATACTACATTACTATAATAATACCACTAGGTTTAAAATTTGAGAGAATTCTCCACGTGCTTATTTCAACAATCCAGTTTTCCAGTTTAAGTGTCGCTAAATGCAGTCCAGCAGCTCAGTTAGCAGTGTTTGGCAGACACACGTCAAGATTGGGCAGTCCCTTTTTAGATTGTGGCACAGTGCCCTCTGTAGATAATGCCACAGTGCCCTCTGTAGATAATGCCACAGTGCCCTCTGTAGATAATGCCACAGTGCCCTCTATAGATACTGCAAGTGTCCTCTGCTGATGCTGCCACAGTGCCCTCTGCGGATGCTGCCACAGTGCCCTCTGCGGATGCTGCCACAGTGCCCTCTGCGGATGCTGCCACAGTGCCCTCTGTAGATGCTGCCAGAGCCCTCTGTAGATGCTGCCACAGTGCCATCTGTAGATGCTGCCACAGTGCCCTCCGTAGATGCTTCCACAGTGCCCTCCGTAGATGCTTCCACAGGGCCCTCCGTAGATACTTCCACAGTGAACTCCGTAGATGGTGTCACGGTGCCCACCGTAGATGGTGCCACAGTGCCCTCCGCAGATGCTGCCACAGTGCCCTCCGCAGATGCTGCCACAGTGCCCTCCGTAGATGCTGCCACAGTGCCCTCCATAGATGCTTCCACAGTGAACTCCGTAGATGGTGCCACAGTGCCCTCCGTAGATGCTGCCACAGTGCCCTCCGTAGGTGCTGCCACAGTGCCCTACGCAGATGCTGCCACAGTGCCCTCTGCACATAATGCCACACACACCCCAAGTAGATAGCTTCATTGGGGCTCCCTCTAGGAGTGGAATCCCCAGCCAGAGCATTGCCGACGCCGAGCCTTAAGGGCTCATTCAGATGAGCGTAAAACTCGTCCGTGTGCTGTGCGTCAAAATCACGCACAGAACACTGACCCATTGATTTCACTGGGGCCATTCACACATGGAGGAGTTTTCACGCAGCGTGTGTCTGTTGTGTGAAACTCACTGCATGTCCTATATTGGTGCGTTTTCACACACCTATACGCCCATTGAAGTCAATGGGTGCGTCAAAATCACGCACAGCACACGGATTCACAAAATGTGCTTCGCGAGTGCGTGAAAAACGCATGCCACTCGCAAAGCACACTAATGAATAACGTAATACACATGGACCAGATTCCCGCGCATTTTTCACTCGCGTGAATCTGATACGCTCGTGTGAATGTAGCCTAAATGGATGGATAACTGGATAAAGCCGGATTGCAGCTCCCATTGGCTCTATACAAAAAATAAATGAGGACAGGGGCAGCTCTGGCGAGTAACATTCCTGATCTGAATAGCGCGGGACAAGGCATGAAGAAATTTCATAGTGGCCGAGAGGTGCGACCTTGATTAAGGATCCAGTAAAGCCATATTTTTTAAAGCCTCACACATAAATGACCAACCTAAGCGGTCAAACGCTTTCTCCGTGTACAGACTCAGAAGAGCTTCCTTATCACATTTATTGATACCTTCTGTGAGATCATTTGTTGTCATATCGCATTCCTGTCTGCAAGGGACAAAGCCCACTTGGTCTTTATGACTAAGGTGAGGTAGCCATAAGTCCATATGATTGGCTAAGATTTTGGTGAAGATCTTTAGGTCCGAGTTGAGGAAGCAATTGGCCTATAGTTAGCACAATTTATATGGTCCTTACCAGATTTAGAAATAAGAATACTCTAAGAATGCAGTATTGAGGGAAGAATCAGAGTATCAGCTAGAAACGTGATATAAAGGGCAATAAGATGTGTGAGGGCTAAAAGTTTGGTAGTATACGTAAGTAAGGCCACCCAGGAATGATGAGCGCCTGTTCGGTAACTGCTTTAAAGGACCAGTGTCACGAAAAAAATATTTTTTAGATCAATTTGCTTTTAGTGTTGTATTAAAAAAAATGTATTTATTTGTGTGTTTGTTTTTTTTTTTTCCACTTTTTCTTCCCTATGGGGGCTGCCATTTTTTTTCCATCTCTGTATGTGTCGATTAACGACACATACAGACATGGAATACGGCACATACAGTCCCATAGTGAATGCGAACGGGGCCCGTTCCATCCACTATGCTGTACGCCGTCCAAATTGAACTGTGCGACGTCCGGCGCCATTTTCTTGTGGACCGGAAGTCACGGCCGGACAGTAAGATTACTACTTCCGGTCGCGGCTTCCGGACTTGTGCACTTGGAGCGGAGGTAGCAGACGGAGCGGACGGACCGGAGGCGGCAGGAGCAGGTAAGTTAGGTCTCTGTATGTACGTGTTTTACTGTGTGTTTACTACTGTATGTTAACCTACTACACTGTGTGTTAGCTCAAAAAATGGCGACACACAGTGTAGGAGGTTTGACCGTTCAATCCCCTTGTTTCTCCCAGCACTAGCCAGGATAAAGGAGGGGGGATTCTGAGAGCTCACTAGAGCGAGTGAGTTTTCTCAAATTTTGCAGCATAAAGCAATGTGGTTGCTTTACCACATGCAATGCTGCAATTTTGGGAATTGTGCCATCTAGTGACTAGCGCTGGGAAATATTATAAATTAGAATCTAATTTATAATATTTCCTGACTCGTGAAAAAATTAAAAAAATTAGAACAATGTTTAATCACCTATACACTAATTGTTTAACTAAAAAAAAGCAAAAAAAATTTCTAGCGACACATTCCCTTTAAGCCCTTAATGACCAGGCAATTTTAGGTCTTTAAGACCGAGCTATTTTTTATGTTTCTCCATCGTCTCATTCAAAAAGCTATAACTTTTTTTATTTTTGCGTCGACATAGCTGTGTAATGTCTTGTTTTTTTGCGTGACAAGTTGTTTTTTCAATAGCACCATTTTAGGGTACATATAATTTATTGATTAACTTTTATTAACTTTTTTGGGGGGGGATACAAAAAAACCAGCGATGATCACACTTTTTTTGCGTCCTAAATTTACGCTGTTTACCGTGTGGTATAAATAACACAATAACTTTATTCAGCGGGTTGTTACGATTGCAACGATACCAAATTTATATATATTTTGTATGTTTTACTACTTTTACACAGTAAAAACACTTTTTTTTTCAAAATTATTTGTTTTTGTGTCTCCATATTTGAAGAGCCATAACTTTTTTATTTTGCCGCGGTTGCAGTTGTATGAGGGCTTTTTTTTTGCGGGACGACTTGTAGTTTTTATTGGTACCATTTTGGAGAAAATGCGACTTTTTGATCACTTTTTATCAAATCTTTTTTAAGGCAGGATTCACAGAAAACAGCAATTTTTGCATTGTTTTTTTATTTCATTTTTTACAGCGTTCACCGTGCGTGTTCAATAATGTAATAACTTTATAGTCGGGGTCGTTACGAACGCGGTGATACCAAATATGTGTAACTTTTTTTAGTATTTTGTAATAATAAAGCATTTTGTAAGGGGAAAAAGTAGGCTTTTCATTTATTTATTTTTTCTTAACTTTATTAAACTTTTTTTTTACTTTTTTACTAGTCCCACTAGGGGGCTTTACTATGCGATCGTCCGATCGCTTTTATAATACACTGCAATACTTCTGTATTGCAGTGTATTACTTGCGAGTCCATGTAAAACGGACAGGCATCTGCTAGGACATGCCTCTGGCATGGCCTAGCAGGCATAACTAGTGGCAGACCTGAGGGCCATTATTAGACCCCCCTGGCTGCCATAGAAGACACCAGCACTCTGAGATCACATGCAGGATGCTGGTGGGGTGAGAGAGGAAGCTCCCTCCCTCTCTCTCTCTCTCCAAAACCACTCAGATACAGCGCTCGCTATTGAGCGCCGCATCTGAGGGGTTAAACTGGTGAAATTGATACGGATATCGATCTCGCCCGTTCGAGCAGCAGGGCTGCTCCCAGCCCTCAGCTACCGAAGGTAGCTGAGAGCAGGGAGATTTAACGGCTCCCTGCTCTGTTTATTTATTCCGATGCAGCACCGTGAAAAGGCGTATGCATCGGAATAAAGCCTATTAGTAGCCGCCGTGAAAAGGCGTATTGGCGGTCACTAATGGGTTAAAACTTCCTCCACGTTGTCCCTTTATTAAGATAGGCAACAGCTTCAGAAGAGAGGACGGGAAGTGCACAAGAGGTTGAACATCTCTTTATCAAATCAGAAAAAGAAGTATTCACGGAACATCTCTAAAATAATATTAGGGTAATGATTGTGACCCCGTCTCTGCATCTACGTATATGAGGAGTTTGTTGCTCAGCGCATTCTCTGAGCTGTTTCGTAAGGAATGTGTGAACTTTATAACCTATCTCATAATACCGCTGCCTGGAGGACAATAGCCGTTTATCAACTCTGTGCAGCTTGTATGTGATGTAATGGTTACTACATAGTTCTTGTTTTCTGCTGTATAATAGGTCTCTGAAACAGCATTATTCATTGTTACTACACCTACTGCTAGAAAGTCTACAGTACATTCAGGGCCGATTCCAGCTTTTCTGCTGCCTGAGGCAAAAATTGAAATGGCGCCCCCAGATTTTAATTGACATCCCCTGGCTGTTCTACATCACTAGCAGCCTCCTCCAACTCCTGCAGATGCGCTGTTGCCTTGTACTACGATGATAAAATTCTCATGGTGCCACACACTGTACCCCTAAATATAATAGTTCCATACACGGCACCTCTAATTATAATAGCACCATACATGTGTCCCTGATTATAACAGCACCATACACTGTGTCCCCTACACACACAGTGCTCCCTGTAGATAGTGCCCCCATAGAGCCCCCTGTAGAAAGTACCCCCATAGAGCCCCCTGTAGATAGCTCCCCACATATAGCGCCCCCTGCATATAGTTCCCCACATATAGCGCCCCCTGCAGTGTCCCACATATAGCTCCCTTGTAAATAGTGACCCACATATAGCCTCCCCTGTAGATTGTGCCCCACATATAGCCTCCCCAGTAGATTGTATCCCACATAAAGCTCCACCTGTATATAGTGCCCCACATATAGCCCCTCGTAGACAGTGTCCCACATATTGCCTCCCCTGTAGATTGTGCCCCACATATAGCTCCCCCTGTATATAGTGCCCCACATACAGCCCCCTGTAGACAGTGTCCCACATATAGCCTCCCCTGTAACTTGTGTCCCACATATAGCCCCCATCTAGATAATGCCACTCACAATTAATAAACTTTACATACCTTGATCCCGTTCCCGCACCATCCTGTGTCAATGCAGGCTTGCTCTCTTTTGAGCAGGTCTGCTGGGGTTGAACGATGGCGTTGATTGGCAGGGGAGAATGGCTTGCCCCGCCAATCAGCGCCTTTACACGTGCTTGTTTACACTAGGTTAAACTTTTTTTTTTCTTAGTACTGGTTCCAGAGCCATCCACGCCCCCCTGTGCAAATTCTGCAATTAGATCCCTTATGTCTATAGTGCTATATGATTCAATTCATTCATTTTGTACCTACTGTATGTCATTGTGTTACCTGACTGTATTCCAATTATATCCCATGTACGCTATTTAATTTTGAAAATGCAGCATTTCTGCTGTTACCATTTATATGCTCATAAAAATTAGAATTTAAAGGGAATGCAATATCAAAGTATGACATATTATTTAAATCATGTTTTTATTTTCATTTTTTCACACTGGTCACTAGAGCAGTCACACACAGCTGATATTCCCTACTCTCTGTAGCTCACTTGTAAGCTTTGCTGTATATACTGGTACAGAATGAAGAAAGTCATCTCATTATCATTAGGGGGTGGGCAAGTTCGCTTTATTGCACTACTTGAAGCCTAGATAAGGTAGGATAGTAATACTAAGGGTATGTGCACACAACCTCTTTTCAGACGTAATGGAGGCGTTTTACGCCTCGAATTACACCTGAAAAGACGGCTCCAATACGTTGGCAAACATCTGCCCATTGCTTGCAATGGGTCTTACAACGTTCTGTGCAGATGAGCTGTCACTTTACACGTCGCTGTCAAAATACGGCGCGTAAAATGACGGCTTGTCAAAAGAAGTGCAGGACACTTCTTGGGAAGTTTTTGGAGCTGGTTTCTCATAGACTCTATTGAAAACAGCTCCAAAAACGGCCGTAAAAAACGCTGCGAAAGCCCCACGAAAAACGCGATTTGCTCAAAAAAAGTCTGAAAATCAGGAGCTGTTTTCCATTGAAAATAGCTCCTTATTTTCAGATGTATTTTGTTAATCGTGTGAACATACCCTAACACTATATACACAGAGAAGGCTCTGTATGCATCTTCAATGGTCTCTATGCATTAGTCCCTGGAGACTGTAAAACTCTATGAGATTTCTCAGTCTATTGACTCCAGAGGCGTAGCTGGCAGGGGGATGGTGGCCCAGGGCCCAGTGAGATGGTGGGGCCCAGGGGTGGGATGTGACGGTCCCCCAGCTGTGGCATGTTTCGGTCTCAACAGTATCTGCGTCCTCAGTAGATAGATATAGTTGAAACCAAAGCTGGAGCAGGAAACCGTCAGGTCCTTGCTCCAGCATTCACTGTGTAACGCCATCCGTGAGCGGCTTAGAAGACAGGCGCGATGCAGTGACGTCATTGCACCTGTCTGCGTTGAGCCACACAGCACAGACCAAAAGAGCAGAGGGATTTCCTCCACTTGTCATGGGAACGGGGTTAGGCGAGTAATTATTTTTCTTGGGCACTGTAGGAGCATTTTACTGGCTGTGGGGGCATTATACTGTGTGAGGGCAGCTACGGGGTTTTATACTATGTAGGGGCAGTTATGAGGCATTATACTGTTTGGGGGCAGCTAAGAGGCATTATAATGTGTGGGGAGCACTATGGGGCATTATATTGTGTTGGGCCGCTATAGGGGCATTATACTGTGTGGGGGCAGATATAGGGGCATTATACGGTCTGGGGGCACCTATGGGGCATTATACGGTCTGGGGGCACCTATGGGGCATTATACTTTGTGGAGAGGCACTATAGGGGTATTATACGGTGTGTGGAGAGGAACAATAGGGACATTATACTGTGTGTGGAGAGACACTATAGGGGCATTATACTGTGTGTGGGCCACTGAGGGGGCATTATACTGTGAACGGAAGTTACGTAAAAAGCATAGAAGTTACGGAAACAAATTAGCTTTTTATGCTACACTCTTTCTGTAATACGTATTCACTTGTATGAAAGTTTACAGAAACAAAGTGTCACAGAAAACGACACGGTTTACTTAAGCCTGACCCCGCCCGATGCGCCTCTGCAGTTGTAAACATGCGTTGGGTGCCCACTGGGTAGGGGCCCACTCAGATGTGTTCGCCCCCAATCTGCTAAACCCCTAGCTACGCCTCTGATTGACTCCAATTCATTTCAGCAGCCATAATAGCACACACCCTAGTGTACTGTTTATACAAAAAGTACAGAAAGGCAGGGTGTGTGAGTGTCCAATCTGACCGCCCCCCAGGGTTGGTTTTATAAATATAAAGTAAATTGCTTCAACAGTTTTGAAAAAAAATGGCCAAGCACATTATTTTTGTCTATATACTTTAATCTAATTAATGAAACTAAAATGAGATACATGACACATTTCCTTTAAAAAAAAAAAAACAAAAAAAAAAACATATACCATCCAAGCCCTATGTAGAAGATCTGGTTCGCGATTAGTCTAGCAATTCTTTATATGGGTGTTTCCAGAGATCTAATCATTATGTTTAAAAAAAGGACTTCAGCTCTTCTGACGTGTCTGGTTTGGTAAACCAAATCCACTTTACTATAATATCACTGCCTCCTCTGTATTGACATGGGATCACAAGAGTTATTGCCAGGGTGCCCAGGCAAAGTATAGTGTGCATTTCTCCATAAAATTTAATTTCAGAAGCATTATTTCTTAGAACTGCATTAGGCTGTCGCTTTGTTATCCTCCAAGACAGAATCAGAGTGTGTAGGGAGGTGCCCTATTGACACAGTGAATGATAACACTCAGTTATCAGCATTTCCAGGAAGAGGAACACAGTTGTTAGAAAAGATGCTCCGGAACGGTTACAAATATACACTAAGCCCTTATTCACACGACAGGGTTCCCCGGCCGGGTGACGGCCGTTCATAAATCGGCCATCACCCGGCTGCATTAGGAACAATAGACCGCTAATGGGGCTATTCACATGACCGATTTTTTGACGGCCCAGAAAACCTGGCCGTCAAAAATTGGGACATGCCCTATTTTCGGCCGTTTACCCGGCCGCCCGGCTCCCGGAGAAGTCTATGGGGCCGGGTAATACACGACCATCACCGGAATGTGTCCCGAGTGACGGCCATGTATTCCGTCGCTCGGGCGCTCTCTCTCCTCCTCCTCCTCACAGTGCAGAGTGCATGTGAGGAGGAGGAGGAGGGTCTTTTTTTGCTCCCTGTAGGAGTCGGAATCCCCAATCCCCGGCCGGGGATTGGGGATTCCGCTACAGGAGAAGTGACTACACTGTCCATATATGGACACAGCGATGTCACTCACTTCTGCAGCGGAATCCCCGACTCTATGGCCGGGGATTCCGCTACAGGAGAAGTGAGTGACTACACTGTCCATATATGGACACAGCGATGTCACTCACTTCTGCAGCGGAATCCCCGACTCTATGGCCGGGGATTCCGCTACAGGAGAAGTGAGTGACTACACTGTCCATATATGGACATTGAAGTCAGTGACTTCTCCTGGAATGTGGGGGGGGGATGGGTGCAACCTACAGGGGGCTGTGTGGCATCACCTACAGGGGACTTGGTGGCATCACCTACAGGGGGCTGGGTGGCATCACCTACAGGGGGCTGGGTGGCATCACCTACAGGGTGCTGGGTGGCATTACCAACAGGGAGCTGGGTGGCATTACCTACAAGGGGCAGGGTGGCATTACCTACAAGGGGCAGGGTGGCATTACCTGCAGTGGGCTGGGTGGCATTACCTACAGGGAGGTGGGTGGCATTACCTACAAGGGGCAGGGTGGCATTACCTACAAGGGGCAGGGTGGCATTACCTGCAGGGGGCTGGGTGGCATTACCAACAGGGAGCTGGGTGGCATTACCTACAAGGGGCAGTGTGGCATTATCTACAAGGGGCAGGGTGGCATTACCTATAGGGGGCTGATTGGCATTACCTGCAGGGGGCTGGGTGGCATTACCAACAGGGAGCTGGGTGGCATTACCTACAAGGGGCAGGGTGGCATTACCTACAAGGGGCAGGGTGGCATTACCTACAAGGGGCAGGGTGGCATTACCTGCAGGGGGCTGGGTGGCATTACCTGCAGGGGGCTGGGTGGCATTACCTGCAGGGGGCTGGGTGGCATTACCTGCAGGGAGCTGGGTGGCATTACCTGCAGGGTGCTGGGTGGCATTACCTGCAGGGGGCTGGGTGGCATTACCTGCAGGGGGCTGGGTGGCATTACCTGCAGGGGGCTGTGTGGCATTACCTGCAGGGGGCTGTGTGGCATTATCTACAAAGGGCTGTGTGGCATTATCTACAAAGGGCTGTGTGTGGCAACAAATTTAAATGAAATTCATCCGATTTTAAAACGGACAGGGAAAAAAACGGATGCAAAGCGGGTCAAAATCGGCCGTTAAAAACGGCAACACGGCCCGGAACGGATGTAAACCGGACGGGAAAAACGGCCGATTTTATCGGCCGACACTTGGACCCTGTTGTGTGAGTGAGGCGTAAGGGTATGTTCACATGTTGAAGTTATTGCTGCGATATGACCGAACCGTGTGAATGTACCCTGAATCAGACATGTCAGGAGAGCCGACAGGCTCTCTTTTAATAGAAATGTGCTATGTATGAAAAAAGGCTTTTACGAATCACATGCTTTAAAATACTTTGCGCCGGGCACGCTGTCAATAACTCCTTCTCTCCCGCATCAAGTCAGAGAAGTATAATATACAGGAAGTATTAATTATAAAACTTAGCTTTTATTAAGCTTGAATAAAATATGGAACATCAAATATTCTGTAATGAAAAGATTACTGACATACAAACATATAGACATGGAGAAGGTAGTGGTATATATCACTGGGCTTTGTGGACAGCATTAAAGGGCCAGCGCGCGCACAAATGATTTCGTCATCATCTTCATCTGCCCTTATTTCCTGGTCTATAAGAAGGCCCCAGGCCTTCTGATCCTTGCCTGAGCATTGTTAGTCTATCCCAGTCTGTCTCGCAATGGTCCCTTAAGTGTCTCCCGTTCCAGCTGTTACCCGTGCCCTGTTACCGTTCCTGTATTCTGTATTGTTCCTGTGCCTACCAGCGTTGGAGTAGTGTCGTCTGCCACGTCCAGTGTCTTCTGCCACGTCCAGTGTCTTCTGCCACGTACAGTGTCGACTGCCACGTACATTTTAAGAACTGGAAGCTGAATGACAACCTCCTAAACGACACAGTCTGTATGACCGCAATGAAGAACTCCATTCAGTCCTTCATTCTTAATCATACAGCTGACACAACAGCCTTACCACTGCAGTGGGAGGCGTTGAAATGTGTGTTAAGAGGAGTTCTCATTCAACATGGGTCACGCCTGAAAAGGAAGAAAGGAGCCCAAATGACCAAATTATTAGATAAGATTAACGTCCTTGAGACCCAACATAAATGCACGCAACTCCTCACTACACTATCAGAACTCGGCCTCGCTAGGAACCAACTCAGGGAACTGCTCGACCAATCCTACACGAGGTATAGAGACAGGAATCGGAAGTACTTTTATGAACTCGCTGACAAGTGTGGACGACCTCTCGCAAGGGCGCTGCATCCCAGATCACAGGCTGCATATATCCCTAAATTACACACAGCATCAGGGCAGGTGGTTTCTGATCTCAAGTACATCACTATGGGTTTCCAACAATACTATTCTTCCCTATACAACATTAAGGGTAGCTTACATGACATTCCGGTGGAAACACTACAGTCCAAAATAGACGAGTACTTGAACGAGACTCCAGTCCCTACTCTTTCCCAGGCAGACTCTGACATGTTAGAGTCTGATTTCACGGAGGACGAAGTGCTGCAAGCTTTTAAGGACTCTCCATTGGGAAAGAGTCCGGGACCTGACGGTTTCAATAACAAATTTGACAAAACATTCCAGGAGCTTCTAATTCCTTTTTTAACAAGGGTTTTCAACTCCATCACTCCAACATGCGGCTTCGCCCAACAGTCGCTTGAGGCACACATCACATTACTACCAAAACCGGGGAAGGACCCTACGTCGTGCCCTAACTTCCGCCCGATTTCACTGATCAACGTTGATGTCAAATTATTTGCAAAGATCATCGCATCACGCATGTCTCCTATCTTACCGTCTCTCTAATGATGATCAGGTGGGATTCGTCAAGGGACGAGAGGCAAGAGACAATACAAATAAGACCATCCTTCTCATGTCTTATGCACAACGACAACGGATCCCTACATGCTTGCTCTCTGTGGACGCCGAAAAGGCGTTTGACAGGGTAAGTTGGCAATTCCTTGGGAGGGCATTGTCACAAATTGGTTTGGGCAACAATATGCTTGGAAAAATAATGTCTGTATACACAAAACCTACAGCCAGGGTGCGCGTGAATGGGCTATTATCAGATCCACTGCACATTTGAAATGGTACCAGACAGGGATGCCCGTTATCCCCTATCTTATACGTTCTCACCATGAAACATTTGGCTAGTGCATTGCGGAAAAACTCATCCATAAAAGGAATAAACGTGAGATCAATGCATACCAAACTTGCTTTATATGCAGATGACCTCCTCTTGTATGTAACTGAACCTATTGTGACTTTGCCATCCATCCTTAAGGAATTTGAACGTTTTAGTCAACTCAGCAATTTCAAAGTTAACTACTCTAAAACTGAAGCTTTAAATGTCTCCCTCAGCAGTGAGTCGGTTGAACACTTAAAACAAAATTTCCCATTCAAATGGCAGCAAGAATCTCTAAAGTATCTGGGAATCAATATCCCAACGGATTTGACAGAGTTGTTCCGTCTGAACTACACCTCTTTATTGCATCGCACAATGAAAGACGTGGAGCAGTACTCTTCGGCTCGCCTTTCTTGGTTTGGCCAAATCAATGCGGTAAAAATTGACATTTTACCTAGATTTTTATATCTATTTCAGACGGTCCCGATTCTGGCAACTCAACCCTACTTCCGTCAGTTACAGAGAAGCATAAATAAATTTATTTGGGGATCTAAAAAACCCTGAATAAGCCTGAAAGTGCTCTGTAAACCAAAATCTGAGGGAGGGGCGGGGCTACCAGATTTTAAAAAAATACCACTCTGCAGCATTGTTGATGAGAATCGCTGACTGGTTTAGGTCATATACCCACAAACAATGGGTCCGTTTGGAATTTGAAATTTCCCCTTTACGACTAACATCTCTCCCATGGACGGCCAAACAGCTCAGAAATACCTCTATGCTACCATCGTTAACACAAAATTTTTTAGTGGCTTGGGACAGGGAAGCAGCGGCTCTTAACCGAACTCATTGTCCTGGTCCTTTCACTCCCTTATTTGACAATCCAGACTTCACACCGGCAGTGGGAGTCGAGGAATTTCTTTCTTGGAAGAAGCAGGACAATGTCAGACTAGCTTCCACACTCACTGACACTCATGAGCTCCCCACTTTACTGTCCTTGAGGGAATCGTGCCCTCACAAAAGACTATCTTGGTTGGAGTACCTACAGCTTAGGGCATACATTTCCTCTTTTCCAGACAATGAGGCTATCACCTTAGACAAAACAGCACTGGAAGTTTTCCTACTGATACCCTCCATGCCGACCAAACTGTTATCAACAATGCACGTCTTTCTACGTAACTGCTCTGAGCTGTCTCAACTTAGATATGTACAGGCGTGGGAGCGTGAACTGGGGTTTCACATATACCAATTCTCACCCGTTGGTATAGATAGCCGGTTTTGTTACATAAAGCTTTTCCCTCCGTGTCTGACCAATGTTGGCGCTGCCTTTCCGCTTTGGGAACCATGTTGCACATATGGTGGGAATGTCCCATATTATCTCCATTTTGGACTAACATATTCGAACTACATAATGTGCTGTTTGATTCCCAAACTCCTATTGAACCTGCCATTGGACTACTGTCCCTTTTGCCAGGCAACGTCACAGCTTTGAAAAAAGGTGTTTTCAGACACTTTCTCACTGCAGCTAGGTGCGTGATTCCTAGACATTGGAAATCCACGAGATGTCCCTCTCTTCGTGAATGGGTTACCGAGTTAACTCATATCATGAGAATGGAAGGCCTCCTGGCAGGGGACAATGGCAAACGAGACAGATTCATGGCTACATGGAGGAGCTGGATTCTGTTTGCAGAAAGTGAAGCCCTTCCTCGTTGGCTGGAAGAACACACCTAAATCTCCTTGGGCGTTTGTACGTCTTGCTTAGAGGCCACCCCTCTCCACTATACACTTTGCCTTTCCCGCGGTCCTTCCTTCTTCTTCCGTTCTCTTTGTTTTTCTTTTCTTCCCCCCCCCCTGTCTCTTACTTTTATTTTATTTTTTTGCACTATATTACATAATACATCAAATTGATTATATTGTACTAATTCTTCTGTACTTATTTGTTCCTTATTGAATGGTTCTTACGAAAGGTACACTTCTTGATGCCAATAATGTATATGCTCTTTATGTATAACATTTGCATTGTATGAAAAAAATTAATGTAAAGTGGTTCAGTTGAACTGCCACTCGTTCAAATGCATTGAAGTTGTTATTTGTTTGTATTGAAAATTTAATAAACTTTGATAAAGAAAAAAAAAGTGTCGACTGCCACGTCAAGTGTCATCTGCCACGTCAAGTGTCCTCCGCTTCATATCGGATACTGCCCGCCACGTCTGGTGCCACCTGCCGCACCAGCCTCCATCCGTGCTGAAGCCACAGCCACCCTCCGGACTATTTCAGGTACCCAAGCATTACTGTCTGCCATTGACTTTCGCATAGACTGTGACCTGGTCAGCTGCCTCCCCGCTACGGCGGAGCGGCCTAGTGGGTCCACATACCCTGTGTCCGTGACACTCTTGTAGTACTACTGTGCATGAACTAAGTCCTAGGCATGCATTCAGATCTGATAGACTATCTCAAAGCCAGATACCTAATCTACCTAAATAAATTTTTGAGTGCAGTGAGCATCTCCACCTCCTACGCATTTCACCCTATTCTGGGTTCGTCAGGGAGACGTCAGGAGTATATGTAACCTGACTCATTGGTGTTTGGCAGTGAGTGCTTCATTTCCGCGTCTTTTTGTGTATCAGTAGGCCCCTCCCTTTCCAGAGGTTGGCCGTCCGATGGCCAATCACTAAGAGGTTTACTTACTTTCTTACCCTATATTATTCACAGC
Organism: Rhinoderma darwinii; assembly: GCF_050947455.1. Classification (NCBI taxonomy): domain Eukaryota; kingdom Metazoa; phylum Chordata; class Amphibia; order Anura; family Rhinodermatidae; genus Rhinoderma; species Rhinoderma darwinii. Next base: position 308,693,575 of record NC_134687.1, read on the forward strand.
CTCTCATTGGACCGTTTACATTTCCGTCATCCTGGGATGTTTATGCATCATCCCTATTGGTCTAAAGATCTGTCAATTTCTATGCCGATTCTGAGTATTCGTTCCCATGTAGTGTATTGTCCCATTAAGTTAGATCATCAAATCTTAGACATATATCTAGGAACTATAGTAATATCTCATATGTCCTTATGAATTCTCATCTGTGGAGCGCATATATTTGACTACTGATGATTTTTATTGACAGTATTGATGATGATGATGATGATGATGACTAATTGCCATCTTAGCTCAATACTTCCCAATGAAGATTAAAATAGGTTTAAGAAGACTAATTATAGATGAAAACACGATATTGTTCTATTGATTCTCTTCAAGCAAACATTGGTCATAAGTACATAGTAAACCCCACAATGCTCCTATATACATTACAGCTCAAGGAGAATATATATTATCCTTGTCATAGCCCCATGTATATTATCTCATCAGTGGAACAATTATAGAAAACACCTAATAATTTTTGACAATGTCATTGATGGCGATAACTAACTGAACACATGCTGATATAGATTTAATAATATGAAGTCAATATACCTTATTGTGGACAAGGATATAATAACATCAACATCCTACAGAGATATTATAGATACAACCGATCTAGGAGATACCTGAAGACTTTTAATAATAGCTTCGACGATGATATCTAACTGAATACATTCTGATATATATTATATAGGGTGGAGTGAAAGAGTCTTATTGTAGACAAGAATATAATATCATCCTATAGTAATATTGATCATCGGGATGTAAACAAAATCTAAGAGACTTGTATTAACACAGCATCTCTAAATTGGTCACAACCAATAAGATCTTCTCTAGGTAATTTATAATCCTATACAGTATACATTACCCTTTAGTGGCTCTATAGGAAACATGCAAAGTTTACATGGTCATTGATACCATCTGGGGTGACTGATCTCATTTTATATATTCATCGTGACTCAGTTTGGAGCAGCAGTTTATCCCATTCTCCCCCTCTTGGGCTAGGCTCGACTTGCTGAATCTCTTGAAATTTAATGGACTTGGGGTCACCCCCATGTATCTGCCGTACATGTCGTGATACTGTGGTATCCCTTCTGTTTAGGATGTCATTGTAGTGGTCTCTGATACGCCTTCTAAACTCTCTTTTGGTTTTATCTATATAGTCCTTGGGGCATGTGCATTTTGCCAAATATATCACCCCCCTGGACTTACAATTGATAAAGTCTTTATTGGGGTATTCTCTACCCGTCCTCGCGCTAGTGAACGTCTTGGAAACCACAATAGACTCACATTCAAGGCAGTTCCCACATCTGTAGGTCCCCAGGGGTTTCCTATTTAGCCAGCATTTTTCAAGAGGTTCTTCAACAAAATGGCTATGTACCAGTTTATCCTTGAGACTTTTGTTTCATCTGAATGTTATCTGTGGTCGCTCTCTAAGACTAAGTTTGAGTTCTTCATCCTCCATCAGAATGCCCCAGTGCCTATTGATTATGTCCTGTACTTGTGTATGGGACTCATCATAGGTCCCTATGATGCGTATGGTGCTCCCTTTCGTATCTACCTTATTTTTAGGTTTCAGGAAGTCACTTCTCTTCTGTATCACTGCATTGTTAAATGATTCCCTCAGGATTTTATCCGGGTATCCCCTTTGTCTGAATCTATATCTCATATCTCTCGCCTGTACAAGGAAGGATTTCATATTTGAACAATTCCTTCTGAGGCAGAGGTATTGATGTCCACAAAGCCCGGTGATATATACCACTACCTTCTCGATATCTATATGTTTGTATGTCAGTATTCTTTTTTATTACAGAATATGTGATGTTCCATATTTTTTAAGTTTTATAATTAATACTTATGTGGATTTGGTTTACTGAATACCCCAAGGAGACAGTGTCTAATACAGGTTTCGTAGGATGGACCTAGGGCACGTAGAGAACATTTTCAGAGTGTTGCCCTTATTAGAGCGGTCACCACACAATACTTTTTTCCTGGTACCTGAACGGATTGCAGTACACAATTGCGGTAACGCTGTGTCACGCTCTTGTCCCTTGATCTGCATCTCCTCCAACAAGAAGAGAAGATGCTGCAGATTTAGAAGCAACGTCTCACGACAGCAGGAATCCCTCTACATACCCAGCAGAGCAGAGTGAGAAGCAAGACTGAGCATGCGTGTCCACCTTAGCACATTTACTGAGGTGGACACAGTAAAGGCTATTGAATAGAAACAGCAGGTGGCATATGCTTACATAATTCATGGAATATCTGGTGATATAAGCAAAAGCTTTTCTTCATAAATGTAGATACAAAAAAACGTCCTTATTTGCGGGCTGGATTTAACTATAAACAAAAATTTTCGTAGGCCAACCCCTTCAAATAGTTACATGTTCCTTAAACTGTAATTTTTCACAGGCAATTGACTTCTCAGCTGTTTGACCCGACGTTCTAAGTTATATGTTAAAGAGGTTGGCCAGTTTAGAAAAAACAATTATATTTTCCCCATTAGTAAAATCTGATTTAATAGAGGGGGTGCTTTTTTCAGCACTCTCATCCCTTGGACAGAGTAAAGTTTGGTTACTTAAATCGTCTCTTGCTCTGGGGGACCTGTACTGTCCTGCATTATACAGACAACCCATTGATATGAATGGGCACTGTGTGATGCTTCATTTCCCCTGTGGTTGCGATGCAGGGAAACAAAACTATTATGGTCCTTTTACATGGGCCAATTATCGGTAAAATGAGCAGTCACAGAACACTCGTTCCTGATCATTGCCCTGTGTAAACAGGTCAACGAACAGCCGATGAACGAGCAAACGCTCGTTCACCGGCTGATTGTATTGTTTTAAATGCCAAAAATATTATCGTTGTTGGCAGCACATCTCCTTGACGTGCTACCGACATGATAGAAATGTAGTAACTTGCGCTCGTCCTCATACATCGCTCCTTGTGAAAGGCGCGAACGTCCCCATACATAGCTCCTTGTAAAAGGCGCAAACGAGTGCCGATCAACGAGCTGTCTCGTTGATCGGCGCTTGTTTACACGGCGTGGGCCATGTAAGACCACCCTTACTGCCAGGTTACCCCACAGATTACAGCTGATCGCTAGGGGTCCCAGAAGGGGGAGACTTTGTGATCTGTTTATCGTGAAGAGACTCTTCGAACAAGTAGGGATTGTCAAAAGCAGAGAACCCCTTTAATGAACAGAATTTCACTTTTCAACATAATGGAACAAAAAACAACGGCTAATATTCTCCTATTTAATGACAGCATGTCAATGTAAGGTAATGTGAAGTAACGTAGCTGTACAACTCCAGAACATGAATGTCTTGACAAATAATTTAGAAATTCGATTACCCAATTAAAAAAAAAAAACGGTAATTAAGACTACTGCAACCCACCTCGGATAAACTGAAATAATAATGCACTATGGGAGAAGTCTATGGACGTTAACTAGGTTTAAAGCTGGCCATGCACATTCATTCAGTTGACCAATGTTCTAATATGTATGGGGGCCTTCCGACATCAAACAGAATTTTTTTTAAATCCCATGTACGCACTGCAGCATTGAGCATGTCCCACCTTTCGTGTGCGTTTTTTTCCTATTGAGACAAAATGAAGTAACTTAACAGTTGGCTGTTCCATTGATGATTAAAATAATGGGGTTGGATATATATATATATATATATATATATATATATATATATATATATACACACACACACACTACCGTTCAAAAGTTTGGGGTCACGTGGACAATTTTGTGTTTTCCATGAAAACTCAGACTTATATTTATCAAATGAGTTGCAAAATTACTAGAAAATATAGTCAAGACATTGACAAGGTTAGAAATAATGATTTTTATTTTAAATAATAATTTTCTCCTTCAAACTTTGCTTTCGTTAAAGAATGCTCCAATTTGTAGCAATTACAGCATTGCAGACCTTTGGCATTCTAGCTGTTAATTTGCTGAGGTAATCGGGAGAAATTTCACCCCATGCTTCCAGAAGCCCCTCCCACAAGTTGGATTGGCTTGATGGGCACTTCTTGCGTACCATACGGTCAAGCTGCTCCCACAACAGCTCTATGGGGTTGAGATCTGGTGACTGCGCTGGCCACTCCATTACAGATAGAATACCAGCTGCCTGCTTCTTCCCTAAATAGTTCTTGTATAATTTGGAGGTGTGCTTTGGGTCATTGTCCTGTTGTAGGACGAAATTGGCTCCAATAAAGCGCTGTCCACAGGGTATGGCATGGCGTTGCAAAATGATAGCCTTCCTTATTCATAATCCCTTTTACCTTGTACAAATCTCCCACTCTACCAGCACCAAAGCAACCCTAGACCATCACATTACCTCCACCATGCTTGACAGATGGCGTCAGGCACTCTTCCAGCATCTTTTCAGTTGTTCTGCGTCTCACAAATGTTCTTCTGTGTGATCCAAACACCTCAAACTTCGATTCGTCTGTCCATAACACTTTTTTCCAATCTTCCTCTGTCCAATGTCTGTGTGCTTTTGCCCATATTAATCTTTTCCTTTTATTAGCCAGTCTCAGATATGGCTTTTTCTTTGCCACTCTGCCCTGAAGGCCAGCATCCCGGAGTCGCCTCTTCACTGTAGACGTTGACACTGGCGTTTTGTGGGTACTATTTAATGAAGCTGGCAGTTGAGGACCTGTGAGGCGTCTATTTCTCAAACTAGAGACTCTAATGTACTTGTCTTATTGCTCAGTTGTGCAGCGGGGCCTCCCACTTCTCTTTCTACTCTGGTTAGAGACTGTTTGTGCTGTCCTCTGAAGGGAGTAATACACACCGTTGTAGGAAATCTTCAGTTTCTTGGCAATTTCTCGCATGGAATAGCCTTCATTTCTAAGAACAAGAATAGAGGGGGTCGTGGCTGACTCCCGCCGCGAGCAGTCGCATGCTGTGAGAGCTCGGTCCCGGCTTCAGTGTTTCTGCACTAATCCTGCCGTAAAACTACCCGCAAATACTCCTTGAACTTGGGGCAATCGCAGGCATAGTAGAGGAGAGCTCAACATGAGTAAGACGCGCAATTCAGCGGCCGCTGACCGCCTCAAAGAGTTCGCCAGATCAAGCAGCCATCATGGCGCCGTTGCTCCTGGACAGCAGCATGACGAGGCGGACCCTCAGGGAGATGAGGATCCGGAACCATCACTAAAACAAGTCACAGCACAGCTCCTGACTGCTATACGTGAGTCTACTACTTCTCTTACTGGGAAAATAGATGAGGTTAAGGTGGACCTTGGTTTGATGCGTCAGGATCTCCAGAAGCTAAGAGATCGGGTTCGTGATACCGAAACTCGGATCTCGCAAATAGAGGATGATTCTGCCCCTGTGGCGCGACAAATCGGAGCCCTGGAAAGGGCAGCAGACGCATGGGCACAAAGATCGGATGATCTTGAGAATAGGATGCGCAGGAATAATGTTCGTATCCTGGGCCTGCCAGAGCGGGCTGAAGGCAAGGACCCAGGGACATTTATGGAGCAATGGCTCAAAGATACGCTGCCTGACGCTACACTATCTGCGGCTTATGCGGTTGAACGAGCACATCGCGTTCCCGCCAGACCACCACCGCCAGGAGCCATGCCTAGGCCTATGTTGGTTCGTTTACTCAGCAGCAAGGATAGAGACGCCATTTTGAGAGCTGCGCGCCAAAAGGGCCAGATCACTCACAACACCGCTACGGTCACGATTTTTCCAGATTTCTCGGCAGCACTCCAGAAAGCTCGTGCTACATTTGTGGGCGTTAAACGACGGTTGAGAGATCTTCAGATTCAATACTCCATGGTCTTCCCAGCACGGCTCCGAGTTGTACATCATGATAAATCTATCTTTTTCAATACTCCGGGAGAGGCTGACGAATGGCTGAACAGCCGAAATAACCCAGGCCCCAGACCATGATTGCGGTTTTGTAATCAGACACCTAGAATCGTGGACACGGAGACTCGGTGACTTTTGTGGAGCTGCGGTTTGCTTTAGGAACTTTTGTTTTTCCTTTCCTCTTGACGCTGATCCAGGTTGCTGCTTAGTGGTATAATATCGGTATATCTGATATGTTTTCATTGAATGTACACTCTCTCTAACCACTGTATTTTACTTTGCTTATATTGTTGTTACTGGATTGGGATAACTGGATTGTCCTTGAAAGGGTTGCTAGTCCGCCCTGGGGCGACTTGTTACTCCATATTATTGCGGGTCCTTATATGACGGGTTGTATGCCTGTCTTGTGTGGGTTGGAGACGCTGGAGGGGGGAGGATGGAGCAATAGTCTGTGCGTAGTTTCCAGTCTCACATAGACTACCCCCGTGATTCAGAAGGGATATATTCCCCTAGTTCGGAAGATTTTCTTGATAGGGAGACTGAGTTCCCCCTCCGCTTACTGTTGTTTTGTTAAATCTTTTACTTTTGCATTTTAAGGATCGTTCATTTAGCGGTGCATGATGTCTCTAAGTGTTATGTCTTGGAATGTGCGGGGATTGGGAGAGCCACGTAAACGCAATCAAATCTTCTCTCAGATCAGAGCAAGAGGTCCACAAATAATATGTTTGCAAGAAACGCACTTAATGTCAGACACTATTAAATTTATGAGGAAACCATGGATACAATGGTCAGCACACTCCACGCACTCCTCATATTCCAGGGGGGTCTCCTTACTAGTTCACAAGTCCCTGAGGTGGGAGCCAGGAGTTATGCAAAGTGACCCAGATGGGAGATATATTTTTGTACATGCCTGGATAGAGAGCCATCCTTTTGTTATCCTGGGCATTTATATTCCCCCGACACAATCCCTAGCGGTACTATATGAGGCAGCCAACTTTGCGTCAGAGTATCCCCAAGCTACGGTCCTCTGCATGGGAGACTATAATACTGTAGCAAATCCTACATTGGACAGATTTCGCCCGGATGTAGGGACAGATCCCCCTGGTGTAGCTAGACCCCTTCCTCTCTTGCTATTTCTGGAAGAGGTGGGATGGCATGATCTTTGGAGGTATATGTGGCCGGATGTTCTAGAATATACCTGTTATACCCCGGGGAGAAATGCACTGTCCCGGATTGACTACATTTGCGGTAATGTGCGCGCGGGTTCAATGATTTCATCTGTAGAACATTTACCCCGGGTGTTTTCCGACCACTCCCCTATGATGATAAAATTGAACACGTCCCAGAGAAGAAGCCATATCTGTAGGAAAATACACCCATTTTGGTTAACTCAATTTACCCAGCAGGATCGCATTCCTGATCAAATTCACATTTACACACAGGGCAATGGAAATGGTACGAACCACTCAGCTTACTGGGATGCATTAAAAGCCTACTTGAGGGGCTGTCTCCAGTCCTCCATTTCTTATATTAAAAAGGAATCGGTTAAAAGGGAACAGGAACTAGCTAACTCCTGCAAGGTACTAGAAGCCACTTATGTCTCGGACCCATCGGAAAATAATAGGGTTAGCTGGTTACAGGCGGGAAGACAATATTTAATGTATCTGACGGAAAAAAGCAAACGTAAAATGTTCTTTGCAAACCAGAAGTACTTTGAACAGGGAAACCAATCCAGCAGCCTGTTAGCACATCTCATCCACCAGAATACTTCCTCCCCAGCTATTTTGAAAATTAGAAGCCCTAATGGTGTTATTCTCACTGCTACGTCAGATATACTTTCTGCATTTTCTGATTTTTACAAAGACTTATATGTCTCTAGAACTACGGAAACTGCAGAAGAGTTGCAGGCATATTGTGAATCTATCACCTGCCCCTCTATAACTAATGAACAGAGTCTCCTACTTTATGGCATGATCACGATAGAAGAGCTGACTGAGGGGATATGTCTAAGGGGAAAGCCCGGATGGCATACCTTTGGAAGTTTATTTGAGATACCAAGAGCAGTTACTCCCAGAACTCCTTCATACCTACCATAAATCCTTGTTAGAGGGGTCCCTCCCCGACTCCTTCTATGAAGCCACAGTAGTGGTGATACTTAAACCAGATAAAGATCCCCTGGATTGTTCTTCCTACAGGCCCATAGCATTATTTAACGTAGATTATAAAATTTTAACTAAGGTATTGGCAAATAGACTTAATGGTATTATGCCCTCTCTCATCCACCCTGACCAGGCTGGGTTTATACAGGGGAGAGGTACGTCAGACAACCTACGCAGAGTCCAAATTGTTTCTCAGATTGCATCGCGACAGGGTGCGGACTGGGCCTTCGCATCTTTGGATGCAGCAAAGACCTTTGACTCTATTGAATGGCCATATTTACTCCATGCTCTGCGTAGGTTCGGATTTGGTCCTGTGTTTTGTCAGTGGGTCTCCTTATTGTATCTACATCCCAGAGCGGCAGTGTTCTTGAACGGACAGCTCTCTCCATATTTTGATTTGGCTCTTGGTACCAGACAGGGGTGTCCGCTTTCACCTTTATTATTTGCAATCGCTGTAGAACCCTTAGCTATTCTACTTAGATCTGATGTGATATACCGGGGCATACCCCTAAACTCTGCGGAACACCGAGTGGCACTATATGCCGACGACCTGTTGTATTTATGTCATCTCCTGATGAGTCCCTAGATGTAGCAATGACCATAATTGATAGGTCTGGAGATTTTTCTGGACGGTCCATTAATTGGGGCAAGTCGTGTCTGATGTACTTTTCCCCGCGCAGAAATGGTAGGGTAGGTTCATTGGTGGGTGGTTTAAGGGTGGTTTCTAGATTTAAGTATTTGGGAATTCAAATGACGAGATTAGACGCTGACATGGTACAAGCAAATGTTGCTCCCCTAATTCCGATGTTTCGAGACAAATTTAAGATCTGGTCGAGACTACCTCTATCCATAGCAGGACGTATTAACCTTATCAAAATGGTGGTTCAGCCTAAATGTCTTTATATTCTGCAACACATATTTGTATATATCCCAAGGTCAATTTTCCAGGAAATGGAATCGCAACTAATTAAATTCATATGGGGATCTTCTAGATCTAAGTTACAGCTAGCAAAATTGCAACGACCCAGAGATTTAGGGGGAATGGCCCGCTCTGATTTATATTTATACTATCTAGCGGGCCAGCTCAAGTATATGGCCGCCTGGGTGACACCTGACGTACCAGAGGGATTGGAACTATGTCTGGCAAACTATTTGGATATTCCTAAACTCTGGCCTGTATTAGAACCCTCACTTCCCCTTAGTAGGAAATCTTTACCGATACATAGGGTTGCTCGCAATGTCTGGTCGGCAGCACTTAAGATCTCAGGAGAGGACCAAATAATAGCGGAAACACCCCTATGGCAGAATGGGGTACTAGATCAGTTATTCTCCTCACAGGATGATACATTTTGGTCGACACTGGGGGTGAATACGGTGGGAGATTTATTTGTGAATAATGTGATGCTGTCCTTTACTCAAGTGGAGGAAACCTATCAAGCTCCAAGACGAGCTTTCTATAAGTATTTGCAATTGCGCCATTCACTGCTGACTCAGTATAGGGGGAGAGTAACACCTATTTCCACTTATCCCTTGATTGGGGTTATTAGATCACAGGGCCCCGGAGGGTTAATTTCCTCCATCTATTCTTACCTTATACATGCGAAGGCAAATAAAGCAGCTCTCCCAGCAATGGGCAGGTGGCAGACCTTGATCCCATCCCTAGATGAGGATTCCAGATTGGATCTATTAGAGTCACATAGATTTGTTTCTCCTGCTATTAACAATAAGCTGATACAGCTCTACATCATACACCAGAGTTATCTTACCCCGGTCCGTCTTTATAAAATGGGTAGACGGACTAATCCCAGGTGTCACAGGTGTCGCTATGAACCGGCTGATTTTCATCACATGATATGGGAATGTCCTTTACTTCAAGTTTTCTGGACTGAAGTTATTGACCTGTTATCCCGGGTATTGGAAGTCCCAGTTAGACTGGAACCAGGAATTTGCCTATTTGGATTGGTGGAGGATGGGATGTATACTAATCCAACACGTACGTGCCTTCGGGAGACGTTATTTATGGCTAGGAAGGCTATCACTATTAGGTGGATGAATCCTCGTACTCCTACTAAATTTATGTGGATAGAACTGATTAATTCTATGATACCTTATGAACGAATTGTTTATGTTAATAGAAGATGTCCTGATAAATTTCATCGGGTGTGGGATCAATGGTGTAACTCTGAGCTCACATCCTACTCCAACAATGCTTTATCTAGGGCTCTTAGAGCAGTCCCCACTCAAGGTGTTTTGTAAAAAAGGGGGGGGGGAAGAGGTTACCTCTCCTATCTGTTTGGGGAATGTATAGTTTAAGATGGGGTGCGACATTATAGATACCTTAGGTCGCTTAGATGGAATCGGGATTTGCGGGCTCTCTGTCTTCTGCATATGGTGATATATTATTGCTTCTAAGAAAATATGGAACATCGTGCACTATGAACGATTGTGAAAGGTTTAGATGCTATGTTTTAGTTTGATTCATGTTTAAATTTGAGGTTGATTGTAATGCCATGCATTGCTGACATTATATTGTAACACGCACTTTTGTATTAATGTTGGGCATGTCCGCTGTGCGGGGGCCCAGATATGTCTTTTATCATGGTGTTTATGTATCTCCTTCAATAAAACGAGTTTAAAAAAAAAAAAGAACAAGAATAGACTGTCGAGTTTCACATGAAAGCTCTCTTTTTCTAGCCATTTTGAGAGTTTAATCGAACCCACAAATGTAATGCTCCAGATTCTCAACTAGCTCAAAGGAAGGTCAGTTTTATAGCTCCTTTAAACAGCAAAACTGTTTACAGCGGTGCTAACATAATTGCACAAGGGTTTTCAAGTGTTTTCTAATCACCCATTAGCCTTCTAACACAGTTAACAAACACAATGTACCATTAGAACACTGGAGTGATGGTTGCTGGAACTGGGCCTCTATACACCTATGTAGATATTGCATTAAAAACCAGACGTTTGCAGCTAGAATAGTCATTTAGCACATTAACAATGTATAGAGTGTATTTCTGATTAATTTAATGTTATCTTCATTGAAAAAAACCTGTGCTTTTCTTTCAAAAATAAGGAAATTTCTAAGTGACCCTAAACTTTTGAACGGTAGTGTATATATATATATATATATATATATATATATATATACACACACACACACACACATTAAATTATTTTGTGTTTTAAAATTATGTAATGAACGGAAATCCCTTTGTAGTTATTTATTTTTACTTGTACATTAAATGGGAAATCCTTACAAAATGATTCTCTGATACATGTTAGAAGATCAGGTTGGTGAAGTCTGTTATCTTAGACCACCACTGATATTACGACTCCATAAAGCGCTTAACTCCTTTGTCAAGAGTTTTTTTCTGTTTATTAGTTTAAAAAAGTCCATACAGTGTTATTTAACCCTTTCATGACCAAGGGTCATTGATGCCCCTGTGTACAGGTCAAATTTTAAATTTTTGATATGAACTTCTTTAAACGATAATATCTTTGCAACCGCTTTGATTATCACAACTATTTTTACTTTGATTTTTACAAGACTTATGAGGCTTTCATTTTCTAGATTCGTTTAATTAATTCAGTGTTTTTAATTGTTATCACGAGCAGACAAATCACTAAAAAATTAAGAAAAACCACTTTTTTGTAATTTTTTATATCTCTCTCTCTAGGGCTATAAGGCTATATACACACGAACGTGAAAAGAAATGGCAGTCAACAACGAATCAACTGTCAGTTTTTCATGGCTATTTTACATCAATGTGTCTCAAAATTTTAATCCATTTCCCGGCCGTCTGACCGTTTTTAACAGGCATTTGCCATCCGTTTTTCATGAACATTAAAAATATAGATAAATGTTATTCGTTAGGGCTTTTTGTCCTAACCCCCTAAAAAACACCACAGTGCCCATGTAGATAGTGATGCAATACCACTGTAGATAGTGCCACATTGCCCACATAAATAGTGCCCACTGTAAATAGTGCCACAGTACCCACATATTGCCACAGTTCTCTCTGTAGATAATGCCCACTTAGTGCCACACAGTGGCCATGTAGATAGCGCCAGTGTCCCCAATAGTGCCAATATAATGCCACTGTACCCCTGTAGATAGCACCACACCCCCTCAGCGTCACCCCCCTGTAGATAGCAAGATCCCCCCTGTATTTAGCAATATCCCCGCTGCAGATAGCGCCACACCCCCCAGTAAATGGCACCCCCTTTCTGTAAATAGCACCAGTGTAGCTCCCTGTAGGAGCAGAATCCCTCTGGCCGAAGATTCCACTCCTACAGGAAGCCCCTGATGTCTCTGTCAATATTTGGACAGTGACGTCAGGGGTTAACTTTAAGAGCGGAATCCCCTGCCAGAGCGGGGATTCCGCTCCAGGAGTAGCCCCTGACCTCACTGTCCATATATGGATAGGGACACCAGGGGCTTCTCCAGTAGCGGAATCCCCAACACAGAGCGATCTGATACCAGGGATTCCACTCATAGAGAGAGTCGCTGACGTCATTGTCCATATATGGATAGTGACTCCTGGGGCTTCTCCAGTAGCGGAATCCCCGGCTAGAGTGTAGGCAGGGGATTCCGCTCCTAGAGAGAGCCACTAATGTCACTGTGCAAATGGACAGTGACGTCAGGGGCTCTGTCTAGAAGCGGAATGCCCGGCCAGTGCGATCTGACACAGGGGATTCCGCTCCTAGAGTCAGTTCAGGTGGCGCTATTTACAGTGGGGGGGGGGATGCTATCTACAGCGGGGTGGGAGGGGGGTTTGCTATCTGCAGGTGGGGTGGTACTATCTACAGCGGGGATGGAAAGATGGCGGGGGCTCCCTCAAAGCGCTGGCCGGGGATTCCGTTGCTGGAGGGAGCATAGGTGGCGCTATTTACAGAGGGTTTTGCGGGTGGCACTATCTACAGTGGGGGGTGTATTCCGGGGCTCTGAAGCCCCGGCACACATGAGTGCAGTGCTGCTCATGCAGAAGCAGCACTGCACTCATTAAAGCCCATCCAGGCTGCTGTCGTCTATACCCGTGCTAACTGCACGGGGCATCGGCAGTTAGAACGTATATAGCCATATGGCAGTCGTGAAGGGGTTAATGTTATTTGACAATCATGAAAACATCCAGAGGGTAAACCCTTTTTATGAGCAGTGCACTAGCAAGATACAAATAAGTTCCTGCTAATTATAACCTGCTAAAGAAATTTTCCAGTTTTAGTATCTTACAGTATATCATTGAAACCAAAGCGCAGACCTCTCCTGATGTCTGAAGGAACGTCTCCCACTACATAATTTTAATAGAGGGATGGTTGTGCATACTCTGCCACTTCTTGATCATCAGCCCGTGTAAATGGGCTTACATTTATTCATACATTTCCAGGAGGAATATCAAAGGACCAGCACAATGTCTATAAGAAAGGTGCACCATCATTGGTTTTTTATGAGGAATACAAGAATTTATTAAGCCAGACATGTCACTCAGGTAAGATATTGCTGCGCCCATTGATGCCAAAAAATTAAGTTTGAAAAGCTCAAGCCCACACTATATACCAGTAAATTGTAAACAAGGACTAGAAACAAAGATTATAACAGATCAGTACTCACTTATTACATTGAGTAGGCTGCTTTTTCCTGCATTGGTAACTCCTGTAAGGACAACTTGTATCCCATCTCTCAGCCTCTCTCCTCGCCGGTTATCCCTAAGATGCTCCTCCAGTTCTTTCTGTAGCTTTTTAACCTCTTCATCAACTGCCATTTTAATAAAATAATAAAAACAGTAAAAGCTTTGATAAGTTATTATTAGTAAATTATACAGGGACATTCATGCATATTCCTCTACTTCACTACGCATATTTATTACATATACGATGGTAGCGAGCACATATTCTTTCGTCTATTTGCAACACTAAACAACCTCTATTTTATCTGACTTGCACAATAAATGTATCTTTGACTTTAATACATTGAATATAAATGTTAATGAAGACGTATTATATTTATTTTAAATAGCCATAATGGAAAAAAACAACAGTTAATATTCTCCTGATTTAGTACAGCATGTAAGCATAGTTAGAACTAATGTAACATAGCGGTCCCACCTCATAACATGATCATCCTGACACATACTGACTACTGGACTACTCAATAAAAAACGTAATGCTTTGAAGCCATGGGAGAATTGGCTTATTGAAATAAAAATGCAGTCGAGCATGTATGTTTATGGGGAGGTCGGGAGAGATAGCCAAAAACTTTACTTAAAGAGGCTCTGTCACCAGATTTTGCAACCCCTATCTGCTATTGCAGCAGATCGGCGCTGCAATGTAGATTACAGTAACGTTTTTATTTTTAAAAAACGAGCATTTTTGGCCAAGTTATGACCATTTTTGTATTTATGCAAATGAGGCTTGCAAAAGTCCAAGTGGGTGTGTTTAAAGTAAAAGTCCAACTGGGCGTGTATTATGTGCGTACATCGGGGCGTTTTTACTTCTTTTACTTCTCTTCAGAACGCCCAGCTTCTGGCAGTGCAGACACACAGCGTGTTCTCGAGAGATCACGCTGTGACGTCACTCACTTCCTGCCCCAGGTCCTGCATCGTGTCGGCTACATCGGCACCAGAGGCTACAGTTGATTCTGCAGCAGCATCAGCGTTTGCAGGTAAATAGCTACATCGACTTACCTGCAAACGCCGATGCTGCTGCAGAATCAACTGTAGCCTCTGGTGCCGATGTGTCCTCGCTCGTCCGACACGATGCAGGACCTGTGTCTGCACTGCCAGAAGCTGGGCGTTCTGAAGAGAAGTGGATGATACTTCTCGTCAGAACGCCCAGCTAGTAAAAGAAGTAAAAACGCCCCGATGTACGCACATAATACACGCCCAGTTGTACTTTTGCAAGCCTCATTTGCATAAATACAAAAATGGTCATAACTTGGCCAAAAATGCTCGTTTTTTTTAAATAAAAACGTTACTGTAATCTACATTGCAGCGCCGATCTGCTGCAATAGCAGATAGGGGTTGCAAAATCTGGTGACAGAGCCTCTTTAAACTAAATGTTCACCCATTTCAGGGGTTAAAAATTCTGCGCGGATTAATTTTTTACACATACGGTATATCTTTATAGCGGGCAGAGCTGTTTTTCTGATACAAAGCCCCTGCATGAAATAGATTTAAAATACAACATGTGAGCTTACAGAATAAAGTTATACATTGAACTCACTAATAAGATAGTACGCAGTAAGCTTCTAAGCTATTAAACTCCCCCTAGTGGTGGCTGCACGTTACCAGCATGTTCCCTTTTAAGTCTATATTTGCGCAGTTTATTTGAAGCTCTGTATTAGAGAAACAGAGCTCTGGCAGCTGTAAAGATATACCAAAAACGACATGATAATAAAAGGTGGAGATTCACTTAATGTCAATCACACGATGCTTTTTCTTAGTGCACATATAGTCATTATCTAGTATTACCTTAATTTGTGAAA
Source organism: Rhinoderma darwinii (assembly GCF_050947455.1). Classification (NCBI taxonomy): domain Eukaryota; kingdom Metazoa; phylum Chordata; class Amphibia; order Anura; family Rhinodermatidae; genus Rhinoderma; species Rhinoderma darwinii. The sequence continues at coordinate 308,709,092 of NC_134687.1, forward strand.
GAGATCTTCTATTTAAATGTCTTTTTAGAAATACAAGCTGAAGTGATTAATGCCATGGCTTGAGCTATGCCAGGTTGCTTTTGACAGTGAAGCTTTAAGATAAACAGATGAGGGTGTTAAACACCTGGAATCGGCCATAAATGCTTAAGATGGAAATACCCCTTTAAATGCGGTTGTAAGGCAGCATATTCCAAGCAACTAGTTTGTCTCAGATCTCCACCTCAAAAGGATAAGTATGCCTTAATGGCAAAGAAGGGCCAATAAGGCATACTAGTACTCCATTTTAAAGATAACCTGCTAGACTGAAAATGCTGTCCAATCTGCGTGCAGCATGCCTCAGAGAGGAATTCACAGTGTAGATTGATATATAGGTTTGTGGGAAAAGATTCCGTATAACTTGAAATTTATGGATTTAAATCACTGCTCATTCTGGGCTTAGAAGTCAAGGGGGCAGTCCTACTCAGCACGTGTACATATAGAAATAACTATCAATCACTAAATAGAATAGACCACTGGACTCTTATACACATACACACACTTGTTTTTTTCACCTGTTCTGTTGCATTAGAACCTTGAATTAACCCCTTAAGGACACGGCCAATTTTGGCCTTGAGGAAGGAGCGATTTTTTTACATTTCCCTCTTTGCATCCCGACGCTCATAACTCTTTTATTTTTTGTACGACGTAGTTGTATGAGACTTTGTTTTTTGCGGGACAAGTTGTACTTTATGTGGGTACCATTTTTTGGTACAAATACATTATCGTTTAATTTCTATAAACTTTTATTTTGGCGAAAATGCAGAAAAAAATGCAGTTCCGCAGCAGTTTTAATATTTATTTTTTTTACACCATACACCGATCATCATAAATAATGTTATACATTTGTTGTACAGGTTGTTACGGTCGGGGCGATACCAAATATGTCTATATTATTTCATGTTTTGGGACTTATATTTTAAAAAGTTTATTTATTATAAAAAATGTGTGTTTTTTTTACTTTTTATTTATTTATCATAAATTTTTTTTACATTCATTTAACTTTTTTTTTTAATCCCATAAAGGGATTTATCATTTTGATTTTGTAACTGCAATGTACTGGCATAGATCTATATGCCAGTACATTAGCCTGTGCACTGATTGTACACAGGCAGTTGTTAGGGCATACCTCGGTATGCCCTAACAGGAAATATGGTCAGACAGCCCTGGGGTCCTTCAATGGACCCTGGGCTGTCTGGCCATACAAGTTGTGGGCTTTGATCGCGTCACAGTTATCTTCTGTGACGCGATCAATGTGCAGTCCCCCCTCTTTGAACGCCGCGATCAGCTTTCATCGCGGCGTTCAAAGGGTTAACGGCGGAGAGGAGATGTTTCTCTCCTCTTCGCTGTCAGAGCGGGGCCGTGGCTGTGTATTACAGCCGTTACCTTGCTCTCGATCACGCGCACAGACGGCTGTCACATAGGACGAATATGCTCGTCTTAATGCGCGAAGTGCTCGCCGCTCAGGACGAGCATACTCGTCCTGTGTCGGCAACCAGTTAAAATAGTTTTTTGGGGAGTTTGTACCACTTGAATTACACAACATGACTACCCACTTTGATGGTGCAAAGTATTTTTTACTAATTCATAGTAAATCGCAAGTGCCCCAATTGCCCTGTCTAACTCTCTCATGTCTTCTAGGGTTGTATCTACTTTTTGAGTTCACGAGTGGCGAATACACTGCGTAATAGCACGCAGCGCATCCGCCCTGTCTGCCGCAGGGAATTCCGGGCGAAATGCGCACCAAACTGTGGTGCAGCTTTCCGCCCGGAAATGTCCGCCCCCAAAAACTGCAGCACTAAAGCCGGTCGGCCTCCTGGGATAACATCTTATCCCAAGAGACCGCTGCAGCCTATGATTGGCTACAGCGGCGGTCACATGGGATGAAGAGTCACCCCAGGAGGCTGGCCCTCTGAGGTCATCCAGGCCGGCCTCCTGGGATGACGTTCCATGTGACCACCGCTACAGCCTGTGATTGGCTGCAGCGGCCTTCACATGAGATGAACCGTCATCCCAGGAGGATGAACCACAGACTCCTAAGTAAGTTTATTTTTATTTTTTCTAAATTACGTTTTTGCAGCGGGATTGCTGCGAATCCGCCGCAAAAAAACGGAACAGGATTTACATTCCCATTGAATTCAACGGGGAAATCCCACAACATATAAGCAGCGTTTACGTAAAGACAATTGACATGCTGCGGAATGAATTTTCGCACCACAGGTCAATTTCTGAGCTGTATTTCCACTCGGTATTTATGCAGCGTGTGGATGAGATTTGTTCAATCTCATCCACTTTACTGCTACAGTATTTGCTGCGGATTTTCTGCAACAAATTTCGTTGAGGAAAATCTGCAGTATTTACGCAACGTGTGAACTGGCCCCTTGAGGTACAGCTTCTTTATACCGTAGATAAATAGGAGCTGTATCTTGTACTGAAACCAGAATCCGTCAGGTAAGTGGGACTGACGGCTTTGGAGACAGCAGGTCCTGTCATCAATCACAACTAAGTCATAACCATAGATGTGATCGATATCATCAGGATACTGTGTGTCAGAGACATGCAGGATCCGTTGTCACCGAAGCCGTTACCGAAGCCGTCATTCCACTGATCTAATGGGTTTGAGCGCAAGATACAGCTTCTATGTTTCTAAGATACATAAAAGATGTATCTCAAAAAGTAAAAAAAAACTGTTTTAATATAAAACTACTTAAAAAAACAATTGTTAAGTTGGTATTTAACCCCCACGCAAATTGCGAAAACAAGCCAGTCTTACTCGGATTTATGCTGGATAGGCTGTGGGTGCAAGGGTTTCTACTTTCACATGTGGTGGTAACGTTCAGGAGTTCATTCCTTTTGGCTTGATCATTTTAGGTCTTCTCTCCACTATTTCTTCAAGCAGAATTCTCCCTGATCCGGCTAGGGCATTATGTTTTATAAGAATGGATTCTATTCCTTCACAAGCACATGTTGTGGTTAGCCACATTATTATAGCTGCCCGCTTACTCATTGCTAGGTCGTAGAAGACGGATATTTCACCTTCCATTTATCAGGTGAAAGGATCCTAGTCCTATGCCTTTGGGAAATTTAGAAAGGATATTGTGTCCACTTCTAATATGTCATCCACGCCACCCCTTGTACCATCTATCTTCTGACATCTTTGAATAACATTTGTGGTAATTCCTCTTTTGTTTTTATTAAAGAGATTCCTAAAATACGGTCTATAATTAAGGTCTTTTTCGACAACTTCTTGGTAATTATGTAAACGATTGTGGCACTTGTTCTCCTGACCTTCATTGTATCGCTATGTATTGTAGAATGTATGTTTGGCTATTGTATACACTCTTCCTCCTTGCAGACACTTTGTGAGGTGATGTCCCAGGTAGGCAGTGTTCAGGTTTACTACCGTTTGTTTCTCCTAATTACTATTTTGGTTCCTTGTTACAGTAAATAGGGACTGTTTGTACTTGTGAAACAATTGGGACGCTGCAGTGTCACTGTCCTATTGCCTTTCTTTACTATGTCTGTATTTATGAAGAGAAATGTTTCTTATATGGACTGTGTTTATCCTTTTTTTTGTATTCTTGTCAAACTTCAATAAGAAATTGATATAAAAAGTTGTTTTAACCTGTTAGTAACCGCCAATACGCCTTTTCACGCTGGCCACTAATGGGCTTTATTCTGATGCAATAGCCTTTTTACGGCGCTGCATCAGAATAAATAAACAGAGCAGGGAGCCGATAAATCTCCCTCCTCTCAGAGATAGCTGAGGGCTGGGGGCATCCCTGCTCGAACAGGTGAGATCGATAGAAGTATCGATCTCACCTGTTTAACCCCTCAGATGCGGCGCTCAATAGCGAGCGCCGCATCTGAGTGGTTTTGGAGAGAGGGAGGGAGCTCCCTCTCATCCCACTGACACCCGGCGATAAGATCGCCGAGTGTCTGTGTCTCCGATGGCAGCCAGGGGCCTAATAAAGGCCTCCATGTCTGCCTGCAGTGAATGCCTGCTAGGTCATGCCAGAGGCATGGCCTTGCAGATGCCTGTCCGTTTTAAACGGACAGGCAGTAATACACTGCAATACAAAAGTATTGCAGTGTATTATAAAAGCAATCGGATGATCGCATATTGAAGTCCCTTAGTGGGACTAGTAAAAAAAGTTAAAAAAAAAGTTTAAGAAAGTTAATAAAAAAAAATGTGAAAAAAAAATGAAAAACCCACCTTTTCCCCTTGCAAACTGCTTTACTATTAAAAAAACAAAATAAAGAAAAAATGTTACACATATTTGGTATCACCGCGTCCGTAACGACCCCGACTATAAATCTATTACATTATTTAACCCGCACGGTGAACGCCATAAAAAATAAAATAAAAAACAATGGAAAAATTGCTGTTTTCTGTGAATCCTGCCTTAAAAAAGTGATAAAAAGTGATCAAAAAGTCAAATCTACTCCAAAATGGTACCAATCAAAACTACAAGTCGTCCCGCAAAAAAAAAAGCCCTCATACAACTGCATCGGTGGAACAATAAAAAAAAGTTATAGCTCTTCAAATATGGAGACGCAAAATCAAATAATTTTGAAAAAAAAGCTCTTTTACTGTGTAAGTAGTGAAACATACAAAATCTATACAAATTTGTTATCGTTGCAATCGTAACAACCCGATGAATAAAGTTAGTGTAACGTATACTACATGGTATACGGCGTAGATTTTGGACGCAAAAAAAAAAAGTGGCAAAATTTCAGGGTTTTTTCTATTCTCCACAAAAAAAAGTTTATAAAAGTTAATCAATAAATAATAGTAAAAATAGTAAATTATAATAATTTGTCGGCCCGTTGTGCCCCCGCCCCCTTTTCCAAAGCCAAAACCCCTTTACACAAAAGTAACAAGGGCGGTGTAAAAAGGCCAAATGTCGCAGTTTGCAACTTTTGGGACTTTTCTACGCCATAAAACTGGCGTAGAAAGGTTGATAAATACCCCCAAAATGCTTTTATGTAGTCATATAAAGATGGTTAATGGGAATTCTTACCTGCTACTAGAACATCTTCCTCCACATTATCATCCTCACTAAAATCTATAAAGGCCTCAATGTGAGCAAGAGCCTGGTAAGACACAAAGTACACAAGGTTCAGTCCAGCAAATTGAAGGTGTCCATATTATATTTTACAATTTGTAGGTAATTAAGTAGCTAAGATGACACACAAACTGTTTCAATGTGTTTAATTTTCACAGTACTGCCGAGTTGGCACTAGAAATGATAATCTTGGGGTGTTACACACTCGGATAACCTTCAGTAAAATACCAGTATTGTCCCTTTATAATTTACAGGCCCGAAGCCTGAAGAGATTTTGATGACAACACTAGTTCAGTTTGGTTTTGATTTCTGTCAGTGTTGTTATAGAACCCTTATGCAGTTTCAAATCCACTAAAGTTCCCCCATATTCATGGCACGTAAGAGGTAGGAACTGTTGGATATTTATCGAATGTTAAATTGCGGGATATTTAAGCCGCACCCAAATTCATACATAGAATGCCTCAAACACCAAGAAAACTTATCTTTTGAGGCATTTTCCATAAACCACAGTCCCTTTTGCGGACAAGTCTGTGTCAATGTGTGAAATTGGGACTGCAGGCAAGTTGGCATGCTGCATCTCATGATTTGTAGCCACACAAAGTCTTCATGACAACAATGCACCTGACAAGACATCAGTAGGTGATATTTTTATCATCAGAATCTCTCAGAAATGGAAATTAGGCTTTGGGCCCATAACATCAAGCGTTTATGTTTCAAGCGATCTATGTTTGAGATTACCATTTTCATATTTTTTTAATGTACACTAAAGGACATAAATAAAATAATACCATTAAATAATTTATATATTTGCAGATTTCATTGAAACTGCTGTGTAAAAGGCTGCAGAGTAGAACAAAATATAGTACAATTTATCTTTGTAAACGTAATAAAAAAAACAAAAGATAGAAAAGCCAAAGATTTTTTTTTACATCTAATGTAATAAATAAGCCTAATAATGGGCAAGGATGGAGCTAAAAGATGACTGAACCATTGTACTAAACAAGCACTTTTCACATTTTGTGCCCCCCTATTTCCTCATAGATTGTAAGCTCTTGTGAGCAGGGTCCTCACTCCTCTTGTATCTCCTCCTATTTGCTCATAGATTGTAAGCTCTTGTGAGCAGGGTCCTCACTCCTCCTGTATCTCCTCCTATTTCCTCATAGATTGTAAACTCTTGTGAGCAGGGTCCTCACTCCTCTTGTATCTCCTCCTATTTCCTCATAGATTGTAAGCTCTTGTGAGCAGGGTCCTCACTCCTCTTGTATCTTTTACTATTTCCTCATAGATTGTAAGGTCTTGTGTGCAGGGTCCTCACTCCTCCTCTATCTCCTCCTATTTCCTCATAGATTGTAAGGTCTTGTGAGCAGGGTCCTCACTCCTCCTGTATCTCCTCCTATTTCCTCATAGATTGTAAGCTCTTGTGTGCAGGGTCCTCACTCCTCTTGTATCTCCTATTTCCTCATAGATTGTAAGGTCTTGTGAGCAGGGTCCTCACTCCTCCTATTTCCTCATAGATTGTAAGCTCTTGTGAGCAGGGTCCTCACTCCTCCTGTATCTCCTCCTATTTCCTCATAGATTGTAAGCTCTTGTGAGCAGGGTCCTCACTCCTCTTGTATCTCCACCTATTTCCTCATAGATTGTGAGCTCTTGTGAGCAGGGTCCTCACTCCTCCTGTATCTCCTCCTATTTCCCCATAGATTGTAAGCTCTTGTGAGCAGGGTCCTCACTCCTCTTGTATCTCCTATTTCCTCATAGATTGTAAGCTCTTGTGAGCAGGGTCCTGACTCCTCTTGTATCTCCACCTATTTCCCATAGATTGTAAGCTCTTGTGAGCAGGGTCCTCACTCCTCTTGTATCTCCTATTTCCTCATAGATTGTAAGCACTTGTGAGCAGGGTCCTGACTCCTCTTGTATCTCCACCTATTTCCTCATAGATTGTAAGCTCTTGTGTGCAGGGTCCTCACTCCTCTTGTATCTCTTACTATTTCCTCATAGATTGTAAGCTCTTGTATCTCCTCCTATTTCCTCATAGATTGTAAACTCTTGTGAGCAGGGTCCTCACTCCTCCTTATCTCCTCCTATTTCCTCATAGATTGTAAGCTCTTGTGATCAGGGTCCTCACTCCTCTTGTATCTCCTATTTCCTCATAGATTGTAAGCTCCTGTGAGCAGGGTCCTCACTCCTCTTGTATCTCATCCTATTTCCCCATAGATTGTAAACTCTTGTGAGCAGGGTCCTCACTCCTCTTGTATCTCCTATTTCCTCATAGATTGTAAGCTCTTGTGAGCAGGGTCCTCACTCCTCTTGTATCTCCTACTATTTCCTCATAGATTGTAAACTCTTGTGAGCAGGGTCCTCACTCCTCTTGTATCTCCTACTATTTCCCCATAGATTGTAAACTCTTGTGAGCAGGGTCCTCACTCCTCTTGTATCTCCTATTTCCTCATAGATTGTAAACTCTTGTGAGCAGGGTCCTCACTCCTCTTGTATCTCCTCCTATTTCCTCATAGATTGTAAGCTCTTGTGAGCAGGGTCCTCACTCCTCTTGTATCTCCTATTTCCTCATAGATTGTAAGCTCTTGTGAGCAGGGTCCTCACTCCTCTTGTATCTCCTATTTCCTCATAGATTGTAAGCTCTTGTGAGCAGGGTCCTCACTCCTCTTGCATCTCCTACTATTTTCTCATAGATTGTAAGCTCTTGTGAGCAGGGTCCTCACTCCTCTTGTATCTGCTCCTATGTCCTCATAGATTGTAAACTCTTGTGAGCAGGGTCCTCACTCCTCCTGTATCTCCTCCTATTTCCTCATAGATAGTAAGCTCTTGTGAGCAGGGTCCTCACTCCTCCTGTATCTTACTATTTCCTCATAGATTGTAAGCTCTTGTGAGCAGGGTCCTCACTCTTCTTGTATCTCCTCCTATTTCCTCATAGACTGTAAGCTCTTGTGAGCAGGGTCCTCACTCCTCTTGTATCTCCTCCTACTTCCTCATAGATTGTAAGATCTTGTGAGCAGGATCGTCAATCCTCTTGTATATTTTACTATTTCCTCATAGATTGTAAGCTCTTGTGAGCAGGGTCCTCGCTCCTCTTGTATTTCCTATTTCCTCATAGACTAAGCTCTTGTGAGCAGTGTCCTCCCTCCTCTTGTATCTCCTCCTATTTCCTCATAGATTGTAAGCTCTTGTGAGCAGGGTCCTCACTCCTCTTGTATGTCTTACTATTTCCTCATAGATTGTAAGCTCTTGTGAGCAGGGTCCTCACTCCTCTTGTATGTCTTACTATTTCCTCATAGATTATAAGCTCTTGTGAGCAGGGTCCTCACTCCTCCTGTATCTCTTACTATTTCCTCATAGATTGTAAACTCTTGTGAGCAGGGTCCTCACTCCTCTTGTATCTCCTATTTCCTCATAGATTGTAAGCTCTTGTGAGCAGGGTCCTCACTCCTCTTGTATCTCCTCCTATTTCCTCATAGATTGTAAGCTCTTGTGAGCAGGGTCCTCACTCCTCCTGTATCTCCTCCTATTTCCTCATAGATTGTAAGCTCTTGTGAGCAGGGTCCTCTCTCCTCTTGTATCTCCTCCTATTTCCTCATAGATTATAAGCTCTTGTGAGCAGGGTTCTCACTCCTCCTGTATCTCCTCCTATTTCCTCATAGATTATAAGCTCTTGTGAGCAGGGTTCTCACTCCTCCTGTATCTCCTCCTATTTCCTCATAGATTGTAAACTCTTGTGAGCAGGGTCCTCACTCCTCTTGTCTCTCCTCCTATTTCCTCATAGATTGTAAGCTCTTGTGAGCAGGGCCCTCACTCCTCCTGTATCTCCTCCTATTTCCTCATAGATTGTAAGCTCTTGTGTGCAGGGTCCTCACTCCTCCTCTATCTCCTCCTATTTCCTCATAGATTGTAAGGTCTTGTGAGCAGGGTCCTCACTCCTCCTGTATCTCCTCCTATTTCCTCATAGATTGTAAGCTCTTGTGTGCAGGGTCCTCACTCCTCTTGTATCTCCTATTTCCTCATAGATTGTAAGGTCTTGTGAGCAGGGTCCTCACTCCTCCTATTTCCTCATAGATTGTAAGCTCTTGTGAGCAGGGTCCTCACTCCTCCTGTATCTCCTCCTATTTCCTCATAGATTGTAAGCTCTTGTGTGCAGGGTCCTCACTCCTCTTGTATCTCCACCTATTTCCCCATAGATTGTGAGCTCTTGTGAGCAGGGTCCTCACTCCTCTTGTATCTCCTACTATTTCCTCATAGATTGTAAGCTCTTGTGAGCAGGGTCCTCACTCCTCTTGTATCTCCTCCTATTTCCTCATAGAGTGTAAGCTCTTGTGAGCAGGGTCCTCACTCCTCCTTATCTCCTCCTATTTCCTCATAGATTGTAAGCTCTTGTGAGCAGGGTCCTCACTCCTCTTGTATCTCATCCTATTTCCCCATAAATTGTAAACTCTTGTGAGCAGGGTCCTCACTCCTCTTGCATCTCCTACTATTTTCTCATAGATTGTAAGCTCTTGTGAGCAGGGTCCTCACTCCTCTTGTATCTGCTCCTATGTCCTCATAGATTGTAAGCTCTTGTGAGCAGGGTCCTCACTCCTCTTGTATCTCCTCCTATTTCCCCATAGATTGTAAGCTCTTGTGAGCAGGGTTCTCACTTCTCTCGTATCTCCTCCTATTTCCTCATAGATTGTAAGCTCTTGTGAGCAGGGTCCTCACTCCTCCTGTATCTCTTACTATTTCCTCATAGATTGTAAGCTCTTGTGAGCAGGGTCCTCACTCCTCTTGTATCTCCTCCTATTTCCTCATAGATTGTAAGCTCTTGTGAGCAGGGTCCTCACTCCTCCTGTATCTTACTATTTCCTCATAGATTGTAAGCTCTTGTGAGCAGGGTCCTCACTCTTCTTGTATCTCCTCCTATTTCCTCATAGACTGTAAGCTCTTGTGAGCAGGGTCCTCACTCCTCTTGTATCTCTTACTATTTCCTCATAGATTGTAAGCTCTTGTGAGCAGGGTTCTCACTCCTCTTGTATCTCCTCCTACTTCCTCATAGATTGTAAGATCTTGTGAGCAGGGTCCTCACTCCTCTTGTATCTTTTACTATTTCCTCATAGATTGTAAGCTCTTGTGAGCAGGGTCCTCGCTCCTCTTGTATTTCCTATTTCCTCATAGATTGTAAGCTCTTGTGAGCAGTGTCCTCCCTCCTCTTGTATCTCCTCCTATTTCCTCATAGATTGTAAGCTCTTGTGAGCAGGGTCCTCACTCCTCTTGTATGTCTTACTATTTCCTCATAGATTATAAGCTCTTGTGAGCAGGGTCCTCACTCCTCCTGTATCTCTTACTATTTCCTCATAGATTGTAAGCTCTTGTGAGCAGGTTCCTCGCTCCTCTTGTATTTCCTCATAGATTGTAAGCTCTTGTGAGCAGGGTCCTCACTCCTCTTGTATGTCTTACTATTTCCTCATAGATTATAAGCTCTTGTGAGCAGGGTCCTCACTCCTCCTGTATCTCTTACTATTTCCTCATAGATTGTAAGCTCTTGTGAGCAGGGTCCTCACTCCTCTTGTATCTCCTATTTCCTCATAGATTGTAAGCTCTTGTGAGCAGGGTCCTCACTCCTCTTGTATCTCCTCCTATTTCCTCATAGATTGTAAGCTCTTGTGAGCAGGGTCCTCTCTCCTCTTGTATCTCCTCCTATTTCCTCATAGATTGTAAGCTCTTGTGAGCAGGGTCCTCTCTCCTCTTGTATCTCCTCCTACTTCCTCATAGATTGTAAGATCTTGTGAGCAGGGTCCTCACTCCTCTTGTATCTCCTCCTATTTCCTCATAGATTGTAAGCTCTTGTGAGCAGGGTCCTCACTCCTCTTGTATGTCTTACTATTTCCTCATGGATTATAAACTTTTGTGAGCAGGGTCCTCACTCCTCCTGTATCTCTTACTATTTCCTCATAGATTGTAAGCTCTTGTGAGCAGGGTCCTCACTCCTCTTGTATCTCCTCCTATTTCCTCATAGATTGTAAACTCTTGTGAGCAGGGTCCTCACTCCTCGTGTATCTCCACCTATGTCCTCATAGATTGTAAACTCTTGTGAGCAGGGTTCTCACTCCTCTCGTATCTCCTCCTACTTCCTCATAGATTGTAAGCTCTTGTGAGCAGGGTCCTCACTCCTCTTGTATCTCCTCCTATTTCCTCATAGATTGTAAGCTCTTGTGAGCAGGGTCCTCACTCCTCTTGTATCTCTTACTATTTCCTCATAGATTGTAAGCTCTTGTGAGCAGGGTCCTCACTCCTCCTGTATCTCTTACTATTTCCTCATAGATTGTAAGCTCTTGTGAGCAGGGTCCTCACTCCTCTTGTATCTCCTCCTATTTCCTCATAGATTGTAAACTCTTGTGAGCAAGGTTCTCACTCCTCTCGTATCTCCTCCTACTTCCTCATAGAATGTAAGCTCTTGTGAGCAGGGTCCTCACTCCTCTTGTATCTCCTCCTATTTCCTCATAGATTGTAAGCTCTTGTGAGCAGGGTCCTCACTCCTCTTGTATCTCTTACTATTTCCTCATAGATTGTAAGCTCTTGTGAGCTGGGTCCTCACTCCTTTTTATCTCCTCCTTATTCCTCATAGATTGTAAACTCAATTTGTCACTATGTAATGTCTAATTTGTTTGTACATGTTCCCTCTGAATTGTAAAGTGCTGCGGAAAATGTTTGCGCTTCACAAAGATTATTATTATTAACAATCATGATCTGGTTAAAAAAAAAATGGAGTACATGTGAGTGGACAAATATACAGCATGTAAACACAGAATGCAACCATAATCCCTCTAAGATTATAATGACATAGTAACTGATAGGTTAAGTATTTAACTGACCCTGATGAGTTGTTGGCTCCATCTCTGATATAGTTGTCCAAGCTCACCAGACATCTGACGCAAGGCCTGCCTTCTCTGAAGCTCCGTCTCTGCATGAATGAGATCCCCAAGACCCTCGACCTCAGTCAGATCCAGTTTTCCATTTTGAAAAGCTCTTTTCGTGAATTCACCTGGTTCTGCTGGCCGAAGCATTTGCAGGGATCCTACAAGTAGAATATTAGAGCATGTGGTTTTTCCCTTTTTATATAACTAAACTTGTTAGACATTTTCAAAATGTTTTAAAGGAGTTATTAACCAAACTCTTTGCAGAAATTGTACCCTCTACTTTAAAGAGAACCTTTCACCTCCCCATACATGTGCAGCTGAGTGCAGCATATAATGGGGAGGGCTGCACAAACCCTGGGGCACTTTACAGTTTTTTTCTACCTCCGTTATTTAGACATCGGTGACGGTATATTTGTCACACAATATTTAAATAACCCCCTGAACAGTCAACGGGGCGTGTAGTGGCAAGGGGGCGTGTTACTATGGCTGTGACACTGTCCAATCAGATATGGACAGTGCCACTGCAAGAGCTGGAGAGAGGAGAGATAGTGTGCGATTGCAGTCTTTTCACCTGAACTGGCAAGGGGGCGTGTCACTGCTACGGACAGTGAAAGAGCTCTGGGGAGGAGAGCGCGCTCTCATCTCTTCAGCTCTTGCGAGAGATCAGTCTTGTACTTTGTCTGCCGAACTGGCAAGGGGGCGTGTCTCTGCTACAGACAGTGTAAGAGATGGGAGCGCTTACCCTGTCCATAGCAGAGACACGTCCCCCTGCCAGTTCGGCAAACAATACAAGACTGATCTCTCACAAGAGCTGAAGAGATGAGAGCGCGCTCTCCTCCCCAGAGCTCTTTCACTGTCCGTAGCAGTGACACGCCCCCTTGCCAGTTCAGCAGAAGACTAATCTTGAAAGCTTGAGAGTGAGAGCGTATGCGTGCACGCACACTCTCTCCTCGCTCTTGCTGTAACACTGTCCATATCTGATTGGACAGCCTCACGGCCATAGTACATGCCCCCTTGCCAGTACACACCCCGTTGACTGTTCAGGGGGTTATTTAAATATCGGGCGCCAAATAGAACGGCACCGATATCTAAATAACGGAGGGAGGTAGAATTTTTTTTAAAGTGTCCCAGGGTTTGTTCAGCCCTCCCCATTACATGCTGCACTAAGCTGCACATGTATGGGCAGGTGAAAGGTTCTCTTTAAGATTATTTAAAGGGAACCTGCCAGCACATTCATGCTGCCCTAATTGCTGACAGCATGATAAAGCGACGGATGCCCTGATTACACTAAACTTTGTTTTACTGAAGTGTTTTCGATAACTCATAGTTAAAGGAGTTTTACTATCAGCGACATTTATGACCTATGCACAGGATAGGTCATAAATGTCAGAAAGATGCGGGTCCCACACCTATCTCTACGGGGCGCCCTAATCCCCATTCTACCTCTCTGTGCTCCGGCTGACTCGTGTGATTACCAACGATGAAGAAGAAAACGAGCGAGCAACGCGGTTTCCGTAAGTCCCATAGGACTGAATAGCAGTTACGTAAACAGCGTAGCTCGCATGCTATGCTGTTTCCGTAACTGCCATTCCCTACTATGGGAGTTACGGAAACAGCGTAGCTCAGCCAACTACGCTGTTTTCTTTTTCACGGTCGGAAATCACACTCTTCAGCTGCAACACAGAGCAGTAGAGCAAGGTTTAGGGGGCCCCGTTCTAGAGATAGGCGCGGGTCCCAGAGGTGAATATCCTGTGGATATGTCATAAATGTCCCTGATGGGGAAACCCCTTTAACCCCTTCCCCCTGCTGGCATTCTGGGCCCTAATGTCCAAGCCATTTTTTAGATTTTTCCATTGTCACATTCGAAGAGCTGTAACTTTTTTATTTTTGCGTCGGCATAGCTGTATAAGGTCTTGTTTTTTGCGGGACGACTTGCAGTTTTTATTGGTACCATTTTGGAGTAGATGCGACTTTTTGATCACTTTCTATCACATTTTTTTTAAGTCAGGATTAACAGAAAACAGCAATTTTTCCATTGTTTTTTATTTTATTTTTTACGGCGTTCACAGTGCGGGTTAAATAATGTAACAGCTTTATAGTCGGGGTCGTTACGGACGTGGCAATACCAAATATGTGTAACTTTTTTGCTTTATTGTAGTTTTTTTTAATAGTAAAGCATTTTGTAAGGGGAAAAGCTGGGTTTTTCATTTTTTTTTTTTCACTTTTTTTTTAAATTAACTTTATTAAACTTTTTTTACTTTTTTACTAGTCCCACTAGGGGACTTCCCTATCCTCCGATCGCTATTATAATACACTGCAATACTTTTGTATTGCAGTGTATTACTGCCTGTCCGTTTAAAACGGACAGGCATCTGCTAGGTCATGCCTGCGGCATGATCTAGCAGGCATTCGCTGCAGGCAGACCTGGAGGTCTTTATTAGACCCCCGGCTGCCATAGAAGACACAGACACTCGGCGATTTTATCGCCGGGTGTCAGTGAGATGAGAGGGAGCTCCCTCCCTCTCTCCAAAACCATTCAGATGCGGTGCTCGCTATTGTGCACCGCATCTGAAGGGTTAAACAGGTGAGATCGATACTAATATCGATCTCACCCGGCAGAGCAGGGACGCCCCCAGCCCTCAGCTGCTTCTGGCAGCTGACAGCAGGGAGATTTCACGGCTCCCTGCTCTGTTTACTTTATTCTAATGCAGCGACGTAGTTTGGCGGCGCTCTAGAATAAAGCCCACTAATGACCGCCGTAAAAAGACGTATCGGCGGTCATTAAGGGGTTAAGTGCCAGGCACAAATAGGGAGGGACCTGTCAATCAAGGAAATTCAGGCAAAGAGGGGAGCCGCCCAGCAGATACCTCTCCCTGAGTCCAGCACTTTACACTCGTCGCAAGCCAGTGTTAAAACTATGATTTTTCTAAATCAACACAGAGTAAAACATAGCTTGATGGAATCAGGGCACCTGTAACTAAATCACGCTTCCCGCAGTTATAGAGGCATTAACATGCTGCCAGGTAATAGTGAACAATCCGTTTACCTTCTATACCCAAATATTCATAAAAATATACTCCAGTCAATCTGTTTTAGTTGTATTAACCCCTTAAGGACACGGCCAATTTTGGCCTTGAGGACAGAGCAATTTTTTTACATTTCCCCTCTTTGCATCCCGACGCTCATAACTCTTATTTTTTGTACGACGTAGTTGTATGAGACTTTGTTTTTTGCGGGACGAGTTGTACTTTATGTAGGTACCATTTTTTGGTACAAATACATTATCATTTAATTTCTATAAATTTTTATTTTGGCGAAAATGCAGAAAAAATCAGTTTCGCTGCAGTTTTAATATTAATTTTTTTACACCATACACCGATCATAATAAATAATGGTATACATTTGTTATACAGGTTGTTACGGTCGTGGCGATACCAAATATGTCTATATTATTTCATGTTTTGGGACTTATATTTTAAAAAGTTTATTTATTATAAAAAATTTGTGTTTGTGTATTTTTTTTTACTTTTTATTTATTTATCATTAATTTTTTTTTACATTCATTTAACTTTTTTTTTAAATCCCATAAAGGGATTTATCATTTTGATTTTGTAACTGCAATGTATTGGCATAGATCTATATGCCAGTACATTAGCCTGTTACTGATTGTACACAGGCAGTTGTTAGGGCATACCTCAGTATGCCCTAACAACAGGAAATATGTTCAGACAGCCCTGGGGTCCTTCAATGGACCCTGGGCTGTCTGGCCATATGAGTTGTGGGCTTTGATCGCGTCACAGTTATTTTCTGTGACGCGAGCAATGTGCAGTCCCCCCTCTTTGAACGCCGCGATCAGCTGTCATCGCGGCGTTCAAAGGGTGTCAGAGCGGGGCCGTAGCTGTGTATTACAGCCGTTGCCCCGCTCTCGATCGCGCGCACAGACGGCTGTCACACAGGACGAGTATGCTCGTCCTAATGTGCGAAGTGCGAAGTGCTCGCCGCTCAGGACGAGCATACTCGTCCTGTGTCGGCAACCAGTTAATCAATCTACAGTAAAACACTCTAGGTATATGACTAAAAGTTATAATAGGCTACTATTAATATGACATAATATTAGCCAATGACAATGCTGGACAGCAACAGGTTTGAGGATGGACTGAAGTCTTAGCGCCTTTGTATGGCAACATTTTCACAGTTCTGTTTAGAAGGTAAAATCTGTAAGACATACCTAAAGCCTGAAGTAAACCACTGACCACAGCTGGCCCACCGTGCACATGGTATTCACAGCAATCTTCTCCTGTGAAGCTATGTGGACCTGAAACAAAGAAATCACTCATAACATTTCCTTCTATTTAATCGTCCTAAATTTAAAATAAAAATATGGGGGGGGTGTGGCTTAGCGGCATATGTGAGAGGAAGCAGGCTCCGGAGCTCTCGCTACCAGTATCCAGAGAACATATCTACTTTGCACTTTGGCTTATTCATTGTATCTGACAAGGGCGGTGAAGCTGTGGGGACCCTGTGGACACGATTCCGAGATCTCTGGTGGTAAAATGACCCGGTCCAGGCGGTCTAAAGTGGTGGAGGGAGGCGATAAGGAGACACAAGATGGCGCCGACACGCTTGCCTTCTCGGAGAGAAAAGATGTTGGGGTGGGCGACGGCATCACGACTGGAGCGCTTTGCGCACCAAACACCCACCAAAGCAGGTACTACACGGAGATCAGCAGCAGAGAGAGCTGCCTTGACCGGTGGACTTGGATCCCGGTTTGAGCCGTTGAGAGATCACATGGATTCTGATGAGGAGACAGGAGTGATACTCCAGAACTCCTGGGGTCTAATATGGCGGATGGTCCGCCGGACAAGGAGCAGCATGGACCCACGCTGGCGGATGTATTCTCGGCGGTAAGCCAGTGCAATCTTACCCTTGCTAAACTTACCTGCCAGGTGGGGGGCATAAAGGAGGATATTTCAATTATAAAACATGATCTTCAAAAAGTGACAGAAAGTACAATGGCGGTGGAAGGCCGCATTAGTGAGATCGAAGATCGGCTGTTGCCGATGAGGAGAGATGTTAATGCCACGGCCGTGGATGTTACTAATCTTCTGGCTAAAATGGATGTTTTGGAGAATCGTTTACGTCGCAACAATGTGCCGATGGTGGGGATACCTGAGAAAGTGGAGGGGTCTAACCCGGACTCCTATTTTGAGAAATGGCTGTTGGAGGTGTTTGGCAAAGATACCTTGATTCCGTTATTTGCGGTAGAAAGAGCCCACGGAGTGCCTACTCAACCTGGTCCGCCTGGTCGCCTGCCGAGGCCTGTACTGGTGAAACTTTTACATTATAAAGACAGAGATCTGATTCTTTGACATGCTCGGGAGAGGCAGGACATATGCATTAATGGAGTGAAAGTTTCCTTCTATCCTGACTTTTCTGCTAAGGTTCAACGAAAACGGATATTATAAAGCGCCTGAGGAATCTTCGCGTTCAATATTCGATGCTGTACCCCGCAAAGCTACGTGTAGTGGCGTTGGGATCTGTCCAATTTTTTGAGAATACCAAGGACGCTCTGAGATGGTTGGACAGTCATGAGACTCGGATTCACCAGGATCGGGCTGAGGAAGAAGCGTGATCCTTGGAAGGAAGGTTCGAGTGGAGACTGTGTTACTAGGGGAGGATAATGTGATATGAGGGAGATAATGGGGAACGTTATCTGGAAACCCGTTTCTTTTTCTTTTGATGCAGTTTATCGTTATAGGTTATACTGTGGGGTTGATAGGAGCAATCATTTGTAGACTGACGTTTATACGCTGCAAAGTAGGTAATGTGCATACTTTTTTTTAAAAGGCTTTCTTTATTAACTTTTTCTCACAATACAAATGTACAAAAGCGCAAAATTGCGCACAAAAACATACATAACATACTGACTAACCGCACTAGTTGGCAATGACAATCATCATATAGAAAAATACAATTACAGTGCAAAAGCCCACATGAAAACTTAACGGATCACAGGTGCATAAGTGTATTACGAAGAAAATAGGATCAACATTTGACCGCCATTATTGCCAAAACAGACAACCAGTCACACTTCACTCACTCCTATCTATCAGACAACAGTGTCCGAAATCTCCATCCATCTAGCCCATATCTTCCCGAATTTGTCAGGACACCCTCTGCTAATGTATAATTTCTGATATAATGGTATATACTTATTTACCAGTTGTAACCAATGTTCTATACTAGGACACACCGTGGCCTTCCATTCCATAATTATAACCTTCCGTGCACAGAACAAAACAAATCGGAAAAAGATTTTGTCATAATAGCCTTGTACTAACTCATTCATAATGCCCAAGAGGCACACCTGAGGGGAGAGAACCCTGGGAAACTCAAAGTTGTCATGCAGAAACTCTACAACCCTTGACCAGAATAGTGAAATCCTAGGGCAGGACCATACACAGTGGAGGTACGTGCCAAGATACGACTGACACCTATAAACAGCTGTCCGACCCAGAGGCCCCAATTCTCTGAAGTCTAACCGGAGTATAGTAGATTCTGTGCAGAAACCGTGATTGTATTAAAAAGTCTCGAGCACTAACTACGGAATCAAAAAAGGAAAGCTCCACCTCCCTCCACTCCTCCTCCGACAGATCAGGGATATCTCTCTTCCACCCCAGGTACGCCCTATCAAATGGACGTTTACAGAGGACAGCAACAGGGCATACGTCTGAGTAAGGGTCTTAGGAAGGTCTGGGGTGCCGAGTAGGTCCTCCAATGGTAATTTGCATACTTTATGCAGGTGGTCGGAGGATTTGGTAATGGTGGGTTCAATTGCGTAAGATGGTTTCGTGGATACTGCTCATATATACTTGCACTGTGTTATTGATGCTGGAATGTCACAAAGGTAGATGTCGCGAAGGGTTCGTGGACCCACTGGGCCGTACCGTCTTGGCGGTATGGCAGCTGGCCAACAGGACGCAGGTCAAAGTCTATAGTTCGTATAGGTTACCTGTGGCAGCTCGGACAGTAGCGAGGCAGGAACTTGGCAGCAGGTGGACGTCAGGTGCGGACAGGCAGGTCAGGCGTGGAATACAGCACAGCACGGATACAGCAAGCACGACCACTAGATTCAGGATACAGGAAACCACTGGGAGCAGGAAACACTAGGGGGCAATTTGCAAGACAGACTAGGGATACAACAACAAAGCTCAGGCATAGAACTAGGGGGCTGGACCCCTCTTATAGTCCAGAGTACTCACAGGTCAAAGGTCAGGAACGAGGTCCGGTGCACGCGCTGCCCCTTTAAGAGCGGGCACGAGCGTGCGCGCGCACCCTACGGGATCCGGCATTGGTGAGTAGACGCGAGCGCTGGCTTCTCCTAAGGAGGAGGCTGGGGCCAGCGCTTGTCGACTCGTGGCTGCGGCTGTCAGGGGAGGAACGGAGCTGACAGCCCGCAGCCACGGACATGACAGTAGAGTTTACTTCACTAGCCCGGACCCTCTTTGGGGGGGTATGTTAACAAAAGCTTGGGAGGTTTGGGGAGGGTATTTTTTCTTGGAGGGGGAGAGTTTCGACCGCAATACGCTATGGGTAGCCTTTTCCTTTGTGTATACCGGTATCAGGTGAATGGTACTTTCCGATGAGAGGTAGGATAAACTTAATTTCCTGGAATGTGAGGGGTATGGGGGAGGCCACAAAGCGCCGGGCCATATTTGATTTCCTGAAACAACACTCCTCTGGTGTAATGGGATTGCAGGAGACGCATCTCACTAGAGATAAGGTGCAGAATGCCCATAGGGTTTGGATTAAACACTCTTTCCATTCCTTTCACTTGACATATTCTAGGGGGGTCAGTCTATTGATTCCTAAAGATGTGCCTTTCAGCGGTTTAGCCTCTTTTAGTGACAGTGAGGGCAGGTATGTCGGTATACACTGTAGACTATTTCACTGGGAATGTATTGTTGTGGTGATATATGTGCCTCCCCCGTATTCCAAAGTTCCAATGAGACAAGTGTTAGAGCTGCTGGCAAGTTGGCCTGCGGTTCCGACTATAATAATGGGTGACTTTAACAATATTATGGACAAGGGAATGGATAGGTTCCCGAAGGTATTAAGGGAGTGGATAGGTTCCCGAAGGTATTGTGTCCTGTTTGACACAATTTGGGAAGTATATGAGGGAGGCTAGATTGACAAATGTGTGGCGCTCCAAGTGGCCTTCTGGTCCGCACCTGGGAGGGTTGAGAATGCATTGGCGGTTAAATCAGTTTTGGATAAAGTTGGTGGGTGGAGCAAAAATAGTCCCGCTTATAAAGGAATATTTTGAATTTAATGTGGGTACGGTTGCCACAGATGTCTTATGGGATGCTATGAAGACATATCTGAGAGGCATTTACATTCTCGAGATTACGACTATCAAGAACAAGTCTAGACAATTGGGTAGGGAGTTGACGCAGAGGGTGACAGTCACAGAAAAAAAAGAAACATTTTGAATAACACTGCTAGCTCAGTGGAAGGAAGATCAAAAAGTATTAACCCCTTAATGACCAGCCTATTTTAAACCTTAATGACCAAGCCATTTTTTACGTTTTTCCATCGTCGCATTCCAAGAGCTATAACCTTTTTATTTTTGCGTCGACATAGCTGTATAAGGTCTTGTTTTTTGCGGGACAAGTTGTATTTTTTAATAGCACCATTTTGGGTGACATATTATTTATTGATTAACTTTTATTAACTTTTTTTTATGGGGGGAATAGAAAAAAAACTGAAATTTCGCCACCCTTTTTCGCGTCTTAAATTTACGCCGTTTACCGTGTGATATAAATAACACAATAACTTTATTCAGCGGGTTGTTACGATTGCAACGATACCAAATTTGTATAGTTTTTGTATGTTTTACTACTTTTACACAGTAAAAACGCTTTTTTTTCAAAATTATTTGTTTTTGTGTCTCCATATTTGAAGAGCCGTAACGTTTTTATTTTTTCGCCGATGCGGTTGTATGAGGGCTTTTTTTTAGCGGGAAGACTTGTAGTTTTTATTGGTACTATTTTGGAGTAGATGCGACGTTTTGATCACTTTTTATCACGTTTTTTTTAAGTCAGGATTCACAGAAAACCGCAATTTTTCCATAGTTTTTTATTACATTTTTTTACGGCGTTCACCGTGCGGGTTAAATAATGTAATAGATTTATAGTTGGGGTCGTTACGGACGCGGCGATACCAAATATGTGTAACTTTTTTACTTTATTTAGTTTTTTTATTAGTAAAGCATTTTGTAAGGGGAAAAAGCTGGGTTTTTCACTTTTTTTTTTAAAATTAACTTTATTAAACTTTTTTTTTACTTTTTTACTAGTCCCACTAGGGGACTTTAACCCCTTAAAGGAACAGTGTCATCACAAATTATTTTTTTATATGTTAAAGATGTTAGTGCTTTATTAAAAAAGTTTATATTTATTTGTGTGTTTGTGTTTTACTTTTTCTTATTTTTACACTTTTTCTTCCCTATGGGGGCTGCCATTTTTTGTTCCATTTCTGTATGTGTCGATTAACGACACATACAGACATGGAATACGGCAGCCACAGTCCCATAGGGACTGCGAACGGCTCCCGTCCAATTCACTTGTGTGTACGGCGTCTGTGTGGGAACTGCGCATGCGCCGCTCCCACACAGTCCAATTTGAAATTGGCGCCGTCCGGCGCCATTTTCCTGTGGACCGGAAGTCGCGGCCGGACAGTAATATTACTACTTCCGGTCGCGGCTTCCGGACTTGTGCACTTGGACCAGCGGCAGCAGACGGAGCGGACGGGCCGGAGGGAGCCGCGGCGGCAGGAGCAGGTAAGAGATTTCAATGTATGTTCGTGTTTGTGTGTGTTTACTACTGTATGTAAACCTACTACACTGTGTGTTAGCTCAAAAAATGGCGACACACAGTGTAGGAGGTTACACCGTTCAAACCCCTCGTTTATCCCGGCACTAGCCAGGATAAAGGAGGGGGGGATGCTGAGAGCTCACTAGAGCGAGGGCTTTTTACCCAATTTTGCAATGCTGCAATTTTGGGAATAGCTCCATCTAGTGACCAGAAATGGGTAATACTATAAATTAGAATTAATTTATAATATTTCCTGACTCGTGAAAAAAATAAAAAAAATGTGAACAATGTTTAATCACCCACACACTAAATGTTTAATTAAAAAAAAAACAAACATGTTTTTCTGGCAACACATTCCCTTTAAGGACGCAGCCTAGTTTGGGCCTTAAGGCTCAGAGCTCATTTTTCAAATCTGACATATTTCACTTTATGTGGTAATAACGTCGGAATGCTTAAACCTATCCAAGTGATTCTGAGATTGTTTTCTCGTGACACATTGGGCTTCATGGTAGTGGTAAAATTTGGTCGATATATTCAGTGTTTATTTGTGAAAAATTGCAAAATTTAGAGAAAATTTAGAAAAAATAGAATTTTTCTGAATTTAAATGCATCTGCTTGTAAAACAGATGGTTATACCACCAAAAATAGTTACTAGTTCACATTTCCCATATGTCTACTTTAGATTGGCATCATTTTTTGAACATTCTTTTATTTTTCTTGGACGTTACAAGGTTTAGAACATAAACAGCAATTTCTCATATTTTTAAGAAAATTTCAAAAGCCTTTTTTTTAAGGTACCTGTTCGGTTCTGAAGTGGCTTTGAGGGGCCTATGTATTAAAAAAAAAACATAAAAAACCCCATTTTAAAAACTAGACCCATTAAAGTATTCAAAACAGCATTTAGAAGTTTTTTTTAACCCTTTATGCATTTCACAGGAATTAAATCAAAGTGGATGTGAAATTTGCAAATTTCATTTTTCTTGCTGAATTTTAATTTTATTCCATTTTTTTCTGTATCACAGAAGGTTTTACCAGAGAAATACTACTAAATATGTATTGCCCAGATTCTGCGGTTTTTATAAATGTCCCACATGTGGCTCTAGTGCGCTCGTGGACTAAAACACAAGCCCCAGAAGCAAAGAAGCACCTAGTGCATTTTGAGGCCTCTTTTTTATTAGGATATATTTTAGGCAGCATGCCAGGTTTGAAGAGGTGTTGAGGTGCCAAAACAGTAGGAATCCCACAAAAGTGACCCCATTTTGGAAACTACACCCCTCAAGGAATTAATTTATGGTTGTTGTTACCATTTTGACCCTACGGTTTTTACTCAGCACGTATTTGAATTGGGCTGTGAAATTAAAAAAAAAAAATTTTTTCCAATAAAATTTAGTTTTTCATCAACATTTCTTATTTTCACAGGGAACAAAATACGTCATTTTGTTGCCCAATTTCTCCTGAATGCAGCAATACCCCACTTGTGGCGATAAACTGCCGTTTGGGCCCATGGGAGGCCTCAGAACGGAAGGAGCGCTGTGTGTTCTTTGGAGTGCAGATTTTGCTGGATTGGTTTTCGGTGCCATGTCGCATTTGCAAAACCCCAGAGGTATCAAAGCAATGGAAACCCACCAGAAGTGACCCCACTTTGGAAACTACACCCCTCAAGGAATTCATTTATGGGTGTTGTGACCATTTAGACCCCACAGTTTCTACACAGAATTTATTTGAATTGGGCTGTGAATTAAATAAAATGTAATTTTTTCCATTAAGATGTAGCTTTGGCTCAAAATGTCTTATTTTCACAAGGAATAAAATACTCCATTTTGTTGCCCAATTTCTCCTGAGTGCAGCAATACCCTATTTATGGTGATAAACTTCCGTTTGGGCCCATGGGAGAGCCCTGAAGGAAAGGAGCGCTGTGTGTTCTTTGGAGTCCAGATTTGCTGGATTGGTTTTCGGGTGCCATGTCGCATTTGCAGAGCCCCAGAGGTATCAAAGTAATGGAAACCCACCAGAAGTGACCCCATTTTGGAAACTACACTCTTCAAGAAATTCATTTATGTGTTGTGACCATTTAGACCCCATAGTTGTTTCACAGAATTTATTTGAAATGGGCTGTGAATTGACAAAAATGTAATTTTTTCCAATGAGATGTCGTTTTGGCTAAAAATTTCTTATTTTCACAAGGAATAAAATACCCCATTTTGTTGCCCAATTTGTCCTGAGTGCGGCAATATCCCAGTTGTGGTGATAAACTGCCGTTTGGGCCCATGGGGAGACGCAAAAGGAAAGGACCACCATTTTGCCTACTGGGGATTTCATGGTGCTAAGTCATGTATACAGAAGCCCCTGAGGTACCAGTACAGTTGAAACCCCCAAGAAGTGACCCCGTTTTAAAAACTACACCCTTGAGACATTCATCTAGAGGTGTAGTGAGCATTTTGACCGGAGACATACACCCCATAAACTGTAATGTTGGTTCTCCCGGGTATGGCAATACCCTACATGTGGCTGTTATCAGCTGCCTGGGCACACAGCAGGGCTCAGAGGGGAAAGACGAGGGGGATAAGATGTGCGGAGGGCATCAGGGTAAGTAAAACTGGGGTAGATTAAAAATAAAGGGATGTATGATACATTTTAAAACACTCTTTCATACAGAGCCTTAGTTTTTCGGGACACGTGTCACATTGATATATTGTGTCCTCCCTTATCACCCTCTTATAGCAGACTTTGCACCTCTGACTTTTTCCCTTCTTGCCAGTTTGGGGAACTTTTCGGTATGATGTGCACGACCAGCTTCTTATACCACACCGCATGGCGCTGTAGGGCTTCAGGACTTGATCTGACAAGTCCACCCCTCCCATGTACCTATTGTAGTCCAGGATGCAGTCTGGTTTGGGGGTCTCTGTACTGGTACCTCGTACTGCTACATGGGTACTGGTGTGACATCTATCTTGTCCTTGTACTTGACACACAATATGTTGCTGCTAGATTGTGCCCTGGTCCCACCCCTTCTGAGTGTTTGCCCTGCAGAGTCTTAGGGAGGCCTCTCAGATTTCTTCTAGAAGTGCCGCATGCCGCAGGACTTCTGGAAGCGAGGCACTTGAAGAGCGGGACGCTGATATAAAAATGATCCAGGTAGAGGTGGTGCTGGGGCGGAATACTGCTGTCCTTCTCTTCATATATCCTAAATTTGTAGGTATACCCTGATGCACTCTCGCACAGCTTATACATCTTCACGCCATACCTTGCCCTCTTACTCGGCAGGTACTGGCGGAATTGAAGCCTCCGTTTAAAATGTACCAGGGACTCATCAATAGAAATACACATCTCGGTGGTGTATGCTTGGCAAAACCGGGCACCGAAACGGTCTAATAGGGGTCTCAGTTTATACAAACGGTTAAAACTGGGGTCATCTCGGGGTGGGCACGGCTCATTATCAGTATAATGTAAGTAGCGAAGTATTGCCTAATTTATTTATTTTTTTAGGTTACAGTTCAGTTCTGAAGTTGCTTTGAGGGGCCCATATATTAGAAACCCCTATCAAACACCCCATTTTAGAAACTAGACCCCTCAAAGTATTCACAACAGTATTTAGAAAGTTTATGAACTCTTTAGGTGTTTCACAGAAATTTAAAGCAAAGTAGAGGTGAAATTTACATTTTTTTTTTGTCAGAAAATCCTTTTTATACCATTTTTTTTATAACACAAAAGGTTTTACCAGAGAAACGCAACTCAAAATTTATTGCCCAGATTCTGCAGTTTTGAGAAATATCCCACATGTGGCCCTAGTGAGGTAATGGACTGAAGCACCGGCCTCCGAAGCAAAGGCGCACCTAGTGGATTTTGAGGCCTCTTTTTTATTAGGCACCATGTCCGGCTTGAAGAGGTCTTGTGGTGCCAAAACAGTGAAAACCCCCCAAAAGTGACCCCATTTTGGAAACTAGACCCCTTGAGGAATCCATTGTAGTTTTCTTGGGGTGCATGCGGCTTTTTGATCAGTTTTTATTCTATTTTTAGGTGGCGTGGTGACTAAAAAATAGCAATTCTACTATTGTTTTTTTGTTCTATTTTTTTTACAGCGTTCACCGTGCGCTATAAATGGCATATTCACTTCATTCTGCGGGGCGATACGATTACGGCGGTACCATATGTTTATAGTTTTTTTTTATGTCTTATGGCGTTTGCACAATAAAATACTTGTTGTAATAAATCATTTACTTTTTGTGTTACCATATTCTAAGAGCCAGAACTTTTTTATTTTTCCTTCAAGAAAGACGTGCGAGGACTTATTTTTTGCGTAACGAACTGTAGTTTCGATCAGTACCATTTTTAGGTACATGCGACTTTTTGATCAATTTTTATTCCATTTTTTAGGCGGTGAAGTGACCAAAAATAAGTGATTCTGGTACGGTTTATTATATATTTTTTTACGGCGTTCACCGCGCGGGATAAATAACGAAATAATTTTGTAGTTCAGGCCGTTACGGACGCGGCGATACCAATTATGTATAGTTTATTTGTTTATTTATTTTAATAATAAAGACTGAGAAGGGAAAAAGGGGGATTTTTACTTTTATTACTTTTAAAACTTTTATTTTCTTATTTTTACACAACTTTTTTTTACCTTTTTTACTTTGTCCCACTAGGGGACTTGAGCGCAGGAGGCCCTGATCGCTATTCTAATACACTGCACTACATGCGTAGTGCAGTGTATTAGAACTGTCAGCTACTCACTGACAGCAAGCATAGTGGGTCCTGACTCTGTCAGGACCCACTAGGCTTCCGTCGATGGCATAGCCGGACGCCATTTTTTGGTGTCCGGTTGCCATAGTCACCATCGCCGGCCGCTATCGTGTAGCAGGCCGGCGATGGCGGATTAACCCCTAAGAAGCCGCGATCGCTATTGAACGCGGCTTTTGAGGGGTTAAATCTGCGGGGACCACCGCGATCAGTCCCTGCACATTGAGCTGTGATAGCCTGCTGTCGGAAACAGCAGCTATCACAGCTCATGAACGCGCCCCGCGCGAACGGCGCCGTGTTTACTCCATGACATACTATTATGTCATGGAGCGCGAACGATGCACTTACCATGACATAATAGTATGTCCTGGAGCGTTAAGGGGTTAATATGCGATTCTCCGATTGCTATTATAATACACTGCAATACTTTTGTATTGCAGTGTATTACTGCCTATCCGTTTAAAACGGACAGGCATCTGCTAGGTCATGCCTCCGGCATGATCTAGCAGGCATTCGCTCCAGGCAGACCTGGGGGCCTTTATTAGGCCCCCGGCTGCCATTGGAGACACAGACACTCGGCGATCGTATCGCCGGGTGTCGGTGGGAGAGAGAGGGAGCTCCCTCCCTCTCTCCAAAACCACTCAGATGCGGTGAACGCTATTGTGCACCGCATCTGAGGGGTTAAACGTGTGAGATCGATACTTATATCGATCTCACACGGCAGAGCAGGGACGCCCCCAGCCCTCAGCTGCCTCTGGCAGATTTGGTGCTCCCTGCTCTGTTTACTTTATCCTGATGCAGTGCCGTAAAAAGGCATATGCATCAGAATAAAGCCCGTAAGTGGCCGGCGTTAAAAGGCGTATTGGCGGTCACTAACGGGTTAAGGGAATAAATGATAGATCAAGCTGTGAATAAAAGGCTCTTTTTACAACAACAGTACTATGAAGAGGGGGAGACGACTGGTAGACTTCTAGCCAATATAGCTAGACCTCAACGAGAAGGGGTGTTCATCCATCACTTACAAGATAGTAGTGGGAGGCTGGTTAGACTAGTGATATACTTCGTGTATTGAAATCCTTTTATATGGAGTTGTATCGTTCCAGGGTAGATTATTCGGAGGATCTCTTGAGGGAGTATTTAGAAGAGAGGTCATGGGTTACATTGAAGGAGGAGGAGAGGGAAATGTTGGAGGAACCGATAACTATTGAGGAAGTACAGCAGGCAGTGAAGTCTATGGCAAATGAAAAAACGCCGGGGATAGATGGTATACCTACTGAAATATAAAATAACATATGGGGATAAACCTCTGCCCCATTTGTTTGAGTTGTATCAGGATAGTTTTGTGAGGGTATATTTGCCACTGACGATGTATGAAGCTGCAATAGTGGTTCTCCCTAAAGAAGGGAAGGATCTAGCGCAATCTGACTCTTATAAACCAATTTCCCTGTTAACATCGGATATAAAAATGTTAGCAAAAATTCTGGCTAGTAGACTGACAAAAGTGGTGACTACCGTTGTATCTCTGGATCAGTCGGGCTGTTTCTGAACATACAGATGGCTTCTGGGGGCCCCCATTCTAGAGCGGTTTTATCTTTGGATGCCACTAAGGCGTTTGATAATGTAGAGTGGGGGTTCCTATGGGCTGTTCTGGCTCGGTTCGGATTTGGAAGAAACTTTATCACTTGGGTGAAATTACTATATCATGAACCGGTAGCTAGGATAAGGGCTAATGGAATGATGTCTGACCCTTTTTCTTTGGGGAGGGGGACGCGCCACAGGTGCCCACTCTACCGTTGTTCGATTTAGCAATTGAGCCGTTGGCTAATGTGGTAAGACAGCATCCAAATATAGAAGGTTCAAGTTTGGAGAATTAGAGGAACGTATAGCTTTATATGCAGATGATGTATTGTTGTTTCTGGGGGGTGGAGAAATCCTTGTCTGAGTATATGCATGTTCTTGAGCGTTTTGGTAGATTCTCGGGATTGAGAGTTAATTGGAATAAGTCAGCATTGTTACCAATTACATCACTGGTTACACCGTTGGTTGTGGGAGGGGTGGATATCCCTTGTGTGAAGGAATTTAAATACCGAGGCATCCGTGTCTTGCCAAGAGTACAGGACTTTATAGCTCTGAATGTGCAGCCCCTGTTGGGGAGACTGACAGATAAGATTAAGCTTTAGCTTGGATTGCCGTTGTCGGCTTTGGGCCGCGCAAATCTGATCAAAACGGTTCTTATGCCTCAGATTCTTTATGTTGTACATAATGCCCCAGTGTGGTTGCCTAAATATTGGTTTAGGAGGATACATAATTTGTTTAGAGATTTGGTATGGAAAAGGGGGATCCCTAGGATCATATTTGAAAAATTGCAATTGCCAAAAGAACAGGGAGGGTTGGCTCTACCAAATGCATGGGTATACTATTAAGCGGCTCAATTACAGCACCTTAAGGGATGGAAAGAAATGGACCAGTGGGATTCCTGTGGTAAATTGTTATTTTATCTAGGTCAGCAAACTGATTTGTTGGAAGCATTGGAAACACAAACTGAGGAGGGAGGCGGGAGGTAAACCGACTTTGATGCTTTTACATATGGTATGGTGGGAATGCAAAAAATAGTTGGGAGTTAGTGTCATGTCCGTCAGGTTCACTCTCCCCCTGGCGGCCGCAGGCATGGGTCGGCGAGCGCTGGCCCCAGTCTCCTCCTCAGGAGACTCCAGCGCTCGCTTCCACTCACCTCGGCCGGATCCCTTTAAGAGCGGGCACAAGCATGCGTGCGCACCAGACTTTAATGAACTATCTATCAGCCCATGAGTGCCCTGTACTATAAGAGGGGTTCAGCCCCTTGCTTCGATGCCTGAGCGTTGTTGTCGTACCCTAAGCTTGTCTATACGTTGGTCTCCTAGTGTTTTCCAGTGCTCCTGTTCCTGATCCTGTTACCTGTATCCCGTGCTATCCTGGTCGAGTGCAGTGCGGAGCCAAAGTCGTGCTGTGCTGTATACCACGCCTGCCCTGCTTCACCACGCCAGACGTCTGTCTGTTGCCTAAGTCCCAGCCGAGCCTGCCTTGCTACTGTCCGAGCTGCCACAGGTTGGCCAGCTGCCATACCGCCAAGGTACTACGGCCCAGTGGGTCCACAAACCCTGACATACAGGATGCTCAAATTATATGCCGATATGGAACAACCCGTATCTGTGGGAATTTTATACCTTGGAAGGCTTTCAGGAGTGGGAGCAAAAAGGGGTTAGATTGGTTTGTCAGCTTTATAAAGGTGGGATTTTCAAGTCGTTCTCTCAATTGCAGGAGGGGTTTGAGCCTTCCCATAGACTATTCTATCAATACCTACAATTGTGACATGCAGCTCAAACACAGGCTGGGACGGTAGACTTGAGATGCTCCACCTTGTGGGTTGTGGAACATGTTCTGGGAGCTAGGGGCACGAAGGGTATTATTTCTTTGGTATATAGCACTTTGCTCACCAAATTATTGGGGGATCCTATGGCAGAGATAAAAGGGGAAGGATGTTGGGGCCCTTACTACTGAGGACTGGGGGGAAATATTGGGGTCTCCAAAAGAGTTACCCATTAGTATAGCGCATAGGCGATCGCAACTGTTTTTGATACATAGGGTGTATAGGACGCCTAAGGTGTTATGACAAATGCGGATTAGGTCATCAGCGGAGTGTCCTAGATGCTCATCTGATGTGGCTGATTTAAAACATATATTTTTAAATTGCTCGGCCCTAAATGGGTATTGGGGGGAGGTTCGGGATATGCTAACGAGGGTGTATGGGAGGGATCTTCTGTTGGATCCCAAGGTATATCTTCTGGCGTGCATGGGAGGGGGGAGATCGAGCTGAAATGATGTCTCTTAAAAATGCGTTCTATAATGCAAGAAAGCGGATTGCGAAATTTTGGTAAGATAATCGGCTTAGAGAGAATGGGAGGGTACTACGTACTGCGGTCGGGAAGGATGGTTGGTTTTAGGGGGCGGGGGTTAGGGGTTCATGGAGAGATGTGTTTGAATGCATACAGCTGCGTCACATGGTTTAATTATATTAATGTACCGGGAATGTGAGATGGTATGGGGAATTGCGTGTTTGGAGATTCCTAAATGAGAATTTATGGAAGGGCTGGTTATTTTCAATGATATGAATCTGTATAATATGACAAAGGTCAAGGTATGACATGAACATATTCTGTATTATTGGAAATGGATATTCTTTAATGTATGTGTCAACTGTATTTTGAGATGTAATTCAATAAAAAGTTGTCTGATTTAAGAAAAATATTTAAAAAAAAAAATATGAAAAGAACGCGAATGTGCTGGCATTGCTTGCACAGGTAATGGTCAACCATTGTACACAGTGTATAAAAAAAACTAAACCTCAGCATCCTAACTTAAGATGCCGTATATTTCGATAGGAAAGCAATATCATGTAAAAATGCATTAAGTCACAAATTAGGAAAAGAGGTTTTGTTCCCTGTCCCATATTGTCTATGTACCCTGCTTTCTTATAAGGCCTTGTACATTGCAGACTTTCAGTGTAGTACCCTAAAGAAGTCTGAAGATGTCATTGTTGCTCTGTGTATAGAAGTGGATTATAAGGTATTACACAATGATTCAGTGGATTTCCATCCACAACATAAAAATGATCATTTACTAGTTTGTTAATTATGGGAGACGTATTATTATTATAATTTTTTTTTCAACATTGAATTTTTATTAATGTTTTCAGACAATACAAAAGTAAAGAATAAGGCAGTATATCTCGAATCAGGCCAACACTACAAAAATGAATACTTAACATACATGCGTAAGCATAGTAGAGAAGTCGTCTCACGTTATACATAGTGAGATAGAAAGCCAAGGAGATTGTAGTACAAGTCGATGAGTAAAACAAAGAAAAACAAACAAACATTATCCATCCAGAACAAAGCATATTCTAAAGTTGTTACAAACCTGTAGATGAGGGAATGTGGCATGATCCCAACAAGTGGACCGTGTTGCAAATTATTACAGCGTCAATATACAGTCAACAGATTCCTGTGGAAAGATATAGGACCACTACCCTCACACTATCACAGCAAGGCCGCTATGCCTGGAGAAAGAAGCCCAACTAGGTACCTTTAACGGGATAGTCGTATGAATCCAACAACCACCATATAGGAGAATCTGAGCAAATTAATGTGAGTAACGATCAGACGATGGGAGATGTTAAAGAGGCTCTGTCACCAGATTTTGCAACCCCTATCTGTTATTGCAGCAGATAGGCGCTGCAATGTAGATTACAGTAACGTTTTTATTTTAAAAAAACGAGCATTTTTGGCCAAGTTATGACCATTTTTGTAGTTATGCAAATGAGGCTTGCAAAAGTCCAAGTGGGTGTGTTTAAAAGTAAAAGTCCAAGTGGGCGTGTATTATGTGCGTACATCGGGGCGTTTTTAATACTTTTACTAGCTGGGCGCTCTGATGAGAAGTATCATCCACTTCTCTTCAGAACGCCCAGCTTCTGCCTGATCACTGCTGTGACGTCACTCACAGGTCCTGCATCGTGTCAGACGAGCGAGGACACATCGGCACCTGAGGCTACAGTTGATTCTGCAGCAGCATCAGCGTTTGCAGGTAAGTAGCTACATTGACTTACCTGCTAACGCCGAGGCTGCTGCAGAATCAACTGAAGCCTCTGGTGCCGATGTGTCCGACACGATGCAGGACCTGTGAGTGACGTCACAGATCTGCACTGCCAGAAGCTGGGCGTTCTGAAGAGAAGTGGATGATACTTCTCATCAGAGCGCCCAGCTAGTAAAAGTATTAAAAACGCCCCGATGTACGCACATAATACACATCCACTTGGACTTTTGCAAGCCTCATTTGCATAACTAAAAAAATGGTCATAACTTGGCCAAAAATACTCGTTTTTTAAAAATAAAAACGTTACTGTAATCTACATTGCAGCGCCTATCTGCTGCAATAGCAGATAGGGGTTGCAAAATCTGGTGACAGAGCCTCTTTAATGTTACAGGGTTAGAACCCGGAGGTAAAAAGGCCAAGTAGGCTTGCCACGGTTCCCAGAGCAAAATAATTTTAGGCAACCGGTGTACTCGCAACGCATACATGCGTTCCATAGTAAAGGAAACATTCACCATGTTGCTAAGTTCAGAAGTGGAAATAATGTCATTGCGCTTCCAGGACTTAGCAATCAGCAAACGGGCCGCTATAATAATGTGACTAGATACTGTCCGGGATATTAATGGAATTCCAGACATTTGAAGAAAGCACAAGGCCATTCGGTGTAATAATACATGAGGAAATTTGGGATATCAAATCGAATACCTTTACCCAAAAGGAATGAACCTCAGGACATTGCCACCACATATGGAAATACAAGCCCTTACATCCGCAACCCCTCCAGCACACCTCCGAGTACGTAGGGTCAGATCTCGCAGTTTGTGAAGGAGTCATGTACCAACGTAATAGTAATTTTTGGGACGACTCCCAGTGTTTCACCCCTTTAGAAACTTTCCTAGTTCAGGTGAAAGCTGAACCCCAATCCTTCAGAGAGAAGGAGGTACGTAATTCTCCCTCCCATTTATCACAATGAGGCTGGGTTCACACGACCACATTAACGTCCGTAATGGACGGACGTATTTCGGCTGGAAGTCCCGGACCGAACTCAGTGCAGGGAGCCGGGCTCCTAGCATCATAGTAATGTAAGGAGGCCTGCTGGAGAGAACGCGCACAGGTCATCATAAAACACAGAAATACCCTTCTTCTGATTAGCAGGTCCAAAATAAAAATTGTGAGCTACAGAAGGGAATAAGGGTGCATTAACATTCAGAGAGGTAAAGAGATGCCTAATACATAGTCCCTATTTGGAAGAGTACCCCGTTACCAAAATACCAAAATGCTAGCAAAGTATTACCATTAAACAGCTTATGTATATGAGAGATTCCAGATATCCAGTTATCCAGAGACACCCCCGGTAATTCAGAAATCAGGAACTTCAAAGGTAAATTTGTGGAATAATGATTCCAAACCTTAAAGAGGCTCTGTCACCAGATTATCAAATCCCTATCTCCTATTGCATGTGATCGGCGCTGCAATGTAGATAACAGCAAAGTTGTTTGTTTTTTTTAAAACGATCATTTTTGCCCAAGTTATGAGCAATTTTATATTTATGCAAATGAGCTTTTCAATGGACAACTGGGCGTGTTTTCTCGTTTTACCAACTGGGCGTGTATTGTGTTTTTACCAACTGGGCGTGTATTGTGTTTTTACCAACGGGGCGTTGTGAATAGAAGTGTATGACACTGACGAATCAGCATCATACACTTCTCATCGTTCCCACCCAGCTTCTTTCACTGCAGACATACAGCGTGACGTCACCCACAGGTCCTTCAACATTGTCGTCGGACAAAGAAGATACATCGGCTCCAGGCGTCCAAAAGGTTAATATGCTCGTCTCTAGGGAGTTTGCTATGCTTACCTGCACATACCCTGCACTCTACCCGCTGACGCCTGGAGCTGATGTGTCTTCTCTCTTCCGACGCCAAGGTTGAAGGACCTGTGGGTGACATCATCATTCCCAGCCAGCTTCTTTCACTGCTGACACACACCGTGACGTCACCCACAGGTCCTTCAACCTTGGCGTTGGAAGAGAGAAGACACATTAGCTCCAGGCGTCAGAGGGTACAGTGCAGGTAAGCATAGCAAACTTCCTAGAGACGAGCATATTAACCTTTTGGACGCCTGGAGCCGATGTATCTTCTTTGTCCGACGACAATGTTGAAGGACCTGTGGGTGACGTCACGCTGTATGTCTGCAGTGAAAGAAGCTGGGTGGGAACGATGAGAAGTGTATGATGCTGATTCGTCAGCGTCATACACTTCTATTCACAACGCCCAGTTGGTAAAAAACCCAATACACGCCCAGTTGGTAAAACGAGAAAACACGCCCAGTTGTCCATTGAAAAGCTCATTTGCATAAATATAAAATTGCTCATAACTTGGGCAAAAATGATCGTTTTTAAAAAAAAAACTAAAAACTTTGCTGTTATCTACATTGCAGCGCCCATCACATTCAATAGGAGATAGGGATTTGATAATCTGGTGACAGAGCCTCTTTGAGCGAAGCAGCGATAGTGGGAGATAGTGATACAAAAGGTTTAGTGCTGGCCTTGGGATTTACACTTAAGAATGATAGGAGAGGTTGGTCCGCTATGGCCTGTTCTATATGGGACCATTGTTTTGAGGGCGAGTGAGTGCACCAAAACTTTAGTTGATCAAGAGTAGCCGCCCGGTAGTATCTCTGAACATCTGGTATCCCCATTCCACACTGCTGCCAGTGCCTGTACATCGTGTGCATCCTGATTCTAGATTTTTTGTGCGCCCAAATGAAATTGTTCAACAACCTCGAGTTAGGCAGAGGGATTATACGAGTTAGGGAGAGGGATTATCACCGTACGGAATTGGTACAGAATTATAGGTATAATCATCATCTTAATGACCGCAACTCTACCCGCCCAGGATGTACTTGCATGGGAGTATGAGGCCAACAATTGGGGATTGGTTTGTAAGAGTGGGCTAAAATTATGTTTAAAAAGGAGGTTAGTGGACGTGGTAAGAGAGATACCTAGACACGAAATCTTAAGGGGATTCCATTGGAAGGGAAAGGAGCGGTGTATAGAGGCTTGGATATGTAAGGGAAGTCCCACATTCAGCAAGTGGGATTTATTGCAGTTCACCTTATAATATGACACCTCCCCGAATTTGTCTAAAGTCTTTTGGGCTTCTATCAGGGAGGATAGTGGATAGTGGATCTGTTAAGGAAAGCATCACGTCATCAGCGTATAGTCCAATTTTGTGAAGGGCATGGCCAACTTGGATACCTTGTATAGAAGTGTTCTGTCGGATTGCCGCCGCTAATGGTTCCATTACCATAGCAAATATCAGGAGAGAGAGTGGGCACCCCTGCCGAGTACCGTTAGTAATGGGGAATGGAGTGGAAAGGAAGCCAGAAGGTAAGACTCGGGCAGATGGGGTAGAATACAGCGCTAGAATCGCGGATTTAATCCAGCCCGTAAACCCAAATTTTGTAATAATCGCATCCAGGTACCCCCAATGAACTCGGATGCCTTCTCTGCATCCAGAGCAAGGAGCACGGAAGGCACTCGACGGGTTTTAGCCCAATGAATCAGATTAACATACCGCCTTGTACCAACAGGCGCCTGCCTGCCTGCAACAAATCCCACTTGATCGCCATGTATAATAGTAGGGAGTAAATTAACTAATCTGTTGGATAACACTTTGGCATAAAGTTTAATGTCTACATTCAGGAGTGAGATGAGACGGAAATTGGCCGGGGAATCAGGGGATTTACCTGGTTTTGGGAGTGTGACTATCGTAGCAGATAACATCTCCTTCGGGAAGGAACCTGTTATTGCAGCTTTATTAAACACATCCACTAAATTTAAGGACAACACATTTGAACATTTTTTCTAATAATAATTAGTAAACCCATCAGGCCCAGGGGCTTTACTCTGCGGTAAGCTTTTAATGGCTCTGGGGATCTCCAATTCAGTGAACGGTACTTTTAGAGCAGAACTATCTTTCACCGAGAGGGAAGGGAGATTCAGGCCGCCCAGGAAGTTGTCAATTTCCAGAGGGGATGGTTGGTGAATCGAGTGATCCTCCTTCAGGTTGTACAAGCTATAGTAATAGTTCCTAAATTGTTCACTAATATCTTGGGGGCGAGTAATACGAGCACTTTGATGATCTAATAAAAACGCAGTTCTCGGTTTAGCATTACGTTTTTTAATCATCTTAGCGAATAGGGCTCCCGGTCTATTACCATGGATATAAAACCCCAATTGCATAGATTTGGACATAGTCGTATAACGAGACATAAGCACACTTTGGAGTTGGTCTCGAAGATCTTTTATACGTAGGGAAATAGCTGGAGTCACCAGTTGTTTATTGAGAGATTCTAAGTTGTGTAGTTGGGAAAGAATATCGGCAGAAGTTTTCTCACTGTGCTTCTTTAGTCTGGAGGCGGCCTGAATCCCCATCCCCCTCATATACGACTTATGCGTGTTCCATAAAGAGAAGCAATTTTCGGAGGAAGGAGAATTTACCTCAAAATATAAGTTAAGATGGGTATCTATAAGATCCTTAGTCATTGGGTGATCTAGTACCAAATCGTTTAGTTTCCAGGAAGAAAAGGGAGGGGAGGGAGATGTATCCGAAACTACCAAAGAAATCGGGGCATGATCAGACCACGATATAGTTCCAATCGAAGATGTAGACATATGTCGCATGCGGAGTTTACTCACAAGAAACATGTCAATTCTAGAGTAAACTTTATGTGGTGCAGAAAAGTATGTGAAGTCTCTCTCGTTGCCATGTTGGCAGCGCCA
Organism: Rhinoderma darwinii; assembly: GCF_050947455.1. NCBI lineage: Eukaryota > Metazoa > Chordata > Amphibia > Anura > Rhinodermatidae > Rhinoderma > Rhinoderma darwinii. Next base: position 308,746,119 of record NC_134687.1, read on the forward strand.
AATATCATATAATTCCTCCCCATGTACCGTGTGATGCAATTGGGAACGGGGTCTAAGAGCATTCGAGGAGTCAATTGTAAAATGCATTACCTCATTAAAATCGCCCCCGATAATAAGTAATCCCTTCTCAACTTTCCTAACTTTACGGAGTATTTTATGAAAGGCCCTGAGTTGGTGAGAATTCGGGAGGTATAAATTAACCAAAGTATACGTTATGTGATTATTATCACATATGAGGATCAAAAATCTACCTTGGGGATCTGAAATCACCTCATGTTCTTTAAAGACCACTGAATCTTTAATTGCGATAAGAACCCCTTTAGATTTACTGGGGCTAAAGGCCTGATATATATGCGCAAATTTGGAGTGTGTACATTTGGGGGGATTAGGTTGTGAGAAGTGTGTCTCTTGTGCAAAAAAAACTGGCATTTCAGAGCTAATGCCTCTTTCCACATCATTTGTCGCTTGGACGGGCTATTAAGCCCTTTAACATTCAGGGGGGATAGTGTAAAAGACATGAGATATTTCCTGAAGGTGCATTAGTAAGGGCTTGATGCCATTTTAACATCCGCTTGCTGCGAATGATCGGTTTAGGACATCTGGATGGACAAAACCTGACAACCTTCGACATAAAAACCAAAAACAATAAAACAAAAGTGAAAAACACATGGCGCCTACACTGCGCCGAAAGAACCTCCATGGAGAGAGAGAAAGGAACTAGAGATAGCCTGTAGCACATAATTATGGTCAAACAGTCACCTCTTGGGTTCAGTCATCTGAACGACTATGGTCCATTTCCCATTCGGGAGAAATGCGACGTGGAGATGCACTTGAAGGAATTGGCCGCCTTGTTAGAAATCGGGATATTCCATTGGCGCAGCAGAGAAGCTCCATAGGAAGGAGAAGACATCACATGAGTGGTTCCTTTCTTGGTTATGATCAGTTTAACCGGGAAGCCCCATTTAAACTTGAGGTTATTCTCCCGGAGAGTGGATGTAAGCGGTTGAAATTGCTTGCGTAGCATCAACGTAAAAGCAGATAAATCCGGGAAGATCGAAATGTGGGCATAAGGGTCAGGAAGTTTCCCCATCTTTCTGGACTCCTGAAGGATATGATCTTTAGCTTGGTAGAAATGTACTCTTGTTAAGACATCTCTTGGGGAGTCCATAGGAGCGGAGCGAGATTTAGGAATCCTATGCGTTCTATCTAGAGTCAGATCCAGAGGGGAGAATATAGGCACCATGGATTTAAACATGACCTGAAGATAGTTCTGCAATTAAGAGGGGGAGACGTCCTCTGGAACACCTCGTATCTTAAGGTTGTTCCTTCTGGATCTATCCTCCTGATCCATTATTTTGTTCTTCAACCACAACACTTCCTCTTTAAAGGAACAGTGTCATCACAAATAATTTTTTTATATGTTAAAGATGTTAGTGCTTTAATAAAAACGTTTATTTTCATTTGTGTGTTTGTGTTTTACTGTTTCTTATTTTTACACTTTTTTCTTCCCTATGGGGGCTGCCATTTTTTGTTCCATTTCTGTGTGTGTCGATTAACGACACACACAGACATGGAGTACGGCAGCCACAGTCCCATAGGGACTGCGAACGGCTCCCGTCCCATTGACTGCCGTGTACGGCGTCTGTGTGGGAACTGCGCATGCGCCGCTCCCACACAGTCCTATTCGAAATTGGCGCCGTCCGGCGCCATTTTCCTGTGGACCGGAAGTCGCGGCCGGACAGTAATATTACTACTTCCGGTCGCGGCTTCCGGACTTGTGCACATGGAACAGCGGCAGCAAAGGGAGCGGACGGGCCGGAGGGAGCCGCGGCGGCAGGAGCAGGTAAGAGATTTCAATGTATGTTAGTGTTTGTGTGTGTTTACTACTGTATGTAAACCTACTACACTGTGGGTTACCTCAAAAAATGGCGACACACAGTGTAGGAGGTTAAACCTTTCAAACCCCTCGTTTATCCCGGCACTAGCCAGGATAAAGGAGGGGGGGATGCTGAGAGCTCACTAGAGCGAGGGCTTTTAACCCAATGTTGCAATGCTGCAATTTTGGGAACTAGCTCCATCTAGTGACCAAAAATGGGTAGTATTATAAATTAGAATTAATTTATAATATTTCCTGACTATTTCCTGACTCGTGAAAAAAATAAAAAAAATTTGAACCATGTTTAATCACCCACACACTAAATGTTTAATTTTTAAAAAAAAAACATGTTTTTCTGGCAACACATTCCCTTTAAGAGCAGAGTGAGCATCTATAAGTGTATTATGGGCCGCAGCATAATGACCCATTTTGCGTTCAATATGGTCAGTGCAAGATCCCAGCTCATCCACCGATATTTGAATCTGTGTCACCATTTTGTGTAATGTCTCCGATATGGAGCATTGTAGCGACTGTATTAACCCCTTCATTATTGCAGTAGTAAGGGGAGCATCATCCCGGATACTATCCATCTCAGGGACAGCAGTGGCTGTAACGCTACCCACGTGGGCTGTTAATGGAGAGGGGAAATGTTCTTTCTTGTGCACCGGTCCCATGCTGCCAGGCGAGGAGGACACTGAGCGATTCGCTCCCCTCTTTCCAGGAGTGCACACCTCCTCTAGCCTGCCCTGTGGGGATGTTTCCCTGTCCACAGACTGACCTGAGCTGTCCGATGAGGAGGTGCAGGGACGCGCGCCATCCATCTCAGGAAGCGATCGGGCGCCATCATGGGAGCGGTCCGTTGCTGGAAAATAGGGAGCTTTTTCAGCTCTGATTTCGTTGCCCTTCGTTTCGTCATGGTGCTCACCCGATGCCAGGGAGGTTGAGGAGTGGAGCTCAAGGTGAGATTAATTGCTACGAGGCGAACTGTTGCTGTGAGCCGCTGGTTTGCTACAGGTCATGCAGGAAAACTTGTCTCACACCGCCATTTCAGTCAGCGGCAAGCTCCGCCCCCGTATTATTTTTGTTTTAATGAAGCAGCAATGTTTGCAAAAGTGACCAGCTATATTTTTATCAGTATATCAACCATAACAAACAATAAAAGTCACAGTTGACCATTAGTGGTTGAAATTACCAACTAAAATTGCACATTCCTTTGCAAAAAATTGCTTCTGCAACATAACAGAAGGCTGGTAATATCTCTGTAAGTATATATAAAAAAAAAATAATACAATTACCCCTTTCCGCTATAGTCATTTTTTTTCATTTTTGTTCTTTTCTCCCCGACTTACAAAAGTCAGAACTTATTTTTCCGTCGACATAGAAGTTTGAGGGATTTTCTTTTTGCAGAATGAGTTGTAGTTAACTGCACAACTTATTGTACCACATAATAAACTGGGGAAAAAAATTGTTCGGTGAGATGTGAAAAACAGCGATCCCTCTATTGTTTCTTAGGTTTCGTTTTTACAGCATTCATCGTGCAGTAAAAATGACATGTTAACTTTATTCTGTGAGTCCATACGCTTACTTCGATAGCAAATTTATTATATTTTTCTTTTTCCCTCGATTGAGATGTGTGGGGGCTTGCTTTTTGCGGAACAAGCTGTAGTTTTTATTACTACTATTTTGAGGTACATGCAGCTTTTTGATCACTTTTTATTCCATTTTATACTTTCTTTCACATTACGTTTTTTTTATATTATTTTTATAGTCCCCCATAGGGGATTTGAACAAGTGTTTTTTTTATCGTTGGTACCATACACTGCAATACTTACAGTATGTTTTGCAGTGTATGTTATATTTTACTGGATCCTATTAAATGGCCAAAACTTTTCAAACAACTTATGCTAACCTAAAAGTATAACTAATTTATAGCAAGTTTGTAATTTACTTACTGTTAAAATGTAGTTGTTTTATCCATGCAAATTCTATGTGAAGTTACTGCTACTAGGCTTCTCCCTTCCTGTGATCTAAAGTCCACCCCCTGTTAAGCAAAATCCATCTCTAGTTACAAAGCAGATGATAGGGACTGCAGGATGTGCAGGTGTGTCTCTTCACAGCCTGTCCATACAAGTCTATGGGGAGGAGGCAGAAGGACGCATAGTGAGAGAAAGACACACAGACCCGCTGCCCATACAAGTCTAAGGAGAGAAAATAGAGAGAGGGAGAGAGAAGAGGAAAAAAAAAAAAAAGAGAGAAAAAGAGAGAAAAGAGGGAGAAAAAAAGAAAAGAGAGTGAAAGATAGAAAAGAGAGAAAATAAGTTTTATTCCTCATGTACACTAATGATATTATTCTGAAAAATCATGTGATACGGTAGGTATGCTTAAAGCGCTAAAGCCGGGTTCCCACGTAGCGTAAACGTTGCGGAATTTCCGCAATGGAATTCTGTGCAGAAATACCGCAGCATTTACAGTAGCAGCAAAGTGGTGGAGATTTAGAAAATCTTAAGCCGACGCTACGGAATAAAAACGCAGTGTAAACGTTAATAATTGACCTGCGGTGCGGAATTTAAATCCGCAGCATGTCAATTTATACTGCGTTTTAGTTAATTTTCCGCTGCAGGTTTTCCCCATTAAATTCAATGGGGATGCAAATCCCGCAACAGAAAGCAAACTGTTTTGACTTTTGTGGCGTATTCGCAAAAACTACGGAAAAACAAAAAAAAACATACTTACCCAGAGTCTGTGTTTCTTCGTCCAGTCCGGTCTCCTGGGCTGGCTGCAGCGGTCACATGGGCTGCAGCATCATACAGGGAGGACGGACTGGACTGCACAGGAGGGACGCATCGCCATAACAAACGGCCTAGCTAAGTATGAATATGCTTTCCACGGCAGAAAATCCATCCGACAAAACGCGCTACAATGTGGTGCGGTTTTCCTGACAGAATGTACCACGGGTTCCAGGTTGGATACACTGCGCAGTTTTTACACAGCGAACCCGACCCGTGGGAACCCGGCCTAATAGGTACGCTTTGGCTTAATAGAAGCCCAAAGATGGCAGACCCAGACTGCAATGACAACCACAGTTAACCCGTGGGGGCAGATGGGATGACGGAGCCTCCCATACATTGTAATGACAATGATAGATCTCACATGTTGTCTGCCCCACGAGTTTATAAAATAATTCTAACTACAAAATATTCAATACAGAAATATTTCAAAACACACAAGATAAAGCATAACTTTAGACACCATCATAACTATCAGATACCAAGTAGATATAGAACATACATAATTTACAATGAGAGTGGGGAGAAGTCAGTATTATGAAACCGTTAAAAAGTGTGCTGGTTTTGTTCCTGAGCAACCACTTTTAAAGCGTACCTGTGGTTTCAGGTGACATTTCAGCATAAGCTGTCATATAGGTTTACATGAGGAATAACACGATTTCTGGCTAGAATATGACTTGTATTCTGCATTTTTTAGCCGTTTTCTATGTTTTTTTGCAGGCTCTATCTCTAAGGTCTTATTCACACGAACGTTAAAGAGGCTCTGTCACCAGATTTTGCAACCCCTATCTGCTATTGCAGCAGATCGGCGCTGCAATGTAGATAAGAGTAACGTTTTTATTTTTAAAAAACGAGCATTTTTGGCCAAGTTATGACCATTTTTGTATTTATGCAAATGAGGCTTGCTAAAGTCCAACTGGGCGTGTATTATGTGTGTTACATCTGGGCGTGTTTACTTCTTTTACTAGCTGGGCGTTCTGATGAGAAGTATCATCCACTTCTCTTCAGAACGCCCAGCTTCTGGCAGTGCAGACACAGCGTGTTCTCGAGAGATCACGCTGTGTCGTCACTCACTTCCTGCCCCAGGTCCTGCATCGTGTCAGACGAGCGAGGACACATCGGCACCAGAGGCTACAGTTGATTCTGCAGCAGCATCGGCGTTTGCAGGTAAGTCGATGTAGCTACTTACCTGCAAACGCTGATGCAGAATCAACTGTAGCCTCTGGTGCCGATGTGGCCGACACGATGCAGGACCTGGGGCAGGAAGTGAGTGACGTCACAGCGTGATCTCTCGAGAATACGCTGTGTGTCTGTACTTCCAGAAGCTGGGCGTTAACGAACAGAAGTGGATGATGCTGATTCGTCAGCATCATACACTCCCATTCCTAACGCCCAACTAGTAAAAGAAGTAAAAACGCCCCGATGTACACACATAATACAGTTGTACTTTTACTGTAAACACGCCCAGTTGTACTTTTGCAAGCCTCATTTGCATAAATACAAAAATGGTCATAACTTGGCCAAAAATGCTCGTTTTTTAAAAAGAAAAACGTTACTGTAATCTACATTGCAGCGCCGATCTGCTGCAATAGCAGATAGGGGTTGCAAAATCTGGTGACAGAGCCTCTTTAAATACGCCCATGTGACGGCCGTTAAAATAACGGCTGTCACTCGGACCTATGCAATTCAATGGGGCCATTCAGACATACAGTGTTTTTCACGCAGCGTGTTTCTGTTGAATGAACAGTCACCATTTTGAAGTCAATGGGTGCGTGAAATTCACGGACAACACACAGACGCACATCCGTGTGCTGTCCGTGATTCACGCACCAGTTCCTTGAAATGCAGAGGAAAAAAAAATAAAGAAATGTGCACCAACACAGACAACAACTGATGCCACACGGAACAAACACTGATGGCACACGAATGAAAAAAGTGTCCGTTTTTTGTGGACGCAAAACGGAGCCTAATTATCAGTTTTCTCTGTGCTAGTGGGTGGAGATTAACGTTTATTGTATCCCATACACTGCATAAAGAGGAAAGGAAAACCCTGCTCTCCTATTTCTATTCATATATAGAAGCAGCAGCAGCATGAAGTAGATTATACAGTAGTAATGAGCAGTGTAGCTGTAAATCTAGCACAGGGGTGGGATCTAAGGCCGGGTTCCCAAGAGTCGGATACACTGCGTAAAGACTACGCAGTGTATCTGACTTGGAACCCGCAGCACATTCCGTCCAGAAAACTGCACTATATTGTAGTGCGCTTTTTCAGGTGGCATTTCCGCTGTGGAAAGCAGCGCTGGCTGGAAAATTTTTTTTTTTATATTTACCCCCTCCAACACTTCTGCACGTAGTCCAGCCTCCAAGATGACGTTGCAGGCCATGTGACCACTGAAGCCCGTGATTAGCTGCAGTAGTTACATGTGATGAAACGTCATTCCAGATGGTCGGACTGGAGAAGCAGGGAATTCTGGGTAAGTATAAATAATTATTTACTTGCGATTTTTGCAACCAAATCGCTGCGATTCCACCGCAAAAGACCCGCATCTATCTGACATTTATGACATATGCTGTGGATATGTCATAAATGTCCTTCATGGGAAAACCCCTATAAGTTGGCTGAGAAACCAATGCATCAATCAAGACAGATTTTGCAGTAAATTCAGAGTGAGTGAACATTCAGGAGGGGGTGGTGGTGGGGAACTTGATAAGTGGAGAAAGAGAGACATTTTTCTCTAATAAGATAAATTACAAATTATTAATCGCTTATACTGATTTATGCAGTTTGTTCAAACGACAGTACCTATTTAACCCCTTAACGACGAGTGACGGATGTATCGGTCACAAGCAGGGGCTAGTTTCCGCGTCGTGATGGATATATCTGTCACTCTGATCTTGTGGGTACTACCACTGTACCCACGAGATCAGCGGCAGAAGCACGGCTGTTATACACAGCCAAGCTCCTGCCGCAACTGGAAAGTACTCAGATTGCGGCAGTTTAACCCTTTAGATGCCTCTATCAATCTAAGGGGACCAGATCGTAGAGCGCGGGTAGGTTTCCATGGCAGCCGGGGGACTAACAAAGGACCGCAGGTCTGCCTTCAGAAACTGCCTATTAGGTCATGCAAGAGGCATGGCCTAATAGATTGCCTGTCAGTTTTACACTGACAGGCAATAATGCTTTGATATACTAAGTATACAAAAGCATTATATCTGCGATCAGAAGATCACAAAGTGAAGTCCCCTGGTGGGACAAAACAATTAATTAAACCGCCGGGTGGACGGCATAAAAAAAAACACGCAGGAAACAATGTCAAAATTCCTTTTCTTTCTCACCCCCCCCCCCCCTAAAAAATAAAATAAAAGTTAATCAATAAGTCCCATGTACCCCAAAATAGTACAGAATAAAAACTACACCTTGTCCCGCAAAAAAAAACCTTTGACGGAAAAATAGAAAAGTTACAGTGGCTCATGCAATGCGGCTTTGCAAAAAACAAGTAATTATTTTTTTATTTTTTTTAAAAGGGGTTTTATTGTGCAATTGTAGGAAAACATATAAAACCTTTACATATTTGGTATCCCCGTAATCGAGCCGATCCATAGAATAAAGGTAATGACTTCCGGTTCCGGCGCTGGCGATGCAGGACGCGAGTGACTGAGCTCCCGCTCCCGTCTAGCCTGCTTGCTCGCAATAGTCGCTCCGGCGACGACAATCAGCTGTGAAGCCACCAGCCCTGCACACAGAAACATACCCGGTGGTGCCTGTATGGACAGGTACCTCCTCAGAAGTGCGCATAAGCCAGCCATGGAAGATTCAGCCGCGGCCGTGGAAAAGGGAGGTAAGATGGCGGCGCTTCCCGCCACTGCTCCCCTGCTATACACACAGGAAGATGAGCTGCAGCAGCCTCAGTCCCAGCTTTCAAGCCCTGCAGACCCCGTAGCCTCTTCTCATCCTGCACCTATTGATTATATAGCCCTGGCCCGTGAAGTGGCCAAGCAGATAGCGCCAGACCTGCAAAAGGCACTGGAAAAAACGGTGCAAGATTCCCTGAACCGCGTGCATGCGGACCTGGCACAAGTCACTTCCAGGACTGATGAATTAGAACAGCGTATGACGTTGCTGGAGCATGAAAATGAGCGCCTGCAATCCAAACTTAAAGTGGTGCTGTCCGCTACTACGCAGTTGGGGGACAAGGTGGAGGATCTGGAAAACCGCTCCAGGAGGAGCAACTTACGACTGGTGGGTCTGAAAGAAGCGGTGATCCCTTCTGATTTACAGCGATTATGTGAGAGGACATTGCCAGCAGCTTTAGGTCTTCCACGTCCCTGCCGGGTGGAGAGGGCACACAGGGTGGGGCCGGACCCCAGAAATCTCCCAGCAGCAGATGACAACAGTTCGCTTCGTCCCAGACAAGTAATCTTTAAACTGTTGGATTACAATGATAAGGTGGCACTTATGAAGGCATTCCGCAGCAGATCACGTCCTTTGGAAATAATGGGCATGAAAGTGCTACTTTTCGAGGACTATTCTACGGAGGTCGCAAAACGCAGACGTTCTTTCAGCAAGATCTGTACCGCGCTGTTCCAAGCGAAAGTACGTTTTAACCTGCAGTACCCAGCCATCTTACGGGTGTTTCAAGAAAACGGGCGGACCAAGATTTTCGCCACACCGAAGGAAGCGGAGGACGCACTTACAGAGCTCTGCAGACACAGACCCCAGCACGAGGAGCGTCGCAGTCCAACACACAGTCCAAATCGCAAGTCAAGAGAAGTCAAACGGAATCGTCTAGATATGGAGCGAACCTGGGCAGAAGCTTTAATGCCCACACCAGGAAGAGCCCGAGGAGGTCGATCCGGAAATGGAGGGAACTCTCCGAAGCCGCAGAGGCGAACGCGGGACCGCACCTGATCTACGTCTCCTGATTGACGGCCGAAGTTTTCCCAGCACCATTTTATCTGATGTGATGATGGTCATGTGGACGCTGTAGATCAATCGCAGGTTCCGATAGGCTGCAGATAAGTTTGCAGATAATTTTAAAGTTATGAGGGCGGAATTTGGCGGTCTTATAAGGCATCTTGAACCGGTCAGCAGCTGACCTAATGTTCTAACGTTATAATGTTAAAATGTATGCATTTTGTTATTTTCCCGCATTTTCACTACAGGGGATTAGAGAGTGAGTTAGGGCAGGATCTGAGACCTCTCCTTGTGGGTGTGCTCAACCGAGAATGATACAGTGCCTCCCCTACGCAAGGGATTAGTTATATCTGCCACAGATCGCATGCCTGGGGAAGGTTCGGTAGGGGATCTTGGAAAAGGAGACAGGGAAGCCTAGCGGTGAAGCAGGATTCATTTTGACATGTTATGTTATAGTCCAAACGGACTCTATGATGTTAAACCGATGGTATAAGAATGTATAAATTTGTGTACCGGCGGCAAAGGGCTAATGAGGTGGTAAGGGCAGGTGCAGTTTACTCATTGAAGGTGATATATATGCAGGTCTGGGGGGAGGGGGAGGGAGGGACGTGTTTTGGCACAACAGAAAAAAGTGAAGTCTCTTACGCCAATGGGTATTAAGGGGCTGGTGACCCTTGCCGCAGGTGATTTTTCGTTTTTTTTTTAGGTAATGGCCTGATGGCCTTGATATGGAGTTTAGTTTTGGTTTTTAAGCCGGGTTTTGGCTTTGTTCGTAATGTTCACGCATGGCTGTTGGGAAAAGATGGATCTGACTCCCCGAACCTATGACGACTTTTAGACATTTTAGCTCATCTTATGCACTGCCCAATAACATGAAAATAATCTCATGGAACGTTAAGGGGCTTAGGTCCCCACAGAAACGGACCAAACTTTTGCGACACATGAAACGATTACACCCAGATGTAGCCCTATTACAGGAAACTCACCTTACCGAGCCAGAATTTAAGTATTTGCAAAAATTCTGGGTGGGCCAGGTTTTTGGCTCGCCGGCAAGGGAGGGTAAGGCGGGAGTTATAATTTTGGTACATAAAAATTTTACGTTTACGCTGGTGTCCCAGGAGCGTGATGAGGGCCGTTGGATCCATCTAGTGGTGGAACATGCAGGGGAAACGATCAGTATTCATAATGTGTATGGCCCAAATGCGGTTAACACAGGTTTTTTTGGTCATTTGGAAGCCCAACTCCAGCAGGATCGTACTAGGCTTTTAATTCTAGGGGGAGACCTTAACACTGTAAGGTCCTCCAGGGAAGATAGGAGCGCAGGGACTAGTTCGCAGAGAAATAGGGATAAGATCTTGCCAGACTTTTTAAGACACAATGCCCTAACAGATGCTTGGAGGAGTCTGCACCCTGATGCGCGGGAATACACACATTTTTCTCATGTCCATCAGTCATGGTCGCGTATTGATTGCTAGTTAATGACGCTTTATCTCGACGGATACGTGAAGCGGCGATTGAGGATCTCGTTATTTCGGACCATGCCCCGGTTACCATTACTTTGGCCGACACAGTAGCTAGGGGAACGGATTTTATTTGGAGGTTCCCCTCCTTTCTGGCAAAGGATGAGGGCTTTCTACAGAGGCTATAGGGGTGGTGGACGGAATTTGATGGGGATAATGCATCACATCGTTCGGACCCGTCACTGTATTGGCGTACAGCCAAAGTGGTAATACGAGGGAAAATTATGCAATTTATGTCTAATCTTAAACGCAAGACTACCAAAGGGTACAAGGCAGCGAGTGACCGATTACGGTGTGCATACACAGCATTTCTACACTCTCCATCAACATCTTTGGGGGAGAAATGGAGGGAAGCTAAGCGGCAATTTGATCAGTGGTTAGACAAAAGAGAAAGTATTTATCGGTCCCAATTTGATGCAGAGCTAATGCGTTTCTGCAATAAAGCGGGCAAATTATTAGCGCGACTAGCGAAGGGGAGGTTTGCACCGTCACACATTTCAACACTTAACGATTCCAATGGAAATCCTACATCAGACCCAAAAAAAATTAACACTATATTAAGTAAATACTATCAAGCCCTTTACTTAGACACGCCCATAGATCCCCAAAAAGGTAGGGAATTTTTGGAGAAGGTAAAGCTGCCAGGGCTCACTCAGGAGCAGAACGACCACTTGAGCGCAGAGATTACCTTAGAGGAAATCCAGAGCACCATTAAGACCTTATCCAACGGAAAGGCCCTGGGTCCAGATGGATTTACAGGAGAGTTTTTTAAATCTCTGAGAGAAGAAATTAGCCCTACCTTGGTGGCATACTATAATATTCTACTAAGGACCGATGCTCTCCCACCAGAGGCCAAAATAGCGCATATAAAAGGTATTACCCAAGAAGGGGAAGGATCCTCTTGACCCGGGGTCGTATCGTCCTATATCACTGATAGACCAAGACCAGAAATTACTCACAAAAGTTTTGGCCAATCGACTGGCTACGTATCTACCCACATTGGTGGGAAAATCCCAAGTAGGATTTGTAAAGGGCAGGGCAGCAGTGACTAATTTACGCAAAGTGTTGACGGTGCTAGAAACAGTCAGGCACGATCCCCAGCCAGGTACCCGGCCGGCACTTTTAGCGCTAGACGCAGAGAAAGCCTTTGATAACATACAGTGGGAATGGCTGGTGATGGTGCTGGACAAAATGAATGTCCAGGGAGCCTTCCGGGTCTTCTTGAAGGGCGTTTACAATAATCCACAGGCCCGCGTTCACTCCTCAGGATTTCTGTCGGATCCCTTTCAATTGCATAAAGGAACCCGGCAGGGATGCCCCCTGTCGCCATTGTTATTCAATCTAGCACTGGAACCTATGGCTAGATTCCTGGAGGAATCCGATATGTTTAGAGGTATTCAGGTAGGGTCTCTGGCAGTTAAGTTAGCCTTGTTTGCTGATGACGTTATACTTTTTATGTCAAATCCTCAAGAGCATTTAATGCCGGTTTTTCACTTTTTACAGGAATTTGGGCAATGCTCTGGATATAAAGTCAACCTAGCTAAAAGCGAACTGCTGGAGTTGGGCAAACCATTGCCTAAGACCTTTTGGCAATCCTTGGGATGTGGGATATCCCCGGTAGAACACTGCATTACTTATCTGGGCATCAAGATAGGGAAGGTGCCAGACACCCTGTATGGCCTAAATTATCCCCCGTTATTTAAAAAAAATACAAGCGGAACTCACCCGATGGTGCCAATTGCCGTTATCCCTCCTGGGGAGGTGCCACCTGATTAAGATGGTTAGTTTCCCCAGATTGCTATACCCCTTTCAAACGCTTCCTCTCCTATTGAAACATGTGGATGTCTCTAAACTGACTTCCACATTCACAAAATTTATATAGGCGGGGAAAAAGGCCTCGCATTGCACTCACCAAGCTCATGATGGGCAAACAAGAAGGGGGTTTGAACTTCCTGAACATCAGGGGCTACAACGTGGCATGTCTTTTTCGTCATGTAGTAGATTGGCTTCACGAAACGAGCCATTATTCCAACATAGATCTGGAGGGGGAGTATGCCTCACCCTGGAACCTGAAGGCTTTGCTACATTGTAGAGTTGCTTCTCTTCCGTGCCGTCTCAAAACCTCCATTGTATTGAGGGACACAGTTCTAGCTTGGAAAGCAGTACGTAAGCATTTTGATCTACCTCACCTGGTATCGAAATATATGCAGTTGAGCGGACACCTGGAATTTCTACCAGGAGTAGGCAAGGGAGACAGATTTGCCTCTTGGGGGACGGTAGGCATCAATAACGCAGGGGATCTTATGCATATAGAGGAAAGGAGATGGTTAACGGGGGCGGAAATCACCACTAAACTCAGACCCCTAGAAGGTAGGTTTAATTTTTTACAAATTCTTCAGGCACGAGCATTTTGCACCTCTAGGCTCAGGGACTTGAATAAGGAAGCCACCTCGCACACTCTAGATGAGGTCATAGGTCCAACGTCTGGGCGTGCGACTATTTCAGGGTTGTATAGAGAACTGGGAGATGGTTTTGTTCGTCCACAATCAAGGGTTAGTTTCAAAGTCTGGGAACGGTGGACTCATGATCCAGGTATAGGTGAGATCATATTGGGGGGTTGGGAGACGGTACGGAAGAGTGTTATAAACGAGAGCTGGAGGGAAACCTATTTTAAATTGATGCATTCGGCTATATATGGCTTTAATATTTTGCCTTCACAATCTTTCCCCGACCGCATTACGTGTTGTCCCAAATGCAACACCCCCCTGACGAATTTATGGCATGGAGTATGGGGGTGTGTTCATACGAAGCGATTTTGGGGGATGGTACACAAATATATTGCGGATCATTGGAAAACGAATCTCCCAATCACGCCTCAAGCGCTACTGTTCCATCAGGCGCAGCCACCGGAGGAAGAGGGTGCTCGAGGGGTGAGATAACCTCCCCTGCTGGTGCACACGATTTTATTGGTGGCCTTGAGATGCCTCCTGAGTAAATGGCTGGAAACAGACACGCCGGGGTTAGACCTGATCGTGTCTCGTCTGAAACAGTTATTAGTTCTAGAGAGGGTGGAGGTGGAAAGACGGAAGGAAATGGGAACCAAGAAGCTATTCGCTAAATGGAAAATATTCATAGAAATCGCAGTGCACAGCAGCCGAGGTAGTGGAAATTGTTACGCCTTTCAGGCACACAGAGTGGTATTACACGCAGCTCTTGGCAGGCACTTTAGGGGGTTTGCAACTTTGATCTAGTCAGGGGATAAATGAAACGTAGCTACTCATTGATGACCTAAGTCGTTTCGGGGATGGGGGAAGTCATGTTTTCGGTCTATATGAAGATCGACACTTATGCCATGTTTGTATGTTATGTTATGTTGTATTTAATTCAAGGTTAATTTAATGACAGTTGAGTGCTGCTCACTCATGATGCAACCTTTGCGTGAAATGTTTGTAAGAAAATGTGAAAACTGTTAATAAAAAATGATGTTTTAAAAAAAGAATAAAGGTAACATGATAATTATGCTGCATAGAATGGCGTAAACATAGAACATGAAAAACAATGCTGGAATAGCTATTTCTTTTCAATTCTCTCCTAAAATAAAGTTCATAAAAAAGTTAATCAATATATTATATGCATTCAAAAATGGTGCAATTGAAAATACAACTCGTCCGGCAAAAAACAAGCCATCATACAGCTATGTCGACGGAATAAAAAAAAAGTTAGGACTTTTGGAATGCCACAGTGTAAAAACAAACCTTAAGGCCAAAAAAGGCCTGGTCATTATGGCAACATGCACACGACCGTAGCCATGTGCACGGCAGTGATTTTCGGGTCGGCCAGCTGCGGAGTGTCACCCGCAAATCGCGGGCCATGCACATGGCCGCATCCATTATTTTCTATGAGCCTGGTTCCTGGGCCATGCACGGACCATGGAAACCACAGTCGTGTGCATGGACCCATAGAAATGAATGGGGCCGCAATTCTCCTGTGGATTTTCGGGGGCATTGCAGCCGCAAAAGCACGTTCGTGTGCATGAGGCCTAAGGGGTTAAACCCAACCATGCACACTGAAATAACATGAGTCGATCTTCTGTGAACCGCTGACAATTGGTAAAGGAACTGTCAGATACGTGCAGGTGTCCACGGTCAATCATTCTCCTGCAAGATTATCGTTACCAGACATATTTGGCAGTCGCCCCAACTAACTACTCCATAGGTATTCATATTCAGGAGCATATTTATGATACCGGTGATTAGAAGTGCCTCATATTTACAACATGGAAAATGTCAATGTGATCATAACATTCTTTCCTACTGCAGCAGAATTAAACACTTTCTGCCAGGCTTCACCACGGTATAAAGAGGATTGATGGTGGCACCATCAAAGGACAACCTGGTTTCATCTGATCATTGGTGGACTCTTTTAAGAAGAAGAGACTGTCCAGTGGACAACCCCTTCAAGACTTGTAAAGAGTTACCGACACTATCATCTTATAACAGCGATTTATTTCATTATTGCAATACAGAACATCCATTTTTTTTCCATCAGCTCTAGATGTTGTATACAACAGATTGTGGAAAAAGGAACAGTTCTATTAAAAAGTTACCTGAAAACCATACCACCAGTCCTCTATCCAATAGCTCTCCAGATTTCGGACACAAAATCGACGCAAGTTTTACTTGCCGTGGAGGAGGCAATGCCTGCCATTTGGTTAGGAGATGCAGAGCCTCTTGACTGGCAGGGCCACTGGTTCTAATCACTGCCACACCACATTTCCCATGGCCAGATGAGAGGGCAAAAATGGTTTCTCTTACATGATGGTTTATCCACTTCTTCAATGGACTACAAAGTAAAAGACAGGAAATGGTTAATAAAGTGAATTGAATTTCGGAGTATCTATTTTATCGTCTATGTCACATGTAACAGCAGGTTCCAAAAAGCTGTATACAAAAAGTATTCAGTCACCCATTCTTAGTATGTCAGGCATGTACTGAAGGTATATTTTCATGCATATATTTGTTAGGCTTCGTTCACATCTGCGTTGGGGTCCCGTTCTGACATTCCCTCGGAGGTTTCCGTTAGAACGGGACCCTGAGCAGACACAAACTTGACACCGACGGAAACCGTTTCCATCACCATTGATTTTAAAGGTGACGGATCTGGTGCCCATGGTTTCCGTTTGTGTCTGTTGTGCACCGGACCCGTCGTTTTGCCGGAAGAAATAGCGTAGTCGACTACGCTATTGCTTCTCTATTGCTTCCGGCAAAACGAAGGGTCCAGTGCACAAAAGAGACAAATGGAAACCACAGGCACCGTCTCTGTCACCGGCTCCATGTCAGTTTGTGTCTGCTCAGCGTCCCGTTCTGACGGAAACCTCAGACGGAACGTCAGAACGGGACCCCAACGCAGATGTGAACGAGGCCTTACCTGGAGCCTTTTTCTTATAAAATACACACATGTATTCCAAGTCATGGCGTAATAGATATACATTATGTACCATTAACCTTTGCAGTAACTACACAATTAGCAGAATATACAATATAAATGTAATATTGAGGTAGTGTATATGTGTGTGTGTATATACTATATGAACAAAAGCATTGGGACACACCTTTTAACCCTTTCATGACCAAGGGTCATTGATGCCCCTGTGTCCAGGTCAAATTTTACGTTTCGGATATGCACTTCTTTAAACGATAATATCTTTGCAACCGCTTTGAATATCACAACTATTTTTACAAGACTTATGGGGCTTTCATTCTCTAGATTAGTTTAATTAATTCCATGTTTTTAATTTTTATTATGAGCAGACACAAAATCACTAAAAATGTATGTACACACACACACACACACACACACACACACACACACACACACACACACACACACACACACACACACACACACACACACACACACACCCTAGATCGCTGTGAGTGGATAAGAGGGATACAGGGCTATATTCACACGACGTGAAAAACAAGGCAGTTAACAACGGATCAACTGTCAGTTTTTAATGGCTGTTGTGAAACAATTTGTCTCAAAATTTGAATCTATTTCCCGGCCGTCTGACTGTTTTTCACAGAAATTTGGCATCCATTTTTCATGGACATTAAGAAAACAATTGATGAATTTTACTCGTTAGGGTTTTTTTTTTTTGTCGCAGCCACCTTAAAACACCACAATGCCCATGTGCATATAGTGAGGCAATACCAATGTACATAGTGCCACATTGCCCTCTGTAGATAGTGATTGTGCCAACTGTAAATAGTGCCACAGTGCCCACATAGTGCCACAGTTCCCACTATAGTGCCCACATAGTGCCAAACACAGAGCCTATGTAGATAGTGTCAGTGTCCCCTGTAGGTAGTACCCATATTAATACCACAGTGCCCATGTAAATAGTGCCACACCCTCTGTATATAGCACCCCCTGTAGTAGGGATGTCACGATACCAGAATTTGGACTTTGATACCGATACTTAGTTTAGTATTGCGATTTCGATACCAATTCGATACTGTCAACAGTAATAAAAAAATTAAAAAAAGTTCTTCCATTTTCTGATGTGAGGCGCGAGGTGTGATGAGGAATTTAACCTCCACGTGCCTCACATTAAGGCCCTGTTCACACAGAGTATTTTGACAAGCTTTTTGGCGCGGAAACCGCTCCACAAAATTCGTCAAAAACCTTCAATGGGAGGCGGTTTTCTCCTGCGAGCTGTAAAACCGCCTCGCGAGAGAAAGAAGGGACATGCCCTATCTTCGCACGGTTACGCCGCTAACCTCATATTGCCATCAATGGGAGGCAGAGAAGCGTATTTCGCTGAGTTTTTTGCCGTAGCACTCAATGGGCGCGAGCGAAAAACAGAGCGAAAATCGCGGCAAACGCCGTGCAGGAAGGTCAAAATCTGCCTCAAAATCCCAAACGAAATTTTGAGGCAGAATTTTCCTCCTGCAAAATACTCCGTGTGAACAGGGTCTAATAGTAATTAACCCCATAATGTTTCACAGTCATAATGGGTTAATATGTAAGGTACATGATGGGGTTAATTACTATTAATGTGAGGCACATGGAGGTTAAATTCATCGCACCTTGTGCCCCGCAATAAGTGATAGAAAGCTGTTTTTATTTTATTTTTTACAGCATATACATCATAAATGATGCAAAAAAATTGTTGTGCAGGTTATTACGGCCGCGCCAATACCGAATGTGTATATTTTTTGTATTGAGACTTATTTTAATGTTTATTGTAAAAAAGGTATAAGTGTATTTTTTTATTTATGTAATATTACTTTGTTTTTACTTTATTTTTTAAACTTTAATGTACTGGCATATATCTATATACGGATAGTACACAGGCAGTTGTTAGGACATACCTCAGTATGCACTAACAACAGGAAATATGGTAAGACAGCCCTGGGGTCCTTCAATGGACCCTGGGCTGTCTGCCCATACACCGCATTCCAAATGGTTCTCAATAGGGTTGAGGTCAGGGGAACATGGGGGCCACACCATGAGTTTCTCTCCTTTTATGGCCATAGCAGCCAATGACACAGAGGTATTCTTTGCAGCATGAGATGGTGCATTGTCATGCATGAAGATAATTTTGCTACGGAAGGCACGGTTCTTCTTTTTGTACCACGGAATAAAGTGGTCAGTCATAAACTCTACGTACATTTTCACACCGTCAGGGACCCTAAAGGGGCCTACCAGCTCTCTCCCCATGATTCCAGCCCAAAACATGACTCCGCCACCTCCTTGCTGACGTCGCAGCCTTGTTGGGACATGGTGGCCATTCACCAACCATCCACTACTCCATCCATCTGGACCATCCAGGGTTGTACGGAACTCATCAGTAAACAACACGGTTTGAAAATTAGTTACTTCATGTATTTCTGAGCCCACTGCAACCGTTTCGGCTTGTGAGAATTGTTTAGGGGTGGCCGAATAATAGCTTTATGCACACTTGCAAACCTCTGGAGGATCCTACACCTTGAGGTTCGCGGGACTCCAGAGGCACCAGCGGCTTCAAATACCTGTTTGCTGCTTTGCAATGGCATTTTAGCAGCTGCTCTCCTAATCCTATTAATTTGTCTGGCAGAAACCTTCCTCATTATGCCTTTATTTGAACGAACCCGTCTGTGCTCTGAATCAGCCACAAATCTTTTCACAGTACGATGATCACGCTTAAGTTTTCTTGAAATATCCAATGTTTTCATACCTTGTCCAATATATTGCACTAATTCACGCTTTTCGGCAACAGAGAGATCCTTTTTCTTTCCCATATTGCTTGAAACCTGTGGCCTGCTTAATAATGTGGAACGTCCTTCTTAAGTAGTTTTCCTTTGATTGGGCACACCTGGCAAACTAATTATCACAGGTGTGTGAGATTGATTACAATAATCCAAAGAGCCCTAAGACACAATACCATCCATGAGTTTAATTGAAAAACTAATAAATTAAAGGTTTATGACACTTAAATCAAATGTGCATAATAATTTGGAACACGGTGTATATGGTATGTCCCTCAATCGCGTCACAGGAATTCCCTGTGACGCGATCCAGGGGCATCCCCCTTCTGATTTTCCCCAGAATAGGGCAGTCTGCTTTGATCGCAGCATTCACGGGAATAACGGCGGAGATGAGAGGTTTCTCAGATCCCCGCCAGCGGGGCTGCGGCTGTGTAATACAGTCATTGCTGCGCTCCTGAAAAGTGCGTGTGCGGTCAGCATGAGGAGAAGCGGCCGGCGCTGCACTAATGAGCAGCGGTTCAGGCATTGAAGACAGAACATGGGGGTGTTTTGCCGCATCGCACCATCCCCCCTGTAGATGGCACCCCCCCCCCCCTGCAGATGGCAACATCCCCTCTGTAGATAGCAACATCCCCTCTGTAGATAGCAACATCCCCTCTGTAGATAGCGATATAGCTATATGTGCATGTTGCTATGTGCTGTGTAAATGAATGGGAAGAAGTGTATGAGGCTGATTGGTCACGGATTGGTCGGTGTCATACACTCCTCTGTACAACGCCCACTTGGGCAAAAAGTAAAACACGCCCAGTTGTTCATTAAGAAGCTAATATAGGTCATAACTCCGTCAAAAATTATCGTTTTTCTAAATAAAAAACACTGCTGTAATCTACATTACAGCACCGATCACATCATGTGCA
The DNA here is from genome assembly GCF_050947455.1 of Rhinoderma darwinii. Lineage (NCBI taxonomy): Eukaryota > Metazoa > Chordata > Amphibia > Anura > Rhinodermatidae > Rhinoderma > Rhinoderma darwinii. The sequence continues at coordinate 308,766,385 of NC_134687.1, forward strand.
ATATAGGGCACTTATAATGTGGTGACAGAGCCTCTTTAAGAAGCAAATACCTACCTATTAGACGCAGTTTCTCTCTCAGAATCTGTGCTATAATCTTCTGCTGTGTTTTATCTCCTATAGACAAAAGCAGATGCCAGGAGCAGGAGACTGAGGCGCTTCCTAGGTCCTTGCAGTGCAGTGTAATGGAAGCAGCATGTCCTGTGCTGTGTGTAAAAGATCTCTGTGTTATCTGCTCACTGAACAGTCACATTAACCCCTTCCCGCAAATCGGCGTTACTGTACGTCCTTTTTATCGGCTCGTTCCCGCAAATGGGCGTACAGTAACGTCCTGAGGATGAAGCAGGCACAGGAGCTGTGCGCGCTTCATCCTCAGCGGGTGTCGGCTGTAATATACAGCTGACATCCCGCTGCAACGGCGGCGATCACTGTTATGTCCGATCGCCGCCATTTAACCCCTCAAATGCCGCTGTCAATAGCGACAGCGGCATTTAAGTGATTGATACAGAGGGAGGGGGCTCCCTCTGTACCCCGTTGGCCCCCCGCGAAAAATCGCGGGTTTCTGATGGTTGCAATGGCAACCAGGAAGCCTAGCAATGGCTTCCTGGTTCTCCAGTACGGGAGCCTATTAGGTCCTGCCCGAGGCAGGACGTAATAGGCTCAACTGTCAGTTATAAAATGACAGTTATAATACACTGCACTGCACAAGTAGTGCAGTGTATTGTACAGGGGATCAGAAGATCAGATCTTCCAGTCCCCTAGTATGTGTAAAATAAAAAGTGAAAAAAAGGTTAAAAAAAGTTTTAGATAAATAAATAAAAAGTTTTATGTAATAAAAACAATAATCATCTTGTGTCCCTGATCAAGTCCTTTATAATTAGAAAAAAATGGAAAAAAAAGACAAAAACTAGACATAATAGGTATCGCCGCGTTCGTATCGGCGTGACCTATAAAAATATAATATTATTTATCCCGCACGGTGAACACCGTAAAAAAAATACCATAAAAAACAATGGCAGAATTTCCTTTTTTGGTCACGTTGTTTCCAATAAAATGGAATAAAAAGTGATCAAAAAGCCGCATTTACCCAAACTTGGTACCAATAAAAACTACAGTGTGTCACGCAAAAAACAAGCCCTCACAAAGCTCCGTCGACATAAAAATAAAAAAGTTATGACTCTCAGGACATGGTGACACTAAAATATTTTATTTATAAAAAGGGTTTTTATTGTGTAAAAGTAGTAAAACATATAAAAACTATATAAATTTGGTATTGCCATAATGGTATCAAACCGCAGAATAAAGCAAACATGTTGTTTATGCAGCACAGAGAACGCCGTTAAAAATTGATTTAAAAAAAACAGCGAGAGAATTTCAGTTTTTTGGTCTCCAAAAAATTGAATAAAAACTGATCACATTATCACATTTACCCCAAAATGATACTAATAAAAACGACAGCTCGTCCCATGAAAATCAAGCACTCACAGCTCGTCCACGGAAAAATAAAAAGTTATGACTCTTGGAACGCAATAATGCAAAACGACGGCCCAGACTAATTTATATGTGCAGCAGTTCTTCACCTAAAACCCCACGTCATCATTTGCAGCCCCCATTGGTAGACCCTGTAAATGCAGCAGAATCTATGAAATTTTGGGGTCTGTGCTACATATGGGGCTAGTGAAGTCAAAGATTAGACAATGCTGGAGTGCGGATATTTTGTACAATACCACGGACACCCTTTAGAAGTGCGACTCCTACACCCAAAAATCCGGCCTGTGCATGAAGGATTGGTTGAAAGTGTACGTCACTATCCAGGGATCATTCATTTTATTATTCATTCTCCCCATTATTACATCATCCTATTATGACCTGTTGCACTCCGCCCAGCTTAAATATACCCTGATGTACTCCACATAGCTTACATATACCCTGATGCACTCCGCCCAGCAAACATAAACCCTGATGTACTCCGCACAGCTTACATATACCCTGATGCACTCCACCCAGCAAACATATACCCTGATGTACTCCGCCCAGCTTACATATACCCTGATGTACTCCGCACAGTTTACATATACCCTGATGTACTCCACATAGCTTACATATACCCTGATGTACTCTGCACACATTACATATACCCTGATGTACTCTGCACAGCTTACATATACCCTGATGTACTCCGCTCAGCTTACATATACCCTGATGTACTCCGCCCAGCTTACATATACCCTGATGTACCCCTCACATATTGCATATACCCTGATGTACTCCGCCCAGCTTACATATACCCTAATGTACACCTCACATATTACATATACCCTGATGTACTCCGCCCAGCTTACATATACCCTGATGCACTCCGCCCAGCTTACATATACCCTGATACACTCCACCGAGCTAACATATACCCTGATACACTCCGCCCAGTTTACATATGCCCCCATATTATAAGCTGAAACACCAGTAAAATACTAAACAAAACTACTACCAAGCAAAATCTGCGCTCCAAAAGCCAAATGGAGCTCCTTCTGGGCCTGGCAGTGTGCCTAAACAGCAGTTAATGACCACATATGGGGCATTACTGTACTCTGGAGAACCCCTTAACAATAATTTATGGGGTGTGTGTCTACGGTGGTACAAGCTGGGCCCAACACATTGGGCACTGAAATAGCATATATGTGGAAAATGGCAATTTTAAATCTGCAACATCCACTGTGCACTAATTTCTACAAAACCTTTGGGGTTAAAATGCTCACTACACTTCTAGATGAATTCCTTGAGGGGTGTAGTTTCCCAAATGGGGTCACTTTTCGGGGGTTTTCACTGTACTGGTACCTCAGCGCAATGCAACATGGAGTAAAAAAGAAATTTTGTAAAATCTCCACTCCAAAAACAAAATTGCGCTTTTTCCCTTTAGACTCTTGCTGTATGTCCAAATAGCAGTTTACAACCACATATGGGGTACTTCCCTATTCAGGAGAAATTTTGTCACACATTTTGGGGTGTCTTTTCTCCTGTATTGCTTGTGTAAATGAAAAATTACGTGCTAAATCTATAGGTTATTGGAAAAAATATTTTTTTCCATTTTCACGGCCCAATTCTAATAAAATCTATAAAACACCTGAGGGCTCAAAATGCTCACTACACCTCTAATTTAATTCTTTGATAGGTATAGTCTCCAAAATGGGATCACACCTGGGGAATTTCTACTGTACTGGTACTTCAGGGGCTCTGCAAATGAGACATGGCCCCCGGAAACCAATTCAGCAAAATCTGAGCTGCAAAATCCAAAATGGTGCTCCGTCCCCTCTGAGCCCTGCCGTGGGTCCAAACAGCAGTTTATTACCACATATGGGGTATTGCCGTAATCAGGAGAAATTGCTTTACAAATGTTGAGGTGCTTTTTCTCCTTTATTCCTTATAAAAATTTGAAAATTCTATGTTTTTTCAGAAAAAAAGTCTATTTTCATCTTCACAGACTAATTCTAATAAATTCAGCAAAAAACCTGTGGGGTCAAAATGCCAACTATACCACTAGAAAAATTCCTTGAGGGGCATAGTTTCCAAAATTGAGTCACTTTTGGGGGGTTTCCCCTGTTTAGGTCCCTCCAGGGCATTGCAAACACGACACGGCACCGAGAAATATTCCAGTAAAATCAGTGCTCCAAAATCCAAATGGCTCTCCTTCCCTTCTGAGCACTGCCGTGGGTCCAAGCAGCAGTTTATTACCACATGTGGGGTATTTCCGTAATCGGGAGAAGTAGCTTTACAAGTTTTGGGGTGCTTTTTCTCTTTTATTCCTTGCAAAAATTCGAAAATTCTACGTTTTTCCACAATAAAAGTAGATTTTCATTTTCACAGACTAATTCGAATAAATTTAGCAGAAAATCTGTGGGGTCAAAATGCTAACTATACCCCTAGATAAATTCCCTGACGGGTGTAGTTTCAAAAATGGGGTCACTTTTGGGGGTTTCCACTGTTTTGGCACCACAAGACCTCCTCAAACCTGACATGGTGCCTAAAATATATTCTAAAAAATGGAGGCCCCAAAATCCTCTAGGTGCTCCTTTGCTTCTGAGGCCTGTGTTTCAGTCCATTATCACACTAGGGCCACATGTGGGATATTTCTAAAAACTGCAGAATCTGGGCAATAAATATTGAGTTGCATTTCTCAGGTAAAACCTTCTGTGTTACAGAAAAAAATGTATTACAAATGAATTTTGTAAAAAAAAAAATGAAATTTGTAAATTTCACCTCTACTTTCCTTCAATGCCTGTGAAACGCCTAAAGGGTTGAAACACTTTCTGAATGCTGTTTTGAATACTTTGAGGGGTGAAGTTTTCAAAATGGGGTGTTTTATGGGGGTTTCTAATATATAAGGCCCTCAAAACCACTTCAGAACTGAACTCGTCCCTGAAAAAAATAGCCTTTTGAAATGTTCTTAAAAATATGAGAAATTGCTGCTAAAGTTCTAAGCCTTGTAACGTCCTAGAAAAATAAAAGGACGTGAAAAAAACGATGCAAATATAAAGTAGACATATGGGAAATGTTAATTAGTAACTATTTTGTGTGGTATTACTATCTGTTTTACAAGCAGATACATTTAAAATTAGAAAAATCATAATTTCTTCAAATTGTCTCTAAATTTTGGTGTTTTTCACAAATAAGCAATAAATTTATTGACCAAATTTTTTCACTAACCTAAAGTACAATATGTCACGAGAAAACAATCTCATAATCGCTTGGATAGGTAAAAGCATTCCAGAGTTATTACCACATAAAGTGACACATGTCAGATTTGAAAAAATGGCTCTGGTCCTGAAGGCCAAAAATAGCTTGGTCTTGAAGGGGTTAAACGCAAAATTCTGTCATCTCACTGTTCAGTGAGCAAATAACACAGACATTTGTACACACAGCACAGTAAATCTGTGCAGCTACTGATCTGCAAGGAACTTCTAGCCACGCCCCCTCCTATGTACAGAGAAGCAGCAAGAGCAGATTCAACACCATTAACCCCTACCACTCCACACCTCTGATGTCTGGTGAGTTCAGGGGAGGGTGAGAGCACTATAGCTGCTAATATCTTGTATTTCTGTGTCTGACATTGTTATGGGGCACTGTGGCTGGCATTTAATTGTGGCACTGTGGCACCCTATTGTCCCAATATTACCCAGGAAATGTACAGTTAAGGGCAAAACCTTTTTTTTTTCTCCTCTTTTATGCTACAATTTATGGGTGCGTCTTGTGGTCCATACAGTATTTAACCAGAAAACAAGAATGCATAACCCTTATGTCAAAATAATGCAACAGTATGTTAGGATAAAGCTACATTTTGCTTGGGATTTGCCCCTTTTGCGTTGCACAGGATGAAATCTGCTGTGAAAATCTGCGACAAATCCGCAGCAGAATTGACAATTCGCAGGATGCCCTAACTGTGACCTGCACCCTGTTGGCCAGCTGCCATACCGCCAAGGCGGTACGGCCCAGTGGGTCTACAAACCCAACGGGGAAGTACACAGGAAGTTGTTCAGACATGCCTCAGTATGCCCTAACAGGAAATATGGTTAGACAGCCCTGGGGTCCTTCAATGGACCCTGGGCTGTCTGCCCATAAATGGTATGTCCCTCGAGTCACAGGGATTCCCTGTGACGTAATCCAAAGGGTATCCCCCTTCTCATTTACCTCTTGAATGCTGCGGTCAGCTTTGATCGCAGCATTCAGGGGCATACCGGCGGAGATGAGAGATTTCTCTGATCTCCGTCATTAGAGTGGGGCTGCACCTGTGTAATACAGCTATTGCCCCGCTCCTGAGCAACAAGTGTGTGGGCACGCGGTCAGCAGACAGTGATGCGGCCGGCGCTGCACTGATGAGCGGCGGCGCAGGCACTGAATATAGAACATGGGGGTGTTTTGTAATGCGCCCGCCATGTTCTGTCTTCATTGCCGGCGCTCATTAGTGCAGCGCTGGTTGCCTAACATCATGCTGACCGCGAGCGCACTAGACAGGACTCCGGAGCGGGGCATTGGCTGTTGACAATTTTTAAAATAGGGTGTTTTATGGGGGTTTCTAATACATAGGCCCCTCAAAGCCACTTCAGAACTGAACAGGTACCTTAAAAAAAGGCTTTTGAAATTTTCGTAAAAATATGAGAAATTGCTATTTATGTTCTAAGCTTTGTAACGTCCAAGAAAAATAAAAGAATGTTATAAAAACGATGCAAATCTAAAGTAGACATATGGGAAATGTGAACTAGTAATTATTTTTGGTGGTATAACTATCTGTTTTACAAGCAGATGCATTTAAATTCAGAAAAATTAAATTTTTTCTAAATTTTCTCTAAAATGTGCAATTTTTCACAAATCTATCAAATATATCGACCAAGTTTTACCACTAACATAAAGCCCAATGTGTCATGAGAAAACAATCTCAGAATCGCTTGGATAGGTTTAAGCATTCCCAAGTTATTACCACATAAAGTGAAATATGTGAAATATGTCAGATTTTAAAAATGGTCTCTGAGCCTTAAAAAGGCTCTGTCACCACATTATAAGTGCAGTATCTCCTACATAAGGAGATGGGCGCTATAACGTAGGTGACAGCAGTGCTTTTTATTCTGAAAAACTATCTATTTTTACCATGTTATTAGCGATTTTAGCTTTATGCTAATTACTTTCTTAATGCCCAAGTGGGCGTGTTTTTACTTTAGACCAAGTGGGCGTAGTACAGAGGAGTGTATGACGCTGACCAATCAGCGTCATACACTTCTCTCTATTCATTTACTCAGCGCATCGGGATCCTGCTATATCAGTATGTGCAGTCTTATACTGACACATTAACGTTACTGAAGTGTTTAGACACTGAATAGACATTCCTTCCAGCCAGGACGCGATGTCTATTCACAATCCCGACACTTCGGGCTCTGATGTGAAATAATAAAAGAAACCCCTGAGAAGTGACCCCATTTTTGAGACTACACCCCTCAAGGCATTTATTAAGGGGTGTAGTGAGCATTTTCACCGCACAGGTTTTTTCCATAAATGATTGCGCTGCGGATGGTGCAAAGTAAAAAATTATTTTTTTCCCTAGATATGCCATTTATGTCGTGCCCAGTTTGTGCCACTGGAGACACACACCCTAAAAATTGTTAAGAGTTCTCCCGGGTATGGCGATGCCATATATGTGGAAGTAAACTGCTATTTGGGCACACTGTAGGGCTCAGAAGGGAGGGAGCACCATTTAGCTTTTGGAGCGTGGATTTTGCTTGGTAGTAGATTTGTTTGAAGCTTTACGTGTATTTCAGTTTATAATGTGGGGGTTTATGTAAACTGGGTAGAGTACATCAGGGGCATAGTCAGGTGGTATAATAACGGGGTGAAAAAAAACAATAAAATAATCCAGATATTTTACAAATTTTTGCACAATAAAATGACTTTTGTAAAAAGAATGTATTTTTTTCTGTCGCCATGCTGTGAGAAACATAACATTTAAATTTTTTCGTTGACTGACCTGTATGAGGGCTTGTTTTTTGCGATACGAGCTGTAGTTTTCATAGGTACCATTTTTGGATACATGCGACTTTTTGATCACTTTTTATTACAATTTTTGTAGGGCTAAGTGACCAAAAGACAGAAATTCTGGCATTGTTTTTTACGCCGTTCACCGGGTGGACTAAATAACATAATATTTTTATAGTTCAAGCCGTTACGGACGCAGCGATACCAAATATGTATAATTAATTTTTTTCAATAATAAACGACTTGATAAGGGGAAAAAGGTCGATTGTGGTTTATTTTATTACTTGAAACTTTTATTATTTTTTACAACTTTTTCCCACTTTTTTTCCCACACTTCTTCAGTCATACTAGGGAACTTGAAGGTCCAACTGTCAGATTTTTTTCTTCTAATACATTGCATTACCTATGTAGTGCATTATGTAGTGTAGTGTATTAGATCTGTCAGTCATTCACTGACAGCAAGCCAATTAGGCTTCGCTTTTAGGCGGGGTCTAATTGGCTTCCGTAATAGCAGAGCAGAAGGCCATTGTTAGACCTACTGTTGCCATAGCATTGCATGGCAGGGCTGTCGATCTGCTACCAACCTCTAAGATGCAGCGATCGAATTCGAGCGCTGCATCTAAGGGGTTAATGTCAGGAATCGGAGCTAGCTCCGATTCCTGCCGTTACAGGTGGATTTTCAGCTGTAACATACAGCTGACATCCGGCGCTGATGACGCCGGCTCAGCTACTGAGCCAGCGGCTACAGAAGCCTTTTAGACCCTGCCCCTGGGCGTGGCCTGAAAGGCTTCTGTACTCGAGGATCAGGAGGCTTGTGTTAGGCCGCCGGTTGCCTTTGCAGCCACCAGCACCCCGGCAATTTCATTGCTGGTGTGCCGATGAACTGCAAACCCCTTAAATGCAGCGATCTTATTGACCGCTGCATTTAAGGGGTTAATGGCGGGGATCGGAGCAAACTTCCGTCTCCGCCATTACCCCAGGGTGTCAGCTGTAACATACAGCCGACACCCGGGGATGGTGGCACTGACTCAGCTTCTGAGCCGGTGTCCACCATTTGTCCTATGGAAACTGCAAAATGCGGGAAGCACTAGCTTTCCATGACTTATCCATATGACAAATGTTGGGAAAGGGTTAAACAATTTATAGGGGTTTTTTTTTGCTTTTAATAAACATTTTTTTCTGCTGTAAAAGCTACCCTCCCTAGATTGCAGATCACCAGAACTCTGAGCAAAAATGGAGCCAGCAAGGAATGGCGAAGTAGAATTGTAAATGCAAATCAGCCAAGCGTGCATGTTTGCTTTCTGGCAGTGGCTCTTCTCCTGTGGAAACAAAGGATCAGACATGTTAACCCATAGACGCACCACGACGCAACTGTACATCCATGTGGCCAGTGTCTTAGCACATGGGGACGTACAGTTACTGCGCAGTTCCCGGTGCACATTGTCGGCGACAATGTGCACCGGGAGGCAAGCTGTCCCTGACAGCTGACACTCCACTGTATGCCGATCAGCGGCTTATTTCCGCTGATATTGGCAATTAACCCCTTAATTGCGGTGATCGATTGCAATCACCACATTTTAGAGGTTTCTAGCACATCGGCAGACCTCACAATGAAATCGTGAGATTTGCAGATGGCTAGCATGGCGACCGGAGGCCAAATAATCGCCTCCGTGCCTGCCATGTACGGAAGCCTATCAGGACCAGCATCCTGATAGACTTCATGTCAGAGTGACAGGACGTCACTGCCGTTCGCGATGCACACTGTCGGTGACATTTGTCTGTGACCGTGTACATCGGGTACCGGGACGTCAGCTGTCCCTGACAGCTGACACTCCACTGTTGCCGATCAGCGGCTCATTGCCGCTGATTTCGGAAATTAACCGATTTGCGATCTCTGCATGTAGGGGGTTTGTAGAACATCAACAGCCCCCATGCAATTGTGGGGCTGCTGATGCTTGTGATGGCACCCGGGGGCCAGACAACGGCCTCCGGGTCTGCCATGTACGGAAGCCTATGAGGACCAGCCTCTGGCTGGTCCTCGTAGAGTAACTGTCAGAGTGACTGTGACGTCACACTGACAGTTGGAATACATTACACTAACTAGGTAGTGTAATGTATCCTAGCAGCAATCAGAGCTGCAGGTAAAAAAAATAAAGTGTAAAAAGTAAAAAAAAGTTAATAAAAATGTTTTACAAAAGTGTAAAAATAAAAGATTTTTTTTTCCTATAATAAGTCTCTTATGATAGGGAAAAAATGAAAACGTTAAAAACCAGTACACATATTTGGTATCACCGCGTTTGTAACGACCTAATCTATAAAACTATAATGTTATTTTTACCGCACGGTGAACACCGCAAAAAAAACAAATTAAAAACAATTCCAGAATCACTATTTTTTGGTCACCACCCCTCCCAAAATATAGAATAAAAAGTGATCAAATAGTCGCATGTACCCGAAAATACTACCAATAAAAACTACAACCCGTCCCGCAAAAACAAGCCCTTATACCGCTTTTTTGACTGAAAAATAAAAAAGTTACAGTGAAGGAAATAAGTATTTGATCCCTTGCTGATTTTGTAAGTTTGCCCTCTGTCAAAGACATGAACAGTCTAGAATTTTTAGGCTAGGTTAATTTTACCAGTGAGAGATAGATTATATTAAAAAAAAAAAAAACAGAAAATCACATTGTCAAAATTATATATATTTATTTGCATTGTGCACAGAGAAATAAGTATTTGATCCCTTTGCCAAACAAGACTTAATACTTGGTGGAAAAACCCTTGTTGGCAAGCACAGCAGTCAGACGTTTTTTGTAGTTGATGATGAGGTTTGCACACATGTTAGATGGAATTTTGGCCCACTCCTCTTTGCAGATCATCTGTAAATCATTAAGATTTCGAGGCTGTCGCTTGGCAACTCGGATCTTCAGCTCTCTCCGTAAGTTTTCGATGGGATTAAGGTCTGGAGAATGGCCAGGCCACTCCATGACCTTAATGTGCTTCTTTTTGAGCCACTCCTTTGTTGCCTTGGCTGTATGTTTTGGGTCATTGTCATGCTGGAAGACCCAGCCACGAGCCATTTTTAATGTCCTGGTGGAGGGAAGGAGGTTGTTACTCAGGATTTGACGGTACATGGCTCCATCCATTCTCCCATTGATGCGGTGAAGTAGTCCTGTGCCCTTAGCAGAGAAACACCCCCAAAACATAATGTTTCCACCTCCATGCTTGACAGTGGGGACGGTGTTCTTTGGGTCATAGGCAGCATTTCTCTTCCTCCAAACACAGCGAGTTGAGTTAAAAGATCTCAATTTTAGTCTCATCTGACCACAGCACCTTCTCCCAATCACTCTCAGAATCATCCAGATGTTCATTTGCAGACTTCAGATGGGCCTGTACATGTGCCTTCTTGAGCAGGGGGACCTTGCGGGCACTGCTGGATTTTAATCCATTACGGCGTAATGTGTTACCAATGGTTTTCTTGGTGACTGTGGTCCCAGCTGCCTTGAGATCATTAACAAGTTCCCCCCGTGTAGTTTTCGGCTGAGCTCTCACCTTCCTCAGGATCAAGGATACCCCACGAGGTGAGATTTTGCATGGAGCCCCAGATCGATGTCGATTGACAGTCATTTTGTATGTCTTCCATTTTCTTACTATTGCACCAACAGTTGTCTCCTTCTCACCCAGCGTCTTACTTAAGGTTTTGTAGGCCATTCCAGCCTTGTGCAGGTCTATGATCTTGTCCCTGACATCCTTAGAAAGCTCTTTGGTCTTGCCCATGTTGTAGAGGTTAGAGTCAGACTGATTAATTGAGTCTGTGGACAGGAGTCTTTTATACAGGTGACCATTTAGGACAGCTGTCTTTAATGCAGGCACCAAGTTGATTTGGAGCGTGTAACTGGTCTGGAGGAGGCTGAACTCTTAATGGTTGGTAGGGGATCAAATACTTATTTCTCTGTGCACAATGCAAATAAATATATATAATTTTGACAATGTGATTATCTTTTTTTTTTTTTTATATATAATCTATCTCTCACTGGTAAAATTAACCTAGCCTAAAAATTCTAGACTGTTCATGTCTTTGACAGTGGGCAAACTTACAAAATCAGCAAGGGATCAAATACTTATTTCCTTCACTGTATGGCTCTCAGAATATGGTGTGACAGAAAATAAATAATTTTATAAAGTGATTTTATTGTGCAAACACTCCAAAACATTAAAAAAAACTATATACATATGGTATCGCCGTAATCGTACCGACCCGCAGAATAAAGTAAAATTGTCATTTATATCGCATTATGAACGCCGTAAGAAATAAAGAATGGAAAACGCCCAAATCAATGTTTTTTGGTCACCAAAGCTCTAAATAAAATGTAATAAAAAGTTATCAAAATGTTGTATGTACCAAAAAATTGTACCAGTAAATACTACAGCTCACCCTGCCAAAAATAAGTCATCACACCGCTCAATTCATGGAAAAATAAAAAAGTTATGGCGTTTGGAAGGCGTGGAGTGAAAATCTAAAATGGAAAAGCAAAAAAGGATCAGTCCTGCAAAGGTTAATTCATTTCTATTAAAAAAATAAATTACTACCACATGTGGGGTATTGTCATACTCGGGAGAGATTGCGTTACAAATTTAGGGCGACTTTTTCTCCTTTATCCCTTGTGAAAATGAAAAAATGCAACATTTTAGTGGACAAAAATGTTTATATTCATTTTCACGGCCTAATTCTACAAAATTCAGCAAAAAAACCTGTGTGGTATAAATGCTTACTATACCCCTAGAAAAATTCCTTGAGGGGTGTAGTTTCCCAAATGGGGTCACTTTTGGGGTGTTTCCACTGTTTTGTTCCCTCCAGGGCGTTGCAATCGCGATATGGCACTAAAAACCAATTCAGCAAAATCTGCGCTCCAAAATACAAATGGCGCTCCCTCCCTTCTGAGCGCTGCCGTGGGTCCAAACAGCAGTTTATTACCACATATGGGGTATTTCCGTAATCGGGAGAAGATCCTTTACAAATGTTGGGGTGCATGTTCTTCTTTATTCCTTGTAACCATTACAAATTTCTATGTTTTTTCAGAAAAAAAGTAGATTTTTACAGACTAACTCCAATATATATCGCAAAATACCTGTGGGGTCAAAGTGCTAACTATACACCTGGATAAATTCCTTGAGGGGTCTATTTTCCAAAATGGGGTCACTTTTGGGGAGTTTCCACTGTTTTGGCACCACAAGACCTCTTCAAACCCGACATGGTGCCTAAAATATAAATCTAAAAATAAGTAGGCCCCAAAATCCTGTAGGTGCTCTTTTGCTTCTGAGGCCGGTGTTTCGGTCCATTAGGGCTCTCGGGCCACATGTGGGATATTCCTAAAAACTGCAGGACCTGGGCAATAAATATTGAGTTGCGTTTCTCTGGTAAAACCTTCTGTGTTACAGATTTTTTTTTATTACAAATGAATTTCGGCACAAAAAAAAAAGAAATTTGTAAATTTCCCCTCTACTTGCTTCATTTTCTGCGAAACACCTAAAGGGTTAAGAAACTTTCTGAATGCTGTTTTGAATACTTTGAGGGGTGCAGTTTTTAAAATGGGGTGATTTATTGGGGGATTCTAATATATAAGGCCCTCAAAACCACTTCAGAACTAAACTGGTCCCTGTAAAAATAGCCTTTTGACATTTTCTTGAAAATGTGAGAAATTGCTGCTAAAGTTCTAAGCCTTGTAACGTCCTAGAAAAATAAAAGGATGTTCAAAAAACGATGCGCATATAAAGTACACATATGGGAAATGGTAAGTAGTGACTATTTTGTGTGGTATTACTATCTGTTTTACAAGCAGATACATTTAAATTTAGAAAAATGCAAATTTTTGCAAATTTTCTCTAAATTTGGTGTTTTTCACGAATAAATATTGAATTTATCGACCAAATTTTTCCACTATCATAAAGTACAATATGTGACGAGAAAACAATCACAGAATCGCTTGGATAGGTAAAAGCATTCCCAAGTTATTACCACATAAAGTGACACATGTCCGATTTGAAAAAATCGGCTGTGCCACAAGGCCAAAACAGGCTGCGTCCTGGCGCTACATAAACACACTATAACGTTACTGTAGTGTCCTGACAATGAATACACATTACCTCCACCCAGGCCGTGCTGTATTCAGAATCCTGACACTTCGCTAATACAATCCTGACACTACAGCACAGCAAGCGTAATCACGCGAGATTACGCTGTAAAGTGTCATTTCAAACGAGATTACGCTTGCTGTGCTGTAGTTTCGGGATTGTGTTAGCGAAGTGTCAGGATTGTGAATAGACATCACGTCCTGGCTGGAGGTAATGTATATTCATTGTCAGGACAATGCAGTAATGTTAGTGTGTGTGTATGAGGCTGCAGATAGCGATATAGCTATATCGCTATGTGCTGTGTAAATGAATGGGGAGAAAAGGGTATGTTGTTGATTGGTCACTGATTGGTCAGCGTCATACACTCCTCTGTACAACGCCCACTTGGCCAAAAAGTAAAACACGCCCAGTTGTTCATTAAGAAACTCATTAGCATAAAGCTAAAATAGGTCATAACTCCGTCAAAAATGATAGTTTTTCTAAATAGAAAACACTGCTGTAATCTACATTACAGCGCCGATCATATTATGTAGAAGATAGGCCACTTATAATGTGGTGACAGAGCCTCTTTAAGACCAAAACATATTAAATATAAATGTTGCCCCGTTTTTTATTTCAGCAAGGTCTTACAAAGTTACAAAATGTACTGTTCTAATATTTATTTTGTATTATACATCTAACGTTTATGCTAGCACTGTAAATTCAGTCTCACATTCATATTCCAGAGTTTTCAAAGAGTCACTGACGATGTCCATCAGCAGAAGGAAATATAGGTTTCTGGTACCCCTTTAATGTTCTGTGCGAGGATGAAGAGACACGATTATGAAAAATACGATTCCTCAGTTGAAGGTTAAGGAAATATCTCTTTCAAGGCATTAAGGACAAAGATAAGCATGTCAATGTGTAAATTCCCAGCAGTAGATTAAACTATTTCGTTCTAAATCTCCAAAGGGGAGTACAAGTAAATTAACCCATTTTTCTCTTGGCAGACTTTATAAAACTCTGTTACACTGATTGTCAGGCCGCAGAAGCAGCACAATACTGCATCAGAGTCTGAGGCGGCCGGGTGTAGGCTAGGTTCCCTTGTGTGGCTACGTGAGCATGTATTTATAATGAATACTTGCTTTTCTTTTTGATTGTTACTTGTTCTTGGGCTCACCAGGCAGTTGTGGATGAGCGGCTGTGCTTTATAGGTAATACATTATACTCCACATTTTTGTGTCTTTTCATTTACTGCTGCCACTTTGTTACTTATTTTGATACCTACCGGCACCCAGCGTTTTCATTTATGTATTCATCTGGCTATTCATGATCTTTTTGTTGTTTTTTTAAGAATATTTAATAAAATGTATCTTTTAAATTATTACATAAAAGATTTTGTCCAGATCCATAGAAGTTGAATTTTGTGTTGGAGTTTAATTCCATGTCATGTTTTTTGTTTAGGATCATATTTTTGGAATTACACAGTAACCTACACTACTGTTCAAAAGTTTAGGGTCACTTAGAAATTTCCTTATTTTTGAAAGAAATGCACAGTTTTTTTCAATGAAGATAACATTAAATGAATCAGAAATACACTCTATACATTGTTAATGTGCTAAATGATTATTCTAGCTGCAAACGTCTCGTTTTTAATGCAATATCTACATAGGTGTATAGAGGCCCTTTTCCAGCAACCATCACTCCAGTGTTCTAATGGTACATTGTGTTTGCTAACTGTGTTAGAAGGCTAATGGATGATTAGAAAACACTTGAAAACCCTTGTGCAATTATGTTAGCACCGCTGTAAACACTTTTGCTGTTTAGAGGAGCTATAAAACTGACCTTCCTTTGAGCTAGTTGAGAATCTGGAGCATTAAATTTGTGGGTTCGATTAAACTCTCCAAATGGTTAGAAAAAGAGAGCTTTCATGCGAAACTCGACAGTCTATTCTTGTTCTTAGAAATGAAGGCTATTCCATGCGAGAAATTGCCAAGTAACTGAAGATTTCCTACAACAGTGTGTACTACTCCCTTCAGAGGACAGTACAAACAGGCTCTAACCAGAGTGGAAAGAGAAGTGGGAGGCCCCGCTGCACAACTGAGCAACAAGACAAGTACATTAGAGTCTCTAGTTTGAGAAATAGACGCCTCACAGGTCCTCAACTGGCAGCTTCATTAAATAGTACCCGCAAAATGCCAGTGTCAACGTCTACAGTGAAGAGGCGACTCCGGGATGCTGGCCTTCAGGGCAGAGTGGCAAAGAAAAAGCAATATCTGAGACTGGCTAATAAAAGGAAAAGATTAATATGGGCAAAAGCACACAGACATTGGATAGAGGAAGATTGGAAAAAAAGTGTTATGGACAGACGAATCGAAGTTTGAGGTGTTTGGATCACACAGAAGAACATTTGTGAGACGCAGAACAACTGAAAAGATGCTGGAAGAGTGCCTGACGCCATCTGTCAAGCATGGTGGAGGTAATGTGATGGTCTGGGGTTGCTTTGGTGCTGGTAAAGTGGGAGATTTGTACAAGGTAAAAGGGATTTTGAATAAGGAAGGCTATCACTCCATTTTGCAAAGCCATGCCATACCCTGTGGACAGCGCTTGATTGGAGCCAATTTCATCCTACAACAGGACAATGACCCAAAGCACACCTCCAAATTATGCAAGAAATATTTAGGGAAGAAGCAGGCAGCTGGTATTCTATCTGTAATGGCGTGGACAGCGCAGTCACCAGATCTCAACCCCATAGAGCTGTTGTGGGAACAGCTTGACCGTATGGTACGCAAGAAGTGCCCATCAAGTCAATCCAACTTGTGAGAGGGGCTTCTGGAAGCATGGGGTGAAATTTCTCCCGATTACCTCAGCAAATTAACAGCTAGAATGCCAAAGGTCTGCAATGCTGTAATTGCTGCAAATGGAGAATTCTTTGACGAAAGCAAAGTTTGAAGGAGAAAATTATTATTTCAAATAAAAATCATTATTTCTAACCTTGTCAATGTCTTGACTATATTTTCTAGTAATTTTGCAACTCATTTGATAAATATAAGTGTGAGTTTTCATGGAAAACACAAAATTGTCTGGGTGACCCCAAATTTTTGAACAGTAGTGTAAGTGGCAGAATTTCTGACTCTTTGTGGGAAAGAATGACTGAGGGAAGAGATTTGAATTCTAGAACATACCCTGTTTTTAGAATTCTTAGGATCCACCGATTTGTTGAAATTTTTTCCCAATTTTTGAAAAACAGGGATAGACGACCCCCCACCATGGATCTTCTGGCGTCATTGTTGGTGGTCTTTGGGGTAGTTTTGAAACCTGAGAAGGAAACCCTTGTTCTTCCTAGAAAACTTTGGGGCATAAAAACTCCTGTCCCCTATGGTTAGGTCTTTTATTAAACCTTTTGGGACGAAAAGAGTCCATTGGTTTTCCTTGTGTAGGGAAACCTTTTTTCTCTATCAGACGCTTTTTGTAATAGGTCATCTAGCGGGGGCCCAAACAGATAATCACCAGAGCAGGGAATTGCACAAAGCTTCCCTTTTGATCCGGTGTCCACCTTCCAGGTTTTTAGCCAGATAGCCCTTCTAGCGGAGTTCGGGAAGGCAGCTGATCGGGCCGATAGGCACACAGAATCTACCGAGGCATCGGCCAGAAAATCTGCTGCCTTAGATAGCACTGGAAGGTAGGAGAGGATCTGCTCCCTAGAAGTCTTGTCTCTAATGTGAAGCTATAATTGTGCTAGCCAAATTTTTAGAGACCTAGCCACACAAGTGGCTGCAATATCTGGCTTAAAAGCCCCTGTAGAAGCTTCCCATGTTCTCTTGAGGTAGAAATCAGCTTTCCTGTCCATGGGATCAGATAAAGAGCCTAGATCCTCAAAGGGAAGAGCATTTTTCCCTCGATATTTTTGCCACTGGGGCATCAAGTCTAGGGGTATTATCCCAGTTCCTGCAGACCTCTTCTTTAAAGGGACATTTCCTTTAAAGAAATTTGGGAATACCAACTTTCCTATCTGGATTTTTCCATTCCCTTTTGGTTTTTAGGAGCTGATCTACGTCTTCTGATAAGAACAAATCCCACCCCACCCCCCCCCCCCCCTAATCCGAGGTATTATCTGAAGAGCTCAGAAGAAATCCTCTTCAGCAGAGGAATCGGATAAATCTACCCGAATGGAAGAGGTGGACGGTAGATCCTTCTTTTTCTTTAGGGAGTTCCTAACTTCTGCCCTCACGATCTCTTTACTGCTTGAAGTCAGGTTTGTAGATTCTTCAGTGATGATTTTATCTAAGCAATTCTGGCAAAGTATTTTATTATAAGAGGCAAGCTTTTTATTATAAACTGCGCATTCTTTGCTACGGGTCTTATCCAGTTTCTTTCTAGGACCTTTCCTGGCCTAAGCAGATGTACAAGAGAAGAGGACAGTATTAGCAAAGAGAGGTTTATTTATTTTTTTGTCTTACCCTATATAAGTCCTTCCTTCTCCTCAAGTACCGGACTGGAGGATTTTGTGGCATCCGAGCAGTCAGCGCGTCCCGCTGCTTCTCCTGGCGTTTCCATTATGGGAGGAGATGCTGGAGACTGAGGCTCCATATCGTTCGGGCCTAAATAGGGCTTGGATTGGATGGTGAGGCCCTCTGATCCGGATACCTGTAGCCCATCCTTCCCTGTTGGGGGTCGCGGGAACCACCGCATCCTGGAGTGTAGGACACGTCACCGCGACCGGAAGTTTTGCACTGAGCGCGCCGGAAGCCACCAACACTGGGAATGCGTTCCGGCCCCACCACGGAACAGAGTATGACACCGGGAGAACCGCTCTCCTGCTAGAGGAAGATCTCGCCTCGTGGGACCTAAAACCACCTTCAGGTAGGGAAGCGATGGACCGGCAGAGGAGGGGTTAACCGTCCCCAGACTTATGGTTGCTCCCGCCAGAGGAGACTTACACCTTCCAGAGCACCCCTAGGAAGAAAAGGTAAGAACCTGCTAGGGGGTCTGTAACCCAGGGAGAAGTGCTTTTTTCCCAACAGGACAATCCCATCCGGAGGACAGGAAACCTGACTGGGTGTGTGGAGAGGTGTGTCCTTTTTCATATCCTCAGGGTTCCTGTCCAGCGAATGCGATGTCTCTCGAGGGACGCTGTTATAGGTGAAAGGGTAGAACAATATTAATTGCCTGAAACTGGACAACCACTTTAAACTACAGTAATACCTGCATTTTTAGGTTTTCAGT
Organism: Rhinoderma darwinii; assembly: GCF_050947455.1. Taxonomy (NCBI): domain Eukaryota; kingdom Metazoa; phylum Chordata; class Amphibia; order Anura; family Rhinodermatidae; genus Rhinoderma; species Rhinoderma darwinii. Next base: position 308,785,233 of record NC_134687.1, read on the forward strand.
GAAGCTAGTCTTACCATTTGGTCCTGAAATCAAACAAAAAAACATTTGGTCCTAGAAGAGGCACTTCCTTCAAGCCCCATCAGGATTTGTAAGTGACAACAAGGCTGGGAAAGTACACGATATATACGTTGTGATGGACAGTAGCATATGTCACCCATAGGCTATTATGGCATCTGTTTAGATCCGTATATGTAATGGGATTTTTAGGACGTATACGTTAAACGGATGCCATAATAGCCTAAGAGTGACGGTTGCCTGTGACCATCAACCATATGCTATTATGGCATATGTTTAACAAGTACATCATGAAAAACTGTGACGAATGCCAACCTTGGCTCTCAAAAAAAAAAGTATACCGCGACGCGTGTATTTTTTTTTTCATTATTCTGTTTTTATTTATCACAAGTATGTAGTAGAAGCATATACAGATTCATAACTTAATGATATATAATTGTAACAAGTGAACACAGAAAACAATAGGAAAGGAAAAGAAAGGAAAAGGAAAGGAAAAGAAAGGAAAAGAAAGAAAGGAAAAGAAAGAAAGGAAAAGAAAGGAAAAGAAAGAAAGGAAAAGAAAGAAAGGAAAAGAAAGGGAATAGAAAAGGAAAGGAAAGAGGGTGAAGAAGGGGAGGAGTGGAAGGGGACAATCCTCAGCATCCAACTAATAAAAGTCCGTCCCGTATTGATTATGGTATTAAGAAAGCAAGGAGATATACTCCGAAGAGTTCTCAAAGCTTACCCAGGTAGACCACGATAGGGTGAATTTATCGTGAAAGTCCCGCATGGACACTCTTCCATACGTTACACTTCTTCGATCCTCTGAAAACAAAGGCGCATTGTGGGTCGTTTGACCTGTTTCCACATAGCCGGAATGCAAGCTCGAGCCGTGTTGACTAGGTGACGCACCATCGACTTCTTGTATGCGGAGACAGGGATATCACACAGATGAAGCAGGAAGAAGCCAGGGGACTTGGGCAATGTGAAGTCAGTAAATTTGGAAGCTATGTACCAGACATTGTATCAAAAGATTGCTAGTCGGGGGCAATTGCAAAAGGTATGTAAAAGGTCACCCACCCCTGTATCACACCTCCAGCACATGGGGGAGACCTCGGGATAAAATTGGTGAAGTTTGGAGGGAACCCTGTACCATCTCGTCATTATCTTAAAGCCCACTTCCTGTATTCTACTTGATAAAGAAGATTGAGGAGTCATGACATACAACCGGTCACGAAGTAAAGTCTTCCAACTGTCGTTTATGATGTAATGGCGGGCTTCGGTCTCATGAGCGAAGCATCGTTGGTTAAAGGTGTGTGTGTTTTAAAGATGTTGCTAGGGGTTCAGGACGGGGGGGGGGGGGGACACATCTGAGGTCTAAGTGCCCCCCCAGCCCCTCCCTCCCTGATGAATGGGCCTGAAGACATAGTTTTAAAGGGAAATTCCTGCTAAAATTCTATGATGTCAGTGGGACTCTGCTCAATTACACACCATCCCCCATGAAGATGACATGGGGGTGTGTAAATCAGCAGAGTCCTCCTCTGACCCACATTGTGTTCGGCTGATGTATTCCATCTCCCACACGTTGGGTACCTGATACTTCATCCTGACACCTGGGCGAGGAGTCCTCTGGTCTGTGATTAGGCACCGGGTTAAAGCAGCAGCCTGAGCACCATGTGTAATGTACAGTACCAGGCAAGTCACAGCACTGGGACTGGCGAGAGAGCCCTAGGTTTCTGAGAAACAGGAGCTTCCTGGTTACCATGCCGACTGCACTTGTTGAGGGCCACACGTGATGTGGTCGACACTTTGCATAAGTACGCATGAGGCTTATTTTAAGGAGCATAAAAATGCCTTTACAGTCAATGACTACTGTAGAGGCCTTATTGCGAACTTTGTTGCTCGCCATCTAGAGCCCTCGTGAACAAGCGCCAGGATGTACGTAAGCTCGAGGCCGCCACCCCCTTCCCCACCGCTAGCCATGCCTCTGCATTGTATGGAGTAGCATAGTCTACTACGCTATTTCATACCTTTGTTTTTGTGGTATACTGGCCCGATAGAGGATATAAGAACATTATTTTCACCTCCGTCTAGCAAATGTAGCCGTATGGACATATTTAGAGCGTACGCCGGGTGCTATCCTGGTGTACACGTTAAATCTACATCACAAATGTGATGTGAACAGAGCCCTAAGTATAACAGAAGATAAGCTGTGGAAATAACCTAGTCATGGACATAATACACAAATCGATAGGCCACTATTACCTCATGAAATGGCCTACCAATGAAAAACAAAAATGGTGCAGCTGACAAAAATAAGGAGGGGAGATAAAATTGGCAATGCTCAATTGTGCTTTTCTTTGTTTTGCTTAGAGTATATCTTTAACCCCTTAACAAAATCCAACGTAGTTACGTCGTTGCAGGTAATGACTTCCAGCAACTCAAAGTAACTGTACGTTGTGGTGATGGTGCGGGTTCAGAAGCTGAGCCTTCGCCATTATCAGCGAGTGTCAGATGTATATTATAGCTGACCCCCTGCTGCAAGGCCAGGACCGGAGCTAGCCTCCGATCCGGCCGGTTAACCTCTTAGATGCAGTGCTCAAAAGAGTGCTGCATCTATGGGGTTACTAGCCAATCAGCACCCATGCAACGCGACTGCGGGGGAACCGATAGCTGCTTTGGTAACCGGAGGCCTAACAATGGTCTCCTGTCTGCCAAGTACAAAAGCCTGTCCGGTCACAAAAAGAAGATGGCGCGGGCTCAGAAGCTGAGCCTGCGACATCAGCCGCGGGTGTCAGTTGTATGCTAAAGCTGACGCCTTGCTGTGACGGTAGGGAACGCAGCTAGCTCCGATCCCTGCCATTAACCCCTGCAAAAGCGATTAAGGCATCTTAGTGATTTGAAGCTGATCGGCATCAACACGACGCGGGGGTGCCGATGGTTGCTATGGCAACCGGAGGCCTAACAATGACCTCCTGGTCTGCCACGTACAGAAGCCCATTAGGCCACACCCGGTGGCAGAGCCTAATAGGCTTGCTGTCCGTGTATGATTAACACCTCTAATGCATTGCACTACGTGTTTATTGCAATGTATTAGGGTATGTTCACACGCTGAGCCAAAAACGTCTGAAAATACGGAGCTGTTTTCAAGGGAAAACAGCACCTGATTTTCAGACGTTTTTTGAGCAACTCACGTTTTTCGCAGCGTTTTTGGAGCTGTTTTCAATAGAGTCTATGAGAAAACGGCTCCAAAAACGTCCCAAGAAGTGTCCTGCACTTCTTTTGACGAGGCTGTAATTTTACGCGTTGTCTTTTGACAGCTGTCAAACGACGACGCGTAAATGACAGGTCGTCGGCACAGTACGTCAGCAAACCCATTCAAACGAATGGGCAGATGTTTGCCGACGTATTGGAGCCGTATTTTCAGGCGTAAATCGAGGCATAATACGCCTCGTTTACGCCTGAAAATAGGTCGTGTGAACCCAGCCTTAGAATAAAGATCAGAGATGCAGGCCTTCAAGTCCCGTAGCGAGACCAACATTTTTTTTTTATAAATATGTTATAGAAAAGTATAAAAATAAAAGCAGAATAAGAGAAACTTGATCCAGCGCTGGGTTTAAAAGGAAGTAATATTCCAACTTTATTCCAAATATCTTAAAAAGTCCATATACTTAGGGGTGGATGCATCAGATAGCAGGCCTACGCTTTTCACACAAATCACTTGTCCTTACTCATGGCGTGTTGCCCATATATTGGCGTGTTTTAATATATTTGGAATAAAGTTGGATTACTTCCTTTTAAACCCAGCGCTGGATCAAGTTTCTCTTTTTCTGCTTTGATCTTCATCGTGTGCCGCCACGAGGATCCAAGCGCTGTCCGTGCTCGAACATAGGATCGGTGAGCTGGAGGATTCTTCCCCCATTTACTTCTATAAAAATAAAAGTTATATGTTAAAAAACTAAAACTGCCTTTTTTCCTATAACAACTCTTTTATTATAGGAAAAAAATGAAAATGTTACAAAAGTACACATAATTGGTATCACTGTAATCACGTCTTCAGTACGGGACAATTGTCCCGCAGCGAGGTAGTGAGACCTAGCGTCATAGAGAACTATGATGCTAGGAGCCCGGCTCCCTGCAGTGTGTTCGGTCCGGGAAATGCGGCCGACATACGGTCCGTATATCACAGACCAAACACGCTCGTGTGTGAGGCTCCTAAGTGAAAGAAAGAAGTATTTACTTTATTTTTTTATAGTGCACACTATAAATGACGCCTAAAAATTGTTGTGCATTGTTACGGCCGCGCTAATACGAATATGTGCATATGTTAATGTATTGAGACTTATTTTAATGTTTATTGTAAAAAATGTGTATGTGTATTTTTTTTATTTAACATTACTTTGTTTTTACTTTTTCTATTTTTAAACTTTAATGTACTGGAATATATCTATATACTGATAGTACACAGGCAGTTGTTAGGACATACCTAAGTATGCCCTAACAACAGGAAATATGGTAAGACAGCCCTGGGGTCCGTCAATGGACCCTGGGCTCTCTGCCCATATTTGGTATGTCCCTCAATCGCATCATAGGCAAGCGTCACAGGGATTCCCTGTGGCATGATCCAAGGGGCATCCCCCTTCTCATTTTCCCCTTGAATGCTGCGGTCAGCTTTGATCACAGCATTCTGGGGAATAGCAGCGAAGATGAGAGGTTTCTCTCATCTCCGCGTTACAGCTGCGGTCATTGCCCCGCTCCTGACAATAAGTGTGACAATAAGTGTGTGCACGCGGTCAGCTTGAGGTGATGCGGCTGGCGCGGAACTAATGAGCGCAGGCACTGAAGGCAGAACATGGGGGTGTTTTGCATGTTCTGTCTTCAGTGCTGCCGCTCATTAGTGCAGCGCCGGTCGCATTACCTCATGCTGACCGCGCGCACTTGTCAGGACTCAGGAGCGGGGCAATGGCTGTATTCAGAGATTCATGTGTTACAATGCTAAGCTGTGCGGCCGCACAGCTTAGTATCAAACTATATAAAATAACAGTATTGAACCGTTTGAGGGTGCAGGGTATCGAAGTTTCGATGCATCGTGCATTCCTATTACAAATGTTGGGGTGCTTTTTATCCTTTATCACTTGTGAAAATGAAAAAATTTAACATTTCAGTGGAAAAAATGTTGATATTAATTTTCACGGCCTAATTGCACTAAATTCAGCAAGAAACCTGAGGGGGAAAAATGCTCACTATACCCCTCAACTAGTTCCTTCAGGGTGTAGTTTCCCAAATGGGGTCACTTTTGGGGTGTTTCCACTGATTTGGTCCCGCAGGGGCTTCGCAAATATGACATAGCACCCAAACACCATTCCAGCAAAATTTGAGTTCCAAAAGTCAAATGGCGCTCCTTCCCTTCTGAGCCCTGCCGTGAGTCAAAACAGAAGTTTATTGCCACATATGGGGTATTGCTCAGAAGAGTTTGCTTTACAAATGTTGGGGTTATCTTTCTCCTTCATGCCTTGTAAAAATTTAACATTTCTACATTTGATTGGAAAAAACATGTAGATTTTCATGTTCACGGCCTCATTCCACTAAGTTCAGCAAAAAACCTGTGGGGTTAAAATGTCCACTGTACCCCTTGATAAATTCCATGAGGGGTGTAGTTTGCCAAATGGCGTTTTTTGGGGGTGTTTCCACTGTTTTGGCACCACAAGACCTCTTCAAACCTGACATAGTGCCTAAAATAGATTCTAATAAAAAGGAGGCCCCAAAATCCACTAGGTGCTGCTTTGCTTCTGAGGCTGGTGTTTCAGTCCAGTAGCACACTAGGGCCACATGTGGGGTATTTATAAAAACTGCAGATTCTGGGTAATACATTTTGTGTAGTTTCTCTGGTAAAACCTTCTGTGTTACAAAAAAAACATTGATTAAAATTGATTTTCTGCAAAAAAAATTTAATTTGTAAACTTCCCCCCTACTTTGCTTTAATTCCTGTGAAGCGCCTAAAGGGTTAAAAAAAAACTTTCTAAATGCTGTTTTGAATACTTTGAGGGTGCAGTTTTTAAAGTGGGGTAATTTATAGGGGGTTTCTAATATATAAGGCCCTCAAAAAAAACAACGTCAACATAAAGCAGACATACGGTAAATGTTAAAGCGTAACTAAACGTTCGATCAACTTTTTATTTTCTAGCAGCATGTGTAATATAAATATATTTTGTAATATACTTTATTAATGAATTTGGGCTCCTTTTTGTGTTATATGTGTTTTAAATGGCCACTGTGACACTTTTTTACTACATTTTATTTCTTGTATTTTTCCTGTTGCTAGCAGAAATCCGTACACTGTTTGAATGTATCGGTGTACGGATTCTGCTTCCTATGAGTACGGTGGGTGGTGGCCCCATCCTGACGTTAGATGTGCACGCCCCCATCGTGATGTCAGGAAGGCCTCTCTGCCTCTATGTACTATACAGTTCTCTATAGAGTAACCGGCAGTAGCAGAGCGCAGGGAGGGGAATGACAGCTCTGCTGCTGTCCAGACTATAGTATGTGTGAGACACGCTTCCGTAGCAGAAGCGCAGGTCTGGCGCCCCCTCCCTGTCCCCTTTGTCCACTGTACTGTAACAGGCAGGGAGGAGAATGACAGCTCTGATGCTGTCCGGTCTATGGTATGTGTGAGTGGCGCTTCTGTAGCAGAAGCGCAGGTCTAGTGGCAGCTCCCTCGCTAGACCTGCACTTCTGCTATGGAAGCGCCTCTCACACATACCATAGACCGGACAGTAGCAGAGCTGTCATTCTCCTCCCTGCGCTCTGCTACTGCCGCTTACAATACTGTGGACAGGGGGAAGAGTGGTCAGGGGGGAAGAGGGGACAGGGAGGGGGCGTCAGACCTGCGCTCAGTGGCATAGCTATAGGGGTCGCAGCGGTCGCACTTGCGACCGGGCCACTAAGCCACACGCTGACTGGCCTGTACTGGGGAGGAGCCAGGATAATCACTCTGCTGCACTCCTCGCTGTGTCAGGCTGCAGTGATGGACTTGCATGCACTACTGTTCTCTTACTTCCCCGTCATTAGGATGAATTTTCTGCGCACACTGGTCTCTGTGCCTGGGTGATTCTCCCCCTACCCTCCGGCAAAGACTCTCAGGACACTAATCTGAGCTGCTAATTAGCATCAGATAAGACTAGGACCGCTCCGTCCCCCGCAAGCACCCTGCCGTCCCGTCTTTTCTTCCCTGCACTTGCCAAGGAAAGTGAAAATAAAAACTCTGATTCCTTTCTTCTGGAGTGTGCAGAGATATTTACAGCTCTTTATATAATGTGTTCTGATGTGCATAGCTCAGTGCACGCTCACAGTATTGTAGTTATCACCCGCGAGTTCACTGCCCATGAAAGATACAGACAAATCGTAAAATAGTGCCTGTTAAAGAGGTTTCCCATCTTGGACAACTGATATGCCGTAAAAGTCTGATAGATGCGGGTCCCACCTATCTATAGAACAAGGCCCCCTACACCCCGTTCTAGCTTACTCAACTCCGCTGCCTCCCGGCCACATCCTGGTTAGGTGGTCGGGAGTTACGGAAACAGCCGAGTGCTCGCTGAGCTACGCTGCTTCCGTAACTCCCATAGAAGTGAATGGGAGTTACTGAAACGTAGCACGGCGATCTACGCTATTTCCTGAACTCGGTAGCTAGGGAAACCGCATTGCTCGCTGTGCTACACTGCTTCTGTAACTCCCATTCACTTCTAACCAGGATGTGGTCAGGAGAGCCGAGTAAGCTAGAACGGGGTTTAGGGGGCACTGTTCTAGAGATAGATGCAGGTCCCAGAGGTGGATATGCCATAATTGTCCAAGATGAGAAAACCTCTTTAAGCTGGTATAGAAGTACAAATCGTGTTTGCTGTGCTGGCCTACAAGGATTGCCCGCCAACCAACTGGGAACAGACAAAGAACTGGAGGGAGATAACTCAGTGACCCCTTTTATGGCTATTAAAAAAAACACACCTGTAAATACTTTATATTTAGGTATATATGCAATATACACCGCATTCCAAATTATTATTCAAATTTTATTTTTCGCTGATTTTCCTAAATAGTCGATGCAAATGACAGTCAGTATAATCTTCAAGCCATCAACCGTTGGAGTATAATGCGAATTTTTATAGTGTATATATACTCTATACAGTGCTGTACACTACTGTCCTTATAGTATATACTGTATAGTGTATACAGAGCTGTCTTTATAGTATATATACTATATACAGTGCTGTACACTACTGTCCTTATAGTATATACTGTATAGTGTATACAGAGCTGTCTTTATAGTATATATACTATATACAGTGCTGTACACTGCTGTCCTTATAGTATATACTGTATAGTGTATACAGAGCTGTCTTTATAGTATATATACTGTGTAGAGACCATATTGTACCTCATAGTGTATGGCTGAAGTGAGAGCAGGCAGGAAAGAAAATGCAGGAAAGAAAATGCAGGAATATGGAGGTAGAGGGGGATGCTGGAAGATGTGAGAGCTGGGAGAGGAGGTATTTATCTGACTGCTATCAGATACTTTATAAAACGTTAGATACTTAGTATTGGTAGAGTAGAGAAGATGTGTCTGATATGGTAAATCCAAGATGTCAGATGCAAAAGGCAACTGTACTGCAAAAGGACCTTTGGTTTTCCTGATTGGCTGGCTGTTTAGGTGCATGATGGGAACTATGGGCAGATTGAAAATTGCATACAGTACTGGCAAACATCGCACACAGTAAGACACGCCCCTAGCAACCAACCGGAATCAGTAAGTGGGAGAAAATAGATGTGGACGGTTTCACAAGAAAAAAAGCTGCAGAAAAGGTACTTTGAAGTGAAAAAAATTGCTAGGAGTAATGAAGTCACACAGAGGGACATAATATTTTTTTTTTCCGAAAGTTTAGCTACGCTTTAACTAGTAACTACTTTGTGTGGTATTACTATCCGTTTTACAAGCAAATACATTTAAAGTTATAAAAATTTTTGCACATTTTCTCTCAATTTCTGGTGTCTTTTACAAATAAATACCGAATGTATCAACCAAATTTTACCGCTAACTTAACACCTTCCCGACCGCCCAGGCGGTGCGGGTGCTTAATCTACAGAGACGTCTTTTGGCGTCGCTGTAGAAGAGACTGATGAGCGCTCCTGTGAGCACTCATCCTCTAAGCAGGAGCTGTAACTAACAGCTCCTGATCTTAGAGCAGCCTCCTGAACACAGCTGGGGTCGGCAAACATTCGGACTCCAGCTGTTTAACCCTTTGATTACCGCGGTCCGTGACCGCGGCATGATCAAAGGGAATTCCCCTCTTTGATTGCATCACCAGGATTCCAGTGATGCGATCAAACACTGGGGAATCCCTCTGCAGTCAGCCCTGGGGACCTACAAAGGACCCCAGGGCTGTCTGTTCTGTATGCCTGCTAATCGGGCACACTATGTGCTGCCTGATCAGCAGCCTGTGTCATAGTGACACAGTGTAATGTATTAGCGTACAGAAGTATGCGAATACATTACAAGTAAAAAATAAAGTTACAAATAAAGTTATCCCTTGATGGGATTAAAATAAATAAATAAAACAAATAAATAAATGAAAAAAGTCCCAAAAAGAGTGTTTATTTTGCATTAAATACATTTTATTGCCCCTACACTAAATAAAAACAAATAACCTACGCATATTAGGTATCTGCACGACCGTAATAACCTGAAGAAATAATCTAATGGGTTATTTAGCGTAAAACGTGAACGGGATGAAAAATAAACAAAAAAAACTATTCCGAGAATCGCTTTTTCCTATATTCACACTGTAAAAAAAAAAATTTTTACCCCCAAGCTGTGGGAAAAAAAAAATACTATTCTCTCGCATAAAACAAGGCCTCATACAGCCACGTCAGTGAAAAAATAAAAAAGTTATGGCTGCTGAAACGCAGAGAGGCAAAAACAGAAAAATTGAGCTGGTCATTAAGGTCTTTTCAGGCCCGGTCATTAAGGGGTTAAAGCATATTGTGTCATGAGAAAACAGTCTCAGAATCGCTTTAAAAAAATAGAAGCATTCCAAAGTTATTACCACTTAAAGTAAAACGTCAGATTTGAAAAAATTGGCCAAAACAGGATGTGTCATTAACCCCTTCACGCAAAATCACGTAACTACGTGATGAGGGTTATGAGGAAATATGGAGCGAGCTCACGGACTGAGCTCGCTCCATACACAGCGGGTGACGGCTGTAACACGCAGCCGACACCTCCCTGCAATGAGCGGAATCAAAGTTCACTTTGATTCCGCCCGTTTAACACTTTAAATGCCGCGATCAATCGCGACCGCGGCATTTAAAGTGTGAGGCCTGGTTTACACGAGCGTGTGCGTTTTGCGCACGCAAAAAACGTGGCGTTTTGCATGCGCAAAAGGCACTTAACAGCTCCGTGTGTCATCAGCGTATGATGTGCGGCTGCGTGATTATTTCACTCTGTTTGGATGTTTGTAAACAGAAAAGCACGTGGTGCTTTTCTGTTTACATTCATAGTTTTTACTGCTGCTGCGCGAATCACGCTCGTCCTATGGAAGTGCTTCCGTGTGGCATGCGTGATTTTCACGCACCCATTGTCTTCAATGGGTGCGTGATGCGCGAGCAACGCATAAATATAGGACGTCGTGAGTTTTACGCAACGGACTAACGTTGCGAAAAAATCACGGACTGTCTGCACTGCCCCATAGACTTACATAGGTGCGTACGACACGCGTGAAAAGCACGCGCGTCGCATTGACGAAAATCACGCTCGTGTAAATGAGGCCTTAGAATCAGGGAAGCGCCCCCTCAAACACGCCCCCTGCGGCACGATCGGCCAGTTACAACGGTTGCTATGGCAGCCTGGGGGCCAAACAAAAACCCCCAGGTCCGCCATCTTTGTACCCCTTTGAAGCTCTGCCTCCGGCAAGGCTTCTAATGAGACTGTCAGAATCACGATATACTGCAATACATTAGTATTGCAGTATATCATGCAAGCGATCCAACGATCGCTGCTTAATAAAAAAAAGTAAAAAACAGTTAAATAAAAGATTTTTGTTACGTTCCAAAAACAATAAAGTATTACAAATTCAAAAAACCCCCCTTTTCACATTTTTCCCCTAAATCAATGTTAAAAAAAATAAAAGTTAACATTACTGGTATCGCCGCATCCGTAAAAGTCCGAACTATCACAATATAGCGTTGTTTAACCCGCTCGGTGAATGCTGTAAAAAATATATATATAAAACACACAAATTGCTGTTTTTTGATCACCTTAGCACTCCAAAAAAATGAAAAACGATCAAAAAGTCGCATATACCCCAAAATGGTATCAGTGAAAACTACAGCTCGCTCTGCAAAACTTAAGCCCTCACATCGCTAAATTGATGGAAAAATAAAACAGTTATGGCTCTCAGAATACGGCGACACAAACGTTTTTTTTTAATTTAGCAAATGATTTTATTTTTTTTAAAAGTGGCAAAACATAAAACAAAACATATAAATTTGGTATCGCCGTAATCGTATCCCCCTGTAGAATAAGTTGAATATGTCGTTTTTACCGCCTGATGGATGCCGTAAAAACGAAACCTCCCAAAATATGACGTAATCGCTGTTTTTTGCCCATATCACCCCATAAATAATTTTTATTTCAGCTTCCCAGTACATTATGCAGTACAATAAATGGTGCCATGAAAAACTACAACTTGTCCAGCAAAAAACAAGCCCTCATGCGGCGATATAGACGGAAAAATAAAAAAAATTATAGCTTTTGAAAGGTGGGGAGAAAGAAACAAAAGTGAAAATTTGAAAAAGGGCTGCGTCCTGAAGGGGTTAATATACATGCACACTTACTCTTGAGAGAATGTTTTCAAGCATCTTCTGAAAGACCACATGTCTTCGTAGAGTGGTGCTTACATGTGTGACTCCATTGCTGACCATTAACATTCATCTGGAAAAAAAAAAAGCAAAGGGGCAGGTCAAACATCCATTTTCTTTTTTATGGACCGTGTTTACAAACCTCACAGCGTGCCCTATTCTGGTTTGATTTTGCATACCAGACTTGTTCATTAACCCCTTAATGACCGCCGATAAGCCTTTTCACGGCGGTCATTAGTGGGCTTTATTCTTATGCAATAGCGGTTTCACAGCGCTGCATCAGAATAAAATAAACAGAGCAGGGAGCCGTGAAATCTCCCTGCTCTCAGCTACCAGAGGGCTGGGGACATCCCTGCTCGAATGTGTGAGATCGATATTAGTATCGATCTCACCCGTTTAACCCCATAGATGCGGTGCTCAATAGCGGGCACCGCATCTGAGTGGTTTTGGAGAGCGGGAGGAAGCTCCCTCTCATCCCACCGACACCCGGCGATAAGATCGCCGAGTGTCTGTGTCTCCGATGGCAGCCGGGGGCCTAATAAAGGCCCCCAGGTCTGCCTGGAGCGAATGCCTGCTAGGTCATGCCAGAGGCATGTCCTAGCAGATGCCTGTCCGTTTTAAACCGACAGGCAGTAATACACTGCAATACAAAAGTATTGCAGTGTATTATAATAGCGATCGGATGATCGCATAGTGAAGTCCCCTAGTGGGACTAGTATAAAAGTTAAAAAAAGTTAATAAAAAAAAAAGAGAAAAAAAAAAATGAAAAGCCCACTTTTTCCCCTTACAAACTGCTTTACTATTAAAAAAAATAATAATAATAAAGCAAAAAAGTTACACATTTGGTATCGCCGCGTCCATAACGACCCCGACTATAAAGCTGTTACATTATTTAACCCGCACTGTGAACGCCGTAAAAAATAAAATAAAAAACAATGGAAAAATTGCTGTTTTCTGTTAATCCTGACTTTAAAAAAAATTGATAAAAAGTGATCAAAAAGTCGCATCTACTCCAAAATGGTACCAATAAAAACTACAAGTCGTCCCGCAAAAAAAAGCCCTCATACAACTGCATCGGCAGAACAATAAAAAAGTTATGGCTCTTCAAAAATGGAGACACAAAAACAAATAAATTTGAAAAACAAGTGTTTTTGCTGTGTAAGTAGTAAAACATACAAAAACTATACAAATTTGGTATCTTTGCAATCGTAACAACCCATTGAATAAAGTTATAGTGTTATTTATACCACACGGTAAACGGCGTAGATTTAGGACGCAAAAAAAAAAAAAAAACAGTGCCGAAATTTCAGGTTTTCTTCTATCCCCCCCAAAAAAAGTTAATAAAAGTTAATCAATAAATTATATGTACCCCAAAATGGTGCTATTAAAAAATACAACTTGTCCCGCAAAAAACAAGACCTTATACAGCTATGTCGACGCAAAAATAAAAAGTGTATAGCTCTTGGAATGCGACGATGGAAAAACGTAAAAAATGGCTTGCTCATTAGGGTCCAGAATGCAAGCAGGGGGAAGGGGTTAAAGTCTACAGATGCGTGAAAAAAAAAAAAACGGACAGCACATGGATGACATTCGCATGCTGTTGTTTCCACGGATCAGATGCTAAAGAAATGCAGAAAAAAAAAAGAAAAGTGAAACCAGTAAGTGCTTACAGAGGAGAAACACGGATGAGAAAACAAGAGGACAAACGGAAACCGCACTGATGCAACACGGACAGCCACATGGATGAAAAATTACCTGTTTCTTTGCGGACACAAATAGGACATGCGTGTGTGAATTAGGCCTTAGACATACTTTTCGCTGGTATATGTCAGTATACCTTTTTTAAAGCTAAACCGAAAAGTGTCGTCACAAGCATACATCTGGGGACTTATACTTAAAAATGCACGCCTAACATAGTGCCCGAATTTAGTGTGAATTTAACATAATGATGTATTTAGATGCTGCGGTTAAGACCGCATCCGAAGACAAACTGACCCTAAAAAACCTTTTTATTTTATTTCCATTTAATCGCAGTCTGCCGGGTGTTTTGTAATGCGCGTGATACCATCCTCGGCCCCGCGGAAATATTGTCCTGCATGAAAGTGGTCCTTGGTGCAAAAAAGGTTGGGGACCGCTGGTTAAAAAACTGCAGAGAATTGAAGAAAAAAAAAAAAAAAGTGCTTGCAGAGGGTAACCAAGGACGTGAAAAACAAGTACCACACGCAAAGTACACTGATGCCCTACTCTACACCAGTAGCAAATTCATCCAGGACATTCTGAAGAGTGTATATGTAGTCCGTATGACGGCCATTACACGGACTCACGTACTTCAATGGGGCCGTTCACACGACCGTTGTTTCAAGAGAGCATGTGAAGGGTCTGTGAAAATTATTAAGGCCCCATGCACACGAACGTGCTTTTGCGGCCGCAATTCCCCCGAAAATCCAAGGGAGAATTGCGGCCCCATTCATTCCTATGGGGCCATGCACACGACCATGGTTTTCATGGTCTGTGCATGGCCCAGGGGCCCGGACCGCAGAAAGAATGGGCATGTCTTATTACAGCCGTGTTCTGTGGTCCAGGCTCATAGGAAATAACGGACGCGGCCATGTGCACAGCCCGTGATTTGCAGGCGGCTCGTGAGTGACACTCGCTGCCGCCCAACCCAAAAATCACGGAGGCCTAAGAACTGAAAAGTTCTAAACGCGTAGGCGCTCTCTCCCCGGGATTTTTTAATTTCTTATTTTCATTTTGACTCAAATAAACAGTTTTGTATTTTTTCATATCATATCGTGTACTGGACCTATAACTTTGTTCCTAGGATTTCTACCTACTCCCGACGTAGCTCTCTTGCCCGTGCACCAATCAAACATGGAATGTGACGTCCTTACTTCAAATGAGTGGTGAGCGGACCAATTTTTCTTCTGTGAAAATATAAAACATGTCTATAGGGATTCGTGACAACGCATCACGCATGGGTGCAACTCGGACGTGAAAAACTATAGTTTTTCATGTCCGAGGTCAGCTACGTTCGTCGGAATGTAGCCTAATAGTCCATTTACACGTTGCAGTTGAGGTGCGATTAAAACCATATAGAAAAAACATATGCAATTTGTCCGCAATTTTGTGCATTTCTCAATGCAGTTGCATTTTTTAACACAAACTGGAATACGTTGCCCATAGGGTCCTATTGTAAAACAAAACGTATACCACACCGTATGCTTTTACTTTTACTGTATACCACACTCTTTTGGAATCTGTCGGGTAAATCTAGCTCTTCTGGCACACATGCCGAACGTAGTGTAAAAAAAGAAATGGCAACAGAGGCAAAATAGCTATAAATATAAAATTTTTGTAGGTACCTAATTGTCCCGTTATAGTCTAAAGGTGAACGTGAGGGGTTTTCCCACCAACACATGTATCCCCTATTGAAAGGATAGGAGATACATGTGTGATAGCTGGGGGTCCAACCGCTGAGACCCCCAGCAATGAAAATAGGGAACTGTAAATCTTCCGAAGTGCTCCATGACAATGGAGTGCTGGTGCGCATGCTCAGCCAGCACTCCATTAATTTCTCTGGGACTGCTGTCTCCCAACAGCTCCATGGAACTGAATGTAGCTCTGGCCGAGCATGCGCACCAGAACTCCATTCTCATGGAGCACTTCGGAGGATTTCATGGCTAGGGGTCCCAGCGGTCGGACCCCCAGCAATCACACATGTATTCCCTATCGCCGTGAAGTGGCAAGTGGGCTTATAGAGTTTGATTAAAATGTTAACAAAGAACCTCATGTTCAGGCTTCTAAATTATGCCCAGCGGCTCAGATCAACGTATATACTGTGGCTGTGCGGTCCATGTCTAGTTTCTCACAATGCTGAGAGGGGATACATGTGTTTTGTGGGAAAACCCCTTTAATTTTTACAGATTTGAAAGACTGTATTGATATAGATCTGTCTTGTGGGCAACCTCAATCTTTTTGTAGAGTATAGTTGTAATAAATTGCATGTAATGGATGTTTATTTTTGCCTAAAAATTGAATCACATTGTAAATATTTCAGGATGTTCTCAGAACTGATGATCTGTGGGATAAAGTAGTGATAATAAGGGCTATCATTTTTTTTTTTTAGTTAAACATTTAGTGTATAGGTGATTAAACATTGTTCTAATTTTTTTTAATTTTTTCACGAGTCAGGAAATATTATAAATTAGATTCTAATTTATAATATTTCCCAGCACTGGTCACTAGATGGAGCAATTCCCAAATTTGCAGCATTGCATGTGGTAAAGCAACCACATTGCTTTATGCTGCAAAATTTGGGAAAACTCACTCGCTCTAGTGTGCTCTCAGAATCCCCCCCTCCTTTATCCTGGCTAGTGCCGGGAGAAACGAGGGGATTGAACGGTCTAACCTCCTACACTGTGTGTCGCCATTTTTTGAGCTAACACACAGTGTAGTAGGTTAACATACACTAGTAAACACACAGTAAAACACTTACATACACGGAAATAACTTACCTGCTCCTGCCGCCGCCGCTCCCTCCGGTCCGTCCGGAAGTAGTAATCTTACTGTCCGGCCGCGACTTCCGGTCCACAAGAAAATGGCGCCGGACGTCGCACAGTTCAATTTGGACTGTGTGGGAGCGGCGCATGTGCCGTTCCCACACAGACGGCGTACACCATAGTGTATGGAACGGGCCCCGTTCGCATTCACTATGGGACTGTATGTGCCGTATTCCATGTCTGTATGTGTCGTTAATCAACACGTACAGAGATTGAAAAAAAAATGGCAGCCCCCATAGGGAATAAAAAATAAAAAAACGTAAAACACACAAATAAATAAAAAAATGTTTCCGAAAACACTAAAAGAAAATTGATCTAAAAATTTTTTTTTCCTTGACACTGGTCCTTTAAGGAACACTGTAATAACTCCTCAGCGTGCAATGGCTGATAACACGGGACAATAGATTGCTTTTAACTACATAAAAATAATGGAGATGAACAAATATGTGTGTGTTCCTTTAAAACGTCGTATTCTCATCTGACTGACCCTGAAGTGAATCACTCACTACACGTCTTCATAGAAACCATATCTCTGCATGACCTTCTCGGCCATTCCTATTAGGTATGCTACAAATAGAAGTATATAGCACATAGCGCAGCACGTACGTGACCAATCCTCCCGAACGCCAGCTCAATAACATCTTTATCCGGGCGTCTGACACGCCAGAAACATTTATACCAAAACTCAACACCACACAGCAAACAGGACAACCGCACAGTACCTCGAAATATCACATGGCTCCTGCATTCACAATTGCCATCCAATGCCGCCAGCCAAGCGCTCATTGGTCAAGCAAACAATAACCCGCCCATTCTTCGACTTTTTCCGCTACTGATTGGATAGGACATTCCTCCATTTTTAATTGCCAGCCACTTACTTGTGACTGCAAAGAGCCGCACTGGTGTCCGCTGTTCGCACGAAGTACTCGACATTGCTAATCTGGTGAGTATATCTTATCCGAATAAAGGCCCTTCAGGTTCTTGGTTATCCGCTACCATAGGTGCGACCAGTGCCAGTATCCTATGTAAATTAGTATTCTGCCGGCGGCTCCGTGAATAAAGCGCGGGAAAGCATGAAACTGGATTTACTGCGGAAGTCTGTAACCTCTGCTGTCCAACTGCTGTAAAACGGCTCCTAGCAGTCTGTCAGCGAATATTTGGAATTGCAGTCCCAAGCTAAGTGAAGCGCAACAGACTACATGGGGAAAAAAATGTATACGGCAGACTTTATTATTTGCCCCATTAATGGGGCATTCTGCATGTTTTTGAGGCTGCTGCATTCCCTATACCCACACGCCATAAATGTTTGACGGTATGGGTCCCAGCCCGCCTTCCAACAACCATAACTTTTTTCCTGTCAACCGCAGTATAAGGCCTCATGCACACGACCGTATTTTTTCCCACCCGTAAATACTGGCGTAAATACGGGTCCGGTGTCACACGTATTCCACCCGTTTTGCACCAGTATTTACGAACCCGTGCCCGTAAATATGGGTCCGGTGTCACCCGTATTCCACCCGTATTTACGGGCACGTTTTTGGCGGCAAAATAGCACTGCACTAATCGGCAGCCCCTTCTCTCTATCAGTGCAGGATAGAGAGAAGGGACAGCCTTTTCTGTAATAAAAGTTAAAGAAATTCATACTTACCCGGCCGTTGTCTTGGTGACGCGTCCCTCTCTTCACATCCAGCCCGACATCCCTGGATGACGCGGCAGTCCATGTGACCGCTGCAGCCTGTGATTGACCTGTGATTGGCTGCAGCGGTCACATGGCCTGAAACGTCATCCAGGACGTCGGGCCGGATGTCGAGAGGGACGCGTCACCAAGGCAACGGGCGGGAGACCGGACTGGAGGAAGCAGGAAGTTGTCGGTAAGTATGAAAGTCTTTTATTTTTATTTTTTACAGGTTTATACTGATCGGTAGTCACTGTCCAGGGTGCTGAAAGAGTTACTGCCGATCAGTTAACTCTTTCAGCTCCCTGGACAGTGACTATTTACTGATGTCGCTCAGCAACGCTGCCGTAATGACGGGTGCACACATGTAGCCACCCGTCATTACGGGAGCTCCATAGACTTCTATGGGCTGTCCGTGCCGTTATTACGGCCTGAAATAGGACATGTTCTATCTTTTTCAACGGCACGGGCACCTTCCCGTAAGAAAACGGGAAGGTACCCGTGGCCAATAGAAGTCTATGAGCCCGTTATTACGGGTCGTAATTACGGGTGTTTTTACGGTCGTGTGCATGAGGCCTAAGGCTGAGTTCACACAGTTTTTTGACGCGGAAAGACGTGCCAAAAAACGGCCGAAAATACCTCCTATTGATTTCAATGGGAGGCGGAGGTGTTTTTTTTCCCACGAGCGGAAAAACCGTCTCATGGGTAAAAAAAAGCAACATGCCCTATCTTCTGGCATTTACGTCTCTGACATCAATGGGGGGCCGAGAAAGCGTATTTCGTGGCGTATTTTTGGCCGCGGGTGAAAATCGGCGTTCAGGCAGAGCAAAATCTGCCTCAAAATTCTAAACGGACTACTTTTACAAAATTAAAACCCATTTTATTTTTAAAAAAATAAATTGTTCTGTGTCGTCATATTATGAGACCCTTAACGTTTTGATTTTTCTCTCGATCGAACTGTGTGAGGGCTGTTTGCAGGGCAAGCTGTAGTTTTTATTGGTATCGTTTTGGGGTACATACTTTTTATTTCATTTTTATGATGTTCACCATGTGGGATAAATAACGGTATATTCTCATAGTTCGGAATTTTATGGATGCGGCGGTACCACTTAATGTTTTATATAAAAAAAAAAAATGGAAAATTGTGTTTTGGGTTTGTTTGTTTTTTGGAACTTTGAAAAAAAAAATGTGTTTTAAAAAGTTTTTATTAACCCCTTCAGGACTGAGCCTGTTTTGTCCACAAATCTGACATGTTTCCTTATGTAGTAATAACTTGGGAATGCTTTTACTTATCCAAGTGATTCTGAGATTGTTTTCTCGTGATACATTGGACTTTATGTTAGTAAAAAAATTTGGTTGATACATTTTAATATTTGTGTGGAAAAACGCCAACATTTTGAGAAAATGTGCAAAAATTAACATTTTTCTAAAATTAAATGTATTTACTAGTAAGACAGATCATAATACCACACAAAATAGTTACTATTTCATATATCCCATATGTTTACTTTGTTTTTATCGTTTTTTGAACATTCTTTTCTTTTTCTAGGACGTTACAAGGCTTAGAAATTTAGCAGCAATTTCTCTGATTTTCAAGAAAATTTCAGGAGCCTATTTTGTTCAGGGACCAGTTTAGTTTTGAAGTGGCTTTGAGGGCCTTAGGCCTCATTCACACGACCGGGTCCGAGTGTCGGCTGGGAAAATCGGCCGATTTGCTTCCTTTCCGGGCCGTGTTGCCGTTTTTACCGGCCGATTTGGACCTGATTTGCATCCGTTTTTTTCCCTGTCCGTTTTAAAATCGGATGAATTTCATTTAAATTTGTTGCCACACACAGCCGTGAAAATGAATATCCGCATTATTCCCACTAAAACGTTTAATTTTTTTAATTTTCACAAAGAGTAAAGGATCAAAAAGCACCCCAACATTTGTAAAGCAATTTCTCCTGAGCACGGCAATACCCCACATGTGGTCATAAATGTTTTTTTATTAGAAATTAACTAACCCTTTCTGGAATGATCCATTATTTATTTATTATTTTTTTTTTCTTGCGGGACCTACTGTAGTTTTTATTGGTACCATTTTTTTGTTACGTACAACTTTTTGAGCACTTTTTATTAACGTTTTTTTTTTTTTTTAGAGGTGACCAAAAAACAGCAATTTTGGCGTTTTAAATTCTTTATTGTTTACAGCGTTCACCATGTGAGTTAAATAATGGTCTATTGTAATTAGGACTTTTACAGATGCAGCGATTCCAATTTTGTGTATTTTTGTTTTATTTTTTACATTGCTTTAGTGAAAAAATTGGGAAAAGGGTTTTCTTTTGGACTTCAAATATTAATTTAATTTTTATCACTAATAACTTTTATTTACTTTTTTTTTTGCAGATTTTATTAGTCCTTCTAGGGGGCTTGAACCAGCGATCAATAGATCAGCGGTACAATACACTGCAATACTAATGTATTGCAGTATATTGTCATTTTTACAAGCTCCTGTAAGGCTTTATTCAGACGAACGGGAAAAACGTCCGTGCAACGCGCGTGATTTGCACGCGCGTTGCACGGACCTATATGTGTCTGGGGCCGTGCTGACATGTCCGTGATTTTTCCTCAGAGTGAGTCCGCTGAAAAAAAGTCACGACATGTCCGTTCTTTTGGCGTTTTGCACGCATCACGCACCCTTTGAAGTCATTGGGTGCGTGAAAACCACGCATGCCGCACGGAAGCACTTCCGTGCAAACTGCGTGATTCGCGCAAGAGCTGTCAAAAGGATGAATGTAAACAGAAAAGCACCACGTGCTTTTCTGTTTACAAACATCCAAACGGAGTGTCTTTGAGATGAGCGAACCCGGACAACTGAACCGAACTTCACCGGGTTCGGCCGAACTCGTTTTGACCGAACCCGGCAAAAAAATTTCCGCAACGTCAGGAGATAGTCACTGTCCAGGGTGCTGAAAGAGTTAAACTGTTTCAGCACCATGGACAGTGACTTCCGATCACAATATACATGAACGTGTAAAAAAAAAAAGAAGTTCTGACTTACCGATAACTGCCTGCTTCTTCCTCCAGTCTGACCTCCCGGGATGACAATTCAGTCCAAGTGACAGCTCCAGCCAAGCACAGGCTGCAGTGGTCACATGGACTGCCGCGCCATCCAGGGAGGTGGGGCCGGATGTCAAGAGAGGCGCGTCACCAAGGCAACGGCCGGGAGGGAAGTTCTCGGTAAGTACGAACATTTTTGGTTTTTTTAACAGGTTGCTCTATATTGTGATCGGAATTCACTGTCGAGGGTGCTGAAAGAGTTAACTGCTGATCAGTTAAGTCTTTCAGCACCCTGGACAGTGACTATTTACTGACGTCGACTAGCCTCATCTCTATGATGGCGGCTGCGTGAAAATCACGCAGCCGCGCATCATACACAGATGACACACGGAGCTGTCAAGTGGTTTTTGCATCCGCAAAAACGCCACACTCGTGTGAATTCAGCCTCAACAGTGCGATCACTGTTCCTGTCACTTAGTCCTGGGTGTCAGCTGTAATACACAGCTGACACCTGCAACGTATGGCACGGGCTCAGCGCGTAAGCCCGCTCCATACATCCCCCCCCCGCACACTTAAGTCGTGGTGCACGAAGCGGTTAATGCGCAACGGGTGGTGCGGATTGAAAATTTACATTTTTCTCTGATATGCCATTTGAGTATACCTCCATAAAATATTAATAGAGTTCTCCCAGATATGGCGATGCCATATCGGTGGATGTAAACTGCTATTTGGGCATGCTGCAGAGCTCAGAAGATAGGGGGTGGCATTCGGCTTTTGGAGCGCAGATTTAGCTTGGTAGTACTGTTTGGCGTTTTTGCTGGTATTTCAGTTTATAAAGTTGGGGCATATGTAAGCTGGGCAGAGTACATCAGGGGTATAATAAGAGGGTATAATAATGGGGTAAATAAATAATAATTCGCAGATATGTGGCCGGTGTCGCACTGATAAATGGCGCCCGATCTTATCAGCTTTTGGACACACTGCAAATTTTCCATCGCCATATTCTGAGAGCCGGAACTTCTTTATTTCTTCTTTACCAGAGCTGCATGAGTGCTTATTTGGTCCGGGACAATCTGTAGTTTTCATTGGTACCATTTTGGGATACATGCATTTATTTTTTTTGGTTTTATTTATCACTTTTTATTCAATTTTTTGGCAAGCCAGGTGACCAAAAACCAGCAATTCTGACAATGGTTTTTATCATTTTTTTTTTTTTCTTTTTTATGGCGTGCATCCTGCGCTATAAATGACAATTTTACTTTATGCTGCAGGTTGATATGATTACGGCGATACCAAATCGGTATAGTTGGTTTTTTTTACGTTTTGCAGCATTTGCACGATAAAATCACTTTTTATAAAATTATTTTTTGTGTCACCATATTCTGAGTGCCATAACTTGTTTTTATTTTTCAGTCAAAAAAGCTGTATAAGGGCTAGTTTTTTTGCAGTACGGGTTGTAGTTTTTATTGGTACCGTTTTGGCGTGCATGTGACATTTTGATCACTTTTTATCGTATATTTTGGGAGGGGTGGTGACCAAAAAAGTGATTCTGCCATTGTTTTTGAAAAATAACATTATAGTTTGGGTCATTATGAACGCGGTTATACAGAATATGCGTACTTTTTTAACGTGTTAATTTTTTTCCTATAATAAAAGACTTCTAGGGGAAAAAAGCATTTTTTGTTGATGAAACCTATAACTTTTATTTTTAAGCTTTTCTAAGACATTATTTTTTTTTACTTGTCCCACTAGAGGACACTTAGGGTATATGCACACGACCTCTTTTCAGGCGTAGTGGAGGCGTTTTACGCCTCGAATTACGCGTGAAAAGACGGCTCCAAAACGTCGGCAAACATCTGCCCATTGCTTGCAATGGATCTTACGATGTTCTGTGCAGACGAGTTGTCATTTTACGCGTCGCTGTCAAAAGACGGCGCGTAAAATTACGGCCACGTCAAAGAAGTGCAGGGCACTTCTTGGGACGTAATTGGAGCCGTTTTTCATTGACTCCAATGAAAACCAGCTCTAATTACGTCCGTAAATGACGCCGCGAAAAACGAGTGCACTTGTAGAAACGTCTGAAATTTCAGACGTATTTGGCGTTGTCGCGTGAACATATCCTAAGACTTGCAGCTCTGATCGCTGCTAGACTACATTGCACTACCTACGTAGTGTAGTACATTCCAACAGTCATTGTGACAGTCAGTCTGACTGGAAGCCTACGAGGACCAGCATCCGGCTGGTCCTCATAGGCTACTGCACATGGCAGCCATTGTCTGGCGTCCGGTTGCCATGGGTACCATCGCCAGCCCCAGTGATTTCACGTGGGGGCTACTGATCTCCTCTAAACTCCGAAAATGCGCCGATCTCAATCGACCGCCAAATCGAAGGGGTTAACTGCCGAAGCCAGCGGCGATGGGCCACTGATCGGCAACAGGGAATGCAGGGCAGACACCCTGCACAGTTAACCGCCGCTGCGGTGTAGCGCCGCGTGGCAGTTAACTGTCAAAGTACAGACGTAACTGCCCGTCGAGGTGCTCGAAGTTACTGCTCACCTTGATGTGTGGGAAGGGGTTAAATTTATCTTTATTAACTTTTTTTTTTAGATTTCAACATGTGATCGTTGGATCACTAGTACCATACACTGCAATACTTATGTATTGCAGTGTATGGTAATTTTAAAAGGAGAAACATGGCAGACCTGGGGGACCTTCATTAGGCTCCTAGGCTGCCATCCTATCGGCCCACCACAATCGCATCAGGGTTGACAGAGGGGCCCCTTTTTTCCAATGGCTTACATGCCGTGATAACAATTAGGAATGCACGATGTATCAAAACTTACATACTTATATAGATCTATGCCAGTACATTACAACTACAAAATAAAAATGATAAATCCCTTTATGGGATTACAAAAAAAAGTTAAATGAATGTAAAAAATTTTTTAATGATGATAAATAAAAAGTAACAAAAAATACACAAGCACAAATTTTTTATAATAAATAAACTTTTTCAAATATAAGTCCCAAAACATGAAATAATATAGACATATTTGGCATCGCCACGACCGTAACAACCTGTACAATAAATGTATAATGTTATTTATGATCGGTGTATGGTGTAAAAAAATAAATATTAAAACTGCAGCAGAACTGGTTTTTTTTTTTTTTTCTGCATTTTCGCCAAAATAAAAATGTATAGAAATTAAACGATAATGTATTTGTACCAAAAAATGGTACCTACATAAAGTACAACTCGTCCCGCAAAAAACAAAGTCTCATACAACTACGTCGTACAAAAAATAAAAGAGTTATGAGCGTCGGGATGCAAAGAGGGAAATGTAAAAAAATTGCTCTGTCCTCAAGGCCAAAATTGGCCGTGTCCTTAAGGGGTTAATGTAAGGCACAAGGTGTGATGAATTTAACCTCCATGTGCCTCACATTAAGGCCTGATTCACACGAGCGTTTCAGTTTCGCGCGCAAAAGGTCCGTGTGTCATCAGCATATGGAGCACGGCTGCGTGATTTTCGCGCAGCCGGCATCATGATGACACTCTGATTTTATGTTTACAAACAAAAAAGCACGTGGTGCTTTTCTGTTTTCATTCATTGTTTTTACTGCTGATGTGCGAATCACGCACGGCACCCGGAAGTGCTTCCATGTGCCGAGCGCGATTTGCACGCACCCATTGACTTCAATTGGTGTGTTCAGCGCGAAACACGGCCAAATATAGGACATGTAGTGCGTTTCACGCTGCGGACATACGCTGCATGAAATTCACTGACCGTCAGAACGGCCCCATTCAGTAACATAGGACCGTGCGACGAGCGTGATTTCCAAGCGCGTAGCACGGACGTATTATACGTTCGTGTGAATAAGGCCTAAGGCTGGATTCACACGAGCATGTTCGGTCCGTAAAGGATGGAACGTATTTCAGCCGCAAGTCCCGGACGAACTCACTGCAGGGAACCGGGCTCCTAGCGTCATAGTTATGTACGACACTAGGAGTCCCTGCCTCTCCGTGGAACTACTGTCCCGTACTGAAAACATGATTACAGTTCGGGACAGTTGTCCTGCAGCGAGGCAGGGACTCCTAGCGTCGTACATAAATATCATGCTAGGAGCCCGGCTCCCTGCAGTGTGTTCAGTCTGGGACTTGCGGTCGAAATACGTTCCGTCCTTTACGGACCCAACATGCCCGTGTGAATCCAGCCTAATAGTAATTAACCCCATCATGTACCTCACACATTAACCCAATGTTGTGCATTACGGCTGAGAAACATGATGGGGTTAATTACTATTAATGTGAGGCACATTCAAAATTCATCACACCTCGCGCCTCACATCAGAAAATGGAAGAAATCTTGCTTGCTGCTCCACTTGAAGTAGTTTTTTAGGCCTTTTTCACACAAACATATTTGTCATTGATGTGCAGTCTATTTTTATAACGGACAGGACAACACACTGACCCAGTCAAGTCAATGTGTTTTATTGCGGACATGCTCGTGTGAAAAAGGCCTTATGGTGGAGAGCAGTAGGAATAAAGATAAATATAATCCACTCTAACCATTCTTTTTCTTTCATTCTTTACCATCCTCTGCTCTTTAGGAATGGCTGGACCACCAATGTTGACGTTGGATATTTATTCTGTCGTCTTGTGTAAACAATGCAACACAATCCTGGCAGAAGGACGCAATGCATGTGAATGCAATGACTTGTTGAATGTGATGGCATTCATATCGGCTACTAAAGAAGTAGAGGTGGAAGAAACGATGAGATACGATATAAGTCCAGATCTGCAAGGCTGTGTGTATAGCTACCTCAAATGCAAAGTTTGCACAGCTAAAGTTGGCATGTTTCTATATTGTGCAGTTGAAGAAGTTGCACACCTAAGAAAATTGTTTTGTTTCTTTAGAAAATCCATTCTCTGCTATTCTATGAAAACCAAAGAATTGAATGAAGGAAACCGGTTTCATTTTAATATTACCCGTTGTCTAACACACCTTAGAAAACTGGAGCAGGAGACATATAGCCTATACAAACGTGTACAGGAGTTTGCTGGCAAAGTGCAGCATCGCCTACAACCACCTCTTGCTGAAGACTGATAAAAAAACAAACCTTTGTTTTCTGGACATGAGGATAACTCCCTACCTGCAAAGCATCTAGAAGACTTCTGTTCTTATGCCTGAGTGTTCATTTCTCTCTTGCGTTTCGCTTTATTTAGAGCAATAGAGTAAACAACCTTGACAACTAAATGCGTTAACTCCTAGAATGCTAGATTGTGCAAGGTCAAAATCATGGCATACCTGGTGACCTTGATGTTTTCGTCAATACTGATAATTTGGCTTGATTTTTGTAGTATATTGGCTGTGTGTTTCAGGACTAGAAATACGATCGTGGATACATAGATGCCTTCGTGATGATGTATGAGCCCGTGTTTTGTTGAACGGTATTTTTGGGTTGTTTTTTTTTTAACTAAACAAGGTTAAGCATTCTGAACATAAATGACCGGACGTGGGCCGTGTAAACGAGCGCCGATCAAGACTACAGCTTGTTGATCGGCGCACGTTTGCTCCATTCACAAGGAGCTATGTATGGAGACGAGCGCTCGTTACTACGATTCCGACAACGATAAGGCCCAGTTCACACAGCTTTTTGACGTGGAAACCACGTTGGCCCTCGGCGCCAAAAAAGCCCAAAACCGCCTCCCATTGACTTCAATGGGAGGTGGAGACGCTCTTCTTTTTCATACTTTTTATTGCTGTTGCGCGAATCACGCGCGTCACACAGAAGTGCTTCCGTGTGCTGCGCGTGATTTTCACGCACCCATTGACTTCAATAGGTGCGTGATGCGCGAAAAACGCACAAATATAGGACATGTCGTGTGTTTTACGCAGCGGACACACGTTGCGTGAAAATCACGGACTGTCTGAATGGCCCCATTGACTAACATAGGTCCGTGCGAGGCGCGTGTAAATCACGTGCGTTACACGGACGTATTATACGTTCGTCTGAATAAGCCCTTACTATAAAGAACCCTCTATAGTTCAGATTATAGTTTTGCAAATGTGGTATGCACAATGTCAGTCGTTAACAGCAGTGGTTTCTACCTTGTTCTCGTTAATTCTGTTTTCCCTGTTATTGGTAAGTCATGACCGCTTATCTAAGGCCTTATTCACACGAGCGTGTTAAACGTCCGTGGGATGGCCATTGAAACGGGCCGTCCCACGGACCTATGTAATTGAATGTGGCCGTTCACACAGCGGTTGTTTCAACGGGCTGTGTGAAGGGTCCGTGGGAAAATAGGACATGTCCTATCTTATCACGCATCCCTCCATAGACGACTCTATGGTGGATGTTTGACATCGCGCAGCGCTGAGCACGGATGCACCTCGGCCGTGAAAAACTGTTGTTTTTCACGTCCGAGGTGCGCAACGCTCGTGTAAATAAGGCCTAAGGCTCAGGAATTCTGTAATTCGTTATTACTATGCCCTTATTTTTGGCAGCGCAGCTACTCCTCAGAAGACTTAGGCCCCATGCACACGAACGTGCTTTTGCGGCCGCAATGCCCCCGAAGATCCACGGGAGAATTGCGGTCCCATTCATTCCTACGGGGCCATGCACACGACTGTGGTTTCCACGGTCCGTGCATGGCCCCAGAGCCCGGACCGCAGAAATAACGGGCACGCCTTATTACGGCCGTGTTCTGCGGTTCAGGCTCATTGAAAATAATGGCCGCGGCCATGTGCACAGCCGGTGCTTTGTGTGCGGCTCGCGGCTGACACTACGTGGCTGGCCGACCTGAAAATCACGGCCGTGTGCGTGAGGCCTTATCGCTGTTTTTTCTTTATTTTGAACATAAATATCTCAATTTGCGAGCTTTAGTTCTTGTTCACATCGTGACAATGGCATGTTTGAGGGAAAATCATCAAGTCTGAAGATAAATAAATAATACTTTACACATAATACACTTCTCGATTCTAGTGAAATGTGTTTTTTGTGTTTTGCCAGTTCTTTCTGCTTTTAGAATTTTCCATTGTTAATGTACGTGTTTTGATGCCGGCGTGTGAACCCAGCCTAAGGGCCAGTTCACGCGGAAACCGCATCGGAAAACGGCCGAAAATGCCTCCCATTGATTTCAATGGGAGGCGGAAGCGTTTTTGTCCCGCGAGCGGAAAAACCGTCTCGCGGGAGAAAAGCGACCTGCCCTATCTTTGGCTGTTTACGTCTCTGACCTCCCATTGACATCAATGGGAGGCAGAGAAAGCATATTAAGTGGCGTTTTTTTGCCCGCGGCGATCAACGGCTGCGGGCAAAAAGTGCCGCGAAAAACACGGCGTGCAGGTAGATCAAAATCTGCCTCAAACTTCCAGACGGAATTTTGAGGCAGAATTTTCTGCCTGCAAAAAACTCAGTGTGAACATAGCCTAAAGGTGAAAATCTACTTTTTTTTTTTTTTTTCTGAAAACACGTAGACATTTTTAATTTTTACAAGGAATAAAGGAGAAAAAACACCCCAACATTTGTAAAACAATTTCTCCCGATTATGGTAATACGCCATATGTGGTAATAAACTGCTGTTTGGACCCACAGCGGGGCTTAGTAGGGAAGGAGTGCTATTTGGCTTTTGGAGCTCAAATTTAGCTGAAATGGTTTTCAGGTGCCATGTAACATTGGCAAAGCCCCAAAGAGGCCAAAACAGTGGAAACCCTCAAATGTGACCCCATTTGGGAACCGACCTCTATCTAGGGGTATAGTGAGCATTTATACACCACTTGTCTTTTGCAGAATTTATTAGACTTAGGGCTTATTTACACGAGCGTGATAAACGTCCGTGGGACGGCCGTTTAAACAGCAGCCGTCCCACGGACCTATGTAATTCAATGTGGCCGTTCACACAGCGGTTGTTTCAACGGACCGTGTGAAGGGTCCGTGCAAAAATAGGATATGTCCGTTCTTTTCACACATCCCTCCATAGACTCAACTATGGGGGATGCGTGACATCGCGTCCCGCAGCGCTGAGCACGGATGCACCTCGTGCGTGAAAACTGCAGTTTTCCATGTCTGAGATGCGCAGCGCTCCTGTGAATCAGGCCTTAGGCGGGATTCACACGACAGGGTTTCCCGGCCGGGTTCCGGCCGGCACCATTAGGAATAATAGACCCCTAATGGGGCTATTCACACGACCGATTTTTTGACGGCCAGGAAAACCGGCCGTCAAAAAATGGTACATGCCCTATTTTCGGCCGGGTGCTCGGCTCCCATAGAAGTCTATGGGGCCGGGTAATACACGCCCATCACCGGAATGTGTCCCGAGTGATGGCCGGGTCTACCGTCGCTCGCACACTCTCCTCACAGTGCAGAGTGCATGTGAGGAGGAGGAGGGTCTTTTTTTGCTCCCTGTAGGAGTCGGAATCCCCAATCCCCGGCCGGGGATTGGGGATTCCGCTACAGGAGAAGTGCGTGACTACACTGTCCATATATGGACACAGTGACGTCACTCACTTCTGAAGCGGAATTCCCGACCTGTGGCAGGGAATTCCTCTCCAGGAGAAGTCAGTGACTACACTGTCCATATATGGACATTGAAGTCAGTGACTTCTCCTGGAAGGGGGGGAGGATGGGTGCAACCTACAGGGGGCTGTGTGGCATCGCCTGCAGGGGGCTGTGTGGCATCGCCTGCAGGGGGCTGTGTGGCATCGCCTGCAGGGGGCTGTGTGGCATCGCCTGCAGGGCGCTGTGTGGCATTATCTACAAAGGGCTGTGTGTGGCAACAAATTTAAATGAAATTCATCCGATTTTAAAACGGACAGGGAAAAAAACGGATGCAGCTCGGCCGGTAAAAACGGCAACTCGGAATCGGAACGGATGCAAGCCCGGCCGACACTCGGACCCTGTCGTGTAAATGAGGCCTAAGGCCTCATTCACACGGCAGGGTTTCCCGGCCGGGTGCCGGCCGTTAATAAATCGGCCGGCACCCGGCTGCATTAGGAATAATAGACCCCTAATGGGGCTATTCACACGACCGATTTTTTTTGGACGGCCGGGAAAACCGGCCGTCAAAAAATAGGACATGCTCTATCTTCACCCGGCCGCCCGGCTCCCATATAAGTCTGGGGCCGGGTAATACACGGCCATCACCGGGATGTGTCCCGAGTGATGGCCGGGTTTTCCGGAGCTTGCGCTCTATCTCCTCACAGCGCAGAGTGCATGTGAGGAGGAGGAGTTGATGCCATTCTGACGAATGGCATCGCTGTACACTGTGTGGCAGGGCCG
Organism: Rhinoderma darwinii; assembly: GCF_050947455.1. Lineage (NCBI taxonomy): Eukaryota > Metazoa > Chordata > Amphibia > Anura > Rhinodermatidae > Rhinoderma > Rhinoderma darwinii. The sequence continues at coordinate 308,815,682 of NC_134687.1, forward strand.
GGGTGTACAGCAGGTGGAAGGGAGCGCTGCGCTGGCTCCCTTCCCCTGCTTGTTTTAAAAGCACCCTGGCCCGGCGACACCTTCGATGGCGCCGCTAGCAGCTGCTGCGGCTGCTACTACTGTAGCGACGCCACTATAGCAGAGCGGGGAGGTATCTCCCCGCTCTGCTATGTGCTAGCCGCACTTTAGCTCCTTGAAGGAGCGGAATCCCCGTGTTTTCGGGGATTCCGCTCCTGGACAGAGCGCTTGATGTCTCTATCCATATCTGGGCAGTGACATCAGGGTAAACTCCTGAAGTGGAATCCCCGAACACATGGGGATTCCCCTTCAGGAGTTGCCGCTGATGTCACTGTCCGGATCTGCCCGTCACGGATGCAAAACTTAATGCAAACCGGCTGGGCAAAATGGGCGATTTTACCGGCCGACACTCTGGCTCGGGAACGACCCAGTCGTGTGAATCCCGCCTAAGGCCATGAAAATGAATATCAATATTATTTCCATTAAAATGTTAAAGTTTTACAAAGGATAAAAGGAGGTAAAAGCACCCCAACGTAAAGCAACTTCTCCCGGGTGCGGCTATTCCCCACTCGTTGTCAAAAATGTTTTTTCATTAGAAATTTAATTAACCCTTTCTGGACTGATCCATTTTTTTATTTTTCCATCCCTGCTTTCCAAGAGCCATAACTTTTTTTATTTTTTTTTATTTTTCCATCAATAGAGTGGTGTGAGGGCTGATTTCTTGCGGGAGGAGTTTTTTCTGTGACTCAATACGATTTACGGTGATACCAAATTTATATTGTTTTTTTGTTTTTTTTTATATATATTTATATATACTTTTACAAAGCAAAAACAATTTGTTAAAAAAAAGAATTTTGTTTCACCATATTCCGAGAGGCATAACTTGTTTAATTTTTTTTGGTCGATTGAGTAGTGTGAGGGCTTACTTTTTTGCGGGTATTATTTTTTTGGTACATACAACTTTTTGAGTACTTTTTTTTTATTAAATTTTTTTTGATAGAGCCATGGTGTCCAAAAAAAGTGATTTTGCCGTTTTAAATTCTTTATTTTTCACGGCGTTCACCCCTGCGAGTTAAATAATGGCATATTGTAATAGTTTGGACTTCTACAGACAGCAATACAAATTTTGTGTATTTAAAATAAAAACATTTACGTTACTTTAGAGGAAAAAGGGGTTTGTTTGGTTTTTTTGGCACTTTTAGGCCTCATGCACACGACCTTAGCTATGTGCATGGTCGTGATTTCCGGGTTGGGCGGCAGCAGAGTGTCGCCCGCAAATGGCAGGCCGCGGACATTATTTTCTATGAGCCGTAATAAGCCATGCCCGTTCTTTCTGCGGTCCAGGCTCCTGGGCCATGCATGGACCATGGAAACCACGGTCGTGTGCATGGGGCCGCAATTCTCCCGTGGATTTTCGGAGGAATTGCGGCCGCAAAAGCAAGTTCGTGTGTGTGTGGGGCCTGAAATGTTTAATTTTTTTCCACTAATCACTATTTACTTTTTTTTTTTACACATTTTATTAGTCCCCCTAGGGGACTTGAACCAGTAATCAGTAGATAGCTGGTACAATACACTGCAATACTAATGTATTGCAGTATATTATAATTTTTACAGGCTCCTGTAACAGCGCGATCGCTGTTTCTGTCCATTAGTCCTGGGTATCAGCTGTAATAATGGGTGTCAGCTGTGACCCAGAACACCAAGTGAGCCCGCTCCATATACATCACCCCCCACACTACGACATGCTATTAAGTCATGGTGTGCGATGGGGTTAATGCTCAGCGGATGGTGCAGAGTGAAAATTAAACTTTACCCTTTCACCTATGACAGCACTCCTGGAGAGACGTCCCATCCGCTGGACAGGAAACCTGAGGATATAAAAATGGACACACCTCTCCACACACCCAGTCAGGTTTCCTGTCCTCCGGATGGAAGGATTGTCCTGAGGAAAAGCACTTCTCCCGAAGTTGCGGACTCCCTAGCAAGGTCTCCCCTTATTCCACTAGGGGTGCTCTGGAAGGAATATTTCCTTTGGAGGGAGCAACCTTGAGTCTGGTACAGGTACTCCCTCCTCTCCCGGTCAATCACCTCCCTCCTGCTGCAGCAAAAGGAAGTGGTTTAAGGCCCACACTGTGGGCCTTCCTCTGGCGGGGAGCGGATTCCCGGGGTCCCGTTCGGCTCTGCCCGACCATGACCAGCGTTGGCGGCTTTCCAGCGCTCTCACTGGCACTTTTGGTGGCCGCGATGCGTCACTTCCGGGCGGTGATGCGTCCAACACTCCAAGGGGGCGGTGTTCCGGTGACCCACGTGGGGAGGAGGGGCTCCAGCGTCCGGAGCTGAGGGCCTCCCAGCCAATCCATGGCCTATTTAGGCCAGAAACAGCAGGAGCTTCGGTCTCCAGTCTTCTTCCTCCATCATGGAAGTGCCAGGACGCACTGACCGCTTGGATGCCAAGTCCTCCGGTCCGGTACTTGTGGACGCCAGGAATATGGGGTAAGAATAAAAAAAACCTCTTCCTTACCTAATACTGTTCCCTTTCTCTTGTACATATGTTTAGGCCAGGGATTGTCCTAGGAAAAAAACAGGATAAGGCTCATAACAAGGAATGTGCGATATGTAAAAAGAAACTCGCATCATCCTATAACAAAAGGCTCTGTCAGAAATGTTTAGACAACATCATCTCAGAAGAGTCTACAAACTTAGCCACAAGTATCAAGGATATTGTAATGGCTGAAGTTAGGAACTCACTAAAGTCCCTTAAGAGGAAAAGAGATCCTCCGTTTGCCTCTTCTAGCCGGATGGATTCTGATTCCTCAGCTAAAGAGGATCCCCAACTAGGTGAAGAAGGGGAGTACAGCTCCTTTGATTCCTCAGTTGAGGATGAGGGGGAAAGGAATTTGTTCCCAACTGAGGACATAGACCTACTCCTAAAGACGGTTAGGGTGACTATGAATATAGATGATCCTAAAGAACCTCGGTCCGTCCAGGACATAATGTTTCAAGGCCTAGGACCTAAGAAGAATAGAACCTTTCCTATCCATAGAAACATAACTAACCTCATTAAAAAAAGAATGGAAAAATCCTGATAGGAAAACAAGTATTCCCAAATTTCTCAAAAGGAAGTATCCTTTTGAGGATGAGGCATGCAAGGACTGGGACAACATCCCTAGACATGATGCTCCAGTAGCCATGATATCAAGGAAATACTCCCTTCCCTTTGAAGATCTAGGCTCCTTGTCTGACCCTATGGATAGGAAGGCCGACTTCTACCTTAAAAAGACCTGGGAAGCCTCTACGGGGGCTTTTAAACCAGGCATTGCAGCCACTTGTGTGGCTAAATCCCTGAAAATCTGTCTCGCACAATTGGATTTACATTTAAAAGACAAGACCCCTCGGGATCAGATCCTAGCCTCCCTTCCAACACTTTCCAAAGCCGCAGATTTCTTAGCAGACGCCTCAGTAGATGCTGTACGCCTTTCCACCAGATCAGCGGCCCTGTCAAATTCTGCTAGACGAGCTATCTGGCTAAAAACCTGGAAAGGGGACACCGGATCCAAAGGGAAGCTGTGTGCTATTCCCTGCTCAGGAGATTACCTTTTTGGGCCCCCACTTGATGACCTGCTGGAAAAAGCATCAGATAGTAAGAAAAGGTTCCCTGCACAAGCAAGGCCAACAAGAGATTCCTTTCGTCCCAAAAGACCTAACCTTAGGGGACAGGACTTTAGGCCTTCAAGATTTACTGGGAGGAATAAGTCCTTTCTCTTCAGGCCCCAGAAGGACCCTAAAAATAGGGACCAACAATGATGCCACAGGACCTACAGTGGGGGGTCGTCTTTCCCAATTTTTCAAGGATTGGCAAAAGAGATCAGCAAATCCTTGGATTCTAGGAATTATAAAAACCGGGTACGTACTAGAGTTCAGATCTCTTCCCCCAGACAGATTTTTTCCCACAAGGGCCTTAAGGAGCCCAGACCAACAAAAGATCCTAGAAATAGAAGTTCTGTCACTCATAAAAAAAGGAGTCCTAATCCAAGTTCCAAGCATAGAAACAGGTCAGGGCTTTTATTCCCCTCTCTTCCTTGTGAACAAACCAGGAGGAAAACACAGGGTCATTATAAATCTAAAAAAATTAAACCTTTATCTGACCTACAAAAAATTCTGCATGGAGAGCGTTGCGTCAACTATAAATCTCCTCTCCAGGGATTGCATGATGGCCTCAATAGACCTGGAGGACGCTTACTACCACGTACCGATATGTCTTCATCGTCAAAGCTATCTGAGGGTAGCCGTGACACTCAAGGGGGCCTTAATTCACCTATAATACAGAGCCCCTTTGGCATCTCACAAGCCCCAAGGGTATTCTCAAAACTAATAGCGGAAATGTCCTCTTACATCAGGACGAACGACCTCCTCCTGTTCCCATACCCAGACGATTTTTTTGTTGGTCGCAGAAACATCTCAAACCTTGACCCTACAAATACAAATTAGCTTGCGCTATACTAGCAAAATTAGGATGGAACATAAATTTAAAAAAATCTAATTTAAACCCATCAAAAAGATGTGTATTCCTAGGAACTCTGCTAGACTCCTCCAAGCAGATGTCCTTCCTTCCAGAAGACCAAATCAATCCCCTGATAGACAGAATATCAGAGATCTACCTAGGCCATATGTCATGGGGACTCCTTTTCTTCAGGGTCAGTGGAATCAACGGACCATTCAGAAATCCTCCAACTTCAGGGAACTGGCGGCAGTTTATCAGGCCTTGAAGGGATCCATACTAGCAATTTCAGGTCGATACTTTAAGATCTATTCCGACAACCCGACCACAGTGACTTCTATAAATCGTCAGGGGGGTACAAGATCGGCCTCGCTAATGGACTTCTCCTCACAGATCTTTTTTTCTGGCAAAACACCACCTATTAACCCTATCAGCAGTCCATCTGAAGGGGAAAGACAACCAGGTGGCAGACTTTCTAAGCCGAGAAAGGCTTCACCAATCAGAATGGTGTCTGAATACAGCAGTATTTCAGAAAATTATCCTCAAATGAGGGACCCCATCGATAGATCTATTTGTGTCCAGGGAAAACAAAGACCCAAAGATTATTTTCTCTAGACCACCCAACAGCAATAGACGCATTCTCCCAGTGTTGGAAACAAGAGAGGGGCTATGCCTCCCCCCCCCCCTGAACCTCCTCCCAAGAGTAATAAAAAAGATCAGTGTGATACTAATAGCCCCCTTGTGGCCAAAGAGACCATGGTTCACGTAGTTGAGAAAAAGTTCTTCACACCAACCATGTGTTCTCATGAACAGGTCAGATCTAATATACCAGGGCCCAGTATTACACCCCGACATTCAGAAACTCCATCTGCCTGAAATCCTAATGGATAATCCTTAGACAAAGAGGATTCTCAGAATCCGTCATTTCCACCCTACTAGCCAGTAGGAAACCGGTTACCTCAAAAATATATCTGAGGTCCTGGAAAGCATTCTTGAATTTTGCAGGCAGGGATATTAATCCTTTAACCAAACCAGATATCCCCTTAGTATTGGATTTTCTCCAGGCATGATAAAATAAAAACCTTATGCCTAGTACATTAAAGGTGCAGATTTCTGCTTTAAAGGGAATGTGTTGCCAGAAAAACATGTTTTTTTTAAAAAAATTAAACATTTAGTGTGTGGGTGGTTAAACATTGTTCAAATTTTTTTTATTTTTTTGCACGAGTCCAGGAAACATTATAAATTATTTCTAATTTCTAATACTACCCATTTTTGGTCACTAGATGGAGCTGTTCCCAAAATTGCAGCATTGCAACATTGGGTTAAAAGCCCTCGCTCTAGTGAGCTCTCAGCATCCCCCCCTCCTTTATCCTGGCTAGTGCCGGGATAAACGAGGGGTTTGAACGGTGTAACCTCCTACACTGTGTGTCGCCATTTTTTGAGCTAACCCACAGTGTAGTAGGTTTACATACAGTAGTAAACACACACAAACACGAACATACATTGAAATCTCTTACCTGCTCCTGCCGCCGCGGCTCCCTCCGGCCCGTCCGCTCCGTTTGCTGCCGCTGGTGCAAGTGCAGAAATCCGGAAGCCGCGACCGGAAGTAGTAATATTACTGTCCGGCCGCGACTTCCGGTCCACAGGAAAATGGCGCCGGACGGCGCCAATTTCGAATAGGACTGTGTGGGAGCGGCGCATGCGCAGTTCCCACACAGACGCCGTACACTGCAGTCAATGGGACGGGAGCCGTTCGCAGTCCCTATGGGACTGTGGCTGCCGTATTCCATGTCTGTATGTGTCGTTAATCGACACACACAGAAATGGAACAAAAAATGGCAGCCCCCATAGGGAAGAAAAAGTGTAAAAATAAGAAAAAGTAAAACACACAAATAAATATAAAAGTTTTTAATAAAGCACTAACATCTTTAACATATAAAAAAATAATTTCTGATGACACTGTTCCTTTAAGTTCCTTTTTTAACTTTAAATTAGCAGAACACCCCTGGATTAAGAGGTTCTTAACTTCTTCCTGCAGACTTAAACCACAGATAAGATCCCCAGTAGCTCCCTATGACTAAAATCTCGTTCTCCAGGCTATGATAAATCCACCATTTGAACCAATAGACTCCTATCTCCATGAAAATGCTGACACTCAAGATGACATTCTTGTTAGCTATTACCTCAGCCCGTAGAGTGAGTGAGATTCAGGCCCTCTCTGCCTTCCCTCCACATACCCTACTGTTAGAAGATAGTCATCTTAAAAACCTTACCAGAATTTCTTCCTCAAGTGGTCTCTCCCTTTCATTTAGACCAAGAGATTGTTCTTCCCTCCTTTTGCGATTCCCCAAAAAATCAGAGGGAACAACCGTTTAACTGCCTAGACATAAGAAGATGCCTAGTCCAGTACCTAAAGATTACCCAGGATCTAAGATCCTCAGAAAATGTTTGTTCAGTTTCAGGGTCATAACAAGGGTTCGGCAGCCAGTAGAGCCACCATAGTGAGGTGGATTAAGCAGGCCATACAATTCGCCTACATAAATCAGAAGCTCAAACCCCCAGAGTTTTTCGGAGCTCACTCCACCAGGGCTGTGTCCACTTCGTGGGCAGAGAGAGCAGAGGCATCTCTAGACAAGATATGCAAGGCTACTACATGGAGTTCTCACACCTTCTTCAAGCATTACCGATTACAACTGCATACAGCCTCTGACTTGGCCTTTGGTAGAAAGGTGCTACAAAAAATGGAAAAAGGCACACCTGGATCATTCCTTGAATTTAGTACGATTTGGTGTTGGAACATTCCAAACAAGAGTATAATGTGGTGAAAATAGATCTGGATAAAGCATTATGTGAATTGGCCACACGGCTAATTGAAACCCAGTTTACAGCATTTCAGAAAAGAATTGAAAAACGACTGATCCCAATTCAAAATGAAATAAAAGAACGTAAAAGAGATACATTTCTGAGAGATAAAATGGACTTTGATTTGGATCGTATTTTTTCGTGGAAAAACCAACCACGACAACGCCCGAACATAGGAACAAAACGCAGAAGAGGTAGAAGGAAACAGGCTGAATATTGGACTACTGACTCGGGGTCAGATTCGAGTCCATCCGAGGATGGGAGAAGATATGGGGACACCCTGACAGGGGATACTAGTATTCCGACACAATCTGCCACTTTAGGCGGAATACACGTAGAGGGCGGGGAAAGAAACAACTTGCATCATCCCCAAGCCTGGGGGGGTACGAAGAGGAAACGGGTCTCTTGGCGAAAGTAGGGAAGCAGGGATCTCTATGTACCGCTAAAGGTGCTATACATACAAGTAATGTTGTTAATCTCTCAAGTGTTACACTATCCACTGATTGTATTTCACTTTTGGCTAAAGGTTTAAATTATTGTCTTACTAACAAATTTGATGAAAGACAATTTATAATAGATCTGAGTAAATCCTTGAGGAATTTAAACTTACACAAATTTTTTTAAAACAGAAATGCCACTGAAATAGTTGGCCCCCTACAAGGTGATAGCCCTGCAAATATTGGTCCCTTGGGTTTTATACTTGGGGATAATGTAGAGGAGACCGATAGACACACCCTTACAGATCTGTATGAACTTATTAATGAGGGTCCCATTAACCCTAGGAGCGATTTCACCGAGCTGGAACCATTTAGGGGAGGCATCAGATCTTCAATGTTCCCTCCCTTGCCACCAGGCGGTTCTATTAGTAATTTTTCGCGAACTGTGCCACAGGAGGTCAAATCGCTTATTTATCCATCTGCTGAGACAAACCTCACTACTAAAGAGGTAACAGCATTAAGATGGTTGAAACAAAATAAGCAATTATCAAGCCTGCTGACAAGGGAGGGAACATTGTGATCATGGAACGAGAATATTATGTAGCAGAATCCATGCGACAATTGAGTAACCCATATACGTACACTAAATTGAGAGGAGATCCCACAAGTGGATATATCCAAAAACTCCGCTCCCTTTTGAGAAAAGGTATGATATTAAATGTTTTCTCCAAACGCCAGGCAGAGCGATTATTACCTGAAAATCCTGTCATACCATACTGGTATTTTTTACCTAAAATCCACAAGACCTATGTTAATCCACCAGGAAGGCCCATCGTGGCGGGCAGAGGTTCAGTAACTGAACCTCTTTCCAGCTACCTAGATTGGTATCTACGCCCTCTATTGAAAAGTGTTCCCTCATATTTGCTAGATACAAAAGCACTATTACAAGACTTCATTGATTTCCAGTGGAATAAAGGTGATAGCCTTGCCACTATTGACGTGACAAGTCTATACACCAGAATCTGCCACACTGATGGCCTAGGTGCTATCAGATCATTTTTAGATAGAACAGGGAAAAGTGAGGAAACCATAAATTTTATTTGTGAGTCACTTGACTTTGTGCTCACTCATAATGCTTTTTGCTTTGGAGAGCAATGGTTTGCACAATGTACTGGTACAGCAATGGTGACCCCAGTTGCTCCTACATATGCAAATTTATTTTTGGCCAGATGGGAAGAAAAAAATATATATAACGTTAACAATCCGTACATTAAATATATTAGACACTGGTCAAGATTTATTGACGATGTCATAATAGTGTGGTCGGGGACACGAACAGTTTGCTGAATTTGTGGAGTACATTAATATCAATGATGTCAATATGGAATTTACAGCTCAATTTGGAGGTACTATTGTAGAGTTCCTTGATGTTAGAATAACAGTAGATAAGAATGGTTTGCATACAAGTGGTTTTCGCAAACCCACAGCTACTAATGCCCTCTTAGATCATAAAAGTTTTCATCCACCTCATATTAAAAGATCATTACCTTATGGTCAATTTCTTAGGCTAAAAAGAATTAATAGTGATCATAACAAATTTTTGGAACGATTGAGAGCTAGAGGATATAATGATATATTACTGTCAGAATCTTTCTCTAGAGCACTTCGGTGCGATCGTAATACATTACTTTTCAAAAGAAGACAGAAAAATTTAAATATAGGATTTGTGTTCGCTTTTCAGTATAGTCCAGTTGCAGATCGCATAAATAGCGGCATTAGGAAACATTGGCACATTATAGAAGCAGATGTGGATTTAGCGGAGAAAGCATGTTATCCCCCTGTGGTCTCATTTAGACGATGCAAAAATCTGAGAGACAAATTAGTTACAGGCCATTTTTCGGCAACTCAAAGTAAAAAAAGTAACAGGCTCAAAGGTATAGCCCCAATAGGTAACCACAAATGTGGTGATTGTTCATTTTGTGGACAGATAAAAATAGGGACAAATGTCCAAATGGTTGCAGTCAAAATTGTTAGCAGCCCGATCACATGTAAATCGAATTACCTGGTATATGCCATGTTTTGTCCTTGTCAATTTTTCTATATAGGGAAAACTATTCGCCCATTATTCAAACGCGTTCGTGAACATATGTATTCCATTGGGACAGGAAAGGGTTCCCCAAAATTGATATCCCATATACGGGAAGTACATGGAGAAATCCAAAATGTTTATCTTTTCCTGGAATACAACGTGTGTTCGCCCCATGTGAGGATGGAGACCGACACGTTAACCCTTTCTGGACCGAGCTCATTTTGGCCTTCAGGACCAGACCCATTTTTTCAAATCTGACATATTTCACTTTGTGGTAATAACTCCGGAATGCTTTTACCTATCAAAGCGATTCTGAGATTGTTTTCTCGTGAGACATTGGACTTTATGATAGTGGAAAAATTTGGTCGATTTTAAATTCAATATTTATCAGTGAAAAACACCCAAATTTTGTGAAAAATTAGCATTTTTCTAAATTTAAATGTATCTGCTTGTAAGACAGGCAGTTATAACACACAAAATTGTTGCTAATTAACATACCCCACATGTCTACTTTAGATTGGCATCGTTTTTTGAACGTAATTTTTTTTTTCTATGACTTCACAAGGCTTAGAACTTTAGCAGCAATTTCTCACATTTTCCAGAAAATTTCAAAAGGCGATTTTTATTATTTTTTTTTTTTATTTTTTTCAGGGACCAGTTTAGTTGTGAAGCGGCTTTTAGGGCCTTATATATTAGAAACCGCCAAAAAGTCACCCCATTTTAAAATCTTCACCCCTCAAAGTATTCAAAACAGCATTTAGAAAGTTTCTTAACCCTTTAGACGTTTCACAGGAATTAAATCAACGTAGAGGTGAAATGTTCAAATTTCATTTTTTTTTGTTGCGGAAATTCATTTTTAATCTATTTTTTCTGTAAAACAGAAGTTTTTACCAGAGAAATGCAACTCAATATTTATTGCCCAGATTTTGCAGTTTTTAGAAATACCCCACATGTGGCCTTTGTGCTGTAATGGACTGAAGCACCGGCTTCCGAAGCAAAGGAGCACCTAGTGGATTTTGGGCCTTCTTTTTATTAGAAAATATTTTAGGCTCCATGTCAGGTTTGAAAGGCTCTTTCGGTGCCAAAACAGTGGAAACCCCCCAAAAGTGACCCCATTTGGGAAACTACACCCCTTGAGGAAATTATCTATGGGTATAGTGAGCATTTTGACCCCGCAGGTTTTTTGCAGAAATCATTGGAAGTAGGCTGTGAAAATTAAAATCTACATTCTTTCAAATAAAATGTAGGTTTAGCTAATTTTTTCTAATTTCCACAAGGACTAAAGGAGAAAAAGCACCGCAACATTTGTAAAGCAATTTCTCCCGAGTGAAACAATACCCCACATGTGGTAATAAATGGCTGTTTGGACACACGGCAGGGCTTAAAAGGAAAAGAGCGCCATTTGGCTTTTGGAGCTCAAATTTAGCAGGAATGGTTTGTGGAGGCCATGTCGCATTTACAAAGCCCCTGAGGGGACAAAACAGTGAAAACACAAAAAAAGTGACTCCATTGAGAAAACTACACCCCTTGAGGAATCCATCTAGGGGTGTAGTGAGCATTTTGACCCCACAGGTGTTTCATAGATTTTATTAGAATTAGGCAGTGAAAATAAAAAAAATCCCTTTTCTTCAATAACAATAAGACGTAGCTTTAGCTCCAAATTTTTAATTTTCTCAACAAATAAAGGAAAAAAAGAACCCCAACATTTGTAAAGCAACTTCTCTGGAGTACGGCAATACCCCACACGTGGTCATAAACTGCTGTTTTGGCACACGACAAGGCTCAGAAGGGAAGGAGCGCCATTTGCTTTTGGTGTACAGATTTTGCTGCATTTGGTTTCTGGTCGCTATGTCGCATTTGCAAAGTCCCTGTGGAACCAAAACAGTGGATTCCCCCCCCCCCAGAAGTGACCCCATTTTGGAAACGACACCCTCAAGATATTCACCTAGGGGTGTAGTGAGCATGTTAACCCCACAGGTGTTTTGCAGAAATTCGTGTGCACACGATGTGGAAGAGTGAAAATGGGATTTTTTTCCATAGATATGCGAATATGTGGTGCCCGGCTTGTGCCACCATAACAAGACAGCTCTCAATTATTATGCGGTGTTTTCCGGTTTTAGAAACACCCTACGTGTGGCCCTAATCTTTTGCCTGGACATTCGACAGGGCTCAGGAGTGAAAGAGTACCATGTAAAATTGAGGCCTAATTTGGCGACATATAAAGTATTGGTTCACAATTGCAGAGGCCTTGATGTGAAATAAAAGAAACCCCTTAGAAGTGACCCCATTTTGGAAACTGCACCCCTCAAGGCATTTATTAAGGGGCGTAGTGAGCATTTTCACCCCACGTGTCTTTTCCATAAATGATTGCGCTGCGGAAGGTACAAATTAAAAATTTTCCCTAGATATGCCAATTCATTGTCAAATATGTCGTGCCCAGCTTATGCCACTGGGGACACACACCTCAAAAATTGTTAAAAGGGTTCTCCCGGGTATGGCAATGCCATATATGTGGACGTAAACAGCTGTTTGGGCATGCTGTAGGGCTCAGATGGGTGGGAGCGCCATTTGGCTTTTGGAGCGTGGAATTTGCTTGGTAATAGATTTTGTTTGGAGTATCACTGTTTCCGTTTATAATGTGGGGCATATGTGAGCTCGGCAGAGTACATCAGGGGCATAGTTAGGTGGTATAATAATAAGGTCAAAAAAATAATAAAATAATCCATAGATGTGTGTTACGCTGTGATCGATCCTTTCTGCACAGGCCGATGTTGCACTGATAAATGTCCTTACTTATCCCCCTTTTGGTCCACACTCCACACCTTTGCAGTTTGGGGAATTTTGCCGGGAAAGTGTTGTCCTGGTATGATACGGGCACCCTCCCCTTCCTGGTTCCCTAATTTTTAGTGCCTTGATACATCGCCTTTTGAAACAGAAGAAACGTTCCCCTCGGGCCGGCACAACTGCATATTTTTATTTCCTGGATAATTGGTGCCTTGACTAATTTTATTTTTTCATAGACGTAGTGGTATGAGGGCTCTTTTTTTACGGGACGAGCTGTAGCTTTTAATGGTACCATATTTGGGTACATGCAACTTTTTGATCACTTGTTATCCTTTTTTGGGAGGCAAGGTGACAAAAAAACAGCAATTCTGCCATAGTTTTTTTAATATACAGCGTTCACCACGCGTTATAAACTACATGTTAGCTTTATTCTGCGGGTCAGTACAATTCCGGCGATACCTAATTTATAGAATTTTTTTTTTTTCTAACTTTTTGCACAATAAAATTACTTTTGGAAAGAGAATGTATTTTTTCTGTCGCCGTTTTGTGAGAGCCATAACTTAATTTTTTTGTCGATGGAGCGGTGTGAGGGTTTGTTTTTTGCGAGACGAGGTATAGATTTTATAGGTACCATTTTTGGATATGTGCGACTTTTTGATCACTTTTTATTTCAATTGTTGGAAGACAGTGACCAAAAAAACAGTAATTATGGCAGTGTTTTTGAGGGGGTTTTTTTTTACGGCGTTCACTGCGCTGGATAAATAACATAATATTTTTATAGTTTAGGTCGTTACGGTCGCAGCGATACCAAATATGTATGGTTTTATTATTTTTTTTTTCAATAATAAATGACTTGATAAGGGAAAAAGGGCGATTGTGTTGTAACATACAGCTGTCACCCGGCGGTGATGTCGCTGGCTCAGCTCCTGAGCCAGCTTCATCTCCATCACGTACAGTTACGTGAAAAGGCGGTAAGACACCAGTTTTAATCACGTAACTGTACGTGATTGGGCGGGAAGGGGTTAAGCTACTTCGCTGTGAAGCAAATTGGATAATAAAAACAGAGGCACTAGGACCCCTGGGTTTGAATGATAGGAATGACCTATCAGCTTTTTAAAAATAAAATAGAACCTTGAGATAGGTATGCTTGACACATTGTACTTAGTTTATCGATCTGATACTTGTAACATGTATGTGTTTATATAAATATTTGATGTTTTTATTTGTATTACTGGGAGAAGAGGAAGTGTTATGATGAGACGAGGTGTGGTTATTTAAGTGAGTGTGCACTGAATCCAAGTATGCCTTGATAAAGCGTCAGAAGGACGTGAAACATTTGGCTCTCTTGTCTTTTGAATCCCGTGTTGCCTGCCTCAATCTTGGAATAAAGAGAAACCTTTTGCAAATGGTGAGTGCCATGCTGTCTTCTTTTCTACATGTTGTCATTATTAGTTGTAGCCCTATTGATATATTGTTTGAGGTTTATAATCATAATATATAATTTCTTTAATTTAATATGAGAAAAAGGGGGGTTTGTGAAGGAAGGTTTATTTGCTTATATTCTCTGTATGAAATAGGGATGCATGATGCATCGAAACTTCGATACTGTGCATCCCTAAACGGCTCGATACAGCTATTTCCTGTATTTCGATACTTCGCTGCGCAGCCGCACAGCTAAGTATAGTAATACATGACTGCATGAGAGCGGGGCTGCGGCTGTGTGATACAGCCATTGCTCCGCTCCGGAGTCCTGATAACAAGTGCCGCGTGGTCAGGATGATGCGATGCGGCCGCCGCTGCACTAATGAGCGGCGGCACTGAAGACAGAACATGGCGGGCGCACTACAAAACACCCCCATGTTCTGTCTTCAGTGCCTGAACCGCCGCTCATTAGTGCAGTGCCGGCCGCATCACCTCATGCTGACCGCGCGCGCACTTCCTGTCAGGAGCGGGGCAATGGCTGTATTACACAGCCGCAGCCCCGCTCTATAACGGCGGAGATCAGAGAAACCTCTCATCTCTGCCGTTATTCCCCTGAATGCTGCGATCACAGCGGACTGCGGCATTCAGGAGAAAATGAGAAGGGGGGATGCCCCTGGATCGCGTCACAGGGAATTCCTGTGACGCGATCGAGGGCCATACCATATATGGGCAGACCGCCCAGGGTCTATTGACGGACCCCAGGGCTGTCCTACCATATTTCCTGTTAGGGCATACTTAGGTATGTCCTAACAACTGCCTGTGTGCTATCCGTACACAGGCTAATGTACTGGCACATATCTGATATGTCAGTACATTAAAGTTTAAAAATAAAGTAAAAACAAAGTATTGTTAAATTTAAAAAAAATACACATACGCCTTTTTTACAATAAACATTAAAATAAGTCTCAATACATAAAATATACACATTCAGTAATGGCACGCACAATAATTTTTTTGCATCATTTATGATGTGTACGCTGTAAAAAAAAAATGAAATAAACACTGCTTTCTATCACTTATTAATGTGAGGTACGATGAATTTAACCTCCATGTACCTCACATTAATAGTAATTAACCCCATCATATACCTCACACATTAACCCATTATGACTGAGAAACAGGATGGGATTAATTCCTATTAACGTGAGGCGCATTCAAAATTCATCACACGTCGCACCTCACATCAGAAAATGGAATAAATTTTTTTTTTCATTACTGTTGGCAAAGTATCGAAATTGGTATCTAAATCGCAATACTAAACGAAGTATCGGTATCGAAGTCCAAATTTTGGTATCGTGACATCCCTAGTATGAAATTACATTGTGAATTATCAAGCAGGATGCCGAATTACTAAAATATGTATTCTCCATTTTGTAATTACCTTTTCTCTATATAATAGTCTCAAAGAAATATCTTATCTTCACGTGTTCATATTATGGCCTTCATATATTCCCATTGTGGCGGGTTGGCTGAACGCCCAGACATAAAGTGCAACTATTTCTCATTATTGCAACAAATTCCCCCATGAGAACAAAAAACTAACTGCCCATTATATGCTTGTCTCCAGGTGTTACCTGATGTCAACATTTTAATGAAGAATTATAATTATGTATTTGAAATATTCTTATGGTCTGCTATTGGCTGAATAAGAGTTAGTCACATTGCCTCTGATTGGTTAACCTCAAGTCTACACCCCAATTTAATATTATTATAGTTTGGCAATAAACCTCCAGAGGAGTATTTTTGAGCATACCAGCAGCGTCTGTGTATTATTTCTCCTCTCTCGATATATAGCGGTATGAAATCTCCTGATTAGGATGCTGGATAAAGTGCCTGGCGTGAGTGTCTGTTTGAAATTTAGACTAATGTTCAGTCTAATATATTTTGAGCCATTGACTTCCACGATAATCTGTGTATATATATTTTATGTTTTGCAGCGTTTGCGCAATAAAATTACTTTTTTTTAATAAAATTATTTTTTTCTGTTGCATAGTCTGAGAGCCATAACTTTTTTATTTTTCAATCAAAAAAGCTGTGTAAGGGCTTTTTTATTTTGCGGGACGGGTTGTAGTTTTTATTGGCACCATTTTGGGGTACATGCAACTTTTGGATGACTTTTTATTGTATATTTTGGGAGGGGTGGTGACTAAAAAATTGTTATTCTGGCATTGTTTTTTACTTATTTTTTTTTTTGAGGTGTTCACAGTTTAGGAAAAATAAAATTTATAGTTTGGGTCGTTATGAACATGATGATACCAAATATGTGTACTTTTTGTTTTGAACGTGTTCATTTTTTCCTGCAATAAAAGACTTCTAGGGAAAAAAGATTTTTTGTTTATGTAACTTAACTTTTTTATTTTTAAACTTTTATAAGTCCCACTAGGGGACTACGAGACTTGCAGCTCTGATCGCTGCTAGAATACATTACACTATGTACGTAGTGTAATGTATTCTAACTGTCATTGTGACGAGACAGTCACTCTGACAGGAAGCCTATGAGGACCAGTCTCCGGCTGGTCCTCATAGGCTTCTGTACGTGGCAGCCCGGAGGCCATTGTCTGGCTTCCGGTTGCCATGGCTATCCTCACCAGCCCCTGCGATTTCATGTGGGGGCTGACGATCTGCCCTAAACTCCTTAGATGCGGCAATCGACCGCCGTATCTATGGGGTTAACTGCCAAAATCAGCTGCGATGGGCCACTGATCGGCAACAGGGAGAGCCCTGCACAGTTAGCCACTGCGGTGTAGCGCCGCCGCGCGACCGTAAACTCTCAAAGTACAGAAGTAACTGCACGTCAAGGTGCACGGTTTCTACTCACCTTGACGTGCAGTTACGTTAAGTGTGGACATATAGGGGGAGCCCTAAACATCATACCACACAGCCCTTGAGCCACCCTTAAAGAGGCTCTGTCACCAGATTTTGCAACCCCCATCTGCTATTGCAGCAGATAGGCGCTGCAATGTAGATTACAGTAACGTTTTTATTTTTAAAAAACGAGCATTTTTGGCCAAGTTATGACCATTTTCGTATTTATGCAAATGAGGCTTGCAAAAGTCCAACTGGGCGTGTTGAAAAGTAAAAGTACAACTGGGCGTGTATTATGTGTGTTACATCTGGGCGTGTTTACTTCTTTTACTAGCTGGGCGTTCTGATGAGAAGTATCATCCACTTCTCTTCAGAACGCCCAGCTTCTGGCAGTGCAGATCTGTGACGTCACTCACAGGTCCTGCATCGTGTCGGCACCAGAGGCTACAGTTGATTCTGCAGCAGCATCAGCATTTGTAGGTAAGTAGCTACATCGACTTACCTGCAAACGCCGATGCTGCTGCAGAATCATCTGTAGCCTCTGGTGCCGATGTGTCCTCGCTCGTCTGACACGATGCAGGACCTGTGAGTGACGACACAGCGTGATCTCTCGAGAACACGCTGTGTCTGCACTGCCAGAAGCTGGGCGTTCTGAAGAGAAGTGGATGATACTTCTATACACAACGCCAAGCTAGTAAAAGTAGTAAACACGCCCCGATGTACGCACATAATACACGCCCAGTTGTACTTTTACTGTAAACACGCCCAGTTGTACTTTTGCAAGCCTCATTTGCATAAATACGAAAATGGTCATAACTTGGCCAAAAATGCTAGTTTTTTAAAAATAAAAACGTTACTGTAATCTACATTGCAGCGCCTATCTGCTGCAATAGCAGATAGGGGCTGCAAAATCTGGTGACAGAGCCTCTTTAAATGTAAGCAATTCAAGTTCAGCAGAAATATGCGTTTTGCAGGAGGTGTCAATACCTCCCTGACTGCAGTGTGGGGGGGGGGGGGGGGGACTGGACTAGTATAAATCGAAAGTCCAAGGCAAATCCAACTAAAGCCTCGTTCACACAACCATAGTGTTTTACCCTTTCACCTATGACCGCACCCCTGGAGAGACATCCCATTCGATGGACAGGAAGCCTGACTATATAAAAAAAGGCCACACCTCTCCACACACCCAGTCAGGTTTCCTGTCCTCCGGATGGGATTGTCCTGTGGATCAAGACACTCTCCAGGATTGCGGACCCTCCAACAGGTACTCACCTGTTCTCCTGGAGGTCTTCTGAAGGTGTAAGCCTCTTAGGGAGCAACCTGTAGTCTGGGGCTGGTATCTCCCTCTACCGGTCACCGCGTCCCTCTTCGGAGGTGGTAGATTCCCGCCGCGGATGGGGTCTCCTCTGGGGGGAGAAGCTCTCCTGGGGTCAGGCCTGGCTCTGGATTAGAGGCAGAGAGCCAGGACTCCTGACCCAGCGTTCGGCCGCTTCCGGCACCTTACAGTGACCACTTCCGGTCGCGGCGCACGTCCCTTCCGGTGGAAATGACACGCGGACGTTCCAGGAAGCGGTGCTCCGGCGGCCCATGTGGGGAGGAGGGGCTACAGCGCGTCGGGCCTGGAAGCATCCAGCGTGGAAGCAGCAGGACGCGTGAAACGACCTGAGAAATCAGACCCAGGAAGATCCTCCAGTCCGGTATTTTAAAACGGCATGGGATCTTCTAGGAAGCATGGTAGGACAGACCTTTTTTTCACATTATTAATTTTGTCCTTCCTTGTATATTGCATGTTTCCTAGGTCCGAGAGGGTCCCAGGAAAGAATTGAACATGGCTCGCAACAAAGAATGTAGGAAGCTAGCGCCTCTTATTCAAAACGGTTATGCCAGCTTTGTTTAGATAAGATCCTGGCAGAAGAATCCCCTAGCCTTGCCTCTAGCATAATAGATATAGTGCGTACATAGGTTAAGAGCTCCCTTAGATCCCTCAGAAAGAATCATGATCGTCCTAGCACCTGGTCTGGCAAGGCCTAGGCGTTTCTAATTCCTCTAGTGAAGTGGGAAGGTTTGAGGAGGAAGAGGAGCTATGCTTCTCTGAGTTTACCTCTGACGCGGATGGGGGAGGGAAGAACTTAATCCCAGCAGATCACGTGGACCAGCTTCTTAAAGTAGTCCGGGCTACTATGAATATCGATGACCCCAAGGAACCCCGGTCTGTTCAGGACATTATGTTTGAGGGCCTGGGTCCTAGGAAACAGAGGCCATTTCCTGTTCACTTGAATATAACCAGCCTCATTAAGAGGGAATGGAAGAACCCTGACAGGAAATTAGGCATTCCCAAGGTTTTGAAGAGATAATATCCCTTTTAGAAGGGTTTAAAGAGGCTCTGTCATCACATTATAAGTGCCCTATCTTGTACATAATGTGATCTGCGCTGTAATCTAGATTACAGCAGTGTTTTTTTTATTTAGAAAAACGATCATTTTTGACGGTTATGACCTATTTTAGCTTTATGCTAATGAGTTTCTTAATGGACAACTGGGCGTATTTACTTTTTGGCCAAGTGGGCTTTGTGGAGAGACGTGTATGACGCTGACCTATCAGCGAAAAGGAAATTTTTGAAGCAGCACTAGTCCCGAGTATGGTGCGGTGCACGCTGTCAAGCCAGGCAAACCCACTCCAGCACGATGTGTATCCAAAGAAGTAGTAGGACAACAGCACACGTCTTCAAATCATCAAAGTGGTTTTATTGTCAAGACATCCACAAACGACAAGCAACGTTTCGACCCATAGTGAGTGAAGGGTCTTTGTCAAGCCTAACATTATGTCTAAAAACATCGTTATAAATGGGTGAATACAAATGATCACATGGCCCATTCCAACCAGTGAACATCGTGAATCTGGTCTCCCAGGTGAAGCATACATTAGTCTTAATGACATACATCAAATAGTTATATAATCTTTAAAAACGTGCAAAACTACAATGTGTAATACATCTTTAATACATCATCATCAATAATATATCAATCATTGTTATTACAATAGAAAAGTGAAGGAGGAAAGTTCACCACACTCCAGGTTCCAGCTACGATCACAGAGCTCTATTGTGCATGCTCAGCAATCAATCATCTCTGCTGTGCAAAAAATAAAGACCAGCATTCGATCAAAAATAGTGATCAAAGTATGTATAAATGTAAGACATCCTCAGTCATAACAGGAATCCATCATACTGCAGCTCCATATCTGTATATTTTAAGGCAAAATTAATTCAATAATTAAAAACGTCTTCACTCTGTATAAGTCACATGTGAACAGGGCAGACGGAGGGAGAAGGGATCAGGTTCATATTACTTCATGATATCAATCACTAGAAGTTAAATATAAGACATCCTCAGTCATAGCAAGAATCCATCATACTGCAGCTCCATATCTGTATATTTTGAGGCAAAATTAATTCAATAATTAAAAACGCCTTCACTCTGTTTAAGTCACATGTGAACAGGGCAGACGGAGGGAGAAGGGATCAGGTTCATATTACTACATGATATCAATCCCTAGGAGTTAATGTCATCAAATACTATTTAGTGTTAAACCGCCTACATAAATCGGATCACCGAAGTGATTCAAAAACTTTCTAGGGAATGCTTGTAACTTCTGTCCGACAAATCATGTTGGACAATAATACCGCACAAAACACGAGATTTATATAATGATGATAAAAACGCCTTCATTCCGTGATGTTAAGTCACATGTGAACAGGGCAGACGGAAGGAGAAGGGATCAGGTTCATATTACTACATGATATCAATCACTAAAAGTTAGTGTCATCAAATACTCTTTAGTGTTAATTCGCCTACATAAATCGAATCACTCAAAGTGATTAAAAGACTTTCTAGGGAATGCTCGTAATATCTGTCCAACAAAACATGTCGGACATCTATACCGCACAGAACACGAGATTTATATAATGATGATAGAGCATCAACCATAGCCCACCCAATCAAAAAACCACTATACTCAAAAACATTGCATAAAAAATACAGATGGATGCCAACATGAAAGGAACCGCTATAATCTTCGTTCTGATCATAAATCCGCTGGCGTGTGGTGAATAAACCTCCATCACGAACATGCTCAAATCTGTAAGAAATATTCCAAAAATATCAAGACCCTCAGGAATACAAGACGATGCAAAAAATAGATGCTACACAATGTGTCAGAAATCACCCATCAAGTGTACAATATTAAAAAAATGTTAAAGACAGCAATGGGATTTCAGAGTCCAGGAATTATCTTGTATTCTAGATTCAAACCTTTGGGGTATAGGGAATCTAACTCAAAGATCCAACGTAATTCTTTCTTTTTCAATAGCTTCTGTCTATCCCCTCCCCTCCTGAGTATCGGGACACAATCTATTACCCTAAATCTCAATTGATTTAACTGATGATTCTTTTCAATAAAATGCCTTGGTAATGGAAGTTCCATCATTTTCTTTCTGATTGTACTTTTATGCTTATTAATTCTCAATTTAATAGGCATAGTTGTCTCTCCTATGTAAATCAATGAACAAGGACATGTAATCATATATACAACGAAATCTGAATTACACGTAAATCTGTGTCTGATATTAAAGACCCTCCCCGTATGTGGATGCTGAAAACTATTCCCTTTCACAATATTATTGCAATTGCAGCAATTCAGACAGGGAAAATTACCATTTTTGGGGGGGCAAAGTAGTAATTGTGTATTTTTCTTTCTACTACCCACGTCTGACTTAACCAGTGTGTCTCTGATATTCTTAGTCCTCCGATATGACATAATAGGTGGTATTCTCAACGTGTCAATCTCATTATGTCCCTTGGACACTATAGGCCAATTCTTTCGCAGAATATTACCTATGCGACCACTCAAATTGCCAAAAGTTGATATAAATGGTATACGTTCAACTTGTACACCCTTAATATTGGATTCCAAACTATTGTCTAGTCTATCCTTATGTATCTGTATTATTGATGATGATGTATTAAAGATGTATTACACATTGTAGTTTTGCACGTTTTTAAAGATTATATAACTATTTGATGTATGTCATTAAGACTAATGTATGCTTCACCTGGGAGACCAGATTCACGATGTTCACTGGTTGGAATGGGCCATGTGATCATTTGTATTCACCCATTTATAACGATGTTTTTAGACATAATGTTAGGCTTGACAAAGACCCTTCACTCACTATGGGTCGAAACGTTGCTTGTCGTTTGTGGATGTCTTGACAATAAAACCACTTTGATGATTTGAAGACGTGTGCTGTTGTCCTACTACTTCTTTGGCTGACCTATCAGCGTCATACACTTCTCTCCATTCATTTACACAGCACATAGCGATATAGCTATATCGCTATGTGCAGCCACATACACAAAAACAGTGTCCTGACAGTGAATATACATTACCTCCAGTCAGGACGTGATGTCTATTCAAAATCCTGACACTTCGCTAACGTTTCTGTGAGATTTACAGCAAGGCAAGCGTAATCCCGTTGTAAATGACAGTTTACAGCGTAATCTCGCGAGTTTACACTTGCCTTGCTGTAAATCTCACAGAAACGTTAGCGAAGTGTCAGGATTCTGAATAGACCTCACATCCTGGTTGGAAGTAATGTATATTCATTGTCCAGACACTGCAGTAACGTTAGTGTTTGTGTATGTGCTGCACATAGCGATATAGCTATATCGCTATGTGCTATATAAATGAATGGAGAGAAGTGTATGATGCTGATTGGTCAGCGTCATACATTTCTCTCCACAATGCCCACTTTGCCAAAAAGTAAAACACGCCCAGTTGTCCATTAAGAAACTCCTTAGCATAAAGCTAAAATAGGTCATAACTCCGTCAAAAATGATTGATTTTCTAAATTAAAAAAACACTGCTGTAATCTACATTACAGTGCCGATCACATTATGTACAAGATAGGGCACTTATAATGTGACCAAGCCTCTTTAAGTAAAGTCTGGGATAGTTTTCCCAGACTAGAAGCCCCGGTAGCGAAGATATCCAGGAAAAATGCCTTACTGTTTGAGGATCTTGGGTCTCTCCCTGATCCTATGTATAGGGAGGCAGACTATTACCTAAAACGAACCTGGGAAGCCTCTGCGGGGGCCCTTAAAACGGGTATTGCGGCTACATGTGTAGCCAGGTCTCTCAATATCTGGATAGCTCAGTTAGAGCTTCATCTCAGGGACACGACTCCTAGGGATCAGATACTGGCTTCCCTCCCGGTTTTCTCTAAGGCTACAGGTTTTTTGGCTGACGCCTCAGTGGACTCTGTCCGTCTGGCAGCCAGATCCACAGCCTTATCCAACTCAGCCAGAAGAGCAATATGGCTGAAAACATGGAAGGGAGATGCAGGCTCCAAAGGGAAACTTTGTTCTATCCCTTGTTCAGGGGATTTTTTTGTTTGCTGCCCCCCCCCCCCCCCCCCACACTGGATAATCTCCGGGAGAAAGCATCCGATAGGAGGAAGGGGTTTCCTACCCAGGGCAAACCAGACTCCTTTTGTCCCAGGAAGTTTAATAGAAAACCCATTTCCAAGGGATAGGATTTTAGAGCCTCTAAATTCCCTAAAAAGAACGGGTTTCTTGTTTAGGCCTCAGAGCGATCCCAAGAATAAAGATTACCAGCAATGACGCCAGACGGAGCGGGGTAGGAGGTCGTTTATCCCTTTTCTATGAAGAATGGGAAAGGATCTCCTCGAACAAATGGGTTCTAGATATCATAAAAACCGGGTGCAAGCTAGAATTCATGTCCCCTCCTCCAGACAGATTCCTCCCCACAAAGAGGCAGAACGACTCCCTAATCCACCTCCAATACAGGGCGCTCCCATTTGGCAACGCTCAGGCACAGAGTGTCTTTTCCAAGCTTATATCAGAAATGACATCGTATATACGAACAGGACATTCTGATCATTCCCTACCTAGACGACTTTTTGATAGTAGCAGACACCGCCCAGACTTTGACATTCCATCTACAGTCAGTACAATCGACTTTGATAGATCTGGGTTGGAATATAAACATAAATCAAACTTAACCACATCCAAAAGATGCATTTCTTTGGGGATCCTTCTAGACTCCTCCAAACAGATGTCTTTTCTTCCTAAAGGAAAGATCCAGCCTTTGATAGAAAGGGTCTCAGTCCTCTTTTTGAATCATTTGACTTCTTTCAGAAGGGCTATGTCAGTCCTAGGACTTTTGACCTATATCCCGGCCATAATGTGAGCTCAGTTCAGGTCCAGACCTCTGCAGAGGGACATATTAGAAATGTGGGACAAGAGCAAGCGCTCATTAGATCACTCCCTGATCCTTTCCTCGGCAGCCAGACTCTCGCTTAGGTGGTGGATGGAGGTAGAGAACCTCAGGAAGGGTACTTCATGGGAAATGTCCCCAACCCTGAACATTACAACAGATGCCAGTCCTTGGAGGCAGGGAGCCCATGGCGAATCCTTCTGCCTTCAGGGTCCGTGGAATACTCAAACCTCCATAAGATCTTCCAACTACAGGGAGCTGGAGGCAGTACTTCAGGCAATAAAAAACACTATTCCTATACTTTCAGGAAGAAGGGTAAAGGTTCTTTCAGACAACACGACTACAGTAGCATACATAAACCATCAGGGAGGTACAAGATCAGGGCTTCTGATGAAGTTAGCTACAAAGATCTTTCCCTAGCCGAGCTACATCGATCGTCCCTTTCAGCTGTCCATCTACGGGGAAGGGACAATCCGGTAGGCGTCTTAAGCAGAAGAATGTTGCTGCAGTCAGAGTGGTCCCTGAATCGGCACGTCTTCCATATGATTGTGGCCAGGTGGGGGAATCCTTCCATAGACCTGTTCGCAACCAGGGAGAACAAGAAGGTGCCCAGAGTCTTTTCCCTAGATCCCAGGGGATATCCAGTAGCGGTAGATGCTCTCTCCCAGAGTTGGAGCCTGAGAAAGGGGTTATGCCTCCCCCCCCCCCCCCCCTCTGTCTACTTCCGAGAGTTTAAAAAAAAGATCAGAGATGACAAAGCCTCGGTAATCCCGATTGCTCTATTTTGGCCAAAGAGGCCGTAGTTCACCTGGCTGAGGAAGTTGTCCGTAACCCAACCGTGGCTCCTTCCAGACAGACTAGATCTCCTGTCCCAGGGCCCAGTAGTTCATCCAGACATCTCCAGGCTGCATCTTACAGCATGGAGACTGAGAGGCTAATCCTCATGAAAAGAGGTTTCCTCTGAAACTGTCATCTTTACTGTCAAGTAGGGAACAGGTTACCTCTAAAATATATTTAAGGGTCTGGAAAGCTTTTCTTACCTTTACTGGAATTGATATAGATCCATTAGCAGATCCAGATATTCTCCTGATTTTAGATTTTCACTAGTCACCTAGAGTTCTTTAGAACTCATTCCACCAGAGCTGTATCTACTACTTGGGCTGAAAGAGCCAATGCATCTCTAGACTAGATTTGCAGGGTGGCTACATGGAGCTCACCCACACCTTTATTAAACATTATAGATTACAGTTGCATTCAGTCACTAACTTAGCCTTTGGTAGGAAAGTTCTACACGCTGTAGTCCCACCCTAAAACTGGGGTTCTATTTTACATCTCCAGGGGTGCTGTCATAGGTGAAAGGGTAAAAGATTTATTACTTACCTTTAATCGGTTTTTCATGAACCTATGACAGCACCCCCCTAGTTTTCCCCCTTCAGTAAGCTTTCTTGATATTGTGAGGGTTTAGCATCAGGAGAGGTTGGTACAGCGGTTTCTTATTAGCCAGAGACAGGGACACCGTGCATTAAAGTTCATAACAGGGCTTTACCTGTGTTTTATTCTTGTCAAAGAAACAGCCTCGTGTACAACAAGGCAAAATACAAAATAAATCCTGCTCGTCTGAGCACTAACTAAACAAGATATTATCTAACTATACCAAGTGCCTTCCTACCAGGCACTGGACACAAAGTAACACAGGTCTTTAATCACATAGAATACAGGCTACTCCAGACTTAGTAGTCTCCGGTCTGAGTCAGGGGTGAGACACACACACTGTGTCTGCACCTTTTTATACACAGGCTGCAGGTGCAGCTAATTGAGCAGCAGCCTTGTCCTACAAACAGAGATGGACTAGAGATTGGGGAACCCGCCCTGCTCTTCCCCAATCCAACTCCAGGCCCTTTTTCCGGCTTTTCCTTAAGCCGAGATTGGAAAGCTAGAGCTTTCTATTGCAAAAAATACTCATTCCCTGGAGCCTAGGATACATATGACAGGATTCTAGGGGAAATGTACCTTCCCTCGATGACTTTACCTGTCAGTGTCTCACAATATATATATATATATATATAACTATAAATATATATTTATGGTGTGGGTGGCTTTTTACTAAGGTGGCGCAAAAAATAAATAAAATAAAAAGATATCATTAAAAAAATGTGGGTGTGTCTATATACATGTAAAAGGGGGTGGGCTAATAGCAGGGTTCACTGGTTAGTGTCACCCACTATTACTACCTCCTTTATAATCAGGGTCACTAGGGTTATGCCTAGTTCCCCTACCTTTCCTTTATACTAATGTCGCTCTGCTTGCTTTTTCTGCTACTCAAGGGAATAAGACCGCATAGTAAATAAAGATATTTATTAACATACAGTAATCACTCTCATATATAAAATACAGTATCTAGTCACAGTACAGTATAAACAGTGTCACAATCCTAATTATACTGCCACCCACTTACCTAAACATACATAGAATTTAAGTTACAACACAATACACATAAGTTACTTGTAATTCCCACACTTATGATCTCTGTCCCACTCCCTCTTAATATAACTGTCCCTGTACACTAAGGGTTAATTCAGGTAAAGGATTAACAATGGGAAGGGTTAAATGTTTCAAGGGTTAACCAGGGATAAAACAGGGGATGTTCAGGTCAGCAAGGGGTTAACTCAGGGACTGCAAGCGGTAGTAAAGGTTAACTCAGGGACTCTGGCAGTAATGGGTTAACTTCAGGGGCAACAGGGGTTACTCAGGGCAGCAAGGGTAAACGGACTGACAGAGAGGGAGAGTTTAAAGTGTAGCCGTAGCTACACTGATACTTAGCGTTTTTTTTGGTGGAACAGATGAGGAGAGAAACAGGAGAGGTAAGCCGGTCCGTGTTGGAGCAGGTAGGTAGCTCTCGTTGGTGGTGCAGACTCTGCTGCTGAGCGTAGCGACGCAGGGCTATTTAACCCTGCCGGTACGCTCGCAGCGGGGAACGAGTGGCGCTCGCCCCCGGCTGGCATGGGTCGGCATGGTGATAATGTATCACTAGCCGACTCATGAGCACCCGCGCGTAATATCGCGACATCGTGCGCGCGGGAAATTTTAAATGAAGACCGTAGATCAAACTGTCTCCATGGTTTCCAAACAAAGCAGGGCAATGCTAATTGTCCTGCTTTGTTTACAACTGTATTCATGACCAGGGCTGTGTTTCTAAAGCCCTGGCTCATGAGACATTATATGGATTATATGTACATATATTGTAGCAGTGCAGCTACTGGACAGTGCAGAAACTGTCCGGTTTTAAACAACCAGGGAACATGTACAGCAGTGAGGGTTTTCTCTGCTGTTGCTTGGGTGTAAAACCTGGAATAGGGCCTGGTTTGCTGGAGTGTGAAGAAGGGCGGCTTCCACTCCATACAGACAGTCCATGTCTTGGGCTGTCTGATGAGCCTAGTTAGGTTTCACCTGAGGCGGCTCTTTAATTGAGGCGTGTGCAGTGACCCTGTGAGAGTCACCAATGTGTAAGGTGAAGCTGCCTATGTTTTGAGGTACTGGGCACAAGGCTCGGGGTCTCTTAGTGAGGGACACTTAATGTTTAGTTAGAGGCAGGACGGCCTAGGGTTTGTTTTGAACTGCTGTGTAAAACCATCTTTCATACTTGAAGACAATAAAGCTAGCTGCGGCTGGTTTAAACTTTTATTCAATGAGTTGGAGTGAACTTTATATGCCAACCATCTCACCCTAGAGATGGCGATCCTGTGAGCTAAGTGGTCCCCAAGATGTCACATATGGCGGAGAATTGCTTTGGGCAATAAAATGGCACAAGAAGTGTGCAGTGACATTTAAAGGGCCAGAAACCCAATTAAAGAGACTGTTTTTCCGTTGCAATGGGTCTTATGGAGGAACTCCTCAAAAAGATTGTGCAAACGAATGCAGAGCTGCAGGAAGAAAATGCCAAGCAGAGGGAGGATAACCAGAGGTTCCTAGCACAGTTGGAAGCAAATCGAGAGGGAAGGTGTCATGAAATGTTTTTTTTATCATATTGCTTTTAGTATGATAAAAAAAATGTACAAAAAATTATTTCTTTGTGTTTGTGTGCTACTTTTTTTTTTATTTTTACTTCTCTATGGGGGCTGCCATTTTTTTTTTTCATCTCTGTATGTGTCGATTAACGACACACATACAGAGATGGAATATGGCACATACATCCGTCTGTGTGGGAACGGCGCATGCACCGCTGCCACATAGACCAAAACAAAGCGCGTTAACAGAGCGAAATCCGGCGCCATTTTCTTGTGGACCGGAAGCCGCTGCCAGACAGTAAGATGACTACTTCCGGCCGCGGATTCTGGCCATATGCGAAGGCGCATGGAATAGGAGCGGAGGCGGCGGCAGGAGCAGGTAAGTTGTGTATGTGATGTGTGTATTATGTTCGTGTATGTTAGTGTTAGGGCTTAAAGGAACAGTGTCATCACAAATAAATTTTTTATATGTTAAAGATGTTAGTGCTTTAATAAAAACGTTTATATTCATTTGTGTGTTTGTGGTTTACTGTTTCTTATTTTTACACTTTTTCTTCCCTATGGGGGCTGCCATTTTTTGTTCCATTTCTGTGTGTGTCGATTAACGACACACACAGACATGGAATACGGCAGCCACAGTCCCATAGGGACTGTGAACGGCTCCCGTCCGTGTACGGCGTCTGTGTGGGAACTGCGCATGCGCCGCTCCCACACAGTCCTATTCGAAATTGGCGCCGTCCGGCGCCATTTTCCTGTGGACCGGAAGTCGCGGCCGGACTGTAATATTACTACTTCCGGTCGCGGCTTCCGGACTTGTGCACATGGAACAGCGGCAGCAAAGGGAGCGGACGGGCCGGAGGGAGCCGCGGCGGCAGGAGCAGGTAAGAGATTTCAATGTATGTTAGTGTTTGTGTGTGTTTACTACTGTATGTAAACCTACTACACTGTGGGTTACCTCAAAAAATGGCGACACACAGTGTAGGAGGTTAAACCTTTCAAACCCCTAGTTTATCCCGGCACTAGCCAGGATAAAGGAGGGGGGGATGCTGAGAGCTCACTAGAGCGAGGGCTTTTAACCCAATGTTGCAATGCTGCAATTTTGGGAACTAGCTCCATCTAGTGACCAAAAATGGGTAGTATTATAAATTAGAAAAAATTTATAATATTTCCTGTCTCTTGAAAAAAATAAAAAAAATTTGAACAATGTTTAATCACCCACACACTAAATGTTTAATTTTTAAAAAAAAAACATGTTTTTCTGGCAACACATTCCCTTTAATTACACGAACGTGTAATACGTCCGTGCAACGCGCGTGATTTTCACGTGCCTCGCACGGACCTATGTTAGTCTATGGGGCCGTGCAGACTGTCCGTGTATTTTCTTTTTAATAAACAGATTTGTATTGATCCAGTATACATCTAATCATTACATACAGCAATGAAACATTGCAAACAAACCATTGGGATAAGGATCACGTTTTTTACAGAAAAACAAAACAAAAAAGAAACAAACAAACAAACAAAACTCCGGATCCAGACATGGCAAATTGACCACATATTCGACTAAGGTAATCATAAGAGTATGTCGGAGTAAGTAGAGTCAGTCCATTGATCCCATAAGGAAGTACGAGAGTAGGACCCTTGAATAGAGGCTAAAGCGCGTTCCATAACACAATTATTGTTAACATATAAAATCACTTCACTCATACTAGGCACTTTTGTAGATTTCAGTATTTTGCAATCAATATTTTTGCAGACCGCAATACATGAAAAAGTACGTTTCTGACACCCGGAGAGAAATCCACCAATCCCACATGCAGTAGGGCTAGAGCAGGGACGAGCTGAATGTCAACCCCTAAAAGAGATCGTAAGAAATCTTCTATTTGCTGCCAAAAGCTGGACAATACTATACACTCCCAGAAAATATGGAGGATGGTACCCTTAGAAGTGAGGCACCTCCAGCACCTATCTGATGATGTTGGATATATTCGCGACAAATGACTAGGAGTGTAATACCACCTATACATTATTTTCCTAGACGCTTCCTAATGTGTAGCGCACTTAGAGAGAGAGCAAGCTAGATTGAAAGTGGCTTCCCAATCCTGCCTGCTTATAGGGATTCCCAGATCTCTCTCCCAATGCCCCAGACAAGGAAATTCCTCCCGAAGCAAACCCTCACACAATACCTTATAAATTTTTGATATCCCTTTGCATGTTTTATCCAGATTAGTGAATGACAATTCAAAAGGCGTTTTAGGAGAATCAATCAGAGGAGGCAATGTACTCAACAAATGACGTATTCTAAGGGATTTATAGAAGTCCCTACGGGGTATGTTGTACTTCAGACATATATCATTAAATGCCATTAGATGAGTTCGCTCCATAATGTCAGAAATACACTCAATGACGGACAACAGCCAATTTTGGATATCAATATCAGGTATCAGAAGCGGAAGCAGTCGAAGAGGAAGATCAGAAAATCCCACCGGGATTATAGGGTGAATAACCGTACATTTTTTTCCAGACCTGGAGCCCTGCATCAATCGTTAAAAAAGAAGATTTAGATATTTTAGCACCAGTGGACAATAGCCACATGCGCGCTTCTACAGAAGATCCGTCAAGTAATTCCTTTTCCATAGAAATCCAATGTTTCATAGGAACTTTAGTCTTCCACATTCTGGCTTGATCCAAAATTGCTGCATAATAATAATGAGCCAAGTTTGGGAGACCCAAACCCCCTTTAACAATTGGCTGGTATAGGAAGTTGGCCATTGCACTGGACGAGGGTTTAATTAATAGAAATGAATTCCAATATTTGGAGGTGAGTGACCCACGAATACCGACTATCTATGTGCTTCCCAAGGTACACAAAAATAGGGATATGCCACCGGGCAGACCCATTATTTCGGGGTGTGATGGCCCGACTGATCACCTGGGGAAGTACATAGATGAGAAGTTAAAACCATTTGTCCGTACATTGCCTTCCTTCGTTTTGGACACAGGAGACCTTCTAAACAAAATCGAGAATTTAATGATTGATGATGATGTTATCTTGGTGGGATTAGATGTTGAGTCCTTATATACATCGATTCCGCATGATGTCGGCATGAGAGCGGCTGCACACTTCCTGGAGAGGAGAGGAGGAGATTGGTCTCATCAAAACGAGTTCATTATAGAGATGTTGGAATTCATTTTGAATTATAACTGTTTCTCCTTTGATGGTAAATTTTATCGTCAGACACATGGAACGGCCATGGGATCCTCCTGTGCACCATCATACGCGTGTTTACATCTAGGATGGTGGGAGGAGTTCATTGTATACCATCATCCCCTCTTTAGGAAGTGTGCATCAACCTGGCTCAGATATATGGACGATATCCTGCTTTGTTGGAAAGGGTCTTTGGATTCTCTTAATGAATTCATTGGGGATCTTAATATTAATAATTTGAATATCCTTTTGACGTTTACTCACAGTAAACACACCATAAGTTTTCTTGATCTCAATATTTATAGGCATGGAAATAGACTTAAAACAACTACGTATAGAAAACCCACATCGGGTAATACCTTATTGGCAGCAAGTAGCCATCATTTGCCTTCTCAAATTAGGGGGATCCCAATCAGTGAGTTCCTTCGAATTCGTCGGAATTGCACTGACTTTGAGAACTTTAAAAATGAAGCTCAAGATCTATCCTCCCGTTTTATTAACAGGGGGTATTCTAAAAAATTAATTAAAAAAGGATACAACAGAGCACTTAGACAAAGAAGAGAGGAAATTATGAGGAGAAACAAGGGAGATAATGGTGATAATAGAGTTCGATTTATTTCCAGATTTGGGTCTCATTGGGATATATTGCGGAACCTTATGATAAAGAACTGGCCATACTTAACATTGGACAAAAGGATTAATTCAATAGTAGGGAATATCCCTAGTATGGTCCCCAAAAGGGCACC
This sequence comes from Rhinoderma darwinii, assembly GCF_050947455.1. Classification (NCBI taxonomy): domain Eukaryota; kingdom Metazoa; phylum Chordata; class Amphibia; order Anura; family Rhinodermatidae; genus Rhinoderma; species Rhinoderma darwinii. Next base: position 308,847,911 of record NC_134687.1, read on the forward strand.
TACACTTAGGGATAAACTGGTTAGTTCTGAATTAAAGAGAAATACCCCAGAAAGGGACCTATGGCTGCAAAAACGCCCAAAGGGGATGTTTAAGTGTGGCTCGTGTAGGTGTTGCAAGTATGCAACAAAATCAGATACCTTTTTTGATAGTGAACACAAAAAAGAATTTAACGTTTATAATTTTATCAATTGTCGCTCGATGATGATGGTTTATTCTGTTACTTGTCCTTGTGGGAAACAATATATCGGGAAAACAAAACGTGAGCTACATATACGCATAAATTAACATATCCGAGATATCACCAAGGGGGAAATAAAGAACCCACTTGCAGCACATTTTAAGACACACCATGAACAGTCACCTGTTGGTTTGAAATTCATGGGAATCTATCAATTGTTTGAAGATAGAAGAGGGGGCGATCGGAATCGCATACTCCTACAAAAGGAGACTATGTGGATTTATACGTTAGGGACTTTAAGTCCAAAGGGACTTAACAACGAAATAAAATTCAATATGTTCCTCTGAATATACAGTGTTGGGAGCGGGTTGATCACTTCTGGGATGGCTGTGTTACCAGCGTCTTGAGCAGTCTCCACTTGCTCCCAATTATTGAAAATGGAATGACATAAATTCCTGTTCTCTATAGGATTTCCAAATACCATAGGATGACAACATATGGGCCTTTTTTCCCCTTTTTTTTTTCCCCCCTTTTCCTTTATAGTTCCCTAAAATAAATGGTGATTCCAGTATATATTAGATATCCCTATGTAAGGGCTCTAATTTTGGGATGTGATGAAAATAAAAACTTTAAAATTATAATAAAAATAATTGAAACAAATGGATAAAGTACTTCAAAAATATGGAATGATTTGATTTTGGAACATGGAGAAGATTTGACTTTTGTTTCAAAAAACTTCTCGTGTGATCAGAAATTTGCATATGAAATATTATGATAGGAGAAATAATTATACGTCCTTAGGAATAGGCACTCTATATAACTAGTGGAGAAACACAAAATTAAAAAGGATTGTCCTATATGGAATGATAATAAAAACTTTGCACCAAGAATGTTTTACTAAAGGAATTTTCCTTGTGGTTATTGGCTATGGATTTGCGGAATCTTGGAGTGGGTGGGGACACAGGTTTTTCATTGCCCTTTGGCATGAGGCCTGGTTTCCCTGCCCTCTCCGAGAGACTGTATAGTCGCGATAGTGCATGAAGCTATAAAAGATGAGATCTTGGCTGTATGTCTGGAATGGTCCCACTGGGGGAGGATAATTAATTCTTTGCCCGTCCCACTATTAGTTAATAATAAATATATAATCTGTAATGATAGCACTATCGCAAAAATGTTCTTTACCTTTCGCTACTTATGTTTGAACCATTGGAATATTTCAGTTCCTTTTGAAGGTGTGCCACTGATCCTCCGCTATTACGCGAATAAATAGAATATTATATAGATATGGATTTATAATAAGATGAATTATTTGTTTATTCGTTCAGAATAACCTGTAAAAGAAAAGTTTTTCTTTTTGGAACGAATTATAAGTTGTGAATAAATACAATGTACAAAGAATCTATACACATTTTGTCTATATATATATATATATGAAATGAAGCCTCTTGATATCTGCAATGGAGGAACCAATAAAAAACGTTTGGGACACTATAAATACAATGCCCTTGATTACACTTGCCAAAACGGCTCTGAGGAAATCCCGTGTAGGGATGAAACGCGTCAGCTGTTCTAATGGATCTAATCAAGCTGGACAGGTAGTGACGTCCTTACCTGGCCCTGCAAATCCCTGACCAAATTTGGAGACACGATATGGAAGGAAACACCATGTGAATAGAAGTTCACTCATTTACCGGCATATGCTCTTGCCCTCCCGGACTGTGTATCTCCTCGCGCACGTTGTGGTCTGAGTGGATGTTGAAAGGAAAAAGTCGCCGGCTATCCAATTTTGCAGTGGAGTTTGAAAGTGGTCTGCTATACGGATGATCATACAGCCTGGGACTTCTCTTTGGAAGGTCTTTCCGTCCCACTTATGAATAGACTGCTCCTGCATATGGATCACAGAGGCTGACCTGAACATCAGAGGTAAAAACATAAGCCTCCAGATAAAGTCTGGTAAAATCATTCGCCCTTAAACAAAGAGGATGGAGTGGGTTCTATTGAGATCTTGTGTCTATTGAATAGACTGCCTATAACTATCTATCATCCTTAAAATATAAGGCTGCATGAAATAGGAGGGAAGAGCTTAATAACATACAAATCTGCCGTTAAAACAGCTTATGTACCATAGGATTATTCATTTCCTGGGTCTAAATCTCCTACGCATAGGAGTTTACTACTCAAAAAAGAATGCTACCTATTGCAAATAGGGATGGTGGCCACCTTGAAATGATAAAATTTATTTTGTCAAAAAACGCAAGTGTGAACACAACCCAGTGACTGTTCAGATTATTTTTTCTTCTTTTTTGTCCCTATGCTTAGTGAGAACAAATGTAGCATATGAGTGAATTTATCTACATGTGCAGGTGTTTTAGATCACTTGTTATCCATCTCTTATGGTCAGGAGATTTTTTTATATAATATTTGTATGTATATATTGATATATCTGAAATCATTCGGAGGTTTAAATAAAATTGATTTTTATATGAATTGTTTATACCTGAGAGTGCCTGCATATATTTCTGGATCTTTTTTCTTTTTCTTTTCTTTTTGGTTTATAATGTCTCCAGAAATGGCACCGTGCTGTATTTACATTGCTTTTTCGGGTACAATTGGGGGTATGGGTTAGCCATAACCTCTTTTTGCTTTTTTGGGCTGGTATAATACCTCCGCAGCTACTCTAGGGTGGGAGTTTTTCCATATATATTTATTAATTATACCTTGGAGTCTTTTAAGATAAGATACCGATAGCAGAATAGGTAAATTTCTAAATAGATATAGTACTTTTCGGAGGATCATCATCTTAACCGCAGAGATTCTCCCTACCCATGATGCCTCATACATCATGTACTTGGATAAGTCTGCTTCTATCGCAGATACCAATGGTATATAATTATATTTATATAAAAGAGAAGTGGGGTAGGTAAGTTGTATTCCTAAGTATGAGAAAGAGTGCTCAACCCAAACAAACGGAAATTTCTTCCGGAGAGAGTCCAAAAGAAGACGAGAAATATTCATACTCAAAACCATAGACTTAGTAACATTAAGCTTATAATACGAAATTGCGCTAAAAGCCTCCAATATCTTAGGGACCTCTAATAGAGATGTCTCAGGGTCAGATATAGAAATGAGCACATCATCCGCAAATAAGCCAATTTTATGAGATATATCCCCCACCGTTATCCCACTAATAGCAACAGATGACCTAATGGAAGTAGCCAACGGCTCCATCACCAAGATGAGTGGAGATAAAGGACACCCTTGTCGAGTCCCATTGGTTATGTTAAAAATTTTTGATGTACATCCAGAGGTAAATGGCAATGCAGAGGGAGAAGAATATAGGGCCATTATACTATGATGCGCCGTACCATGAATTCCAAATGCCTCCAGAAGTAACCGCAAATATCCCCAATGGACCCGATCGAAGGCCTTCTCCGCGTCCAAGGAAAGAAGCAGAGAAGGCGTCCGATCTCGCTCCACCAGGCCCAACAAGTCCACAAAACGCCTTGTGCTATCAGATGAGAGCCTCCCCTTTACAAATCCCACCTGATCCTGATGTATCAAATCAGGCAAAATGACGGCTAGGCGTTCCGCAATTATTTTAGCAAACAATTTTAAGTCTGTATTCAGCAATGATATAGGTCTGAAGTTACCCGGTTTGTCCGGAGTTTTCCCCCGGTTTAGGTAAAACAACTACTGTAGCTTTTAACATTTCCGCAGGGAAATTACCACCTTGCTGTACATCAATAAATGGGGTAGGAGAAGAGAACCAAATTTTTTGCAGTAGTCTGCCGTGAGACCATCGGGGCCAGGAGCCTTATGAGGTTTCAAGGACTTTATAGCCTCGAGGATTTCAGTTTCAGATATACTAGCAGAGAGCATCTCCAACTGATGAGAGGTGACTGAAGGCAATTTCATGTCCTGTAGAAAGGAAGAAATCATGGACACAGTAGGCTGTGGGGTATCTAAATTATCCTTGAGATTATATAGATCTGCATAGTAATCTGCCAGTACATTTGCTACGCCTTGAGGATCAAATACCTTTTCATTCTTACTATTATAAAGGAAAGGAATCCTAGATTGAGCCGATCTCTGTTTGAGATGCGAAGCTAATAAGGCGCTGGTTTTATTGTTATATCCAAATAACGTGCCTTTACCTTTCTCAAGGACTGCTCATATTTATAAAGGTCAAGTTGGTGGAGTTGATTCTGTAAATTCTTGAGCAAAGCAGCCCTATGTGGACAGTAAGACTGCTTGTTGGAAGCACTTAATTGAGTGATGTTGGATGACAAATTAAATCTCAATTCATTTTTCTGTCTTTTATCTCTAGCTGCAATACTGATAAATTGACCTCGCATATAAGCTTTGTGTGTGCACCAAAGCGTAGCCGAGGAAACGTCGGCAGTATCATTGAGCAAAAAAAATTCTTGCAATAAAACAGTGGATTTGTTAGCAAATTGAGGGGCAGATAGAAAATAATTGTTAAGTCGCCATTGGTTCGCAGGAGGAGTACTATATCTTTCTGCAATGGATAAATAAATTGGCGCATGATCGGACCAATCGATATTACCTATTTTTGTAGATATTATTCTACGAAATAAAAAAAGCATCCGCAAAAAACATATCTATCCGTGAATATGTCTTATGTGGATGAGAAAAAAAGGTGTAATCTTTCTCTGAAGGATGCTGGAGCCGCCACACATCTAATCGCATTTCTTTTTGAGTAATATTGTACAAGTCGGACGGTTTATCTGACCCTGAATGAGCTGAGGAGTCTAGTGCGGGCCACATTGTTTTATTAAAGTCTCCCATAAGTAACACCGAACCTGACCGATGCTTATTGAGAAGTTTAAACAGTGATTGAAAAAAACGTAACTGTTTTTGGTTGGGCGCATAAATTGCGACCAGAGTGTAGGTAATATTATTAATGTCACATATCGATATTACAAAACGCCCATATGAATCTATATGGGACTCCCTAAGTATAAAAGCCACAGAGTTTCTAATCGCAATTGCGACTCCCCTTTTTTTGTGATAAGTCGGGGAGGCATATATATTCGCAAATTGCTTATGGTGCAGCCTACTTACATCTACCTGATTTAAATGGGTTTCCTGCAAACATACGATATCCTCATGGGACTGTTTTGCCTCTTCCCATACCTTAGAACCTTTAAACGGACTATTAAGTCCTTTAGTATTAAGCGAAACTACCTGTAACACCATTTTAAGACATGAAATGCATCTGCTACAAGACAATTAACTGACTTACTACATGTCTGAGATTAGAGATTTCCAGAGCAGCTTTGACCTGCCCTATATAGACCGGAGTTAACAAAAACAGACATACAACAATTAAACAGTATCCTGAGAGTAAGGACATCAAACCCTAAGGTGAGATGTAGAGGGGGGAAGGTGAAACACATCAATTGCAGTGTATCACCGTGAACCATACCATGGCATTTAAGAAAATACAGCAAGGATATACAACAGACAGTTATGTCATAACCCTTTCTGAAGTACAGAGAATATTCTGCAATAACCTTTAGGCCCTGTTCACACTGAGTTTTTTGACGAGTATTTTTTATTTATTTTTTTGGGGGGGTTTTTCGACGCGGAAACCGCGCCGCAAAACTCGTCAAAAACCGCCCGAAAATGCCTCTCATTGATTTCAATGGGAGTTGGACGAGTATTCTTTACCGCGAGTAAAAAAAAAAAACGCGTCGCGGTAAAAAAAAAGCGTCCTGACCCATCTTGAGGCGGTTTCCGCCTCCAAAACCCCATTTCAATCCGTCAGAGGAAAAAAAACGCCTCGGAGTGTTTTGACGAGTTTTTGTCAAACCACTGTGCAAAAAACCGTCTGGAGCAGTTTTTGCAGGAGGAATTTTCTTCCTGCAAAAAACTCAGTGTGAACACAGCCCTAGGAATCATATCAGAATTTATTAAGACATACAAGAGGCAGTCAGTCAGGATCTTTAGTTTCCCATTCCTTCTCCAATCTAGGTAAGGATCTGGATCTTGGCGATTTAGGAAGGGAAGCAATCGGAGATAAATGCCATTCCTGAAGCAGTTGCAGAACTTTGGCTGGATTGTTCGCAATCACTTTCCGACCATCTTTAGTGATAATGAGCTTGACAAGAAATCCCCAGCGATATTGAACATTGTGCGATCTTAAAATCTTCGCCACATCTTGGAACTCCCGTCGTTTCGCCAATGTAACCGCTGACATATCCCTGAACGCGGAGACACCTTGATACCTGTCTGGAAGAAGAGGTGGTTGTCTGGCAGCTTGCATCATCTTCTCTTTAAATCGATAGAAGTGTAAACGAGCGATCATATCCCGTGGAATAGTGGCAGGTAATTCTTTAGGTTTTGGTATACGATGCACACTATCAATAAGCAAATCTGACACAGGGACATCCGGTACTAGCGCCACAAAAAAATCTGTAAGAAATTCTTCAAGTTGTTCCGGTTTTATTGCTTCAGATATGCCTCTAAACCGCACGTTATTGCGGCGGGACCGATCTTCCAAATCCGCCACCTTTAAACGTAAGGACCCCACTTCCAAAGAATTGTTGATGTCTACCAGCTCATTATGCGCTGCTGAGAAGTGTCATGTAAATCAATGGCTCAAAATATATTAGACTGAAATTTATACGAGTCCAAACAGACTCTCAGGCCAGGCCCCATTATTCAGTATCCTAATTAGGATATTTCACCGATATATATCGAGAGAGGAGAAGAAAACACACAGACGCTGCTGATATGCTCAAAATACTCCTCTGAAGGATTTATTTGCAAGCTCAAACTGTAATACTGAAATTCAGAAGGGCTGTAGGCTTGAGGTTAACCAATCAGAGATAATGTGACAATATTTGTTATTCAGTAAAAAGCATACAATAAAATACATCCCAGATACATCATTATAATTCTGCACACATTAGGTTTGCAGGTGGCCTTATCTCTCTTGGGCAGAATGTTCCCGTAGGATGGCTCTCCCACACGCATTCTTGCCACCCTCCCATCTCTACAAGCTTCGCATGGGAACCAAGGTCAAAGATAAAACATACAAAATCAACATTACTTGTATTAAAGGAACAATGACTTTCCTATTCACTACAAAAGAACCAAGATGGGAACTCCAGACAAGATGGCTGCTGCACGAAACTAAATCATTTAAACATTATTATAATCACTTTCGCATAATACATATCTTAGTAAGTCGGCATCCTGCTTGATAATTCATAATGTAATTTCATACAGAGAATATAAGCAAATAAACCATCCTTCTCAGAAGTCAGCCATTTTATCCTCCATATGAGAGGTACGTTCTCCCAGAGCAGCAAATTCCATTTGGATATTTTTAAAAGCAGCTAGAATGTCAGACTGGAGAGACGTTCTCAAACTATCCAGTAAGATTTTTAAAGTATCTTCTGATACAGGCGAAGCAGTAGACTGTGATGTGTGCATAGCAGGGGAGAGACAAGTCTCTGTACTTTGCATATGTGGCATAGGAGACAGAGTATGAGGAACAACATAAGTACTCACTCGGCCCCTGGGTGTATCACTTTGCATCTGAGGAGAGGATCCATTAGAGGACCGGGTGTGGTCTCTCCCACTAGCTGGAGATTGCAGCGAGGAAGCAGGAGAAGGTCCCTCTTCAGCCGTTCTCACATCCGTTCTCGCAGTCTGGAAGCCGCCGGCACCACTTTGGGACCTCGTAGAGGGAAAGAACTCCGTAAGTGTAAAGGATCTGCCAGGCACAACTTCTGTGTATACGCCCATAGGTAATCAGTCTGCACCTGAGTCTATGTCTCTGAGACTGACTCCATCTTCCACCACTCAGGATGGCAGGCTTAGGAGTGGGAGAGCCTATCGCAGCCTGGCCAGACGGAGCTAGCTCCCGCCCTCTGTCTATTTATACCTGCCTTTCCTGTTCCTCCTTTGCTTGTGATTCTTCTCGTGTGGTTTCCTGGCCCAGCTACAGCTTCTGACTATTTGATCCTGCTCCATACTGACCCTGGCTTTCTGACTACTCTCCTGCTCTGCGTTTGGTACCTCGTTCACTCCTGATTTGACTCGGCTCGTTCACCACTCTGTTGCTCACGGTGTTGCCGTGGGCAACTGCCCCATTTCCCTTAGCTTTGTGTACCCTTGTCTGTTTGTCTCGTGCACTTACTGAGCGTAGGGACCGCCGCCCAGTTGTACCCCGTCGCCTAGGGCGTGTCGTTGCAAGTAGGCAGGGACAGAGTGGCGGGTAGATTAGGGCTCACTTGTCCGTTTCCCTACCCCCATCATTACAGTAAGTCTAGCAGAGTTTGCTTTCTTTTTAGCTTTCCCCATGTTGCAGGGCGGAAAGCAGGATTTAAGTGCCGCTGTCAGTGCACTTGCTGGGTCTTTTCTCAGCCGTTTAGAGCCGCTTAGGGCCGTTTGTAATGCCTGGTGTTCAGGAGCTGAGGCACAAACGTCTCACTCCATGCTCATCCGGCCATGCCCCCATCGTGAAATGCACGACATGTCCTATATTTGTGCGTTTCTCGCACATCACGCACCCATTGAAGTCAGAAATAATGTGAAACTTTCTTTCTCACGGCCGCGTATAAAAACGACCCGTCGGGGCAGAACGCCGTTTTTCCTATTGAAATAAATGGGCAGATGTTTGGAGGCGTTCTGCTTCCGATTCTTTGGCCGTTTTCAGCAGTTTACGGCCCGAAAAACGGCCGAAGTAAGCCGTGTGAACATACCCTTATTGTGAAGAATCTATTTGAGTTTGTTCTATTTCAGGGCCCCTCAAATTCGTCCTCCACAGTCTGTTGCTTTGGGTATTCAGTCTTCAGCTCCAAAGAAGGAGGCTCACTTCAAATAGCCATGTCTTGTCCGGGTGCTGCTGCAGGTCAGCGTAAAGGGTGTAAAAATGACCATTCCTAGGCTGTTGGCAGACAATTTGCTATACAAATCGCTGAGAGAGGAACCAGGACAGGAGGACATCATCCACAGGATCGCAGGACATCTTTGCAGTTGACGGAATCACCAGAAACCAGAGCAAGATCAGCAGAGAAATCAGAGCTCTCAACAAAGCAAAACCGCAAGAAAGAATGGTGCCAGGTGACCTATTTTTTTGCGGATCCGTGAACATTGATGACGCACTACGGAAGGTTTTTTTGCAGACCGATGGTCCACAAATACAGACAATGGATCCGTGGATTTGCAGACTGAAAAAAAAATTGATTACTTACCGGTTATCGTTTTTTCATGAACCTATGACAGCACCCCTGGAGAGACATCCCATTTGCTGGTCAGGAAGCCTGACTATATAAAAAAAAAGGACACACCTCTCCACACACTGAGTCTAAAGAATGAACTCAGGATGAGAATTAGTTATCTTTTATTCATATATACACCGTGTGTATTGCAAAGGGAAGTGTCCCTATTTATGTGTATATATATATTGTGACATCTTGGGGACCACTTAGCTCACAGGATCGCCATCTCTAGGGTGAGATGGTTGGCATATAAAGTTCACTCCAACTCATTGAATAAAAGTTTAAACCAGCCGCAGCTAACTTTATTGTCTTCAAATATGAAAGATGGTTTTAAACAGCAGTTCAAAACAAACCCTAGGCCGTCCTGCCTCTAACTAAACATTAAGTGTCCCTCACTAAGAGACCCTGAGCCTTGTGCCCAGTACCTCAAAACATAGGTAGCTTTACCGTACACATTGGTGACTCTCACAGGCTAGCATGCCTGTCTTCCTCAGACTGAGAGCCCTGTGTGAACTGCACACACCTCAATTAAAGAGCCGCCTCAGGTGAAGCCTAACTAGGCTCATCAGACAGCCCAAGACATGGACTGTCTGTATGGAGTGGAAGCCGACCTTCTCCTTCACACTCCAGCAAACCAGGCCCTATTCCAGGTTTTACACCCAAGCAACAGCAGAGAAAACCCTCGCTGCTGTACATGTTCCCTGGTTGATTAAAACCTGACAGTTTCTGCACTGTCCAGTAGCTGCACTGCTACATCTCCCCCCCCCCTTTGATAACGGCCGTAAGACTGATCACATTTCAACCTCCCTCCAGGGTCAAAGCTCCTACGTTGGGACATAATTACACTTAGGGTCACCCCTACAGTAACAGACATTGGCTCATAGAGTTCAGTAACACTCATCTCACGAGTTGTGGTATACCCCGTATCATCTACAACACCACTTTCAGATGCTATATTCCCCTCCATCTTGGAGTTTTGTGTCTCAGCATTTAAACGCTCAGACTGTCCGTCCAGAGACAATTTTTTACCGCACTGGCCAGATATCTCTGGGTTGCTTCTATCAGACCCGGTAGTGGTCGTCTCTGCAGCAGTGTTAGGGCCCTCATCCTGCTTCATGGTATAGTCCTGCTTGTTGCCCTTAGCAACCTGTCTGGTGTCACATGCAACTTGCATGGCTAAAGCACACGCGGTATCAGTAACCATTGAACAAGCCTGGAAGACCACCTCTATGGCTCCCCTCACCTCCTGGGAAAGTGTGGGCGCTACATGTCTCAACATCTGCATGTGAAAGACCTGCAGGGGGCAGAACTTCTAAGGGTGAATCAGTAACCCTTCTCACACTATACATGGCAGTAGTGTCCTCGTTAGTACCATTGACAGCCCCAACCTCTAGGGAAATGTTTTCATGTACATCTGGTTCCCTACCGGGCAGTTAATTAGTGACCGAGGCCACAGTCACCAGCGCACGCACCTCACTGACTACACTGTCCAGGAACTCATGTGCGTCACTTAGGGCTACATTCACACTGGTGTGGTCGCTCAAATAAAAAGGTGGATCACTGCTGCTGGATTCAGCTGACTCCAACCTGATTTGACCCCAACCACATTTTCAGACCCGTAGAGTTTATCACCACTCCACTCACACATAGTTTATTGACTTTCAAATACAATGCATATCTGTCTTTGAAAAAAGTGCAGTACGTATTTCTGCCAAACAACCTTTTATTTATATATAATATATATATTGTGAGATAGTGACGGGTAAAGTCATTGAGGGAAGGTACATTTCCCCTAGAATCCTGTCATATGTATCCTAGGCTCCAGGGAATGAGTATTTTTGCAATAGAAAGCTCTAGCTTTCCAATCTCGGCTTAAGGAAAAGTCGGAAAAAGGGCCTGGAGTTGGATTGGGGAAGAGCAGGGCGGGTTCCCCAATCCCTAGTCCATCTCTGTTTGTAGGACAAGGCTGCTGCTCAATTAGCTGCACCTGCAGCCTGTGTATAAAAAGGTGCAGACACAGTGTGTGTCTGTAATGACAGGGATAGGGAAACAGACAAGTAGCCCTAATCTACCCGCTACTCAGTCCCTGCCTACTTGCAACGACCCGCCCTAGGCGACGGGGTACAACTGGGCGACGGTCCCTACACTCAGTAAGTGCACGACAGACAACCAGACAAGGAAACACAGAACAAAGGGAAACGGGGCAGTTGCCCACGGCAACACCGTGAGCAACAAGAGTAGTAAACGAGCCGAGTCAAACCAGGAGAGTACGAGGTGCCAAACACAGAGCAGGAGAGTAGTGAACAAGCCGAGTCAAACCAGGAGTGTACGAGGTACCAAACGCAGAGCAGAAGAGTAGTCAGTAAGCCAGGGTCAATACGAAGCAGGGACAAGTAGTTCAAGAAGCTGCAGCAGGGCCAGGAAACCAACAGAGAAGAATCACAAGCAAGGAGGAACAGGAAAGGCAGGTATAAATAGACAGAGGGCGGGAGCTAGCTCCGTCTGGCCAGGCTGTGATAGGCTCTCCCACTCCTAAGCCTGCCATCCTGAGTGGTGGAAGATGGAGTCAGTCTCACAGACATAGAAGCAGGTGCAGACTGATTACCTATGGGCGTGGATACAGAAGCTGTGCCTGGCAGATCCTTAACAATGTCAGTCTCACCCCTGACTCAGACCGGAGACTACTAAGTCTGGAGTAGCCTGTATTCTATGTGAGTAAAGACCTGTGTTACTTTGTGTCCAGTGCCTGGTAGGAAGGCACTTGGTATAGTTAGATAATATCTTGTTTAGTTAGCGCTCAGCCGAGCAGTATTTATTTTGTATTTTGCCTTGTTGTACAAGAGGCTGTTTCTTTGACAAGAATAAAACACAGGCAAAGCCCTGTTATGAACTTTAATGCACGGTGTCCCTGTCTCTGGCTACTAAGAAACCGCTGTACCAACCTCTCCTGATGCTAAACCCTCACAATATATATATATATATATATATATATATATATATATATATATATATATATATATATATATACACACAATTCACGGCTTAAAGTGGAGGTGGCAGGTGGTGCTCTGCTGCTATCCCCACGTAACCATTTTGTGGGGGCTGGTAGCCGGAGTACTGCGCATTAGAGGGGCCATGTTGCTGGAACGTTCCACTGTCCTGTGAAAACGGACTGTGATGTCTCCTGCAGGTATGGCCTCTGCTGGGTTGGCCGTGGTGGTGGAGATCCCGCCGCTGTGCTGAGGAAGTGTTCCACTGCCTCGAATAGCTGTCTTGGATCGTAGCTTGAGGTGATTACCTCCACTCCCAAGAGGGTGCTCTGGCATCTTATCTGCCTATCCAAAGGGATTCTTTTCAGCAGCTGAGCCAGGCTGCAGAAGAAAATGTCCTGTGTTTCCTGGTTCCTCAGATGTTCCAACATCTGCACATCGATCTAAACCCTGGAGTCCGGAGTGGCATGTGTGCGTGGCACATTCCGTACTCTGCGACACACAGGTAGTTTGGAGGGCAGTGTGTCATCTGCCGCTTCATATGAGAAAGGGTTGATCTATGCAGTGAACTCTAGCAGGTTGCTAGCTGTGGAGTCTGAATTAGTTGGAGATCATGGCTCCATAAGCCCAGATTCCAGCTGTGTCTCGTCTGAGTCCACCTCAGCCTCTGGCTGCTGAACATTGGATCAAGTACTGAAGCCGTGTGGACAACAAAGGTGTGGTACAAAAAGCTGTCCGTGCACATTGTACAAATAACATTTGTATAAGGGTATGTTCACACGGCCTATTTTAGGCCGTTTTTCGGGCCGTAAACACCTGAAAAACGGCCGAAAAATCGGAAGCAGAACGCCTCCAAACATCTGCCCATTGATTTCAATGGGAAAACGGCGTACTGTTCTGATGTAGCGTTTTTCACTGCTTTTTTTTTACGCATAAAAAAAACGGCCGCGAAAAAGAAGTGCAGGTCACATCTTGGCACGTTTTGGAGCCGTTTTTCATTGACTCTATAGAAAACCGCTCCAAAAACGACCGTAAAAAACGCTGCGAAAATCGCGAGTGGCTCAAAAAACGTCTGAAAATTAGGAGCTGATTTCTCTTGAAAACAAGCTCCGTATTTTCATACGTTTTTTTTAGTAAGCGTGTGAACATACCCTAACACTTACGTTGTATTCCGACGTGCCGGCCAGAGAAAAACATTTCTTCATTTCCAGAAGATGGTTATCTGGCCTCTATTATTTGGGAACCAGGAAGTGCAGTGCCCCTGTACTTCTTGAACAAACCTTCCCATATTGTACCTAGGCAACACTTTTCCTACAAGCTGTACAAACTCCAAACTGTAAAGAAAGGAAGGTCCCAAGAAAGGTGCAGTGTGTGTTCTAAAAAAAAAGGTAAGAATGGACACCATTTATCTGTGCGACACTTGCCCCAAAAAACTTGGCCTGTATATGAAGGAATGCTTCAAAGCGTATTACTCCTCTATGGATTATAAATGTTCTTATTTACCCCTTTATTATACCACCTTATTATGCCCTGATGTATTTCGCACAGCTTATGTATGTCCCCACGTTATAATTTTAAAGACTAGTAAAACTCCAACAGTGCCTCTATTTCCTATTATACTCCTAGATGAATGCCCTAAAATGTGTAATTTCCAAAATGGGGTCACCACTGAACCGCTACTTCAGTTGCTCTATAAATGCAACATGGAGCCTGAAAAACAATCCATCAAAATCTGTACTCAAAGTGGAGATTCTTCCCTTCTAAACCCTGCTGTGTGCCCAAACAGCCGTTTATGTCCAGATATATGGCATTGCCACACCCAGGAGAATCCGCTTAACAATAAATGGCATATATGTCTCTGCTGACACAAGCTGGGATAGACATATTGGGCACTGAAATTACATATCTGAAAAATTTTAATTTTCACTTGCTGGAAAAATGTTCAATACGCCCCTTGATAAATGCCTTGAGGGTGTAGTTTCCCATATGAGTGCTTCTCCTAAGGGGTTTCTTTTATTATTTCACATCAGAGCCCCTGCAATTGTGCACCAATGCTGCATAAATCACCAAATTAGTCCTCAAATGCGCATGGTGCTTTTTCACTCCTGAGCCCTGTTGTGTGTACAGGCATAATATTAGGGACACCCCTGTAGGATTCCTAAAACCAGAAAACACTGCATATTAGAGAGCTGTCTTTTCACAGTGGCACAAGCTGGGCACAACATATTCTATCTGCAGCATCCACTTTACACTAATACTCCACCTCACAAATGTCTTTCATTCTGGAAATCAGTGTTGGTCCACAATAAGTTTACCAATGTGATCTTCTAACCTGTATCTATGATGTTTTCCCATTCAAGTACCTTTAAATTACAACATACCTGACCAAAGAAAAATACTTTGTGCACAGCTACGTTCATAAGTGCTTACATCTCTATAAGCACAATACTAAGCATTTGATGACAGATTTCCTTTAATCACATACTGGCCTACTGTGAAAGGATCATTAGCAGCTCTGAAAGGTCAGAGAAATCACTGGCTGAGAGGCAACCTTATGTAACTCCTAACTTTCATTCAGCTGAATTACAGTTTCTATTTTGATATGTGAAATTAAGTCTCTTGAATATGACTTCAGATGTGCAGGTTATTAGTACACTGATCTTTATGGCTTGGAGTTCAAGTGATCAATTGCAATGTTATTGTTTATTACTCTTGAAGATCTTTTTAACCCCTTAGGCTATATTCACACAGTGAAAAACTTTTTCAGACCAAGGAACTTCTATGTGTGTATTCATAAGAATTTTTTTTTAACAGCCCATGAACACTGGCCGTCAAAAAATAGAAACCTTAGAAATCAGTCCTTGTGACGACCGTTAAAAACGGATCCTTGCCCTCACAAGAGGACTCCCCGGGCACAGCGCTACTTTAAGTGGGAGGCCCCTGACGTCAAGGCTTTCGACAATGGAGTCCCCGGCCAGAGCATTGCTAGCTCTCTGGCAGGGAACTCCTGCCTTTGGAAAGCCATTGACGTCACTGTCCATAAATGAACAGTGGCGTTAGGAGTTTTGAGATTGGTGGATTCCCTGGCCATTGTGTCGGCAATGCTCTGGTTAAGGATACGGCTACTGGAGGAGCCCCTGACGTCCCCCTCCATTTATAGACCGTGATGTTAGGGGCTTTCAGATGCCAGAGTCTCAGTAACTCTCTGGCTGGGGATTCCGCTCCTGGAGGAGCCCTTGACGTCACTGTTCATATATGGACAGTGACGTTAGGTGCCTTGAGATGCCAGAATCTCCGGCCAGAGCGTCGGCAACGCTCTGGTTGGGGATTCTGCTCCTAGAGGGAGTCCCAATGGCTCTTTGTATAGGGAGGGGGTTTGTGGCGCTATCTACATGGGCACTGTAGTGTTTTCAGGAGGTTGGGACAAACCAAAATCTGATTAATTAAGTTAATCTGTTATTTTTTTTAACGGACATGAAAAACTGATGACAAACGGCCGTCAGAAACGGTCAGGCGGCTTGAAAATGGATGAAAATTTGGAGACACGCGGATGGAAAATGGGCATTAATAACTGACAGTTGATCTGTTTTTAACGGCCATTTTTTTTTCACTGTCGTGTGAAACTTAGCCTGCCAGATTTGGCCTTGTGGATACTGCCCATTTTTTTCAAATCTGACGTATCCCTTTATGTGGTTATAACTTTGGAATAGTTTTAACTTATCCAAGAGATTGAGATTTTTTTTTCTCGTAATGCATTGTACTTTGTTAGTGGTAAAATGTAAATGTATCTGCTTGTAAGACAGATAGTAATACCACACAAAATAGTAACTAGTTAACATTTACAATATGTCTACTTTTATTTTGCCATCATTTTTTGAACGTAGTTTTAGTTTTTCTAGGACGTTACGAGGCTTATAACTTTAGCAGCAATTTCTCATATTTTCAATAAAAAAAAATTTAGGAACCAGTTCAGTTCCGGTTTTGAGGGGCCTATATATTAGAAACCCCCGTAAATCACCAAATTTTAAAAACTGCACCCCTTAAAGTAGTCAAAACATAATTTAGAATGTCTTTTAACCTCTTAAGCATTTCATAGGATTGAAAGCACAGTGAAGGTAAAATTTACAAATGTACATTTATTTATTTTTTATCATAGACGGTTTTACCAGAGAAACACAACTCCATATTTATTGCCTAGATTAGGCAGCTTTAACCCCTTAATGACCAGCCTATTTTGGACCTTAATGACCAAGCTATTTTTTACGTTTTTCAATCATCGCATTCCAAGAGCTATAACCTTCTTATTTTTGCGTCGACATAGCTGTATAAGGTCTTGTTTTTTGCGGGACAAGTTGTATTTTTTAATAGCACCATTTTTAGGTACATATTATTTATTGATTAACTTTTATAAACTTTTTTTAGGGGGGAATAGAAAAAAATCTGAAATTTTGCCACTCTTTTTTGCGTCCTAAATCTACGCCGTTTACCGTGTGGTATAAATAACACAATAACTTTATTCAGCGGGTTTTTACGATTGCAACGATACCAAATTTGTATAGTTTTTGTATGTTTTACTACTTTTACACAGTAAAAACGCTTTTTTTTCAAAATTATTTGTTTTTGTGTCTCCATATTTGAAGAGCCGTAACGTTTTTATTTTTTCGCCGATGCAGTTGTATGAGGGCTTTTTTTTTGCAAGACGACTTGTAGTTTTTATTGGTACCATTTTGGAGTAGATGCGACTTTTTGATCACTTTTTATTACATTTTTTTAAAGTCAGGATTCACAGAAAACAGCAATTTTTCCATAGTTTTTTTATTAAATTTTTTACGGCGTTCACCGTGCGGGTTAAATAATGTCATAGATTTATAGTCGGGGTCGTTACGGACGCGGCGATACCAAATATGTGTAACTTTTTTACTTTATTTTGTTTTTTTAATAGTAAAGCAGTTTGTAAGGGGAAAAGCTGGGTTTTTTATTTTTTTCACATTTTTTTTTTAAATTAACTTTGTTAAACTTTTTTTCACTTTTTTACTAGTCCCATTAGGGGACTACAATATGCGATTCTCCGATCGCTATTATAATACACTGCAATACTTCTGTATTGCAGTGTATTACTGCCTGTCCGTTTAACATGGACAGGCATCTGCTAGGTCATGCCTGCGGCATGATCTAGCAGGCATTCACTTCGGGCAGCCTGGGGGCCTTTATTAGACCCCCGGCTGCCATTAGAGACACAGACACTCGGCGATCGTATCGCCGGGTGTCGGTGGGGGAGAGAGGGAGCTCCCTCCCTCTCTCCAAAACCACTCAGATGCGGTGCACGCTATTGAGCACCGCATCTGAGGGGTTAAACGGGTGAGATCGATACTGATATCGATCTCACACGGCAGAGCAGGGACGCTCCCAGCCCTCAGCTGCCTCTGGCAGCTGAGAGCAGGGAGATCTGACAGTTCCCTACTCTGTAAACTTATTCCGATGCCGCGACGTAAAAAGTCTATGGCATCGGAATAAGGCCCGTTAGTGACCGACGTAGAAACACGATGGGCCGGTCACTAACGGGTTAAGAAAAGGTCTTGTACTGCTAAAACATAACAAACACCCCCAAAAAGATAACATTTTGCAATCCATCCCCCCCCCCCAAGGAATTTATCTAGAAGTATAGTGAGCATTTTGACTCCACAGTTTTTTTGCTGAAGTTGTTGAAATTAGGCTGTGAAATCAAAATCTAATTTTTACATCTGCCACGCCAAGCATCATCTGTGCCAAGTGTCTGCTACATCACATGTCTCCTACTCCGAGTATCTGCCAGATCATCTTCCCAGGTACTTTTACCCCAGAGACTGTTATTGGCCAGCTGCTACGGAAGGAGCGGCCTAGGGGGTCCACATGCCTCACAGGCGTGACACACCCCACAAGGAATCTATTTAGAGGTATAGTGAGCATTTAGATCCCACAGGCCTTTTGCAGAATTTATTAGACTTAGGGAAAGAAAATCTAAATTATTTCTCTAAAATGTTGAATTTTTTAAAATTTGCTCAAGGGATAAATGAGAAAGAGCACCCTTAACATTTATAAAGCAACTTCAAAGTATGGAAATACCCCATAAATGGTCATAAACTGCGGTTTTGACAAACGGCAGGGCTCAGAAAGGCAGGAGCGCTATGTGGCATGCAGATATTCTGGATTGGATTTTCAGTGCCATGTCGCAATTGCAGAGTCCCTGAGGTACCCGTCCAGTACAAAGCCCTGAGAAGTGACTCCTCCATTTTCTCATCTAGGGGTGTAGTGAGCATTTTGACCCCATAGGTGTTTCATAGATCTTATTAGAATAAGGCATCATGCACACATCCATAATTACGGATAAAAAACTGACCCATCAATTTCTTTTGGCCACGGACACCTTTTTTTCCAAACTACACCCCTCAATGCATTTTTAACCCCTTAGTGACCAACAATACGCTTTTTCACGTTCGTCACTAAGGGGCCTTAGGCTAGGCTGATGCCTTTTCACGTGAGCCTAGTCTAAGTCCTGCACGGGTCTCCCGTGCAGGCTGGAGCCGGGGCTCAGCTGTCTGATGACCCGTTAAATAGTGACCGCAGCATTTAACTTGTTTACAGAGGGAGAAGGCTCCCTCTGTCACCCATCGGCGGCCCGCAAATGCAATCGCGGGTCTCCGATGGGTTGTCATGGCAGCTGGGGGCTTGATAAAAGCCCCCAGGTTTGCCCTGGACATAAAAGCCCCCAGGTTTGCCCTGGACATATGTATGTTAGGACGCGCCGGAGGCACGTCCTAATAGATTGCCTATCAGATTTACACTGACAGGCAATAATGCTCTGGTATACAAAGTATACCAGAGCATTATAGCAGCGATCTGAAGATCGCACAGTAAAGTCCCCTAGTGGGACTAATGAAATAAATAATAAATGTGAAATAAAGATTATTAATAAAAATGACCGTAAAAAAAATAATCCATTTTTTTCCATAAAAAGTGGTTTTGTTTAGTAAAAGTGTAAAAAATAAATAAAAGTACACATATATAGTATCGCCGCGACCGTAATGACTCCATTAATAAAGTTAAAGGGAACCTGTCACCAGCATTTTAGCTATAAAGCCAGCAATACCTGGTGAAAGTGGGTGAAAAATCATTGTCATCTAAGCTATAAATATGTGCTAAGTAAGCTCTGTACCTTTTAGTATTCCGTATTTCAGTGGTCCCACGCCATATGCAAATGAGCAGAAAAGAGTCAAATCTTCATCTGAAAAGAGTCAGATTTTCATTCCTCCAGTGTCTCAGAGTGGACTCCACCTCCTTCTTTTTGATTGACAGCTCCTTAGCCAGTCAGGGCCGGACAGGTGGCGGCGGTTGGCGGGGTTAAGAAGCTGCGTCCCAGAGGGAAAAATAATTACCATAAGAGGCGGGAAGAGTTTAAACGACTACATTTACTGACAGAGGAGGACTTCAGGAAAGAAGAGAACAGGAACGAACTCTGGACAGCTGCGGCCATTGAGGGGTCAGGCGAGTTTAACAGGTAAGATGTTGATGACAGGATCCCTTTAATATGTTATTTAAACCGCAAGGTGAACACCGTAAAAAAAAACGCAAAAAACAATGGCGAAATTGCAATTTTTTTCCATTGCCCCCCAAAAAAGTCATAATAAAAATGAATCAATAAGTCCCATCCACCCCAAAACAGTACCAATCAAAACTACGTCTCGTCCCGCAGAAAACAAGCTAAAAAAATCACTACATTGATGGAAAAATAAAAAAGTTACGGCTCTTGGAAAGCGACGATGTAAAAACAAATAATTTTAGTTAAAGTGTTTTTATTGTGCAAAAGTCGTAAAATATAAAAAACCTCTACATATGTGGTATCGCCGTAATCGTACCGACCCATAGAATAAAGGTAACATGTTATTTACGCCGCACAGTGAACGGCGTCAATTTAAAAACGCATAGAACAATGGTGGAATTTCAGTTTTTTTTTTATAATTTCCCCCAAAAAAGTTAATAAAATCTAATTAAAAAATTTACCCTAAAATGGTGCTATTAAAAAGTACAACTAATCACGCAAAAAACAAGTCCTCATACAGCTATGTAGACGAAAAAATAAAAAAGTTATAGCTCTTTGAATGCGACTATAGAAAAACAAAAAAAATAGCTTGGTCATTAGGGCCTAAAATGGGCTGGTCACTAAGGGGTTAAGGGTGTAATGAGTATTTTGATCCCACATGTGTTTGTTATTAGAAATTGATGCGCAGCAGATGTGGTGCCCAGCTCATGCCACTATGAAAAGACAGCTGTCTAATTATTATGCTATGATACCAGGCTTTAGAAACATCCTACATGTGGCCCTACTTTTTTTTTTTTTAACCCCTTCCCTCTTTAGCCACTTTTGACCTTCCTGACAGAGCCTCATTTTTCAAATCTGACATGTGTCACTTTATGTGGTAATAACTCCGGAATGCTTTCACCTATCCAAGCGATTCTGAGATTGTTTTCTCGTGACACATTGGACTTTATGTTACTGGCAAAATTTGCTCGATATGTTCAGTATTTAATTGTGAAAAACACCAAAATTTAGCGAAAAATTGCAAAAATTAGCATTTTTCTCAATTTAAATGTATCTGCTTGTAAGACAGGCAGTTATAATACACAAAATTGTTGCTAATTAACATCCCCCATATGTCTACTTTAGATTGGCATCGTTTTTTGAACATCCTTTTATTTTTCTATGACCTCACAAGGCTTAGAACTTTAGCAGCAATTTCTCACATTTTCAAGAAAATTTCAAAAGGCTATTTTTACAGGGGCCAGTTCAGTTGTGAAGTGGTTTTGAGGGCCTTATATATTAGAAACCCCAAAAAAGTCACCCCATTTTAAAAACTTCACCCCTCAAAGTATTCAAAACAGCATTTAGAAAATGTCTTAACCCTTTAAACATTTCACAGGAATTAAAGCAAAGTAGAGGTGAAATTTACAAATTTCATATTTTTCTGCAGAAATACATTTTTAATACAATTTTTTTTATAACACAGAAGGTTTTACCAGAGAAATGCAACTCAATATTTGTTGCCCAGTTTTTGCAGTTTTAGGAAATATCCCACATGTGGCCGTAGCGTGCTACTGGACTGAAACACCGGCCTCAGAAGCAAAGGAGCACCTAGTGGATTTTGGGGCCTTATTTTTGTTAGAATATATTTTAGGCACCATGTCAGGTTTGAAGGGCTCTTGCGGTGCCAAAACAGTCAAAATCCCCCAAAAGTGACCCCATCTGGGAAACTAGACACCTCAAGGAAATTATCTAGGGGTGTAGTGAGCATTTTCACCGCACAGGTTTTTTACAGAAATTATTGGAAGTAGGCCGTGAAAATTAAAATCAACATTTCTTCAAAGAAAATGTAGGTTTAGCGATTTTTTTTCTCATTTCCACAAGGACTAAAGGAGAAAAAGCACCGCAAAATTTGTAAAGCAATTTCTCCCGAGTAAAACAATACCTCACATGTGGTAATAAACGGTTGTTTGGAGACACGGCGTGGCTGAGAAGGGAAAGAGCGCCATTTGGCTTTTGGAGTTCACATTTAGCAGGAATGGTTTGCGGAGGCCATGTCACATTTACAAAGCCCCTGAGGGGACAAAACAGTGAAAACCCCAAACAAGTGACCCCATTTTGGAAACTATACCCCTTGAGGAAATTATCTAGGGGTATAGTGAGCATTTTGACCCCACAGGTTTTTTGCAGAAATTTTTGCAAGTAGGCTGTGAAAATGAAAATCTACATTTTTTCAAATAAAATGTAGGTTTAGCTAATTTTTTTTCATTTCCACAAGGACTAAAGGAGAAAAATCACCATAAAATTTGTAAAGAAATTTCTCCCGAGTAAAACAGTACCCCACATGTGGTAATAAACGGCTGTTTGGACACACGGCGAGGCTGAGAAGGGAAAGAGCGCCATTTGGCTTTTGGAACTCAAATTTAGCAGGAATGGTTTGCGGAGGCCATGTTACATTTACAAAGCCCCTGAGGGGACAAAACAGTGGAAACCCCCCACAAGTGACCCCATTTTGGAAACAACACCCATTGAGGAAATTATCTAGGGGTATAGTGAGCGATTTGACACCACAGTTTTTTTGCAGAAATTATTGGAAGTAGGCCCTGAAAATAATAATCTACATTTTTTCAAAGAAAATGTAGGTTTAGCTAATTTTTTCTCATTTCCAGAAGGACTAAAGGAGAAAAAGCACCACAAAATTTGTAAAGCAATTTCTCCCGAGTAAAACAATACCCCACATGTGGTAATAAACGGCTGTTTGGACACACGGCAGGGCTTAGAAGGGAAAGAGCACTATTTGACTTTTTGAGATCACATTTAGCAGGAATGATTTGCGGAGGCCAGGTCACATTTGCAAAGCCCCTGAGGGGACAAAACAATGAAAACGCCCAAAAAGGGACTCCATTTAGGAAACTACACCTCTTGAAGAATGCATCTAGGGGTGTAGTGAGCATTTTGACCCCACAGATGTTTCATAGAATTTATTAGAATTAGGCAGTGAAAATAAAAACAGTCCTTTTTCTTCAATAAGACGTAGCTTTAGCGCAAATTTTTTCATTTTCTCAACAAATAAAGGAAAAAAAGAACCCAACATTTGTAAAGCTATTTCTCCCGAGTACGGCAATACCCCATATGTGGTCATAAACTGCTGTTTGGGCAAACGGCAGGGCTCAGAAGGGAAGGACCGCCATTTGGAGTGCAGATGTTGCTGGATTGGTTTCTGGGCACCTGTGGGCCCAAAACAGTGGAAACCCCCCAGAAGTGACCCCATTTTGTAAACTACACCCCTCAATGCATTTACCAAGGGGTGTAGTAAGCATTTTAACCCTGCAGGTGTTTTGTAGAAATTAGTGTGCGCTCAATGTTGCAGAGTGAAAATGGGATTTTTTTCCATAGATATGCCAATATGTGGTGCCCGGCTTGTGCCACCATAACAAGACAGCTCTCTAATTATTATGCGGTGTTTCCCGGTTTTAGAAACACCCTACATGTGGCCCTAATCTTTTGTCTGGACATATGACAGGGCTCAGAAGTGAAGAGTACCATGCGGAGTGGAGGCCTAATTTGGCGATTTACAAAGTATTGGTTCACAACTGCAGAGGCTCAGATGTGAAATAATAAAAAGAAACCCCTGATAAGTGACCCCATTATGGAACTGCACCCCTCAAGGCATTTATTAAGGGGTGTAGTGAGCATTTTCACCCCACAGGTCTTTTCCATAAATGAATGCGCTGCGGATGGTGCAAATTAAAAATTTATATTTTTCCCTAGATATGCCATTCAGTGGCAAATATGTCATGCCCAGCTTATGACGCTGGAGACACACACCACAAAAATTGTTAAAAGGGTTCTCACGGGTATGACGGTGCCATATATGTTGAAGGAAACTGCTGTTTGGGCACGCTGTAGGGTTCAGGGCCGAGGGAGCACCATTTGGCTTTTGGAGAGCGGATTTTGCTTGGTACTATATTTGTTTGAGTATTGCTGGTGTTTTATAATGTGGGGGTACATGTAAGCGGGGCGGAGTATATAAGGGGCATAGTCAGGTGGTATAAAAAAATAAAAATAATCCATAGATGTGTGTTACGCTGTGAAGCAATCCTTTCTGCACAGGCCGGTGTCGCACTGATAAATGGTGTCATTTCTTATCCCCCTTTTGGTCCACACTCCGCGCCTTTGTAGTTTGGGGAATTTTGCTGGGAAAGTATTATCCTGGTATAATACGGGCACCGTCGCTTCCATCGGATATGATTGGGCCCTCCCTTCCTGGTTCCCTAATTTTAGGTCCTTGATAAATCGCCTCTTGAAACAGAAGAAATGTTCTCCTCGGGCACAACTGCATATTTTTTTATTTCCTGACTTATTGGAGCCATAACTAATTTTATTTTTCATAGACGTAGCGGTATGAGGGCTGGTTTGTTGCGGGACGAGCTGTAGTTATTATTGGTACCATTTTGGGGTACATGTGACTTTTTGATCACCTTTTATCCTATTTTTTGGGATGCCAGGTAAACCAAAAAACGCAATTCTGGCACAGCTTTTTTTGGTTTTTTTTTATACAGAGTTCACCACGCATTATAAACTACATGTTACCTTTATTCTGCGGGTCAGTACGATTCCGGCGATACCTCATTTATAGAACTTTTTTATGTTTTACAACTTTTTGCACAATAAAATTACTTTTGTAAAAAGAATGTATTTTTTCTGTCGCCAAGTTGTGAGAACCATAACGTTTTAATTTTTTTGTCGACGGAGTTGTATGAGGGCTTGTTTTTTGCGGGACGAGCTATAGTTTTTATAGGTACCATTTTTGGATACGTGCGACTTTTTGATCACTTTTTATTGTAATATTTGTAGGGCAAAGTGACTAAAAAACAGAAACTCTGGTAACGTTTTTTACGGGTTTTTTTTACGCTGTTCACCGCGTGCAATAAATAATATAATATTTTGATACCTCCGGTCGTTACGGTCGTGGCGATACCAAATACATATGGTTTATTATTATTTTTCAATAATAAAGGACTTGATAAGAGTAAAAGGGGGATTGTGTGTTATTTGATTACTTGAAACTTTTATTGTTTTCAAACTTTTATTTTTTGCACTTTTTTTTACACTTTTTTATACTTTTTTTACACTTTTTCTCAAGTCCCACTAGGGGACTTGAAGGTCCAACGGTCAGATTTTTTTTTTTCTAATACATTGCACTACCTATGTAGTGCAATGTATTAGATCTGTCAGTCATTCACTGACAGCAAGCCGTTTAGGCTTCGCCTCCCGGCGGGGCCTAAATCGGCTTCTGTAATGGCAGAGCAGGAGACCATTGTGTCTCCTGTTGCCATAACAGCAGTCGCCAGTCCCGATTGCCTGTCAGGGCTGGCGATCTGCTTGTAACCGCTACGATGCAGCAATCGCTTTCGATTGCTGCATCGAAGGGGTTAATGGCAGGGATCGGAGCTAGCTCCGGTTCCTGCCGTTACAGGTGGATGTCAGCTGTACAGTACAGCTGACTTCCACCGCTGATGACGCCGGATCAGCTCCTGACCCGGCGCCATCTTGCCGGCAGCTACGGAAGCCGATCAGGCTCCGCCGCCGGGCGGATCTTGACCGGCTTCGGTGCTAGGCAGACCGGGAGGCC
This sequence comes from Rhinoderma darwinii, assembly GCF_050947455.1. NCBI lineage: Eukaryota > Metazoa > Chordata > Amphibia > Anura > Rhinodermatidae > Rhinoderma > Rhinoderma darwinii. The sequence continues at coordinate 308,873,527 of NC_134687.1, forward strand.
AGTATTAGGCCTCCGGTTGCCATTGCAGCCACCGGAACCCCGGCAATTTCATTACTGGGGTTCCGATGAGCTGCAAACACCTTAAGTGCAGCGATCGCGTTTGAGCGCTGCACTTAAGGGGTTAATGGCGGGGATCGAAGCTAATTTCGGTCCCCGCCGTTACAGTCGGATGTCAGCTGTAAGATACAGCTGAGATCCGGTGATGATGGGACCGGCTCAGCTTCTGAGCCGGTGCCAAACGTTTGACGTACATGTACGGCAAGATGCGGGAAGTCAGTACTTTCCATGACGTACATGTACGTCAAATGTCGGGAAGGGGTTAAAGGTAATTTTATTAAGACCTCATAGTATACAGCGGTTTAAATACAAACATACAAAATAATGTTGCATACAGTAAGTAGTACAATAGTACCAAGTGTATAAGCTCAATTATTAACAATACATGCGGATACATTTCTTCACATATCTATATGCATATAATAGTCCTTATTTCAGTAATTCAATTCAAAAAGTGAAACTGCTATATTATATAGATTCATTACACACCATGTGATCTATCGCCAGCATTTTTTTCTTTTAATGTTGATGATTATGGCTAACCGTTAATGAAAATCCCAAATTTAGTCTCTCAGAAAATTAGAATATTAAATGAGCCCAATTTCAAAAATGATTTTTTAATACCGAAATGTTGGCCTACTTAAAAGTAGGTACAGTATATGCACTCAATACTTGGTCGGGTCTCCTTACTGCATCAATGTGGCGTGGCATGGAGGCAATCAGCCTGTGGCACTGCTGAGGTATCATGGAAGCCCAGGTTGCTTTGATAGCACTGTTTGGTCTTGTCACGATCTGTGGGTATGTGGACCCACTAGGCCGCACCGCCGTAGCGGAGTAGCAGGTGGCCAAACAGTGTACCAAGTTTCTACAATATACAAATTTGCTTTTGGCAAAATAGACCCTTTTCTTAACTAACCCTAAATAATATATAGTAATATATATGTATAATAATATATAGTAATATATATGTAGATTAAAAATTTAACGTGCTTGCTGCTGCACATGATAACACAGTGGGAAGCTGCCCACGCTAAGTAAGAATGCTATGTCAAAGAGGCCGGCGACTGCAGGACGCCGGGTCCAGTCTAAAGTGTAATTGATGGAGCCAGAAACAAGAGCACGTTATTGTAAAAGAGTTTGAAAGAGCTCCCCCGACATGTTTTACCACACAAGTGGTGTCTTCAGGGGTCTTCAGGAGACTTCTCTCTCACTACGTCATCTCGGACTCTATTTTAGTTTTGGGAATCGGCGGCGCACTGTCATTAGCCCCAGTACCCCTGAAGACGCCACTTTTGTGGTGAAACATGGGGGGGGGGCTCTTTCAACTCTTTTAAAATAACGTGCTCTTGTTGCTGACTCTATCAATTACACTTTAGACTGGACCCGGCGTCCTGCAGCCGCCGGCCTCTTTGACATAGCATTCCTTACTTAGCGTGGGCAGCTTCCCACAGTGTTATCATGTGCTGCAGCAAGCACCTTTAATTTTTAATCTACATGTGGTTCGTCTTTTTTGCTATAATAGCCTAATAAAAGTTACTATATATTATTTAGGGTTAGTTGGGAAAAGGGTCTATTTTGCCAAAAGCTAATTTGTATATAATATGTTCTAAAGCCCGCCAATTATTAGGGTCTCCCTTTGTTCTTTTTTTGCATAAACCAAGTCTTTACAAATCACAAGGGTACCTATTATAGTCCAGGCAGTAGCAAGGCTAGGCTCAGATGGTTGTGACGGCAGTTGATGTAAAACGTACCAGGCTTGGCAGATGACACCAGACGTAGTGTATGACCTCAGGCAGAGCAGACGGCACAACACTACTCCAACACTAGAGAGGGCACATGAACAAATACAGCACGGGTTACAGGTAGCAGGGCATGGGAACACTGGGAACCGGATACGACTAAGGGACAATTTGCTCGACTAACATAGGTATACAAACAACACTCAGGCAAGAAGTGAAAGGACAGGGCCCTTTTTATATTCCACGGTGATCTGGGAGTAATTAGTAAATTCTTTACGTGTGCGCACGCTGGCTCTTTAAGGTCAAGAATGCGCTCACGCGCACCCTAGTGGTCACTGCAGGGCAGGACTGCCGCATGTGCTGGCATCTCCGAGGAGGGAGAAGTCGGCAGGGTCTGCAGTCCACAGCCGGTACAGGTCTGGTGTCTCCCATCTTCCTCTTGACAATACCCCATAGATTCTCTAAGGGGTTTAGGTCAGATGACTTTGCTGGCCAATCAAGCACAGTGATACTGTAGTTATTAAACCAGGTATTGGTACTTTTGGCAGTGTGGCAGCTGTCAAGTCCTGCTGGAAACTGCATCTCCATAAAGCTTGTCAGCAGAGGGAAACATGGAATGCTCTAAAATTTCTTGGTAGATGGCTGCGCTGACTCCGGACTTGATATAACACAGTGGACCAACATCAGCAGATGACGGCTCCCCAAACCATCGCTGACTGTGGAAACGTCATACTGGACCGCAAGCAACTTGGATTGATGCCTCTCCACTCCTCCTCCCGACTCTGGGACCTTGATTTCCGAATGAAATGCTAAATTTACTTTAATCTGAAAACAGGACTTTGGACCACTGAGCAACAGACCAGTCCTTTTTCTCCTTAGCCCAGGTAAGACGCTTCTGACATTGTCTCAAGAGATGTGACAGTTGTAGCCATGTCCTGGATACGTCTGTGTGTGGTGGGTCTTGAAGCACTGACTCCAGCCACAGTCTACTCTGTGAATTTCCACCAGATTCTTGAATGGCCTTTTCTTGACAATCCTTTCAAGGCTGGAGTTATCCCTGTTGCTTGTGCACCTTTTTCTACCACCATTTTCCTTCCCCTCAACTTTCCATTAATATGCTTGGATACAGCACTCTGTGAACAGCCAGCTTCTTTAGCAATGTCCTTTTGTGGCTTACCCTCCTTTGTGGAGGGCGTCAATGACTGTCTTCTGGACAATTGTCAAGTGAGCAATCTTCCCCATGATTATGTAGCCTACTGAACCAGACTGTTGGGCCATTTAAAGGCTTAGAAAACCTTTGCAGGTGTTTTGTGTTGATTATCTGATTAGAGTGTGACACCATGAGTCTACAGTCTTGAACTTTTACCCAATATTCTAAATTTCTGAGAGACTAAATTTTGGGTTTTCGTGTACAGTTAGCCATAATCATCAACATTAGAAGAAAAAAATGCTGTAAATAACACTGTGTGTAATGAATCCATATAATATGAGTTTCACTTTTTGAATTTAATTGCTGAAATTTAACTTTTTTATATTCTAATTAATTGAGAAGGACTAATATATTACAAAACTAAACCTTAACAGTCTTTCCTTAGCAGGAGAAAATGTACAATAAAATCTGGTGAGGAACAGTTAATGGTAAAGTTTAGTGGAGGAATGGGGGACCAAAGAGAGAAGTCAGCAAATTACAGGCCAAAGCAACCCAAGCAATATCCAGTTATGAGCTAGTATGGGGGTTGGCTATCCAAGAGCTCCACACTTTCAAATATTTATCAGGGCATCCATGTGCTTCTTAAGCGAGTTTAAAAAGTGGCAGAGTAGAATTAACCAAAGCAATCCATGCTGACAACGTAGGAACCTTTTGGACGTTTTTCCAATGCAGGAGTATAGTGTTTTTTTGTTTTTTTCTAGCATAGAACAATAGGAGTGTCATAAGAGATCTAACAGCGATAGTAGGTATAATTTCTTCTAGCAATAGTAAAAGACAAGTTCTTGGCTCAAGTATACGAGGGAGCCCTACTTTAAGCTCAAGAAACTCCATTACCTCAGCCCAGAAATTATTAATAATTAGACAGCCCCAGAACTTATGTAGGAAAGAGCCCTCAGCTCCTTGGCGACGTAGGCAGAGTGGAGTAGATATACGTCACATTTTAAATAATATGGAAGGTGTGTAGTAAATTTGATGGAAAGATTTTAATTGAATAAGTCGGTCCCTTGTAGATATCAAGGGACCTGTTAAAGCGAATAGCATTTCTTTACCATCATCTGTAGAAATGGAAGAAAATGTCTGAGTCCATCGGTCCAGGGCTCTATCTAGTTTATTAGACGATACCGTTAACGATTGTCTGTAAAGTGTGGATAATGGTTTTGCCAACGTGTCCTGCGTCACCCCATCCTCCACCAGGGATGTACATAGTCTGACATTACATCACGCAAATTGCGACCAAAGAGCATGGCTAAGATGGAAGTAACGGAACCTGAGATGAGTCGGGATCTGGTTTTTGGATCTAAGTTGTACAAAAGTAGCTACTTTATCTTCTACCACCACATCCTCCAAGGTTAATATACCCAGGGTTGCCCACTCACTAGAGTTAGGAAGTCTTCATAACTGTGGCAGAAGCGGGTTATACCAAAGCAGTGTCCTAGGTGACCAGGACACCTCTTCTGAGTTAGAGTAACAATGATTTCTGCCAGACCTTCAGTTGGAATAAAAAGGTATAAAAATTAGTAGTTACTCTGAGAATCTCTGTGGCGCTGTTCCTCAGGGAAAATGCAATGTCACTTTTGTCTTCATGTATAAAAGAGTTTCATTGCATAAAAAGTTATTTTTTTTCCCTCCTCTAATAGACCTTCAGAGTAATCTGCATTGGGACTGTGTGTGTGCTCCGGGGGGGGGGGGGGGTCTGTCTATAATTAGAGCTCACCATGGCATTATAGGAGCCGAGAAGTGAAGCTTCCAGCTCCGTACAGGGATTGAATTATGAGTAGACCACCGCCAAACATAGACCACTATAGCGGGCAGAGGAACAACTGCAACACGGGATACAGCCAGCAGGGCACGGGAACAGGATAACACTAAGGGACCATTTGCAAGACTAACAGGAATACGAACAACGCTCAGGCAATGAGAAAAAGGCCTGGGCCCTACTTAAGTCCAGGGTGATCATGGGCTAATTAGTGATGTTAAACATGTGCGCGCACTGTCCCTTTAAGGCCGGGCGCGAGCGTGTACGTACACCCTACGGGACACAGCAGAGTGGAGCGGAAGTGAGCGCTGGCGTCTCCTGGGGAGGAGATGCGGACCAGCGCTCACAAGTCCATGGCTGCGGCCGTCGGGGGGTGAGTAGCCCCGACGGTCCGCGGCTGTGGATGTTACAGACAATATGTTAGTAAATAGCCTTCGAAGGTTAACATCTGTGGCCTTCCCTGGCATGAAGCCAGATTGGTCTAGATGAATAAAGTGAGAATTTTTTTGGGGAAATTTTGGCTAATATTTTAATATCACAATTAAGGAGTGAAATAGGCCGGTATGCAGTGGCGTCTTTAGCATCGGGCCTTCGGTGCCCAAGCCCCGGATCTTCGGCCTGGTGCCCCGGATCAACTTGCGACTGCCGCATTCAGTGGAGTAGCTATAGGAGTCGCAGCGGTCCCCGAAGCCAATGGGGGCCGCAGCCCCCCGTAGTGCGTCTATAAAAAGTTACTATAGTAACTGGGGCCTATGTAATAAAATACACAGGCCCCTGTTACTATAGTAATGACGCCATACTTACCCCCTCCTTCCCAGAGCGCAGCGGACATCTTGACATCTTCTCGCGGCACGAAGCTGTGCGCCGCTGGATGTAAAGTGTAACGTTACTGTCTGCTGGTGCCCTGTATCTAAGCCTACCTTGTGGTAAGCTTAGATACAGGGTCTAACAGACCGTATCACACATGGGCCCCATATCTAAGCCTACCACATGGTAGGCTTCGAGACATGGTCCATGTGTGATCCTGTCTGATGGGCACTGTATCTAAGTCTACCACATAGGCTTAGAGACAGGGCCTCAGGAGACAGTAATCTTATACTGTACAAGATTACTGTCTGCTGGGGCCCTGTATCTAAGCCTAACATGTGGTAGGCTGAGATACAGGGTCCAACAGACAGTATCACACATGGATCCTGTATCTAGGCCTATCACATGTGCTACTAATGTTTTTTTTTGTGTTTGTGTTTTTTTACAGGTTTGGATGTTGGACTACTTCGATAACGGCTTTTTCATTTTCAATTAAATAGTTAACGAGGGTTGTGTGTGTATTTTCATTTTATTTCAATAAAATATATTTTCTTTGTCTTGGTATTTTCTTTTAAAATATATTACTACAGCCTTAGTAATGGCCACTGGCTGATTGACAGTGTCCATTACTAAGAAGAAGCTTAGTGATAGCCAGTGAAAATGACATGGGGACCCCATGTAATTTTTTTATTTTTAAATAATTGGAAAAAAACGACGTGGGGTTCCCCCCGATTTCTCATAACCAGCCAGATACAACATAGCAGGAGCAGGCATGGATGTCAAGTCACACAGTTTCTGGCCTTTCTCAGTCTAATAAAACCAGCCTATGACCGCCCCAGTACCCATCCATCACTACAGATTGTTGGGATCTGATACTGGATTGTAATAATGGGAGTTAGTGTTAACCATTTCACCGGCTAACATTAAGCCCCGCCTTAGTAATGGGCGCTTTCAATCAGCCACCGCCCGTTACTAAGGCCTTATTAACACGAACGTGTTTCACATCCATGATACGCACGGACCTATGTTAGTGAATGGGGCCGTTCAGACATTCCGTGATTTTCACGCAGTGTGTGTCCACTGCGTAAAACTCACAACATGTCCTATACTTGGGCATTTTTCGCGCATCATGCACCCATTGAAGTCAATGGGTGCGTGAAAATCACGCGCAGCACACAGAAGCACTTCCGTGTGTCGTGCATGATTCGCGCAACAGTAGATAAAGAAATTAAGGAAAAAATAAAAGCACTTCCTTCATTTCTTTTTCTAAACATCAAAACCGCGTGTCATAAGGATGGCATATGCGTGAAAATCACGCAGCGATGCACCATTCACTGATGACACACGGAAGTGCAACGTGCACAAAACGCTGTATTTATTTGCGCATGCAAAACGCACACGCTTGTGTGAATCCGGCCTAAGCCGGTGGTAATAAAGTTTCAAAAAATAAAAGGACATAGAAAAAATATTTTATTGAAATAAAAAAGCACCACACAATCCTCGTTAACTATTTTATTGAGTATAAAAAAAAAAATGCTGTCATTGAAGTATTCCAACAACCGAACATTTAAAAAAAACACAAAAAAAAAATCAGTAACATAAAAAAGCAAAGCAATTATTATCTAATCTTTACTTAGTCCAGCGCCGGAGCTGCAATGTCAGTGAGCTGGGCCCTATATCTAAGCCTATCATATGTGATCACGTCTGCTCAACAAATGTAACTTATCCTATCCATAGCTATAGGGCTACAGATATGCTGTTCTCTCTTTCTCTCTCTCTCTATCTATCTCTCTCTCTCTCTCCACATCCACGCGCACACATCTTCTCGGTGGGGCTTGTGCCCCTGAAGTTTTAAGATCCTAGCAACGCCCCTGCCAGTATGAGCCAAATTCTTTAGGATCTTTACGGGGCTTGGGGATCAGCACTATAACAGCTGTGGCCCTAATCTTTTTCCTGGACTTACGACAGGGTTCAGGAGTAAAAAAAAACACCATGCGCATTTGAGGCCTATTTTGGCAATTTACACCGTTAGTTCACAATGAAGGGCTCTGAGGTTTAAATAGTAACACAAACGCCCAAGAAGTGGCCCCATTTTGGAAACTACACCCCTCAAGGTATTTATCAAAGGGTGTAGTGAGAATTTTGATCTCCTATAGGTGTTTTTTCTTTTTTTTTACCAGAAATTGAATTTTCCACTAATATGCAGTTTTATTGTGCAATATGTTGTGCCCAGTTTGTGCCAGTGAAGACAATTACCTCATAAACTGTTACGCAAGTTCTCCCAGGTGTGGTAATGACATATATGTGGATGTAAACTTCTGTTTGGGTACACTAGGAATCAGAAGGGAAAGAGCGCCATTTGGATTTTGGAGCGTGGAATTTGCCTGGTAACTGTTCTGTTTTGGGGTTTTGCTGGTATTTCAGATTATAATGTGGGGGCAAATGTAAGCTGGCCAGAGTACATCAGGGTATATAATAAGGTGGTATAATAATGCGGTAAATAAATAATAATCCACAGATGTGTGGCCAGTGTCGCACTGATAAATGGTGCCGAATCTTATCCCCCTTGTGGAACACACTGTGCACCTTTTGAGAGCCATAACTGCATATTCTGAGAGCCAGAACTTTTTGATTTTTTTTATCATCGCATCTGTGTGAGGCCTTAAGTTTTTGCAAGACAATCTGTAGTTTTCATTAGTAACATTTTGGGTTACATGGAATTTTTTTATAACTTTCTATTCACTTTTTGGGAAAGCAAGGTGACCAAAAAACAGCAATTCTGGTATTGTTTTTTTATTCTTTTTTTATAGTCTTCACTGTGTGCTATAAATGATATTTAATTTTATTCTTGCACCACAATGTAACATCGTGCTTAGGACTTACTTCACGTCTTGTGATGTACAGTTACGTTGCAGTGATGGTGCGGTGCCAGCGCCACCAGCTGTCATCCCGCTGCAATGGCCGGGATCAGTAGTAACTCTGTTCCTGGCAGTTTAACTCCTTAGATGCCACGTTAAACAACGACCACGGGATCTAAGCCGTTTAACAGACCGGGCTCCCTCTGTTTCAACACAGACAACAACACGATCACGGGGTTACAAAGGTTGTCCTTGCACCTTGGGACCTAACATATCTTTATTCCTATTAGGCCATGCCAAACACGAAAAAAAACTGGTTTTTTTTCCCCATTTACCACCCAAAAAAAAAAGCTTCGAAATAATATCCTATAATCTATATGTACCCCAAGATAGTTCTGATCAAAACTGACTTGTCTCTCAAAGAACAAGGCCTCATACATTTCATGTCCTATTTCTTTATTTTATGGACTATGCTCCGATACTTTATAATGGGAGCATGGCGCTCAAATGAGGACGGCTGTCCGTGGCCGGCCGTGCCCGTAATATCGGACCGTGATTATGGGGTGATTACGGTCGTGAGCATGGGGCCCTAGGGTATAAGAGTTACAATAATTGTTGCTCACAGAGCCTTTTGCGGCTTCATACCACAGAGCTGCAGAAACTCCCTGTGCCACCACTCCATGCTATGCCAGGTTCCCTATTAGGTAGATATTACCCCGCCCCAAGCAATATTTCTATTCAAGAACAGCTCTATACATACGCCATCTGATCAGTGGTGGATTGATATGATCTTGGGCTGTACACAATCTATGGGGCCCTAACCCACACGTAAGTCTTACCTACATGCCAATGTGCATCACGTGGCACTCTACGGATTTTCTTTTACCCTGATCACCTGCTGCCACATTCACAATTCCCCACAGCCCCCTTTTTTATGCCCACACAATAGGAATGCCCCTTTTTTTATGACCCCCAATGAAGGTATGCCCCCTTGTGTAGACCTCTACAGTAAAAGATGCCCCCACTCAGTCCTTTGATCTCCCCCCTATTAATAGTGTCCCCTTTGCGCCACAAAATAAAAAAAATTATACTTGCCCCAGCCGGATGTTCTGACTTTCTTTCCATGAGTTCAGGGACTCAGACTTTGGGGAAGCTCTTGATGTCACTGTCCATATATGAACAGTAAAGTCAGGAGCTTCCCCCGGGCAGAGCGCTTATGATGCTCTGCCAGGGGACTCTGGCCCTGGGGAAGCTCCTGACATCTCTGTTTAAGTATGGACAGTGATGTCAGGAGCTTTCCCAGGCAGAGCGCTTACAATGCTCTACTCGGGGACTGGCATAGGGAAGAAATTGACATCACTGTCAATATAGGAGCTTTCCGACTTATACTATTGGCATCTGTCACCCGTAGGTTACCATGTTAAGAAATATACTGCAGGATCCCTCAGAATGGAATAGCTAGGTCTACTACGCTTTTCCATCCTTCAAAAAAATAAAAAAAAAGAGTGGGGGCCAAAAGGACATTAAAAGGCCTTATATGACATCCAATGGAACATGCTGCGTACTGCGATCCGGAAAACGTCCATGCAAAATATTCCGCATGTATCTCCATAGAATAACATTTGCTACTTAAGATGGACAGAATCAACACACACACAAGTGTGAATGAGGCCTATAAGGGTTGTGACTAGTTATGGCTTGGGTCCAGAAATCACAAAAACACTGGTTAGCGGTACAAACTGTAAATCAATCTTTCTCAGTTTCACTTCCCTCAAAGCCGCTGTTTTGAGATGACCCATGGTCTTCTTGTAGGCTGCATCACTCCTGATAAGCCAGTCCGTTCTCTGCTTAAAGAGGCTCTGTCACCAGATTTTCAAACCCCTATCTCATATTGCAGCAGATCGGCGCTGCAATGTAGATTACAGTAACGTATTTTTTTTTCAAAAACGAGCATTTTTGGCCAAGTTATGAGCATTTTTATATTTATGCAAATGAGCCTTTCTTAAGTACAACTGGGCGTGTTTAAAGTTATGTCCAAGTGGGCGTGTATTGTGTGTGTACATCTGGGCGTTTTTACCTGTTGTACTAGCTGGGCGTTGTGAATGGAAGTGTATGATGCTGACGAATCAGCATCATCCACTTCTCTTCATCAACACCCAGCTTCTGGCAGTGCACAGACACACAGCGTGTTCTCGAGAGATCACGCTGTGACGTCACTTCCTGCCCCAGGTCCTGCATCGTGTCGGACGAGCGAGGACACATCGGCACCAGGCGACAGAGGCTACAGTTGATTCTGCAGCAGCATCAGCGTTTGCAGGTAAGTCGATGTAGCCTCTGTCGCCTGGTGCTATACGAGATATGGGTTTGAAAATCTGGTGACAGAGCCTCTTTAAGAAATACGCCATTTGGATTCGCTTTTGCATATTCCAATATTCTCACATGTGAAGACACAAGACAGTAGAGCACTAGAAGTTATACATTAACACACCTATCACTTACATGCATGACTCTTAATATATAAAATGTATTATTACAGAAAGACACTTCTATCTATCTGAATGAAGTATGAATTGCCAGAAATCAAGAGATTTCAGGTAACCTGCCACTACAGAGTTAAAAACATAATACATACCTGATGAGTTGTTGACCCCAGACAATTTGCTGTACTTAGCATGACTTGTGCAGACGTGAGCACTAAAATGCCTGTCTCATATAACAAGTGTGTGTGTGTTTTTTTTCCCCTCCTGGCGAGCGCTCACCAGTCTGACTATTGCTTAATTTTCAGTCCACTAAACATAAGATTTATCAGAGCATGTGTGGTAAGGGTTAGAGCCATAGAATAGGTTTCAGTCTCAAGTAGATTTTAATGTAATTATTGATAGAAAAGATCAGTTTCTGGAGAAAAGAGAATTCGGGGTAAAATTGGTTGTGAATTAGGAACAATTGCACTTAAAAAAACCAATCTTTTTTTAAATTTGGTAATGAAAATTAATAACAATTGCCGATAATGCTTTTAAAATAAATAACGAATAAAATATGGTATTTTGCAATCTTTAGAATGACTAGCATATTTAGAATGGGTCCAGCCATTTTCAATTTTGTTGATTTAGTTTCATTGTATTATTTTCGTTTTTGATAGCAAGAACAACTGATTGACCCCATTATAAGTCAATAGGGTCAGTCAGGATTCATCTATTTGAAAACTGATTTCTTTTTATTTTCGCCGCTTTTTTTAACCCCTTAAGGACGCAGCCACTTTTGGACCATATGACACAGCCTCATATTTTAAATCTGACATGTGTCAGTTTATGTGGTAATAACTCTGAAATGCTTTTACCTATCCAAGCGATACTGAGATTCCTTTCTCGTGACATATTGTACTTTATGTTAGTGAAAAAATGTGGTCGATAAATTCAATATTTATTTGTGGAGAACACCAAAATTTGTAGAAAATTTGCAAAAATTTGCATTTTTCTCAATTCAAATGTATGTACTTGTAAGACAGATAGTTATACCACACAAATTAGTGACTAGTTAACATTTCCCATATGTCTACTTTATGTTTGCATCATTTTTTGAACATCCTTTTATATTTCTAGGACGTTACAAGGCGTAGAACTTTAGCAACAATTTCTCACATTTTCAAGAAAATTTCAAAAGGCTATTTTTTTATGGAACAGTTCAGATCTGAAGTAGCTTTGAGGGCCTTATATATTAGGAACCCCCACAAATCACCCCATTTTAAAAACTGTACCCCTTAAAGTATTTAAAACAGCATTTAGAAAGTTTCTTAACCCTTTATGCGTGTCACAGGAATTAAAACAATGTGGAAGGGAAATTTGCAAATTTAATATTTTTTTTTGCAGAAATTCCATTTGAATCCATTTTTTCTATAATACTGAAGGTTTTTACCAGAGAAACAAAACTGAATATTTATTGCCCTCATTCTTCAGTTTTTAGAAATATCCCACATGTGGCCCAAGTGTGCTACGGGCCTGAACCAAAGGCCCCAGAAGCAAAGGAGCACCTAGTGGATTTTTCGGCCTTCCTTTTCTTAAATTATATTTCAGGCACCATGTCAGGTTAGAAGAGGTCTTGTGGTGCAAAAACAAAGGAAACCCCCCCCAAAAGTGACTCCATTTGGGAAACTACACCCCTAGAGAAATTCATCTAGGGGTGTAGTGATCATTTTGACCACACAGGTATTTCATAGATTTCATTAGAATTGGGCAGTGAAAATGAAAAATTACATTATTTTTCAATAAGATGTAGCTATACCTCAGAATTTTCTATTTTTTCAACAAATAAATGAGGAAATGCACCCCAACATTTGTAAAGCAACTTCTCCAGAGTATGGAAATACCCCATATGTGGTAATAAACCACTGTATGAATACACATCAGGGCTCAGAAGGGAAGGCACGCCATTTAGCTTTTGGAGCGCTGATTTTTCTGGATTGATTTCTCGGCACCATGTCACATTTGTAAAGCTCCTAAGGTACCAGTACAGTGGTAACCCCCCAAAAGTGACTCCATTTGGGAAACTACACCCCTAGAGGAATTCAATTAGGGGTGTAGTGAGCATTTTTACCCCCCAGGTGTTTCATAGATTTCATTAGAATTGTGCAGTAAAAATTAAAAATTACATTTTTTTCCACTAAGATGTAGCTTTAGGTTAAAATGTTTCATTTTCTCATCAAATAAAGGAGAAAAAGCACCCCAACATTTGTAAAACAACTTCTCCAGAGTACGGAAATACCCCATATGTGGTAATAAACCACTGTATGAATACACAGCAGGGCTCAGAAGGGAAGGAGCGCCATTTAGCGAGCAGATTTTGCTGGATTGTTTTTTCTGCAACATGTCGCTTTTGCAAAGCCCCTTAGGTACCAGTACAGTGGAAACTCCCCAAAATTGTCTCAATTTGGCAAACTACACCCATTGAGGAATTCATCTAGGGGGGTAGTGAGCATTTTGACCCCACAGGTGTCTCATAGATTTTATTACAAATGGGCAGTGAAAATGAAAAATTACATTATTTTCCGATAACACGTAGCATTAGTTAAAAAAATTTCATTTTCTCAACAAATAAAAGAGAAAAAGAACCGTAACATTTGTAAAGCAACTTCTTCAGAGTAGGGAAATACCCCACACGTAGTTATAAACTGCTATTTGGACACACAGCAAGGCTCTAAAGGGAAGGAGCGCCATTTAGTATTTGGAGTGGAGATTTTACAAGATTCGTTTTTTGACACCATGTTACATTGAGCTACAGTATCAGTACAGTGGTACTCCCGAAAAAATACCCCATTTTGGAAACTAGATCCCTCAAAGAATTTATCTAGGGGTGTAGTGAGCATTTTGACCGCACAAGTGTTTTGAAAAAATTAGTAAACAATAAATGTTGCGGATTGAAAATTGCTGTTTTTCACAGATATGCCATTTCAGTGCCCAATGTGTTGTGCCCAGCTTGTACCACCGTAGACACACATCCCATAAATTGTTAAGCAGGTTCTCCAGAATACAGTAATACCGCATATGTGGTCATAAATTGTGGTTTTGGCACACTGCCAGGCTCAGTCGGACCACCATTTGGCTTTTGAAGCACAGATTTTGCTTGGTGTTTTACTGGTATTTCATCTTATAATTGGGGGTATATGTAAGCTGGGCGGAGTGCATCAGGGTGTAATGATGGGGGTAGGGAAACGGACAAGTGAGCCCTAATCTACCCGCCACTCTGTCCCTGCCTACTTGCAACGACCCGACCTAGGCGACGGGGTACAACTGGGCGGCGGTCCCTACGCTCAGTAAGTGCACGAGACAAACAGACAAGGGTACACAAAGCTAAGGGAAATAGGGCAGTTGCCCACGTCAACACCGTGAGCAACAAGAGTGGTGAACGAGCCGAGTCAAACCAGGAGTGAACGAGGTACCAAACGCAGAGCAGGAGAGTAGTCAGTAAGCCAGGGTCAGTATGGAGCAGGATCAAATAGTTAGAAGCTGTAGCTGGGCCAGGAAACCACACGAGAAGAATCACAAGCACAGGAGGAACAGGAAAGGCAGGTATAAATAGACAGAGGGCGGGAGCTAGCTCCGTCTGGCCAGGCTGCGATAGGCTCTCCCGCTCCTAAGCCTGCCATCCTGAGTGGTGGAAGATGGAGTCAGTCTCAGAGACATAGACTCAGGTGCAGACTGATTACCTATGGGCGTATACACAGAAGTTGTGCCTGGCAGATCCTTTACACAGGGTATATGTAATCTGGGCGGAGTACATCAGGGTATATGTAAACTGGGCGGAGTACATCAGGGTATATGTAATCTGTGCAGAGTACATCAGGGTATATGTAAGCTGGGCGGAGTACATCAGGGCATATGTAAACTGCGGAGTGCAACAGGTCATAATAGGATGATGTAATAATGGGGTGAATGAATAATCCATGGATTGGTGTGGTACGCTTTGAACTAATCCTTTATGCACAGGCCGGGTTTATTGGGTATTATTCAAAATGTCTGCGCTCCAGTATTGCCTAATATTTGACTTCTTCACTAGCCCTATAAGCAGCACAGGGTCCTAAAGTTTCCTCATCTCCGCTGCATCCACCTGTGGGGTCCAGCAAATGACGTTGTGGGCAGGGGCGTAACTAGGAAAAACTGGGCCCCATAGCAAACTTTTGACTGGGGCCCCCTTCCCCTGGGTGTCACACAACCCCCACTTGTAGATAGTGCCTTTTTCACAGCCCCCCCTGTAGATACCGCCATACAGCCCCCCCTGTAGATACCGCCATACAGCCCCCTGTAGATAACGCCATACAGCCCCACTGTAGATAACGCCATACAGCCCCCTCTGTAGATAGCGCCATACAGCCCCCTCTGTAGATAGCGCCATACAGCCCCCTCTGTAGATAGCGCCATACAGCCCCCTCTGTTGATATCTACAGGGGGGCTCTATGGTGTTATCTACAGAGGGGGCTGTATGGCGTTAACTACAGGGGGGCCGTATGGCGTTATCCACAGAGGGGGCTGTATAGCGTTACCTACAGGGGGGGCTGTATAGAGTTACCTAGAGGGAGGCTGTATAGCATTACCTACAGTGGGGGCTGTATAGCGTTATCTACAGGGGGGACTCTGTATGGTGTTCTCTACAGTGGGGGCTGTATGGCGTTATCTACAGAGGGGGCTGTTTGGTGCTAACACCATACAGCCCCCCTGTAGGTAACGCTATATAGCCCCCCTGTAGGTAACGCTATACAGCCCCCCCTGTAGGTAACACTATACAGCCCCCCCTGTAGGTAACGCTATACAGCCCCCCCTGTAGGTAACGCTATACAGCCCCCCCTGTAGGTAACGCTATACAGCCCCCCCTGTAGGCAACGCTATAAAGCCCCCCTGTAGGTAACGCTATACAGCCCCCCCTGTAGGTAACGCTATACAGCCCCCCCCTGTAGGTAACGCTATACAGCCCCCCTGTAGGTAACGCCATGCAGCCCCAATCCCCCCAAAAAATCTGACCTACATTGTCTCCTACAAAAGACATGTATCCCCTACTCACAGGACAGGGGATACATGTGTGATCGCTGGCAGCGATAGGGAGAACGGGGGACCGAAAGTCCCCCGAAGTTCTCCATGACTAACCTCTGACTTCCGGCGTCTGTGCTGCTCAATAAAAATGAAAGGAGCGCTGGTCACGCATGCGCACGGCGCTCCATTCATTTCTACGGAGCTGCCGACACAGACCCCGGAAGTCCGAGGTTTGTGATGGAGAACTTCAGGGGACTTTCAGTCCCCCGTTCTCCCTATCAATGCCAGCGATCATACATGTATCCCCTATCCTGTGGATAGGGGATACATGTCTTTTGTTTAATGGCAGAGCGGGGAAATACCTCCCTGCTCTGCCGTAGTGTTTAGTGGCGTTGCGCTGTAGCAGCCATAGCAGCTGCTAGCGGAGCCTTCGGCCATGGTGGGGGCCCGTGCCGGCGGGTGACACGGGCACCCTCATGCCGCGGGCCCCGTAGCAGCCGCTACGGCTGTTACGGCGATAGTTATGCCACTGGTTGTGGGGTATTTAGTGAAATTCTACTGGACCTAAAAAATGACTCTGGGCCGTCATTTAGCATCATTGCGTTTTGAGAGTCATAACGTGTTATTTTTCCGTTGACGTTGTAATTTTTATTGGTTCCATTTTGGGGTACATGCGATTTTTTTTCTTATCACTATTTATTCTATTTTTTGGGAGATGAGGAAACCAAAAAACAGCCATTCTAGCACGTTTTTTTTTTGTTTTTTTTTACAGTGTTCACCGTGCAGTATAAACAACATGTTAACTTCATTCTGTGGGTCGATACGATTACAGCGACACCAAATTGATATTGTTTTTTTACTTTTCACTACGTTCCCACAATAAAAATACTCTTTTCTAAAAAAAATCATGTTTTAGTGTCGCCATGTTCTGACAGCCATAACTTTTTTATTTTTTAGTTGATATTGCTGCGGGAGGACTTGTTTTATGCGTGACGAACTGTAGTTTCTATTGGTACCATTTTGCGTTACTTGCAACTTTTTGATGACCTTTTATTACATTTTTTTTGAGACAAGATGACCGAAAAATAAAATGCTGTCATTGTTTTTTATAAAAAATTTTTACGGTGTTCACCGTGCCGGAAAAATAATGTGACATTTTTATAGATCAGGCCGTTCCGAACGCGGCGATACCTATTATGTATAGTTTTTTTTTCATGTTTTCATTTTTTTTCTAATAATAAAGGAGTTGATCAGGGAAACAGGGCGATTGTTGATTTTATTAGTTAAAACTTTTATTTATTTATTTTTCTTTAACATTTTTTTTAACTTTTTTCACTTTTTCTTTTACGCTGACTTGGGGACTTGAAGATCTGGTCTTCTGATCCCCGGTACAATACACTGCACTATCATTCATCATCTGACAGTTAGCCTGTTAGCCCGAGGCAGGACCTAATAGGCTTCCGTACCTGGGCAACCAGGAAGCCTAGCAACGGCTTCCTGGTTGCCATAGCAACCATCGCCACCCGCGATCCATCGCGGGGGGGCCCGGGGGTACAGAGGGAGGTCCCTCCCTCTGTCAACCACTTCAATGCGGCGGATGCCGTTGACAGCGACATTGAAGGGGTTAAATGGCTGCGATCGGCGGTAACAGCCATCGCAGCCATATGACAGCTGACAGCCGCTGAAGATAAAGCGTGCACAGCTCTTGTGCTCGCTTTATCTACAGGGCATGACTGTACGCCCGTGTGCGGGAACGCATTTTGTATCTGGACGTACAGTCACGCCCAAAAGCGGGAATGGGTTAATTAGAAAGTGTCTGGTAAAAAAAAACGCCAGGTGAAATCTGACGCTATTTAGAGACGTGTGCTATATTCCTCAAAAACATGTGGCATGATGATCAATATGGCGCATTGTTTTCACAGACTGGTGCACCACTTGAACAGTGCACCAGTCTTAGTTAGTTGTTAAAAAACAATAAAACAATAAAATAAAATTTGAAATTACTCAGTCACTATGCAGATTTTAAATAGTAATCTAAAATGTAGGTTCAGCTTTAGCAAAATCTGTTAGACAGTATTGCGCAAAAGTTTAAGGCAGTTGTGGAAAAATGCTGCAAAGTAAGAGTGCTTTCAAAAATAGTAATGTTAATAGTTTTTTGGTGTGACCACCCTTTGCCTTTAAAGCAGCAACAATTCTTCTAGCTACACTTGCACTTGATCATCATTTTCATATGTAGGTTGAAACATAGTCGTTAACTATAAGAGAAACAACTGTGTAAGAGGCTTAAAATTGAGGAACAGCCAAACTCTGCTACAAAGGTGAGATTGTAGATAACAGTTTCATGTAACAGGTCCACCATGGCAAGACTGAGCACAGCACCAAGACACAAGGTAGTTATACTGCATCAGCAAGGTCTCTCCCAGGCAAAGATTTCAAAGCAGACTGGGGTTTCAAGATGTGCTGTGCAAGCTCTTTTGAAAAAGCACAAATAAACGGGCAACATTGAGGACCGTAGACGCAGTGGTCGGCCAAGGAAACTTAGTGTAGCAGATCAAAAACACATCATGCTTACTTCCCTTCGAAATCGGAACATATCCAGCAGTGCCATCAGCTCAGAACTAGCAGAAACCAGTGGGACCCAGGCACACCCATCTACTGTTCGGAGAATTCTGTCCGGAACTGATCTCCATGGAAGCATTGCGGCCAAAAAGCTATACCTGTGACTGTCACGATGGGTGTGTGGACCCACTGGGTCGTGCCGCCGTAGCAGGATAGCAGCTGGCCAAACAGGATACCAAGGCAAAGTCAATAGTTTGAACAAGGGTACCTGTGACAATATAGACAGTAGCGATGGCAGGCTCGGATGGGACCTTGGCAGCAGGCAGACACCAGGCGCTGTGAAATACAGCAGGCGTAGTATACGACACCACTCAAACTCTCTACGGCACAGGAACAAGGTAGAATGAGAGGCAGGTAGCAGGAACGGGAAAACTGGGAACTGAAAAACGCTAAGGGACCATTTGCAAAGACTAACACGGGTAAACACAACAAAGCTCAGGAAATGAAGGAAGGGCCCTTCTTATAGTCCAGGGTGATCACGGGAGCAATCAGTCAATCTAAAACATGTGTGTGCTCTGGCCCATTAAGGTCGGGAATGACCTTGAGTGTGCACCCTAGTGGTCACTGGAGGACAGGACGGCCGCATGCACTGGCATCTCTGGGGAGGAAGACGTCTGCAGGATGATAGGAGTCTGCAACCGCGAATGTTACAGTATCCCCCCTCTTACGCCCCCTCTTCTTAGGGCCCAAACGAGAGAGGAACTTCTTAATGAGGGACCTCTCTTCTGGACCAAACCCCTTCCAATCCACCAAGTAAAAGGCTTTTCCTGTTATCCTCTTGAAGTCCAAGATCTCCTTGACCTCGAATACATCTGCGGAACCGCTGGGGGCAACTGCAGGGCTAAGAGTCTTAGAGTAGCGGTTCAGGACCACAGGCTTCAGAAGAGACATGTAAAAAGGAGTTGAAGATTCTGAGGGTAGCGGGCAGTCGACGCTTATAAGAGACCGGGTTGATCTGCTGGAGGATCTCAAAGGGTCTGAGGAACCTGGGAGTGAATTTGCACAACGGCACCCTCAGCCGGATATTCCTTCAGGACAGCCAGAACTTGGTACCCAGAAGAAACTGGGGAGGCTCTCTTCTCCTTGTGTCTGCCTTTCGCTTCATGCGGTTGAACGCCAGCAGGTTTGGTTGACCGCTAGAGGATTGGGCTTGCTGCCAGATCCGTGGGAAATCCCTGAATGCAGAGTCAGCTGCAGGCACCTGGGATGTAGCGGACACTGGGAGAGGAATTTGTGGATGTTGGCCTTAGACAATAAAGAACGGCGTAGAAGCAGTGGACTCACTTGTGTGGTTGTTATAGGAGAACTCGGCCGAAGGAAGAAGCTGCGCCCAGTCATCATGCTGCCTGGAGATGAAGTGTCGTAGATAGTTCTCCATAATTTGGTTGATCCTCTCGACTTGGCCATTGGACTGGGGATGGTAGGCTGAGGAATAGTCCAACTTTACATCAAGGAGTTTGCAGAGGGCTCCCTAAAATTTTGAGGTGAACTGAACCCCCCGATCCGACACGATATGCAGAGGAAAGCCATGCAGGCAGAAGATGCGTTGGATGAAGAGGTCGGCCAGTCGAGAAGCAGAAGCTAGACCGGTCAGCGGTACAAAATGAGCCATCTTCGAGAATCGGTCCACCACCACTCAGACCGCACTGCATCCAGCAGAGGGAGGCAGGTCCGTGACAAAGTCCATTGCTATATGCTGCCAGGGAGCATTGGGCACAGGCAGTGGCTGGAGCAGGCCAGCAGGCTTGGAGTGAGCAACCTTGTTAGCCGCGCACACTGTGCAGGACGAGACAAAGTCCATGATGTCTTTGGGCAGCGTGGGCCACAAGAAATGACGGGCAATTGGGTCTCGGGTTTTACGGGCACCCGCGTGACCTGCCAGTCTGGAGCTGTGTCCCCAGCGAAGGATTCTCCTGTCTGCCAAGTGCACAAACATCCTCCCCAGTGGGATGTCTCTTACTTGCAGATGTCACGGTCACAGGGTATGTGGACCCACTAAGCCGCTCCGCCGTAGCGGAGAGGCAGCTGACCAGGTCACAGTCTATATGAAAGTCTATAGTAGTAGTAACCCTTGGGTTCCTGAACTAGTCCAGACAGTGGCTGTGGCTTCAGCACAGATGGAGGTTGGTTCAGCAGGTAGCGCCAGACGTGGCGGGCATTATCCGATCTGGCAGAAGACACTGGACATGGCAGAAGACACTGGATGTGGCAAACGACACTGGACGTGGCAAACGACAGCAGGTGCAGAAGACACGACTCCGACACTAGTAGGCACAGGGACAAGAACACAGCACGGGATACAGGAACAGGCACGAGCGTGCGCGCGAACCCTACGGGAAACAGCAGACCGGAGCAGAAGTGAGCGCTGGCATCTCCTAGGAAGGAGATGGGGACCAGCGCTCACGGATCCATGGCTGCGGGCATCGGGAGGGGAGTTAACATGACGGCCCGTGGCCATGGACGCTACAGTATCCCCCCTTTTACGCCCCCTCTTCTTGGGGCCAGAGCGAGACAGGAATTTTTTAATAAGAACAGGAGCACTGAGGTTCTCTTCTGGCTCCTCAGGACCAAACCCTCTCCAGTCCACCAAATAGAAAGTCCTTCCTCCTACCCTTTTGCAGTCCAGGATCTCCCTCACCTCGAACACATTAGAAGAACCCGCTGGGAGCAACTGTAGAACTAGAAGTATTGCTGTAGCGGTTCAGGACCACAGGTTTCAGGAGGTACACATGAAAGGAGTTGGGGATTCTGAGGGTAGGAGGCAGCCGCAGCTTATAGGACGGTAGTGGAGCACCGTCCACAACCGTGCGGGACGGTAGTGGAGCACAAACTGGAAACGGGTGAAGAACAGCGACCACCTGGCTTGACGGGGATTCAGTCGTTGAGCAGACTGAAGGTAGGTAAGGTTCTTGTGGTCAGTGAAGATCAGGATTGGGTGAGCTGCGCCCTCTAGAAGATGTCTCCACTCCTCCAGAGCCAATTTGATGGCCAGTAGCTCCCGATCTCCAATAGTAATTATGCTCAGCAGAAGAAAAAAGTCTAGAATAGTAACCACATACTACTGCCTTTCCTTTGGAACTCCTCTGGAACAGAAGTGCACCAGCACCAATAGAGGAAGCGTCTACCTCCAATGAGAACTGCCGAGATACGTCAGGATGATGGAGGATCGAAGCTGAAGTGGAGGATTTCTGGAGGCTATTAAATGTGGACTCTGCCTCTGGAGTCCATACCTTGGCGTTCACACCCTTCTTGGTAAGGATAGAGATGGGAAATTGGCGAATCCCAGGAACCGCTGTATGGCCCTTAGGCCTTGAGGACGTGGCCACTCAAGGACAGCTCTCACTTTCTCAGGATCCATCTTGAGACCTTGATCCGAGATGATGTAGCCCAGGAAGGGCAGAGAACTCCTCTCAAAGACGCACTTCTCCAGCTTGGGGTATAAACGATTCTCCCTTAATCGTAGTAGAACTTGACGGACATGCCTCCGATGAGTCGTTGGATCTGAGGAGAAAATCAAAATATCATTGAGATAAACAACAACACAGACATAGAGGAGATCTCTCAAGATATCATTAACGAACTCCTGAAACACTGCAGGAGCGTTACACAGTCTGAAGGGCATCACTAGGTATTCGTAGTGCCCGTCCCGGGTGTTAAATGCCGTCTTCCATTTGTCTCCCCGGCGAATCTGGACTAGGTTATAAGCCCCCCGCAGGTCTAGCTTAGAATCTTTTTTGGCTCCTCGTATGCGATCAAACAGCTCGGATAAAAGTGGCAACTGGTACCTGTTCTTGACCGTGATCTAGTTGAGACCACGGTAGTCAATACAGGGTCGAAGGGATCCGTTCTTCTTTTTAACGAAGAAGAATCCAGCCCCGGCCGGGGAGGGAGACTTTCGTAAAAAAAAAACTCTCCAAACTCTCCTTGATATAGGCCGACATGGATAGAGACTGGCAAGGAGAGAGGATATACTCGGCCACGGGGATAGAGGCAATTGGAACCAGTTCAATGGGACAGTCATAATTCCGATGTGGAGGCAACGTCTCAGCCTCTCGCTTGCAGAAGACATCCGCAAAACTGGCATACTGAGATGGTAGACCGGAAAGTGACTGAGGCAGTGGGGGCATAACAGGGCGGACTTGTGACAGGCAATGGCTATGGTATCTGGAACCCCATTGAAGTACCTCTCCGGAACTCCAGTCAAGAGTGCAGGCGAAGCCATGGCAGACCCAGCAGGATAGTACAAGGTAGTACAAGGAAGGCGATCTGCTCCGAGTGAAGAGCTCCGACCCGTAGTGTTAACGGCACTGTGATGGACACAATCGGATCGGGCAATGGTAGAACATTCACAGAGGAAACAGCCAGGGGTCTCTCTAGAAGAACTGTGGGAAGATGCAAATGGTCAACTAGATCCTGCTGGATGAAGCATACTCCCCTACTGTGGAGCCCTCTTGCTCGATGGTCAACAGAGTGGCTGCGGCAGAGGATGTTCGACCCGGCTCCTCGAACACGGCACGAAAGGACTGCAGGAACAAGGCTAGGTCCGAGGATACAGGTATTTGTTGCTCCAAGATTGGGTTCGCCAATGGAGGGCCTTGCCAGCGAGGAGGGAGATAATAAATGCCACTTTGGCCTCCTCGGAGGGGAAGAGTTGAGGCCACAGCCTAAAATGAACCATGCATTGATTAAGAAATCCTCTACATGCTCTGGGATCACCGTTGTAGCGAGGAGGAAGAGGCAAAGGAACTGTGGATCCGGAACAAACAGGAGGAGCAACGGGCAGTGGCACAGCAACAGCTTCAGAAGAAAGAACTGGGGGTGGAACAGTGAGTAGATCCAGGAAGACCAGGATAGAATTCACAGCCTCAAGGAGTTGATCCTGATGTGTGCGTAGGTCATGCATCTCTGTCTGTATCTTCTGGAGTGCGGTCTTGGGCTGGCCAGCGGGTTCCATGGCCTGAAAGTACTGTCACAATCACAGGGTATGTGGACCCACTAGGCCACTCCGCCGTAGTGGGGAGGCAGCTGACCAGATCACAGTCTACATGAAAGTCAATAGCAGATAGCAACGCTTGGGTACCTGAACTAGTCCAGACGGTGGCTGTGGCTTCAGCATGGATGGAGGCCGGTGCGGGAGGTAGCGCCAGACGTGGCGGGCAGTATCCTATGTGGCAGAAGACACTGGACGTGGCAGAAGACACTGGACATGGCAGAAGACTCTGGACGTGGCAGAAGACACTGGACGTGGCAAACGACAGCAGGTGCAGTAGACACGACTCCAACACTGGTAGGCACAGGAACAAGAACAATACGGGATACAGGAACGGGTAGCAGGGCACGGGTAACAACTGGAACAGGGAAACACTAAGGGACCATTTGCAAGACAGACTGGGAAAACTAACAACGCTCAGGCAAGGATCAGAAGGCCTGGGGCCTTCTTATAGACCAGAAAATCATGGCAGTTGATGATGATGATTTCCTTTTGTGCGTGCGCTGGCCCTTTAAGTCTGCGCACGAGCGTGTGCGAGCACCCTATGGGACACAGCAGAACGGAGCGGAAGTGAGCGCTGGCGTCTCCTAGGAAGGAGATGGGAACCAGCACACACGGATCCATGGCTGCGGGCGTCGGGAGGTGAGTAAACCCGACGGCCCGCGGCCATGCACGCTACAAAGACATAGCTTTAGCTCAAAATTTTGCATTTTCTCAACAAATAAAGGAAAAAATGAACCCCAACATTTGTAAAGCAACTTCTCTGGAGTACAGCAATACCCCATATGTGGTCATAAACTGCTGTTTGGGCACACGGCAAGGATCAGAAGAGAAGGAGCGCCATTTGGGTTTTGGAGTACAGATAATGCTGGATTGATTTCTTGGAACCATGTCGCTTTTGCAAAGCCCCTAAGGAACCAGTACAGTGGAAACTGCACAAAAGTGACTCCATTCATGAAACTACACCCTTGAAGAATTTATTTAGGGGTGTAGTGAGCATTTTGACCCCACAGATGTTTCATAGATTTTATTAGGATTGGGCAGTGAAAATAAAAAAAAATCCTTTTTCTTCAATAAGATGTAGCTTTAGCTAAAAAAAAATAATTTTCTCAATAAATAAAGGAAAAAAAAAACGACGTTTGTAAAGCAATTTCTCCTGAGTACGGCAATACCCGAAATGTGGTCATAAACTGTTGTTTGGGCACACAGTAGGGCACAGAAAGGAAGGAGTGCCATTTGGCTTTTGGAGTACAGATTTTGCTGGATTGGTTTCTGGTCACTATGTCGCATTTGCAAAGCCCCTGTGGGACCAAAACAGTGGAAACCCTCACAAGTGATCCCATTTTGGAAACTACACTCCTCAAGGTATTAGCGTAGGGGTGTAGCGAGAATTTTAATCCCGCAGGTGTTTTGCAGAAATTAGTGTGCACTCGATGTTGCAGAGTGAAAATTTTATTTTTTCCATAGATATGCCAATATGTGGTGCCCAGCTTGTGCCACCATAACAAGACAGCACTCTAATTATTATGCTGTGTTTCCCGGTTTTAGAAACACCCTAGATGTGGCCCTAATCTTTTGCCTGGACTATTGACAGGGCTCAGGAGTGAGAGAGTACCTTGCGAAATTGAGGCCTAATTTGGCAATTTACACAGTATTGGTTCACAATTGCAGAGGCTCTGATGTGAAATAATAAAAGAAACCGCTGAGAAGTGACCCCATTTTGGAAACTACACCCCTACAGGCATTTATTATGGGGTGTAGTGAGAATTTTTACCCCACAGGTCTTTTCCATAAATGATTGCGCTGCGGATGGTGCAAAGTAAAAAAATTTATTTTGACCTAGATGTGACTTTTCAGTGGGAAATGTGTCGTGCCCAGTTTATGCCACTGGAGACACACACCCCAAAAATTGTTAAAAGGGTTCTCCCAGGTATGGCAATGCCATGTATGTGGAAGTAAATTGCTGTTTGGGCACGCTGTAGGGTTCAGAAGGGAAGGAGCGCCATTTAACTTTTGGAGAGTGGATTTTGCTTGGTAGTAGTTTTGTTTGGAGTTTTACTGGTATTTCAGTTTATAATGTGGGGCATATGTGAGCTGGGCAGAGTACATCAGGGGCATAGTCAGGTGATATAATAATTGGGTAAACAATAAAATAATCCATAAATATTTGCTACGCTGTGACACAGTCCTTCATGCACAGGCCAGTGTCAAACTGATAAATGTCCTTCCTTATTACCCTTTTGGTCCACACTCCGCACCTTTGCAGTTTGGGGAATTTTGCTGGGAAGTGTTGTCCTGGTATAATACGAGTGCCCTAGATTCCAGCAGATATGTTTGAGTCCTCCCCTTCCTGGTTCCCTAATTTTAGAGCCTTGATAAATCGCCACTTGAAACAGAAGAAATGTTCGCCTCGGGCCGGCACAACTGCATATTTTTCTTTCCTGACTTATTGGAGCCTTAACTAATTTTATTTTTTCATAGACGTAGTGGTATGAGGGCTGTTTTTTTGCGGGTCGAGCTGTAGTTATTATTGGTATCATTTTGGGGTACATGCGACTTTTTGATCACTTGTTATCCTTTTTTTGGGAGGCAAGGAGATCTAAAAACAGCAATTCTGCCATGTTTTTTAGTTTTTTTTATACAGCGTTTACCACGTGTTATAAATTACATGTTAACTTTATTCTGCAGGTCAGTACGATTGCGGCGATACCACATTTATAGAACTTTTTTATGTTTTACAACTTTTTGCACAATAAAATTACTTTTGTAAAAAGAAGGTATTTTGCTGTCGCCAATTTGTAAGACCTATAAGTTTTACATTTTTTATAGTCGACGGAGCGGTATGAGAGCTTGTTTTTGCGACACGATCTATAGTTTTTATAGGTACCATTTTTGGCCAAAAAAGTGACCAAAAAAAAAGCAATTCTGGCATTATTTTTTAGGTTTTGTTTTTACGGCGTTAACTGCGCAGGACAAATAACATAATATTTTTATAGTTCAGGTCGTTACGGAAGCGGTGATACCAAATATGTATGGTTTTATTATTTTTTTCAATATTAAATGACTTGATAAGGGAAAAAGGGCGATAGTGCTTTATGTTATTACTTGAAACTTTTATT
The DNA here is from genome assembly GCF_050947455.1 of Rhinoderma darwinii. NCBI lineage: Eukaryota > Metazoa > Chordata > Amphibia > Anura > Rhinodermatidae > Rhinoderma > Rhinoderma darwinii. Next base: position 308,900,199 of record NC_134687.1, read on the forward strand.
TTATTTTTTACAACTTTTATTTTAACATTTTTTACACTTTTTTTTACTCCCACTAGGGGACTTGAAGGTCCAACTGTTTGATTGATGTTCTAATACATTGCACTACCTATGTAGTGCAATGTATTAGAACTGTCAGTTGTTCACTGACAGCAAGTCGATCAGGCTCCGGCTCCGGTCGGGGCCTAATCGGCTTCCATAATGGCAGACAGGAGGCCATTGTTAGGCCTCCTGTTGCCATAGTAGCAGTTGGCAGCCTTGCCATCGCATTGGAACCACTTTGATTCGGCGATCGCATTGGATCGCTGCATCGAAAGGGTTAATGGCAGGAATCGGAGCTAGCTCCAGTCCCTGTCGATACAGCGGGGTGTCCGCTGTAACATACAGCGGCCACCCACTGCTGATGGCGCCGGCTCAGCTTCTGAGCCGGAAGCTGAGTCGGCGCCATCCTGCCAATGGTACCGGAAGCCTTTTAGGAACCGCCAGTCGAGCGGGGCATAGGAGGCTTCCATTGCTGGCAGACCGGGAGGTAACTATTAGGCCTCCGATCGCCATTGCAGCCACCGGCAACCCAGCGATCACGTTGCTGGGGTGCCGGTGGCTAAAAACTCCTCACATGCTGCGATCTCTATTGAATGCAGCATCTGAGGAGTTAATCGGCCAGATCGGATGCTAGCTCCGGTCCTGGCCGATACCACAAGGTGTCAAGTTGTAGCAGTAACATACAGCTGGCACCCGGCGGTGAGCCCGCACTATCACCGCAACGTAATGGTACTGCGACGTATTGGTACTGCGCTTTGCGGGAGGCCCTACCCGACAGCACCGTATATACGGTGGATTTCGGGAAGAGGTTAAAGGCTATGTAAACCTTTGTGCTCTGCTCTGAATAATCCCTACTTATTAGAAGGGTTCCTTATCAATAAGTTGATCACAAAGTGTCCCTCTGCTGAGACCATCAGCGGTCAGCTGTAATCTGCAGGGAAACCTGGTAGAAAGTGTTCAGTTTCCCTGTAGCTCCACTGCAGGGAAAGTTAAGTATTACTCAGTATCCATTCATATCAATGTGTTTGTTTGCGTAATACATGACCAGACAGGTCCTACAGAGTGAAAGACGCTAGTTTTTCCCTCTGGCCAGGAGATGAGGATTCTGAACAGAGCACCCCCTCTTTTAACTTCCGAACACCCTAATAGGATAAACGATTTTCTAAATTAGGCGTGTCTGACGAAGTTGTGATGTCATGTTGGATTTTTTTAGTTGTTGGCTAAAACTGTGCTTGTGGATTTTATTTTTTTTGTCCTTAGGCTGGGTTCACACGACCTATTTTCAGGCGTAAACGAGGCGTATTATGCCTCGTTTTACGCCTGAAAATAGGGCTACAATACGTCGGCAAACATCTGCCCATTCATTTGAATGGGTTTGCCGACGTATTGTGCAGACGACCTGTAATTTACGCGTCGTCGTTTGACAGCTGTCAAACGACGACGCGTAAATTGACTGCCTCGGCAAAGAAGTGCAGGGCACTTCTTTGCAACGTAATTTGAGCCGTTCTTCATTGAACTCAATGAAGAGCAGCTCAAGATATACGAGCGTCACAGACGCCTCGTATATTACGAGGAGCTGCATTTACGGCTGAAACGACGTAGCTGTTTTCTTCTGAAAACAGTCTGTCATTTCAGCCGTAAATGACAGCTAGCGTGTGAACATACCCTAACTGTGGTCTTGATCTATCAGTTCTGTCTGGCATTTCGATGGTCAGATAGCTCGCACTAACGATCCCAAGTACAATTGGTCAGCTGCATTATGGGCAGTCCTTTAGGGCAGTACAATTGCTATAGTTGTCGCATACATTGCTTTACAGTTAAGTCATTACATAGCCTCAAGATATGGTAATGTCTGAAAGATAACCCAGCTAGATGAATTAGGTAGCACAGACATGGCAGTTGTATATCATACACATTTTTATATGGCTAACAGCATATCTCCCAACTTTCAAGTATCACAAAGAGGGACAACCGATGCAGCTCGCTGCGGCAATTTTTTTTTTCTTTTAAGCCTCTAATCCCACCCTATCCCCGCCCATACACACCCAGTTCAGCCCACACAGTATCATGCTCCCATAGTGCCTCCCACACAGTATAATATCAAATAGCTGCCCCCACACAGTATAATGCCCCCATAGCTGCCACCAAACAGTATAATGCCCCCATAGCTGCCACCATACAGTATACTGCCCCATAGATGCACCCATACAGTATAAAACCAACACAGATGCCCCCATATAGTATAATGCCCGCACAGATGCCCCCATACAGTTCAATGCCCACAGATTCTGAATGGTCAGTATAATGCCCATACAGATCACCCATGCAGCATAATGCACCCATAGCTGCCCCATACAGTATAATGACCCCCATACTGTATAATGCCCGCACAGAGACCCCCATACAGTATAATGCCCCAATAGCTGCCCATACAGTATAATGCTCTATAGCTGCGCCCATACAGTATAATGTCCCGCTTAGCTGCCCCTAGTGCCAGTGCCCTTGTAGATAGTGATACAGTGCCCATGTAGATAGTGCCCATGTAGATAGCACCACAGTATCCCCTGTAGATAGTGCCCCTATATAGTACCACAGTGTCCATGTAGATAATACCACAACCCCTTGAAGATAGCGCCACCCACCCTGTAGATAGCGTCATTGGGACTCCCTCTAGGAGCGGAATCCCCAGCCAAAGCAGGGGTCCGGGGATTCCGATCCTAGAGGAAAGCCCTGATGTCACTGTCCATATATGGACAGTTAAAGACAAGAAAAAGAGGCAGCACTCCAAACAATAATTTCAAGAATCCAGGTTTATTCTCCCATCTGTGCAAAAAGGATGATGCAACGTTTCAGCTGCTCGATGCAGCCTTTGTCAAGCAGTGTTATGCATGTGTTGCATTTATATAGCCCATAGTGGGTGGAGTCAAAGTGCAAAATTTACATACATAAATCATTAAAAGTGTATTGTACGATATACAATATCAATGATCAATCTATCAAAGAGGATACCAGTGATAAGAAAACATATATCCCAAAAAAATAATATATAAATATATCATAAACAATGGTCCAAAAACTCTGTGTGTAGTTTACAAAAACACACCTGACCTCATTAGTCACATTGAAATAATTTGCATACGTTACTAACAATTAGCAAGTAGCACTCACCCAGACCCAGATTGAAGGGGCCACAGCCGTGTATATAATGATCAAACGCTGCACATCGATAGTCGTGTCCAAACAAGGTTACTGCGCATGTCCTAGAACAGCACGTGACTAAAGATAGTCACATGATGGGCTACCCACTAGTACTTCGGCCGCCGTAGCGAAAGAAGTACTGCGCTTGGCTTAAATCATGTGATCAGAGCAAGACACATGATAGTAGGAACTAACCAGCTAAAGCATTCATAGTAACAACAGCGCTTGGTAACTAGAGCCGCGCGTCAAGTTGTAGCAATAATCACATGACGAAGAAATTGCCAAAAAACGGCATGTATGAAGGTTATTAAAGGGCTAACCATATAATGGATAGCTAGCGATGTAATGCACAGTGTATAACTATGACAATCTAGCCAAGATAATGTGAAAATAACAGATGCTAAACATCGGCCACAAAACTACAAAAATCATAGAACTGACATGGCCAAAATATAGAAGAGGCTGGACGGCAGCACGGAGGGCTTAAGGGGAAGCCTCCATGACTGCCATAAGAGGGAAGAGAACCAATAGGGGAAGAGGTAGTTGGGAGAGGGGAGGGGACGGGGGGAGTTATCTGTTCTTCCCGCTGTTTTCGGCATTGAGCCGGAAGCAGCGGGAGGAACAACAGGTAGCTAGCTGAGCTCCCACTGTTAGTTTTCTTACCTCCCGTGGCAGTGTTAGGATGGCTTCCCCGGCCGCATTGCCATGATCCTCAGGCAGGCCCGTCACGCTCTTTGTCGGCAGCCGGCAGGGAGGCGCCCCCTTCCCCCACTCTTTTCACGGACGTTAATGTCACCACAGCAGGGGGAGAGATAATCCCCGCGGCCCCTGCTACAATAAAGCAGGTGGCGTCGTCGGGAGCGGTGGCTCAGGTCAGGTCACCACGCCGCTCCCGGCGGTCCCGTCCACCAGAGCGTCTGAGCCCAGACATGGCCCCGCGGGCTCGGCGTCGCAGGGGGAGCCCTTCTAAGGACGCTGCAGGCCAGTTTGCGGGGATGGGCGCCTCGTCCCAGGGCCTGCGTCCTGGCAGGAATCCCCAGCCGCGACGGGGCTTGGCGGCTAACAGGGAGTCGCAGGCCGGGCTCCTGATCACACCCCCGCCTTCAGCCACAGTATGCAGTGTGCAATCCACGGCCGCCCCGCATTGTGATGTACCGGCCAGGGGGCAGGCTTCCTCGAGATCGTCGGGGAGGACGACAAGATCAACGCCGACGTCGAGGCAACAAGTTCGGTCGGAGGTTTGGATCCCTACAGTCGGGCGGCAGGTGGCCGGCCCTTCGGTCAGCATGTCGGGGTCCCCATGTCGTAAATGTCGGTGTGAGAACCAGTCAGCACCAAGAGAAGATTTGGAAGATGGAGAGCTGGATGAGACGCAGCGCGGTCAGGATTTTCCGGCTGGCGGGAATACAGCGCCTGGGCAGCCCGGTGAGTGTGTAACTCCAACGTTACCGTATCCAGCAATTTTCATGTCGGGTTGTGAGGGGGGGTTAGCAAGCGCGGAAGTTGCGGCTGTTGATAGTGGTGTAGTCGGGCGCGATGGCTTAGCTGATTTGGTGGGTTGTTTGCGCGAGTTAGTGGGGCGTTTAGATAGGGCAGCGGCCCCTGTAGTTCCTGTAGTGTCCCCGGCGGTGGTATGGGAAGGTCAGCGTGATGTATTGCCGCGGTCCATGGGTAGTAATGTTGCGGGGGTGTCAAGAGAAGCGGTAGTGGTGTCGGTTCAAACTGAGGCGCAGAAGGATGGGGATAGAATTAGGCTTGATGATCGCGCACGGGGGGAGGTGTATGTCTGTTTTGAAGGTCCGTTAGGTGCTCACTTGAAGCAGGAGGTGAGGGACCGTATTTGGAAAGATGAATATGTGGAGATATTTTCTCTTCTGCCGCTTGCAAAGTTCAATTTGGATAAAAGCAAGTGGGATGAGAGTAAAAAAGAGGAGGAGGAACGCCGGCGGTTTAGGCTTATTCCGCAGACGTTCGTGAACTGGTCGCAAGCTTTCGCTATTCTGGCGAGCTTGATCGGAGAAAAGGCGCCGGAAAACTGCTCGGCGTTGTTCTGTTATTTCGATGCCATTGGAGAGGCGTATAGGGCGTATGGTGGGCAGGCGTGGTTGAGGTATGATGAGCAATTTCGGCAGCGAAAAGCGGTTCGGCCGGCGATCCGGTGGGATCAAAAAGATATTGCGCTGTGGTTAAGGGTTACGGCCCCAGTTAAGCAGTCCTTTCCCGGGAGCGTTGGCCAAGGAGGTCAGTCGGGTCAGTCCGGACAGGGTTCCGCTTCAAAGCTGGGTTTCTGCTGGCAGTTCAATGAGGGCCAGTGTAAGTTCGGGGCCTCATGCAAATTTAAACATGTCTGTTCGGAGTGTAACGGGTCCTCTCATGGGGCTGCAAAATGTATGCGGAAAGGGAAACGGTCAGGTCCTCATTCCTCCTCCACTGGTCAAGGGTCGGTCTCCAGTGAGGGTGGAAAGAATGGCACCGTATCTAGCTGAATATCCGGATAGGGCTACAGCCAAGTTAATATTGGAGGGGTTTTCGTTTGGTTTTGTTATTCCCCCTCCTCCGTATAAGGTGCCGGTTACGCGGCGTAATCTTAAGTCGGCTTATTTGCACTCGATGGTGGTTTCAGAAAAACTGTTAAAAGAAGTTTCGTTGGGGCGCATGGCCGGTCCTTTTGTCGAGCCTCCGGTTGTGGATTTGGTTGTATCCCCCTTGGGAATCGTGCCGAAACGGGAGCCACATAAATTCCGTTTGATTCACCATTTGTCGTTTCCCAGGGGAGCGTCGGTTAATGAGGGGATAGATCATGATTTATGCTCGGTGGTGTACACGTCATTTGACAGAGCGGTGGCGTTGGTGCGAGAGGCGGGACAAGAGGCGTTGCTGGCAAAAACAGACATTGAGGCGGCTTTTCGTTTGCTGCCTGTACATCCAGAAAGCCAACGGCTGTTGGGTTGCTTCTGGAACGGGGGGTTTTACGTCAACAGGTGTCTTCCAATGGGGTGTTCTCTTTCATGCGCATACTTTGAGGCGTTTAGTAGTTTCGTGGAATGGGTGACGAAGGGTGTAGCGGGGGTGGACTCTTTGATACACTATCTGGATGACTTTTTGTGTGTTGGCCCTAGCGGTTCTTCGGTTTGTGGTAACCTATTGTATTGCTTGCAGAAGGTTGCGTTGGATTTCGGAATTCTGTTGGCACCGGAAAAAACTGAGGGCCCAGTTTCCACCATCTGTTTTTTAGGGATCGCGATTGATTCAGTCGCTATGGAGTGCAGGCTGCCTGAGGATAAATTACGTCCATTGAGGCAGGAGGTGAGGCGGGCCTGCCGACTAAAAAAGATCACGTTGCGCGAACTCCAGTCGCTGCTGGGGAAGTTGAACTTTGCCTGTAGGATTATGCCAATGGGCAGAATTTTTAGTAGGCGCTTGGCGGCAGCGACGGCGGGTATCAGGGCTTCCCATCATTTTGTGAGGCTTGGTGGGGAACACAAGGCAGACCTGCAGGTATGGGATGAGTTCCTTGGGCAGTATAATGGTAGATCGTTGTGGATGTCCCCGGTGCAAGAAATGAGTGACGTGGAGTTGTTTACGGATGCGGCAGGGTCCGGGGGTTTTGGCGCATATGCGGGGGGTCAATGGTGTGCGGGGAGCTGGCCGGACAGCTGGGTGAGCAGTGGGCTGACACGAAATCTGGCCCTGCTCGAGCTGTTTCCCATCGTGGTTGCAGCGACCATTTGGGGGGACAGCTCAGGGATAAAAAGGTTTGTTTTCATTGTGATAACATGGGAGTGGTGTTAGCAATTAACAACTTATCGGCATCATCTCCACCGGTGGTTCAGGTGCTGCGTCATCTAGTGTTGTTGTGCTTGTCGCTAAACGTGTGGGTGGTGACGGTGCATGTGCCAGGGGTGTCCAACTGTATTGCTGATGCTCTTTCTCGCTCACAGTGGGATCGCTTTCGTCAATTGGCACCGGGAGCGGATGCGTCCGGCTTGGCGTGCCCGGAACATCTCTGGGAGCTGGTTTCGGTCCCGTGGAAGGGTTGATTGAGCGGTCGCTGGCTAAGGCGACTTGGAACGCTTATTCGGCTTGTTGGCAGCAATGGGAGGATTGGGTAAGAGTATTGGGCAACGTCTGTATGGAGCAAGACAGGTTGGTGGCATTGTTGTATTGGTTGGGTGAGGCTTGGGAGGCGGGGTTTTCGCTGGCTAAGGTAAATCGTTTCGTGGCAGGTCTGGCGTTCGGTCTAAAATTACGGGGTTTCCATGATGTATCCAAGCATTTTCTAGTGAAGCAGGCGTTGAAAGGATTGCGGAGAGGCAGGGCTGAAGCGGATCAGAGGCGACCGGTGTCTTTTGCCCTCCTTGGTTCACTGGGCGCATCGCTGGGGGTTGTTTGCAAGTCACCTTATGAGGTAGAGTTGTTTAGGTTGGCTTTTTCCCTCGCGTTTTTTGGGGCGCTCCAAATTGGGGAGTTGGTCTCTCCTAGTAAGGCTAAGGCTGGGGGGTTGCGACAGGCGGATGTTGGTCTTTATCGGGATAGACTCGAGTTGTTGGTGCGGCGGTCTAAGACTGATCAGTTGGGTCGCGGTAAGCGGATAGTGTTGTTTGCTCTCCCTGGTTCAATGATGTGTCCGGTCGCTTGCATGGGTGCGTTCAGGCCGGTGGGAGTGGTGCCGGAGGCGCCATTGCTCCGTCATGAGAATGGCGCGTTTTTGTATAAGTATCAATTTGATGCAATATTCAAAAAATGCTTGGCTGTGGTTGGGGTGGGCTCTCGTTCAGAATTGGCGCGGCTACGGAAGCTGGACGTTGGGGATTGGATGATGAGGGCGTGCGGCGGATTGGTCGCTGGGAGTCCAATAGGTTTAGGTCTTACGTGCGCCCTCATTTGTTATGATTTGTATGTTGTTTCTGATGATATGTGAGTTTCTTGTCCTTTCTTTCAGATCATCGCCCATGTTTGGTCTGGCTGTTAGGACATTCTTTTGTGCACTGGGGGGTACTGCGGGCGGATGTGCGCCCTGATGGCCGCCAGCTTCGCATTCCGCGTCAGGATGCGGTGTTACATTGGTTGGGATTTCGAGGTATGTTATGGAGCCGGGTTTCAAACATATGCTCGCCCGGAGGTTTTGGTGTTACATGTTGGGGGGAATGATCTAGGGGTACGCCCCTTTCGTGAGCTAGTGCGGGATATAAAGCATGATTTGCTGTGTTTGTGGGCGTCTCATCCGTCCTTGATGATTGTTTGGTCGGACATAGTTCCGAGGAAGGCTTGGCGCCTGGCACGGTCGGTGGAAAGGGTCAACAAGGCCCGCATTAAGGTGAATCGGGCGGTGTCACGATTCGTTGCCAAGAATAGGGGCATTTGTGTTCGTCACAGGGATCTGGAGTCCGGGGTTGGGAACTATTGGCGTAGTGATGGGGTGCATTTGACCGAGGTTGGAATTGATCTGTGGAGCTTGGCCTTAGCAGAAGGAATTGAGAGGGCGGTGGTGGTGTGGAGGAACTCACAGGCTTAAGGTAGTCAAGGCCTGTTTCGCTGTGGCGGGGGGAGTCCTTGAGGTTGGTCAGTACAAAATGGTGGGGGGGTCGCATCGGGGGTATGCATCCCCCAAAACGGTAGATCATTTGAAGACTTCATAGGGTGTTACCCCTTTGAAGTGGTCTTCTGGTGGAAAGTATATCATTTGAAGACTTCATCGGGTGTTATCCCTTTGAAGTGGTCTTCTGGTGGTTGGAGCCATCTGCAGAGGTGAGCGGTGCTTCCGAGCTGGTTTACGGCTGGAGGTAAAGAGTTGGTGGTGGTTTGCAGATGGCTAATTTAAAGGAAAAAGATTCGGTTTTAAAATGGCTTCAAGGACTTCCCCTGCTCTGTTAAAGTATTAAAATATGTTTATGGTTAATTCTGATTCTGACCCATGTTGGGTCATGTGAATTAGAAGTGGAGTTATCCGAATGTTTCGGATTAAATTGCATTTAAATAATGTAAATAAATAAACGGCTGCTGTGGCCAATTTCATATCCAACCTCGGTTGTCACGTGTCGTTATTGGGAGATGGGCAGGAGAAAAAGGGGAACAGGTTCATTAGGTAAAACATGGCATGACTCTACTTAGGCCAGTCAAGAAGAGGCTGGACGGCAGCACGGAGGGCTTAAGGGGAAGCCTCCATGACTGCCATAGGAGGGAAGAGAACCAATAGGGGAAGAGGTAGTTGGGAGAGGGGAGGGGACGGGGGGAGTTATCTGTTCTTCCCGCTGTTTTCGGCATTGAGCCGGAAGCAGCGGGAGGAACAACAGGTAGCTAGCTGAGCTCCCACCCTCCTGCCCTTAAGTAGGGGTTGGCCTGGGGATCGGTGTGGTTATGATTTTGTTATTTGATTTATGTTGTATAATTTCATAACTTGTGTTTCTCATTTTCTTTTGAGCAGGTTCGGATGTCATGGCAGCTGGCGGGGGGAGTCCTTGAGGTTGGTCAGTACAAAATGGTGGGGGGGTCGCATCGGGGGTATGCGTCCCCCAAAACGGTATATCATTTGAAGACTTCATCGGGTGTTATCCCTTTGAAGTGGTCTTCTGGTGGTTGGAGCCATCTGCAGAGGTGAGCGGTGCTTCCAAGCTGGTTTACGGCTGGAGGTAAAGAGTTGGTGGTGGTTTGCAGATGGCTAATTTAAAGGAAAAAGATTCGGTTTTAAAATGGCTTCAAGGACTTCCCCTGCTCTGTTAAAGTATTAAAATATGTTTATGGTTAATTCTGATTCTGACCCATGTTGGGTCATGTGAATTAGAAGTGGAGTTATCCGAATGTTTCGGATTAAATTGCATTTAAATAATGTAATTAAATAAACGGCTGCTGTGGCCAATTTCATATCCAACCTCGGTTGTCACGTGTCGTTATTGGGAGATGGGCAGGAGAAAAAGGGGAACAGGTTCATTAGGTAAAACATGGCATGGCTCTACTTAGGCCAGTCATGTAATCCCAAAGACACCTGCCAGTGTAATCCAACGATGACAGGTCATATATGGGAGGTGCAATATAAAGTGCACAACTACTACATGACACAATACAACATCTATAAGTGTCATGCTACGGGATTTATGAGGAAAGTCAGTCTAGATATAGCTAAACAATCAGCTAGTAGAAAAACACTTTTTGTACATCAAAAATAGTATATATCTAAGCGTGACAGTATCGAGCAAAACTATTTTATTGCAGCAATTAAAACACGGAAATGTATTCATCTCCTTCAGGCGGGGTGAGTGTTTCTAAGGTACAATGCAAGTCAACAATGAAAAAATGGACCTGTAAAAAAGAAAAAATAATTAGAGTATGTCATTAAGCTTGTAATAAAAAAGAATAGTAAAATTGTACAGCCTCAAAGAGGATACAAAAAATGTTAAGCCTTACAATTTTGAGGAACCTTACATGACAGAATAAAAAGATGGAAACCAAAGGGTCAAATAGACCAGTTCATGATATGATCCCTCAAGCAAACGGTTTTGAACTGTAATCGAAATTGTCGTACCATACACTTTTAATGTTTTATGTATGTAACTTTTGCATGTTGACTCCACCCATCATGGGCTATATAAATGCATTGGAAACACATGTATAACACTGCTTGACAAAGGCTGCATTGAACAGCTGAAACATTGCATCATCCTGTTTGCACAGATGGGAGAATAAACCTGGATTCTTGAAATTATTGTTTAGAGTGCTGCCTCTTTTTCTTGTCTTTATCTGTATTGTGTGGCTCTACAAGTTGGATCCCTTGAGGCTGGCACCCATAGTGCCCTGGAGGCCTAGTTCTGATGTGCTACCCATATATTGGCATATATGGACAGTGACGTCAGTGGCTACTCCTAATCCCCGTTGCCGACTTTGTCCGGGGATTCCGCTCCAGGAGGAGCCCCTGACATCAATGTCCATAAATGGACAGTGACCTCAGGGGTTTCCTCTAGGAGCGGAATCCCCAGCCAGTTCATCGACAACAGGGATTCCTCTCAAGGAGTAGACGTCACTGTCATATATTGACAGTGACGCCAAGGACTTCCCCGAGCACAGCGCTTAATGTAGCGCTGTGCCCGGGGAGCCCTCGGCGAGCGGAGGATCTCCCTCTGCCTCTACAGTCTGAACTAATTATGAAGCAGGGAGCTGATAATTTCCTGCTTCAGAATTGAGGAAGCAGATACAGTTGACAGCTTGACATACCACCGGCCGGCCAGGACAGCGGGACACCGCCCGAAATCCGGGACTGTCCTGCTGAATCCGGGACGGTTTGGGAGGTTTACAGTACGTTTCACTTGTCACTACAAAGGTAAGAAAGGAGTCTGCAGGAAATTGATACTCAATGGAGAGGGACCAAGTGGTTATGAGTATGATAGTGAGTAGGCAGAATTCTTGAAAGTGAAATTAGGGTAAAATTAATTGATCATACGTAAATGTTTGGAACTTTATCATTCCGCTCATTAGGTGTAAACAGAAGTCTTAACAAATCTAACAATCTCCTAATTGCAGATTAGCTGCCACAAAGTTTGAAGCATACAATTGTGTAAACTGTCTAGGTATGCTGTAGAATTAAAGACGTTGTCCACTTTTAGCAAATTCATGTTACTTTATTGTACAATTAAAAGTTATACAATTTTCGAATATACTTTTTTTTAATTCCTCACTGTTTTAACCCCTTGACTACCCAGCTCATTTTGGCCTTGAGGACCAGACCCATTTTTTCAAATCTGACATGTGCCACTTTATGTGGTAATAACTCTGGAATGCTTTTACCTATCCAATTGATTCTGAGATTGTTTTCTCGTGACATATTGTACTTTAGGTTAGTGCAAAAATTTGGTCGATAAATTCATTGCTTATTTGTGAAAAACACCAAAATTTAGAGAAAATATGAAGAAATTATGATTTTTCCTATTTTAAATGTATCTGCTTGTAAAACAGATAGTAATACCACACAAAATAGTTACTAATTAACATTTCCCATATGTCTACTTTATGTTTGCATCGTTTTTTGAACATCATTTTATTTTTCTAGGACGTTACAAGGCTTAGAACTTTAGCAGCAATTTCTCATATTTTTAAGAAAATTTCAAAAAGCTATTTTTTCAGGGACGAGTTCAGTTCTGAAGTGGTTTTGAGAGCCCTATATATTAGAAACCCCCATAAAACACCCCATTTTGAAAACTGCACCCCTCAAAGTATCCAAAACAGCATTCAGAAAGTGTTTCAACCGTTTAGGCGTTTTACAGGAATTGAAGGAAAGTAGAGCTGAAATTTTCAAATTTCATTTTTTTTACAAAATTCATATGTAATAAAAAAAATTCTATACCACAGAAGGTTTTACCTGAGAAACGCAACTCAATATTTATTGCCCAGATTCTGCAGTTTTTAGAAATATCCCACATGTGGCCCTAGTGCGCTAATGGACTGAAACACAGGCCTCAGAAGCAAAGGACCACCAGGTTTGAAGAGGTCTTGTGGTGCCAAAACAGTGGAAACCCCCAAAAGTGACCCCCATTTTTTAAACTACACCCCTCAGGGAATTTATCTAGGGGTATAGTTAGCATTTTGACCCCACAGGTATTTTGCTATATTTTCTGGAGTTAGTCTGTGAAAATGAAAATCTACTTTTTTTCTGGAAAAACTTAAAAATTTCTAATTTTTGCAAGAAATAAAGGAGAGAAAGCACCCCAACAGTTGTAAAGCAATTTCTCCCGATTACGGAAATACCCCATATGTGGTAATAAACTGCTGTTTGGACCCACAGCAGGGCTCAGAAGGGAAGGACCCCCATTTGGATTTTGGAGCTCTGATTTTACTGGAATGGTTTTCGGTGCCGTGTCACGTTTGCAATTCCCTGGAGGGACCTAAACAGTGGAATCCCCCCAAAAGTGACCCCATTTTGGAAAGTATACCCCTCAAGGAATTTTTCTAGTGGTATAGTTAGCATTTTGACCCCACAGGTTTTTTGCTGAATTTATTGGAATTAGTCTGTGAAGATGAAAAGAGACTTTTTTTTAAAAAAAACAACAGAATTTTCTAATTCTTATAAGGAATAAAGGAGAAAAAGCACCTCAACATTTGTAAAGCAATTTCTCCTGATTACGGTAATACCCCATATGTGGTAATAAACTGCTGTTTGGACCCATGGCAGGGCTCAGAAGGGACGGAGCACCATTTGGATTTTGCAGCTCAGATTTTGCTGAATTGGTTTCTGGGGGCCATGTCGCATTTGCAGAGCCCCTGAAGTACCAGTACAGTAGAAATTCCCCAGGTGTGATCCCAATTTGGAGACTATACCCCTGAAAGAATTAAATTAGAGGTGTAGTGAGCATTTTGATCCCTCTGGTGTTTTATAGATTTTATTACAATTGGTCCGTGAAAATAAAATTTTTTTTTTCCCAATAACCTGTAGATTTAGCTCAGAATTTTTCATTTCCACAAGGAATACAGGAAAAAAGACACCCCAAAATGTGTTACACAATTTTCCTGAGTAGGGAAATACCCCATATGTGGTTGTAAACGGCTATTTGGACATATGGCAAGGTTCTAAATGGAAAAAGTGCAAATTCGTTTTTGGAGTGGAGATTTTACAAAATTAGTTTTTGATGCCATGTTGCATTGCGCTGAGGAACCAGTACAGTGAAAACTCCCGAGAAGTGACCCCATTTAGGAAACTACACCCCTCAAGGAATTCATCTAGAAGTGTAGTGAGCATTTTGACCCTCAAAGGTTTTGCAGAAATTAGTGCACAGTGGATGTTGCAGATTGAAAATTGCCATTTTCCACAGATATGCTATTTCAGTGCCCAATGTGTTGGGCCCAGCTTGTACCACTGGAGACATACACCCCATAAATTGTTAAGCGGTTCTCCAGAGTACGGTAATACTCCATATGTGGTCATAAACTGCTGTTTGGGCACACTGCCAGGCCCAGAAGGAGCGCCATTTGGCTTTTGGAGCGCAGATTTTGCTTGGTAGTAGTTTTGTTTAGTGTTTTACTGGTGTTTCAGTTTATAATGTGGGGGCATATGTAAGCTGGGCGGAGTGCATCAGGGTATATGTTAGCTGGGTGGAGTGTATCAGGGTATATGTAAGATGTGCGGAGTACATCAGGGTATATGTAAGCTGGGCGGAGTACATCAGGGTATATGTAAGCTGGGCGGCGTACCTCAGGGTATATGTAAGCTGGGCGGAGTACATCAGGGTATATGTAAGCTGGGCGGAGTACATCAGGGTATATGTAAGCTGGGCGGAGTTCATCTGGGTATATGTTAACTAGGCGGTGTACATCAGGGTATATGTAAGCTATGTGGAGTACATCAGGGTATATGTAAGCTGGGCGGAGTACATCAGGGTATATGTAAGCTGGGCGGAGTACATCAGGGTATATGTAAGCTGGGCTGAGTACATCAGGGTATATGTAAGCTGGGCGGAGTTCATCTGGGTATATGTTAGCTAGGCGGTGTACATCAGGGTATATGTAAGCTATGTGGAGTACATCAGGGTATATGTAAGCTGGGCGGAGTGCAACAGGTCATAATAGGATGATGTAATAATGGGGAGAATGAATAATAAAATTAATTATCCATGGATATTGACGTACGCTTTGAAACAATCCTTTATGCACAGGCCGGATTATTGGGTGCAGGAGTCGCACTTCTAAAGGGTGTCTGTGGTATTGTACAAAACATCCGCACTCCAGTATTGCCTAATCTTTGACTTCTTCACTAGCCCCCTATGTAGCACAGACCCTAAAATGTCAGTTTCTGCTGCATTTACAGGGTCTACCAGTGGGGGCTGCAAATGATGACGAGGGGTTTTAGGTGAAAAACCTCTGCACATATAAATTAGTCTGGGCCGTCGCTTTGCATTATTGCGTTCCAAGAGTCATAACTTTTTATTTTTCCGTTGACGAGCTATGGGAGTGCTTGATTTTCATGGTATGAGCTGTCGTTTTTATTAGTATCATTTTGGGGTACATGCGATAATTTGATCCGTTTTTACTCCATTTTTTCTGAGGTGAGGAGACCAAAAAACAGAAATTCTTTCACTATATTTTTTATAATTTTTTACCGGCGTTCTCTGTGCAGTATAAACAACATGTTTACTTTATTCTGCGGTTCGATACGATTATGGCAATACCAAATTTATATAGTTTTTATATGTTTTACTACTTTTACAAAATAAAAGCACTTTTTTCTAAATAAAATGTTTTAGTGTCACCATATCCTGAGAGCCATAACTTTTTTATTTTTTTGTCGACGGAGCTTTGTGAGGGCTTGTTTTTTGCCTTACACACTGTCGTTTTTATTGGTACCATGTTTGGCTACGCGCAACTTTTTGATCACTTTTTATTCCATTTTTTTTTTAAACAACGTGACCAAAAAAGGAAATTCTGCCATTGTTTTTTATGGTATTTTTTTTTACGGTGTTCACCGTGTGGGATAAATAATATGATATTTTTTTAGGTCAGGCCAATACGAACGCGGCGATACTTATTATGTCTAGTTTTTGTCTTTTTTTTCATTTTTTTTCTAATTATAAAGGGCTTGATCAGGGAAACAAGGCGATTGTTTTTATTACGTAAAACGTTTATTTATTTATCAAAAACTTTTTTTTTACTTTTTTTCACTTTTTATTTTACACATACTAGGGGACTGGAAGATCTGATCTTCTGATCCCCTGTACAATGCACTGCACTACTTCTGTATGTACTTGTGTAGTGCAGTGTATTGTAACTGTCACTTTACAACTGACAGTTGAGGCTATTACGTCCTGCCTTGGGCAGGACCTAATAGGCTCCCGTACTTGGCAACCAGGAAGCCGTTGCTAGGCTTCCTGGTTGCCATTGCAACCATCAGAACCCCGCTATTGACAGCAGCATTTAAGGGGTTAAACTACAGCGATCGGAGAGGACAGTGATCGCTGTAGTTGCAGTGAGATGTCGGCTGTATATTACAGCCGACATCCGATGAAGATGGAGCGAGCACAGCTCCTGTGCCCGCTTCATCCTCAGGGCGTTACTATACGCCCATTTTCGGGAAGGGGTTAATAAAAATAGTGGTTCTTTTAATTTTTTTTAAATCAGATAATTTTTTTATTGAAGTTTCAAAATTATATAGTACAAAACATACTAAACAAACCCTATCCCAAACCCTCCCCCCAGGCACCGTCACAAAATTCCAAATTAGATAGTATATGAAATAGAAATTGTACCAAATATCGAATACATTATTCACAAAATACAAGGTACATGGGACAGATCATTTTCCAAATGTCAAGTAGCTTAATCATGTACAAGCATGTATAATGCAAAACAGATATAATATATGGCATATATTTAATCCTCTCTATTTCCCCCCTTCTCCTTATCCCACATCTATATACATAACCCCAATACCGTGTAAAGGCTGGCGGTCATACAGAGTCCCTGAATAAATTTTATAATACAAATTCTATTACCCCTACCCATGGTCCCCATATGGATTCAAATTTTTTAAGCGTTTTGCGCTTTACATAGACAACCTTTTCCAATACAATAATTTTATTCACTTTTGCAATGAATTCGCTCCTAGTCGGCGGGGCGCCTTGTATCCAATGTAGGGCAATTAGTTTTCTAGCTATATATAGCAACCTTACCATAGCCAACCGCTCCAAAGTAGAGGGTGGGGTGTCCATAATAAATCCCAAAACGCATTCCATAGGAGTCCCTTGCAACACAGGTCCATAGGCCTCCTGAATCACCTTCAGTACATCCATCCAGTACGTGGTTAACTGTGGGCAGGACCACAACATATGCATATGGTCAGCCTCCTCTTCCGCGCATCTGGGGCATTTTGAGTCACTCCTTACCCCAATATGAAAAAGAAATTTAGGCGCCCAGCCTCACTAAGAGAAGTATTCGGAACTGCTTTCATAATATCTATCCATTGTTCTTCAGAGATGGGACCCATATCTCTTTCCCATTTTTTAGAAGCCATCAGGGGGTATTTATCAAAAAATGTACTGATCAACAACTGATAAATATGTGAAATAACCCCCGATGTAACACTCCCGGTATGTAAAACAGACAACACCCCATCTGCGTGTATTGCCAAATCCACCGCCTTCTTCTGGGCATCAAAAGCATGTCTTATCTGTAAGTATTGATAGTGGGAATTTCGAGGTAATTCAAACTCCTCTTGGATCTGTTGATAAGTTTTAAATACATCCTCCTGGAGCAACTGGGAGACATAAAGGATGCCTCTTGCTTTCCAACCCTCAAATCCTTCAAGAGAGAATTCCGGAAGTGCCTTATTCCCCTATAAAGGTGTAAAAATTGTGCAAACCCCCATATCTCTAATAGCTCGGACTTTATCCCATACTTTACACATTAGTGTATATGTGGGCGTATTCCTGCCCGCCAACATAGAGTGACCTGCCTCCAATACTGAGAATGAAACAGATGGTCCAAACTGTGCCTGTAGAATCGATCCATTGGATCCCTTTGATATAATTTCCCCCCACCCCTTAAAGTGCTGACATTGGGAGGCAAGAAAATATATCCAAGGGTTGGGTAGGGCCAGACCGCCGTCATGCTTTGCGCGCTGTAGAATTTCTAATCTAATTCTTGAGCGACCCTTCCGCCATATTAGGTCCCTAAAAAGTGCATTAATATAATAAAAGTTGCGTAATGAGATCCATACAGGGGAGTTATGTAAAATATACAATAATTGTGGCATTAGGATCATCTTAATAAGATTGACCCTACCCACAACTGTCAGATGTAATTTACACCAAGCCATTATTTTCATTTTAAATTTGACCAGAAGGGGTTGCAAATTGAGAGCAACATATTCAGAAGGGGAGGTCGAGATCTTGATCCCTAAATATTTAAGATGTTTAACGCATCCTACAGGTACCCCATGCACCCCTGGTATAGAGCACATTGAATCCACAGGGAGCAGATGGGATTTATCCCAATTTATTTTAAACCCAGACAATGCCCCAAATTTCTCAATTAGGGATATTGTTTCTGCCAGAGAGCTACCCATATCCCCCAAGTATAGAAGCATATCATCTGCATAAAGTGCTACCTTTTCTTGCACCGAGCCATACAAGAAGCCCTTAATATCATCAGACAGACGTATGCGCGCTGCCAAGGGCTCTACTGCCACGGCAAACAGGAGGGGCGATAATGGGCATCCCTGTCTAGTCCCTCTTTCAAGAGCAAACCGGGGAGACAATCCTCCACTTGCCTGTATTCTGGCTGTAGGGCAAGAATACAGGACCTTAATCCATGCTATAAAAGATGGTCCAAAACCCATAGCCTCCAAGGTGCACCAAAGATATTGCCATTCCACACTGTCAAACGCTTTGGCAGCGTCCAATGAAAAAATGGCTCTTTCGCCTACATTGTCTGCCCTCAGCTGAAGATTTAAAAATAAACGTCTCAAATTCATGGCTGTCGACCTAGCAGGCATAAAGCCGGTCTGATCCAGGTGTATAATGGTAGAAATAACGCCATTCAACCGCAGAGCTAATGCCTTTGCCAGAATCTTAACGTCAGATGTTAATAATGAAATCGGTCGATAAGAATCAGCTAATTGAGGATCTTTCCCGGGTTTTGGCAAGACCACAATAATGGCTTCTTGCATAGAAGCCGGCAAAGAACCACAATCCAATGAATAATGAAATACTTCTAATAATTTTGGCAAGAGCACCTCAGAGTATTTTTTATATATTTCAACTGGTAGCCCGTCCGCCCCAGGTGCCTTATCATTAGCCATCTGTTTGACCGCTTCTTCCAATTCCTCCAACGTGAGTGGAGAATCCAGAAGTGCCTTGGCGCTTCCTGACAGCTTAGGGAGCTCTGCTTTATTTAAGAATGTATAAATATCAGATGTAGATGGATGCACCTTGGAGGTATATAGGTCTTAATAAAAGTCTCTCAAAACTTTTACAACTTCCAAGTTCTCTGTAACTAAATGGCCCTCCGCCGTTTTTAAAGCAGTGATATGTGTTACCCCCTGTTGTGCCTTTGCTACCACTGCTAGCATATGACCAGCCTTTTCTCCTTCTTCAAAGGTATTCTGTGCAAAAAAACTGCAGTTTTCTGCTCGCTACAGCTAACAGATGTAAATTAAGTGCCTCTTGTGCTCTTCGCAAACTCATTTGCTGCACCACAGTAGGATTTAAAATAAATGCTGCTTCTGCCTTACTCATTTCTTCATGTAGTTTCGCATCCTCCACCCTAGTAGCTGTTTTGTGCCTGCTAATTGCCTGCATAAACAGGCCTCTCAAATACGCCTTCATTGCATCCCATACATATGGAACAGAAGAAGAGCCACAATTAATTTGAAAATAGTCCTCTAGCCTTTGGGCAATGAAACCTTGCCCATCAACCAAAGTCAGCCAGAAAGGGTTCAGCTTCCAGATTCTCGGGCGTTGGGGACTCTGGTTATTAATATCAACCATGACCCTAATGGGAGAATGATCTGAGAACGTTCTAGGTAGATACTCCACCTGATTAACTAAGGGCATCATACCCTCATTCCCCAAGGCCAGATCTATACGGGATAAAGAAGAATACGTGGATGAACAGCAGGAAAACTCCCGTTCACGAGGGTGTTGTAATCTCCATATGTCCAACAATCCTATTTCTTGTACCAATGTACCAAATGGAGTCCCAACCTTCCCTTCACTCCTGTCCCCCTTTCTACATTTGTCCCAGTTGGAATCAAGAATATTATTGAAATTCCCGAGTAGGAGCAAAGGTATCCCTGGTTTATCCGCCACAAAAGACATGGCCTTTAATAAGACTCTATTACAAAAAAGAGGAGGTATGTATATAGATATTATTATAAACATTTTTGAATATATGGTACAAAGTACACAAATATATCGACCTTCTGTGTCCACCTCCATATCCAGACAATTAAATGGAATCTGTTTATGTACTAAAAAACTTACTCCCCTAGAATATACTGAGTATGTAGAGTGACCACTAAATCCCACCCACCTCCTCTTTAGCTGTTGTAGTCTGTCAGTTATCATATGTGTCTCTTGCAGACAGACAATCGCTGGCTGGTGCTCACTAATAAGTTGAAAAATGGCCTGACGCTTTGTGGCATCAGCCATTCCCCTAATATTCCAACTAATAAATCTGACTGAATTCGCCATATTTAGAATAAAACACAATATTTAGCCGTACATGTGTCATCTGTAAACAGCGGTGTACAATCCAACTAGGTGCCGACTTTATTCCCAAAATCCCCCCAAAAGAAAACCCCACATATAAACATAGTAAACCTCTCTCACCGAGAGAGTGGGCGTTGAGATTCCTACTGATGAAATATACAAAACCACAATAGAATGGTACAGATCGTATGACCATTTTATCTAAACACGTATCCTGCATTAAAAATATAACAATAAACTTGCAGGGCATAAAGCCCATCAGTGCTGCCTGAGAGACCAGTAAATAACAACAGATTAGATCACATATTCATTCCTTTACATTTCATTAATCAAAATACAGGATATATGACCAGAAAAATAGGATATATGAAACATATTTCAGGGCGTCTTGACACATAGTTGCCTCTCGTGTCCATCAAGCCATTGCATGGCCACTTGCGGATTTTCAAAAAACTGAATTCCTCCCAAAGCTGCGACACGCCACTTGAAGATTTCTCAGCCTCTTCTTGACATCTAGAAATCTCGCTCTTATATGCTGTACTTCTGCTGAGTAATCCGGAAATATGGAAATGTTTCCACCATTTATAACCAGATCCGGGCATTCCCTCGCTTTCCGTAGAATAATATCCCGGTCTTTATAGTGTAGTAACTTAGCCAGTATAGGCCTCGGTGGGTGCCCAGGTGGAAATGGGCGAGTCGGCACACGGTGAGCCCGCTCAATAGCAAATAATGGTGTGAAGGTGTCATCCCCAAACGAAGTACGCAGCCATTTTTCCAGGTATTCCGTGCAGTTCAGACCTTCCGATTTTTCCGGTATTCCAATCAGTCTGACATTATTACAACGTAACCTATTTTCTAGGTCGTCGGTTTTCTTAAATAAGGCAACAATTTCTTGTATCGATTTTTTGGAATCTTTCATGGTTTTAAACATATTATCTTCCAAGTCTGTGACCCGTCCCTCCACTTCACCTAATCGCTCATTAACTTTTTGCATATCGTGCCTAATAAAAGCGATATCTTCCTTCATGGCACCCACCTTCACATTCAAGGTAGACAGTGTGGAATTGCAGTAGTTAATAGCCAAGAAAATGTCTCTTAATGTAGGCTCACCTCCATCCATTGCCTGCTGCACAGATATCGACTCCCTCCTTGATTCACCAGCCAGCTTCTTAGCTGCCCTGGAGGCCGTAGCACTCACTGCTGCAGTCCCATCGAGAACAACAGGATCAGGAATATGCTGCTCCCCAGTGCACCTTTCCCTGGGCTCATTTGCAGTACGGGCAAAACGCTCCAGTCTGTCTGCAATCGTAACCACCGGCACCATCGGCTCAACATGCTGCACAGCCCGCATTTCCTCCCCGTCGCCATCTTGCAGATCCTGGTCCACCGGTCTCTGAGTACATCGTGCCTTACTTCTGGTCATGTTTCAGCTCACCAACCCTCATTCACCACAGCAAGTGAAAATCAGCAGAGGTACAGCAATCCAGGTATGTTTCGCTAATTATAGATCACCTCAGGCAAAGTATCGGATAGTTTAAGGAGTTCTCTGCAGGAGCTCACCAACGTGCGGCTCTCTACATGCTCAGCAAGCCACGCCGTTTTTTTTTTTTTACACCGCTTTCTCTGATCTCCTCACGGATCTCACAGAAATGAGGAGATCAGAGAAAGTGACAGGAGCTTTCTCCTGCAGACGACGTCACAGACGGCTGTGATTGGTCAGTCTTCAGAGACTGACCAATCACAGCAATCGCTGGCATTGGGGACTGCTAATTGGTCAATGACAGCTGCCGCCGCTGTTATATCACTATGTGATTTCACATAGTGACAGTTTATTCCTTCTCCGCAATAGTACGGCGAAGGTACGCTGCAATAAGCGGCCAGCGACGTACTATTGCGGCGAAGGTACGCAAGGGGTTAAAGATCTCTGCTTGTTGTCGTTGAGTAGGAAGATTAATTGTTTACTTCCTGTGAATATTATTCAGTCCATGGTCAAGTAATGGACACACAGGTGCACAGCTCGTTACAGTTACAGTATAGGTATCAGAGCTGTGAGTTTTAATGATCTTAGCACATGTGTGATCACTACATGACCATGGACAGAATTTTATCCACTGGAAGAAAACCATGAAGGTTCCTATTGAATAACAACAAGCAGAGATCTTGAAAACCATGAGGAATTAATACAGAAAGTATATTGGAAAATTGTATAACCTTTAATTGTATACATTATTTGCTTATAGTGGACAACCCCTTTAACCCCTTCCCAACATTTGACGTATCCATATGCCAAAGTCATGTAGGGGAAGTATGGAACGGGCTCATGGAGTGAACCCGCTCCATACAATGCGGGTGTCGGCTGTTTGTTACAGCCGACACTTCAGAGTAACGAGCGGCATCGTGCTCGAGTGCAATCCCGCTCGTTTAACTTGTCCTTAACGTCCTTAACTCGTACTTAGCGACAACAGCATTTAAATAGTTAGAAAGAGGGGGACGACCCCCTCTAACAGCTCATCACGCCCCCCGCAACGCCATCGCGGGAGGCGATGGTTGCTATGGGGGCCTGGGGGCCTAATCAAGGCCTCAAGGTCCGCCATCTTTGTGCACGTATTAAGCCCTGCCTCCGGCAGGGCTTGATAAATGCCTGTCAGAATCACGATATACTGCAATACATTAGTATTGCAGTATATTGTACAAGCGATCTAACGATTGCTGGTTGAAGTCCCCTAGGGGGACTAATAAAAAAACAAAAAATGAGTGAAAAAAATTTTGTTTTTTGTGTAAAAAAAAAAGAAAAAAATTAAAAGTTCAAAAAAACCCCCCCTTTTCCCATTTTCCCCCTAGAGCATAGGAAAAAAATAAATAAATAAACATAATTGGTATCGCTGCATCCGTAAAAGTCCGAACTATTACAATATATCATTATTTAACCCGCACGTTGAACGCCGTAAAAAAAAAAATTGCAAACGCCAGTATCTCTATTTTTTGGTCACCTAATCGCCCACAAAAAATTTAATAAGAAGTGATCAAACCGTCGCATGTACACCAAAATGGTATTATTTAAAACTACAGCTTATCCCGCAAAAAATAAGCCCTCATACCACTTAATTGACTGAAAAATAAAAAAGTTATGGCTCTCGGAATTTGGCGACACAAAATAAATTTTATTTTTTACACTTAGGTTTTTACTTGTAAAAGTAGTAAAATATAGAAAAAACTATATATATTTGGTATCGCCGTAATTGTATTGACCCACAGAATAAAGTTAACATGTTGTTTTAATTGCACAGTGAATTCCGTAAAAACGGCGCGCAAAAAAACATGGAGGAATCGCTGTTTTTTTTATTTTCTACCCCACAAATAATTTTGTTCCCGTTTCCTAGTACATTATATGGCAATATAAATGGTGCTACGAAAACTACAACTCGTCCCGCAAAAATCAAGCCCTCATAGTACTATATTGACGGAAAAATAAAGACGTTATGTCTTTTGGAAGGTGGGGAGGAAAAAACTAAAATGAAAATCTGAAAAAGGGCTGTGGCGGGAAGGGGTTAATTTCTACTTAAAAAGCATTTATGACCACGTGGGGTATAGCCTTACTTGGGAGAAATTGCTTCACAAATGTTGAGGTGCTTTTTCTCCTTTATCCTTTGTAAAAATGAAAAAATGCAACATTTTTGTGGAAAAAAATGTTGATATTCATTTTAATGGCCTAATTCTAATAAATTCTGCAAAAGACATGTCTGGTCTAAATGCTCACTATACCCCTAGATAGATTCCTTAAGGGCTGTAGTTTCCCAAATGGGGTCAATTTTGGGGTGTTTCCCCTGTTTTGGTACCTCAAGGGCTTTGCGAATTCAACATGGCACCCGAAAACCATTCCAGCTAAATTTGAGCTCCAAAAGCCAAATTGCGCTCTTCCCTTCTGAGCCCTGTTGTGGGTCCAAACAGCAGTTTAGTACCACATATGGGGTATTGACATAATCGGGAGAATTAGCTTTACAAGTTTGGGGGTGCTTTTTATTCTTTATTCCTTGCAAATATTATTTTTTTTTATATTTTTTCAGAAAAAAAGTAGATTTTCACTTTCACAGACAAACTCCAATAAATATAGCAAAAGACCTGTGGGGTCAAGATGCTAACTATACCCCTAGACAAATTCCTTGAGGTGTGTAGTTTCCAAAACCGTGTCACTTTTGGGGGATTTCCACTGTTTTGGCCCTACAAGACCTCTTCAAACCTGACATGGTGCCTAAAATATATTCTAAAAAAAGGAGACCCCAAAATCCACCAGGCGCTCCTTTGCTTCGGAGGCCTGTGTTCCAGTCCATTACCACACTAGAGCCACATGTGGGATATTTCTAAAAACTTCAGAATCAGGGCAATAAATATTGAGTTTCGTTTCTCTGGTAAAACGTTCTGTGTTACAGAAGAAAATGTATTACAAATGCAAAAAAAATAAAATTTGTAGATTTCCCCTCTACATTGCTTTAATTCCTGTGAAGGGCCTAAAGGGTTAAGAAACTTTCTGAATGCTGTTTTGAATACTTTGAGGGGTGCAGTTTTAATATGGGTTGATTTATTGGGTCTATCTAGCACATAAGGCCCTCAAAGCCACTTCAGAACTGAACTGGTCCTGGAAAAAATAGCCTTTTGAAATTTTCTTAAAAATGTAAGAAATTGCTGCTAAAGTGCTAAGCCTTGTAACGTCCTAGAAAAAGAATGTTCAAAAAATGATTCAAACATAAAGTAGACATATGGAATATGTGAAATAGTAACTATTTTGTGTGGTATTGCTATCTGTTTTACAAGCAGATACATTTAAAATTAGAAAAATCATAATTTTTGCACATTTTCTCAAAATTTTTGTGTTTTTTACAAATAAGCAATAAATTTATTGACCAAATTTTTCCACTAACATAAAGTACAATATGTCATGAGAAAACAATCTCCGAATCGCTTGGATAGGCAAAAGAATTCCAGAGTTATTACCACATAAATTGACAGATTTGAAAAAATGGGTGTAAAGGATCTGCCAGACACAGCTTCTGTGTCGACACCCGTGGTTAGTCAGTCTGCACCTGCTCCTAAGTCTGATAGAGTGACTTCTTCTTCTACCACTCAGGCTGGGAGGCTGAGGAGTGGGAGAGCCTATCACAGCCTGGCCAGACGGAGCTAACTCCCGCCCTCTGTCTATTTATACCTTCATTTCCTGCTTCTCCTTTGCCTGTGATTCTGCTTGTTTCTTGGCTCTGCTGCTGCTGCTTGTACTATTTGTCCTCTGCTTCATATTGACCCTGGCTTTTCTGACTACTCTCTTGCTCTGCGTTTGGTACCTCGTACACTCCTGGTTTGACTCGGCTCGTTCACTACTCTTGTAGCTCACGGTGTTGCCGTGGGCATCTGCCCCTTTTCCCTTAGCTTCTTTGTACCCTTGTCTCGCCTAGGATGGGCCGTTGCAAGTAGGCAGGGACTGAGTGGCGGGTAGATTAGGGCTCACCTGTCTGTCTCCCTACCCCGGCATTACAATGGGGCTGGTCATGAAGGCCAAAATTAGCTTGGTCCTGAAAGGGTTAAGAGCCTATATTATAGTTCAGAGCTGCATTCATAATTTTGCTGGATGCTATTAGAAAAAGTCAACAAGCTTGGCCTCAGGCTTATCCCGAACAGCTGAACTGAGCTTCTATACTGCAGTAGGACAGTTTCTCTTACCTCTGATTACTGTACAGTACCTTCCCAGAATGCAAATCACCACAAGTCCTGAGCCGATATTGAACTAGTAAGGGAATTGTGAATGCAACCCTGGAATATTATACAGGCCCAAGATCAGTCTAGGATAATAAATGCAATGTATTTATGAAGTTAATCCGCTCTTTATGTAGATGAATTCTATATGTTAGGGCTTATTCACACAAACGTATAATACGTCCGTGATACGCGGGTGGAAATCACGTGCGTCGCACGGACTTATGTTAATGAATGGGGCCGTTCAGACTGCCAGTGAATTTCACGTAGCGTATGTGCGCTGCGTGAAACTCATGACGTCCTATATTTGCCCGTATTTCGAGCAGCACGCACCCATTGAAGTCAATGGGTGCGTGCAAATCGCGCTCGGCACACGGAAGCACTTCCGGGTGCCGCGCGTGATGCGCGCTACAGTAGTAAAAACTATGAATGAAAATAGAAAAGCACCACGTGCTTTTCTATTTATAAACATAAAAACAGAGTGTCATCATGATGCCGGCTGCGCGTTGTGTTTTTTTATTTCAATAAAAATATTTTTTCTATGTGCTTGTATTTTTTAAACTTTATTATTACCGCCTTAGTAATAACCGCTGGCTGATTGACAACCTCCATTACTAAGGCGGGGCTTAATAATGTTAGCAGGTGCAGAGGCTAACACTAACCCCCATTATTACCCCGGTAATCTGTAGTGACGGTTAGGCACCGGGGCGGCCGCAGGCTGGTAGTATTAGGCTGGGATAGGCCAAAAACTGTGGCCCTTCCCATCCTGGTAATGCTGCCTTCTGCTGCTGTGTTGTATCTGGCTGGATATGAAAATTGGGGGGGACCCCACATCGTTCTTTCCAATTATTTATTTTTTTTTTTTTTTTAAATGACGTGGGGTCCCCCCCATTTTTCATAACCAGCCAGATACAATAAAGCAGCAGCAGCCTAGCATTACCAGGGTGGGAAGGGCCACTGTTTCTGGCCTTTCCCAGCCTGATAATACCAGCCTGCGGCCGCCCGATTGCCCGACCATCACTACAGATGGTCAAGTACTGGCTCTTCCCAGCACCCCTGGTGGCGGAGGGTACCAGGATAATAAAGGGGGTTAGTGTTGGCCTCTGCACCGGCTAACACTAAGCCCCGCCTTAGCAATGGACGCTGTCAATCAACCGGCGGCCATTACTAAAGCGGTAGTAATATAGTTTAAAAAAAACAAAGACATAGAAAAAATATTTTAACCCCTTGCGTACCTTCGCCGTAATAGTACGTCGCTGGCCGCTTATTCCAGCGTACCTTCGCCGTACTATTACGGAGCAGGAATAAACTGTCACTATGTGAAATCACATAGTGACATAACAGCGGCGGCAGCTGTCATTGACAGCTAACCGTCTCTGCTACCGGCCTGGGGACCAATTAGCAGTCCCCAATGCCGGCGATTGCTGTGATTGGTCAGTCTCTGAAGACTGACCAATCACAGCCGTCTGTGACGTCGTCTGCAGGAGAAAGCTCCTGTCACTTTCTCTGATCTCCTCATTTCTGTGAGATACGTGAGGAGATCAGAGAAAGCGGTGTAAAAAAACAAACCACTATTTTTATTAACCCCTTCCCGAAAATGGGCGTATAGTAACGCCCTGAGGATGAAGCGGGCACAGGAGCTGTGCTCGCTCCATCTTCATCGGATGTCGGCTGTAATATACAGCCGACATCCCACTGCAACTACAGCGATCGCTGTCCTCTCCGATCGCTGTAGTTTAACCCCTTAAATGCCGCTGTCAATAGCGACAGCGGCATTTAAGTGATTTGATACAGAGGGAGGGGGCTCCCTCTGCACCCCATTGCCCCCCCCCCCCGTGAAAAATCGCGGGGTTCTGATGGTTGCAATGGCAACCAGGAAGCCTAGCAACGGCTTCCTGGTTGCCAGGTACGGGAGCCTATTAGGTCCTGCCCAAGGCAGGACGTAATAGGCTCAACTGTCAGTTGTAAAGTGACAGTTACAATACACTGCACTACACAAGTACATACAGAAGTAGTGCAGTGTATTGTGCAGGGGATTAGAAGATCAGATCTTCCAGTCCCCTAGTATGTGTAAAATAAAAAGTGAAAAAAAGTAAAAAAAAAGTTTTAGATAAATAAATAAATAAAAGTTTTACGTAATAAAAACAATAATGGCCTTGTTTCCCTGATCAAGTCCTTTATAATTAGAAAAAAAATGGAAAAAAAAGACAAAAAGTAGACATAATAGGTATCGACGCGTTCGTATTGGCCTGACCTAAAAAAAATATCATATTATTTATCCCGCACGGTGAACACTGTAAAAAAAATACCATAAAAAACAATGGCAGAATTTCCTTTTTTGGTCACGTTGTTTCCAAAAAAATGGAATTAAAAAGTGATCAAAAAGTCGCGCGTATGGTACCAATAAAAACGACAGTGTGTCACGCAAAAAACAAGCCCTCACAAAGCTCCGTCGACAAAAAAAAAAAAAAGTTATGGCTCTCAGGACATGGTGACATTAAAACATTTAGAAAAAAGTGTTGTTTTTTTTGTAAAAGTAGTAAAACATATAAAAACTATATAAATTTGGTATTGCCATAATCGTATCGAACCGCAGAATAAAGTACACATGTTGTTTATACTGCACAGAGAACGCAGGGAAAAAATTATAAAAAAAATAGTGAAAGAATTTCTGTTTTTTGGTCTCCTCACCTCAGAAAAAATGGAATAAAAACTGATCAAATTATCGCATGTACCCCAAAATGATACTAATAAAAACGACCGCTCGTTCCATGAAAATCAAGCCCTCGCACAGCTCGTCAACGGAAAAATAAAAAGTTATGACTCTTGGAACGCAATAATGCAAAATGACGGCCCAGACTAATTTATATGTGCAGCAGTTCTTCACCTAAAACCCCACGTCATCATTTGCAGCCCCCACTGGTAGACCCTGTAAATGCAGCGGAAACAATGACATATGGGGCTAGTGAAGAAGTCAAAGATTAGGCAATACTGGAGTGCGGATGTTTTGTACAACACCACAGACACCCTTTAGAAGTGCGACTCCTGCACCCAAAAATCCGGCCTGTGAATGAAGGATTGGTTCAAAGCGTACGTCACTATCCAGGGATAATTAATTTTATTATTCATTCTCCCCATTATTACATCATCCTATTATGACCTATTGCACTCCGCCCAGCTTACATATACCCTGATGTACTCCGCCCAGCTTACATATACCCTGATGTACTCCACATAGCTTACATATACCCTGATGTACTCCGCACAGTTTACATATACCCTGATACACTCCGCCCAGCAAACATATACCTTGATAAACTCCGCCCAGCTTACATATACCCTGATGTACTCCACCCAGCTTACATATAGCCTGATGTACTCCGCCCAGCTTACATATGCCCTGATGTACTCCGCCCAGCTTACATATGCCCCCACATTATAAACTGAAACACCAGTAAAACACTAAACAAAACTACTGCCAAGCAAAATCTGCGCTCCAAAAGCCAAATGGCGCTCCTTTTGGGCCTGGCAGTGTGCCCAAACAGCAGTTTATGACCACATATGGGGTATTACCGTACTCTGGAGAACCGCTTAACAATTTATGGGGCGTATGTCTCCAGTGGTACAAGCTGGGCCCAACGCATTGGGCACTGAAATAGCATATATGTGGAAAATGTCAATTTTCAATCTGCAACATCCACTGTGCACTAATTTCTGCAAAACCTTTGGGGGTCAAAATGCTCACTACACTTCTAGATGAATTCCTTGAGGGGTGTAGTTTCGGGTCACTTCTCGGGAGTTTTGACTGTACTCGTACCTCAGCGCAATGCAACATGGCGTCAAAAACAAATTTTTTAAAATCTCCACTCCAAAAACGAAATTGCACTTTTTCCGTTTAGACCCTTGCCGTATGTCCAAATAGCCGTTTACAACCACATATGGGGTATTTCCGTAATCAGGAGAAATTGTGTAACACATTTTGGGGTGTCTTTTCTCCTGTATTCCTTGTGGAAATGAAAAATTCTGAGCTAAAGCTACAGGTTATTGGAAAAAAAAAATGTTTTCATTTTCACGGACCAATTCTAATAAAATCTATAAAACACCTCAGGGCTCAAAATGCTCTCTACACCTCTAATTTAATTCTTTCAGGGGTATAGTCTCCAAATTGGGATCACATCTGGGGAATTTCTACTGTACTGGTACTTCAGGAACTCTGCAAATGCGACATGGCCCCCAGAAACCAATTCAGCAAAATCTGAGCTGCAAAATCCAAATGGTGCTCCGTCCCTTCTGAGCCCTGCCGTGGGTCCAAACAGCAGTTTATTACCACATATGGGGTATTACCGTAATCAGGAGAAATTGCTTTACAAATGTTGAGGTGCTTTTTCTCCTTTATTCCTTATAAAAATTAGAAAATTCTATGTTTTTTCAGAAAAAAAGTCTCTTTTCATCTTCACAGACTAATTCCAATAAATTCAGCAAAAAACCTGTGGGGTCAAAATGCTAACTATACCACTAGAAAAATTCCTTGAGGGGTATACTTTCCAAAATGGGGTCACTTTTGGGGGGATTCCACTGTTTAGGTCCCTCCAGGGCGTTGCAAACGTGACACGGCACCGAAAACCATTCCAGTAAAATCAGAGCTCCAAAATCCAAATGGGGGTCCTTCCCTTCTGAGCCCTGCTGTGGGTCCAAACAGCAGTTTATTACCACATATGGGGTATTTCCGTAATCGCGAGAAATTGCTTTACAAATGTTGGGGTGCTTTCTCTCCTTTATTTCTTGCAAAAATTAGAAATTTTTACGTTTTTCCAGAAAAAAAGTAGATTTTCGTTTTCACAGACTAACTCCAGAAAATATAGCAAAATACCTGTGCGGTCAAAATGCTAACTATACCCCTAGATAAATTCCCTGAGGGGTGTAGTTTAAAAAATGGGGGTCACTTTTGGGGGTTTCCACTGTTTTGGCACCACAAGACCTCTTCAAACCTGACATGGGGCCTAAAATATATTCTGAAAAAAGGAGGCCCCAAAATCCAAGAGGTGCTCCTTTGCTTCTGAGGCATGTGTTTCAGTCCATTAGCGCACTAGGGCCACATGTGGGATATTTCTAAAAACTGCAGAATCTGGGCAATAAATATTGAGTTGCGTTTCTCAGGTAAAACCTTCTGTGGTACAGAAGAAAATGTATTACATATGAATTTTGTAAAAAAAAATGAAATTTGAAAATTTCAGCTCTACTTTCCTTCAATTCCTGTAAAACGCCTAAAGGGTTGAAACACTTTCTGAATGCTGTTTTGGATACTTTGAGGGGTGCAGTTTTCAAAATGGGGTGTTTTATGGGGGTTTCTAATATATAGGGCACTCAAAACCACTTTAGAACTGAACTCGTACCTGAAAAAATAGCTTTTTGAAATTTTCGTAAAAATATGAGAAATTGCTGCTAAAGTTCTAAGCCTTGTGAGGTCATAGAAAAATAAAAGGATGTTCAAAAAACGATGCAAACATAAAGTAGACATATGGGAAATGTTAATTAGTAACTATTTTGTGTGGTATTACTATCTGTTTTACAAGCAGATACATTTAAAATTGGAAAAATCATAATTTCTTCATATTTTCTCTAAATGTTGGTGTTTTTCACAAATAAGCAATGAATTTATCGACCAAATTTTTGCCCTAAACTAAAGTAGAATATATCACGAGAAAACAATCTCAGAATCAATTGGATAGGTAAAAACATTCCAGAGTTATTACCACATAAATTGATACATGTCAGATTTGAAAAAAATGGATCTGGTCCTCAAGGACAAAATGAGCTGGGTACTCAAGGGGTTAATGAAATTTTAAAAAAAACACACAACTCTCATTAACCATTTTATTGATAATAAAAAAAAAGCCGTCATCGAAGTAGTCCTGGAATCCGACGTAGTCCAATGACCGAACATGTAAGAAAACACACAAAAAAATATTAGCAGCACATGTGTTAGGCTAAGGCCGGATTTACACGAGCGTGTGCGTTTTGCGCGCGCAAACGGTACTTAACAGTTCCGTGTGTCAGCCGCGTATGATGCGTGGCTGCGTGATTTTCGGGCAGCTGGCATCATTATGACACTCTGTATGTTTATAAACAGAAAAGCACGTGGTGCTTTTCTGTTTTCATTCATACTTTTTACTGCTGTTGCGCGAATCACGCACGTCACACGGAAGTGCTTCCGTGTGCTGCGCGTGATTTTCACGCACCCATTGACTTCAATGGGTGCATGATGCGCAAACAACGCACAAATATAGGACATGTCGTGAGTTTTAAGCAACGGACACACGCTGCGTGAAACTCACGGACTGTCTGCACAGCCCCATAGACTAACATAGGTCCGTGCGAGGCGCGTGAAAATCCTGCGCGTTGCACGGACCTATTATACGTTCGTCTAAATAAGCCCTTAGATACAGGACCCATGTGTGATACTGTATGTGGGACCCTATATCTAAGCCTACCACAAGGTAGGCTTAGATACAGGTTCCAGCAGACAGTAATCTTATACAATATAAGATTACTGTGTGCTGGGGCCCTGTATCTAAACCTACCGTGTGGTAGGCTTAAATACAAGGCCCATCAGACATGGTAGCACAAACCCCACAATACTCAATCTAACTGAAATAAAACATGACAATAGTTTCTTTGGATAAAAATGGCCACAGTGTTTATTAAGGGTAACATAAGATAAAATAATTAGAAGAGAATAACCATAAATAATAGAATAAATAATAAAATATAAATATTTTGACCAATAAAAACCAAGTCCGCCCAGCATTAGCTGGGTGACAAACCCCACAAGCCATGACATTACAAAGACATGGCCCCCCCAAAACACCGCAGCCATTCTTCAATTAAATTCTGCAGGCCCAAATTGAAAATGTCGATACCCACATCAGAAAGATGTATACAATCATTTCTGAACAGACCGTCTGTGAGGTCCTTAAGGTCGCTGTGTCTATAAGAAAGACCACCGAGGACTGACATGTATTTAGACATGGCTCTATTAATCCTTTTACGGATTCGATTCAAAAATGTATAATTTCCAGAGGACCATAGCAGTCTTGGAATAATCTCTGAAAAGGAAATAGTAGCGTCAGGGAAAAAACATTTTATCAAGGCTATATCCCTTCTCATTTCCCAAAGAAGGTCCAAAGTTCTTGCTTTACCTAGGTCATTACCTCCAGCATGGATGATAAGTACATTTGGATCCGGCCAATAAGAGCTCAGTGATTTCACTAAAGAAAACACATTTTTCCGTTGCAAACCCCTTACCCCATGCCAAAAAACAGAAAAAACTAGAGGATCCATAGACAAATTTTCTGTATAAGACCTTCTGTGCCCAAAATATAAAAGAGTGGCCAAGGATCCAAACAACCAAACGCTTACCTGTGAATATATAATTAAACTACTAACAAATCTGGTCTAACATGAAGTCTGAATCTATTAAACTGCCACCTACCAATTCTTTTTATAATACCTTCATCAATCCCTAACCGGGCAGCTTCCGTAGCTGCACCTATTCTAAAGGAATGGGAAGATATTTTTAAATGCTCCAACTTCAGGAACTTCAAACATTTCTTCAAAACAGAGTTAAACTGAAATCTGGACAGCTGATCACCATTCTGATGAATCAGAAAAGCAACCCCAAGACTCGGCCTGAGTGACAACCAATGTTTAACATTAGAAACCGGGCAAAGCACGGAACCAAAAAACTGATTAATTCTAACCAAACTTCCTTTACCTAATTGATCTGTCTTAGATTTCTTTAACAATAACAAAACATGGTCAACCTTGCAACTAACATCCTGAAATGAAAGGCCCGAGACTGAAACTTTACTCTCTGTGTTAGGGATCTGCCAGGTACTTCATCTAGGTATACTCCTGGGATTAATCAATCCACACCTGAGGCCAGACCTGTTCGACTGACACCATCTCCCACCAACCAGGGTGGCAGGCTCAGGAGTGGGAGAGCCTATCGCGGCCTGGTCTGTCGGAGTTAGCTCCGCCCCCTGTCCTTTATTACCTGCCCTGTTCTCTCCCTCAGTGCTTGTAATTCTTTTGGATTCCTGGCCCCACTGCTGCTTGCTCCAGCCTGCTTCTGCCGTGCTTCTGCCTTGCTGCAGTTCTGCTTGACCTGCTTTGCTTTGCCCCTGGCTTGCTTCTGTCTCCTTGCCCGCTTGGGTGTACTCTCTTCGTCCTGGTCCTGACTGTCCGTTCGCCGCTCCGTTTCCTCGTGGCGTTCCGTGGCTACTGCCCCTTCCCTTGCATGTTCCCTGTTTGTTTTCCTGTGCACTTAGACAGCGTAGGGACCGCCGCCCAGTTGTACCTCGTCGCCTAGGGCGAGTCGTTGCAAGTAGGCAGGGACAGGGCGGTGGGTAGATTAGGGCTCACTTTCCCTTCACCTCCTTCCGGCCATTACACTCTGCCACCAGTTCGCATATTCTCAAGGCTGCAAAAAACATTAACACAAATGCTGTTCTAAACAAACATACTGTAATGACGGGGTAGGGAGACAGACAGATGAGCCCTAATCTACCCGCCACTCAGTCCCTGCCTACTTGCATGGCCTGTCCTAGACGACGGTGTACAACAGGGCGACGGTCCCTACGCTCAATAAGTGCCCGACAGACCAACAGACAAGAGTACACAGTAGCTAAGGGAAATGGGGCAGTTGCCCATGGCAACACCGTGAGCAACAAGAGTAGTGAACGAGCCGAGTCAAACCAGGAGTGTACGAGGTACCAAACGCAGAGCAGGAGAGTAGTCAGTAAAGCCAGGGTCAATTTGAAGTAGAGGTCAATAGTACTAGCAGGAGCAGCAGAGCCAGGAAAAGGAGGAGCAGGAAATGAAGGTATAAATAGACAGAGGACGGGAGCTAGCTCCGTCTGGCCAGGCTGTGATAGGTTCTCCCACTCCTCAGCCTCCCAGCCTGAGTGGTAACAGATCGAGTCACTCTAACAGACAAAGAAAAAAAGAAGATTGAATCCAGCGCTGAGGATCAGTGCATCTGATAAAAATAGGAAGCTTCTTCCAAGTTTTTTTTATTTTTATAATTGTATGTTTTTTTTTTCATTTATCATAACATAAAAATACAAAACCGCAGTAAATTCAGACGAGCAGATACATCATGTTCGAGCAAAAGAAAAACATTTTGCATAGTATACTGATCATTTTTACAGAAGTCAACACCTTATTACCACAGTATAGTATATGGATTCCATGTGTGGATTGTCCATTATCCGTTTATATATCAGAAAAACATCAATGAGGTTATTGTCCGCTCTGAGTATGTAATAAGGAATATAAAGCTTAGCTTTTACATCAATTCACATCTGTATCCATCGCCTACACAAGGTAAAGATTAATTCCAACAATACTAACATGACAATCGACAGATACACTAGGGTAGGGAAGGGATAAAGTAAAGATGTAGCTTAGGAGATATCTTATTCTCTATATTAAACCTGGATGTACTTTAAGAGTCATGGTCCCTCTCATGGCGGTCTAGAGGAGTCGTACATGTCCCAAAGCCTCCACACACTTGTAAAGCGGTCTACGCAATTATTCAGTGAGGCCGTTAGTGATTCCAATCTCTTAACCTCCTTAACTCTGTTATAAAGGGCCTCTAGCGTAGGAGGCGTTTTGCGTTTCCAATTGGCCGCAATAAGACATTTCGCCGCCGTCAGTATATGCAGAAGTAGCCGGGACTGGACCTTCCCCCAGCCCTTCGGTGGTACATTCAAAAGATAAGTCAATGCTTGCTTTGAAGGTCTATTCCCAAAAACCTCTTGAATGAGGTTTTCCACTTCCCCCCAAAAGGGTCGCACTAGTTTGCAGTCCCAAAAGATATGAGGAAGTGTCCCCACGTCGTTGTGGCATCTCCAACACCTATCCGATACCAACGGGAAAATGCGATGGAGGAATTCCGGTGTATGGTACCAATGCATCAGAATTTTGTACTGGTTCTCCTTATAAGCCGCACATAGAGATGACTTCGCTGCCTGCGACCAGATGATTTGCCACAACGACATGGGTAGCTCCCTGCCCAAATATGCCTCCCACCTGGCCATATATCCATGTTTGGTTGCCTCTTGAAGGGGGGAGTCGGCCAGAATAACATATATCTCCGATATTAGCCCTCTAGTTGAGACAGTTGTTTTGCAGAGCCTTTCAAAGGCTGTGGGCTTAGAGAAACCCTGTTCTGTTCGCATAGAGTTAGCAAAGTGTGTGATTTGCATATAACTGTAGTAGGAGTTGTTTGGCAAGTTATATTTAGTTTGCAACGTCGAGAACAGTAAAATTGTGCGTTGACAGGGTTTTACTATATCAGCAAAGTAAAATAATCCTGCTCTCGACCATGGCTGTGACATCCTTGTAGTAAGGCTCACTGGTAAGGAAGGATTATATAGGAAGGGTGTCATTAGAGATTTTAAGGAAGATAATGCATACTTCGCCTTTGATATCCTCCAGATATTCTTAGTGAATGTCATTGTGTGTAGGAGGGGGGTCGCTAAAGTGTCCGCCATCCCAGACCACAATAATGCATTTGGGTGCGCAGGTGCGATCCATAATTTCTCAATCTCAGTCCATTTATTATATGCCCTTAGGGAGGTCCAGCATGGGATCCTTCTCAAATGTACCGCTAAATAGTATCGATAGACGTCCGGGACCGCCAATCCACCCGCCGCTACCGACTTAAGCATGACTGAGCTTGGGATTCTATGTCGTTTACCCGCCCAAATGTATTTCAACAGAGTCGTTTGAAATCTGCATATGTCTTTTCGTGGTATGGGGACCGGGAGGGTTTCCAGAAGGTATAAGTACTTTGGTAGGATAGTCATTTTAACCGTCGATATTCTGCCGAAAAACGACAAGGGTAGGACAGACCATCTAGATATGAGTTTGTTTATGTCTTGAAAGAAGGGGACATAATTATGTTTGTACAGGGAGGTATATGAGCTAGAAATCTGAGTGCCTAAGTATTTTATTGTATCTGTCTTCCAACTGTATTTGAAGGAAGACTGCAGGGTCGCTATGAGCGCTGGGGCCAGATTGATCGGCAAGGCTTCAGTCTTAGAGTTGTTAATTTTATAACCCGAGTGCCGACTATATTCCTTTAGAACCAAGTGCAGGTTGGGTAGGGATATTTGTGGATTGCGTAGAGTCAGGAGGACATCATCCGCAAAGAGGGATACCTTAAATTCCCTGTCTCTTACCATGATACCCTGGATGTCTGGATTTTTCCTGATATATGAAGCCAGTGGCTCTACGCAAAGTACAAAAAGGAGGGGAGAGAGCGGGCAGCCCTGGCGGGTACCATTGAAGATAGGAAGGGTTTGGGATGTAGCATGTGGCAATTTTACCGCTGCGTTTGGGGAAGAGTATAGTGCTCGTATCGCTTGGAGGAAAGGGCCAGAAATGCCTATTGTCTCTAGGGTGGCAAAGAGGAAGGACCAATCTAATCGGTCAAATGCTTTCTCAGCATCTAGGCTCAGGAGTAAGCCCGATGTTTCTGTTTTATTGACAACATCTATCAAATCTATAGTTCTTCTAGTATTATCTCCCGCCTGTCTATGCATGACAAATCCCACCTGGTCTTTTTGGACCAACCCGGGTAGAAGGGAACCCAGTCTATTGGCTAAAATCTTAGTAAATATTTTTAAATCTGCGTTCAGCAGCGATATCGGTCTATAGTTAGAGCAATCAGAATGGTCCTTCTCTGGTTTGGGAATAACCGTAATAAAAGAGTGGAGCATTGAGGGAGGTATCTGTTCCCCCATCAGGAAAGAATTAAAAAGATCTATCATGTGAGGAGTTAGAGAGTCCTGAAAGATTCTGTAATAAAGATAAGAGAAACCATCAGGCCCCGGTGACTTGCCATTAGGGAGCTCCTTGATCGTGTCTTGCAATTCCTCTAACGAAATGGGTGCGTTAAGCATGTTAATGTCCGATGCTGTGAGGGTAGGGAGAGAGCAGGGTTTTAGATACTCCAAGAGACATTGGGTTCAGGCTGTGGGATCCGTAGGGGGTTGGGACGGTAGTGAATATAACTTTGTATAATATTGGTGGAATAGATCAGCCTGTTGTTTAGGGTCGAAGAGGAATTGACCTTGTGAGTCTTTAAGCATCGCTGGGGTCGAATTTAATTGTTTATTACGTAATTGCGCTGCTAATAGTGAGTGTGCCTTATTTCCCCGTTCGTAATACTTCTGTTTAGTATATAATAATAACCGTTCCACCTTGGCTATGGAGAGATCTTTCAGTTTTCCTCGCGTCTCAATAATGCGACGGAGAGTGGCTGTAGAGGGTGACATAGCCATTCTACGCTCCAGGGAAGCAAGGGACGCTGTCAGGTCTGTCTGTTGTTGTTTCGTGTCTCGCTTAAGACGTGAAGAAATAGAGATACAGTGCCCCCGAAGAACTGCTTTATGAGCTTCCCATATTGTAGATAACGTAGGGACTGAGTTTTTGTTAAGGATAAAATATGAGTCAATGTGATTCTTAAGAGCCTCTCGGTGTATCGGATATTTAAGCAGCCTTTCGTTTAGTCTCCAGTGGCATTGTCTTGTAGTCCGTAAGTCTGAACGGAGGTCAAGCATGATCGGGGCATGGTCCGACCATGTGATAGGGCCAATATCTGCCGAGGATGTAGAGCGTAAGCCCGGTACATTACCCAGAAAGAGATCTATCCGTGTATGAGTGTTGTGTGGATGGGAATAGAAAGTGTATTGTTTAGCCGAAGGGTTAATAACCCTCCACAGGTCATATAGATTATATTTACGGATCAGTCGACGAAAGGCTAAGGTATGTCTGCGTAAGTCTGCTGACGGTGTGGGCACAGTGAGGGACTGTCTATCCCTTATGTCGGATACCGGAAGGTTAAAGTCTCCCCCTATGATAAGAGTGTTAGACGGAAGACGTGCGAGTTTGGCAAACACTTTCTCTAGAAAAGGGATCTGCAGGGTATTTGGTGCATAAATATTACATAACGTGAGTGGGACTCCTCTCATTGTCCCTACCAGAATAACATATCTCCCCATTGGGTCCATAATGGACTTGCTAACTTGCAGGGGGCAATCTCTAGACACCTCGCGACTCCTGCTTTTTTCTTATTTTGTGTTGCCGTGTATACCATAGGAAAGTGGGACTGTGCAAATTTAAAGGAGCCCGATCTGTCATGATGCGTTTCCTGGAGAAAAGCAATATCTGCTTTCAAATCCTTTAATTCTTTGAGTGCTAATCTCCGTTTGACATTAGAGTTTAGGCCCTTAACATTTAGTGAAACTATGCGCGCCATGACAGATCAAGAGTCCGTTGAGCAAACATAAATATTAACCCCTGTAAGGGGCCCAACCTGTATCCATGATGTGATGGCAAGAGACCGTGGTTCCTCCTTTTTTCTTTTGAGCCATGTTCTCGAGGATATCTCCTAATGTGTCCAACTACCAGGGAAAGAAGGGGAAGGATAGGGGAGACATAGACATAAAAACACGTAAAGTAATAGCCATATACATATACAGCACCGGTACGTTATCAAGTCATACAATTGACTATGAATGGAAAGTGTTTTCCATATGGAGACATAATAATTCAACCGATTGTTATGCATAAAAATCAGTGAAAACACTAGGTGCATATAATGCCCTAGGAAAATGACTCGTCTCCGTAGGGAATACGTTTCCCTAGAAGTTGATACAGCCAGGACCCGTCCTAGCATCTTCTGCTCTAGGGTCAGACAAATCTGGTGATTCGGTCTGAGAGCCTTCCACCACCACCCATTCGGGTATAATACAATTTTAGAACAGAAAAGAAAGAAAGAAAATTAACACATAACAGTTGCATCAAGAAAACATTCCATGCGGCTTGTGCACTAGATAGTGCATATTCGAGTAATAGCCTCCCCCAACAGATTCATTTATTTCCGGATTGGAGATCTGCGACCTCTGTCAACACTAGGGTCCCCCCGTGTAACGGGTTTCTTTTTTTGTAGAACTTTATGCCAGATGGGTGGAGGAGGTGGAGGCGGTAAAACCAGATCCCAACTGGGCAACTTCGGTGTAGAAATATCCAATATGGCACAGAAGTCCTGAACATCCCCAGGCGACCGTAGAACTGCAGAGCGTCCATCTCTTCTAGCCGTAAGACTGAAAGGGAAGCCCCAGCGATACAGGATATTAGCATCCCTCAGGATGGAGAGCAGCGGGCGCAGTTGGCGCCGCTTATGTAGGGTTATCCACGAGAGATCAGGTAGAAATTGGATTGTAGCATTTCCATATTCAATGGCCCGCTGGGTTCTAGCCTTGGCCATTATGGTTTCCTTCAACTCAAAGTCCGTGACACAACAGATGATATCTCGTGGCAGTGTGCTGGCTCCTTTAGGTCGTAGGGCTCTGTGAGCTCTGTCTAATTTAATAGGTTGATCCGTGGCTGCGCCTATAACTTTGTTAAAAATGGTCGTCAGGATCTGCTTCACATTTTCGTCTTGTTTAGGTTCAGGTACACCCCTGACTCTAATGTTGTGGCGCCGACCCGATTATCTAGGTCTTCCAGATAATTATGGTAATCACTGAGAGCCGTGTTTTGGGCTACCACCGTGGATTGTAACTGGGAAATATATTGGCGGGTGGAGTCGTGGTCGTCTTCTAACGTTTCCACTCTATTTGCTACATATCGTATGTCCTGCCTTACAGCTGCAATGGCGGCATTACAAGTATCTTTTACCTCCGCTATAAGAACTTTAAAATCTTCTCTGGTAGGAAGCTGACTTAGGATGGAATGCCAGTCTGCCCTTTTAGGTGCAGGGTACTCAGAATCTGAGGATGAAAGTTCTGCCTGGAGATCCAGAGTTCGGTCACATGAGGATGGTCGTACTAAGATGGAGGGAGCTTCCAACTCCGTGTCACATGTCTCCCTTCCCCGGTCTCTAAGGCGCTTCGCGGAGGAGGGGGAGGGGATCACGTCCCTCGGAGGCCTCGGAGCCTTAGGCAAAAGCGGGAAATCTTCTAAGGTAAGGGGTAAGTCACTAACCTGTAGGCCTTTGTGCTTTGGGAAGGCTCCCATCGAAAAAACAGGCTGTTTCTCTGTGTGCTGCACTGAGGCGTCCAAAGATGGCGGACTATCCTCCACGTGGCTGTCCTCCCTCCCCTGGTAATGCCTTTGGTCGGCAGTTATCGAGCTAGACAGCTCCGGTATCCAGGTCTGTGCTTGCTCGGCAAGCGGGTCTCCCTCCAGGGCTTCCGACGGGCACCAGGAAGCCTGCGATGCTGTGTCTGAGAAGGGTGCCAGTAATGGCGCCTGTTCCGCCTGTATGTCTGCACGGAGGAATGCCTCCAGGGTCCCGGGAGTTGGCGCTCCGGGGGGTGCCAGCTTATTCTCGGGTTTCTTGGGCCCACGTTTCACCATCCTGCGGGTGTATTGGGAGGCTAGTTCCAAAATTAACCGCTGCTAAAAGGGTGGTTAGTGGAGGAGCTCCGAGCCGCGCGTCCTACTCCATCGACATCCGGTCACGCCCCCTTTCTTCCAAGTTTTATTTTCGTAAATTTAAAAGCAGTGCAAAAAATAATGGAAAGCGGGTATAGTCCAAAGTACAGAGGATGGTTTAGATGATAGGCTGTAGCCTACGCGTTTCAGACGCCTGCTGCGTCCTTAGTCATGGCTCGTAATGTCGCAGCATCTAAACCATCCTCTGTACTTTGGACTATACCCGCTTTCCATTATTTTTTGCACTGCTTTTAAATTTACGAAATTAAAACTTGGAAGAAGCTTCCTATTTTTATCAGATGCACTGATCCTCAGCGCTGGATTCAATCTTCTTTTTTTCTTTGTCTATGCAAGTACGTGTGCCGACACGTGGATCCGTGCGCTAACCACTATACCTGTGATAAGGTGAGCTGGAGGAATCCTCCCTTTTTTCTGTCCTATCACTCTAACAGACCTAGGCACAGATGCAGGCTGATTAACCACGGGCGTCGACAAAGAAGCTGTGTCAGGCAAATCCATTACAGATACTTCAAAATTATTAAAACAAACTAAAAGTAACACATTGTATAATTTTAACAACAAATCTAACGAAATAGGCCTTCTTCTTTCCACAACCGGAGCTGACCTATGGTAACCTTTCAAAAGCTGCTTTAGGCTATGTTCACACGGGGTATTTTGCCGAGTTTTTTGACGCGGAAACCGCGTCGCAAAACTCGGCAGAAACGGCCCGAGAACGCCTCCCATTGATTTCAATGGGAGGCGTCGGCGTCTTTTTCCCGCGAGCAGTAAAACTGCCTCGCGGGAAAAAGACGCGACATGCCCTATCTTCGGGCGCTTCCGCCTCCGACCTCCCATTGACTTCAATGGGAGGCAGGAGAAAGCGTATATCTCGCTGTTTTATGCCCGCGGCGCTCAATGGCCGCGGGCGAAAAACGGCGCGATAATTGCTGTTCACACGGAGTATTTTGGGGGAGGAATATCTGCCTTAAAATTCCGTTTGGAACTTTGAGGCAGATATTCCTCCCCCAAAATACTCCGTGTGAACATAGCCTAACTGGGAAGAGCGAAGAAATAGCCGGACAACTGTTTAATTTAAGAAAGAAAGAGATGCCTGCAAGAGACTTAGAAATGGAGGCAAATGACAGCCTCCTACTAATCAGGCTACATACAAATTTCAAAACTAGACCTACCTCATTATGAAAGAAATTACAGTTCTCATTAACACAAAAAGTAACCCACTCCTTCCAAGCAGCTGAATAATCAGCCCATGTTCTTGGAGCCAAGGATCTCTGAATGTTAACATAGATTAGTCCCAAATCAGATTCCATAAATGAGGAGGACACGGAATTCCACAAAGCTCCGCTTCTAGCGCTAGCGCTCTGAACCTCCGCCACTGACAACGAGATAATGAATCTGCTATATCATTCTTTTTGCCTTCTATATAGCTAGCTTTCAACCAGATGTTCAATTTAAGACAAAATAAGGTTAAATGTCTTAATAACTTAAAGGGAATGTGTTGCCAGAAAAACATGTTGTTTTTTTTTTAATTAAACATTTAGTGTGTAGGTGATTAAACATTGTTAAAATTTTTTTTATTTTTTTCACGAGTCAGGAAATATTATAAATTAGATTCTAATTTATAATATTTCCCATTGCTGGTTACTAGATGGAGCTATTCCCAAAATTGCAGCATTGCAAAATTGGGTAAAAAGCCCTCGCTCTAGTGAGCTCTCAGCATCCCCCCCCCTCCTTTATCCTGGCTAGTGCCGGGATAAACGAGGGGTTTGAACGGTCTAACCTCCTACACTGTGTGTCGCCATTTTTTGAGCTAACACACAGTGTAGTAGGTTTACATACAGTAGTAAACGTACACAAACACGAACATACATAGAAATCTCTTACCTGCTCCTGCCGCCGCGGCTCCCTCCGGCCCGTCCGCTCCGTCTGCTGCCGCTGGTCCAAGTGCACAAGTCCGGAAGCCGCGACCGGAAGTAGTAATCTTACTGTTCGGCCGCGACTTCCGGTCCACAGGAAAATGGCGCCGGACGGCGCGCATTTCAAATTGGACTGTGTGGGAGCGGCGCATGCGCAGTTCCCACACAGACGGCGTACACAGAAGTGGATGGGACGGGACCCGTTCGCAGTCCCTGTGGGACTGTGGCTGCCGTATTGCATGTCTGTATGTGTCGTTAATCGACACATACAGAAATGGAACAAAAA
Source organism: Rhinoderma darwinii (assembly GCF_050947455.1). Lineage (NCBI taxonomy): Eukaryota > Metazoa > Chordata > Amphibia > Anura > Rhinodermatidae > Rhinoderma > Rhinoderma darwinii. Next base: position 308,944,094 of record NC_134687.1, read on the forward strand.
ATGGCAGCCCCCATAGGGAAGAAAAAGTGTAAAAATAAGAAAAAGTAAAACACAAACACACAAATAAATATAAACGTTTTTAATAAAGCACTAACATCTTTAACATATTAAAAAAAAAATTGTGATGACACTGTTCCTTTAACTACTAAGTCCCATTTAGAAGATAATGTGTTAATTGCAAAGACCACACCTTTGTTATCTGTAAACAATAAAATTCTCCTATCCTTAAAATAATGACCCCATATAACTATGGCTACCAAAACCGGAAATAATTCTAATAAGACAATGTTTGAAGTAACCTTGTTTACACACCAAGCACTGGGCCGTAATTCAGCCGACCATTGACCATTAAAGAATGCCCCGTAGCCTATACTACCGGCTGCATCCGTAAATAAAGACAAAGAGTCGGAATCCTCAAAATTAAACTGCCAGCAACTGTGTCCATTAAATTTAGATAAAAATTCTAACCATACAGCTAAATATTCTTTAAGCTGAACCGTTAACCTAATATAGGCCCTAGGCGATTTAAGACCCCTTGTTGAAAAATACAGTCGCTTTGAAAAAACTCTTCCCAAAGATATAACCCTAGAGGCAAAGTTCAATAAACCTAACAGTGACTGCATATCACGTAGTGAACATTTCTTCCTAGCTAACATAATGACTAAAGATTCCTTTAACTTTAACTATTTATCTTCTGGTAAACTAAATTCCATTCTCTCAGAATCTATTCTAATACCTAAAAATTCTAATGATCTACATGGAAAAACTGTCTTCTCTTCCGCTAACGGAACACCAAAAAATGTCATAAACTCAACAAATTTTAACAATAAGGAATAACATAACTCAGAACTAGCATCACCTATAAACAAAAAGACATCAAGATAGTGCAGAACACCTTCCTCCAGAATTTGTTTCTGCACTACCCAATGTAAAAAGGATGAAAATGCCTCAAAATAGAAACAAGATAAAGAAAAACCCATTGGTAAACATTTGTCATAGAAATAATTACCTTCAAATTGAAAACCTAGAGAGTTGAAACCTGCAGGGTTAACTGGTAGTAAACGGAAGGCTGATTTGATATCAGCCTTTGCTAAAAAAGCATTTTGACCAAACTGTCTCAATAAAGAGACAGCTTGATCAAACGATGCATAGTGTACCGTCGCTTTAGACTGATCAGCTTCATCGTTTAATGATGCCTTAAACGGGTAAGAAAGGTGATGTATTAAACGGAATGAATTAAATTCCTTCTTAGGGACAATACCTAAAGGTGAAAGTCTAAAGTCTGTAAACGGCGGATGTATAAAAGGACTAGCGATCCTGCCAGTTTCAAGCTCTTTCAGGATCTTCTGATGCACAATATCCTTATGCTGCTGGATGGATTTCAAATTATCCACCCAGCAACAACCAGATCCTTTGAAAGCAGGAATATCAAAACCAAACTTAAAACCATTAAAAATTAAATTAGCTTTCTCCCTGTCTGGGAACATTTCTAGCCAAGGCGCCATTCTTATTAATTTCATTGGCGTCCATGCTTTTGAATAACTGTTCTTTGGTACTAGGGGTTTGAGACTAGTTTGCTCTTTTAAAACAACGACACATTGGATGCGAACCCCCACAAAAGGAACATTCATGTTTATACCGACAATTGTTCAACCATTTACACTGGGCTTCATTATAAGCAAAGCAAACTCCTTTCCTCAACGTATTCTGAGAACTAGGCTGTTGCTTGGGCGCTGACCTTTGTGGAAGCATTAAACTAAGCCACAAACAAACGTCCTTAGTGCCCCATTTCAATGAAGGGTACACTGCCATCTTCTGACGAAACATTTCATCATAATTGTACCATGCTAAACCGCCAAACTGGCGGTAAGCCTCAAGAATAATGTCTACATGCCGGAATAAATTACAAGAATTAATTAAAGACTTTTCCCCTAAAACTGAAGCATACACCGCATTCCAAATTATTATGCAAATGTTATTTTTCGCTGATTTTCCTAAATAGTCGATGCAAATGACAGTCAGTATAATCTTCAAGCCATCAACCGTTGGAGTATAATGCAAATTTTATTGAACAAATCTCCTAATGATAACAGATTTTTTTTTAGAAGTAAAAAACTCAAAATGCACGGTTTCACATTATTATGCACAACAGAGATCAAAACATTTTAAAGGTTGTAAAGAGAACTAAAATGCTAATTTGTTGAATTTGCAGAATCAGGAGGTCATATTTACAGAAATCAAAAGCTCTTTCAATCAAAAAAAACTTAACAGGCCAAGTTACATGTTAACATAGGACCCCTTCTTTGATATCACCTTCACAATTCTTGCACACATTGAATTTGTGAGTATTTGGACAGTTTCTGCTTCAATATCTTTGCAGGATGTCAGAATAGCCTCCCAGAGCTTCTGTTTTGATGTGAACTGCCTCCCACCCTCATAGATATTTTGCTTGAGGATGCTCCAAAGGTTCTCAATAGGGTTGAGGTCAGGGGAACATGGGGGCCACACCATGAGTTTCTCTCCTTTTATGCCCATAGCAGACAATGACACAGAGATATTCTTTGCAGCATGAGATGGTGCATTGTCATGCATGAAGATAATTTTGCTACGAAAGGCACGATTCTTCTTTTTGTACCACGGAAGAAAGTGGTCAGTTATAAACTCTACGTACTTTGCAGAGGTCATTTTCACACCTTCAGGGACCCTAAAGGGGCCTACCAGCTCTCTCCCCATGATTCCAGCCCAAAACATGGCTCCACCACCTCCTTGCTGACGTCGCAGCCTTGTTGGGACATGGTGGCCATTCACCAACCATCCACTACTCCATCCATCTGGACCATCCAGGTTTGCACAGCACTCATCAGTAAACAACACGGTTTGAAAATTAGTCTTCATGTATTTCTGAGCCCACTGCAACCGTTTCTGCTTGTGAGCATTGTTTAGGGGTGGCCGAATAATAGCTTTATGCACACTTGCAAACCTCTGGAGGATCCTACACCTTGAGGTTCGCGGGACTCCAGAGGCACCAGCGGCTTCAAATACCTGTTTGCTGCTTTGCAATGGCATTTTAGCAGCTGCTCTCCTAATCCTATTAATTTGTCTGGCAGAAACCTTCCTCATTATGCCTTTATCTGAACGAACCCGTCTGTGCTCTGAATCAGCCACAAATCTTTTCACAGTACGATGATCACGCTTAAGTTTTCTTGAAATAGCCAATGTTTTCATACCTTGTCCAAGGTATTGCACTATTTCACGCTTTTCGGCAGCAGGGAGATCCTTTTTCTTTCCCATATTGCTTGAAACCTGTGGCCTGCTTAATAATGTGGAACGTCCTTCTTAAAGAGGCTCTGTCACCAGATTTTGCAACCCCTATCTCCTATTGCAGCAGATCGGCGCTGCAATGTAGATAAGAGTAAAGTTTTTATTTTTTTCAAAAACGAGCATTTTTGGCCAAGTTATGGCCATTTTTATATTTATGCAAATGAGGCTTTCTTAAGTACAACTGGGCGTGTTTAAAGTTATGTACAAGTGGGCGTGTATTGTGTATGTACATCTGGGCGTTTTTACTTCTTTTACTAGCTGGGCGTTGTGAATAGAAGTGTATGATGCTGACGAATCAGCATCATCCACTTCTCTTCGTTAACACCCAGCTTCTGGCAGTGCACAGACACACAGCGTGTTCTCGAGAGATCACGCTGTGACGTCACTTCCTGCACCAGGTCCTGCATCGTGTCGGACGAGCGAGGACACATCGGCACCAGGCGACAGAGGCTACAGTTGATTCTGCAGCAGCATCAGCGTTTGCAGGTAAGTCGATGTAGCCTCTGTCGCCTGGTGCCGATGTGTCCTCGTTCGTCCGACACGATGCAGGACTTGGGGCAGGAAGTGACATCACAGCGTGATCTCTCGAGAACACGCTGTGTGTCTGTGCACTGCCAGAGGCTGGGTGTTAACAAAGAGAAGTGGATGATGCTGATTCATCAGCATCATACACTTCTATTCACAACGCCCAGCTAGTGTCTGAGATTGCTTACAATGATCCAAAGAGCCCTAAGACACAATACCATCCATGAGTTTAATTGAAAAACTAATAATTAAATGTTTATGACACTTAAATCCAATGTGCATAATAATTTGGAACACGGTGTAGATACAGAAAGCCTGTAGCCAGTTAAAGAAAGGCTTAGGAAAACGTTTTTTATCCTCATCTTTATCAGACTTAGGCCTCATGCACACGACCGTGTTTTTGCGTCCGCAATTCCCCCGCAAATCCACGGGAGAATTGCGGACCCATTCATTTCTATGGGCCCATACACACTATCCGTGTTTTCATGGGTCTCCGCATGTCCGCACATCCGTGCCGCAGAAACTCAGGACATGTCTTATTATGGCCCGCAAATTCGATGCGGACATGCCAATAGAAGTCAATGGGCCCGTGGAAATTGCGGATACACCTCCGTGTGTCATCCGCAGTTTGCGGATTTGCGGAAATGTTGCTAGGCGACGACCGGGAATGAGTTCTGTCGTCGTGAAGGCTGGAGACAGTGCAGGAAAGCAGCAGAGAGCAGCATGGCTTCAATGATCAGCGTGGAGAAGCTAATCATCCTGGTCCAGCACAAGCCCTGTCTATAGGATAAGCGCCTGGAAGAGTATGCTGACAGGAATCTCAAAGATCTTGCCTGGCAGGAGGTCTGCGGTGAGGTGCATCTTTCAGAGTGGGAGAAGGCAACGAAAGCAAAAAGAAACGCATGGGTAAGTTTCACACCTTGATGCGGTTTCTTATTTTTTAAAGAGTACTCCTGTCATGTCATAATGACATGCCTGAAGTTTTGATTGGTGGGGGTTGGATCACTGAAACACCCACCAATCGCTGAAATTAAGCTGCAGAAGTGCACGTGAGATTGTGGGGGTCTCATGGTTCGGACCACCACCGATCAAAACGTGACATGTCACTATGAGGGTATGTTCACACACACTAATTACGGACGTAATTCGGGGGTTTTTGCCCTGAATTATGTCCGCTAAATACGCCGCAATAGCGTGGACAAACATCTGCCCATTGAAAGCAATGGGCTGTCGTTTGTCTGTTCAAGCGAGGTGTATATTTACACGCCGCTGTCAAATTACGGCTCGTAAATAGACGCCCACGTCAAAGAAGTGACCTGTCACTTCTTGGGCCGTAATTGGAGCCGTTATTTATTGACTCCAATGAAAAGCAGCGCCAATTACGCCCGTAATGGACGCGGCGTTCAAGCGCCTGCACATGCCTTTACGGCTGAAATTTCTCCTGGAAACATCAACGTAATTTCAGCCGTTACGGACGCTGTCGTGTGGGCACGGGCAGACGTGGTGGAATTGATGTTGAATTCAATGAGAAAACAGAAAACTGTGGCAAGTACGCAGTCGTTTCTGCAACGTCTGAATTACCTGTCAAATATGCAAATATTTGTGCTGATTTGTTGCGTAAATGCCCCAAATCTGCACCAACATTTTCAGTGAAAAAACAACATTTCCTAAGTTCTAGTAATGTACACTTCAAATATGTTGATCTGTGATTGTTTTATTTTATATCATAGTTGACTACGTGAAAACACGCTGGAACACGTGCCGTGACCAATTCAAGCGTGAGCTGAATGACAAGGGGAGGAGCGGAGACGGACGGCAGAAAAAAAGACCATACCTGTACACAAAACAGCTGTCGTTCCTTCTGGATGTCATGCAGGTTGGCCCGTAAGTATTGCTTATATACTTTGATCATTGTAGTCTGGCCATGTAGTCAGTGGCGTAACTACCGCCATAGCAGCCGTAGCGACTGCTATGAGGACCGCGGCATGAGGGGGCTCCACCATGTCCGGAGACTCCGCTAGCAGCCGCTATGGCTGCTACAGCGGGACGCCACTGAACAGTATGGCAGAGCAGGGAGGTATCTCCCCACTCTGCCATTAAACAAAAGACATGTATCTCCTATCCACAGGATAGGGGATACATGTGTTATCGCTGGCATTGACAGGGAGAACGGGGGACTGAAAGTACCCGGAACTTCTCCATCACAAACCTCGGACTTCCGGGCTGTGTCCGCAGCTCCGTAGAAATGAATGGAGCGACGGTCGCGCTTGTGCGCATGCGTGACCAGCGCTCCTTTCACTTTTAATGAGCTGTGCAGACGCCGGAAGTCAGAGGTTAGTCATGTAGAACTTCAGGGGACTTTCAGTCCCCCGTTTTCCCTATCGCTGCCAGCGATCACACATGTATTTGTAGGACACACTATAGGTCGCATTTTTTTTGGGGGGGGGAGGGGGCTGTATGGCATTCCCTGCAGGGGGGGCTGTATGGCGTTATCTACAGGGGGGGCTGTATGGCGTTAGCGCCATACAGCCCCCTCTGTAGATAACGCCATACAGTCCCCCTGTAGATAACGCCATACAGTCCCCCTGTAGATAATGCCATACAGTGTACAGTGGGGCGCTGTATGGCGTTATCTACAGGGGGGGCTGTATGGCGTGATCTACAGGGGTGGGGGGCTGTAAAAAAGGCACTATCTACAAGGGGGGGGGGTTGTGTGACACCCAGTGGAGGGTGGGCCCCAGTCAAAAGTTTGCTATGCGGTCCAGTCTTTCCTAGTTACGCCCCTGCATGTAGTGATGCATGTGAGTATGTTAAAAGAGTACGTATTGGTGTGGCCAATTATACGGTCTATTCAAGCACATAATTCCCTCTAGGCAGCCCATCGGATAAGCTGCATATGTTTACATAGTGTATTTGCCCTGCTGTAGACATGACGTTAAATTACTACTAAAATTCCCTAACATTATGTTTTAATTTTCCAACAGAACCAAGGATAATCTGGAGGCGGAAGACGACTCTGATGCCACTCTAATAGAAGAGGCTGATGTAGGTTTGGGGAGTGCTAGGTCCACTTCCACTCCTGTGCCTGCGGAAAATAAACCAGTGGATAATCCAGTCTGTGCCACGGAACCGGAAGCCGAAATTCTACCCCGAGGTAAACGCCGACGTTCTGCCAATCAAGGTCCAACACGTACAGAGCCAAGGCAGGAGGTAGACTTGCGTGTTTTAGAACACCTTGAAAAAAGAGCGACAGAAACGGAAGAGGGCACCTTCTGTCGCTCTCTTTCAAATCTGCTAAAAAGAGTGCCAATTGAGAGGCAGATGAGGTGCCAAACAGCCCTAATCGAAGTTGTAGAAATTTTTGCAACACATCCAGACCCACGTGAAATCCATCATGCCATAGAGTATCATAGGCGGGGGTGTGATGGAAGCAACTTCCGCTGTGTCCCTCCAGCACCTGCAGCAACCGCTAAAGCCAGCCAGCAGCCACCATATGAAGCCTCAATGCCACTATTCAGTCAAGATCGTCCAGGGTATGGCATGCCTGGACCTTCGCCACAGCAATATCGGCACATGCAGCAGGGGGAGGCTGTTCCACGACCCCATCACGACCCTGCACCTTCTCAATCATTTTATGATTTATAATTTTGTAATATTATATAGTTTTGTTTTGGTTTCATGACACTGTTTTGTGTAAAGAATAAAAGAAGTTTATAGTTAATTATGTGTTTGTATTTCTTATTATTGAAAAACATAATGAGGTATTGGTTTGCATTTCTGCCGAATGCAAAGAATCACATTTTTTTTTTAAAATTAATAAATAATTTAAAAAAAAAACGACAGAAATACATTAGCTCGCAACCCGCGACAAGGGTCCTCATTCTCTTGCGAGTCCCTACTCTACTACTGCAACTTTAAACTACTAACATTTGTAACATAAACAGGAAATACAACAGTCCCTATTAAATTATAATTTGGCAGACGAAGCACATCCCTTTGCCAAGGAACTGCTCCCTCAGGTGATACAAAATAGTCTGTATACAAATTACGGACTGCCAGTCCAGACACTCCAGGTCTTCCATGTTGTGTGTAGTCCAAAGCGATGGAATTTGTTGAGAAATGGTTCAGCTCTGCGTCCACTGCCGACTCATGAATCCTCAGAAAATTGTGGAGGACAACACAGGCTTGGATAACCTTTGTCACATTTTCAGGATTCATCTGAATGGAGCTCTGGAACACACGCCACTTGCTGCTTAGAATTCCGAAGGCGCACTCCACATACCGTCTCGCACGGGTAAGGCGGTAGTTAAAAATGCGCCTTCGTTCATCTAAGCCACGCCTAGGGAATGGACGCATCAGGTGAGGGGACAGTCCGAAACCTTCATCACCCACAATGACAAAGGGTGCTGGTGGTCCTGTAGATCCTGGAAGCTGTCTATGTTCCGGAAGGTCGAGCTGGTTAGATGCTAGCCGTTCACCCATTCTGGAAGCCCTGAAGATGCCCCAGCATCCGCAGAGCTTCCATAGGCCCCAATATCGACAATTATAAACCGATAGTCACTGTCAGCCAAGGCCAACAGCACCACCGAGAAAGACTGTTTATAATTGAAATACTGTGACCCTGAGTGAGCAGGCTTTTTTACGCGGATGTGCTTACCATCCAGCGCACCAACACAGTTGGGAAACTGTGCTGATTGTAAGAAGCCATCGGCAATCCGAATCCAGTCCTCAGGCTTGTGCTTTGGCATCACTGCTGCTCGAAGTTGCTGCCAGATGACTTCGCAGGTAAGCTTGACAATCTTAGAAATAGTGGAGCACCCCAGCAGAAAATGGAAATGTAGCGATGCAAAGGAGTTGCCGGTTGCAAGAAATCTGTAAAAAAAAAAAAATATATATAAAAATATGCACATACAGGAAAAATATATGCAGCACGGTGACATGGCGGCAATATGCACAGGGGACAAGTATACTAATATTGTTTGCAGGGTAGAGACATGTCGTAGAAGGGGATTTAGGTTTTCTTACCTCAGAGTGACGATCAGGCGTTCCTCTGGAGAAATGCAACGTCTCATGGTGGTGTCCTGGAAGATGAGTCCAGGACGAAGGTCCGCTAGCAGACAGTCAAATGTTTGAACGGACATACGGCAGTAGCTGAGGAACTTGTCCGGGTGCTGCCGCAGGTCTGAGTACAGCATGTTAAAATGCCCTTTCCTAAGCCGTTGGGAGACAATGGGGTGAACCCAATATCTCCTCCTCCTCCTCGGTTCTTCGTCCAGCATTGGTGGTTGCTGTCCAAATCGCCTGGAGAGGAGCCAGTACAGGAGTACATCATCCACATCATCAGAAGACATCTTCGCAGTGAGGAACTGCCAAAAACCACAGCTATATCAGCAGCGCAATCTGACCGAACTCGCACAAAGCAAAGATCAGGAAAAATGCACAAGGAAATGGCTCCAGAGCGATCATGTGACCTTCTAAAGGGGTTGGGACAAGCTTTTGACATCCTGTTTAAATTTAACCTTTTTTTTTTTTATCCGCATTTTGCGGATTACATATGGATGAACTGCGGATGACATTTCACGGAACACGGTCCTGGAATTTGCGGACCAGAAAAACACTACGGTCGTGTGCATGAGGCCTTACTATCCTGCTTGACAAGAGTCTCCTTCGCAGATGGTAATAAAGTAAATAAATCTATAAACTCGTTCCTCCAAATACGCTCCTTAATTGCTGGCTGTAAATGAAAACCTAATGGCGAAATATCGCAAGACATCACTTCCTTACAACAAGTTTCCGAAACACCAACTCCTTTCTCTAAAACAGGAATATTGCTAAAACCAGTATTCTGTAAATGCTGACTACTATGCTTCCATACATCAGCGGGGGAACTAGCAAGAACAGCTGATTTACTAACCAAATCAGCTAATAATTTAAAAATATCAAACATTACATTAGTATTAAGGGGAAGGGGGGTGGGGTGGGACAGATAAGAGGTAGCTGGCATCTCACCACTCTGTTCCACCTGTCCTGGGTCGGGCACCGCTCCTGCTACATCCTGCTGCTTGCCTATAAATCCTGGGGAAACTTGCTGACTGGAAAGTTGACTCCTGGAACCTCTTCTTCTCCTTGATACTGGCGGGGGTGGAGAATAAGCCACCCTAGTCTTCCGGCTCCTCTTCCTCGGTTGCAGCTCTGAAGAAAAATCCTGCGCCGCCTCTAAATCCAATGAGGCCGGCACTTTAGCTGTGTCCTCTACACAATCCTTGAAGCAGGAGGGCATAGCCGTCCAACATGCTGTCTCTCGTTCTCTATTGACTAACCTTCTAGCCGGCGGGTTAGACAATGGCGCCGGCACTTGCGGCGCACTTCCGGTACTGTTCGCCGCCTTTTTTGATGACGCGGTCGGCTGCCTTCTTTCAAGCTCCGGCACTTGGAGCGCACGTCCCGAACTGCGCTCCTCCCTCAGCGATGACACTGCTGCAGACTTCCTCCTCTTGGCTGCAGCTGATGACGGAACCTCAAGCGACGACCCAGCAGGAGACACCGCTTCCCCTATGTCGTCTTCCAGCGCAGAAAGTTTGCTTCTTCCAGCGTCCTCCCTTGACGGCGCTGCTGCTAGGCATTGCCTCAGCCAGTCTTCTCCTCCTTCCGACTCCGCTCTTCTGATCAGCTCCATCAGCAGGACATTCATGGCGACGGTCCAATCTTCAAAACTGGCTGCTTGACCACGACGAACTGCTCCTTTTATGTCCAATTTTCCCGCCTTTAGGATTTATCAATAACCAATCAGCTGGCCTTCACCAAAAACTGCCTGGAGATAGAATCTGCCAGAACCTGCTCATGCAACTGCACAGCTGACCTGGGTCCAATCAGCTGGGACCAACTCAAAACTGCCCAGAGAAAGAAACATCTGGAAACCGGCTCGTGCCACCAGCACAGCTTACTCGGGGGACACCAGGATGGTAAGTACCATTCTAATATAAAATAAAAAATGGAGAAAAGATGGAAAGGGGGAGAGAGAAAAAACATACCAAGCCAAAAACACATTTTATTAATACCTTATGGGGGCCGTGCGACCATGTGTCCCCCAGGCAATAGCCCGGTGGGCCCCTGACAGGATCACACATGGGCCATGTATCTAAGCCTAACATGTGATTGACTTAGATACAGGGCCCAGCAGACAGCATCACACAATCTGTGATCCTGTCTCATGGGCCCTCTGAGTCTGCTACATCGTAGGCTTAAAGGGGTTGTCCAGTCCCTAAACATTGATGGCCTATCCTCAGGATAGGCCATCAATAGCTGATGTGTCGGGGTCCGACTCCCGGGAGCAAGCCAATCAGCTGTTTTGAAGAGGCTGCAGCACTCGTACAAGAGCTGCTTCCCCTTCATTTCCCTTACTCCGCCGACACGGATTCACAGTGTAAGCAAGTGACCGGAATGAAGTGACCGGAATGAAGGGGAAGCAGCTGTCGTACGAGTGCTGCGGCCCCTTCAAAACAGCTGATTGGCCGGCTCCCAGGAGTCGGACCCCGCCAATCAGCTTCAGCAGACAGGAATATTAATCTTACCCTCCTCTTCAGCCGCGGCGGAAGTTCTGTCCTGACGTCAGGACCTCCGCTGCGCTCCGGAACCAGGAAGGTAAGTACTGTGAGTTACTATAGTAACAGGGGTTACTGCGACCCCTATAGCTACGCCACTGTGTCTATATAGGCAAACTTTAGCGTGGAGGGGGAATTATCTCAGATCATAGGCATGCTTCTTTATTCTAGCTCATGTGTTACCTACAATATTAAAACAAACGGCATATCATTGTACTGTACATAGACTCTTATGGGCAGATATTAAAAAAAAAATCCATGTCGCAATCTATGGTGCCATCAATTTCTGTAGTAGAAAAGTAACTTAACCCAACGGAAACCTCCGAAGGAACCCCTCAACGGAAGGGCAACACTGATGTGAACAGGTCCTAACCCTTGCGGAAAAAAACAAGCATCTCTTGTCCCTCTATGATGATTCCTTATAGCAAGATAGACATTGTACAGATAAAGATCTGGCCATTGGGAAAGTGACAACTGCAGGAAACCCAGTCCAACACTGGCTGAGGTGAATCTTGGTTACATTGCCTAATGGGAAATCTAGCGTTCCACGTCCGGCCTCTCTATTCATAGTTTATACTGTAGCTCTGCTTGTTCAGGTTGGCTACTGTGTATAAGCACAAGCCCAGCACAATCCCACCAGTTAGTAATGACATGTGGCGCTGATGGGGTGTATACCGAATAAGGCCTTATTCACACCAACGTCTCGGTTTTGCCTCGCATAAAAAACGCAGTGTTTTTCTTGCGTTGCAGTTCCGTGTGACATCCGCGTACGGTGCGTGTCTTGCGTTTTTTACGCGCGTATGTCATCCGTATATTACATCAGCAAAATAAATTGGAGGTGTTTAACTAAGCGGGATATCTGATATCACATTAGGCTGCGCACGTTTTGGTGACAATATGAAGCCAATAAAATGGATCTATATGCAAGTGTAGAAATTGATCTAAAATAACATTATATGAAGCAGAGGCGGTGGATTTGGAGCAGGTTAATAAGTTCTGGAGGATCGATATGTTGGTAGCCATCCAGATTTCAGCGTAAGAAAACGCGCACCATATCCTCATCTGTGCAATACATCAGCAGCCGCACAAGGAGGAAATGAGGAAAGCGGGCGGGCCCTACAAGCGAAATATCAAGCGTGTTTAAGGCTCCTTGCTTGCCTGAGTGTCCCTTTGTCCCTCCTCTCGCTGCACAGCCCCAATGACAGCGGGGACCCCCGGACCCATGCCATCCTGATCCCGGCCCCAGCATGCCGGACACAGAGCCGGACAAAAGCAGGAAAGCCCAGCCAGAGAGTGAAAGGGCAGACCCGGCTGGCAGCCAGCATGGCACGGCTGGGGTCCTGGGTAAGGCTGCTGTCTACTTAGCATAAACGGTTGGATTTGGGGACAGGGTGTGCGGTGTATGCGGGGCTCACAGCGCAGGTTGGCAGGGTGTACAAGCTGCTGTTGGCTGGGGTCATGTGGAAGGATACACACCATAGCTTGGCCTCTCTGCAGTGCACTGGCCACGCTTTGTGTGTGCACCTTTTCCTGATGGGCACTGCTAAATTCAGTGTTTGATGTTCCAGGCGGAGGATGCGGGAGGGTGAGATGTGACATTCATGTGTACTGGCGGCTCATGCTTCTTCCTGTAAAGTCATGCTTTGTGTACTATGATGCTGGTGGTATGCTCCGCCGGACACTCCGCATTATAACACGGGGGTCTGGCGTCTGCTCCTTCGTGTAGCTGCAGACATGGCTTGTCATAATAACGATGTTTCTGGAGCTTGTTGTGATTCTGTATGTAGAAAGTGTGTGGGGAGCAGGCGCTGCGGTGCGGGAGAGGACCCCCCTGCAGTGACTACATGGGACCTGGGCTGCGCTGTGCAGTTCTGACTGGAGACGGGGGTCTGACTTCTATGTACGGTGCTGATTTCACTGACTTCGAAGGACCATGTGCGAAGTCTATCCTATCTATCTATCTATCTATCTATCTTATAACTATCTATCTATCATCTCATATCTATCTATCTATCTATCTCATATCTGTCTCTATTAATGTGTGCATATAGGAAATTGGAAGCATACCTGCTTAGGTGACCAATTTACCTCATACATCCGCTGCAATACATTCCATAAACATAAAAATATAGGATCTAGATATAATATTATCTATCTCGACCCTCAGGCTAAGTTCACACTACCGTTGTCTCCCGTTTAGGAAGAGCTGACCAATAATCCAAACTGAAAGCATCGCTGCCGTTTGAATTACCATTGCTTTCAATGGTAGTTTTTTGGTTTCAGTTGGATTCCGTTGGGTCGAGATAGATAATATTATATCTAGATCCTATGTTTTTATGTTTATGGAACGTATTGCAGCGGATGTATGAGGTAAATTGGTCACCTAAGCAGGTGTGCTTTCAATCAATTTCCTATATGCACACGTATTAATAGGCAGACATACGGTAGTGTGAACTTCGCCTCAGTCGTTTTATAACCAGACACGGGGTAGCCATTTTTGGCATGTTGGTTATTCATTTTAGTTTTTGACACCTTTTTGTTATGACAGGATATTCTATTAGAATGTGGAGGACAATAATAAGAAAGAGGTTTTTCATGTTTGTAGCTTTATGCCTCATGAACACGACTGTTGTGCCAATCGGGCCGTTTTTGACGCCATCCGAATAGCACCCGATTGTATTTACGAACCCATTCACTTTAGCAGGCGAATTAGGTCCATGAAAAATTATCCGAATCTCCGATCCGAGGAACGATAGGACATGTTCTATCTTTCCTCGGTTTACTGACGGGACTCGGCGGTGCACATGGTCGTGCGCGTAAGGGTATGTTCACACCTGTGCTTGTCATTCCGTTGTTCTGGAACAGAAGCAGAACAAGGGAATAACTGGAAGCGCTGGATCCATTGCACCACGGACATGACCAACGAAGCCCATTGACGTTAATGGATTCCGTCGGGGTTTCCCTGCTCCTGCACTATTGTTTCCAGTAATATCTGCCAAATCTGTGACTGAGCCTCCAACGCAGGTGTGAACTGGCCCTAAGACTCTCTTTACACTTCTCTACTGTCTGGTTCCTGTTGCTTTTTCACGGTTAGAATAGTGAATCAGGCCGCGCTATTCTACCCTGTTAAAAAAAGCAGAACTTGTCAGATACTTTATATATCAATGGGGGGGGGGGGGAGGATCCTAACATCTCGGTCATGGATGGATCTGGAAAAAAATGGAAGCCATCATGCCAGTGTGAACAGAGCCCTATCGTTTTTTAGTAGAGTTCCCTAAAGTCGAATCCCAAATTTTGATATATCCATTTTGCTTTCTTGTCTAGAAGTAGATTAGAAACTGTTTCTGCAGCATGCACATAGGTTTTTATAAACCCCATTCAGATGTATGGGACAGTCACAGAAATGTCTGCAACAAATCTGCTAAGTGTGAACATACCCTTAGGCTCTGTTTATACTAGCGCCATAGCTTCCATTCATAACGTAGCCATGGCGCTGATAACGGATCTGTTTTTGTGTTAACATGAACTGTTATAATGGGATCTGTTAGGTTTTCAGTATTTTTGATGGCAGTAATGGCACCGCAGACTACACTATATTTGCTGTCAAAAAATATCAGAACACTTGACGGAAAGTGAAAAACACTCAAGGGGTCAAGTGATTCTTGCTCTAATGCTTGAATTTGGTGCAAAGTATTGATGTAAAGTTGCCAGCCAAGAGGTGGGTAAGAAAGAGAAAAGTGTCTAGCAAGTCGCGCCATATTGATCAAAGTGAGTGTTACTGTTATGAATTTGGCGCAGTTTCTGCATGTCTGTCCTAGATTTATCCCGTCTAACTTTAAGACCGTATTAAACCCCCCCCCCCCGGTGTGATTGAAAACTGTGAGATTCTCCGGGTAGGCTGTCTTTTTTGAAAACCGTAGGAAGCCTCATCGGTTGTGGTTTTGTTACAATTTTTCCCATTGGCTTTAATTTGGAAAACTGCAGTATTAAAAACTGTTACGAAGTTCCAGAACTGATTCCAGTCATTTTAAAAATCACATGTCCGTGCCTCCCAGTTTTTTCACATTCTGTAGTGTGATGCTTCCTGCCACACCGATTCTACCATACTAGGGGTATATTCACACAAGGCAGATTCATCTGAGATATTTCTTCAACTGAAAAATCTGTTCCATGCCTCTGAACAAGGTTGTTTTTGCAGCATGTGCATGGATCTCTGCCAGTCCCAATCAGATGAATAATGGACGTGGCGGACGACACTGGACGTGGCAGGTGCAGTAGGGCACGACTCCAACACTAAGAGGCTCAGAAACGAGAACACCGCTCGGGATACAGGGCACGAGTAACAACGGGAACGGGAAACCACTAAGGGACCATTTGCAAGGCAGACTTGGGATACACTAACAACGCTCAGGCAAGGATCAGAAGGGCAGGGCCCTACTTATAGTCCAGGAATCATGTGTAGTTGATGATGATGATGGTGCACGTGCTGGCCCTTTAAGACCGAGCACGAGGGTGCGCGCGGCCTACAGGACTCAGCGGACCACAGTGGAAGTGAGCACTGGCGTCTCCTAGGAAGGAGATGTGAGCTAGCGCTCACAGATTCATGGCTGCGGGCGTCGGGAGGTGAGACAGCCCGCGGCCATGGACGCTACACAGGGGGTATATGTCTGGAAATACTCCTCCTGATGTATATCTTCGACAGACATATCTGACGTATGCCAGTCTATAGGTATATTGTAGCATACGACACCCATAGACTCCCATTATATAAAAATAAAAAAAATAATACCGCGAGGTATAGTTTCTTTTGTGGGATGCATTTTTATTGAATAGCGTAGTCAAGCTTTCCTGGCGCATACACCGAACATAAACTGCAGTGTGAACTCAGCCTATTAGATCTAAAAACGTACTTGCCTTCCATCCGTTTTACATTTTTTACATATATACAGGCAATATGTTTATAGAAAATCTCTTTATACTGCTAGCATCGGTTACTTTTTCCTAGCCCTAATAGGAATTCCGCCTAAGCTAAGAGAATCCTGTTCTCCTTCACTAATGTGTAAAGGAAGGGCAGTGACCACTGCCCTAAGCACCATGTTGTTCCTAAATTTCCCACCCCTTTTAGTTGCTTTACAATAGTGTCATAAGATGCATAGAAGTTGGCAAAAATGGAGCAACATTTTTAAAATTGGCACAGGTTGCATGATCTGTTTGGCACAGCTCACTGAGTATATTGGACCCATTTCTCTTCCGTATGCCACCTCATGGCTGGCATACATGTACACCTATAATGTGCATGTCTATGGCACATTTTACATCGTCTTTGCCTGTACGGGTTCGTTCACACGTTGCGTAAATACTTCGCATTTTCCGCAACGGAATTAGTTGCGGAAAATCCACATCAAATACAGTAGCAGCAAAGTGGATCAGATAAAACAAATCTCATCCGCACGCTGCGGAAAAAACACTCAGAAATTTACCTGCGGTGAAGAATTTTATTCTGCAGCATGTTAATTTTATTTGCGTAAACGCTGCCTATTTGTTGCGGGGGAGGTAAGTCCTGCAACATATAGCAGTTGTTGGGTTTTTTTTGCGGCGGGTTCGCAGCTAAACTGTCGCAAAAAACACTCAACTCAGAAAAAATAAATCTCATACTTAGGCCTCATTTACACGAGCGTAATATACGCGCGTGCGACGCGCGTGCTTTTCACGCGTGTCGTACGCACCTATATTACTCTATGGGGCAGTGCAGACGATGCGTGAATTTTGCGCAGCGCGAGTGCGTTGCGCAAAACTCACAACATGTTCTATAATCGTGCGTTTTTCGTGCATCACGCACCCATTGAAGTCAATGGGTGCGTGAAAACCACGAAGGTCGCACGGAAGCACTTCCGTGCGAACTGCGTGATTCGCGCAAGAGCTGTCAAACTGAATGTAAACAGAAAAGCACCACGTGCTTTTCTGTTTACAAACATCCGAACGGAGTGTCTTAGACATGAGCGAACCGAACTTTACAGGGTTCGGCCGAACGCGTTTTGACCGAACCCGGCAGGAGACAGTCACTGTGCAGGGTGCTAAAAGAGTTAAACTGGTTCAGCACCCTGGACAGTGACTTCCGATTCCAATATACGTGAACGTGTAAAAAAAAAAAAAAAAGTTCTGACTTACCGATAACTCCCGGCTTCTTCCTCCAGTCTGACCTCCCGGGATGACAATTCAGTCCAAGTGACAGCTGCAGCCAATCACAAGCCAAGCACAGGCTGCAGCGGTCACATGGACTGCCGCGTCATCCAGGGAGGTGGGGCCAGATGTCAAGAGAGGCGCGTCACCAAGGACGCGTCACCAAGGCAACGGCCGGGAAGTTCTCGGTAAGTACGAACCTCTTTTTTTTTTACACAGGTTACTCGATATGGTGATCGGAATGCACTGTCCAGGGTGCAGAAAGAGTTACTGCCGATCAGTTAACTGTTTCAGCACCCTGGACAGTGACTGACGTCGACTAGCCTCATCTCTATGATGGCGGCTGCGCGAAAATCACGCAGCCGCGCATCATACACGGATGACACACGGAGCTGTCAAGTGCCTTTTGCGCACGCAAAACGCTGCGTTTTTTGCACGCGCAAAACGCACACGCTCGTGTAAATGAGGCCTTACCCGGAGGTCTGTGTTCCTCCCTTTAGCGCGGCCTCTTCGGATGACGTTTCATCCCATGTGACCGCTGCAGCCAATCACAGGCTGTAGCAGCTGTCACAACGGATGAAACCTCAGGCTAATTGCTGCGGTTTTCCGCAGCGGACATTCCAGGCGAAAAACTGCACCACAGTTTGGCGTGCCTTTTCGCCCGGGATTCCCTGCGGCGCACAGGGCGGATATGCTGCGTGCTTTTACGCAGCGTATACGCCCTGTGTCAACTCTGCCTTAAAGGTGTCAAAAACATATAATGAATTGGGCATTGAGTATAATGTAATAATATAATGAATTGCGTGTTGTACTTTGTCAACCATTTCAGGCTAGGATCAGCTGACTACATTAGGATTATGATTCAGGAAAGATGTCACTAGCAATCTCATATCTATCCAAGGGTTTGTCCACACGTAACAGAATTGCTGCAGAAACCAGTGGACATTCCGCTGCGGAAAAATCGCACCATTTCCTGCATTTTTTTACTGCAGAAAATGGTGCGTATTTTGCTGCGTTCCTCACAATGCTGGGAGATGGTGACATCTCCTCTGAAAGACGCAGCAATTCAGTCCACATTCCACAGCAGCAATTGACATGCTGCGGTACGAAAAATACCGTACGTCAATTTCTGCTCGTAAATTTTTACGAAGCGTGTGGATGAGATTTGTTAAATCTCACCCCCTTTGCTTCTACTGTATTCTGCTGTATATTTCCCATCCGCAATTCCGGATAGAAAATACCCAGGAATTCTGTTACGTGTGGACAAGCCCCGGCTTCTAAAAAATTTACTTTGGAGTTTTTAAGTGACGTTAATAGTTCTGGTATTATATCATTTTTGAAAAAATATATACTTCGTGCTACTTTTAAGTGTACGTTTACATTTGGTGAATTAATATACTCTTATTAGAATTGCTATTTTTATTAGGTTGTCACTTTGAAATTGTCTGCTCAGAAACTGATTGTGAAACTGTCACTTGATAGAAGATGCTGATATAAAATGTTAGTTAATCATCCGTTTTTTACAATTACCAAACTTTGGCTATCACTTCTAAGTATTATATGGTCATTTACGTTTCCAGTGAGAATATCTTAAAGGGGTTGTCCAGGCTTGAGGCAGTTTTTCATACTGATGACCTATCTACACGATATATCATCAGTATATGATCGGTGGGGGTCCGACACCAGGACCCTGCACCGATCAGCTGCTCTGGCTGCCTCCGGGCCTCGGTAGCTATGCATTGATCTGTGTCGGAAGCAGATGGCTTTGTACACTGTATACCTGCTGTGCTGGGTTACTGCAGCTCTGCTCCTAATCACTTGTATAGGTGTAGAGCTGCAGACCAGAGCCATCTGCTTCCAGCATCTGCCAATGCATAGCTACCGGGGCCTAGAGGCTGCCGGTGCAGCTGATCGGTCCAGGGTGTCGGACCCCCCACTGATCATATACTGATTACTTATCCTGTGGAAAAACCGCCCTATGCCTGGACAATCCCTTTAATTAAGGTGTCTCTCAGCCGAGTGGAATCACATTTAGAGTTCCTGTCTTCTTACGATTTTTTCCCAAAAGAGGCCTGTCATTACAATAGGACCTTTTTTATTGCGTTTTTTGAATTTTTCATATTTAAACCTAAAACTGACCATAAACATTACATGGCTATTGGCTGAATTCATTCATTTGACCGCTATCTCTCCCAACTACCCTGTAAACCTATATGCTCAGATTGGCCTAGCATGCATGTTTATTTCAATAGGGTGAGAGGGAAAATTTGCTTCTGGAAATGACTTCTCTCCCAGAGGAGCAAAAGATAAGACTTGTGTAAATCCAACATGTCCAATCCTTCTTACCACTGACCGCATACGTTAGTGGAAAGTCAGGCTGCTCTCATACACATTACATCGGTGAGCCAAGCCTGTCGAAAATTTGTCAGACATTAAAGGGAACCTGTCGCCAGCATATCACCTATTGAACTCTACTCACCCCTCGCTGGCCGCTGCTGTGAAAAGTTTATTGTCGTTATCCCCTCTCCTAAACTCCTCCTCCGACTGTACATAACGGTCTGCAAACATTTTGCGCCTTGTATGGTAATAATCCGGCAGTCTCGTTCGTTCCTCTTCCTATGCCCGCCCACCGCCGAAAAATTGCCCGCCCTGAATGACGAAATCTTGTCTGAGAGAGCGCGCGTGTGCCCGTCATGTATGGTCGGACACCCTTCCCTGCTTCGTCCGGCCTCATATCTAGTTACTGCGCATGCGTCGCTATGGTGTCCCGTTGTACGCATGCTCTAGAGTAGGTCATCGATGCGCGGGATTTCGTGTGCTGGGGGGAGGCGAGGAGTGGTCAATCACAAGTAAGGAGGCGGGGTTAACTCAAAGGCTTGAGGAAGGAAGATATGATTTATGCTCATTAGAATACGGCATAGGAACACTAAAAAACGGAATACTAAGGCTACATTCACACGAACGTAGCCCACCTCGGACGTGAAAAACTGGCAATTTCCACGTTTGAGGTGGACCCGTGCGGGACGCGTTGTCACGGGTCCCCCACAGACTAGAGTCTATAGGGATGCGTGACATGCAGTAAAATAGGACATGTGCTATTTTTGAACGAACCGTTCACACGCTCCATTGAAACATCGGTCATGTGAACGGCCCCATTGAAATACATGGGTCCATCACACGGACAAGATTCACGTTCGTATGAATGAGCCCTAAAGGTACAGAACCTACTTAGAAGATACTTATGGTTACATTAAAATGATTTTTCACCCACTTTCACCAGGTATTGCTGGTTTAATAGGTGAAATGCTGGTGACAGGTTCCCTTTAATAAGTATGGGCAGTTTAAGATTGTGTAACTTCTTGCTGGCTACATGTAAAGTGTATGTGAATAGAGTAGACGGTAGCAGCATTGCCCACTTTTTTACTAGGATCGTTTTATTAGCGTTGCTTCTCCTGCTCCCTATAGTGTCACTGTTGAATTCTATGACCAGGACATATAGTAAAAGTGTATGTGCTTTAGTAATCAGGGGGAATTAATTGCCCGGCATTTGTAATTTCAGGTTTAAATACATTGAATGGTTTTGATGTGTAAAAATGCCAGACTGCTTTAGGATATACGCACATTCTGCTTTGAAGTGTTTGGATGTAATTTCACTGCTAGAATTCTGTCTCTTGGTTATTTGGAGCAAATTACTTTATCTGTATAGGTTTTTATTTCAGGCTTTCGCATCAGTTCGTGTTTTCAGGATATTATTTTAATAGTACTGGCTGATATGGGTAGTTAAGTCTTGTTTGTAATGTATTATATAAAAGATTATATTATCACGTGATACAATCTCATGCCTGTCGACACCAGAAATGGAATAGATATTTCAGTAAAAATGCTGATCTCTAATAATAGATTAATGTATACATTTATTTAGGGCCTGTTCACATCAGCATTAGGTTCCATTGATGGGTTCTGTCAGATCATTCCGTCGGAGGAACCCATCAACGGAAAGGCAAACGGAAACCAATGTTAATGGTTCCGTTGCTAATGGTTTCCGTTCCGTAAGGTCTCCATTTTTTTAGCTGATACAATAGTGTAGTCGACTGCGCTATTCATTCCGTCAAAACGACGGAACCCTTAAACAACCGTGGCAAGAGGAAACCATTTGCACCGGCTCGGTCACCATTGAAATCAATGGTGATGCATACTGAAACCTATGGTTTCCGTTTGTTTCAGTCAGGGTTCTGTTCATGGATTCCCCTGACTGAAAGCTCGGACTGAACCCATGAACGTAGATGTGAACGAAGCCTCTACTATACACACATTTGTTGTGCATTTTTCTACAGAAAATCTGCAGCGAAATCCACAAGTGTTAGGCTAAGGCCATATGAAGACTTTGGCTTCAACAAAGGTCGCACGGGCAAAGATCGCTGTGTTGCCGCCCAGGTAATGAACGTCAGTGTGGTCGCTTTGCAAGAAATCAAAACCTGCTGGACTCCTGGCAATTGTGGTGTCGCGGTCGTGTCAACTTGCGGGTTGATAGGCGACCAAGTTGACTTTTTTATTATCTGCCATGCAGGCAGGGCAAGTCACCGATCTTTACCCACGGGACCTGTGTTGCGGCCAAAGTCGGCTTGCAGCCCTAAGCTAACTTGCGGATTTCACTAAAAGGGTGAAATCCACTACAAAATGAGCATGCTGCGGATTTGAACATTTTTGTCTGGTGTGGACACCGGCTTAAGTGGCCCCTTCATAGTGCAGATTGGTAGGGGTCCTGAGGTCGGATCCTAAGGATAGGCCATCAATGTCAATTTCCTGGAGAACCCCTATAGTTGAAGCCTGTGAAACATTAGACGTTCGCAAGATCTCCCATGGAGGCTGCTTTCAATCTTTGGGGCATGTGATTTACATGCAGCACTATTTTCAACGCAGTGTGAGACCTCATGCCCATGAATGTATATGGGATCTATCGATCACTTCATGCTCCATCACATGCCATATATCAGACCATTGCAAAGTCTGTACTTCACCTAAAGCTGGTCATACATACACATAAAATGAAAGTCAGCTGAAATGGCCGATTTTTACCATTTCAGCCAACCATTGGTTTAAAATTGTATGCGAACATTCTTTCACGATGGCATATTACTGTCTGACAAAAAGGTGATCTATGATGTTTTCGGCCATCAAGGGCAGAAACTAGGTGTGTATGACGTGATTGGCCGATTACAGTCGATCATCTGCCATTTTGCACAAGCACATTCTATTGTCTTACACCTTTTTTTGTAACTATCTCCTTGATCTCCCAGTTTAGTTTGACAAGTTGATGATCAGATTGTTCGTACGAACGATCTGATTTACGATGGATGTGGCCGATCCCCAATCCTAAATGTATTACCAGCTTAAAGGTGTTTTACCATGATCATTGTTTATCACCTATCCATAGTATAGGTGATAAATACCTGATTGGTGGGGAGCAGACCACTGGGACCCCCACCGATCCCGAGAATGGGCTTACCTTGCTGTTCCTGTGAGCCCGATTTATAAATGGAGCTGTACTGTGCGTGCTCGGCCACCGCTCCATTCATATGGGGCTCACTAGGACAGCAAGGTGAGCCCGTTCTCGGAATAGGTGATAAATGATTATAGTAAAACCCATTTAAGGACCCATGCAGCACATAGCTGCTGGAGACTGCTGGGGCCCCATACTGTACCT
The DNA here is from genome assembly GCF_050947455.1 of Rhinoderma darwinii. NCBI lineage: Eukaryota > Metazoa > Chordata > Amphibia > Anura > Rhinodermatidae > Rhinoderma > Rhinoderma darwinii. The sequence continues at coordinate 308,967,425 of NC_134687.1, forward strand.
CTATATGTCTCTGATTTTACATTAAAGCACAGATTTTTTTTTTTACAGAATATAAAAAATTGTTGCATGTTCCAACTTAATTCATGCTAAAATGATATTCTTCCTAGAAGCAATACTCTTGAGGGCAACAATAGGTGACCTATCAAGTGCCTACAAGTGCGTCCATTATACAGAACTGTAGGGATTCCCTGCAGCTGTACAGGCTTAAAGGGTAACTAAACATTCAACAAACTTCTGACATGTTCTAGTGACGTCAGAAGTTTTGATTGGTGGGGGTCCGACCACTGAGACCCCCACAAATCACTAAAATGAAGCTTGTGTGAGCGCTGAGCCACTTAGTTTCTGTTCGGCTTTTTCCGGAAATAGATGTAACGGTGTACGGACTCAATAGAAAGTCTATGAGCCAGTACTCCGTTACATCGGCTTTCTGGAAAAAGCCGAACAGAAACCAACCGGCTCAGCGCTCACACAAGCGCTTCTGCCACTTAGTTTTAGCGATTGGTGGGTGTCAGACCCCCACCAATCAAGGCCTTTGACATGTCAGAAGTTTGTTGAACGTTTAGTTAACCTTTAATGCACACTGCTTTGCCATGTGCATGGACCCTAACAGGTATGGTGCACTTTGTCAAATAAAAATAACATATTGTAACACCTTATGCTTTATTTTATACTATATGGGCCGGTTGACATCTGCTTGGGCTTCCGTTCAGGGGTTCCGTCGCAGGTTTCCGTCGGGTGAACCTCCTCAACAGATTCAGCCATTTTTTGGCGCGTTTTGCGGCGCGGGTTCCGCGTCAAAAAACTCTGTGTGAACCCAGCCTAAGTATACCAAAGCATTATATATGCGATCAGCAGATCACCTAGGAAAGTCCCCTGGTGGGACTAAAAAAAAAAAAATGTAAAGCACTTAATTAGTGACCAGCCCATTTTAGGCCCTAATGACCAAGCTATTTTATTCGTTTTTCTATAGTCGCATTCAAAGAGCTATAACGTTTTTATTTTTTCGTCTACATAGCTGTATGAGGACTTTTTTTTTGCGGGATTAGTTGTACTTTTTAATAGCACCATTTTAGGGTACATATAATTTTTTTATTAACTTTTATTAACTTTTTTTGGGGGGATTATAAAAAAAACCTGAAATTCCGCCATTGTTCTATGCGTTTTTAAATTGGCGCCGTTCACTATGCGACGTAAATAACATGTTACCTTTATTCTATGGTTCGGTACGATTACGGCGATACCACATATGTAGAGATTTTTTATGTTTTACGACTTTTGCACAATGAAAACACTTTTGAACTAAAATTATTTGTTTTTGCATCGTCGCTTTCCAAAAGCTGTAATTTTTTTATTTTCCCATCAATGTAGTGATTTTTTCGACTTGTTTTTTGCGGGACGAGACGTAGTTTTTATTGGTACTGTTTTGGGGCCTTATTGATTCTTTTTTATTATGACTTTTTTGGGGGCAATGGAAAAAAATTGCAATTTCGGCATTGTTTTTTGCGGTTTTTTTTTACGGTGTTCACTTTGCGGTTTAAATTACATGTTAACTTTATTAATGGAGTCATTACGGTCGCGGCGATACCATATATGTGTACTTTTATTTATTTTTCACACTTTTACTAAATTAAAACCACTTTATGTATTTTTTTGTTTGTTTTTTTTTACTGTACTTTTTATTAATAATCTTTATTTCACATTGGTGACTTATTTTATTAGTCCCACTAGGGGACTTTACTGTGCGATCTTCCGATCGCTGCTATAATGCTTTGGTATACTTCATATACCAGAGCATTATTGCCTGTCAGTGCAAATCTGACAGGCAATCTGTTAGGACGTGCCTCCGGCGCGTCCTAACAGGCATATGTCCAGGGCAGACCTGGGGGCTTTTATCAATCCCCCGGCTGCCATGACACCCCATCGGAGACCCGCGATTGCATTCGCGGGCCGCCGATGGGTGACAGAGGGAGCTCACTCCCTCTGTAAACAAAGTTAAATGCTGCGGTCGCTATTGACGGCGGTATTTAACGGGTTAAACGGCCGCGATCGAAGTAAACTTCGATCGCGGGCGTTGGAGCAGGAGCTCAGCTGTCATCAGACAGCAGAGCCCCGGCTCCTGCCTGCACGGGAGACCCGTGCAGGACTTAGGCTAGGCGAACATGAAAAGGCGTCAGCCTAGCCTAAGGCCCCTTAGTGACGAACGTAAAAAGGCGTATTGGTGGTCACTAAGGGGTTAAATAAAGTTTGAAAAAATAAAATCGACTTTTTTTTGTCCAAAAATTGGTTTTATTTAGTAAAAGTGTGAAAACAAATAACACATGCACATATATGGTATCGACGCGACCGTAACGACTTGAACAATAAAATGAACACCTTAATTAAACCGCCGGATGAACGGCTTAAAATACAACGGCAAAATTCTCTCTTTTCTCCAATCCCCCCCCCCCATAAAAAAATTAAATAAAAGTTAATCTATAAATCCTATGTACCCCAAAATATTACTAATAAAAACTACACCTTGGCCCGCAAAAATCAAGGCCACCTACAGCCACATTGGCGGAAAAATAAAAAAGTTACGGCTCTAAATCCTTTACATGTTTGAGGGGGTGGTGGTGGGGAACTTGATAAGTGGAGAAAGAGAGCCATTTTTCTCTAATAAGATAAATTACAAATTATTAATCGCTTATACTGATTTATGCAGTTTGTTCAAACGACAGTGCCTATTTAACCCCTTAACGACGAGTGACGGATGTATCGGTCACAAGTAGGGGCTAGTTTCCGCGTCGTGATGGATATATCTGTCACTCTGATCTCGTGGGTACTACCACTGTACCCACGAGATCAGCGGCAGAAGCACGGCTGTTATACACAGCCAAGCTCCTGCCGCAACTGGAAAGTACTCAGATTGTGGCAGTTTAACCCTTTAGATGCCTCTATCAATCTAAGGGGACCAGATCGTAGAGCGCAGATAGGTTTCCATGGCAGCCATGGGGCCTAACAAAGGACCGCAGGTCTGCCTTCAGAAACTGCCTATTAGGCCATGCAAGAGGCATGGCCTAATAGATTGCCTGTCAGCTTTACACTGACAGGCAATAATGCTTTGGTATACTAAGTATACCAAAGCATTATATCTGCGATCAGAAGATCACAAAGTGAAGTCCCCTGGTGGGACAAAACAATTAACAAATAAACCGCTGGATGGACGGCATAAAAAAAAAATGCAGGAAACAATTGCAAAATTCCTTTTCTTTCTCACCCCCCCCCCATAAAAATACAATAAAAGTTAATCAACAAGTCCCATGTACCCCAAAATAGTACCAATAAAAACTACACCTCGTCCCGCAAAAAAAAACATTGACGGAAAAATAGAAAAGTTACAGTGGCTCGTGCAATGCGGCTTTGCAAAAACAAGTAATTTTTTATTTTTTTTTTAAAAAGGGGTTTTATTGTGCAATTGTAGGAAAACATATAAAACCTTTACATATTTGGTATCCGAGTAATCGAGCCGATCCATAGAATAAAGTTAACATGTTATTTACGCTGCATAGTAAACGGCGTAAATTTATAACGTGAAAATCAATGCTGGAATAGTTGCTTATTTTCAATTCTCTCCTAAAATAAAGTTAATAAAAGTTAATTGATATATTATAAGCATCTAAAAGTGGTGCAATTACAAAATACAACTCGTCCCGCAAAAAACAAGCCCTTATACGGCTCTGTCAACGGAATAAAACAAAAGTTACGACTCTTGGAATGCGACCGTGAAAAAACAACGTGCAAAATGGCCTGGTCATTAAGGGGTTCATCGAACAGGTTTGTTTTTGTAATACACATACATTTTTTTTTCAAGAATAGACATATTAGCTCAAATACCGTAATACTTAAAGGGAACCTGCCACCAGCATTTCACCTATTAAACCAGCAATATCTGGTGGTAGTGGGTGAAAAATCATTTCTATATAGCCTATAATTGTCTTCTTAGTCGGCTCTGTAGCTTTAGTATTCCGTTTTTTAGTGTTCCCGCACCGTATGCTAATGAGCAGAAAAGAGTCACATCTTCATTCCTCAAGTCTTTCCGAGTTTACCCCGCCTCCTTACTTTTGGATTGACAGCTCCTCGCCTTCCCCCAGCACACACAATCCCGCACTTGTGCATTGATGTCCTCCTCTGGTGTGTGCGCACAAAGGGACACCGGATTATTACGATAGAAGGCGCAAAATGTTTGCAGACCGTTATGTACAGTCGGAGGAGGAGTTTAGCAGAGGGGATAACAGCAATGAACTTTTTATAGCAGCGGCGAGTGAGGGATAAGTAAACTTCAATATGTGAAACGCTGGTGACAGGTTCCCTTTAAGGCCTACCTTTGCAGAAAGATTTATTATTATGAATATATTGTTTTTGCCCGTGTTTTTGTCTTTCAAATATTTACATGGGGAAAAAAATGTTTTATAATAGCAAGTCAGTGGATGGCAAGTTCTGCAGGTATGAATTTATTATCCAGCACTGGACGAAGATTTGCACAATACGTTCCAGAAGACCTTAAAGAGGCTCTGTCACCAGATTTTGCAACCCCTATCTGCTATTGCAGCAGATAGGCGCTGCAATGTAGATTACAGTAACGTTTTTATTTAAAAAAAAACGAGCATTTTTGGCCAAGTTATGACCATTTTTGTAGTTATGCAAATGAGGCTTGCAAAAGTCCAAGTGGGTGTGTTTAAATGTAAAAGTCCAAGTGGGTGTGTATTATGTGCGTACATCGGGGCGTTTTTAATACTTTCACTAGCTGGGCGCTCTGATGAGAAGTAACATCCTCTTCTCTTCAGAACGCCCAGCTTGTGACAGTGCAGATCTGTGACGTCACTCACAGGTCCTGCATCGTGACGGCCACATCGGCACCAGTTGATTCTGCAGCAGCATCAGCGTTTGCAGGTAAGTCGATCTTACCTGCAAACGCTGATGCTGCTGCAGAATCAACTGTAGCCTCTGCTGCCGTCACGATGCAGGACCTGTGAGTGACGTCACAGATCTGCACTGTCACAAGCTGGGCGTTCTGAAGAGAAGAGGATGTTACTTCTCTTCACAGCGCCCAGCTAGTAAAAGTAGTAAAAACGCCCCGATGTACGCACATAATACACGCCCACTTGGACTTTTACTTTTAAACACACCCACTTGGATTTTTGCGAGCCTCATTTGCATAAATACAAAAATGGTCATAACTTGGCCAAAAATGCTCGTTTTTTAAAAATAAAAACGTTACTGTAATCTACATTGCAGCGCCTATCTGCTGCAATAGCAGATAGGGGTTGCAAAATCTGGTGACAGAGCCTCTTTAAGGCTATGTTCACACAGAGTATTTTGCAGGAGGAATATCTGCCTCAAAATTCCGTTTGGAAGTTTGAGGCAGATTTTCCTCTCCCTGCACGCCGATTTCCGCTGCGTTTTTCGCCCGCGGCCATTGAACGCCGCGGGCATAAAACACAGTGAAATACGCTTTCTCTGCCTCCCATTGAAGTGAATGGGAGGTCAGAGGCGGAAACGCCCGAAGATAGGGCATGTCGCTTCTTTTTCCCGCGAGGCAGTTTTACTGCTCACGGGATAAAGACGCCGACGCCTCCCATTGAAATCAATGTGAGGTATTTTCGGGTCGTTTTTGACGAGTTTTGTGACGCGGTTTCCGCGTCAAAAAACTTGGCTGAATACTCCGTGTGAACATAGCCTTAAAGACTTGTAGTATAGCATGTTTTTATAACACAGGTTTTTTAGAAAACAAAGGATTTGAAAGAAGCTAGATATGAGAGCAGGTAGGAAAATGGCAGACTTTTATCAGCAGTTTATCCAAGGCTCTCAGGACTGACAGGTTGAGTACTGTAATATCCATCTACTAATGCAGTTGCTGATCGCATCATTTTTCCTTTAACATGATATTGTCAAGTGAGTTCCCTTATGGGTTCAAAACTGTATGTGTAAAGCAGGATGACTATTATATAGCGGATCAAGATGGTTATCTAGGGTGCATTGTTTAGCATAATTATGTTTTTTATATATAATTTTCTATTTTTTTTCTGTAATGTTATATATTTTTTGCACTGAACCAAACTATAATTATAACATATGGCAGTATAGTCACATGTCAATGTAAGGCGCCATTCACACAGACTCAAGGGTCCGTTACACCAAGCTACTATTCCTTTTTACCAGCCACTATAGTCTGCTGTTCTATTCTTTCAAAAAAACAAATCGAATGCACCCTGTGGGACCCATTATGAGTCAATGGGATCTTTTGTATATTGGATCCATTATGGCCCCTCTAACAATGATAACCATGATGCCAGTGTGAACAGGGCTTAATGTTTATGCATAATAGTAATACGTAGAGCTCATGCACTCGGCCGTATTATGGCTCCGTTTTGTACGGAGCTGTAATAGGGCTGCTTAGAAGCTCAGCATTGAAGTTCCTAGGCCCTGATGCAAACTCTGTAATAGAGCCATCCAACTTTACATGCAATTTATAGTACTGGTATCCTTTTATGTGGCGCCCCCTTCACCTCATATACATATTCCTCTTATATTGCAGACAATGATATCCCACCAAAGTGATAAACAGTGTGATGTAACAGTACAGGTATAATATATACAGTGATGCCACATACAAATATAATATACATTGATATCTCTGCACAGTCATGATAAAAATTAAAAAAAAGTGTCACAACACATGGATAATGACCAAAGTGAATTTTTGGGAATGTCATTTTGTGCATGCTTTATTTGTGGCGTTTTTGAAGTCCTAAAGAGAAGTCTATGAGAAAAATGCCACACCCAGAGCATGCTGTCTGGCGAAAAACACCATTGATCACAAAACTGTCTCGCTGGTAGTGCCACACAGCCACCTCCTCCCTGGTAGTGCCACACAGCCCCCCTCTTTGTAGTGCCACACAGCCCCCCTTCCCAGGGGCCTAACTACGAAATACTGGGCCCCAGAGCAATCTTTTGACTGGGTCCCCCCTCCCCTGGGTGCCACACAACCCCCCCCCTTGTGGATAGTTCCTCCGTGTAGATGGCGCCATACAGCCCCCTCCCTGTAGATGGCGCCATACAGCCCCCTCCCTGTAGATGGCGCCATACAGCCCCCTCCCTGTAGATGGCGCCATACAGCCCCCTCCCTGTAGATGGCGCCATACAGCCCCCTCCCTGTAGATGGCGCCATACAGCCCCCTCCCTGTAGATGGCGCCATACAGCCCCCTCCCTGTAGATGGCGCCATACAGCCCCCTCCCTGTAGATGGCGCCATACAGCCCCCTCCCTGTAGATGGCGCCATACAGCCCCCTCCCTGTAGATGGCGCCATACAGCCCCCTCCCTGTAGATGGCGCCATACAGCCCCCTCCCTGTAGATGGCGCCATACAGCCCCCTCCCTGTAGATGGCGCCATACAGCCCCCTCCCTGTAGATGGCGCCATACAGCCCCCTCCCTGTAGATGGCGCCATACAGCCCCCTCCCTGTAGATGGCGCCATACAGCCCCCTCCGTGCAGATGGCGCCATACAGCCCCCTCCCTGTAGATGGCGCCATACAGCCCCCTCCCTGTAGATGGCGCCATACAGCCCCCTCCCTGTAGATGGCGCCATACAGCCCCCTCCCTGTAGATGGCGCCATACAGCCCCCTCCCTGTAGATGGCGCCATACAGCCCCCTCCCTGTAGATGGCGCCATACAGCCCCCTCCCTGTAGATGGCGCCATACAGCCCCCTCCCTGTAGATGGCGCCATACAGCCCCCTCCCTGTAGATGGCGCCATACAGCCCCCTCCCTGTAGATGGCGCCATACAGCCCCCTCCCTGTAGATGGCGCCATACAGCCCCCTCCCTGTAGATGGCGCCATACAGCCCCCTCCCTGTAGATGGCGCCATACAGCCCCCTCCCTGTAGATGGCGCCATACAGCCCCCTCCCTGTAGATGGCGCCATACAGCCCCCTCCCTGTAGATGGCGCCATACAGCCCCCTCCCTGTAGATGGCGCCATACAGCCCCCTCCCTGTAGATGGCGCCATACAGCCCCCTCCCTGTAGATGGCGCCATACAGCCCCCTCCCTGTAGATGGCGCCATACAGCCCCCTCCCTGTAGATGGCGCCATACAGCCCCCTCCCTGTAGATGGCGCCATACAGCCCCCTCCCTGTAGATGGCGCCATACAGCCCCCTCCCTGTAGATGGCGCCATACAGCCCCCTCCCTGTAGATGGCGCCATACAGCCCCCTCGCTGTAGATGGCGCCATATAGCCCCCCCTGTATATAGCGCCTAGATAACGCCATACAACAACTCTGTAGATAATGCCATACAGCCCCCCCCCTAAAAGTAGTCTATGGTTTGTCTTACAAGAGACATGTATCCCCTACATGTGTGATCGCTGGGGCTCTAAGCAAAAAGGAGAACGGGGGACGGAAAGTCCCCCGAAGTTCTCCATGAGAAACCTCGGACTACCGGGGTCTGCGTCCAGCAGCTCCATTAATTTCTACGGAGCTGACGACAGACCCTGGAAGTCCGAGGTTTCTTATGGAGAACTTCAGGGGACTAGCGATCACACATGTATCCCCTATCCCCCTTTAATGATATACCTCCCTGCTCTGCCGTAGCGTTCATGCAGCTGCTACAGCGGTAATTACGCCACTGCCCCTCCCTGTAGGTAGCGCCTTTGGTGTTATTGAAACGTCATCCCAGGAGGCCGGGCTGCTAGCAGGCCAGCTAAGTGCTGCAGTTTTCCGCAGCGGACATTCCGGGTGAAAAACTGCACCACTTTTTTGCCCGGAATTCACTGCGTCGCACATTCTGCATGCGATTACGCTGCGTATCTGACCTGTGTGAACACAGCTTAGCTGTCATGCAGAGGTTGTAGTTGCACCTAGGCCTTAGGCCTCCTTCACGCGCACACATTTTTTTGTGGCAATTTAAAACTGCATTAAAAAAATGCTTCTAAAAATGCCAGCATTTTGTAAAATGTTACAGTTTATTTTCTGGTGTTTTATGTGGCTTTTTTCATTTAGTGTCATTTTGTACATGCTTTATTTGTGCCGTTTTTGAAGTCCTAGAGAGGCGCTACCTGGGAGGTGGGGGGGCTGTGTGTCGCTACCTGGGAGGTGGGGGGGCTGTGTGTCGCTACCTGGGAGGTGGGGGGGCTGTGTGTCGCTACCTGGGAGGTGGGGGGGCTGTGTGTCGCTACCTGGGAGGTGGGGGGGCTGTGTGTCGCTACCTGGGAGGTGGGGGGGCTGTGTGTCGCTACCTGGGAGGTGGGGGGGCTGTGTGTCGCTACCTGGGAGGTGGGGGGGCTGTGTGTCGCTACCTGGGAGGTGGGGGGGGGGCTGTGTGTCGCTACCTGGGAGGTGGGGGGGGGGCTGTGTGTCGCTACCTGGGAGGTGGGGGGGGGGCTGTGTGTCGCTACCTGGGAGGTAGGGGGGGCGCTGTGTGGCGCTACCTGGGAGGTGGGGGGGGGGGGCTGTGTGGCGCTACTTGGGATGTGTGGCACTATCTACAGAGGGCACTAAATTTATGCGGGTACAAACTGAGGGCCTAACGTCTATATGGGGGCACAAAGTGACGTTTTCTACCATTTTACTGCTACCGTGAGTTCCCCCGCAAAGGGGCCTACTAAGTCTGTGTCGCTCAAGGGCCCACGTAAACTTGGAGCCGGCCCTGATCCATGTAACCGCCGCGACATCCTGTGATTGGCTGCAGCGGTCACATGGTATGAAACGTCACCCCAGGAGGCTGCGCTGGAGGGAGGAACACAGACTTCTGGGTAAGTATGAGTTTATTTTTTTTATTTTTTCTGAGTTGTGTTTTTTGCGGCGGGATCGCTGCGAACTGACGCAAAAACGCAACAACTGCTATCTGTTGCGGGATTTACCTCCCCATGGAATTCAATGGAGAAAACCCGCAACAAATAAGCAGTCTTTACGCAAATACAATTGACATGCTGCGGAATAAAATTCTGCACCGCTGGTCAATTTCTGAGCGTTTTTTTCCTGCTCAGTATGTCTGCAGCGTGTGGATGAGATTTGTTTTAGATCATCCACTTTGCTGCTACTGTATTTGCTGCCGATTTTTCCTTTGTGGGAAAAACCGCAGTATTTACGCGACGTGTGAATTGACCCTTACTCTCCAGCTGAGGCTGGTTTTACACTCACACCGTTTTGCTTTGTAGCTCATCTAAACTGGGGGAAGTATCTGGCAGATAGATTTATTACAGCAGTCAGTAGCTTCTGATGCAGTCAAAGTCCCTTTCTTCATGATCCTGCTAAGAGTTTGCTTTCTTCCCTGCATCAGGGGGATGCCGCTGCTCTCCGCGACACTAGTACCGAAACCCTGTAACTGGGACATGAGTATGAGTAGTCTTATTAACTGATTTTTTTTATTTTTCTAAACTTTTTCATTTCATGTAAGTTCTGTATTCTATGTGCTAAAGCTAAAATACATAGTCTGAATGCCAATGGGAGCTGTTTTCCAGTGTTGGCGGTGAGAGCTAATAGTGTTCATTTTATTACTTGTCCTGTTGCTGCTCTCTTCCCTTCTATCCGTTTTCATGGTTCAATACTACAGGAAGACACTCCGGACGACTTGTGCCATTTAGGCTAGATTCACATGGGCGTTGCACATCTCGCACATGAAAAACTGTTGTTTTTCATGTTCGATGTGCATCCGTTTTCTGCGCTGCGGGATAAGAGTCTATGGAGTGAAGCGTGAAAAAATAGGACACGTCCTATTTTATGATGAACCCTTCACACAGTCTTTTGAAACAACAGCCGTGTGAACGGCCACACTGAATTATATAGGTCCGTGTGAAGGCCATAGTTTCAACGGCTTCCACATGGACCTTTAACACGTTCGTGTGAATAAGGCCTTACTGAGGCAGATACATTATGGTCCGGTTAGCTGGTCACTTCACCTGTCTTATAAATTGTGTCATTTGGACTGCAACAAGCCAACAATGAATGTAAGGGTATGTGCACACGATAACTGCAATTACGTCTGAAAATACGGAGCTGTTTTCAAGGGAAAACAGCCCCTGATTTTCAGACGTTTTTTGAGCAACTCGCGGTTTTTGCAGCGTTTTCTTACGTCCGTTTACGTCCGTTTTTGGAGCTGTTTTCATTGGAGTCTATGACAAAACGTCCAAAGAAGTGTCCTGCACTTCTTTGACGAGGCTGTATTTTTACGCGTCGTCGTTTGACAGCTGTCAAACGACGACGCGTAAATGACAGGTCGTCGGCACAGTACGTCGGCAAACCCAGTCAAATGAATGGGCAGATGTTTGCCGACGTATTGGAGCCATATTTTCAGGCGTAAATCGAGGCATAATACGCCTCGTTTACGCCTGAAAATAGGTCGTGTGAACCCAGCCTTAAGGAAAACTAGCATAGAATGTTACTTTTGTTTCTAATAACCTACTTTTTCCATAATAAAGTGTCTGTGATATAGACAATGGTTTAAAATTGTGTTTCAGATTGAGCAGTTCATGATGGAGAAAAATTCAAGCTCAGAACAGCGGTCATCACTTTTTTACAAGTGGGTTATTGTCCTTCCACAACTGGGCAGTCAGGCTAAAAGGAGTTCCTTGTGCATGGACAATCCTTAGGGTATGTTCACACAGGGCGTAGAAGCACGCAGCGTATCCACCCTGGGCCCCACAGGGAATTCCGGCCAAAAAACTGCACCCAAAAAAAGTTTGATACTTATGTAGCCATGGGGACGCGTCCCTCATGACATTTCATCCCATGTGATGTCCCAGGAGGCCGGCCTGGAGGAAGAAACACAGAATTCTGAGTAAGTATAAGTTTTTTTTATTCTCCGAGTTGGGTCTTTTGCCGTGGAATCGCTGCTTTTCCGCCAAAAAAACCCCACAACATCTGCTATTTGTTGTGGGTTTTACCTCCCCATTAAATTCAATGTGGAAAATCCGCAACAAATAAGCAGCGATTACGCAAATACAGTTGACCTGCTGCGGATTAAAAAAAACACACTGCAGGTCAAGTTCTGCGTGTTTTTCCCCGCTTAGCATTTGCGCAGCGTTTAGATAAGATTTGTACAAATCTCATCCACTTTGCTGCTAATGTGTTATGCTGTGGATTTTCCAGAACGAAAGATGTTGCAAAAAATCTGCAGCATTTACGCTACGTGTGAATTTATACTTATGGATTTGATGTCTCGCTGCAAAGCATCAAGGGTCTCAAATTCTGGACCATGATATATTGATTTATGGACTGTTTAAAAATGTGTAATCGGTCAAGATGAACCTTATGCCACTTAAAGAGACAGCGCTTTCTGAATAATTTATTACTGACTTTCTGACAGGTAACAACATCTCTATTCATATGAACCTAGGACTGTTAGTCTATGTTTTTTTTAGTTGCTATTTCCAGTAGAAGGGATTAATTTATATTTAATGTTCTGCTGCTTCTATTCCGTCTATAGCGATACACATGAAACTATAACGTAAATCTGAATTGGGTACGATAGAGGTTGGGTTGTCTATGTTTTGGCAAGACCATAACACTGGATTGTGGATTACGGATTGCCTGCAAGGGGTTCATCTGCTCAACACCTTATATGTTGGTCTCTCGTTTACCCCACTTTTCCTGCATGATGGGCGACTTAAATCCTTTGGCCCCTGTCTTAGTAACCTTCCGAGAGAGTAGGAATGCAAGTGCTAGCACTGTTTCCTATTCTTCGTATTTAGCTCCCCCACCATGTGCCCTGGCAACCAACGTGAGATTGGAAAGAGGCAGGGGTAATATCCATTTCGAGGTTGTGTGACTGCTTATCACTATGGGTTCCCAGGAGCCAGATTGACTGTAGCTTATTCCACCAAAATAGGAGGACACTTGAAGGTTTGATTTTATACGTAATAAAAAAAAGAAAAAATGGCGCGTGATCATTTTCAAATGGAGGAAGAAAACCACAACCCGCAAATGTGTTGGCCATCAGAATTAGGAAAATGTCTCTGTGTTGCAATTTTAAGTCTCCTGAACCTGAGCTTTTGGACAAGGAAACTCTTTCTGTGGGCACCTTTTTGGGTTTGTGGAAATTACGTTGTATATTCCCCAGATACATGTGCGAATACCTGAACAGTTTCAAGTGACAAAGTTTTGCTGGTCTAGGATATGCTGCAGGTATATCTTCAGAGTTATGTTTGTGATGGTGACATTAGAAACGATGGAATTGTTCTGAATTTGTATGTTCTTAACATGCCTTAAACTTTTGCAAAGACAAACTGGGTATATGTGTAGAATTTCTCAGCGTTCTTATACAGTGTAATTATTAGGATACAGTCTATTGTGGCTCATATGTTTACAATGTTATTACTGCCTTTATATACTCCTCTGTCTTTGCACAGTAATTGTATTGAGCCTTTGTCCATTATGAGCGCACATAAACAGTGCGGAGTGCATACTCTGGAGACTCCGTCTCATGAGGTTCCGTTACTCAGACCTATTAAATATTCTTGGCACATGCAAACAACTCAGATGTTTTTCATTTCAAAAAGGGCATGCATTCTATTTGAGATGGCCAGTTTTAACTGTTGTCCTCATCTTCATAACCCCCCAAGTGAAATACCCAACTATGCTTAGCTTCTTCTTCTGCCCAGAGTCGTGTTATTTATATCCAGAGAATAAAATATAGGAGCGTACTAGAACAGAAGAGCTTTGTGGAGAGGTCCTCTGTTGCTGCGAGCCATGGACCTTCCCATGTTATAAGCCGATGTGCCAAATCTCGTATTTGAGAAGTCATGGTCTCAAACTTTATAAACCAATTGACCGAACTCTCTGCAAATTATTTGTTCAGGAGAGCATTCAATTCACTGTTCAAGTAGCAGGAGAGCTCCAGGGTATATCGAGGCAACCAGACTAGAAGGTGGTCTGTAAATGGGCAGTAAAAAGGATTGATCTGTAGCGATGCTCTTTTTGAAAGACCTAGAGGGTCACTTGATGGGCAACGTTTTGCTGCTTGGACACCAGTTGGTAGCGTCTTAAACCCATGGATATGGATATGATGCCTGATTTATGGTGGATGTTATGTGATATTATTAACAATAATGAGGTTACTTTTCAAAATAAACCCTTTATTCTTGGGGAAATGTGGAAACGGTATATATGTGTTATGTATCCTATGCTGCAAGAACAGTGACCGGTAAAATAGACGTGTAAGCACCATGTATTTTTATAGAAACTTTATAACATTACTTCTGGTTGTCAAATAAGAAAGTGGATTATTAGCATCAAATGACTGTGACCTAATTTATCATCTAGCAGGTTATGAGCTTAGATGTGTAATTTTTGTTGGGAATGAAAGTGTTTGGTAAGCTCTGTGTAGCAGATTTCTGTCGATGCAGTGGGGGGAGAACGACCGCTCGTGTGACCTTAATCCGAGGAACCAAGGTGAGTTAGGGGCTCTGGAGGAGGGGATGGTTATGCATGATGATGAGCAGCATAGTACCACTAGCAAAAAAGAATGATGGATTCTCGGCAGCAGTACAAGAATATCTCAAAGTAGATGGAGAAAGAAAGTTGACATAAAACATTGTAGCGTTAAATGAAGGTTAGAGATGAAAGTGTTCTTTTTTTAAAGGCCTTGAGATATCAGACAATTATATGTTTGACTTGAATGCATAAATATTGGATGTTATCTGCTATATGTGCACATTGCATATTTTATAAATGCATTAGTTTTATTTGATTCTCTTTGTACTACATTGGTTGAGGGAGACTGTATACAATATATTCTGGCTGTAGTGTTCATCAATGAGGGCTTAACCTGTAGTCCAGAAAAAATGTCTACTTTCATGATGACTATCCTATCTTGTATATTTCTTGTTCTTTTTAAAAGCTCCATACTTACACAAAGCCATTTGTACAAAGGCAATGAAAGACTCGATTTGTGTAAATAAGGTGGAAAGCCAAAACATGATTGACAAAATAATCGTTGTTTGTTGTCAAAATTGTTCATACATAAAGATTATCCTCATTGCTGTAGCACTAGTTCATATAAACATGTAAATGTTTGTCTTTGTTAAAACTATATTATATTACTACTAGGATAGATGTGAAAACAAAATTGTTTGTAGTATGTACAATTGTAGTCTGACATGGTCGAAGTTTTCGCAATGGTCACTAAAAACTCTTTACTGTCATAAGGTTGTCGCAGTAATCCTGCAATTTCACTGTGACTCGTAGGTGACGCCATGATGCCTTAGGCTTCAAGAGGTGTCATAGGGGCTTTGTATAGGGGGGTCCCCTTATAAGGATCTCTGTAAAAGTAGGTCTGGTGGACCTGACCCCGCAGGGCTTAATAGGAGCCAGCAAATAGCACAATACATTGCAATAAATAAGTGTTGAAGTGTATTACACCGGTGGTCTAATGTTTGCTTGTTCAAGTCGCCATAAAGTTTTTAGTAATGTACAAAAAAAAATATTACAAGGCCAAACCCCCTTAATGTACAAAATAAAAAAAAGGTTACATAATTGGTATTGTCGCATCTCTAAAAGTCCAAAATATTCAAATTGTATTTAACCCGCAGGGGGAACACCGTAAACAAACAGAACTGCTGTTTTTTGGAAATTTTAGCTACCACAAAAAATAGAATAAAAAGTGATAAAGTCATATGTACCTCCACAATAATATTTGTAAAAACTAAAGCTCGCCCCGCAAAAAAGAAGCCCATCAGCAAAAAAATTAAATAAGTTATGACTCTGAATATGGCAACACAAAACAAATGTTCTTTTAACAAATTGTTTGTTTTTTCTTTTATAAAAGTAGTAAATCATAAAAAAAAAAAAAGAAAGCTATGGGCCTTGGAAAGCGGGGAGGCAGAAACTAAAATGAAAATGGCCTGTTCCTTAACTGTAGACTAACTTAACAAACAACGTATGCTAATCTAATATATATCAACATTATAATTTACTGTTAGGGCTTATTCAGACGAACGTAAAATACGTCCGTGCAACGCGCGTGATTTTCACGCGCCTCGCACGAACCTATGTTAGTCTATCGGGCCGTGCAGACAGTCAGTGATTTTTGCGCAGCATGAGTCTGCTGCGTAAAACTCACGACATGTCCTATATTTGTGCGTTTTTCGCGCATCACGCACCCATTGAAGTTAATGGGTGCATGAAAATCTTCCGTGGGACGCGTGTGAGTCGCGCAACAGCAGTAAAAAGTATGATTGAAAACAGAAAAGCACCATGTGCTTTTCTGTTTTACAAACATACAAACAGAGTGTCATAATGGGGATGACACACGGAGCTGTTAAGTGCCTTTTGCGCACGCAAAATGCCACGGTTTTTTCGAGCGCAAAACGCACACGCTTGTGTGAATCCGGCCTTAAAATGTAGTTTTATCCATGCAAACTCTGTGTGAAGCTACTTTCACTAGGTGTCTCCCATCCTGTCTACCACCTGTTGTCAAGTAAAATCCATCCCTAGTTACAGAGGAGAGAAGACTGACTGCAGAAAGTGGGTGTGTGTCTCTTTACTGCCTGCCAATAGAAGTCCATGGTGAGGGTATTGGTGAAAAGGAGGAGGGAGAAGAAGCAGTGAGTCAGGTACAGACAAGCTTCCCATACAGGTCTATGGAGAGAGGGAAGGGGGAGCAGGTGCAGTGTGAAAGACTCACCAGAAAGCTGCAGCTTGTCTGTAAGGCTGGGTTCACACGACCTATTTTCAGACGTAAACGAGGCGTATTATGCCTCGTTTTACGTCTGAAAATAGGGATGCAATACGTCGGCAAACATCTGCCCATTCATTTGAATGGGTTTGCCGACGTACTGTGCAGACAACCTGTAATTTACGCGTCGTCGTTTGACAGCTGTCAAACGACGACGCGTAAATGGACTGCCACGTAATTTGAGCTGTTCTTCATTGAACTCAATGAAGCACAGCTCAAGATTTACGAGCGTCTCAGACGCCTCGCAAAATGCGAGGAGGAGCATTTACGTGTGAAACGAGGCAGCTGTTTTCTCTTGAAAACAGTCTGTCTTTTCACACGTAAATGACAGCTAGCGTGTGCACATACCCTAAGTGTCACTGTCTTACCCCAGTGCTGGATTCTCAGCTACACTGCCCATTACTGTTGTGTAATGTGCCCCATGTTGCTGCAGTTTCTGAGGGTGTAGTACAAAGATTAGGGAGCAGGATGTTTTCTTCTCTGTGTTCCGTGTATGGGAGACACGCTAACTCCTAGGCTCCGCCCGCTAGCTTAGAGAAACATGAGAATTAGAGCCTGCAGAGGAAAAAAAAGCTAAAAAATGCAGAATGCAAGCCATCTAATGGATACAAATAGTGTTATTCCTCACGTACACACATATGACAGATTCTAAAAAGTTAGGTACACTTTAAGGGGTTAAAAATAGGTAGTCTTGGTAGGACAGTCCCTTTACAGTGTAAACATCTGGCGAAAATTCTTGAAGCCAGTCAAAAATGTTAAATTGCGATTTTACGTGTTTTTTTTTATGCAACATGTAAATGAGCTCCTATTCGAAATTTATGGCCTATTCTTAGGATAGACCATCAACGTCTGATTGTTGGGGGTCTGACTCTCTTCACCCATGCCAAACAGATGTTTTGAAGTGGCAGCGGTGCTCATACTCTTCCCCTTCATTCCTTATCCGCTCGTACTGTGATTCGATTCGCCTACACACTTGTATCGGCGGTTCACAGTATTATTGCCTTCTACCATTGGAGTGAATGGGAGAAGGCTGTTACACTGTGAACCGCTGCTACAAGTGTGTAGGCGAATCACAGTACAAGCAGGTAAGGAATGAAGGGGAAGCAGCACTCGTACAAACACCGCAACCCCTTCCAAATAGCTGGGGTGCTGGTAGTTGGACCCCCACCAATCCGATATTGATGGCTTACCCTGAGGATAAGCTATCAATTTCTTATGACTGGACAACCCCTTAACTAAATAGAAGGGCAGGGCGATTATGACACAAAACAAAATCACGATTAATTGAACATGTAACCTCGAGTTGGATAAATGACTGATTATTTAGGCAATGCCTGTTTACATGCCATTCCCCATATATCCCCTGACACTGCCCCCACACAGTGTAATGTCCCCATAGTACCTAATAAAAATAACAAATACTCACACCACCCCATTCCCACAATGAGTGGAGGAGATCCCTCAGCAGGTCTTCTCTGGTTTGTGCAGTGTGTTGCTCCACGCAGACAGGCGCGATGACAGAGCATCAAGCCTGTCTACGTTAGGCCACTCACGGCTAGCGTTACATAGTGAATGGTGGAGCATGGAGCTGACTTGGAGCTGAGGACTCCGATACAGTTGAAAGCGGGACATAACCGAACAAAAAAATAAACGAAATGCGCAAGAATTGGAGACAGAAGAAAACTCTTGTCAGTGTAGGCTGTCGATTTAGCGGTACGGTGCAGTAAGCTATATTCTCATTCTTCCTGAATTTGGTTGTACTAGAGACTCCTTTAATCTCTTCAGGACTAGAATGCTGGAATTTCACAGGGCGTTTTGATTGTGTTTTTACTTTGTGTTTTTTCTGCAGTTGGGTGAGGGTTTTAACGTGCTTCATCTTTAAACAGCAACTAAGCGCATTAAACCCACTCAAACTGCAGTAAAAACTTTAGCGAAACGCCCCATGTAATTCCAGCCTAAGATTGGGATTGCTAGTGTAGGTCCAGTATCTGGTACCTGCTGGTGAAGCATATTTGCAACCATTCTCGGTTGGCTGAGTATTGATGTTGCTGATTCCTTTAATGCACTAACTTGAATATATTCTATTGAAGATGTCTTTATGAATAATTTTTTTAATCTCCCCTTTTAGAAGGAAATGATTTAATGAGCCGAGGTTTTGTGGTAATGTAACAATCATTGATCACAATGAAGCAGGTATCCATGTTTCAGTAGAGGTTAATGGAGCCATCTGCTTTGAGATTGAGACATCAGCTGTTTTTTTGCACAGTGAGGCTGTTTTCTAGAATTCTGTTTGCATAGCTGCTCCTTCAGCTGCTGTGGCACGGCATTGGTTAAGTCTGGTGCCTTTCTGTGTGACTTTGTCAGATGGATAGAAAGCACATTGTACTGCAGTCACATTACTGAGACTCCTCCCAGCAGTATGAATGGAACAATTCATAGTGCGAAGAACTGACTCATGAACTAAGATGCATAATTTTCTTCTGTCCAATCAGGAGAAGGGATCTAGGTCCGTTTTACCGCATGCAAAGATGCTAAGCTTGTTATACAGGTATACCAGGACCTGAACTTTCTGTAGACAAACAGCATTCCTGTAGCCAAAAGCCACACTGCAACGTATGGAGGAACATATAGCTGGAAATAAATACATGTTGTATATATTCTTTCTATGCAAGTACACTATATGGCCAAAAGAATGTGGACTCCCCACCTAATTATTCTAAGGCTACACTTTGGCTGTGCAACATGAAGATCATTATGTTGCATTGCGACATCGCATCTGATGATTGTCAACATGGTTGCGTTGCCACACGCAACCTAACAATCGCACCGATGATTGGTTAGATATGGGGACGAGCGATCATTACTATGATCGCTCGTCTCCATGAGTAACCAATCATCGGCGCTCGGTTTCACGGCCCATATTGGCCTGTGTAAAAAGACCCTTACTGAAGAGCTCATTGACTTTAAACGTGTTATGTGATGGCTACTTTTGTCACAAGTCAGTTCAGGAAATGTATGACCTGTAAGATTTTCCCCCGGTCAACTGTAAGTGCTATTATTGTGAATTCGAAGCATCAAGGTGTAACAACAGCTCAGCCACGAAGCGATAGATGACGCAAACTCACAGAGCAGGGCTCTCGAGCGCTACTGAGGTTACTTCCCACAACAGGACGTATAGTTACTGAACAGTTCCTGGTGCATACTGTCCTAACGGACAGTGTCCGGGCACCGGGAGATCAGCTGTCCCCGACAGCTGACACTCCCCTGTCACCGGCCAGCGGTCCAACGCCGGCGATTTTGGCAAATTACGTTTTTTGTGCGGATATCGCCAGAGGAGGCTTGTAACTAGGGATGCACGGTGCATCGAAACTTCGATACTGTTTCGATACTGTGCATCCCTAAACGGTTCGATACCGCTATTTCCTGTATTTCGATACTGAGCTGCGCAGCCGCACAGCTCAGTATAGTAATACATGAATGTATCAGAGCGGGGCTGCGGCTGTGTAATTCAGCCACAGCCCCGCTCCTGAGTCATGATAAGTTTGCGGGGTCAGGATGATGCGATGCGGCCAGCGCTTCACTAATGAACGGCGGCGCTGAAGACAGAACATGGAGGGGGCACTACAAAATACCCCCATGTTCTGTCTCCAGTGCCTGAACTGCCGTTCATTAGTGCAGTGCCGGCCGCACCTCCTCATGCTGACCGCGCACGCACTTCCTGTCAGGAGCGGGGCAATGGCTGTATTACACAGCCGCAGCCCCGCTCTATTACGGCGGAGCTCGGAGAAACCTCTCATCTCCGCCGTTATTCCCCTGAATGCTGCGATCACAGCTGACTGCAGCATTCAGGGGAAAGTGAGAAGGGGGGATGCCCCTGGATCGCGTCACAGGGAATTCCTGTGACGCGATCGAGGGCCATACCATATATGGGCATACAGCCCAGGGTCCATTGAAGCACCCCAGGACTGTCTTACCATATTTCTTGTTGTTAGGGCATACTTAGGTATGTCCTAACAACTGCCTGTGTGCTATCCGTCCACAGGCTAATGTACTGGCACATATCTGATATATGACAGTACATTAAAATGTAAAAATAAAGTAAAAACAAAGTATTGTTAAATTTAAAAAAAAATACACCTTCACCTTTTTTACAATAAACATTAAAATAAGTCTCAATACATAAAATATACACATTCAGTAATGGCGCGCACAACAATTTTTTTGCATCATTTATGATGTGTACGCTGTAAAAAAATTAAATAAACACGGCTTTCATTCACTTATTAATGTGAGGCGCGAGGTGCGATGAATTTACCCTCCATGTTCCTCACATTAATAGTAATTAACCCCATCATGTACCTCGCACATTAACCCATTATGACTGAGAAACATGATGGGGTTAATTACTATTAATGTGAGGCGCGTTCACAATTCATCACACGTCGCGCCTCACCTCAGAAAACGGAAGAATTTTTTTTTTATTACTGTTGGCAAAAGTATCGAAATTGGTATCGAAATCGCAATACTAAACGAAGTATCGGTATCGAAGTCCAAATTCTGGTATCGTGACATCCCTACTTGTAACTATGCAGTTAAGTCAGCAGAGTGTTGGCAACTTTTATGCACCATGCGCCCCAGCACTTGGCGACCCAGCTCTGTAACTTTATGTGGTCTGCCACTTTGTGGCTGAGTTGTTGGTATTTGTAAACGCTTCCAGAGGCAGGGCTTAACCCCTTAGTGACCAGCCCATTTTAGGCCCTAATGACCAAGCTATTTTATTCGTTTTTCTATCGTGGCATTCAAAGAGCTATAACTTTTTATTTTTTCGTCTACATAGCTGTATGAGGACTTGTTTTTTGCGGGATTAGTTGTACTTTTTAATAGCACCATTTTAGGGTACATATAATTTTTTTATTAACTTTTATTAACTATTTTGGGGGGGATTATAAAAAAAAACCTGAAATTACGCCATTGTTCTATGCGTTTTAAAATTGACGCCGTTCACTGTGCGGTGTAAATAACATGTTACCTTTATTCTATGGGTCGGTACGATTACGGCGATACCACATATGTAGAGTTTTTTTATGTTTTACGACTTTTGCACAATAAAAACACTTTTGAACTAAAATTATTTGTTTTTGCAGCGTTGCTTTCCAAGAGCCGTAATTTTTTTATTTTTCCATCAATGTAGTGATTTTTTCGACTTTTTTTTTTTTTTTTTGCGGGACGAGGCGTAGTTTTGATTGGTACTGTTTTGGGGTGCATGGGACTTATTGATTCATTTTTATTATGACTTTTTTGGGGGGCAATGGAAAAAAATTGCAATTTCGCCATTGTTTTTTGCGTTTTTTTTTTTACGGTGTTCACCTTGCGGTTTAAATTACATATTAACTTTATTAATGGAGTCATTACGGTCACGGCGATACCATATATGTGTACTTTTATTTATTTTTTACACTTTTACTAAATAAAACCACTTTTTATGGAAAAAAATTGTTTTATTTATTTTTTTACTGTACTTTTTATTAATAATCTTTATTTCACATTGGTGACTTATTTTATTAGTCCCACTAGGGGACTTTACTGTGCGATCTTCCGATCGCTGCTATAATGCTTTGGTATACTTCGTATACCAGAGCATTAATGCCTGTCAGTGTAAATCTGACAGGCAATCTGTTAGGACGTGCCTCCAGCGCGTCCTAACAGGCATATGTCCAGGGCAGACCTGGGGGCTTTTATCAAGCCCCCGGCTGCCATGACACCCCATCGGAGACCCGCGATTGCATTCGCGGGCCGCCGATGGGTGACAGAGGGAGCTCACTCCCTCTGTAAACAAAGTTAAATGCCGCGGTCGCTATTGACGGCAGCATTTAACGGGTTAAACGGCCGCGATCGAAGTATACTTCGATCGCGGGCGTTGGAGCAGGAGCCCAGCTGTCATCAGACAGCTGAGCCCCGGCTCCAGCCTGCACGGGAGACCCGTGCAGGACTTCGACTAGGCGAACGTGAAAAGGCGTCAGCCTAGCCTAAGGCCCCTTAGTGACCGACGTGAAAAGGCGTATTGGTGGTCACTAAGGGGTTAAAGAGGCTCTGTCACCAGATTTTGCAACCCCTATCTGCTATTGCAGCAGATAGGCGCTGCAATGTAGATTACAGTAACGTTTTTATTTTTAAAAAACGAGCATTTTTGGCCAAGTTATGACCATTTTTGTAGTTATGCAAATGAGGCTTGCAAAAGTCTAAGTGGGCGTGTTTAAAAGTAAAAGTCCAAGTGGGTGTGTATTATGTGCATACATCGGGGCGTTTTTACTACTTTTACTAGCTGGGCGTTCTGACGAGAAATATCATCCACTTCTCTTCAGAACGCCCAGCTTCTGGCAGTGCAGACACACAGCGTGTTCTCGAGAGATCACGCTGTGACGTCACTCACAGGTCCTGCATCGTGTCGGCCACATCGGCACCAGAGGCACCAGAAGCTACAGTTGATTCTGCAGCAGCATCAGCGTTTGCAGGTAAGTCGATGTAGCTACTTACCTGCAAACGCTGATGCTGCTGCAGAATCAACTGTAGCCTCTGGTGCCGATGTGGCCGACACGATGCAGGACCTGTGAGTGACGTCACAGCGTGATCTCTCGAGAACACGCTGTGTGTCTGCACTGCCAGAAGCTGGGAGTTCTGAAGAGAAGTGGATGATACTTCTCGTCAGAACGCCCAGCTAGTAAAAGTAGTAAAAACGCCCCGATGTACGCACATAATACACGCCCACTTGGACTTTTACTTTAAACACACCCACTTGGACTTTTGCAAGCCTCATTTGCATAAATACAAAAATGGTCATAACTTGGCCAAAAATGCTCGTTTTTTAAAAATAAAAACGTTACTCTTATCTACATTGCAGCGCCGATCTGCTGCAATAGCAGATAGGGGTTGCAAAATCTGGTGACAGAGCCTCTTTAACAGGAGATGAAGAAAGGCAGCCCTGGGGGCCTTCATGAGGCCCCTAGCTGTCATGACAATCATTGGCACCCCACAAACGCGACACGGGGGGGGGGGGCATGAGCTGTTTGTGTGGGCGCTCCACTCTTTCTAACGTCTTCGATGCTGTGATCGTGATTGCCGCATTTAATGGCTTAAACGGCCAAGAACAACGTGATCGCTGTTCCTGGCTGTTAATCCTGGATGTCAGCTGTAATACACAGCTGACACCCTCTGCGTACAAAGCGGGCTCAGCGGGTGAGCCCGCTCCAAACATCGCCCCCTGCACTATGACGTGCTATTACATCGTGGTGCTGAAACAGGTTAATCAAGTTTATGTTGAGAGACATTGTTTTCGGCGAAGGCCTCAATCCGCTAGGACAGTATCCTCACAAAATAATGGTTCTAGAAAGGAATAACCTGTATATGGACACCTGTCCATCACACCTATATGAGATTGTTAGACATCCCATTCCAAAACCGTGGGTGTAAAGAAACCGTCTTCCTAAAATTGGATATATTGGATGAATGTTACCACAGACCCCTTATATATTTTATAGTCCATTGGTATGTGTGATGCTACATTTGCACCTTTTTTTTTCTGTAGGAATAAGGATTATATCAATGTGCAGAGTTGTCTTCCTGGAAATTTAGTCTTCATTCCAGTGCATCAGCGTGAGATTAAGAGATTTCCAGTCAGAAAGCCTTCCTAATGGCTTCATATACTGTCGGCAATGTAAATCCTACATGTTTACTGTAAGCCTCCACATCTAGAATTCGCCATATGACAATTTCGGGTTTCTTTGGATCACAAGCACAATGTACTGTAGATCTTGTATATAGTATAAGATTATTGTGATTCATTGTATCATACATGTAGGTTAAACATTTTATTCTCACATTGTTTTATTCTGCCAGGTTTCCATTACTCCATACTTCAGTCTGCTGCACTATTTTGGCCATTGTGGAAAATAAAATAAAATAAAACTTCACAGATTATAAATCAATGGGATCGGATCTGGTACAAAACAGATCAATCATATTGGTCATGAATCTTGTAAAAAGGGAACCCATAACTCCAGTGTGAACATAGCCTTAGAAGTAATGAGGAGTTGCTGTAAAAATACATCAAACACCTTGTGGCTTATATATAAAAACTAGTGAAAATGTAGAGCTGTTGTTGTCATTTTTCTGCTCCATTAGTTTTCATGACTATTATTGGCCTATTATGCATTTATACCGGTCTTGGACATTGAGGTCCTGTCTTAAATATACAATATAAATTAATAAATGATTTACTTTCCGCTATAAAATATTATTAGGCTGAGAACAATTAGATTGATGCAAGGTAACTAGGAGGAATAGATGTCCCTAACACCATAGTGCAAAATTTAAGTGATAAATTTACCCATAGTATCGAGTACTATGCGTGGCTCATACTTGGTTGATAGCCATTGACCACTTCTGGCTCAATACTCAATGGGATTTCGGCTGTATTCTACAGATCACTCTGCTCACGGACGTTTAACCACTTAGATGCCGCAGTCAACAGACTGCGAAATCTAAGCATTTTAAAAAAGGACAGCCGCAGCCATGGATCTGTGAGCGCTGGCCCACGTCTCCCCAGGAAACGCCAGAGCTCACTTACGCTCCGTTCTGCTGAGTCCCGTAGGGTGCGCGCGCATGCTTGTGCCCGGCCTTAAAGGGCCAGCAGGCGCACATGGTCCTGAACACTACACAAAAGCGCCTAGCCTTGCAGTTCCTCCAAGTGGTTCTTCCGATGTATTCGAGGTTAAAGAGATCCTGGACTTCAAAAGAGTAGGAGGAAGAACGTTTTAGTTGCTGGATTGGAAGGGGTTTGGTCCAGAGGAGAGGTCCTGGGAGCCAGAAGAAAACCCTCAATGCTCCTGCCCTTATTAAAAAGTTCCTCTCTCGCTCTGGTCCCAGGAAGAGGTGGCGTAAAAGGGGGGATACTGTAGCATCCACAGGCATGGTCCGTACGGCCGCAGCCATGGTTCGGTGAGCGTTGGCCCGCATCTCCTCCCCAGCAGATACCATCGCTCACTTCTGTTCTGCTGTGTCCCGTAGGGTGTGCGCGCACACTCGTGCCCAGCCTTAAAGGGCCAGCGTGCGCACATGAAAATAATTCTGACACTTCGCTATCAGAATCCCGACACTATAGCACAGCAAGCGTAATCGCGATTGAAATGACAGTTTACATCGTAATCTCGCGAGATTACGCTTTCTGTGCTGTAGTGTCGGGATTGTATTCGCAAAGTGTCAGGATTCTGAATACACATCACGTCCTGGCTGGAGGTAATGTATATTCATTGTCAGGACACTGCAGTAACGTTACAGTGTGTTTATGCGGCTGCACATAGCGATATAGCTATATCGCTAGTGCAGTGTAAATGAATGGAGAGAAGTGTATGACGCTGATTGGTCACTGATTTGGTCAGCGTCATACACTCCTCCGTACAACGCCCACTTGGTCATATAGTAAAACACGCCCAGTTGGTCATTAAGAAACTCATTCGCATAAAGCTAATATAGGTCATAACTCCGTCAAAAATGATCGTTTTTCTGAATAAAAAACACTGCTGTAATCTACATTACAGTGCCGATCGTATTATGTAGAAGATAGGCCACTTATAATGTGGTGACAGAGCCTCTTTAATTAGCTTTTATCAGAAATTACATTTATTTTACAGATGTAAAGTACAAGGCTAAGATGTGACAAGTCAGTTTACTTACATACTTCATGCATAAGTTTTAATGTTTTTGATTAGTTATCCTTTTTACTGTGTGCATTCCTAACGTATTTCATACCTAACATAAACCGAAGTGGAATGCAGGCACTATAGGAATCATTGTTTTCAATGTGACGCTCTTAAGTCCGTGCACTAGACAAAAATTGAATAAAAGGGTTTATATTCCTGATCACTTCTAAATTAACCCTTTAGTCTATGAGCCCGTACACCGCTACATCGGCTGTCCGAGAAATGCTGAACAGAAACTAAGTGGCTCAGCACTCACACGAGTATCTGTTTAGCAGCACTACGAAAGAATGTCGCTGCAGGGGGAAGTCATCAGCCTCTGTCCGCCTCCTCCATAGACATGCATTGCAAGAGGGGAAATTCAAAGCAAAGTCCAGGGTGGATGTTTTATGCCAAGTCTAAGGTCACCATAAAAGGGTTTACAGACTCTGGGTATCAACAATATATATTCCATTCACTGACTGTAAGCATATATTAAAAATAGTGAAAAAATAAGACAAACTTATTAGAAAGCTGCATAAGGCTTCGTTCACATCTGTGTTGGACTGACTTTCCGTTGGAGGTTTCCGTCAGAACGCGACCCTGAACGGACACGAACAGAAACCAGAGGTTTCCATCACCATTGATTTCAATGGCGATGGATCTGGTGCCCATGGTTTCCGTTTGTGTCTGTTGTGCATTGGACCCGTGTCTACTTAGTGTGTCTACAGTGTGTCTGTTCAGGGTCCCGCTTTGACGGAAACATTTGACGGAACGTCAGAACGGGACCCCAACGCAGATGTGAACGAAGCCAAACTTTTAATGCTACACACATTGAGCTTTTTTTTTTTTTTTTTTTATTTTTTTAAGCATAAAACTAGAGTCATTCACCCTGGGTTCAGTAAATCCTTTTTTCTGTCCATATATGAAAAAAAATTCTTTCTTCTGGAGTGTTTCTCTGCTCCCCTGTGCTGTGCTTTCTGGATAATGATGGACAGGAGAATGGATTTACTGAAGCAGTGTGTAGCTTAAAGCCACGTGTATGCCAGAAAATGGAAATGGATGCCGTCAGCAGGAAGAAGGAAAAGATTTGGAAAAGTTTTTCCTGCTTTCCATCGACAGTAGCTCGTTTAGCGACTGTTGATATGGTCATGTTAGTGTAAAATATGATATATACGTAGACTGTTGATAAAGCCGTGTGCATAAAGCCTAACTGCATTCTATTTCAAAGCCTAAAATAAAGTGTGTTGTAGAATATTAAAGGCTATGTAAACCTTTGAAAGGGATTTTTTTTTAAATAGAAAATGTCAGTCCGTGTGATTGGTGCAACTTTTATAATTTAGGTTCCTTTTAAAAAAAAAAAAAATGTTTTTACTTTTTGAAATACAGCTGCTCTGTAGTCTGCATACAGAACAGCTGTATCGTTCGCTAAATCCTGTTCCCTTCAGGTCTGCTGCACTGACGGGTTCAGTGAAAGCGGGTTCTGTTATCCATCACATCTACGTTCATAACTGTGATAGATTACTGGTGGATCCTGCGTGACTGGCGGATTTAGGTCTTGGCAAACGATACTGCTGCTCTGTATATAGAATACAAAACAGCTGTATCTCAAAAAGTAAAACACATTTTTAATAAAAATTAAAAGTTTCACAAAACACACTGACCCTTTTATTTAAAAATAAAAACTAATGCCTTTCAAAGGTTTACATAGACTTTACTAAGGTAAACTCCCTTTATTAAAGTCTTTTATAAATGTAATTTTCGGCTTTATTCACGGTTATAGAAAATACCTTTTTAAAGTGCTGAAAATTTTCCCTTTTATTACATTCTACCTGCATCATGCACAGTATGCAAATGAATGAAGCAAAAAGAGGAGCAGGCTCATTGGGCATATTTATCTTGTAAACACTAAAGGCCCTATTACATCGGCTGATTTTGGCCGGTGCAGCGAGCGTCGATCAATGAGTCAGCTCATTGATCGGCGCTCGTTTGTTCCTTTCCCAAGGAGCTATGTATGGGAACTGGCGGTCGTTACTCCGATCGCTCGTCCCCATACATTATTATCATCCCTTGGTTGAACTTGATCGACGTGTCTTTTTTTCAACCGTACCTACTATACAATCATGTCGGCAGCGTGTCTCCCTGTGCTGCCGACAATGATAATATTTTTCTTTTTTAAATTGATACGATCAAAAAACAAGGGGGCACTCCCTCCGTCTGGAGAAAAAAAGGTTCAACCTGCAGAGGCGACAAGCCTTCTTTACTGTGAGAACTGTGAATCTATGGAATAGCCTACCGCAGGAGCTGGTCACAGCAGGGACAGTAGATGGCTTTAAGAAAGGCTTAGATAATTTCCTAGAACAAAACAATATTAGCTCCTATGTGTAGAAATTTTTCCTTCCCTTTTCCCTTCCCTTGGTTGAACTTGATGGACATGTGTCTTTTTTCAGCCGTACTAACTATGTAACTATGTAACTATGATCAGCTGATGAACGAGCATTTGCTCGTTCATCTGCTGATCGCTGTCCTGTTCACACAGGGCAATTATCGGGAACCAGCGTTCCGTGCCCAATAATTGCCCAGTGTAAAACCCCCTTAAGAGGCTCCTTAAAACTGTCCCACGTGACTTGCTGTGACAGAGGTTGAAGTCACAGACCGACTATAGAAATGCATTGAGTGTCACAAAAAAGTCAAATCTCACAAGGTTAATTGTATAAAAGTAAGTAGCAAGCAAGTTCCATGATAAATGTAAGATTATGCACTTGGGGAGGGAAAATACACGTCACCATTACATACTAAATGGGAAAATACAGGGTAAAATTGGCATGGAAAAGGACTTAGGAATTTTAGTTGACAATAAACTTAACCGTAGAAACCAGTGTCAGGCAGCTGCTGCCAAGGCAGATAAGGTCAAGGGGTTCATCAGAGACATAGATGCACATGAAGAGAACATAGTTCTTCCAATTTATAAATCTCTAGTAAGACCACAATTGGATTAACGTGTACTGTTTTTGGCACCAGTAAACAAGAAAGACATAGCAGAGCTTGAATGGGTGTACTACAGTACCCAGAACAATAGGGTAATTTAGTTAAGTTTAGACAAAAGTCAGGTAAGGGGTGACCTAATAACTGTATAAATAGTTTTAAAGGTCAATATAGAGATCTCTCTCATGATCTATTTATAGCCAGGATTGTAACTATAACAAGGGGGCATCCTCTACGTCTAGAGGAAAGAAGCTTTCTACACAAACATTAAAGAGAGTTCTTTACTGTAAGAGCAGTGAGACTATGGAACTTTCTGCCAGAGGAAGTTGTTATGGTGATTTCACTGAACTAGTTAAAGAGGCCTAGATGCCTTTCTTGAGTGTCACAATATCCCAAGTTATATGTACTAATTACTGGAAATGGGTCGTTGATCCAGGGATTTATTCCATATTGCCATATTGGAGTCAGGAAGGAATTGGCTTTTGCCTTATGGAGGTGTTGCCTTCCTCTGCATCAACATTGCAGAATAATAGGCTGAACTGGATGGACAAAAATATATTTTTTGGATGTGGAGCACGCGTTTGGCTTGTTTTATAACCATCTTAAAGGGGTGTCTGCTTTGGACAAGTCCTTTTTGATAGAAGGGTTCCCCTGACAATAAGCCTGCTGCTGGAAATGCTTGAGTATGCAGTTGCAATGTGTTGGCTGTTTGTATGCGCCTAACAACATTTTCATTTACTCATCCACATATCCAGAAAAGCATTCTGGGTAGTTTCTTGTTGACAGATAGTGGATGTCAACTAAAAATGACTAACTTAATGTGATGGACTTTGGTCATCTGACCTGTAAAGCTGTCTGAAAAGATCTCGCCATCAGAAGCCGCATCGTTGTCGGTGACTTTGAGCAAGTACAATGTCTGCTTTTCCTGTGCACAACCGTTATCTTTATCATGAGTCTTTTTGGTTAACAATTATGCACAAAATAATACTTTGCAAACATAAAAAAATATGTTTAACTTTTTCAGTCATAAGATTGTTATTCTTTGTCTGTTTTTCGGAAGTTATGGACTATACATATAGGCTAAAACTGGGAAATATATCAAAATGGCTTGTATTAATAAATTGCACAACACTTGTGGCTAGAAAATCTATGTTTTCCTCTAACTTTTCCCTTTTATTTCACCAATTTTTTTTTATTCTGTAAAGGAAATGGTATTTTTCACATGATAAAGAACATTAAAATATATATGCTAAATTTCCTAAAGATTGTAAATTGCAGAAAAACCTGTATGGCTTTATCAAGAAAAATGCGCCCATATCCTACCTCTAAGACTCCATGCACACGAACTTATTTTTGCGGCCGCAATTTACCAACAAATCTACGGGTGAATTGCGGCCCCATTCATTTCAATGGGCCCATGCACACGACTGCGGTTTCCACGGTCCGTGCATTGCCCGAGGAGCCTGGACCGCAAAAAGATAGGACATGTCATATTACAGCCGCATTTTGCAGTCCAGGCTCATTGAAATTAATGCACATGGCCATCACTACAGTTGTGTGCATGAGGCCTTAGGTTTCATTCACATCTGCGTCCGGGTCCCATTCTGAAATTCCGTTATCAGTTTTCCGTCAGATCGGGACCCTGACTGAAACAAACTAGGTTTCCTTTTACATCACCATTTATTGCAATAGTGACTGATCCGGTGCCAATGGTTTCCGTTCGTCTCAGTTGTGCAGTGATTTGCGCAACAACTGTAAAACTATGAATGAAAACAAAAGCACCACGTGCTTTTCTGTTTACAAACATCCAAACGGAGTGTCATAATGGCGGTTGCACGAAAATCACGCAGCCGCGCATCATACGGGGCTGACACACGGAGCTGTTAAGTACCTTGCAAAACGCACACGCTTGTGTGAATCCGGCCTGATAGTAATTAACGCCATCATGTACCGCACACATTAACCCAATGTTGTCCATTATGACGGTGAGAAACATGATGGGGTTAATTATTAATGTGAGGCACATGGAGGTTCAAAGTGCCTCACACCAGAAAATGGAAGAACTTTTTTTTAATTATTGTTGGCAAAGTATCATTTTGGTATTGAGAATCGCAATACTACACAAAATATCTATATCGAAGTCTAAATTCTGATATGGTGACAACCCTACTTTAGAATGCATTTCCCTATCCAAGTGATTCGAAGATTGTTTTTTCATGACACACGCTACTTTATGTTGGTGGTAAATTTTTGGCACTATGCTTTGCGTTTGTTCATTAAAAAAATCTAAATTTCAATTATTCTGCTTGTAAGACAAGTCATACCACATTTCCCATATGTCTACTTTGTTTGCATCATTTTTTGAACATAAATTTTTTTTTTCTAGGACATTACAAGGCTTATAACTTTAGCAGCAATTTCTCACATTTTCAAGAACATTTCCAAAACCTATTTTTTAGGGACCAGTTACGTTCAGACCTGGCATTGAGGGACCTATATAATAGAAAATATAAATGACACCATTTTAGAAACGGCATCCTCCAAATTCCTTAAAATTGTATTTAGAAACTTTGTTAACCCTTTAGGTGTTCCACAGGAATTAGGCGAAGTTCACACTACCGTTACTATTCGTTTACCTCTCTTCCATCAGAGAAAGGGAGGATCGATACATTAAATGGAAAGTAACGGTTCCGTTAGAATTACCATTGATTTCAATTGTAATTCTTTTGTATCAATTGCTTTCCGTTTGTCTCTGTTCGCTAGGTTTTCTTTTTTTGAACGGAAACAAAAGTGCAGTCGCAAGAACTTTTGTTTCCGTTCAAAGAAACGGGAACCTAGCGAACGGAAACAAACGGATACAAAAGAATTACCATTGAAATCAATGGTAATTCTAACGGAACCTTTGCTTTCCGTTTAATATATCGATCCTCTCTTCCTCTGACGGAAGAGGGAGAAACTGATAGTAACGCCAGTGTGAAAGAAGCCTTAAAGCAACATGTAGGTGAAATTTTAAAATTTAATTTTTTTGCAGATTTTCCATTTGTATTCAGTTTTTTTGTGCATCAAAGCAAGAGTTAACAACAAAGCAAACCTCAATATTTATTACCCTAATTCTGCAGTTTGTATAAATACCCCATATGTGGCCCTAGTACGCCAGTTGACTCAAACACAGTCCTCCAAATTCAAGGAGCACCTTATGTATTTTATTAGGATGTTTTTAGGCACCATGTCACATTTGTTGGGCTCCTAAAGTACCAGTACAAAGAAAAGTTCCATAGGTGTTATATAGAAGTTACCGTACAAATGAGATTTTACCGTACCGAGAGTTGCTGTACAAATTTCATTTTTTTTTTTCAAATAAAACGTCGCTTTTGTCCCAAATTTTTCATTTTCACAAGGGGTAATGGCACCCTAAAATTTGTTACATAATTTCTCCTGAACTCGGAAATACCCCATATATGGTCGTGAACTGCTGTATGGGCACATGGCGGGGTTCAGAAGGGACAGAGCGCAGTTTGGCTTTTGGTGGCAAGATTTTGCTGGACTGGTTTTCAGAGACTGTGTCGCATTCGTTGAGCCCCTAAAGTACCAGTACAATTGAAATCCACAAAAAGTGACCCCATTTTGGAAAATACACCCCTCAAAGAATTTATCTAGGGGTATAACTATCGTTTTGACACCACAGGTGTTATATAAAAGTTATTAACCCTGGGCGATGAAAATGGGAAATGCAATTTTTCCACTAAAAAGTCTCCACAATTTGTTACGCAACTTCTCCTGAACACGGAAATACCCCACATGTGGTTGTAAACTGCTGTATTGGCACACGGGAGGCTCTTTGGCTTTTCGAGCACAGATCTTGCTGAAATGGTTTTAGGCCGCCGTGTTGCATTTGCAGAGCCCCTGAGGGATTAATACAGTGGAAACCTCCAAAAATTATGCTATTTTGGAATCTACACCCATAAAGAAATTAATCCAGTGGCCTAGTAAACAGGTGTTTGTTATAAATGGTCCATGAAAAATCTAATTTTCTCCAATAATTTGTGGTTTTAGTCCCAATTTTTTCCCTAAGGTGAAATTGTGTACAAACTTTTGGCGTGCTTTTTCTCCTGAGTACGGCAACACCCCATATGTGGACGTAAACTGGTGTTTAGGCACATAGTAGGGCTCAGGAGAGAGAGCACTTTGCATTATTTGAGGCCTACTTGTTACGGTCTGTGGGTATGTGGACCCACTAGGCCGCATCGCCGTAGCGGGGGAGGCAGCTGGCTAAACAGAGCACCCAAGCAATACAAAGTCCAGCACAAGGGTACCTGAATAGTCCAGACAGTGGCAGAGGCTTTAGCACGGATAGAGGTGGGTGCAGCAGGTTGCGCCAGACGTGGCGGACGACAGCAGGTGCAGTAGGTTGCGCCAGACGTGGCTGATGACAACAGGAGCAGCAGGACATGACTCCAACCACTAACAGGCTCAGGAACAATAACACAGCACGGGATACAGGTAGCAGGGCAAAGGAACAACGGGAACCGGGTAAACGCTAAGGGACCGTTTGCAAAGACTAACATGGGAATACTAACAACGCTCAGGCAATGAGCAAAGTGCAGGGCCCTTATAGTCCAGGGTGATCATGGGCTAATTAATGATGATTCCCATGTGCGCTGGCCCTCTAAGGCTGGGCACAAGCATGCGCGCGCACCCTACGGGATACAGTGGACCAGAGCAGAAGTGAGCTCTGGAATCTCCTGGGGAGGAGATGCGGGCTAGCGCTCCCAGATCCATGGATGTGGCCGGCGGCTGGTGAGTAATCCCGACGGTTGGCGGCCATGGACGCTACACTACTATGATGGTATTTATCACATTGTGCCACGAGAACAGAAGATTTGAGGTGTCAAAATATTATAAACACCACAGAAGTAACACAATTTTGGGGACTACACAACTCAAGAAATTCATCTAGGCTTATAATGAGAATTGTTCGTATGTGATGGACACCTCTCATGATCGTCATCTAGACGGGTATAGTGAGAATTATTGGTTGTGAAGTGGCCAGCCTGGAAGTCCCGCACTGCAGGGAGGTGGAATTGCAGGTCCCACTGCCAACCTACCGACCATTCCGTAAAATGCAGCTCAGAAAATAAATGTATTTAAAAACCTCTATTAACCAGCTTTACAACAACGGTGAGAGAGACACTTCCTCCAATACTATTCCAGCTGCCTACAGGGTATAGTGTACTGGGTATAGCGAGAATATTTAGCTTTTTTTGGGGGTTTTACTAAAATTACAATGAGCAAAGGGGCTTGTCAGTGGAAAAAAATGTTTATGGCCAATATTTGAGATAGAAGGGTGGATGATGAATTAAAAAAAAATAATTAAAATTAAAAATCTAAAAAAGTGTGGTAAATTTTAAAACAATGAAGACCTAATCCGGGGTTTCGTGGGGCATGTTTCGGACATATGTCTTGTGTCCTTCCTGATGCCTTGTTTTGAGAAAACACGACACCTTTGATTAAATTTTGGCCGGGAACAATCCTGCTGACATTGCTGCTAGATGTACTGGCCTCCGTTTCCTGGTCCGCAAATAACAGGGATTTGATTACCCTTTCCTGAAATTGTAGGAACTCACCTACTGCCAACATATCTGTACAAAACATAGGCATTGTATAGTGCTATTTGTGGCAGGTGGACAGACTGCTTTTTATACCATACCTGTAAAGCATCTGCCAGGCACAGCTTCTGTGTCAACGCCCATAGGTAATCAGTCTGCACCTGCTTCTATGTCTGTGAGACTGACTCCATCTTCCACCACTCAGGATGGCAGGCTTAGGAGTGGGAGAGCCTATCACAGCCTGGCCAGACGGAGCTAGCTCCCGCCCTCGGTCTATTTATACCTGCCTTTCCTGTTCCTCCTTGCTTGTGATTCTTCTCGTTTGGTTTCCTGGCCCTGCTGCAGCTTCTGAACTATTTGACCCTGCTTCATATTGACCCTGGCTTACTGACTACTCTCCTGCTCTGCGTTTGGTACCTCGTACACTCCTGGTTTGACTCGGCTCGTTCACCACTCTTGTTGCTCTCTGTGTTGCCGTGGGCAACTGCCCCATTTCCCTTTGCTTCTGTGTACCCTTGTCTGTTTGTCTGTCGTGCACTTATTGAGCGTAGGGACCGTCGCCCAGTTGTACCCCGTCGCCTAGGGCGGGTCGTTGCAAGTAGGCAATGACTGAGTGGCGGGTAGATTAGGGCTCACTTGTCTTTGTTTCCCTACCCCCATCATTACAATACCTTTGTTTTGCGCATGGAGCTTGATGACTTGATCCGAAAGATGAACGCCACCCATAAATTTATTCTACTCCTGTACGTACAGGGGTTTGCGAGGACACATCGGCACCAGAGGCTACATTTGATTCTGCAGCAGCATCGGCGTTTGCAGGTAAGTCGATGTAGCTACTTACCTGCAAACGCTGATGCTGCTGCAGAATCAACTGTAGCCTCTGGTGCCGATGTGTCCTCGCTCGTCCGACACGATGCAGGACCTGGGGCAGGAAGTGAGTGACGTCACAGCGTGATCTCTCGAGAACACGCTGTGTGTCTGCACTACCAGAAGCTGGGCGTTGTGAAGAGAAGTGGATGACACTTCTATTCACAACGTCCAGCTAGTAAAAGAAGTAAAAACTTTAAACACGCCCAGTTGTACTTTAGAAAGCCTCATTTACATAAATATCAAAATGGTCATAACTTGGCCAAAAATGCTTGTTTTAAAAAAAACAAAAAACGTTACTCTTATCTACATTGCAGCGGCGATCTGCTGCAATAGTAGATAGGGGTTGCAAAATCTGGTGACAGAGCCTCTTTAACCCCTTCCCGCTCCTTGACGTACTATTACGTCATGGCAGCTGTATCGTTCGCGCTCCATGCCGTAATAGTACGTCTCGGGAGTAACGGCCGTTTCGGCCGTCCTCCCGACACATACAGGAGCTGTGACGCTGCTGTCTTGTTCAGCAGCTGTCACAGCTCCTACAGCGGGGACCGATCGCTGTGTCCCCGCTGATTAACCCCTTAAAAGCCGCGTTCTATAGAGATCGCGGCTTTTTAGGGGTTAAGCTGCCATCGCCGGCCTGCTACGCGATAGCGGCCGGCGATGGTGACTATGGCAACCGGACACCAAACAATGGCGTCCGGCTATGCCATAGACGGAAGCCTAGTGGGTCCTGACAACGTCAGGACCCACTATGCTTGCTGTCAGTGAGTAGCTGACAGTTCTAATACACTGCACTACGCATGTAGTGCAGTGTATTAGAATAGCGATCAGGGCCTCCTGCCCTCATGTCCCCTAGTGGGACAAAGTAATAAAGTAAAAAAAAAGTTAAAAAAAGATGTGTAAAAATAAGAAAATAAAAGTTTTAAAAGTAATAAAAGTAAAAGTCCCACTTTTTCCCTTATCAGGCCTTTATTATTAATAAAAATATATAAACAAACAAATAAACTATACATAATTGGTATCGCCGCGTCCGTAACGGCCTGAACTACAAAATTATTTTGTTATTTATCCCGCACGGTGAACGCCGTAAAAAAAAATATTAATAAACCGTACCACAATCACAATTGTTTGGTCACTTCACCTCCCAAAAAATGGAATAAAAAGAGATCAAAAAGTCGCATGTACCTAAAAATGGTACTGATGGAAACTACAGTTCGTTACGCAAAAAATAAGTCCTCGCACGGCTTTATTGATTGAAAAATAAAAACGTTATGGCTCTTAGAATAAGGTAACACAAAAAGTGAATGATTGTTTACAAAACGTATTTTATTGTGCAAACGCCATAAGACATAAAAAAAAACTATAAACATCTGGTATCGCCGTAATCGTATCGCCCCGCAGAATAAAGTGAATGTGTCATTTATAGCGCACGGTGAACGCTGTAAAAAAAAAAGTATACAAAAACAATAGTAGAATTGCTGTTTTTTAGTCACCACGCCACCTAAAAATGGAATAAAAACTGATCAAAAAGCCGCATGCACCCCAAGAAAACTACAATGGATTCCTCAAGGGGTCTAGTTTCCAAATTGGGGTCACTTTTGGGGGGTTTCCAATGTTTTGGCACCACAAGACCTCTTCAAACCGGACATGGTGCCTAATAAAAAAGAGGGCTCAAAATCCGCTAGGTGCTCCTTTGCTTCGGAGGCCGGTGCTTCAGTCCATTACCGCCCGAGGGCCACATGTGGGATATTTCTCTAAACTGCAGAATCTGGGCAATAAGTATTGAGTTGCGTTTCTCTGATAAATCCTTTTGTGTTATAAAAAAAATGGTATAAAAAGAGTAAATGTCACCTCTACTTTGCTCTAAATTTCTGTGAAACACCTAAAGGGTTCATAAACTTTCTAAATGCTGTTGTGAATACTTTGAGGGGTCTAGTTTCTAAAATGGGGTGTTTGATAGGGGTTTCTAATATATGGGCCCCTCAAAGCAACTTCAGAAATGAACTGGAACCTAAAAAAATAAATAAATGAGGCAATACTTCGCTTCTTCCATTATACTGATAATGAGCCGTGCCCACCCCGAGATGACCCCAGTTTTGACCGTTTGTATAAACGGAGACCCCTATTAGACCGTTCCAGTGCCCGGTTTTCCCAAGCATACACCCCCGAGAAGTGTATTTCTATTGATGAGTCCCTGGTACATTTTAAAGGGAGGGTTCAATTCCGCCAGTACCTGCCAGGTAAGAGGGCAAGGTATGGCGTGAAGATGTATAAGCTGCGAGAGTGCATCAGGGTATACCTACAGGTTTAGGATATATGAAGGAAAGGCCACCCCCAAACCAGACTGCATCCTGGACTACAATAGGTACATGGGAGGGATGGACTTGTCAAATCAAGTCCTGAAGCCCTACAGCGCCATGCGGTGAGGTATAAGAAGCTGGCCGGGCACATCATACAGATGGCTTTGTACAATGCGTATGTGCTACGTCGATGTGCAGGCCAGAGGGGAACTTTCCTGGAATTTCAAGATCTAATCTTTAGGGACCAGGAAGGGGGGGCGCATCGTACCAGGGCAACACTTTCCAGGAGAAGGTCCCCAAACCGGTGGAAAGGGAAAGAGTCAAAAGAGGTGCAGAGTCTGCTATAAGAGGGGGATAAGGAAGAACACAATATACCAATGTGACACGTGTCCCGAAAAACCAGGGCTCTGTATAAAAGATTGTTTTAAAATGTATCATACATCCCTTGATTTTCAATTTACCCTGATGCACTCCGCACAGCTTACCCCCCTCATCTTTCCCTTCTGAGCCCTGCCGTATGCCCAGGCAGCTGATAACAGCCACATGTAGGGTATTGTCGTACCCAGGAGAACCCACATTACAATTTAAGGGGTGTATATCTCCGGTGGCGCATGCTGGGCACACTATATTGGACACTGAAATGGCATATACATATATAAAATTGCAAATCTCACACTGCACCATCTGCTGCGCATTATCTTTTACACAGTACCTGTGGGGTCAAAATGCTCACTACACCTCTAGATGAATGTCTTAAGGGGTGTAGTTTTTAAAATGGGGTCACTTCTCGGGGGTTTCAACTGTACTGGTACCTCAGGGGCTTCTGCACACATGACTTAGCACCAGAAAAGCTCCAGTAGGCCAAATGGTGGTCCTTTCCTTCTGAGCCCTCCCATGGGCCCAAAGGGCAGTTTATCACCACAAATGGGGTATTGCCGCACTAAGGACAAATTGGGCAACAAAATGGGGTATGTTGTTCCTTGTGAAAATAAGAAATTTTGATCACAAATGACATCTTATTGGAAAAAATATAATTTTTTTCATTTCACAGCCCAATTCAAATAGGTGCTGTGAAAAAACTGTGCGGTCAAAATGATAACAAAAACCATAAATGAATTCCTTGAGGGGTGTAGTTTCCAAAATGGGGTCACTTCTGGTGGGTTTCCATTGCTTTGATACCTCTGGGGCTCTGCAAATGCAACATGGCACCCGAAAACCAATCCAGCAAAATCTGGACTCCAACAAACACATAGCGCTCCTTTCCTTCTGAGCCCTCCCATGGGCCCAAACGGCAGTTTATCACCACAAATGGGGTATTGCCGCACTAAGGACAAATTGGGCAACAAAATGGGGTATGTTGTTCCCTGTGAAAATAAGAAAATTTGATCAAAAATGACATTTTATTGGAAAAAATATCATTTTTTTCATTTCACAGCCCAATTCAAATAGGTGCTGTGAAAAAACTGTGCGGTCAAAATAACAAAAACCATAAATGAATTCCTTGAGGGGTGTAATTTCCAAAATGGGGTCACTTCTGGTGGGTTTCCATTGTTTTGATACCTCAACGCCTCTTCAAACCTGGCATGCTGCCTAAAATATATTCTAATAAAAAAGAGGCCTCAAAATGCACTAGGTGCTTCTTTGCTTCTAGGGCTTGTGTTTTAGTCCACGAGCGCAGTAGGGCCACATGTGGGACATTTCTAAAAACTGCAGAATCTGGACAATACATATTTAGTAGTGTTTCTCTGGTAAAACCTTCTCTGTTACTAAAAAAAAATTGAATAAAATTGAAATTCAGCAGAAAAAATGAAATTTGCAAATTTAATTTCCACTTTGCTTTAATTCCTGTGAAATGCCTGAAGGGTTAAAAAACTTTCTATATGCTGTTTTGAATACTTTGAGGGGTCTAGTTTTTAAAATGGGGTGTTTTATGGGGGTTTCTAACACATAGTCCCCTCAAATCCACTTCAGAACTGAACTGGCACCTTCAAAAAAAGGCTTTTGAAATTTTCTTAAGAATATGAGAAATTGCTGTTTATGTTCTAAGCCTTGTAACGTCCAAGAAAAATAAAAGAATGTTCAAAAAACGATGCCAATCAAAAGTAGACATATGGGAAATGTGAACTAGTAACTATTTTGGGTGGTATAACCGTCTGTTTTTCAAGCAGATGCATTTAAATTCTGAAAAATGCTATTTTTTGTAAATTTTCTCAAAATTTTGCAATTTTTCACAAATAAAGACTGAATATATCGACCAAATTTTACCACGAACATGAAGCCCAAAGTGTCACGAGAAAACAATCTCAGAATCGCTTGGATAGGTTTAAGCATTCCGACGTTATTACCACATAAAGTGAAATATGTCAGATTTGAAAAATGGGCTCTGAGCCTTAAGGCCCAAACTAGGCTGCGTCCTTAAGGGGTTAAGCAGTGTATGCACAAGGTTCCACACAATCTTCCCACTAACTCCTAGGAAGGGAGGGCATTCAGGGGGATCAATTATAGAGTCCTATCCCTCATAAACTCTGAAGCGATGGGTTTACCCGGTGGCACACTCACAGATTTTCTATAATTTAATACTGTACCGGGCACTATTGTTTGGTAAGTACTTCCTAAACCTGAGCCTTCCCTTTAAAACAAACAATGGATTCATCCACCGCAATATAGGGTATAATTTTGGGAAAATGTATTTTCAATTATTGGCCTTATTCTGAAGAGCCGGCAAAAAAATTTGGGGCATCTAGTGGTGGGCAGCGACAATTGTCCTTAAAATGCATTTAGGTAGAGAGGGGTGCTATATAATATAGCGGGGGACCACTAATCTCTAATAGTGGGCTTTTTTATAATGGCAAAACTTAAAAATATGCCCCAAAATGTACGCATCTCTGCTGCATTTGTTGGAGTCAGGGTTTTGGGAAATTGAGCAGCATAAACGTTCGTCTGCTAAACCGTAAAATTGTGCATGCCTCACCATCGGTGCAAAGCCTTTGGGCCATATTTAGTATTTCTAACATATATACAGTCCAAATACAGATGAAGACAGCACTCCAACAAATTCAGAAAATCAGGCCATGTGCTCGTCACCGGGGGATGAATCAATTCCCCATTTTAGTTTGCAGTAACGGCACCAGTACTTCAAGGTAGATGAAAAGAGGGTGGATTTATTCACCTCAAGACAGCGACCTTTCGGTTCAACAGGAACCTTTCTCAAGCTATCACAAACTGAACATAGTGCCAAGCATAAATAGAAGGAGCATACATTGATCAGCAATAAAACCATCAAACGTACAGTTGAATTTCAGGAGACCTATGATGGCCTATAGAAGAGGTAAAACTTAAAAAATAGTGTGGTTTAAGACCCTGCTGTATCGCCAGCTTTATTTTAACTTTTTAGCTCCATTGACACGGCGTCTGGCTCTGTCAAGCTCCGGGACACATGTGAGCTTGATAGAGCAGGAGATGCCGTCAAAACAATCCTCCCTCACTGTTATTGGCCGGTCAGTACAGACTGGCCAATCACACCGCTAAGCAGTCACGGGACCTTTCGGATTGGTCCCGTGCCGACATCTCCTACCCGGCAACTCTGCTTTAGAGCCGAGTTGCCGGTTCTGTCCAACTCTTGCTTGACATAGTGACTGTTTAAAGTACTGACGTGCCTGGTACGTCCGTTTGCACTAAGTCACTTGCAATCCTGACGTACCAGGCACGTCATTTTGTGGGAAGGGGTTAAGTCGTGTTTAGATTCAACAGGTCTGGTAGTAATCCTGAAGAATGTCTAACATACAACATGTGTCACTGTGATTAATTTGGCACAGTTTCTATCCTAGTTTGTATCCTGCCTAATTTTAGATATTAACAAATGTCTTTCAATGTGTCCGAACACTATACATTTTACCTATGTTCCACGCCTGACTTTG
Source organism: Rhinoderma darwinii (assembly GCF_050947455.1). Taxonomy (NCBI): domain Eukaryota; kingdom Metazoa; phylum Chordata; class Amphibia; order Anura; family Rhinodermatidae; genus Rhinoderma; species Rhinoderma darwinii. The sequence continues at coordinate 309,009,540 of NC_134687.1, forward strand.
TGGGTAATGATTGTAATGTTTACGCATATTAGGCTTGACCTAGAACCAGTGGCAAAGGAGCAAGTTAGCTGCTGAATTCCAGATGAGAATCGATGCACATTCTTTTGGGTTGTCTGCCACCCTTTTTAATTGAGATAGGAACATTGTGACTGTTAATGGGCGAGATGTGCCTCGCAACTGCGTGCTTTATTCAGAACATAAAAAATATTTCTACCTTTTTTACATTTCTTTTTTACATTTTGAAATCTAAAACTAAATTCAACCTAAATGAGCTGGGTATGATTTGTGTGCTGGAGATATGCCATGACGCCCTCTCATATTGATATAGTTGTCAGCCTGACGAGAATCGCTGATCACAGCCAAAGCAGCGAAGGTGTAACGTGACTCCTGAATACATATGAGCCCTAACACTGGTATATAGTTCAAATGTCAGGTTTTGCGCGTTAAGATCATTTTAATGATGTAGTTAATTAGTTTTGCTATCAATTAGACTTGTTTTGGTGAATAGTACATCATCACTCATTCATGAGTCGTTTCCAGGGTCTGTAAATAATACTTTACCTGTGGGTGCCAATTAGGATTATTGGCTAATACGGAAGGAATACTAAGGGATAATACTTTTGGATTGATACTTGACTGGCATTCAGATTGTGAATCAGAGCTGAGATTAACTGTTCAACTGCTGAGAAAGCGCTGGACGTCCTACGCTATATATAACCAGCATCTTCTTGAGTAGCACTATCAAGTTCCAGTGACCTTTTGCGCTGTTCATATATCATTCCTGCTTACAGTTTTCCAGGTTCTGTTCTTGGGATAACTGTATGAAGCGAATATTGATTATATGCAGTTTTAGAGTCATTTATTAAAGAGTAAATGTACTTTAGATATGTCATAAAGAGCTATCAGAAGTTTTGGGGGTCCAGGTGTTGAGACTGATCGGCGCTCCTTGTTAGTCTGGAGGCTGAGCGCTTAGGCACCTTCATTTCAGTGACGTTGGGGATCTTGGCACTTAGACCCCAACTGATCAAAGCTTCTGATATGTCTCTCTGACATATCAAGAGTTTTTTTTAAAGTTCTCTTTAATTCCACCTGTCTAAAGTTCTGATATTGTCATGTTGAGCTGGGATATTAGAGCTAACCGCACTAAAAAGGTTAAACTTTTTACAATATGGCGAAATAATAGTTATGAGTCCACTGTATCCATGCGGAGAGCGCTCCACCCAACCCCTTACCATTGATTGATGCTGTATATGTTCTAGTATCCGGAGTGGCTGTCAGTCCAGTGGAAAGGAGAGCCCTACTGGTGACCTTGCTCCATATACTTGAGTAATCCTATTTAAGACCAGGTAGTGTTATCTTGTATCACCTCTGGTGAAGCCGTCATTGGGAGCAACGATAGGCATGGTGCCTTTTAATCCCCACGCGCTAACGTGTTATACTTCAACATTTTTATTTTTTAGTACGCTGTGGGTATTTTCTTGTATTTCACATTATGCTGTTCACCGTATTCACCTTTTAGGTTGGGTTAACAGAGTTTTTTGCAGGAGGAAAATCTGCCTCAAAATTCAGTTTGGAATTTAGAGGCAGATTTTGCTTTGCCTGCACGCCGATTTTCGTGGCGTTTTTCGCCCGCGGGCAAAAAACGCCGCGAAATATGCTTTCTCTGCCTCCCATTTAGGGGTCAGAGGCGTAAACGCCCGAAGATAGGGTATGTCCCTTCTTTTTCCTGCGAGCCGGTTTTTCCTGCTCGGGGGGGAAAAAACCGCCTCCCATTGAAATCAAAGGGAGGCATTTGCTGTCGTTTTTTGGCGCATTTTCCGTAGCGGCTTCCGCGTCAAAAAACTCAGCGTGAACTCCGCCTTATGTTATTGTTTGCACATATTTTGTTTATTTGTGGGGTTACAACCGATTTTATGATCTGTAATATTTTTCTGTACAAAATATTGGATTGCCTATGGGGGGGGGTTCACTTATCATAATGGACCTAGACTTATGTATTTTCAAATGTTTGTTTTTTTAATTGGTCTTTGTCATGAATTAGGACTTCTGTTCATTACATGATATTTTCAAGTGCCTTCTTTTACGATGCCCGCTTTTGCGGTCTAGCAGCCCAGCGGACTTGTCACTAATTAGGTGCTGTATGGTGGTGTCTGTTGCTGTAGTGCTGCACTTGTGGGGGGACGTGGCCCAGAGCCAAGGAGGCTTGGCACGGTCTGAAGGCATGGGTGCTTTTGGGCCGCTGGGTTGCTCCCTCTGCAGGAGCGGTGCTGCGGTGGTGGTAGCCGCCATGCGGTGCTGCAACCGCTAGAGTAGGGACCCACTTTAAAGAGGTCGCCGTGAAGTGGCAAGTGGGCTTATACAGTTTGATCAAAATGTTTACAAAAGAACCTCATGTTCATGTTTCTAAATTATGCCTAACGGCTCAGATCAACGTACATACTGTGGATTGTGCGGTCCATGTCTAGTTTCTCACAATGCTGACTAATTAGGGTATATTCATACTTGGAGGTTTTGATTTATATTTTGTTCAGGATTTTAAAAGCCAAAACCAGGTGTGGACGCTAATATGCTGCCCTTAAATAGGATACCATTACGGTACGGGTTTGCTGTACCATCTGTGAGTTGTATTGATTATTCTGTCTTTCTTGTTCCTATAGATAAGCTTTTCGGAAAGCGCCTTCTGCAAGCTGGCCGATATATCACATCCCACAAGTCCTGGATGAGGACTGTGCCCACCGAAAATTGCGATGTAGTTATGACCTTCCCAGGTAAGTTTGTTTTATTTTATTAATCGTAAGCCCAATGTTACAACTACACTCTGTTCACACTAAAGTTATTCTGCTCTGTTGTGTTTAGAAGAAAAATGAACATTTCCATTAATGGGCCCATTGATTTCGGTGAGATTTTCCTCTTGGCAAATGCCTTTAGTTGGCTACGATTATCCTCCGTTTGGTCATAATTCTTTTTTTGGTGGGCAGAAAGGCACCATACATGATTTTCATAGTAGGCATATTTTCAGCAGAGGTCCTAAAAAGAAGTTTGTGGCACTCTTCAGCAAATGCACCATTTCTAAAGTTCCTGTTCCGTTCATCTGAATGGAGTTGACACCGCAGCAAGCACATGCCTGAATAGATGAATAGAACTGATTTTTTATTCGCAGAAATTACTGCAACAAAATCTGCCGTGTGTGACTGCACCCTATGGCCGGGTTCCCACAGGTCGGATATGTTGCATAAAACTACACGGCGTATCCGACCTAGAACCCACAGCACATTCCGTCTGAATAAAACTCCCCACATTGTGATGCAGTTTTCCAGGTCGAAATTCCAATGCGGAAAGCAGCGCCAGAAGAAAAAGCAAAACATCCATACTTACCCCGGCCGTAGTCATGGTGACGCGTCCCTCTGTTGTTGCGCAGTCCAGCCTCCTAAGATGACGCTGCAGCCCATGTGACCGCTGCAGCAGTCACATGGGATGAAAGGTCATCCGAGGAGGCTGGCCTGGAAGAACAGAAGACAGTGTCGCTATGACAACTCGCAGGTTGTGTTTAAGCTCTTATTTATTTTTATTTTTTTTCTGAGTTCTGTTTTTTCCACGGAATTGCTGCGATTTCACTGCAAAAGTCGCAAAACTTGGCTATTTGTTGTGGGTTTTGGAGCCACATTGAATCCAATGGGAAAAACCCACAACCGATTTAGGCCGGATTACCACGTAGAGTAAATTCTGAGCAGAATTTCCGCAGCGTTTACTCTACGTGGTAACCCGGCCTAATGCCCCTTGCACTCACTGCAGATTTTGTTGCAGAAATTTCTGCAACTGAAAATCTGTTCCATTCATCTGAATGGGGTTGTTTTTGATGAGTATGGATTTCATAGAAATATATCCTTGATCCAATTCTGGTTTTGGCTTGAAAATGCAAACAAAAGCTGCAGCAAATCTGCACTGTGTGAACAAGGCCTTATAGAGCATCTAATAGACGCTGCTACTTAACGGTTTCTGTCCTGGTGAAAAAATTTGCTTCTGGCACAATGGGGACCTATTCTAAATCGTACTATTGGGCTCCATTATTACATGTTATGCCTTATTGTGATCTAATGTTTTTGTCACGGTTTCCTATATTTACAGATACGACTGATGACCATACTCTGCTCTGGCTACTGAATCATGTACGACTTGGCATACCTGAGCTAATAATGCAAATTCGCCATCATCGACATACAAGAATCTATGCCTTCTTTGTCACAGCCACATATGAGAAGTAGGTATCATAATGGAGAGCATGAGAAACCTTTCATTTGTACCACACCTGTTGTATCGGTTGTAGAAGTCAGACAAATACAGGGATAATAAGGTAACATAACTGGCCAGTGTGTGAGATGGTTTTTGCACTGACAACTTTATAATTACAATTTACGCTGTCCAATGTCCAAGATGGGAAAATCCCTTCAAGCAATAAACAGACAATCTATTAGGGCGTGCCATGGCAACCCCTCGGCTACCTGAGCAATCGGACCCCCACCGATATAGAATTTTTCACCTTCAAATTGGAAGCCGCAGGAGGAAGGGAAGGTATTTTTCAACAAACATTCTATTGCAAAGTCCTCAAGAATCAGGGTATGTTCACACGGCCTATCCGTTCAAAATCCTCAAATAAAATTGCTTTAATAGGGTTGTTCAGGATTACATAAACAAGGCTGCTTTCTTCCAAAAACACCACACCTCACTGGGTTGTATGTGGTATTCCATCTCAGCCCTATTCCCTTCATTGAAGCTAAGCTGCAATACCCGACACAACCTATGGACAGGTGTGGTGCTGTTTCTAGAATGAAGCAGCCATATTTTTCTAATCCTGGACAGTTCCTTTAAGCTCTACAGATAATTTTGTGTGCCAAAAGCCCCTCAAATTGAATACCACGGGCAGTAGGCAGTTATCTCCACCTTTTCAACACAATATCAGTTTTTAGCTCCAACAATCTGTGCTGATATCTTAATATATCTTTCAACTCTACACCGAAGCTACACAAAGATCGTCCATATAAATGCCTTTGGTTATATATATATTATGTATGTGTGTGTATATGTATATGTGTGTATATATATATATATATATATATATATATATATATATATATATACATGGATAATTTGAAAGAAGAAAGCAAAGTGTATAACGAGAATTTTAAAAAAAAAGATCTGTACCAAAGTTTTTTTTATTGATGAAGATCTATTAACATGTATCCAATACACTGTACATAAGACAAAAAGCAAGAGAGAGAACACAGAGGGCATAGAGTGACGCAACTCTAAACACTGAAACGGTGGGGAGGCTTTTAAGTTTTTTGCAGTGTTTAGGGTTGTGTCATTCTAGTTTTAGGTTCAACTTTACAGCTATGCAGGTGATTTGGAGCTCTGGATCAGATAAATGGAGCTTAAATTATTATAAAGATCTATTAATAAAATAAGTAAAACAAAAAAAGTACAAATCATTTAATTTAAGTGCAAGGAAGTATATTGACTGCAATAATTCTTCCCTTCTCTCTACAGCCCCCATACCAGCCTCTATACCAGCCTCTTCTCCTCCACACAGCACACACTATTTCCTAATTGGATACATATTTTTTTTAGTCCTTTTGTCCTTACAGTTGACTATTTATATCTAAATTTGTGTCAATTTGCCACAAGTATATACTAATGGAGCAACAACTTCTGTATAGAAATTAAAATGTTTGCTTGGCTTTATTGCAGTCTACTCCGCGGTGCGGAGGAGATTGGACTTCGTAAGCCACTGAAAGCAGAGTTTGGAGGTGGTACCCGTATTTTTTCCTGTGAAGAGGACTACATTTATCAAAATATTGAAAATGAGCTGCATTTTTTCACATCTCAGGTAAAAAAAATGTAGATGTCATTGTGGTGTGTGTGATGGTGTGTAGAACAATAAAATGTAACAAACGCTGCATGGACAAAAGTATTAGGACACACCTCTTAGGCCTCATGCACACGACCGTGTTTTTGAATGCAGATGAATTGCGGACCCATTCATTTCTATGGGCCCATGCACACGATCGTGGTTTCCATGGTCTGTGCTTTGGCCGGGAGCCCGGACCGCAAAAAAATAGGACAAGTCATTTTACCGGCTTCATTCGTGGTCCGGGCTGTTAAAAGTGAATGCTCATCTTGTATGTGCACGGTCTGTGATTGCGGACGGCCCGCGGATGACACTCTGCGGCCATTCGTGCCTGAAATCACGGGCCATGCACACGGCTACGGCCGTGTGCATGAGGCCTTAGGCTTCGTGAATGCGAACGTGTTTTTGGGTCCGCAATACATCCGCAAAAGTGCGGATGAATTGCAGACTCATTAATTTCTATGGGCCCATACACACTACGTAGTTTACACAGCCCATGTGCAGGCCGCAATTGTAGCTTGCAAAAACTCAGAACAAGTCATTTTACGGTTTGCAATTGCGGTCAGGCACCATTGAAATGAATGCACATCTTTTGGGTGCATGGTCCGTGATTGCAGGCACTCCGCGGCCGTCCATACCCGTAATCACGGGCCGTGCACACGGCTAAGGCCGTGTGCATGAGGCCTTCATCATTGAACTTAGGTGTTTCATTCAGTCCCATTGCAACAGGTGTATAAAATCCAGCCCCTAGCCATGCAGTTGGCCTTTACCAACATTTGTGAAAGAATGGGTCGTTCTAAAGAGTTCACTGAATTCCAGCGTGGTCCTTTAATAGGATGCCACCGTTGTAACAAGTCAGTTTATGAAACTTCTTCGCTTCTAGATATTCCACGTTCAACTGTGAGTGATATTATTGCAAAGTGGAAGCTTCTAGGAACCACAGCAACTCGTCGACAGAGTAGCAGAGTATATTACGTTAGAGCAGGGTCACCAACTGCTGTGGCGCATATCGCATAAGTCACCAACGTTCTGCTGACTCAATAACTGCAGAGTTTCAAAGCTCTTCTGGTGTTAACATCAACACAAAAACTGTGCGCCGGAAACTTCATGGCATGGGTTTTCATGGCTGAGTAGCCGCATGCAAGCCTTACATCACAATGCCAAGCGTCGGATGGAGTGGTGTAAAGCACGAAGCCACTGGACTCTGGAGTGGTGGAAACGTGTTCTGTGGAGTGACTAATCAGGAAAACGTTACCTGCCTGACTGTATTGTGCCAACTGTAAAGTTTGGTGGAGGAGGGAAAATGCTATGCGGTTGTTTTTCATGTGTTGGCCTAGACATTTTTTTGTTCCAGTAAAGGGAAATCTTAATGCTTCAGCATACCAAGAAATTTTGGACACTTGTATTCTTCCATCTTAGTGGGAACAGTTTGGGGAAGGCCTTGATCTGTTCCAGCATGACTGTGCCCCAGTGCACAAAGCAAAGTCCATAAAGACGTGGTTGGGTGAGTTTGGTGTGGAAGAACTTGACTGGCCTGCACAGAGCCCTGACCTCAACCCCATCTAAAAACTTTGGCATGAACTAGAACGGAGATTGTGAGCCAGGCCCTCTCGTCCACCATCAGCGTCTGACCTCACAAATGCCCTTTCTGTATAAATGGGCAAAAATTCCCACAGACGCACTCCAAAATCTTGTAGAAAGTCTTCCCAGAAGAGTGGAAGCTGTTTTAGCTGCAAATATGGGACCAACTTTATATTAATGCCTATGGATTTAGAATGGGATTTCATAAAGGCTCTTGTAGGTGTAATGTGTAGGTGTCCCAAAACTTTTGTCCATATAGTGTATCTGTCCTTTGTGCTGTTTATTTAAATCATGCTTGAACAGGACCATTGTGTGTTAAGTCAGGGCCTGAAAAGTCCCAGGAGCCAGATGTAGTCTGATCCTGCAGTCATACTCCCTTCCATCTGTCCCCCACTTCTTTCTAAACCTAATGGATGTATGTTAGTCTGTCTTGTAGTCTGTTACCATGGAGACACATAAGTCTGCATATGAACTGTTGACACCAAATGGTATGACCTTTATACTCAAGACCTATTGCACAGTTGCTTCATTTTTTTTTTTTAAACTTTTTATCTGTATTGGGACAAAAAAATGTGGTTGTGAAGGTGGGATTAGAACTTGGATTCAAGCCACTAAGCCCTTATTCACACGACAGGGTTTCCCGGCCGGGTGACGGCCGTTCATAAATCGGCCGTCACCTGGCTGCAGTAGGAACAATAGACTCCTAATGGGGCTATTCACACGACCGATTTTTTTTTTTGGACGGCCTGGGAAACCTGGCCGTCAAAAAATGGGACATGCCCTATTTTCGGCCGTTTTCCCGGCCGCCCGGCTCCCATAGAAGTCTATGGGGCCGGGTAATACACGGCCATCACCGGAATGTGTCCTGAGTGATGGCCATGTATTCCGTCGCTCGCGCTCTCTCTCCTCCTCAACTGCAGAGTGCATGTGAGGAGGAGGGTCTTTTTTTTGCTCCCTGTAGGAGTCGGAATCCCCAATCCCCGGCCGGGGATTGGGGATTCTGCTACAGGAGAAGTGAGGGACTACACTGTCCATATATGGACACAGCGACGTCACTCACTTCTGAAGCGGAATCCCCGATTCTATGACCGGGGATTCCGCTACAGGAGAAGTGAGTGACTACACTGTCCATATATGGACACAGCGACGTCTCTCACTTCTGAAGCGGAATTCCTGACCCTGTGGCAGGGAATTCCGCTACAGGAGAAGTGAGTCACTACAATGTCCATATATTGGACACAGCGACGTCACTCACTTCTGAAGCGGAATTCCCGACCCTGTGGCAGGGAATTCCGCTACAGGAGAAGTGAGTGACTACACTGTCCATATATTGGACACAGCGACGTCACTCACTTCTGAAGCGGAATCCCTGACCCTGTGGCAGGGAATTCCGCTACAGGAGAAGTGAGTGACCACACTGTCCATATATGGACACAGTGACGTCACTCACTTCTGAAGCGGAATCCCCGGGTCGGGGATTCCTCTCCAGGAGAAGTCAGTGACTGCACTGTCCATATATGGACATTGAAGTCAGTGACTTCTCCTGGAAGGGGGGGGATGGGTGCAACCTACAGGGGGCTGTGTGGCATTACCTGTCGGGGGCATTGTGGCATTACCTGCCAGGGCTGGGTGGTATTACCTGTAGGGGGCTGTGGAATTATCTACAGAGGGCTGTGTGTGGCAACAAATTTAAATGAAATTCATCCTATTTTAAAACGGACAGGGAAAAAAACGGATGCAAAACGGGTCAAAATCGGCCGTTAAAAACGGCAACACGGCCCGGAGCGGAATCAGAACGGATGCAAACCGGCCGGGAAAAATGGGCCAAAACGGCCGATATTATCGGCCGACACTCGGACCCTGTAGTGTGAATGAGGCCTAAGCCCTTATTCACACGACAGGGTTTCCTGGCCGGGTGACGGCCGTTCATAAATCGGCTGCAGTAGGAACAATAGACCCCTAATGGGGCTATTCACACGACCGATTTTTCGACTGCCCGTTTACCCGGCCGCCCGGCTCCCATAGAAGTCTATGGGGCCGGTTAATACACGGCCATCACCGGAATGTGTCCCGAGTGATGGCCATGTATTCCGTCGCTTGCTCCCTCCTCACAGCGCAGAGTGCATGTGAGGAGGAGGAGTTTATGCCTTTCTGACGAATGGCTGTACGCTGGAGGCAAGTTTATACACTGTGTGGCAGGGCCGGGGTGTACAGCAGCTGGAAGGGGGCGCTGCGCTGGCTCCCTTCCCCTGCTTGTTAAAAGCGCCCTGGCCCGGCGACACCTTCCATGGCTGATGGCGCCGCTAGCAGCTGCTGCTGCTGCTACTACTGTAGCGACGCCATTATAGCAGAGCAGGGAGTTATCTCCCTGCTCTGCTATGTGCTAGCCCCACTTTAGCTCCCTGATGGAGCGGAATCCCCGTGTGTTCGGGGATTCTGCTCCTGGACAGAGCGCTTGATGTCTCTGTCCATATCTGGGCAGTGACATCAGGGGAAACTCCTGAAGCGGAATCCCCGAACACTCTGTGACCGGGGATTCCACACCAGGAGAAGCCAGTAATAAATGGACACAGACGACAGGGGCTTTTCCTGAAGTGGAATCACCGGCCACATGGGGATTCCCCTTCAGGAGTTGCCCCTGAGGTCACTGTCCAGATCTGCCCGGCACGGATGCAAAACTAATGCAAACCGGCCGGGAAAAACGGCCGATTTTATCGGCCGACACTCGGGCTCGGGCGGGACCCTGACGTGTGAATAAGGCATTAGACCTTCTTAGGTTTCTTCGTCAGGCTTCTTTCAGTATTACAAGGCCTTAGGAGACCTAAGCTATTGCAAACATTTTCAACTTTCTCTTCAATAAGACAAAAAATGTTGTCATATGACTTTACATCATTCTCTTCATTTTACATCACATGTATATTTTATTGGTACAGTTTAGTCAGTAAAAACATTCTTAAATGTGTCCTGAAGATAGTCATTGCTATTCATTGCTGAATAATTAATGAATGTGTTGCTATACATTATTACTACAATAGCATGGAACAGTCAGTGTCATTCACTTATTATTTTTTTATAATTTTGAAGGAGCGTCAGAGTATCATCCGGTACTGGATGGAGAACCTCCGAGCTAAACAAGGAGAATCTTTGCACAATATCCACTTCCTGGAGGGCCAACCAATCCGTGAGTGAGCTTCTGTACTCTTGTTCTTGGTGTAATAGCAGCTCAGGATAGGTACATCCAAAGCTTTTCAATGGATGGAGATACAGTATATCTCTGGACTTGCTGTAATGTCTTATGTCTCTAAGGCTACATGGCAGACATTGTCTCGTATATCCCTATTGTCAGTATCTCTCTGGCAGGGCCGGCATTGGGGGGGTGGGCAAACTGGGCAATTGCCCCGGGCATCCTCTTTGGGGCCCCCTGCCCACTATAGCAGTCAATAGTTTAGGCGCAGGGAAGAATCCCTGCGCAGGCCGACGTGATGACATCACTGCATCATGCTGACCTATGCAAGGGTCCTGCCTGGATGCTGTGGAGCGCTGTCCGTCGCGGGAACAGGGCAGGGTAAGTCCAATTTAAAAAAATATCTAATAATTGGGGGCTGTGTGGTACTATATATACAAGGAGGGGGACTTTGTGGCACAATATACAAGGGGAGAGCTGTGTATCCCTATATACAAGGGGGGGAAGCTGTGGGGCAGTATATAGAAGGGGGAGCTGTGTGGCGCGATCCACAGGGAGCTGTGTGTGTGGCGCTATCTACAGGGGGCATAAAGGTGGCATTATTACTGATGGGGCACTTTTATTGCATCGAACACTAAGGGATCATTATTACCATCTGGGGCACTGTCGATTACGAGTTTGTTTAGAGGATGGCGTATAGGTGGGGAGGATGCTGGAAAAACAAGAAACCAACATGTCTGTGTGTCAAATTCTGCAGAGATGAGTCGTCACAGTGGTCTGGGCCGGACGGAGAAAAAAAAGGGAAAGTGAACTCAAATCCGAGAACCATCACCTGTAAGTCACTGGATATAAATGTGCTGTATTTACTTCCATCGTCTGCAGAGCTCCTGTGTATAACTGGCATCTACCACTATATGGTGGTGATATTGGTCTTTGTATAGTGGTTTTTATTCATTATTGTTATAAGGGTAGTTTTCAGTAACCGTATGTGGTTATGGTGTGGTGGTGGTATTCAGTAACGGTATGGGGGTATTATTCAGTCACTGTGGTTATGGTGTGGCGGCATTATTCAGTAACAGTATGGGGGTATTATTCAGTAACCGTATGTGGTTATGGTGTGGTGGTATTATTCAGTAACGGTATGGGGGTATTATTCAGTCACTATGTGGTTATGGTGTGGCGGTATTATTCAGTAACAGTATGGGGGTATTATTCAGTCGCTATGTGGTTATGGTGTGGCGGTATTATTCAGTAACAGTATGGGGGTAGTCAGTCACTGTGGTTATGGTATGGTGGTATTCAGTAACCGTATGGGAGTATTACTCCGTCACTGTGGTTATGGTGTGGCGGTATTATTCAGTAACAGTATGGGGGTAGTCAGTCACTGTGGTTATGGTATGGTGGTATTCAGTAACCGTATGGGAGTATTACTCCGTCACTGGTATTTATGGTGTGGCGGTATTATTTGGACCTTATAATATATTATTATTGCTCTTGTAATAGTGAGTTGTGTTTAGTAACAGTTTGCAGGTAATATTTTATCTGGTATAGTGGTATGATTTAATAACTGCATACATATATAGATAATTTTTTTGTGCGAGAAGGGGGACATATGTTTTAGGGCTTGCAACACTCCTGGACGTGCTAGAAATAAGCGATGCGGTTCTCTGCACACCACCTTCTGAATTGACTGCATTATTGATACAGTAATTCAGCATTTAGGGCCCCACTTTTAACTTTGCCCAGGGCCACACTTTGTCTAGAACTGCCATCATATTTGTTGCAAACTGCAATCTGTCCTTTAATCAAAGCCACTTTTATCATAGCTAGCCAAGTAGTAGATTTTTTTATGAGTTAGTGAGGCAGTTCAGCATGATGCTCAACATACATGCTCCATATCTTTTAATAGAGATTTGCTGTGATCGGGAATATGGCACACTGGCGCAGTATCTGAGTGACACTGATAAAGTCTGATGTAAACTAGTTTTCCCAATTTTATATGCCATAAATGTCTCATTAGGCCTCATGCACACGACCGTAGCCATGTGCACGGCCGTGATTTTCGGGTCGGCCGGCAGCGGACTGTCAGCCGCAAGCCGCCTGCAAATCGTGGGCAATGCACATGGCCGCGGCCATTATTTTCAATGAGCCCGGACCGCAGAAGACTGCCGTAATAAGACATGCCCATTCTTTCTGCGGTGCGGGCTCCCGGGCCATGCACAGACCGTAAAAACTACGGTCGTGTGCATGGCCCCATAGAAATGAATGGGGCCGCAATTCTCCCGTGGATTTTCGGGGGAATTGCGGCCGCAAAAGCACGTTCGTGTGCATGGGGCCTTAGTCCGGGTCTGACTGTTGGGACACCCACCACTCCCGAGAATGGTGCTGCCGGTCCACTCATCCTAATGCACGTACCTAGTCACTTTCCATTATAGTCTATTGGAGGTTTGCATACAGCAAAGTGCCCCAATTCTTCTGTTTCCATATGTCTCATAGATATTAGAGGAGCGTGACTGTTGCTTTTTGTTTTTTAACCATACTTTGTTTTCTTAGCTATTCTGTGTATCATTGACTGTCCCATATTTTAGTCCCAGAGCTTGCAGCCCGTGGAGTTATCCAGCAGGTGTTTCCTGTGCATGAGCAGAGGATATTGAGCCGGCTTATGAAGTCCTGGGTCCAGGCAGTGTGTGAGAGACAGCCCCTAGGTAAGAGGTCCTCTTGAGTTTCTATGAAAATACAAACTTTGTGCATAACGTTCTATTCTAAAATCGGGTCTTCACATAGAGCGCAATGTATTGTTATAATTTAATGGGTGTTTTCTGCCTCTTTTTACATTATACTCTGTAGGAAGCATTGCATAGCTGATGTGTACACCCACTCAGTATCATTTGTAGTCTGTCATTGTTTTATCTAATAACCTGGATAGCACAAGCAAGCACTGTTTGGACCGTACATAACTTTTCATGAGCTTTTCGTTAACAAAGCAATAACTTGATGAAGCCCCTTATTTTACAATATTAAACTTCTGCCACCCATACCTCCATACAAGAAAAGAATTCCAAGAACAAAGACGCCCCTTGTTTATACATTCTTAGAGATAATTGGCAGTATTATGCTGTGCCAACAACACTGGTTTATGTGGTTTTTTTATGTATTGTAGAATGAGTGTAGAAAAATGGCACAAAGTAAAAAGGAATGTTGTTTTATGCTTGTTACTTATTATTTTATGGCATGTAGTTTGTTTCATATTCTAAAAGATGATCGTAATTCTCACACATGCATAGGCAAAGCAAGATATATGTGTATATATAGTGAGGAACTAGAATAATGTTTAGTAGCAAGTTATTTAGTCCGAGTGCACACAGTGTATGGCCACACACGACCCCAATACATATACTCTCGTCCTACTTGTATGTGCCCCATGCAGCTAGGACATGAATATATGTTAATGTCAGAACACGCGCTATAGAGCATTGATCAGCAGAAAATAACATGATTTTATTTAGATTTTTATTAGAAAATCCACTTAGCGGCATCTGCATGCGGTTAAAGCCCTGTCAACATGCGGTGGCAAATGACCAAACGATTTTGCCGGTAATACCGCCAAAATCATGCGGTCATTGGCCACCGCTACATGAGTGGGGTTTTGGCTGCCTGCTGACACCGCTACGTGAAAACATTCCCTCAATGTTAGATACAGATCTCAAAGTGAGCGCTGTGTTTAGTACTGGGACCCGAATGCAGGAAGGAAGCTTTGTAGTCACATGATCAAGTAGGGGGGATACCGGGACATCATTATCTGATGCTTTTGTATGATATTTTGGTCTTGCACTAATTTCTTTATTGGTGTTATATCTAAGTGCGGTATTGACCATATATACTTTTGGCGGGGGTTTATCTCCTGCTTGGGTTTGCTTTACCCCATCGCCTTCTAGCAGTGTAAGCCGTTTGGGAGGCTAAAAGCTGATGCCATGCTTTCTTCGAGCTTCAGCTGTAAGACCGCAGTAGTTCTAGCGTAGAAGCATACTGTTGTTGGCAGTGTTACAGTTTCAGTTTTTATATTTTCTTGACAGATGAAATTGGTGAGTATTTTGGGGTGAAGATTGCAATGTATTTCTCATGGCTTGGCTTCTACACATCATCACTGGTTTATCCCGCTGTCTTTGGCTTGATGCTTTGGTTCTTTACTGAATCTGACCAGGTAAGGGGTCTATTTGAGAAATAAGACTTTCTGTAATGCTGATTATCATCATCATCAATCATCAATCATCCTTAAAATATTTTGGTGTTTGCCTTCTCTAGTGAAATCTAATAAGATTGTTGCTATTTTACCACATGTTTTTATTTAGTCTGGAATCACACATGCCAAACACAGGAGTGGATCCAGGGAGAAGTTTCCTTTTATACTTCTCCCTTGGATCCAGTCTTGTGTTAGGCTAAAAAAAACGGCACTGATTCTGGCCTTAAAGTGTTGCATGAGATCTCATGAAGTGCCTGACTACCAGCATTGGGATTCTATCACATAAGGAATTAAAATACTGCTAGAGACCAAGTGTTACCACGTGCCTGACACGGATGAAACGTGAACAATAGTGGAGTGCTGACACTTGGATCAATGATCTTAGTTTAGTGTTGTGTTCTGTCAAAGCTGGCTGAGTGTAGTCCAAGCACACTGCATAAACATCTTAGAATTATTGAGGTCTTCATGGAGAAGCAATGTCATGTTTTGCAACTGTAACAAATAAATTAGTTGGTATCGTAGTGGTATATTTAACGGCAAAAAGTATTTTTATTTTAGTATTTCTACTGACTGGGGTGAGTGTGCGTGTTTATATTAATAGGGAGATGAGGGTAAGTCACCGCCAGACCCATCTGGCAGCACTTATCACAAAGATCGGGTATGTTGCGATCCAACGTGGCCAATCCTTCTTTCAACCGACATTGGGGACTGTTGGCCTGTTCACATATACATTATATTGTCACCAAATCATGATGACATTTGTCTGTGTATGGTCAGCTTAAGAACCAAAATAGGTTCATTGAAATGAAGAGATCCTAGACCTGTGTTCCTAATGACCAGACATAACGGAGTATTACCTAACCATCCTTGTTTGCCAAACATCCAAAAAATGATGGACCACCTTTAGGCTGGATTCACACGGGCATGTTCGGTCCGTAAAGGACAGAACGTATTTCGGCCGGAAGTCCCGGACCGAACACACTGCAGGGAGCCGGGCTCCTAACATCATAGTTATGTACGGCGCTAGGAGTCCCTGCCTCTCTGCGGGACAACTGTCCTGTACTGTAATCATGTTTTCAGTACGGGACAGTAGTTCCACGGAGAGGCAGGGACTCCTAGCATCGTACATAACTATGATGTTAGGAGCCCGGCTCCCTGCAGTGTGTTTGGTCCGGGACTTGTGGCCGAAATACGTTCCGTCCATTACGGACGTAATGTGCTCGTGTGAACCCAGCCTTAG
The DNA here is from genome assembly GCF_050947455.1 of Rhinoderma darwinii. Taxonomy (NCBI): domain Eukaryota; kingdom Metazoa; phylum Chordata; class Amphibia; order Anura; family Rhinodermatidae; genus Rhinoderma; species Rhinoderma darwinii. Next base: position 309,025,690 of record NC_134687.1, read on the forward strand.
GAATGGCCTTCAGTTTGTTTACAGGGTGCTTGCTACAGACTGTTGTATGACAGTTTGTAGCCTTTTGAGTAGCTGCAGCAAATAATGCTATTCTCTAATCCATTAGCCTGTGTACTTTCACAGAAGATCTTCTCCTATTACTCCATGCATAAGTAAAATTAAAAAAATAAAATAAAATGTATTTCTCGTCAGTGTGCTGTCCGTTTTAATAATGGATGGCACACTGGCAGATACAAGTGAATGGGGCTAGTCACACATCAAAAAAAATTTTTCACGGAGTGCGTGTCTATTGCGAGAAACTCACAGCATGTCCTATTTTGATCCGTATATGGCCATTAAAGTTTATGGGTTCTCTGGAAATGCAGAGAAAATAAAGAGCAGTAAAACCAGGAAGTGTTTGCAGAGGAGATACACGGGCGAGAAAAATGGATGACACACAGAAACCAAACTGACGCAACACGGCCATTTTATATGCATGAAAAACAATCCTTTTTGCGGGCGCAAATCTTAAATGCTTGCGTGAATAAGGTTTCCAGAAACCCAAAAAAATAAACAAATATTGTAGCACTGGAGGGATGACCTACTAAAAGATCAATGGGATCCTTCCAGTTATTTATGATCTTGTACTTTGTTTTTCATAATTTCCCTTTTTTTTTTCTGTGTATATTACTATAATAAAAAAATTACGATAATGTGAGTACTTTGTTTTTTGTTTCTCAGACCAGCCGTGACATCTGCTGTGTGGTCTTCGCACTCTTCAATGTAGTTTGGGCTACTCTGTTTCTAGAAGGTTGGAAACGGAAAGGAGCGGAGCTAGCCTACAAGTGGGGGACATTAGATACTCCTGCAGAATTCATAGAGGAGCCTCGACCACAGTTCAGAGTATGTCATTGTAGGCTTTGTCTCTATCATAATTTATGTCTTGATGTCAGGGCACTTCGTATTAGAAATGATGGGAATAATCTGTTGTGCACAGTCCATTTACTGTCTTTCCTTTTTTTTGCTATGAGATATTTGTGGTATATTTTAAAACATTCCACCAAGGCAGATTGTAAATTCGTACTCTACTCTACTTAAGTCATCATCACTGGAGTGGGACTGGAGTGTGCAATAGGAACACACAGAATAAACTTTACATAGAAAGATATTCTCTATTAGAGAATATAACAATTTATACACTGATTAAATGCCAGTTTATGCAGATAATAATTACATTTTCAGAATGCATTCTCCAAAATGTGTCACTACATGAGGATAATCGTTTATCCCAGAGGCAAGATATTAGTGTATATGGGGTTAAAAAAACCTCCGTTCTGTAGTTTAGCCGAGTCTGTGCTAAACCTCCGACCGGGGACTGGGAAACCTCATTATCCTTTTTATCTAGGCAATAGGTATTGCCTTCTCCCGATGCGTTTCCTTGTGGCAGAAATTCTTCAGGGGAGATGAGGCCAAGTGGCCCCTTCAACTGGAGGCTCAAGAGAATAAGTTGGAGCAGTATGAAATCTAATTCTTCTGCAGTGGCAGAGATTCTCAGCAGGATATGTTCCTTTCGTGCTGGGGTGAGCGCCTGTCTCGGCGTCTGACGTCATCACCCACATATGCTTTTTGAGTGGTATTTAACTAGGAATTCCCTTCCTCTAGCGAACACCTCCCAGTAACGTATCTGGGGTGGGGTGTTCCCCCTTAGGGAGCTGTTACGAAGCCGAGTACAGAGCTCCTCCCGAAAAGGGTGGTGCCTGTTTCCTTGGCAACGCATAGCTTCAATAACCAGAGTCGCGAGTCAGCGGGTATGGGCCCATTGTTACAGCCGCCGATCCACTAACAGTAGCGGAATCGCCCGTTGTGAACAAAGGGTCAACAGGCATCCGAAACGACACCTGTCTTCACGAAGCGAAACAGACTCGATGTTGGGTAAGTCCGGGAGGGAGGGGTAGTGTGTTTCATGTCTCTTCTTGTGTTTATGCAATAACCGCAAAACACTTTGGATGCAGCTTGCTCCGCCAGAGTTAGGCCTAATTCACACGAGCGTGTTAAATGTCCGTGGGACGGCCGTTAAAACAGCGGCCATCCCACGGACCTATGTAATTCAATGTGGCCGTTTACACAGCTGTTGTTTCAACGGACCGTGTGAAGGGTCCGTGGGAAAATAGGACATGTCCTATCTTTTCACGCATCACCCATCAGTAGACTGAGCGGATGCGAGACATTGCGTCTCGCAGCGCCGAGCACGGATGCACCTCGGCCATGGAAAACTAGTTTTTCACGTCCAAGATGCGCAACGCTCGTGTAAATAAGGCCTTAGAAGACTACACCAGGAGTTAGTTTGTGTTTTTCTAGTTTTAGTCATGTTCATGGGTCTTGTTTGTTTAATGAATTTTTAATGGGACATTTGCGGCAGTGACCATCTGTTATATCTATTAAGGTGGTTCTAAACTTTATGTACAAAAATGATTTTTATATATATATATATATATATATATATATATATATATATTCAAGTTCTAGGCTTGGCGAAGGAAGTAATCTTAATCTATAAGATAGTCTATGAGGTCTATAAGGTAGTTGTTTGATTTCTAAAAAGGTTTAAATGAAGCAACAATAGTTTAGTTGCTTAGGCCTCATGCACACGACCGTAAAAACACCCGTTATTGCGGGTCGTAATTACCACCCGCAATAATGGGCCCATAGACTTCTGTTCGTCACGGGTACCTTCCCGTTTTCTCATGGGAAGGTGCCCGTGCCGTAAAAAAAATAGAACATGTTCTATTTTTTCATTTTACGGGCCGTGCTGCTATGCTTTATAATGGGAGCACGGCTCGCAAAAGCGGCTGGCTGCCCGTGGCCGGCCGTGCTCGTAATTACGAGCACGGTCGTGTGCATGAGGCCTTATTCAATCCATGGGATGCCGAGGAGCCCACTTTAAATATCCATCTGGACTCTCTTTGGAGAACTATTGTATCTATGTCTCCTCCTCTTATCGATGGATGAATTAATTAGATAGCTGTGAATTTGAGGCATTTTGCATCCCCCCCATGATTTAGATGTATATGTCTAACCACCGGTTTGTATCTATTATTCACGATGTCCCCCAGATGTTCCAGGACCCTCCTTCTCCATTCCATAGTAGTCTTACCTACATCGTCTAATGGACAACTACATGTAATTTCATAGACTACATTTTTAGAACTACAATTAATGAAGTCCTTGATTTTGTAATTTTTTGCTGTATTTGCACTCACAAATTGTTTAGTATTTTGTACCACCATGCAAGCTTTACAATGCCCACATTTATGGCACCCCTTCATTTTACCCTGATCTAACCAACAAGGATCTTTTCAGATGGCTACGTGCCACTCTATCTCCGATACTTCTTCTTTGTCTATAGGTGACAAATATTTTAACCCAATATACACTAATATCCTGCCTCTGGGATAAATGCTTATTCTCATGTAATCATTATCTGCATAAATGGCATTTAATCAGTGTATAAATTGTTATATTCTCTCTCTAACAGAGAATATCTCTCTATGTAAAGTTTATTCGGTGTGTTCCTATTGCACACTTTTTATAAGATATGAGTAAAAGTTATATTTGAGCAAACTCTAGTCCTACTCCAGTGATTCTATTTTTTTGCTATGGCAACTTTTTCCTTTATTTCCAATCTTTAATAGGGTGTCAAGAGGATCAGTCCAGTGACCAATTCTGAGGAATTTTACTATCCCCCATGGAAGCGCCTCCTATTCCAGTCGTGTGTCAGTCTGCCTGTCTGCATGTCCTGTCTCTGCTTCGTCTTTGTTGTGATGCTTGCTTGCTTTGAGCTGCAGGTAAGTGAATCTGGTTGAGCTATCCATCACTCAGTAACTAGTCAGCCTGTTTTTGCCTTAGAGGTGACATTAAATATTTAAACTGCAGCAATAAAAAAAAAAGACAAATTTTGTTTTACTAGAAATAACAATAAGAAAGTTCTGGATATGTATATTTTTTTATTGTTCTCTGGGGAGATTGGAGTCCCAAAATCTTTGTTTCTATGAATGCATATATCTTCCCATAAAATAAAAAGAAATTCCCCAAGCATTGTCCTGCAACTTGCGGCTCCCTAACTGTGCTGAAACTACAACTCCCATCATGACGTGAGACAGAAAAGTGCAAAATTTTTAAGAATACTTCTCTGACAAAAGTTAATCACAAAAACTTAGCAACTGTTTAGGCATCTTAATGAGTAGCCGAGAATTGTAAACTCTGGTTTACAGAAGGGAGGATGGCGAGGGGTTAGCGCAGCATAGTGCCAAGGATGTGATCTGCTAAAGGGGTTAAGGATAATTCTAAAGTAATGAACACAAAAAGGTAAGGAAATACAAACTTAATCTGTCTAAACGAGATCAATCCAATGGCACACATGGAATCTACATGTTAAGGGAAAAATGGTAGTATAAAGCTGTGTTCACGCATCCATCTCAATTTGCATTTTTTGCTTAAAATTTTGAAGAATCGTTGCAAAAAAAAGTTTGGTTTTACGGCTTTTTTTATTTTTATTTTTTAAATAAATCACAGCAAAAAATGTAAATTGACCCCAACATGTGAACACCGCCTATGGGAGGAAAAGCTGGGTAGATCGACATCAACTGCAATGAGAGTACAGAAAATGAGCATACCAGGGGATGTCAAACAAACCAGATTGTAGGATGACCTCATGTTTTCCAGTGATCCTTATTACTTCGTTTAAAAACTAGGTACACCTTTGTAACCATTTTTTATCGTTCCAACACATCTAAAGTTACAAAATTTAAGCAGCTTTGCAAAAAATCTTGACTACCGTTTTGTGTCTACAGCTCCTATGCAAATGGGCAAACACATTGAGCTGATCACCTCTATGTTACGTAGTTCCTTAAAAAAAGACACATGTTCATCGAGTTTCGCTATTCAAAGAGGAAAGCAAGACAAAAACCCTTTGGTGATTGTAGTAAATGCATACTTGGCAACCGTCCCGATTTTGGCGGGACAATCCCGCAACCGCAAAAGATGTAGGGATTATTGACTATATTTGACTATAAAGTTGGCGTTACCAAACGGTTTTGGCCTTTCTCGGTAGAATAGGGCAGGCTTAAAATATCCTGATTTTTGGAATTTTAATGTTGGTAACTATGCCAATGTTAGGTCATCGGAAAAGAAAGCATTCTTTCTTGACCCCACATAGGCAGTCAGAAAATTTGCCTGGATCAATTTCTCCCTCTCTTTTTTTATAACATTCTATAACGTTAGACATAAGATAAAGATCTAGAACGTTTTACAATTTTGTCATTGTTTTTGCCATTACTACCTCTTGCAGACCAAAATCTGACTACTCTCGCTGTTCTTTTGTAGGAGTTCGTCCTCAGTATCAGAGAGCTCCCAAGGCTTGTGCGCTTCTTTCCCAAGATTCTTTTGGCTATAATAGTTAGTTCCTGTGACGAGGTGTACAGAAAGATTGCGTACTGGTTAAATGATATGGGTATATATCATTAACTTTCTTGTTACTGCACCATATTTCTTTAGATTTTCTTAATTGTAATCTTTCCATGTTTCCCTTCCCTGTAATATCTTAAGCTGGTTATAGACATTAGAACTTTGTGGGCACTTCCCACCGTTTTTAATGGGACAATCTAAAGTCTGAGGCCTGGCAGACAGTGCCCATACTGATTTGCCATTAGGGGGAAACAAAGTTTGGTCAGTTGATTTTGTACCGTTCAGATCTTTTTGTTTTCCCCAGAGATAAGTGGTGCCAGAAAGCGTCTGGCAGCCATTTACCTCCCTTTCTATATGCTCGCTGAGCTGAAGTTCGGTTTGATGGCTATCCCCTCAGTTTTCTCATATCTATGGCCAGCTTTTTTTTTTTCTTTTTTAATGCTGTTTGACCACGTAATTCTACTTATTTGTTTTCCTAGCCCATGTTTATCTGCTGGTTTTTTTTTTCCTTTTCCATCTCCTTTACAGAGAATTACCGTTTACAGAGTGCCTATGAGAAACATCTAATCATCAAAATTGTTTTAGTAAGTAATATTCCAAATATGTGGGTTGTCTAAAAGGTTTGTGAGCAAATGTATGTTTAAGGTTAAAATATCAGGAAAGCAAGGATGCTGCTCTCAAGTATGTTCATACAGGGGAGCACAGAAGTAATGCTTTTACACTTTTTACGTACTCGGATGATATGAATTGAAATTTAAAGGGGTTGTCCAGAGTTAGAAAACAGGGATCGTCAATGGGTCTGGTATTGCAGTTTAATCCCATTCTCTTGAATTGAATGATCTGCAATACCAGACACAGCCTATGGACAGATGTGGCACTGTTTCTGGATAGGGGAGGGAGCAGACCCTCTGTTCTAATCCTGGACAACCCCTTTAAGATCAAACTTTTTTTTTTTTATTGGAACACATTACAAGCTGTGTCTTTTTCTCTATTTAGTTCCAGTTTGTAAATTCCTATCTGAGTCTTTTCTACATCGGTTTCTACCTCAAGGACATGGAGCGACTCAAGGAGGTTAGTGGAAGCATCCTCTTCTGGCTTTTCCTTTTTATGTTTGCTTTTATGGTTAAAACAATGTTGTCCATGTGACGTTTGGTATTTGAACCATTGCTTGCTGCCATTTTTTATAAAAAGGCTGTATTATCACTGACCCGTGCACACTAACACACCATGTTTTTACCATTAAAACATGTTTTAGCTTTTTTTAATTTTATCAAAACCAAGATTGGTTGTATGACCTTACTGAGGGTATGAGGGAATAGATATGAGAATATATATATATATATATATATATATATATATATATATATATACGCACACACATACCGAGTACATCCCATGGGTATTTGTACGGTGACATGGTTTGTAGGTTGGCTTTTTACTTCCTCACATTACATTTGTAATAAGATGACCCCAAAGTGAATTTTCTGTTTCTTTGTTTGTTCATGCATTCTTTTTCTGGCGCAGCTTCCCTTCTTCATCGAGCCATTTTACCAGCTTCTTTCTGCTTTCATCATGTTAAAGGTCACTGTTTGATGGGGACGGACATGCATGTATGTCTGGGAAATGAAATGGCTTAAAGGATAAGTTCAGCGTTCATGTTTTTTTGTCCTAGAAATATCCTGCTTTATAAAGATGCTGCAAGATGTCCTTCCCTGGCTGTAATTCGTTGCTGTAGATGCGGAGTCTCGCTCCCCTATTCAGGACTGTAAAGTGCACAGTCCGCTTAAATGCGGTATCCCCCGCCAGATTTGTCTTGCAATCTCTCTTCAACTATAGTAAATCATCCACTATTGTCGGTAAATGCTGTGGTTCTGTAAGGTAACGGGAGGATCAGAACCCAGTTACCGTCACTTTACTATCAGACTTACAGCCAGGTATGTACAGATTCTTTATGCATGCAGTAAATTGAATACTCGTGCATTAGGTTCATTGTGCTGCCTACATCTTGATCAACCGGGTTAAAGCAGAATCACGTGTCTCTGGGTCTCTACTGGAAGCACCCTCGGATCTCTTAAGATACCGCCACTATAAATGTAGTGGTCCCATTCAAGGAAGATATAGTAACATTAATGGAAGTGAAACTTCCAAAGTGTCTGTGCCTTACAGATTGACTAAGTGGATATGTTACTCAGGACACAGATAAGGAGAAATGCAGACTTGATCTAGAATTTATTAGTAATTTAATATTCGTTGTCACCACTAAGGCCGTAGCTGTGTGCACGGTCTATGATTACGGCACGGACGGCCGCAGAGTATTATCCGCGGGCCGTCCGCAAATCACGGACCGTGCACACATTGATTTCAATGAGCCCGGACCGCAAATACGGCCCTTGTAATGACATGTCCTATTTTTTGCGGTCTGGGCTCTGGGCAAGACACGGTCTGTGTAAACCACGGTCGTGTACATGGGCCTATAGAAATGAATGGGTCCGCAATTCATCCTCATTTAAGCGGATGAATTGCGTACGCAAAAACACGTTAGTGGGAATGACGCCTAAGTGATGGCGGATACTGTCACACTAATTCCTTTCCAGCTGCATCTCTGACAGGTGGAGACTACATGTCCATTCTTTTAAACTGATGTCCTAATACTAGAATCATTCCTTTACCCTTTTACATATATCTGTCAAGGCGGAAGTAAATGACCAGATGTTTTGCACTTATTAAAGTGCTTGTGTGAAGAACAGCACAATCTATAATATAAGGGGTTTTACTTAGGGTTGACTTGTCTGAATTTGATGGTACAATGTTTTGGATTGTATGTCAGCTCTTCCCATGATGCTTCTCCTTAAAGTGTTGTCTAAGATTAAAAAAATAAAATAAATGGCTTAATCTTCTTAAAAAAGCACCACATATGTCCATTAGTGGTGTCTGGTATTGCAGCTCCGCTTCATTGAGCTGCAATACCAAAACACAACCTGTGGAGAGGTGTGGCACTGTTTGTTTTAGCAAGAATGCAGCCATGTTCTTCTAATCCTGGACAATCCTTTTATGGCTCTTTTAACACGAGGCGATAGTCACCTGAACGATCTTTAGATTGAACGAACGTTTCCAAACATGTGCAGCGATCAAACAATTAGAGATAATTTGCTCGTTTGTCATTAATTCCATCTTTTATGCTGACTTAATAATGATTGTTTGTGGGCAGTGCATCCACTGATGTAAACAGGCTTCTGTCTACAGTTTGTAATGGAAATAGCATGAGTGGAGGAAAGTCCAGTAATCGCAGTTATGAAAAAAACACCCGATTTATTCTAACATATGAATGCAAGTTTTGGGAACGTTAACGACTTGCTAGTATTGGCCCTCGGTGCTCGTTTTAGCAATCTGTATTTTAGTGTAAAAGGACTCTTAAGGGGGTTTTACACTGGCAGATTATAGTGCAGACGAGCGTTGCCAATAATTTCCCTCTGTAAACAAGGCAGCGATCAGCAGATGAACAAACAAACGCTCAATCGTCTACTGGTCGTATCGTTTTAAAAAAGTAAAATATTTTCATTGTCGGCAGCACATCTCCCTGTGTAAAACAGAGGCTGCCGACATGATAATAATGTATCGGGATGATGTCTCGTTGATCGGTGCTCGCTGCACCGGCTGAGTGTCGGCCGGTGTAAAAGGCCCTTTAGATTAAACCTCTAAGATAAAAGGTATAGATTGATGCAGCAAACCTAACACCCAAAAAGAGGGTTTTACTTTCTATACTGTAACAGAAATGTTGTAATTGGGCTCCTGTTGTTTTAGCAGCAGAGGGCGCTCTTGTACTAAATCTGACACGCTCCAATATGGATCTTTCTGAAACAATCCATAACTTGGATACGTACAACCCAGGATCTAATCTGTTTAGCACATATTTTTTTGTTTATAGTAAAGTTAACTCCTTAGAACTCAAACATGTGATTCTGCTTTTAACCCTATCATTTCTGTTCTTTTCTTCCACTTCTCATTGTTTATTCTTGTTTTATATTTTTCCTTTCTCTCTCTTTTCCCTTATGTTTTTCCTTACCTTACACCTTCCTTTCCCAACACCCCTGCAGCTCCTGCTCGTTTTCTCTCTACCCCAAAGCTTCACCCGTCAGATTAAAGATGCCCTTCTCCCTTTCCTCACCCTCCAGTTTCACCTGTTCCTCATCGTCCTCAGGGGGCTTCTTAGATCAGCCTGGCGTTTCATCAGGTCTAAAGTATGAGAATGGGAGGTGGAGTGGTGGATCCATTACCCGCTACCAACTTTACACTGTTTGATTGAATTTTATTTAGGAATAGACAAATTTGTATTGTACCAAGGTAGCAACTTGGTAGTAGTTCTGGGTCAGTCTTAAGGCCAATTATTACATAATTTACTTTTCCTTTTAAAGGGGTATTCCAACCATTGACTCTTTTTTTGGTGTATGTAGCATACAACATATGTGTGGTCAGATGTCACTGTTTCAGTTAACTCCCATAAACTTAAATAAAAAGTGCAGTCTTTACTGCCATGGGCCATTTTGCTTAACAAAAGGACCCCCCAACTATAAGACTTTTTTTTAATGATGTATCCTATGGGTACTTTATAAATGTCAATGGTCAGAATACCCTTTTTAAGTATGTAACGGAGTATTCAGTGCAATAAGGTCTATAGAGTTAGTTGGGAGGGGAAGCTGTGAGCTATAAATGAAACCTCTAAAAGACATCTGGACAGTTCTGTTTTTGACGTTCAGTAGCTCGGGGGTAAAATAGTAGACATTTCTTAAGGTCTGATCTAACAATAATTTGGAATGTGTACACATGAATTTTAGTTTTTGTACAGGAGGAAAGGAAGCAAGAATGGAAACACTACTACTTTTTTTTCAATTGTTTATTATTTTTTTGCAAATAGGCATAAAAATAATTTACAACTATAAAACAACCAATTACAGAAAATATAGACATTGTAAAGTCAAAGACTTGTAAAGACAACACATGAAGTATCATACAGCAGTAGATGTCATTGAAGGTCCTTACAATGAAGGTCTTTACAAGGAAAGGAAAAGCATCGATCTTAATGAAAAATACTTCTCATTGCACCAAAAGTACAATACTATACGATAAGCATAACCGTATACCGGAAAAACTACTTTGTAAAGGATATCAAACATTTTTGGCAGGGTTTTCTTTTTTTAGCCAGTGATCTACAATAATCTCAGCCTTTGATTTACAAACTACATAGGATAAAATGGGATTTCGTGAGCTTTTTTCTAAGTGCTAGGCTTTATCATTGCATGAAGGAGGCTGAAAACGTTCTATGGTTATATGAAATGCAGAGCTGAGTGCATTGAATATATTATTTGAACCAAGGATAAGGCAGATAAGGCTGCATGTCTAGTGCAAGCAGTGATTATATCAACAGCTAACTAGTTTACAATAGTCTTATGTTAGTACAGCTTGATTTATGTTATTTATTTTTGTTTTATGTACTAGACAATTGTGACATAAACATCCCCTCAAAGCGCTATTTCAGGAGGTCCCAATATCTCCGGCACTCCCATAGGGAATGAATGGAGCGGCAGTGCGCATGAGCGACCTGCCGCTCTATTCAAACGAGGGGTTCGGGCAACTTCGGGGTCCCCATTCTCGCAAACGGTGGGAGTCTGAGCTATCGGACACCCAACGATCAGCAAGTTACCCCTTACCCTACGGATAGGGGGTAACTTGCTGTAACCGGAATACCCCTTTAAGGCTTCGTTCCCACTTGCGTCGGTGTTCCGTTTATGAGTTCCATTAGACTTTTCCATCAGGGGAACCCATGAACGGAATCCAAACGGAAACCATAGGTGCAAATGGTTTCCGTTTGTTACCGATGTGTAAGGGTTCCGTCGTTTTTATGGAATCAATACCGTAGTCTACTGCGCTATTCATTCCGTCAAAACGACGGAACCCTTACGCAACGGGGACAAACGGAAACCATTTGCACCAGATCCGTCACCATAGGTTTCCGTTTGCATCACCATTGAATTCAACGGTTTCCGTTCATGGGTTCCCCTGACGGAAAGGTCCAACGGAACCCATAAACTGAGTCCTGACGCAGATGTGAACGAAGTCTAAGGGTATGATCACACGACCTATTTACGGACGTAATTCAGGCGGTTTTCGCCTGGAATTACGGCCGAAAAACGGCTCCAAACCGTCGGCAAACATCTGCCCATTGAATTCAATGGGTCTTACGGTGTTCTGTGCAGACGGGCTTTTTTTTTACGTAAAAAAACGGCCGCCTCAAAGAAGTGCATGTCACTTCTTGGGACGTAATTGGAGCCGTTTTTCATTGACTCGATTGAAAAAGAGCTCCAAACGCCGCGAAAAACGTGTGCACTTTCAAAAACGTCTGAAATTCAGGAGCGGTTTTCGCCTGAAAACAGCACCGTAATTTCAGATGTATTATACGTTTGCGTGTGAACATACCCTAAGAGGTTACACAAAGACAATTAGTGCAGGAGGTGATACATCATTAAGATAAGCTGGGCAATTAAACTGAGGTTATAGGGGTGATGGCTTGGGCCGCTTGCACACATTATACGGACCGCATGTTGGCCGCATTTCCCGGACCGAACACAGTTCAGGGAGCCAAGCTCCTAGCATCATAGTTATGTATGACGCTGTGAGTCACTGCCTCCCCGTGGGACTACTGTCCCGTACTGAATTTTTTTTTCAGTACGGGACAGTATTCCTGCTGGGAGGCAGGGACACTTGGCATCATACATAACTATGATGCTAGGAGCTTGGCTCCCTGAACTGTGTTCGGTCCGGGAAATGCGGCCAACATGCGGTCCGTGTATCACGGACCGAACACGGTCGTGTGCATGGGACCTTAGGAGTTAAGGCATCTGGAGTCAGTCTGATGAGGGACGTGACGTGTGTCCATGTAGTGGCTCATAAATCCTGGTGTTAGATTGAGGCCTTGTGTCAATGACTGGAATTTTATCATCATCTTGAATTCACACATTTTTCTTTCTATGTCATTCTTAAAATGACCCTTCAGAATTAGAACCTTTAAATCTGCCAAACTGTGATCCGGTCCAGAGAAGTGTTTTCCCACGGGTGTATCCACCTCCTGTTTTATTGTATGTCTGTGGAGATTCATCCTGGTTTGTAGTTTTTGTATGGTTTCCCCAATGTAGTTTCCTTTATTGATGCACCTTGTACACAGGATCATGTAAACTACATTGGAGGATGTACAGGAGAATGTGCCAGTGATTTTATAGTCCTGCTGCGTGTTTGGTATCTGGATGGTGTTTGATGACGAGATGTTGGTACAGGTCTTGCATTTTCTACTGTTGCAAGGAAAAGTGCCAGTCTCTGATGGTGGTGAGAGGGCACTTCTGACCAGGAGATTCCTTAGGTTTGGTGGCTGTTTGTAGGCAAGGAGAGGTAAATCTGGGAATATTTCCTTCAGTTTATTGTCTGTTAAATATAGGTTTGAGATCAGCAGCAATTTTTCTCAAGATGTTCATTTGTGAGTTATATATGACCACTAGGGGCACCCTGCTGTTGACTGCCTCCTTTTTGTACTCCAGAAGATTGCTCCTTGGAATTCTTGTTGCTCTGTAGATCTGATCATCTATAATCCTTGGATGGTATCCCTGTTGTAGGAATGTATTCCTCAGTGACAGAAGGTGTTGTTTTCTGTCTTCACTGTCTGAACAGATACGTATGTGCTGCAGAGCCTGGCTGTGGAAGATGGATTTCTTTGTGTCTTGGATGAAAGCTGTTCCATCTCAGATATGCTGGTACGGCCTGTAGGTTTAGGGTAGATTGTGGTTTGTATGGTATTGTCATTCTGTGTTCTGGTTTCTGGTAAAACCAAGCAGACCCCGATGGTGATGACCGTCGTGCAACGGAACCAGCGCTTCCAGTTTTTCCCTTGCTCTGCTTCTCTGACAGAGCAGAACTGAAAGGCGAACGCCGGTGTAAACCCAGCCTAAGAATAAATTAGACTGATAAATTTGTACCAGCTATTTATCTCACATAAAAATATAGTATCAATGTTGCCAAAGAAATAAATATGCACAAAAGATACAAGTAATAATAAGAAATACAAGTCAGTACATATATTAATACTGCGATATATAAGATATATATAAAATGCAACTATGTTTTTTAATTTTCAAACTTGCACTACTAAATGTACGTTCCCTTTAAGCCTTTTTCTTTTTTTTATCTAACCTTTCGACCCTTTCCTTCTTTCTTTTTGTTCCATCAAGTGTAACTGTTGTGTTTAGGTGATTTTTCAGAATAAACTGTCGTGTTTATACATGAGGATTAATACTATTTCTGGCCATATGACATGCATCGTGCATTTATCACCAGTTTTCCCCTCTTCAGGCACTATTTCTAATTTAGTTTTCTATGAACTGCGCTCCAGTGTGGTTCAAGACTTGCTACTATGTTTCTTATACACTGCACACAGAAAAAAGAGGAGATCCTACTTTCCTATCTCTCTCTCACACACACACACACACACACACACACACACACACACACACACACACACACACACACACGCGCGCATGGAGGAGATTATACAGCAGTGATGAGCAGTGTAGCCGAGTCCAGCACTGGGGTTAAATAAAACACTAGAAGCCCCAGCAGGGTCTGTCTGCATTTCTCTCTCTGCAGCTGGTCCCTCCTTCTTCTCCTTACCCTTCCTTCTGCATAGACTTCTATGGGCAGCACCTGATTTCTTAGTGAGCTAATAATTCGTCTTCATCTTTGCCTCACTGAAAACGGATTTTGCCAGTGAATTGAGAGTGAGTGATCAGTGTATGAGGCAAGGGGAGGAGAAAAAGAGTTTAAGTGGGCATTCTTCTGTAATAAGATTTATCAAAAAGTTTCTTATCCCCACTTGTACTATTGATTAATGGGAAAAAAATTAAAAATACGGTTACACTTTAAAGTATTTCTATATTTGGGACCTCTTGGAATAGCGCTTTAATGCCAGTTGCACATGACCGATGTGCCACTCGGGCCATTTTTAATGGCATCCGAGTGGCACTCGATACTTTTCACGGGCTCATTCACATTAGTGGGTGAATCGGTTCCGTGGAAACTGATCCGATTCTGCGATCCGTGTAAAGATAGGACATGTTCTATCTTTCCACGGATCACTGACAGGACCCGGCTGGCGCACACTGTCGTGTGCATGAGGCATAAGGGATGATTTTATTCACAATGTAACTTGCACCATATTTGCTTTGTTTTTTAATCTGCTGTATTTTACTAATATCTCGTTGAACCCAATCTGGGTCATATATTAAGGCCTTCTTCACACGACAGTGGAAAAACGGCCGTGTGATGGCCGTTCTTTGAATGGCCGCTTTCAGAACAATGATGTTCTATGGGTGTATTCACACGGGCGTTTTTTTTTGTTTTTTTTAACCGCCTGTGAATAATGGCGGTAAACAAATAGGACCCGTCCTATTTTTGGCAGTTTTCACGGCCAGACGGCCCCCATAGAAGTCAATGGATCAGTTTTTAATGGATGTCAATACATGTAACAACTATTAAAAACGGATCTGTGACCTGGGGATTGGCAAGGGAACTACTGGCTATCGTTGGCATACTCATCAGTGCTCTTCAGGTGTGGTCTCATCTTCACACGTTCTTCAAGGGTAGTGTGGCGCTAGTACGGGGGGCATTGTACATAGTGGTCAACTGTAGTGAATTTTCTGAGACTGTCCAGAATTTACAGAGACAGTCCATGAAAATTCCTACAGGGGGGATGGGGGAGGGTGTGTGTGGCATCATCTACAGGGGGTCTGTGTGGCATCATCTACAAGTGATCATCTTATTCATGGCTTTGTGTAAGTCTTTCACATCTACAAGCTTGTTCACACTTTTCTGCAGATATCCGCAGATCCTCCACGCAACCACATTGGTTTCGTGGAGGATCCAACTGTGAATTTCCACAGATAAATGTATGCTAGTCCTAATTAAGAACACAAAAATGATATATTGTGGTATTGATGCATTGTTATTTTTTTTTTAATACTTAACATCAGTTCTATGTAGATATTTGTAGAACCCATAATAACATTTTTGGTTTTTTTTCCATAGATGCTGGCCACGCTCCTGGTTATACGTCAATTTCTACAGAATGTAAAAGAAGTTGCGCAACCCCACCTGTACCAGAAGGTGCAACAAGGAGAAATTAATCCAAGATCTATTTTGCTCTTTGTTCGTTATGCACTAAGGAGACTCGTGCAGAAGTATGCGCTACCTCAACGCAATGCAAGGACACCTGGAGATCCACTAGAGTCTGGCTTTGGGAATCGGAAGAAATGCTTGAATGGAGGTTGTGGTGTGCCAGAAGAAGAGGAAGAAGGAATCTCTGAGGAGGAGGAGTTAGAAGAAGAAAGCATCATGGATTGTGGACTGAAACTGAAGAGGGTTAGCTTTTTAGAACGAGAGGGGAAGCGTGTGGAAGAGTGCATATTGTCTCAGCAGGATGATGACATTGGCTTTTTACAGGAAGGGAGTCCTACGCTTGTGGAGAAAGGCAGCGACCCAGCATCAGTTTTCCAGTTGGGGGAGGATGAAGATGATGAGCTTAGTGGGGAACTGCAAGATATTGAGGAACAAGAAGCTGCTGTAAAGCTGAGGCCGCATAGGAGAAGAAAGAAGAGGCTTAATGTGGAGCAGGAGTTGGGTAGGGAAGGTGAAGAAGAGGATGAAGAAAATGTAAGGAAGCAGAAACGAGAATCATGGATGGACCCTCCAGAAGATCAATATACTACAAAGTTGACACAAGCAGAAGTTGAGAGTTGTATGAAAAAGTATGAGGTGAGACATTGGTGAGATCATTGCATTGTACTGGGAACCAGACTTCATGATGACTTCAAGACAAAGTTAGAATGACATAAATAGGTTACTTTATAAGAAACCACTTTCAGGATACCTCATTTAAATTATATTCTCCCACTATTTGTTTTATCCTTTGTTATGCATTGCATACATTTTCATATACACTGGTGCGTGTATTCCGTTTGTTTTTTTAGTATGCATTCTTCATCTTTTCTACCAATCCTGGTCTAGCAACTGCCATGACTTTTTTGCTTTCAGCACTAGTAAACTCGCATTTGATCGCTCTGATGTTGTAGTGATGCCCCCTAGTGGATTCCGTCTTTTTAAACCCTGTGTGCATTACGATAATATGTGCACCATTACTCTTGAGCAAAGGTTGCTTACATGCTAAAACATTACGTTTCATTGATGTTACTGGCGAAGGAAGACTCTTGAGTATATTCAGGCTGGATTCACACATGCAGTTTTTAATACATTGTTTGATGTAGTTTTTTTCTAGTGGAATATTAAAAAAAATATATAAAAGAATTATACGTTTCTCATCTATACTAGCCCTTTGGATCCACTACGGGCTTGGCCTAAACAAACAAGAATGCATAAAAAATGTGCATGTGTGAATCCAGCCTAAAATATCTATTGTGTTTATTTATTTATTTATATATATATATATATATATATATATATATATATATAATATATATATATATATATATATAATTACAGGGCCGGCCTTAGCTTGGATGGCGCCCTGTGCGAGACTCTCTATTGCCGCCCCCTACACAAACCAAAAATTGACCACATATATATAGACACGCACATACTGGAACATATATACTGTACATACATAAAGACAGATATTTAGACATACAGGCAAATATACATACACACATCTGGAATATATACATACAGGTAAATATATGTACAAACACATATACATACACACACCGGCAGATTAATACACAGACCGGAACATATCCAAATATATAAAAGGCTCATATATACAAGCACAGACACATTCACAAACTGACCCATATATACCCAGTGCAGATAATGTTGCAGATTTCACGTGCAGCCCTATGTAACACCACAGATAACACACAGTAATAACTGAGTACAGTTAATGTAGTAGACGTTACCTGCAGTCTTATGTAACACCACTGATAACACAGTGATAACTCTCTGTCTGAGTACAGATAATGTCGTAGATGATAACTATACCCACGGCCACATATAAGCACGCACACAGAGGCATGTGTATATAATGGGGCATCAGGGTGTATATAGGGGGCTCTAGGGTATATAGGGGCAGAAGAGTATATAGGAGACAGCACAGATATCTTAGTTTTATCTGTTCTACTTTAATATTGAACACACTTTTACAAAGAGGCAAACACACACACACACACTAACATATACACATAAAAACACAGACACGTACTGTATACACACAGACACATACTGTATATACACAGAGATACTCACCATCTCTCCTTGCTGACAGGATCACAGGCTTCGTGCAGGACGGGCTGTGGGCGGAGCTTCCTCTTTTGCTCCTCGGCTCTTATTTACTCTGTGTGTGTGTGTGTGTGTGTGTGTGTAACGAAGCACAGAGTAGAGGCAGAGCCCACCAGTGGCGCCCCCTACATGCTGGGAGGGTGCAGTGCCCTGTTCGCTCGCACAGCTCCCCCACCCCTAAGGCCGGCCCTGTGTGTGTGTGTGTGTGTGTGTGTGTGTGTGTGTGTGTGTGTGTGTGTGTGTGTGTGTGTGTGTGTGTGTGTGTGTGCGTATACATATATAATACAATTCTGTAATTTATTTTACATTTCTAGTGTGATCTTCTAATTATACATGTGCTTTTCTTAGGATACCTTCCAGGATTATCAGGAAATGTTTGTGCAGTTTGGCTATGTGGTCCTCTTCTCATCTGCTTTTCCCCTCGCTGCAGTATGTGCCCTTGTTAATAACATCATTGAAATCCGCAGTGATGCCTTCAAGCTGTGCAGTGGACTTCAGAGACCATTTGGTCGTCGTGTGGATGGTATAGGACAGTGGCAAGTAAGGAGCTGGTGGGTGTGGACAGCAGTGAGAGATTTCTAAAGAAAGGGGTTTGATGTCCTTTATTCTAGTGCTAGAATGGGAAAGTTGATGTATGTTGGAAGACATACAGTATAGCTTTATTTACTGTAATTACATTATTCAGTGGGTTATAACTTAATACTTGTTAAAAATGAAATTACAAAAAATAAAGCCTTTTATAAAGAAAAAAAAACTTTCTGGCCATGCTTGAGGTTAAGGTCTGTGTCTTTTTCTTGCAGAATGTGATGGAAGCAATGGGTGTGATAGCCATTATTGTGAACTGCTATCTGATTGGACAGTGTGGGCAGCTTCAGAGGTTAATACCATGGCTGGGTCCTGAATCCGCCATCATATTTATCGTTGTACTAGAGGTATGTAACCATGTCTTAAGTACATTATGGGCATATATAAGGTGCAGTTCTTGTGGTTATAAACAAATGAACATATAATCACTTGATCGCTTGTTAAAGGGGTTCTCCACTTTGAACAATCTCTACTTGTTAAAAGGGTCCCTTGGCAACAAACTAATCACAGTGCCCTCCTGCTGGGACCGCCAGAAATTATGCTTCGTTCACATCTGCGTCGGGGCTCCTTCTGCGTCGGGGCATTCCGTCTGAGCTTTCCGTCAGAATGGAACCCTGACTGAAACAAACGGAAAACATAGGTCTCCATTTGCATCTCCATTGATTTCAATGGTGACACATCCGGTGCAAATGGTTTTCGTTTAAGGGTTTTGTGTAAGAGTTCCATCCAGAATCCACGTATATGAAGTGCGTGACATCTTTTTCTCTAAAAGTTTAGCTGTTCTTCCTCCAGACCGATCAATGTCTATGTATTCAAGACCTGTGTGGTGGACCTGCCTCCTTGGTTTCCCAGTCTCCTTCTCCGATTACAACCCTATTCCCTCAGTTACCCACCTTCTCTTCCCCCATTTTCCTGTCAGGTGGTGTGAGAGGCAGGCAGTTGTAGTTCTGTGGTGTTGTCTTTGAGGAATATAAGCTCCTGACAGGACTGTACCTATAAAAAATATATATTACACTGTCTGCAAAAATCGGGGGAGAATAAAACTGTAATAATGTTTTGTTGATTTCGTTCTGCTTCAGAAATTCTGTTCTGTTTTTGAATCACTCCCACACATAGGGGAAGCGATACCCAAAAAAATGCAAACAAACACTGTCTTTCTTGCAGCCATAGTCCTGACATTGCCACTTGGGGGCCACATTTCTCAGTTTCCTGTTGCTGCCGCTTAGGAAAAACCTCTATAGGTTCCTATTCAGGTAAATAGGCGTTACAGACTGCTTCATACAGATTAGCTGTAGGATTCTCTCTCTAGGCGTCCAAGATTTGGAGGAACAGCTCTATAGAAACAAGGCACCGTAGCGCTATCAAGGATGGGATTTTCTCCATATTTTTCCGTGATATTAATTTTCAGATACTATTTTAAATGAAAAATAAACCTGCACATTTTAATGTTTAAAGTTTAAATGTTACGCACTAAAATGTTACACTACTTTTAAACATTACAATACTTTTCTTTCTTTCATCACGGTTACATTGTTTCCCACCTGCAGCATTTTGCACTTCTTCTGAAGTATATTATACATGTGGTGATTCCAGACATCCCTGGATGGGTTGCCGAGGAGATGGCAAAGTTGGAATACCAAAGGCGAGAAGCTTTTAAGGTACAAAATTGAACTCTAAAACTTGTGTTAGTGCCCAGGCTGGCAATCACTGTGATGCTTAAGCATACCATACAGTATTAAAGTATAGGTGGCTATTTGTTCTGCCAACCTTTCGTACATGACCGTTTATCTACTGATACTGACCACACCCTCAATTTGCCAATTAAATTCCCAACCCATAAAAACATATTTACACAAATAGTCCTTCATATTTGGCAAGTAAACCTAATGTACAGGTTGAGGTGGACAAGGAATGATGTAAAAAATCCAGCCTCTCAGACCCAATTTTTGCCCTCTTGACAAAGCTAGCAAATTTTATCAACACTGTAGAATTATGGGTTGGATTTGATGTACTTAAACTATTCCCGATGGCGCTTAGTTGCTTGCAGTCTATAATCATTCTCCTCAGCTCTTTATGCAGAACTAAAATGCAATAACCTAGAGAGAAAGCGAGAAAATACCACGACGCCACATGGTGCAGATCACAAGTGAAAAAAATAAGCAAACAAACAATGGTGAATCAAATGCTCACCTTTGGGGGTTGTGAAAGTAGTAGGCACAACTCTACTGTAGGCAGGTAATAATCTTAATGGGTGATGTAGCTGCAGCTAGATCCAAACCGGTTGTCAACAGACAACCGCTCAAAGAGATATGGAGGGAGAAAGATTGCGGACCAAAGTACAGCGCTGCTAACATTAAATTCAAGTCCAGACAAAGAGGTGATAAATGGGATTTATTGGATTTAAAACAATAAAGGCAGTTTGAGGCTACGCATTTCGACGCTGGACTAGCGTCTTCATCGCTCGGCCTGATGAAGACGCTAGTCCAGCGTCTAAACACGTAGCCTCAAACTGCCTTTATTGTTTTAAATCCCATTTATCCCCTCTTTGGACTTGAATTTGATGTTAGCAGCGCTGTACTTTGGTCCGCAATCTTTCTCCCTCCATGTCTAAAATGCAATAAGACAGCTGAGATTGAAAAAAGATCCGGTAAGCATGTTACTCATATACACTTTGTAGCCATCAGCATATGCTCTAAAGTTGGGCTACTTGTAGGATATTTTTTATTGGGGTTTTTTTTTTGTTTTTTTTTCAACCCTGCAGCTATTGGCTAACAATAAAATTAATATGGGAAAATACTTGATAGTAATACTCTATCTCCTCTGTTAACAGAAACATGAACGTCAGGCCCAACATCGGTACCAGCAGCAACAGCGAAGGAAGCGCGAGGAAGAAGAGAGACAACGTCATGCTGATTATCATGCACGAAAAGAACGAGAGTCAAGGGGGGGAGAGGAAGGAAGATCTGGTCAGGATTCTCAAACACATGAGAAGAACTCAAGTAAAACGAAGTCATGTGGCTCCCAAGGTGGGGGCACGCATGACAAACCGAAGAGGCCCAGCTCCTTGCTGGCCAGCAATAATGTGCTCAAACTCAAGCAAATTATTCCCCTGCAGAGCAAATTCTTGTCAGGGACCAATGCCAAATCTCCACAGTCTCCTCCCGCGGGAGATACCAAAATACCTAGCTTCCTGAGTTTCAAGTTCTTGAAATCTCCAGAAACACGTAGAGAGGCAGCACCTGAAAGAGCCCATTCTCCAACCAAACCTTTCCATCCTGGGAAGCTATTTAACTTTGGTAAAGGTGAAGGTCAAACGGGAGGCAATGGTTTAGGAGCACCTATTTCTATGCAGCCTCGGGGGGCAACAGCTGTAATAGCCTCAGCAGATGGGACCGTTCCTGGGAAATCTCAGTTAAATGGAGTTTCAGAAGACATGCCTGTGGATGATGCAGATGACCAGGGGAGGGCACATAAACAGTGAGCTCCTTTGACCTCATAACTGCCTCTATCCCTGTAACAAAAAAAAAAGGGCATGAAAGCACTGGAAGAGGTAGAGGTGGGTTACTATTGCGGGAAATTTCCCTTTGAGAACGTCCTGAGAGCATATCAGAGAGGATTGCAATGGTCAGGGGAGATGTCATCTTGCATAATGAGCTAAACTGGTGCAATATGCTATATACACGTGTACCACCTTGTGACAAGAAGGTGCTGCGTTGCATAATGATGCGGAGTATCGCTATACACTTCCAGCCTTACTGGATAATGAACTTTCTGTACTGTGTTCTGATGCTGAGTATTCCTATACACCTTCTCAAATATTTAGAATATGTAGATGTCATTCTTCAGGCTTACTGCGCTGTACCATGAAGATGATGATGAGTATCATACACATATTGAGTCTTCTCATCATAATGTCGTCATGGTGAACACAGTAAATTAATATCCAATACATATCGAAGCCCATAATGATGAAATTGAGGTGTATAATGATGCAGAGTATATCTTTACAGAACTTTACCTTTGTTTATTTCCTCCTGATCAGATACAGATTGCAAACCTGAACTAAGCTCTCGCTGCATGGTAATGGTTAAGGAAAGGAGAAGGCAATAGAGGAGTTAGAGTTAGTAACCTCTGCTGCAGGGCCTTATTGCAGGCCAATCTGGCTGTGGAGAGGATTAACCTGGTCTCTACAACAGTTCATCATTGAGCAGCTCCTCTTCGTGTTTTTTTGTAATACCTCTGCTGCCTTCTTCAATCCTGTAACTCATTTGCAGATCTAGAGGCCATATGTACATTTTAGTAGAAACCGCCAACAATTAAGCAGATAGCAAGGAGCTTTTTTATTCAGTTAGGAGCAACCTACGTAAGTAAAGTGTATATGTAAAGGTCTTATCGTGTCGCCATATGACCGTCGTAGAATGGAATGAAAGGAACTGTACATTGAATGAATGGGGTCCACAGTTCTGCACCCCCATACTGCACTTTTGTTCTGTTATGTGATGGCTACAGTCATTCAAATCTTGTATAACTCATCTGGAGACATTTACTAAGCAAGGAGCAATTTTGCTTTTCATACTTTGCTTCCTGTTCTGTGCTAAAACATCGTGCTTGGCCTTTGCACATATCTTATATTTGTGTCCCATACTGTGTGAAACTGTTGTAGTTCTCTTCCAAGGTTGTTATAGGTCCTGGAGACTCTAATGCAGACTCGTACAACATATCCTCACTATTGTCAAGCTTCCGCATTGGTGTGGCATACAGCTCCACGTGTGTATCTGACAGTCTTTAGATTCACCAAGGGTCGACGTTTGTTGTTTGTATGCCTTTCCATATCAAAGGTGAACCAAAACATGTCCAATTGCAAGTACGTGAACATCAGATCAATATTAATCATGTGGGACATTTTGGTAAGTTACGTTAAAGCTGAAGCTACTCACTCGCTTCCATTACATTTTCATATAAAGTGACCTTGTCACCTTGTCCTCCAATTCTTTCTTCTTTTTTTTTCTTTACGTTATAGCACCAAAAGACTTCTTCTCACACAGGAAAGTATTCCAGATAGTGCACTCCACTTTTAAAAACCGTCTTTGTACAGTCATTACGTTTAATGACTGCTGTGTGAAGATTCTAAGGGAGCCTGTAGTGGGAACAATGAATAGTTTTTCCTAATTTAATCCTAGCAAATGTGCCGTTTTCTCCATGTAGATGTAGCGCTCAGACCATTGCCCATGTATTGAATTATCTGGACGTCCACCTGATTGTAGGGGGTGAGGGAATCTGCTTGTAGACCTCTGAGGGTATGTGCACACACACTAATTACGTCCGTAATTGACGGACGTATTTCGGCCGCAAGTACCAGACCGAACACAGTGCAGGGAGCCGGGCTCCTAGCATAATACTTATGTACGATGCTAGGAGTCCCTGCCTCGCTGCAGGACAACTGTCCCGTACTGAAAACATGATTACAGTATGGGACAGTTGTCCTGCAGCGAGGCAGGGACTCCTAGCATCGTACATAAGTATGATGCTAGGAGCCCGGCTCCCTGCACTGTGTTCGGTCCGGTACTTGCGGCCGAAATACGTCCGTCAATTACGGACGTAATTAGTGTGTGTGCACATACCCTTAAGGCCTCATTTACACGAGCGTATTATACGCGCGTGCGACGCACGTGCTTTTCACGCGTGTCGTACGCACCTATAATAGTCTATGGGGCTGTTTAGACGATGCGTGAATTTTGCGCAGCGTGAGTGCGTTGCGTAAAACTCACGACATGTTCTATATTCTTGCGTTTTTCACGCAACACGCACCCATTGACTTCAATGGGTGCGTGAAAACAACGCATGCCACACTGACGGTCCTGCGTTGCATGCGCGAAAATCACGCAAGAGCTGTCAAAAGGATGAATGTAAACAGAAAAGCACCACGTGCTTTTCTGGTTACAAACATCCAAACGGAGTGTCAAATTAGAGATGAGCGCACCGAACTTCACCGGGTTCGGCCGAACTCGTTTTAACCAAACCCGGCAAAAAATGTTCGGGTACGCGACGTCAGGAGACAGTCACTGCCCACGGTGCTGAAAGACTTAAACTGTTTCAGCACCATGGACAGTGACTTTCGATCACAATATACATATACGTGTAAAAAAAAAAGAAGTTCTGACTTACCGATAACTCCCGGCTTCTTCCTCCAGTCCGACCTCCCGGGATGACAATTCAGGCCAAGTGACAGCTGCAGCCAATCACAGGCCAAGCACAGGCTGCAGCCAATCACAGGCTGCAGCGGTCTCATGGCCTGCCGCGTCATCCTGGGAGGTGGGGCCGGATGACAAGAGAGGGACGCGTCACCAAGGCAACGGCCGGGAGACCGGACTGGAGGAAGCAGGCAGTTCATGGTAAGTGTGAACGTCTTTTTTTTATTCACAGGTTGGTGTAGATTGTGATCGGCATTCACTGTCGAGGGTGCTGAAAGAGTTACTGCCGATCAGTTAGCTCTTTCAGCACCTTGGACAGTGACGG
Organism: Rhinoderma darwinii; assembly: GCF_050947455.1. Classification (NCBI taxonomy): domain Eukaryota; kingdom Metazoa; phylum Chordata; class Amphibia; order Anura; family Rhinodermatidae; genus Rhinoderma; species Rhinoderma darwinii. The sequence continues at coordinate 309,050,617 of NC_134687.1, forward strand.
GCGTCGACTACCTCATCTCTATGATGGTGGCTGCGCGAAAATCACGCAGCCGCGCATCATACACGGATGACACACGGAGCTGTCAATTGCCTTTTGCGCACGCAAAACGCAGCGTTTTTTTGCGTGCGCAAAACGCACACGCTCGTGTAAATGAGGCCTAAATGTCTGGATTTGTTGTTAGTGCACTACCTGGCTAACTAGAGTATCTGTCCATTAATTCTTATATTAGCCAGACCTGAGCGCAAACTCAAGCTTTTCACAGTACTCGGTGTCTTATGACAAATCTGATCTGTTTTGTCTAAGGCTGGGTTCACACGACCTATTTTCAGACGTAAACGAGGCGTATTATGCCTCGTTTTACGTCTGAAAATAGGGCTACAATACGTCGGCAAACATCTGCCCATTCATTTGAATGGGTTTGCCGACGTACTGTGCAGACGACCTGTCATTTACGCGTCGTCGTTTGACAGCTGTCAAACGACGACGCGTAAAATGACTGCCTCGGCAAAGAAGTGCAGGACACTTCTTTGCAACGTAATTTGAGCCGTTCTTCATTGAAGTCAATAAAGAGCAGCTCAAGATTTACGAGCGTCAAAGACGCCTCACATAATGCGAGGAGGAGCTTTTACGTCTGAAACGACACAGCTGTTTTCTCCTGAAAACAGTCTGTCTTTTCAGACGTAAAAGGCAGCTATCGTGTGCACATACCCTAACCCCGACCACTATATTTCTTGTAGATGGAGTAAGATGTTGTTTATTAAGCCTCTGGAATAGAGGAGCTACCTAAGCCTTAGTAGTAAAGGATGATTGAATGCATTAGTTCTTCCTTAGGCTCCGTTCATGGGTTCCATCGGAGCTTTACGTCAGGGGAACACTCAAACGGAAGCTTGACTGAAACAAACGGAAACCATAGGTTTCCGTTTGCATCACCATTGATTTCAATGGTGACTGATCCGGTGCTAATGGTTTCAGTTTGTCCCCGTTGTGCAAGGGTTCCGTCGTTTTGATGGAATGAATAGCACGGTCGACTACGGTATTGATTCCGTCAAAACGTCGGAAACCTTGCACAACGGGGACAAATGGAAACCACTTGCACCGGATCAGTCACCATTGAAATCAATGGTGATGCAAAAAACCTATGGTTTCCGTTTGTTTCAGTCAGGGTTTCATTTATGGGTTCCCCTGACGAAAAGCTCCAACTGAACCCGTCAACGGAGCCCTGACACAGATGTGAACGAAGCCTTAGCTGTCCTGAAGTAGAAGAAAAGGGGGTAGGAGTCAGAGCATTGTTCTGCAGGACTCTGCCAAACTATGAAGCCATGTTCCTATCAGGAATCGTTGGCATGGAGTAAGCCGTAATGATCAGTAAGCAGATTATTAGTAGTTGTTCAAAAGGAGAAAAGATCTACAGATCACTGGTTTATGGCGTGTTTCCACATGAATAATGATCCAAGCAAAATTAAAAACATGTCCCACAATATTCATATTAATTACACATATGATCAATCATGAAGATGAACTAGCCCGGTCATGAATGGAGAAGTGGCTTCAAATGCATGGTCACTTTCCATTGAAATAACCAAAAATCGATGCATAAGATCATTGAGATTTCAGTAAGTCTAGAGAGCATGCATGGTCACCACCAAAAATATTTTTATTTGATGCATACACATTAGAAGAAAAAATAACTGGTAGCCAATGGCAATCCACCCTATGTCCACATAACTCCGAGGCTAGACACAGATGCAAGATGTTTCCTCTATTCCAAGCATAAAGATATTCATGATCATCTTGTCATCCACATCATCTGTCTGACTGTCCTTGTGAGTGTAGGCATATTTTGAATCAATGCGAGGAAATGGCTCGAGCTAATAAGCGCTCAGGGTTGACCACAATTGGTCATAGCCCTTTATGACGCTTTAGTTTGTAAATTCATTCAGAAATGGGCAGACCACTGTTGATCAGTCATTCTACCAGCGTAGTGAAGAAATTTGGTACCAGGACCTGTTGAGATCTAACACAAAAGCATCAATAGTAGAGTTAACCAGTCCCATTGTGCAGGATTTTAGGAGTATTGTTAAAATGTGCAACCAGGGTTCAATGTCGATTTGACCATATATCAAATATTGGACTTGTAGGCTGTAAGGTCATAACCATTTCTAACAGGAATAAGTCACTATAGAAAGGAAAGACAAGATCGTGAGAGGCCTATTTGACAGCCGCACCAAACATGGTGCTGGTGCGGTTGTCTGCCACTTCGCGGGCAGGCCAGTGCTGCTCCATGTGGCTTTACCCTTACAATGCAGGACAGCAGGTGTAAAGGTTTTGGAGGGGGATGGGAGATGACTTGATGTTTTTGCTGGGAGTTGATACTTGCCAAAATTAAGAAAAAGCCTTTGGAGAACTTGATATCAGCCTTTTTTTTGTACCATATGGAAGGCAAACATTATCCTTGTTGCAAAGCAAGTAAAATATCTCCTGGTATGAAGATCAGGTGAAGTTTATCTTCTCAGAAAAATACACGTGGTCGTCATTGTTGTAATTGATCTGATCATGGTGGATTTTCTGGTGTAAAAGACAAAGGATCAGGCTAACCTTAATGGTCAGCAAAGTTCTTCAGGGACAATGAGTTTTACAACATGTACAACGTTTAGTTCAACTTCAACATGTTGAGGTGAAGGCGCAGATCTTGGCAACTACTGATCAGAGAATTTTGGTGAATAGTGAATTTCTTTAATGACCACATATACAATATTTATGGGAGTTTTAGGGTTCAAGCGTTCACATTTACAAGGATCTCTTAACTAAGGCCAAAAACACTTTCTTGTTTACAGGTGTAAGATATGCATCATCTGAGAAATAATGCCTTCTGAATGATTAAATGAGTAAATGGTCAGGCATATGCCCTACGGAGGAACCTTAAAAAAAAAAAAAAAAAAGTTGGAAGTGGACCTAATGTGTCCTGATATTCTGAGGATAGTTAATGGCCCATCGAGCCTTGTAAATGTGTTCCAGCAAGTGTTAAATAGATTTTGACTAAAGGGGGAGGGGAAACTACGTAAACTATTTGGAGACGGACTATGAATTACTAGGTGTACTTATCGGTTTACCACCTTAATAGGCCAGAAATGAAGCATGCAGAACTTACTTAGGCCTCGTCCCCAAAATTCAACCAATGACCAATGTAAATTCTATAGAAATTCAATGGATGTGCTCTCTATACATTTCCCTGTGCAGTTTTTCCAGAATCGAAGTATAAAATAACCTACGTATTGTTAAACGTAGCAGAATGTCAAACAAAAAAAGGTGATACAGTACAATACAGTTTGCATTAGTCATACTGTATTCCTATACTCAAGCCTGTGCCTAACATATCTTTGTTTAGATTCATTACAGACATGCTCCAGAACAAAAAATATACTGTCCTATGAAATTATTCATTACTTTGAAAAAAACAAAAATACAGATTTCAACAAATGCTGACAAGTTATGAAGTCTGGGAATTCAGTCTTCTTCTAGGACTTGTGACAAGAAGTGGCGTTCAGTCTTCTTCTAGGGCTTGAATCTAGAGGATAGCCCTGATTAACGTCACATGTTGATAAGTTGCTTTGGCTTGTGAATCCCTGCTTAAGTAAGGATGTAAAGAGTCGGCCTGTACTTGACCCTGGCATTGTTCATCAATAAAACGTGCTTCTCGCCAGGGCAATAAAGCCGGTGCTATCTGTGTTTTGTTGTCTTTCAGTTGTGTCCATTCATCACCAGCATCATCTTATTTGACGTGGCCTGTTTGGATGTGTAGACATTGGCTTCTGTTTCCGCGTTTGTGGTTAAAACCATCCTTTCCTCCTACATGTAGAATATGAGATTTTAGAACAATTTCACGACTCTTCTAAACTCCTTCGATATCGATTTATAATGTGCTTGACTTAAATTACAACTAATGGCTCGAACACCGTTCCTGGAAGGTTTCTCTGTGTTTTAAATTAGAATACAAACTTCGAGTTAAATGAAAAATCAAAGAATCTATGCAAAGAAAATAAAATCGTGTTGCTACTTGTGCTTAAAACATATACAACTTTATTAAATGTTTAAATCTTGGAACCATTTTTGGGGTACATCTACCATATACATCTTCTATAAGATAGTGTGGAGGTCCAAACAGTTAAACCTGACTTAAAATTCATCTCCAACAAGTAGAACCATGAGCGTTTCACACAATGCTGAATTGGTGCATTTTGTTTTTCCTTTTATACTTTTTTTCTTTTTGAGCAAAAAATGCCAAATCTGCACAGTATGAACTAGGCCTAAAGTCTTGGGCTTAAAAGATTTTGGACAAGGTAAATTCTGACAAAACTGCGTCCTGAGTGACCGTGTGTAGTAATGAACCTGTGTGACGTTTAATGAGAAACAATACCGAAACCAATATATAAAAACGTAAGCAGACAACGTGGCAAGATTGCCCATAGCAGCCATTTAGATTGCGCTTTATTTTTCAGGATGTATTAAAAAGATGAAATGTTTAATTTTTTTGTCTGCATCAGTTATGGGCTCTACTGTGTTTAACTATGTATTAAAATTGGGTTTCATTCACATTAGCATATCTGAGCTACTGTACGTGTTCCCATGTTTAAACAAAAATAGAATTGGATCCCTGCAGAAGATATTCTTTTCTAAGGCCTACATCACACAGGGTTCTTGTCTGGCGGTTTAGACTGCATGTAAAAACGCCAGTGTTTTTTGAACTGTAACCTGCATTGTCGATGAAGTTTTTACTGGCGTTTTATTTAGTGTTATTTTGTACACACCTTTTTCCTATAGAGATGCCTGAGAAAAATGCCATACCCAGAAGATGCTGCGTTTTGAAAAAAAAATAAAATGCTACAGCACTCGAAAACTCTTCCAAAACACCACAATCCAAAATACTTTGTATGTAGCCTTTTCAGTAATTCACTATAGACTTTAACATCTGGCTACAGCGTTCTTGACCGAAAAATGCTCCAAAAACGTGTGTACATCCGGCTTTGGGAGCCAAATCAAGAAGTGGAGTCAATGCAAGGAGTGCATACAAACATTCCTGTTGGGTTTACTTCTAGCTTTGGCTCAATAACTGCGTGTGTGATTTCAGCCTAAGTGAAACGTTTTCCTTCTACTTCCTGATGGGATCCAGTCTCTTTTTTTGGTAAACTTCAATGGGAGAAAAACACAAATGTTGTATTTTACTTTTTTATTGTTTGTTTTTGAAGTCATGTAAAACCATTTTTGATGTGGTATCACAAAGGCATACTTCTAGAAGTACCAGCAAATATTGAATTTCGTTAAATTTAAACCCCCTCCCCTAAATCACACTTTATTTAGAACTCACTTGTCAAATGTGTTTTTGTTTTTTTTTTGCTCATTGCATTTCCTCTTCCCCATTGGTGAACGCAGCCTAATACAGCTTCTCCTAATTTCCGTGACTGAAACAACCATGATTAGAACTGATATGGTTTGTATTTTCTTGTGCCCACGAGGCAAACCAATATTTTTTTTCTATTCCAGGCACATAGGTAAAATCTAAAGTAGCTTGTATACTTCTTATACACTCTCTTAAGCTCCAAGTCCATTAGAGCCGGTAAAGCAGAACTAGTGCCAAGTGCAAAGCTTTATTTTGATCGCTTGAATTGGGAAGCGAATTGTGGAAAATTAGATTTAGCGCAGGGGAGACACCAAAAATGGCCTCCCCTGAACGAGGCATGTGTAATAAGCCATACTTACTACAGTCAGTACTAAATGTCCTTGTCATTAGTACACACTGGTCCTAAGGAAAGTGTATCAGTCATAGGTGTATTCTAAATATACACCAATAATGACTGTGTTCTCACAATCACATGTTAAAATGTACAATAGCATAGAATATAGAAAGGGTATCAAGAAGTATAGGTGTTCTTGCCAGAGCCCACTCAGCACCTGTTTGTCTGCGTGGACTTTCCTCTTCTATACCCTTTCTTATATTCTATGCTATTGTTTTACATTTTAACATGTGATTCAATAAAATCATGTTTTCATATGCTCAAAAACCTTGTAGTCTAACACATTTATTACTGGTGTAGATCTAGAGCAATTTTGTGCAGACCCATATACATCTAGGGCACTTTTATATTGGTGATCGGTGTATTCTAAATGCAAAGCTCTTGAAAAAAACAAGATATTGTGGCTTCAAACAAAAAGGAGACTGCAGAAAAGCTATGTACAGCCTGAATGTGGATTCTGTGTACTGTTGTTGTTTTTTTTTTTTCTTGTAACTGTGCAGTAGAGTTGACCTGACACAAGGTGGCGCTGCATTTCAAATGGTAAATGTCTATGTGAAGATGAGTTATAACTTTAATGACGACATCCCAGCCGTAAGTCAACAATGTAAGCCCATCAATGTTCATATTGCTGCAGCGGTGCATTTAACCTTTTCATTGGTCTTAGTTATGCACTAGATACAGTTGATCACATAATAAGCCTTGTCTCTACTATAGGCCTGCAAAGCTTTGCGTGATATCCTTTATACACCTCCCATAGTGGAGACCCTGAACACATACTCCGCTTACCTTCTTTTAAAAAAACCGCCTGGGATAGGGGATATTTATTTCTTTAATTTATTTTCTCATATTTTTGTAAAATCAGCAGAAATGCAATAAAAGTATATTTCAACAAACTTCAATTTCTAATGGCTTTATTTCTGTCCCCTGCTAGATATGTAACAGAATACCGAAAATATGTGCTGGGGCATGACTACACTGAAACATTGTGCTACTGGTCACTCAATCCTCGGTAAAAAAAAATTGTAATATAGCAGAGCTATAGTACAAGTCTTGCACTTGTTTGTCTAGTGTTAAAATGTGGTCCCACAGAGCTGGTCTCCGGTATTACGCAATCTCGCTTGCAGCAATACTATGTACACATAGGAACCTATGTGGACGTCTTATACACACAGAACTGTCCGTACACGTCATCCCCTTTTTGGATGTGCTTACCAATTAAAGACAAAGCCTTAAGCGGCTCTTCTAAGGGACTCCGTCTCTGGGGAAGCCACTGACGGTCAGGGGCTTCCCCAGACACGGAGTCCCGGAGCAGAGCTGCTTCTAGCGCTCTGCCTGGGACTTCTCCTCTGCTCCTGGCATCACTGTCCCATATATGGGCAGTGATGTCAGGGGCTTCCCCAGAGACGGAGTTCCGGAGCAGAGCCGCTAGTGCTCTGCCAGGGACTCCTCTCCTCCTGACCATGTGTGGACAGTGATGCCGTGAGGACGGCAGCGTCAGCAATTGGTGGACGAGTGGGCTCCCCCCCCCCCAAGGGTAGTGGCCCCGGGTTCGCCCTGCATAGATAGATAGATGATGGATAGAAAGATATGAGATAGATATCTGTTGTGAGCTTGGTGGATTAAGTGGCTTGTGATATAAGTGGAGTTATAAAACCGGAGTTAAAGCCCCAGTAAGTACTCTTCTTTTTACTTTTTCAATTGTTCACAGTTTTTTTGTAACTGAGATAATGGACCGCAAGATTGGAGGTTTTCTTCAGTGCATAGTTTGCCATATGTATGCACGACTGGAGCCGGAGTTCCAGGGTGAATACCTCTGTGGCAGATGTGAGCATGTTGGTCACCTGGAAGCTCGCATTAGAGATCTGGAGGAGCAGAATGCAACACTGAGGGCGATAGACAATCTTGAGCGGAGCATGCTGCTCACGGAGCACGCAGTTAGTGGGTAGATCTGGACGGTGAAGACATGGGTGAGCAGGATCAGGCAAGTAGCTGGGTTAATGTAGTTTGGGGCAGTAGAAAGGGGTCCAAGAAAAGGAAGGCCAATCCTGTTTCTGATATTCCAAGCAAAATTGCCAAGTTGGTTGATGATGCGAGGGTGTCATCTCAGAAATAGCAGCCCTAGTGGATACTGATCTCCTTAACAGCCGGGAGAACAGCCCAGCTAGTAGTCGACGAGATGGTAATGCAGGTAAGGCAAGACAATTGATAGTTGTAGGGCATTCTATAATCCAGAAGACGGATAGAATAATTTGTCTCCAAGACCACCTCAACCGAATACTTTGCTGTCTCCCTGGTGCCAGGGTTTGGCATGTGGTGGAACGGGTGCACAAATTGCTGGGAGGGGCTGGTGATGATCCAGCTGTTGTGGTCCATGTGGGTACCAACGACAGAATAAATGGTAGGTGGAGGAGCCTTAAGAATAATTTAAAAGAACTAGGCTACAAGCTGAAGGGAAGGAACCCCAAAGTAGTATTCTCAGGAATACTGCCTGTGCCATGTGCATCACAGGAAAGACAGCGGGAGCTCAGGGAGTTAAATGCATGGCTGAATTCTTGGTGTAGAGGAGAAGGCTTTGGGTTCCTAGAGCACTGGGCTGACTTTTCATTGGGGTACAAACTGTATCCTGCAGATGACTTGCACCTAAATGGAAGGGGGTCCGCTGTGCTGGGGGAGAGAATTCTAGCTGGGGTGGTGGAGTATTTAAACTAGGGCTGAGGGAGGTCAATGTAGAAAATAAAGGGGTAGTTAGGTTAGAGAGGGGTCAGACTGTATTGGTGGGGGGGGGGTGACAGACTGGGGAGAGGACTAGGCAACAAGATAAGGAGATCCTTTTGTTACAATACAGCAGTGAAAATAAAAATGCCCAAATAATCACATTTCTGATAATGAAAAGGAAACAGTTAAAGTGTATGTTCACAAATGCCAGAAGTCTAGCAAGCAAAATGGGGGAGCTGGAGGCCTTGATACTGGAAGAAAATATAGATATAGTTGGTGTTGCTGAAACATGGCTGGACACTTCACATGATTGGGCTGGAAATCTACAGGGTTTTACACTGTTTCGGAAAGACAGGGCAAATAGGAAAGGTGGTGGTGGTGTATGTCTGTATGTGAGAAGTGATATGAAGGCGAGTGTGAAAGAGACATTAGAGGGTGAAGATTGTGAGGAGGTTGAAACCTTGTGGGTGGAATTACAAAGGGAGGTAAACACTGAAAAAATTACTTTTGGTGTAATCTATAGACCCCCGAATATAACTGAGGAGATTGAAGGTCAGCTATATAAACAGATGGAGCGGGCTGCACAGGGGGGTACTGTAGTAATAAGGGAGATTTGAATTACCGGGATATTTATTGGTGTCATGGTTCGGCTTCAACGGAAAAGGGGAGGCTTTTCCTCAACCTGTTGCAGGAAAATTTTATGGGCCAGTTTGTGGAAGACCCGACTAGAGGTGTAGCTCTGTTGGATCTGGTCATTTCTAATAATACAGAGCTTGTTGGGAACGGCAATGTTCGTGAAAACCTCGGTAAAAGTGATCATAATATAGTTATATTTTACCTATACTGTAAAAAACAAACACAGGCTGGGAGGGCAAAAACACTTAATTTTAAGAAAGCCAATTTCCCCAGGATGAGGGCTGCGATTCAGGATATAGACTGGGAAGAACTAATGTCAAATAATGGTACAAATGATAAATGGGAGCTTTTCAAATCTACTTTGGGTAATTATAGTGCAAAATTTATTCCTATAGGTAACCAGTATAAATTACTAAAATTAAACCCCACATGGCTTACACCTTCTGTAAAAAAGGGCAATACATGACAAAAAAAAAGGGCATTTGAAAAATACAAATCTGAGGGTACAGCTGTAGCCTTTGTAAATTATAAAGAGCTTAATAAAATTTGTAAAAAGGTAATAAAATCAGCAAAAATGAAAGGCAGGTGGCCAAGGATAGTAAAACAAATCCCCAAAAATTCTTCAAGTATATAAATGCAAAAAAGCCAAGGTTTGAACATGTAGGACCCATAAATAGTGGTAACGGGGAGTTGGTCACATGGGATCAAGAGAAGGCAGAGTTACTAAATGGGTTCTTCAGCTCTGTATATACAACAGAAGAAAGAGCAGCTGATGTAGCCGGTGCCAGTGTTGTTAATATATCAGTTGATATACTGAATTGGTTGAATGTAGATAAGGTCAAACCTAAATTAACCCCTTCCCGCACCTTGGCGTAAATGAACGCCCAGGTGAGCAGTAACTTCGCGCACCTGGGCGTGCAGTTACGTCCGCGCTTTAAGGGTATGTTCACAAGTAGAGTCAAAAACGTCTCAAAATATGGAGCTGTTTTCAAGGGAAAACAGCCCCTGATTTTCAGACTTTTTTTGAGCAACTCGCGTTTTTCGCTGCATTTTCACTGCGTTTTTTACGGCCGTATTTGGAGCTGTTTTCATTGGAGTCTATGAGAAAACGGCTCCAAAAACGTCCTAAGAAGTGTCCTGCACTTCTTTTGACGAGGCTGTAATTTTACGAGCCGTCTTTTGACAGCGACGCATAAAATGACAGGTCGTTGGCACAGTACATCGTAAAGCCCATTGAAAGTAATGGGCAGATGTTTGCCGACATATTCGAGCCATTTTTTCAGACGTAATTCGAGGCGTCCATTACGTCTGAAAATAGGTCGTGTGAACCCAGCCTAACAGTTAACCGCCGCATAGCGCTACACCGGAGCGGCGGTTAACTGTGAAGGGTGTCTGCCCTGCTCTCCCTGTTGCCGATCAGCGGCCTGTCGCCGCTGAAATCTGCAACTAACCCCTTCGATGCGGTGGTCGATTGCGATCGCATTGGAGAGGTTTAGAGCAGATCGGCAGCCCACCACATGCATTTGTGGGGGCTGGCGATCCTTATCACGGCAACCAGAGGCCAGACAATGGCCTCCGGGCTGCCATGTACGGAAGCCTCGGAGGAGCAGCCTCCGGTCGGTTCTCCGAGGCTTCCTGTCAGTGTGACTGTCACGTCACAATGACAGTTAGAACACATTACACTACGTAGATAGTGTAATAGACTTTCAGCTCTGATCGCTGCTAGAACACAAGTGTCCCCTAGTGGGACAAGTGGGAAAAAAAAAAGAACTTTTATTTTGACACTTTTTAAAAACATTTTTATTAGTGACAAAAAAAAAATGCTTTTTTTCCTATAATAAGTCTTTTATTATAAGAAAAAAATTAACACGTTAAAAAAAAAATACACATATTTAGCATCACCGCGTTCGTAACGACCCCAACTATAAAACTGTAATATTATTTTTCCCAAACGGTGAACACCGCAAAAAATATAAGTAAAAAACCAATGCCAGAATCACTATTTTTTTGGTCACCACAAAATATGCAATAAAAAGTGATCAAAAAGTCACATGTACGCCAAAATAATACCAATGCAAACTACAACCCGTCCCGCAAAAAAACAAGCCCTTACACAGCTTTTTTGACTAAAAAATCGCTCTCAGAATATGGTGACAAAAAAAATAAGTGATTTTATTGCACAAACAATGCAAAACAAAAAAATTATATACATATGATCTCGCCGTAATCGTACCGACCCGCAGAATAAAGTAAAATGGTCATCTATAGCCCAGGGTGAACGCCATAAAAAAAAAATTTAAAAACCATTAATTCTGATGTTTTTTATCACCTTGCTTGCCAAAAAATGGAATAAAAGGTGATCAAAAAAATTTCATGTACCAATGAAAACTACAGATTGTCCCGCAAAGAATAAGCCCTCACACAGCTCCGGTGGAGAAAAAATAAAGTTCTGGCTCTCTGCACATTTTGCATCGCCATATTCTGAGTGTTCCAAAAGCGGATAAGATTGGGCGCCATTTATCAGTGCGACACCGGCCACACATCTGCGGATTATTATTTATTTACCCCATTATTATACCCTCTTATTATGCCCTGATGTTCTCCGCGCAGATTACATATGCCCCCACATTATAAACTGAAATATCAGTAAAACGCCAAACAGAACTAACAAGCTAAATCTGCGCACCAAATGCCATTCCCACCCTTCTGAGCCCTACAGCGTGCCCAAACAGCAGTTTACGTCCACTGATATGGCATCGCTATACCCGGAAGAACCCGGTTAATATTTTATGAGGTATTTGTCTTCAGTGGCACAAACTGGGCATAACATGTATTGCACTAAAATGGCATATCGGTGGAAAATTTTAATTTTCACTCTGCACCATCCACTGCACATTAACCCCTTCGTGAAAATTAAAGAATGTAAAACTGCAAAATCGCGTTTTTTTGGTCACCTTGGATCTACCAATAAATATAATAAAAAGTGCTCAAAAAGTTGTATGTACCAAATAATGGTACCAATAAAAACGACCGCTCGTCCCTCAAAAAATAAGCCCTCACACCACTCTATTGACGGAAAAATAAAAAAGTTATGCCTCATGGAAAGTGGGGAGCGAAAAACTAAAAGAAAAAAATGGTTCAGTCCGGAAAGGCTTAATTACTTTCTAATGAAAAACTATTTATGACCACATGTGAGGTATTGCCGTACTCGGGAGAAATTGCTTTACAAATGTTGGGCGGCTTTTTCCTCCTTTTATCCTTTGTGAAATTGAAAAAATTCAACATTTTAGTGGAAGAAATGTTGATATTCATTTTCACGGCCTAATTCTAATAAATCCTGCAAAAGACTTGTGGGGTCTAAATGCCCACAATAGCCCTAGATAGATTCTTTAAGTGGTGTAATTTCCAAAATGGGGGTCACTTTTGGGGGTTTCCACTGTTTTGGCCTCTCAGGGGCTTGGAAATGCGACATGGCACCCAAAAACCATTTCAGCTAAATTTGAGCTCCAAAAGCCAAATAGCGCTCCTTCCATTCTAAGCCCTGCTGTGAGTCCAAACAGTAGTTTATTACCACATATGGCATATTTCCATAATCGGGAGAAATTGTTTTACAAATGTTGGGGTGCTTTTTCTCCTTTATTCCTTGTAAAAATTAAAAATGGGTACCTTTTTTCAGAAAAAAAGTCTATTTTTACCTTTACAGAATAATTCCAATGAATTCAGCAAAACAACTGTGGGGTCAAAATGCTAACTTTACCCCTAGAAAAATTCCTTGATGAGTGTAGTTTCCAAAATGGGGTCACTTTTGGGGGGTTTCCACTATTTTGTTCCCTCCAGTGCATTGCAAACATGACACGGCACTGAAAACTATTCCAGCAAAATCCAAATGGTGCTCCTTCCCTTCTGAGTCCTGCTGTGGGTCCAAACAGCAGTTTATTACCACATATGGGGTATTGCTATAATCGGGAGAAATTGCTTTACATATGTTGGGGTGTTTTTTCTCTTTTATTCCTTGAAAAAATTTAACATTTCAGTTTTTTCAGAAAAAAAGTAGATTTTCATCTTCACATACTAATTCAAATAAATTTAGCAAAAAAACTGTTGGTTCAAAATGCTAACTATACCCCTAGATAATTTCCCTGAGGGGTGTAGTTTCCAAAATGGGGTCACTTTTGGGGGTCTTTATTGTTTTGGCCCCACAAGACCTCTCCAAACCTGACATGGTACCTAAAATATATTCTAAACAAAAAGGAGGCCCCAAAATCCACTAGGTGCTCCTTTTGCTTCTGAGGCCTGTATTTCCGTAAATTGACGCACTAGGGTCACGTGAGATATTTCTAAAAACTGTAGAATCTAGGCAATAAATATTGAGTTGCATTTCATGGCTAAAACTTTCTGTGGTATAGAAAAAAAAATGACATTTGTAAATTTCACCTCTACATTGCTGATTTATGGGGACTTTCTAATATATAAGGCCCTCAAAGCCACTTCAGAACTGAACTGGTCCTTATAAAAAATAGCCTTTTGACATTTTCTTGAAAATATGAGAAATCGCTGCTAAAGTTCTAAGTCTTGTAACGTCCTAGAAAAATAAAAGAATGTTCAGAAACCAATGCAAACATAGACAAATGGGAAATGTAAACTAGTAACTATTTTGTGTGGTATTACGAGCTGTTTTACAAGCAGATAAATTTAAATTTAGAAAAATGCAAATTTTTGCAAATTTTCTCCCAAATTTATCAACCAAATTTTTTCACTAACATAAAGTACAATATGTCACGAGAAAACAATCTCAGAATCACTTGGATAGGTAAAAGCATTCCCAAGTTATTACCACATAAAGTGACAAATGTCAGATTTGAAAAATAATCTTCGTCCTGAAGGGGTTAAACAAAATAAATGTACACATGGCCCTGGGACCAGATGGGTTACACCCTAGAGTTCTTAAAGCGCTTAGTTCAGTTATTTCTGTCCCCCTTTTCATAATATTTAGAGATTTTCTAGTGACTGGTATAGTGCCAAGGGACTGGCGCAGGGCAAATGTGGTGCCTATTTTCAAAAAGGGCTCTAGGTCTTCCCCGGGTAATTATAGACCAGTAAGCTTAACATCCATTGTGGGGAAAAATGTTTGAGGGGCTATTGAGGGACTATATACAGAATTATGTGACAAAATATAGTATTATTTGTGACAGCCAGCACGGTTTTACTAAGGACAGAAACTGTCAAACCAACCTGATTTGTTTTTATGAAGAGGTGAGCTGAAACCTAGACAGAGGGGCCGCTGTGGATATAGTGTTTTTGGACTTTGCAAAGGCATTTGACACTGTCCCTCATAGACGTCTAATGGGTAAATTAAAGAGGCTCTGTCACCAGATTTTGCAACCCCTATCTGCTATTGCAGCAGATCGGCGCTGCAATGTAGATTACAGTAACGTTTTTATTTTTAAAAAACGAGCATTTTTGGCCAAGTTAAGACCATTTTTGTATTTATGCAAATGAGGCTTGCTAAAATCCAACTGGGCGTGTTTAAAGTAAAAGTCCAACTGGGCGTGTATTATGTGTGTTACATCTGGGCGTGTTTACTTCTTTTACTAGCTGGGCGTTCTGACGAGAAGTATCATCCACTTCTCTTCAGAACGCCCAGCTTCTGGAAGTGCACAGACACAGCGTGTTCTCGAGAGATCACGCTGTGACGTCACTCACTTCCTGCCCCAGGTCCTGCATCGTGTCGGACGAGCGAGGACACATCGGCACCAGAGGCTACAGTTGATTCTGCAGCAGCATCGGCATTTGCAGGTAAGTCGATGTAGCTACTTACCTGCAAACGCTGATGCTGCTGCAGAATCAAATGTAGCCTCTGGTGCCGATGTGTCCGACACGATGCAGGACCTGGGGCAGGAAGTGAGTGACGTCACAGCGTGATCTCTCGAGAACACGCTGTGTGTCTGCACTGCCAGAAGCTGGGTGTTAACGAACAGAAGTGGATGATGCTGATTCGTCAGCATTATACACTCCCATTCCTAACGCCCAGCTAGTAAAAGAAGTAAAAACGCCCCGATGTACACGCCCAGTTGTACTTTTACTGTAAACACGCCCAGTTGTACTTTTGCAAGCCTCATTTGCATAAATACAAAAATGGTCATAACTTGGCCAAAAATGCTAGTTTTTTAAAAATAAAAACGTTACTGTAATCTACATTGCAGCGCCGATCTGCTGCAATAGCAGATAGGGGTTGCAAAATCTGGTGACAGAGCCTCTTTAAGGACTACAGGTTTAGAAAGTATTGTTTGTAATTGGATTGAGAATTGGCTCAAAGACCGTATCCAGAGAGCTGTGGTCAATGATTCCTACTCTGAATGGTCCCCGGTTATAAGTGGTGTACCCCAGGGTTCCATGCTGGGACCAGTATTATTCAGCTTATTTATTAATGATATAGAGGATGGGATTAATAGCACTATTTCTATTTTTGCAGATGACACCAAGCTATGTAATATAGTTCAGTCTATGGAAGATGTTCGTGAATTGCAAGCGGATTTAACCCCTTAACGACCGCCCACCGTCTTTTGACGTCAGGCGGTGCAAGTACTCAGTCTACAGTGACGCCTTTTGGCGTCGCTGTAGTAGAGGGGGTTTAACGGCACCCTGGTGAAATCTGCACTAAAAACCGGCTGTAAGGAACAGGTCCGGTTCTTAGTGCAGCCATCAGGACCTGCCGATTTCGTCGTAACAGCATGTGACCGCTGTGACAGCCAATCACAGCGGTCACATGCTGTTACTGCGTACAGAGCCGCCGGGAGTGTCTAAATGACAGCTCCTGCTCTAAGAACGAGCTGTTGCTAGCAGCTCTGTTCTTAGAGCAGTGATCAGGAGCCAATAGTATTGGTTCCTGATCTTTTGTGATCACTATGAGATCCAATCATAGTGATCACTACTGTAAAATAAA
Organism: Rhinoderma darwinii; assembly: GCF_050947455.1. NCBI lineage: Eukaryota > Metazoa > Chordata > Amphibia > Anura > Rhinodermatidae > Rhinoderma > Rhinoderma darwinii. The sequence goes on from NC_134687.1 coordinate 309,066,700, forward strand.
AGTAAAAACATGTATCTGTTTCTCCTCACTGTTCTAGCTGTGGAGAGAAACAGATACAAGTGTGTCAGTGTCCCCACACAAAATCACTTGTTCCTGACACAGTTTATTAAAAAAAACACATTTTTTTCAGTATTTTATAGTATATAGTATATACATATATATATATAAATATATTTACTGTATATACTAAGAATCGTACTATAAACTACTTTCTTTTTAGGGTACGCTGTTAGACGGCGTGTACGCTGTTAGGCCTCATGCACACGACCGTAGCCGTGTGCACGGCCGTGATTTTCGGGTCGGCCGGATGCGGCCTGTCAGCCGCAGGCCGCCCGCAAATCGCGGGACATGCACATGGCCGCCACCATTGTTTTCAATGAGCCCGGACCACAGAACAGGGCCGTAATAAGACATGCCCGTTCTTTCTGCGGTCCGGGCTCCCGGGCCGTGCAAGGACCGCAAAAAAGAATGGGGCTGCAATTCTCCCGTGGATTTTCGGGGGAATTGCGGCCGCAAAAACACGTTCGTGTGCATGGGGCCTTAGACGGCGTAGGGTGCTGTTCTGGGCTTGGGTTTACGGTTTGTGTTAGGCGTAGGGTTTAGGTTTAAAAAAAAAATAAAATTAATTCTTTGTGTTCTTAGTTCATTAGTTGATAAAAAAAAAATTTAAACCGCTAGTTCCATTTATTATTTGCGTTTTTAGACTGTATTATCATTATGGCTGCCAGAAGATACAGCGTTGAGGAAGCCTATCAGATGCTATGCTCAGATACGGATTCTGCATCTGAAGTTGAGCTTTTAGGGTATGTGCACACGTAGTGACCAAAAACGTCTGAAAATACGGAGCTGTTTTCAAGGGAAAACAGACCCTGATTTTCAGACGTGTTTTGAGCAACTCACGGTTTTCGCTGCGTTTTTTACGTCCGTTTTTGGAGCTGTTTTCATTGTAGTCTATGAGAAAACGGCTCCAAAAACATCCAAAGAAGTGTCCTGCACTTCTTTTGACAAGGCTGCATTTTTCCGCGTCGTCGTTTGACAGCTGTCAAACGACGACGCGTAAATGACAGGTTGTCTGCACAGTACGTCGGCAAACCCATTCAAATGAATGGGCAGATGTTTGCCGATGTATTGTAGCCCTATTTTCAGACGTAAAACGAGGCATAATACGCCTCGTTTACGTCTGAAAATAGGTTGTGTAAACCCAGCCTTACTTGAAAGCGACAGCGAAAGTGGTGCTTCAAGGGATTCTATGGATATGAGACCCAGCACCAGTGATATGGGAGACGGCGCAGTTGCCACAACGTCCGTTCAAAGTGCAGCCCCTGAAATTGCACAACCCCACCAAACCGATTTAGTGTGGGAACCCACGAGTTTATTTTCTCCCACCATAAATGACTTTATTGCTACTCCTGGCATAAGTCCCAATGTCAGTAATTTTTCACCACTAAATTATTTTAATATTTTTATTACGGACCAAGTTTTGGAACATTTTGTGCAGGAAACAAATTTGTATGCCAGGCAGTACATTGCCAATAAGCCTTCGTCACCTAATGCCAGGTTGTGGAATCCCACAAATTTCAAAGGGCGTCTCTCATTCCGTCAATTCATACCCTCAAAAAGTGCAAAATACGGGGTAAAGATCTACAAGTTATGTGAAAGCACTACTGGCTACACATGTGCATTTAAGATCTACGAGGGTAAAGACAGTGAATTTAATCCACCAGGGTGCCCTCCAAATATTGGTACCACTGGTAAGATTGTGTGGGATTTAATTGGCCCTTTCTGACACAAGGGGTATCATGTATACACGGACAGTTTTTATACCAGTGTGCCATTGTTTAGCGCCCTTCATTGTGCCAACACCGGAGCCTGTGGCACAATACGCAGGAATCGCAAAGGTTTCCCACGTCAACTTGTAGATAAAAAACTACGAAAGAGGGAGTCATGCACTTTTCAAATTGAGAAGATGCTGGCTTTAAAATTTCGTGACCGCAAGGACGTCTACATGATCAGCACTGTCCATTCAAGTGCAACAGCAACTATTAGAGAACGTGGGGCCTCTGTAGATAGACAAAAGCCTGTGTGTGTCATCGCTATAACAAATTCAGGTTGCGATGCAGAACGCATTTGTCCTGTACAAAAAATCAGCGGGCAGGGCGACATTCTTTGAATTTCATGAGAAAGTGATTGAAGATCTCCTATTTCAATCTGCAGACCAGAGAGTAGTCCATGAGTCAGAGGATGTACACCGACTTGTTGAAAAACATTTTTTACACCCCATCCCTTCAACATCTAACCAAAAATACCCCAAAAAACGGTGTCGGGTCTGCAGCAAACGAGGACAGCGAAGTGAGTCACGATATTATTGTTCCGCTTGTCCTTCCAACCCTGGTCTATGCATAAGTCCCTGTTTTGTCCTTATCAATACACTATGGGCTTTATTACAGTTTTGTTCGGGTTTTTGGTGGACCTCTTACACCCGACAATACTTCTAGAAATAGCGACATTAATTTGGGGAGTAGTGGTCCTTTACTGTATCTATACATACGGTGTGGGACACTGCCCCTTTATATATTCTACAGGTGATTGGTTGTTTTGTGCACATGGCGGTTCCTACCTTGCCGGGCAGGGGCTTGTTATGGTGTACCGCGTCACTTGGCACATTCGTCCCTTATATAGGGATTGATGGAGCTAAAGAGACGTTGTATGACCAGTCACTTTGAATAATAAAGTCATTACAGCCCTACAAATTTTCTTTCATCCTGTGAACATGCTCTAGTTTTCCACATAGCTGGATACATTCTTCCTCCTTTTTTTGGGATATATTGCCTTTTTCCGCCAACAGTTTAATACATTTTCCCACTCTAACTTACTATATATCAGAGCGGGTTGATATACATAATGTCTATGGACTGACATGATTTCAGGACAGCTGCTTTCTTAGCACGACATAGTCATAGGGTGTAGAAACTGTTAGGGACATCTATTTCTCAATCTAGAAAAGTAGAGTCCTCCCATTTTCAAAGCAAAATATGTGTCCTGAAAGCCTCCGGGTGCTCCCTTCCTTTTGGGTCCTGCCGTGTGTCCAGGAAACACATTAGGGCCACAATGGGGATATTTTTGAACACAGGAGAAACAGGGTGATACATTTTCTGGTGCATTTCCTAATTCTCATGTCCTCTGTACAAGAAATCTGACCTTAAAATGACACATTTGTGAAAAAAAGTTAAATAAAATTTTCTTTCCACCTGCTTTGCATTAATTCCTGCGAAAACTGTGGGGTCAAAATACTTAGTACACACCTAGATGAATACCTTAAGCGGTCTAGTTTTCAAAATGGGGTCATTTATGGGGAGTTTCTATCTTTTTGGCAGCTCAGTGCCTCTATAAATGTGTAATGGGACCTGAAACATTTTCAAGCAAAATGTGTGTCCTGAAAGTCTTCGGGTGCTACCTCCCTTTCGGGCCCTGTCGTGTGTCCAGGCAACGCATTAGGGTCACAATGGGGGCATTTTTGAAAACAGGAGAAACAGGGTGATAGATTTTGGGGTGTGTTCATTCTGATGGTCGCTTTACAAAGAAATCGGTCTTCAAAGTGATACTTTTATATAAAAAGTGGTTTGTTTTTTTTATTTCACCTGCTATGCATTAAATTTAGCAAAAAACGGTGGGGTCAAAATACTCACTACACCCCTAGATAAATACCTTAAGGTGTCTAGTTTTCTAAATGGAGTCGTTTATGGGGAGTTTCTATCGTTCTGGCAGTTCAAAACCTCTCCAAATGTACAGTGGGACCTAAAACATTTTCAAGCAAAAATGAGACCTGAATGCCTCCGGTTGCTCCCTTCCTTTCGGGCCCTGCCGTGTGTCCAGGCAACGCATTAGGGTCACAATGTGGGCATTTTTGAAAACAGGAGAAACAGGGTGATAGATTTTGGGGTGCATTTCTTCATTCTCATGGTCGCTTTACAAAGAAATCGGTCTTCAAAGTGATACTTTTATGAAAAAAGTTAAATTATATTTTTTTACGCCTGCTTTGCATGAATTCTTGCAAAAAAACTGTGGGGTCAAAATACTTACAACCCCCCTTAATAAATACCTTAAGGGGTGTAGTTTTCAAAATGGTGTCACTTGTGGGGGTTTCCACCATTCTGACACCTATGAGCCTCTGAAAACCTGGCTTGGTGCAGGAAAACAAAATGTACTTCAAAATTTATAAAATCATTACTAAACTTGTAAGTCTTCTAAATTGCTCCCAAAAAAATTATTTTTTTCAAAAGTGCTGCCAAAATAGAGTAAAGCGATGGAAATATATATTTAATAAAAAAAATTGTACAGTATGTATGTACATATGTGACATATTGCAGTTAAAAATAGGGAAAAATGATAATTTTTACAAAATGTCTTAAATTTTTCTATTTTTTCATTAATTTCCGCAAATCGTATCAGTCTACTTTTACCACTAAAATAAAGTACAACATGTGACGAAAAAACAATGTCAGAATTACTTGGATATTCAAAACTTTCACAGAGTTATTCTCTGATAAAGTCAGACATACCAGATTTAACAAATCTGGCTTGGTCAATAAGGTCTTTTCAGGCCCGGTCATTAAGGGGTTAAACAAACTAAGTGTTTGGGCGTCCCCTTGGAAAATGAAGTTTAATGTAGATAAATGTAAAGTTATGCATCTGGGTACAAACAACTTGCATGCATCATATGTCCTAGGGGGAGCTACACTGGGGGAGTCACTTGTTGAGAAGGATCTGGGTGTACTTGTAAATCATAAACGAAATAACAGCATGCAATGTCAATCAGCTGCTTCAAAGGCCTGCAAGATATTGTCGTGTATTTAAAAGAGGCATGGACTCGCGGGACAGGGATAGAATATTACCACTTTACAAAGCATTAGTGAGGCCTCATCTAGAATATGCAGTTCAGTTCTGGGCTCCAGTTCATAGAATAGATGCCCTGGAGTTGGAAAAAATACAAAGAGCAACGAAGCTAATAAGGGGCATAGAGAATCTAAGTTATGAGGAAAGATTAAAAGAACTAAACCTATTTAACCTTGAAAAAAGACGACTAAGGGGGGACATGATTAACTTATATAAATATATATGGCACATACAAAAAATATGATAATCCTATTCCATGTAAAACCCCCTCAAAAAACAAGGGGGCACTCCCTCCGTCTAGAAAAAGAAAGGTTCAACCTGCAGAGGCGACAAGCCTTCTTTACTGTGAGAACTGTGAAGCTATGGAATAGTCTACCGCAGGAGCTGGTCACAGCAGGGACAGTAGATGGCTTTAAAAAAAAGGCTTAGATAATTTCCTAGAACAAAACAATATTATCTCCTATGTGTAGACATTTTTACTTCCCTTTTCCCATCCCACTTCCCCTTTCCCATCCCTTGGTTGAACTTGATGGACATGTCTTTTTTCAACTGTACGAACTATGTAACTATGTAACTATGCATAGATAAATAGATAGATACACACACACACTATCTATCTAATATCTATCTATCAATCAATGTCATATCTATCCGTCTATCTCATATCTATCTAATATCTCTATCTATCTGATAGATACATTCACACATAGATAGATGTGACATTGATAGATATGAGATAGGTACATAGATGAGCGAGATATGAGGTAAATAGATAGATCTAAATTGCGATTTATTTATTTTTGTGTTATACGAATAAAGATTATTATTATTTATATCTACCTATCTCTTTATCTATATCATATGTATAGATGTATTGTACATTTTTAGGCTGGGGCTACACGGCGACACTGGTCGCATACACAAAGTTTGCTTTGGAACCAGTTTTGGAAAATTTGTTCTCCAAAAGCCAGTTTGCGCACCATTCATTGTAAGCTCCGCCTTGCGCCCAGCGTGTATGAAATGCATACATATTTGGTATCGTTGAAGTCGGCAGAAGTTGCAAAGTATCTATTCAGGTGTGTTAACCCAGTGGCATGCACCAGATGTAAAAAAAAGGTCACCTGAATTCACATATTTGGGAAAAAAATACCAGTTTATTTTTTTCCAGACAATTCATTGACTTTGATGGAAAAAATTAAGAGGGCTAAATTCTCTTATATGTCGCTAAACGAATACCTTGAGGGGTCTAATTTCTAAAAAAAAAAAAAAAAAGAGTAATTTTTGGGGTGTTGACAATGTTTCACAACATCTGTAATGGTCGTATGTTGTCCGCAAACCAGCTTTGGAAAATTTGCTCTCCAAAAGCCAGTTTGCGCACCATTTATTGTAAGCTCCGCCTTGCGCCCAGCGTGTAAGGCATACACACATGTTATCGTTAAAGACGGCAGAAGTTGCCAAATATGTATTCAGGTGTGTTTACCCAGTAGCATGCACCAGATGTACAAAAAAAACACCTAAAATTACATATGCACATTTTTTTATTTTTTATTTCCCGTTTTTCCTTTGACATTTTTTAAAAAGCAAAATATATCTATTTTTTTTATACAATATGGAAGCCCAATATGTTCTGAGAAAAACAAGACCAAATACATGTAGATTGGAAGAGTAATATAAGAACAATTTGCTTTAAATTGTCACATGGCTAAAACATGAAAATGGGCCTGGTCAGGACGGGGGTAAAGCCTCTGGTCAGGAAGTGGTTAAAGCAAAGCGGAGGTGAAGTTTACAAATTTTTTTATTTTTTTGTGTAGAAAATGCAGTTTTTTCTGTAACACGGAAGGTTTTACCAGAGAAACACAGCTCAATAGTTATTGCCCAGATTCTGCTGTTTTAGAAATATCCCATGTGTGTCCCTAGTGTGGTAATGGACTGAAAAAACGGCCTCCGAAGCAAAGGAGCACCTAGAGGATTTCAGGGCCTCCTTTTTCTTAGATTATTTAGGCACCATGTCAGGAAGAGGTCTTCCGGTGCCAAAACTGTGGAAACCCCCAAAAGTGACCCCACTTGGGAAATTACACCGTTTAAGGAATTTATCTAGGGGTATAGGAAGCATTTTGACCCCACAGGTTTTTTGCTGAAATTATTGGGATTTAACCGTGAAAATTAAAATAGAATTATTTTTTTTTCTCATAAAATGTTTCAGCACAAATAAAAAGAGAAAAAGCACCCCAACATTTGTAAAGCAATTTCTACCAAGTACGGCAATACCCCATTTGTGGTAATAAACTGTTATTTGTACACACGGCAGGGCTCAGTAGAGTAGGAGCACTGTTTGGCTTTTGGAGCTTAAATTTTGCTGGAATGTTTTTTGAGCACCATGTTGCAAAAGTAACTCCACTTTGGAAACTACACCCCTTGAGGAATCTATCTAAGGGCAGGGCCGCCATCAGGAATTTCTGGGCCCCATACAGCCAAGATGTCTGGGGCCCCCCCTCCATTACCGGGGGTGGGCAACGGAAATTGTGGCACTCACGTTTGTACGTTATACGCATTAACTGATTTTGGTGCCGATGTCAATTACAGTGAAGGAAACCATGGAGCCGGCAGTGACCGGTTAATGCTTCGGATTTTGATCTATTTAGCTAAAACGTATCCGACTGTATGGCATACAGTGGGATACGTCGCCTGGGGAATGGCCCAGGGGAAACTCCTGAAGTCACTGCCCATGAACAGAGCTGGAGCCTTCTACTAGCGCTCTGCCCAGGGAGTCTGGCGCTGTTCCTGATGTCCATATACGTAAAGTGACGTCCGAAGCTTTGCAAAGCCGGAGTACACGGCCGGAGCGTCGACAATGCTCTGGCCAGGGATTCCGGCCCTAGAGAATCCTCTGATGTCACTTTACATATATGGACAGTGAAGTCAGGAGCTTTCCCAGGGACAAAGTCCACGGGTAGAGCACTCGTGATGCTGCCTGGGGACTCCGGAATAACAAAGTCTACTACGCCATTTCAGCCTTCAAAAATAAGGTAAACCGACGTCTACCAGCCCGACGGAGGCTAAAAGGACATAATGGAGCCATGTGAATTATCGTTTACGTTGTTTATATTGTAAGGTAGGAGATTTCCTGACTACACGATAAACTTAGGGCAGCAACACGATGTGAAGGGGGTAGGGAGGGGGAAGCGCTTGTGAGGATGTAAAGAGCACTAATGCTCTGCTCTTACGTTGCCATTAAAGTTCAATGTGTTTTTCCACAGCAAAAACCGGAGGCTTTCCCTTTGATTCCTGGCGCAGATGCTACAAACGTGTAGCAGATCCGCACGAGAATAAGGCCCTGTTCACACAGAGTTTTTTGCCACATTTTTTTCAGCGGAAACCGCTGCAAAAAACGTCCGAAATCGCCTCCTATTGATTTCAACGGGAGGCGTTTTTTTCCCGCGAGAGAAAGAAGCGACATGCTCTTCAGCCATTTCCGTCTCTGACCTCCCATTGACATCAATGGTAGGCAGAGAAAGCCTGAGGGAATTTCAAGGCAGATGTTTCTGCCTGCAAAAAACTGTGTGAACAAGGCCTAAGTCCCATTGTCATTCAAAGTTGCTCAACCTCGGCTTTTCCATGTAATATAAGTCGCTCGCTACTTATTGCTGTGGTGGATTTCTTTTCATGGTGTGGACAAAAATACACGTGGAAAATTTTTCACAGCATGTGAACTGGGTTGCAGAAACCTCATATGCATGGGATGCAGAATCATCGACATGTCATCGGAATCCTTATCAAATCCAACATGTGTGAACGGGGCCTTAGTGGGAGTTAAAAAAAATCTCTGTTAGGCCAAATGCAGACGATACTTATTACGTGCAAATTTGTCGTGGGTATTTTCGTGCGGCAAATCCGCAGTGTAATACAGTACCAGCAAAGTAAATGAGATCAAGAAATCTCATCTACATGTCGCATTTTCTGCACAAAAACTGACCTGCGGTGCGTATTTGAAAATATGCTACGTCACTTTATCTTGCGTTTCCGCTTGCGAATTGTTTCTGACTAGTTTAAAAAATAATACAAAAATCTGCAGCATAAAACCTGCACCTATTTCCGCATCAAAAAGTAAAAACCGCACCTAAAAACTTATTAAAAAACGCACTATTAGGTGCAGATTTTACCTGCGGAATTACCTGCGGTTTTGATACGGATTTTGTGCACCAAATTCCTCAATGTGTGCGTTACAGAATTTGCTGGGGATTTACAGCAAATTAACCCTTTACATTGTAAAGGATGAAATACGTTACAATTCTGCAATATTAGGTTATGTTGACACAGCTTATTTTCTGCCGTTTTTCTGGCCGTAAACGTCTGAAATATCAGAAGCAGAACGCCTCCAAACATCTGCCCATTGATTTCAATGAGAAAAAAACGGCGTTGTTCCAATGGGCCGTTCTTTTTACAACGGCCGCGTAAAAAAAACGGCCACGAAAAAGAAGTGCAGGTCATTTCTTCAGACGTTTCTGGAGCCGTTTTTCATTGACTCTATAGAAAAACAGCTCCAAAAACGTCCGTAAAAAACACAGCGAAAAACACGAGTTTGCTTAAAAAACTTCTGAAAATCAGGAGCTGTTTTCACTTGAATATCTCCGTATTTTCAGACTGTTTTTGCCAATTGTGTGAACATACCCTAATAGGCATGCAGCTTATTTAACCCCTTCCCTTCTCAGCCATTTTTTGGATTTTAACTTTTGTTTTTTCCTCTCCACCTTTTCCTCTCCTCTCCACCTTGTTTTTTGCGGTACAAGTTGTAGTTTTTCATGGCACCATTTATTGTGCCGCATAATGTACTGGGAAGCTAAAAAAAAATTATTTGTGGGGTGAAATGCTGCACGTGCATGAGGTTTTGACAAACCCCATTCACATGAGTTAGGGCTTATTCAGACTAACGTGTTAATCGTCCGTGTGAAGGACGTTTTTTTTAATGGCCGTCACACGGCTGCGTGTATTTCTATGGGGTTATTCACATGGTCGTTGTTCTAACAGACAGTGTGAAGGGCCTGTAAAAAAATAGGACATGTCCTATTTTTGTGCGTTTTCACGGATCCCTCAATAGACTCAAGTCTGTGAAAACGGGTCCCGAACGGCTGCAAATCGGCCGTTCTTCACGTCTGATTTCACACACGTTGGTCTGAATATCGCCTTAGGCCTTATTCACATGAACGTGTCCGTTTTGCACGCGCAAAAAACGCTGCGTTTTGCGCTAGCAAAAGTTCGGTGTGTCAGCAGCATATGGTGCGTGGCTGTGTGATTTTCGCGCAGCCGGCATCATTATGACACTCTGTTTTGATGTTACAACACAGTAAAGGAGGGGATTTTATGTTTCCCTTCTCTTCTTTACCAGCTGTAGCGCGAATCACGCGTGTCACCCGGAAGTGCTTCCGTGTGCCGTGCGCGATTTGCACGCACCCAATGACTTCAATGGGTGCGTGCTGCGCGAAACACGGGAAAAGTATAGAACATGTCGTGAGTTTTACACAGCGCACATACGCGGCGTGAATTTCACTGACAGTCTGAACGGCCCCATTCACTAACATAAGTCCGTGCGACGCCCGTGAAAATCACGCTAGTAGCACGAACGTATAACACGTTCGTGTGAATAAGGCCTTATATTGTAATTTGTAGTGAATTTTCAGTGCGCAATCCGCACCAAAAATGGGAGGCAAGCAAGTGGCCTTATTCAGACGTCCATGTTCGGTTTGTGAAATACGGAGCGTGTATCGGCCATATTTCCCGGACCGACCACAGTTCAGGGAGCCGGGTTTCTAGCATCACAGTTATCTATGATCATAGTCCCTCCCTTCCCGTCGGAATACTGTCCCCGGTCCCGTACTGAAAGAATCATTACAGTATGGGACAGTATTCCCGCGGAGAGGCAAGGACCGATATGTCACGGACCGAACGCGGCCGTCTGAATAAGGCTTTAGTCTAGTTACACAGTGCGGTGAAATCCCATTTTTTTGCTACAATTTTTGCAAAATCGCAGCAAAAACGTGATTTGACCGCACTGTGAGAATATAGCCTAACAGCACTTTTCATGTCTTGTATCCTTTTTTTATGCAATTTTCGTAATTGCGGCACAAATCTCGCGTTTTTGCCGCGATTACGAAAATCGCGGCAAAAAAAACGCTAGGAAAACGAAAAAATACCAAAAAACATTGTAATCAACTTTATACATACTACAAACGGGGTCAGGGGGATGGGAAGCAGGATGGATAGGGTAAAATACTCACCAACCTGCAGGTCTGTTCAGCAGTGTAGAGGAGCTGGGGGGCGGGATCTCCAGACGGAGCTTCAGCACATGCTGCATCTTCCCCTTCCAGTGAAGCTACAACAGGTATGCAGGGGGTGCCGTGAGCGTTGCTAGGGGGGATGCCGCAGGCGTTGCTAGGGGGGTGCCGCGGGCGTTAGTAGGGGCGGGGCGCGAGCGTTGCGAGGGGGGCCCGTGAGCGTTGCGAGGGGGGGCAACAGTCCGAGGGGGGGGGGCGACGGCAGCCCGGCGGGCCCCTTTTCTTCATCCATGTGGCCGGGCCCCTGACGGGCGTACCAGTAATACCCCCCTGATGGCGGCATTTACACCCATGTCTTCTGCAGAATTTATTGGAATTAGTCTGTGAAAATGAACATTTTTTTTCCATTAAAATGTTGCCTTTTTTCACAAGGGATAAATGAGAAAAAGCACCCCAAAATTTGTAAAGCAATTTCTCCTGAGTACGGCAATACCCCACATGTGGTCATAAACTGCTGTTTGGACACTTGGTTTGGGCTCAGAAAGGAGCGCTATTTGGCATGCAGATTTTGCTGGATTTGTTTTTAGGCACATGCCGCATTTACAAAAACTCTGAGGTACCAGAATACAGTGGAGGAAGGGCAGGGCGATTATGACCTAAATAAAAATCTTGATTAATTGAACATGTAACCTCGGTTACGTTTAAAAAAAAACAGCACTATTTTTAAGCCACACTTCTATTTGCATGCCATGCCATTGAAGTAATATAGATCCCCTGAGCCTGCTGTATACAATATACCCCCTGACACTGCTCCTCACACAGTATAATGTCACTATAGCTGCCCCCACACCGTATAATGCTCACACGCAGTGGGGGCATTATACTGAGGACGCAGATACAGTTGAAATACTGAGAAAATCGGATTGCGCAAGATGACGTCAGTTATCTACGCTGAATTTCAGTTTCTTTCCAATTAATTGGCCAGCCCTTATTGGAAGCCCCCAAGAAGTGACCCCATTTTGGAAACTTCTCGCACAAGATGAATTCAAACAAATGTATAACCCTGTACCTACTTTGGTTACTTACTATGCATTCCCGAAGGTCCATAAGGCCTCTCGTCTGGTCCCTGGCAGACCTATAGTTTCGGGCAATGATAACTTAACACAAGGAATTAGCACTGATGTTGATAAATTTCTATCATCTTTTGTCACTTCCCTTCCATCTTTCTTGCGGGATACGAAGGACACTGTCACCAGGATTTACGAAATTCATGTAACAGAGACTACTCTTATTGCAAATATCGATGTAGAATCGTTATATACTAATATACAACAGAACTTCGGCCTTGCAGCAGTAAAACATTTTCTCAGCACTAGGGGTATTCTGTTTCAGTCACATAACACTGTAAAAATGATTATACTACGGGACAGTTGTCCTGCAGCGAGGCAGGGACTTCTAGCGTCGTACATAAGTATGATGCTAGGAGCCCGGCTCCCTGCACTGTGTTCGGTCCGGGACTTGCGGCCGAAATACGTCCGTCAATTACGGACGTAATTAGTGTGTGTGCACATACCATAACACTTCTTGATTTTCTTTCAACACATAATTATTTCATGTTCGATGGTAAAATTTACTATCAATTAAAAGGCACTGCGATGGGCACAGTTTGTGCACCCATCTATGCAAATGTATTTTTGGGGTGGTGGGAATATTTGCACGTTTTTTCTGAAGATCTTTTGTTTTACACTTCTCACATTTTGTTTTGGGGTTGATATATTGATGATATTTTAATTTTATGGGATGGTGAAAAGACAACATTTTTTCACGATTCTTAACAATAATACTAATGGAATGAAGTTAATTTATGAAATTCACGAAACTGAGATGAATTTCCTTGACCTGAGAATTTAGTTGGATCCTGGTGGCAGTGTACATACTGATATCTTTCGTAAACCTACTGCCACCAATAGTTCTCTACATTGGAACAGCTATCATCCACCAAGCCTGAAAAAGGGAATCCCTATAGGCCAGTACCTACGTACTAAAAGAAACTGTTTTAACGATCTTGCTTTCCAACAAGAATGCGACACCTTACATCGAAAATGTAGAGCACGAGGCTACCCAAAAAAAACTTGCATAGAGCTTATGCCAGGGTCAGGGCGACAGACCGAATGGATCTTATCAATCAAACTAAAAACTCGGGATAAACGAGTACTAACATTAGATGTATTGGGACTTGACGTTTGTTCACAGAGAGTGAAAACCATCTTAAAAAAACATCGGCGCATTATTTTGGCCGATCCTGATCTACATGAGGTGCTAACTAGTACCCCAAGTCTAACTTATCGTAGGGGTAGAAATTTGAGAGAATTTTTGGTTCATAGCCACTACTCAAGACCATCTACAGTGAAGGAAATAAGTATTTGATCCCTTGCTGATTTTGTAAGTTTGCCCACTGTCAAAGACATGAACAGTCTAGAATTTTTAGGCTAGGTTAATTTTACCAGTGAGAGATATATTATAGAAAAAAAAAAAAGAAAAATCACATAGATTGCAGGCAGTGATTGCGGGCACGGTCGTGTGCATGGGGCCTTATTCTGCAGGTCCATACGATTTCGACGATACCAAATATATATCGTTTTTTTATGTTCGACAGTGTTTTCACAATAAATCACTTTTTTAAAAAATATATATATATATATATATTTTGTCACCATATTCTGAAAGCCATAACTTTTGATATTTTTTTTGTCAAAAAAGCTGTGTTAAGGCCTCATGCACACGCCAGTATTCTGGTCACTATTTTGAAGCCAAAACCAGTAGTGGAACATAAACAGAGAAAACCTATAATGGAAAAATATGCACCTCTTCCGTGTTTTGGACCCACTGCTGGTTTTGGCTTCCATATACTGAATCAAAACACAGGCCTCTTGCACACGTCCGTATTCTCGTCAAAGGGCTTGTTTTTTGCGGGACGGTTTGTAGCTTTTATTGGTGCGGTTTTGGGGTACATGCAATTAAAAAAAAATTACGGCACTATTTTTTGTCAACAGACATAGCCTCCAGCCGTGCCAGGACGTTTATCCAAGCAAGGTCTGTTGACTCCTCCATCGCTCCGGTGAAAGACCTGTGCGAGGAAGTCCCGTCACAGCGTGAAACAAGCTAAACATGAATGAAGAGAAGTGTATGATGCTGATTGGTCAGCGTCATACACTTCTCTTTACATCGCCCACTTGGTAAAATTAAAAAAAACGCCCAGTTGGGTCATTAAGAAACTAATTAGCATACATCTTAGGTCCTAACTTGCTCAAAAAGGATTGTTTTGTCAACATAAAAACCACTGCTGTTATCTACATTACAGCGCCAAACAGTTGAGGTAGGAGATAGGGCACTTAGTGGGAACAGTCTCTTTAACTGTGCAGGGATCTATCCCTCGTTAACGCAATCACTGCCAGGCAGAACCACACGCATCCTAGGAGTCGTCGTGCTTTGTTGGATGGAGAACTTTGTTGGCCTCAAGTGTCCATATAGGGAGGGCTATATAGGCAACATATCCTCCTGTAGGCTCAAAACTTGATGTGAACAGGGCCTAAGCTGCTATTCTCTCTGTATTACAGAAGATAACTGCATTTTATATTTCCAGAGTAGGGCTGGGCGATTAATCAAATAAATTTGATTAGTTCATCCTCAAGGCCTCTGACGATGGTTTTTTAACAGAATTGTTGAATTGATTCTCTAGTGGCACCGTGCTGCAGGAGGAAGCTCCGCCTCACCACCTGCCTAGTCCGCCCCGTCTGAGCCCAGTTCTGTCCATTTTCTGTCCCTGCTTCCCCACGGAACTGCTGTTCTGTACTGAACAAAATGCTACAGAATGGAACAGAAGTTCCATGGGGAAGCAGTGACTCCTAGTAGTGCCGCATCGCAGGGCTACTAGCAGCGGAATCCCCTGCCAGAGCATCTGCGACATCTGGCCGGGAATTCCGCTCAAGCAGGAGCCCCTGTCATCATTGTCCATATATGGACAGTGACTTCAGGGGCTCCCTTTAGAAGTGGGGTCCCCAGCCCGAGCATCACAAGATCTATGGCTGGAGACTCCTATCTTATATGGACAGTGACAGCAAGGGCTACTCCAGGAGTGGAATTCCCAGCCAGAGCCAGCAACGCTGACCAGGGATTTCGTTCATAGAGAGCGACGACGGCACTATCTACAGGGGAGTGTGGCAGCATGTGGGCACTATTTACAGTGACCTTGCCCAGATAGCAAAAGAGCAGCACAACAGAACTGGACCTCACAAGGGTCAAAAGTGTGCCGGCCTACAGGAATCAGACTTGTGAATCCCTCAGAGACAAATCAAAGAAAAGAGGCAGCACTCCAAATTGAAAATATCGAAAGTTGTTTTATTCACCCATATGTGCAAGACGAAGGCTTCTGGGCCGAAACGCGCGTCGGGGTGGACGCCAGACACGGTCAATTTGAGATGGGTAAGATTCTTTCATGCATTGCAACAGTCAGTCAGTTGATATGTACACACCTTCTTGAAGCCACCTTCTTCTATCACTACGGGCTATTGCCCAGATTCATTATATAGAGGCTATATAAGGTATACCCATCATTGTTGCATTCACCATCTATGCACGTTTGTGCTTATATACAGTTGATCATTGGACCAACATGTGCCAAATTGAATCTACCCACAATAGGCTAATTTACCCACAATAGGCTGACTTAGCTCGTTACTTGTATAACATGGTGTTATCAATAGACTAATGCAATTTGCTATAGTTTTGCCTTTGATTTATACAGTATAATTTTTCACATATGTTCTGGTCGTCCATTTTTTCTGTGGCAATCATCTCTATGCTTTTAATGTGTTTCTGTTTATTTTAATGGATTTAATAAACTTCTATTGTTCTTAATTCATTTTTCATGTGTCAGACTCCAATCTTTAAGTTTTGTTCATATCTAGCGGGTTGACCGTCACCACCATGCTCATTATGGGCCTTTGGCCCGGTTCCCTATAGAATTTCCATACTAATGGGAACGGTTAACCACAACATTTGCTCAAGGGAGCTTCTTGGTGTCCTCCATTTAGGTATAGTATCAGGCTTCCTGTCCAGCGAATGGGATGTCTCTCCCGAGGTGCTGTCATAGGTGAAAATGTAAACCGTAAGCTTCCGTTTCCATCACCATTGATTTCAATGGGGACTGACCTGGTGCTAATGGTTTCCATTTGTCTCAGCTGTGCAAGGGTTCCATCGTTTTGGCAGAATCAATACTGTAGTCGATTACGCTATTGATTCCATCAAAATGATGGAACCCTTGCACAACAGAGATAAACGGAAACCATTAGCACCAGATCAGTCACCATTGAAATCAATGGTAACAGAAACCTATGGTTTTCGTGTCAGTAAGGGCTCCATTCCGTCGGAACGGAGCCCTGGCGCAGATGTGAACGAAGCTACACATAACATATTACTATAATAATTGTAAGTTAATTTAAATTGTTTTCTTTATATAAAATTCATTTTTTTTTTTTTTTTTTAAGTTTATTTAACAGTAAGAATATTGAGATTCAAATCGAAAATCACCCATAGTGTTGGAAAAAAAAAAACTAGACTATTTTTTCACAAAATTGCCCAGCCCAAACACAGAGGTATAGTCACAACTGTGACCGGTTCATATGAATACAATATAACTTCTACGTTCTCTCAGTTTAAAAATTCTTGCAGCAGGAAAGTGTTAGATGATCAATGCATAGCTGTCCTACTGGCAAGTGGCTGCCGTGTGTCATACAAAGCTGAATACAGTCAAGAGCTGATGGTAGATTCTTCAATTCTAGAACAATACCTTTTATAAATGCTTGTATCCGAGAACTGGTCACCATAAAATACTGCAGTTTGATGACTCTGATAGTACATACCCATGAAGTCTTAAAGAAATAGGATTCTTATCACATCACAAGTTTCACACTCCCTTTAGGTTTTCATGAATTGCATTGCAAGGTAAAAACATAGCAGTATGGCGCTACTCTACTGTCAGAAATGTAAAGGAATATTCCAGACCAAAAAAAAATCTCAATCAAGCAGTGCTCACAAGCCCTATCTAACCCTTCTTGCTGTCAGTTACCATTTTTTTTATCAGTAGGATATGCTAGTCATAGTGGCTTTTAGGCATTGTCTCAGGTCTATGACGTTATTGCCACATCTCTTCTCCCATCCATTGGAGTCCAAGATGCACTGTACAGAACATTTACTTACCCTTCCCTGCGCCCTTGTCATTCATGTTGTATCGTTCAACCATAATGCAGCATGAAGTGACTGTTACAGCACATGCAGGTCCTATATCCTTCCTCCAGACCGTGCCTTAATAACCTAAAAGATAAGTCTTCCTTCTTAAACAATGTTGCCCAGTGAAGAGATCCAGTTAGTATTAGGGTATGTTCACACGAGGGCGTCCGCTACAGCTGAAATTACAGGGATGTTTCAGCCTGAAAACATCCCCGTAATTTCAGCCGTAACAGCATGTGCAGGCGCTTGAACGCCGCGTCCATTACGGCCGTAATTAGCGCTGCTATTCATTGGAGTCAATGAATAACGGCTCCAATTACGGCCAAAGAAGTGACAGGTCACTTCTTTGACGCGGGCGTCTATTTACGCGCCGTCATTTTACAGCGGCGCGTAAATTACGCCTCGTGTGAACAGACAAACGTCTGCCCATTGCTTTCAATGGGCAGATGTTTGTCAGCGCTATTGAGGCGCTATTTTCGGACGTAATTCGGGGCAAAAACGCCCGATTTACGTCCGTAAATAGGCCGTGTGAACATACCCTTACATTACATCCTATAGTTAAAAACAAAAAGAGCCCTCCCCCAGACTGAGAAAAGCAGCTACATCTTCTACCATGAACTGGACTACTACTGAAAATATATAGAAGCGCAGTAATACTTGGTCTACCAGATCACATATTGGAATTGGATAGAATTCTAAAGAAAAGTGGACAAATTAAGGACTGTTTATGTAGAGACTATGGGTGAGAACACACTGTAGCCAACATAGGTGGCCGAAAACACTCCCACATGCGGTGGTTAATAGGCGCATAATTTTTCTGGTAATACTAGTTTTAACGGCTAAATCAAGCAGTCATTCATCACCCCTGTGTGGCTTCGGCCGACTGCCATGTTGCGTGTCCTCAGCCTAAGGCTTCATGCCCACTTCAGTCTTTTTCTTCAGGGTGCTAGCCGTTTTTCTGACGGCTAGCACCCTGACCCATTCATTTCAATGGGGCCATGGGCACTTCAGTTTTTTGACGGTCCCGTTGGTCCGTTCCAACAAAAGTAGAGCGTGTCCTACTTTGGTCCGAGAATCCGTAATCGTGAGGCCATTGCAAGTCAATGGGACCGTAAAAAAACTGAAGGCACACAGAAGGCATCCGTGCACTGTCCGTGTGTGACGGAGACGTTGCCTAGCAACAGCCGGGTGGGCAGAAGCACATTAGAGATATTACACTAATCGGCAGCCACTTCTCTCTATCCATCACTGATTGAAAGAAGAGGCTGCTGATAAAAATAAAATAAAAAGCAGTTCATACTTACCCCGGTCGCTGTCTTGGTGACAAGTCCCTCTTCCTCCAGTCCGACCTTCCTGTATGACGCAGCAGTCCATGTGGCGGCTGCAGCCTGTGATTGGCTGCAGAGGCGGTCACATGGGATGAAGCGTCATCACTGGAGGCCGGCCTTCTGACATCCTGTCCGGCGTGACCGCTACTAAAGCCTATGATTGGCTGCAGAGGCGGTCACATGGGATGAAGCGTCATCACTGGAGGCCGGCCTTCTGACATCCTGTCCGGCGTGACCGCTACTAAAGCCTGTGATTGGCTGCAGCGGTGACATGGGATGAAACGTCATCCCAGGAGGCCGGACAGGAGGAAAATGCAGGGAGTTCTGGGTAAGTACGAACTGATTTTTTTATTTCATTAAAATTTTATTTTGCGAGCGCCGAGCATGGTCATTCGTCAGCGCTAGTCACTGTCCAGGGTGCTGAAAGAGTTACCTCTGATCAGTGCAGCCCATTAACTCTTTCAGCACCCTGTACAGTGACTAGCACTGACCAACCATGCTCTTTCAGCACCCCTGCCAGTACCATGCTCGGCACACGGAAACGACACGGACAACAAAACGGGCACACGGATCCGTCAAATAAGGCCGCTAAAACGGTGAAGGAAGTGTGCACGAGGTCTAATACATGCAGCACAATTACATACGAAGTCATTAGCACAATTTAGGGAAACAAAGTAGATTTAATTCACAACTTTAAGCAGACACAGGACATGGAGAGGGGGAGCAGTCATAATAGTGTTTGATCCACTTCTTGTTGGTTTCAAAAGAATTTCAATAGTTGGACTTTTATGCCCCTGTATACCAAAAGTTTCACCATCAGCTGCCCAGAATATAAAGCAGACATTTTTATTTTTAAGACCTTTCATAACCTGGGCTATATAGAGCGTAGGAGTACTGATTATTTTTTTTTTTTCTAGACAGACTACTGAAAATATTTACTGACCAAACAGATGGTTGGTATGAATTCTCCTTATCGCAAGCACTGCACAATCATGCCGTGCCCTGATCATTCACAGGACATGGAGAGGGTGGAGACTATCAACATAAAATCGCTTTCCTACTCTTTTCTGGCATCAAAGGGCACTCAGTAACTAATGCTGTCTAGGACATCAAAAACATATTGTAGCATGCCCACCAGGTTATCTTTTCTGTTATCCCCAGGTTAAATAGAAACAAAAGTTTTCCCATGAAGGAGGGGTAGTAAAAATAACAGAGCTATTTTCTAATATAGTCTCCACTGTTTGGCAACAGTAGAGCTTTACTTTAAATCTTAACTCTTTACTGGTAGGTGTGCAAAACAATCAAACTATTTATAATCTGATATGACATGCCACTCCAGCTCACTTGCATGGAAGTAGGCCAACTTAGCTGTAAAAAAAAAATTCATCTCTTAGCTACAAATACACAGGACAATACACAAGCAGGGGTGGGACAAGATCTTGAACCCCAAGGCAACCATGCAGTACACCCATGAGTACCAGTCATAGCGCCGCCATGAAAGCAGTCACAGTATACTCACCTTCTCCCCACTCTTACTTATGCTGTGCAGTCCCGGAAATGTAGTTACAAGCAAGCAATCACTAGATGGCGCTAAGTCGTAACTTACTAGAGCTCAGCGCAGCAGTATCAGTGTAGAAAAGTGAACAGGGACTGCTGCCAAGCGCCATTGTCTGCATCAGCAGGCTACAGCCATCTCGACAGATACATGTATTCCCACTTTTAGAGATTAGTTGGGCAGCTTGAGTCTTACCATGACAAAAGGCTTTCGATGTCATCCAGCATGTTGATGTCGCCACATTAAACACATCCAGGCTTTATACCCACGGACTGAAAATACTGCCAATATCTGCTTCAGAGACTTTATTGAAAGGCCACAGGATTATTCCTTACCACAGGACATAACTGGGTTAGCTACTGTGCAACAGAATTTTCTAGGCAACATTTCTAATCAGGAAGCACTAGTTGAGCTTTATAGGCCACCGAGTTAAGGGCTTCAGAACTTGCACACACAACATTGTGGATCGCCGCATCAGGTTACTGACACGGAACACAACAGTTTTATGATCTCTCGGAAAGAGCAGCTGAACAGCATAAAATATACACAAAAAACCCACAACAGATCAGCGGAGATGACGTTGATTATCGCTGGTTTAATTAAGGGTTCCTGTTGGGGTGTAGACAACGCAGTGGCAAATTCCCAGGTAACTGAACTGGTGACCATTCGTGTTATGATTGCTTAACAGTCTAGATGACATTTCATTTTTTGTTGGTTAGTGATAGTGTACAAAACACGAAGGCTCTTTCTGGATGTAGTGCTGGGAGGTAAAACAGTTACACAAGTCCAATGCCTCACAAAAGTATGTTAGTCATGCAGATACCTCTAAAACAGAATATTATGGCACACCAGTCACTGGCGCAGTGCTTCATTGGGTGGTGCAACTAAAAGAAGCTCATAAAAAGAACAACCCAATATTGTATGGATAAGTTTGTGGCTGTCAGGGAGTGGAGGTACTGTCAGACACTTGGGATGCACAAAAAAAACAAAACAAAAAAAACACATGCAAACTAAATGGATTTCATGGAATAAGAAGTCCACTGTGGCGGAGGCAGTTTTCATTGCATTTAAAACCTTATCCACTCCAGCCATTGTGGCAGCCATCAGAACATTTGCTGCACTGGGTCACAGAAATTCCAGCAGCACAGCCTAAAGCAGAGTCCGGCATAACCTGGGCAAATTCATTTAAAACCGTGTAGGGAGCATGGGGGAAACAAAAGGGGGGGGAAAAAAAAAGTTAAAAAAGGAAAGGGCAGGCGGGGGTTTGAAATCTTTCACATCCATCTGTTCCCAGATGCGTTTCAGCACAGTATAAATAAAATCTTCAAGAAATAAATACAAATTTGGCTCCTATGAGATCAGGTGAGAAACATGTTGTATCCATGAGGGAGGCTGTGATACCTCCACCCACACTGCAAGGTAATCCTGTGCTGTGAAGGACGAAACAAATTGGAGGAGTGGGGTGGAAGGTCGGGAAAGAAGTTTCTCAGTGGTGCTTATGTGTCTTCATTCATTTCCTGGCTGTCGGTCCGAGCAATCTTTCGTGGGGGCGCAGATGTCTCACCAATTTCTAACTGATCTTGGTCTCTTTTCTTTGCAGCATTCTGCAGATGAAGGCAATAAAAGTTGTCACATTCGTATTACAAAGCATGGCCTAAAGGTGGTTACCTAAGCAGAAGCTGCTCCCAACACAAACTTCCAGGACAACTTAGAACACACTCCTTTAGTGTTGCTACTCAGCGCAAACACTGCTAAACCTAAAGCCACATTCATGAGTGTTAAGCAGTGTCAATCTAAAGCCACATTCAGACAAGGCAGGGACACTTTAGGAAAGGTTCCTTTCTTTTTTGCTGATGGAATCCAATCACATTCACAAGCCCTAAACATACGACTTTTGTATTACAGCTGTCTAAATGCTGACTATGGACTTATTCACTCAGCCATATATTAACCCCTCCCCGACATTTGATGTATCCATACGTCATAGCCGGATAGGGGGAAGTATGAACGGGCTCACGGAGCGAACCCGCTCCACACAATGTGGGTGTCGGCTGTATGTTACAGCCAACACTTCACATTTGGGGTATGTTCACACGCAAAATACGTCTGAAATTACGGAGCTGTTTTCAGGCGAAACCAGCACCTGAAGTTAAGAAGTTTTTGCAAGCACTCGCGTTTTTTGCGGCATCCATTACGGACGTAATTGGAGCTGTTTTTTCATTGGAGTCAATGAAAAACGGCTCCAAAAACATCCAAAGAAGTGACATGCACTTCTTTGACGCGGGTGTCTTTTTACGCGCCATCTTTTGACAGCGACGCGTAAAATGACACCTCGTCTGAACAGAACATCGTAAGACCCATTGCAAGCAATGGCCAGATGTTTGCAGGCATAATGGAGCAGCCTTTTCAGGCGTAATTAGAGGCGTAAAATGCCCGAATTACGTCTGAAAATAGGTCGTGTGAACATACCCTAACGAGCGGGATAATTAAAGTAAAAATTTGTAAAATAAAGTTGTTTTTTTAATGTAAAAAATGAAATTAAAAGTTAAAAAAAACCTTTTCCCCATTTTCCCCCTAGAGCATTGTATAAAAAAAATAAACATAATTGTTATTGCCACATCCGTAAAAGTCTGAACGATTACAATTCATCATTATTTAACCCGCACGGTGAACGCCGTAAAAAAAGTTAAATATTGTAAACATCGCTATTTTTTGGTCACCTCATCGCCCACAAAAAAAAGGGAATAAAAAGTGATCAACACGTCGCATGTACGCCAAAATGGTATCATTAAAAACGACAGCTTATCCCGCAAAGAATAAGCCCTTATACCACTCAAATCAACAGAGAAAAAAAAAAAACACGTATGGCTCTCAGAACTTGGCGACACAAAAAACAACATTTCTTACTTTTAGAATATAGAAAAAACTAATTATACACACATATATACATATATATTTATTTGGTATCGCCGTAATCGTATTGACCCGCAGAATAAAGTTAACGTGTTGTTTTAATTGGACAACGAAAATGAGGCGCAAAAAACAATGGAGTCGCCGCTGTTTTTTTCCACTTTCTACCCCAAAAAATAATTTTTTTCCCGTTTCCTAGTACATTATATGGCACAATAAATGGTGCTAAGAAAAACTACAACTCGTCCCGCAAAAGTCAAGCCCTCAGAATACTATATCGACGGAAAAATAAAAAATAAATAAAGTTGTGGCTTGGTAAGGTGGGGAGGAAAAAACAAAAATGAAAACCTGAAAGTTGTTTACAACAGGAAGGGGTTAAACAAGAAGAACAGAATCCAATCCCATCATGGGAAAGCAGAACTTCTAGGAAAGGATTACCTGCATACCAGCCCTTTTTTGGGGGTTAGGCTATGTTCACACTACCCTAAGGGTTTGGGCCAGCAGGTTTCAGTTTCTTTTTAATTGCAAGAATAGCTGAAGCTGCTGCGCTATTTTTTCCTGAAAAAAAAAATTATGGAAACCTGACGGAGCTATTATAAACGTCATCTGATACACGAGTGCTTCTCAAATTGTGAGGCATCCCCCAGTTGTTGCTCAGGCGCAGCTGGGTATGCAGGTTTGACAGATAAGCACAAAGAGTCAAGTATGTTGCAGCATATTTGAATGTTCCAGAGACACATTTTAAGATAAATTCAAGTCCTTTTTAAAAACGTTGGCATGGATTAAGACCAATGCTGAAACCCAGATATCACTGTGTTCTGGCCAAAGACTAAAATCTTGTGTGTTACACGATGTATCCATTGTGATCCAGCTAATAATTGAAGCCACAAAGATAGTGTGAGCCATATCAATCCATCCCAACACGTGTCTCACAAAGCAATAACATACACGTTTAATAAATCCTACGTTCACACTAGTGTTATGGCTTCTGTTTGAATTTAATGGGGTCCATATAGTTTTTACAGCAAGAACAGAGCAGCATGCCACGCTATTCTTGCCATCAAAAGTTACAAACTCCGACATGGCTCTGAACCGTAGTGTAAACTGAGGCTTTGCCTGCATTCCTAACTTTGGTATTTTCCTGTGAGGAGCATATATTCTACTCCGAAATAGTAATGGATCCCATTGGAGGAAAGCCTTTACAGGCTTAAAAAAAATGGGCTGCATTCACATAGATTAACTATGCCAAGGATGATATAAATGTTATCACTAGGGTTTGCATGATGCATTGAGACTTCAATACGGTTTTGATACCGTGCACCCTCAAACTGTTCGATACCGTTATTTCATGTATTTCGATACTAAGCCGTGCGGCCGCACAGCTCAGTATTGTAACACATGAATGTATGAAAGTGGGGCTGCGGCTGTGTGATACATGTGTAATACAGCCATTGCCCCGCTCCTGAGTCCTGACAAGAGTTCACGCGCGGTCAGTATGAGGTGATGCAACCAGCGCTGCACTAATGAGCGGCGGCACTGTAGACACAACATGGCGGGCACACTACAAAACATGCCCATTTTCTGTCTTCCGTGCCTGCGCTCATTAGTGCAGCACCGGCCGCATCACCTCTCATGCTGACCGCACGCACACACTTAGTCAGGAGCGGGACAATGGCTGTAACGGCGGAGATCAGAGAAACCTCTCATCTCCGCTGCTATTCCCCTGAATGCTGCGATCAAAGCTGACCACATCATTCAAGGGGAAAATGAGAAGGGGACGCCACTTGGATCGCGCCACAGGGAATCCCTTTGACACGATTAAGTGACATACCATATATGGGCAGAAAGCCCAGGGTCCAGAGGTCTTGTTTTTTGCGAGACAAGTTGTGTTTTTTTAATAGCACCATTTTGGGGTACATAAGAGTTAATCAATAAATTAGATCGGGGGGGGGGGGGGGGGGGGGTAATAGAAAAAATAAAAAACAGCAATTTTGCCACAATTTTTGGCGTCCTAAATTTACACCGTTTACCGTGTGGTTTAAAACACAATAACTTTATTCTAAGGGGTTGTTACGATTGCAACAATACCAAATTTATATAGATGTATGCTTTACTCCTTTTACACCGTAAAAAAAAAAAAAAAAAATTCACAAAATTATTTGGTTGTGTATCCATATTTGAAGAGCCATAACTAATTTTTCCACTGATAGTCGTATGAGGGCTTTTTTTTTTGCGGGACGACTTGTTTTTATTGGTACCATCTTGGAGTAGGTGCAACTTATCAGATTTTTTTTTAAGGCTGGATTCACAGAAAACAGCAATTTTTGCATTGTTTTTTTATTTATTTTTTTACGGCGTTCAACCGGGCGGGTTAAATAATGTAATAACTTTATAGTTGGGGTCGTTACAGACACGGCAATACCAAATATGAATAATTTTTCTACTTTTTTTTTTTAATAAAGCAGTTAGAAAAATGTAACCCACTTTTCCCCCTTACATGGCCTAGCAGGCATTAACGGAGGCAGACCTGGGGGCCTTTGTTAGGACCCCGGGCTGCCATAGAAGACACCGACACCATGCAATCACACACACAATGTGCCGTCGGGGTGTGAGAGGAAGCTCTCTTCCTCTCTCCAAAACCACTCAGATGTGGCGCTCGCTATTGGGCGCCGCACCTGAAGGGTTAAACGAGCGAGATCGATACGGATATCGATCTCGTCCGTTTGAGCAGGCTTGCTCCCATCCCTCAGCTACCGAAGGTAGGTGAGAGCAGGGAGATTTAACAGCTCCCTGCTCTATTTATTCTGATGCAGCGCCGTAAAAAGGCTACTGCATCGGAATAAAGCCTGTTAATGGCCGTCGTAAAAACACTATGGGGCGGTCACTAACGGGTTAAATAAAAACACATTTTTTACAATAAACATTAAAATAAGCCTCAATACATAAAATATACACATTCGGTATTGGCGCGGCCGTAATAACCTGCACAACAAATTTTTTGTGTCATTTCTGATGTGTACGCTGTAAAAAAATTATAAAAATGGCTTTCACTTATTAATGTGAGGCACGAGGTGTGATGAATTTAACCTCCACGTGCCTTAGTCATAATGGGAAAATGTGTAAGAAACATGATGGGGTTAATTACTATTAATGTGAGGCACATTCAAAATTCATCACTACGCACCTCACACCAGAAAATGGAAGAACTTATTTTGTTTTTTATTATTATTGGCGAAGTATCGTTTTTTTGTCTCGAAAATCGCAATACTACACAAAGTATCCAAATTCTGGTATCATGACAACCCTAGTTATCATAATTAGGAAATTAAACCGTTTCTATTTTAATAAATTCTGCATAAAAAGGTGCCTGTGTGTCAGTGTTGAGTAAGGTTGCCCTTGGACACCGAGTAGTCCATCTCAACTCTACTGTGGGCTTAAAGAGGCTCTGTCACCAGATTATAAGTGCCCTATCTCCTACATAATGTGATTTGCGCTGTAATGTAGATAACAGCAGTGGTTTTCATTTAGAAAAACGATCAATTTTGACCAAGTTATGGCCTATTTTAGATTTATGCTAATGACTTTCTTAATGCCCAACTGGGCATTTAGCTTTTGACCAAGTGGGCGTTGTAAAGAGAAGTGTATGACGCTGACCAATCAGCGTCATACACTTCTCTCCATTCATGTACTCAGACATTGCGATCTGTCACTTACTCACACATTAACATTACTGAAGTGTCTTGAGAGATAATAGTCATCGCTACCAGCCAGGACGCGATGTCTATTCACAATCCCGACACTTCCATAATGATTGTGTGGGACTTGCACCACAGCAAGCGTGATCTCTCGAGATCACACTGTAATGACAGTACAGCGTGATCTCGACCTAAAAACACAAGGTAAAAAGTCTCACCTTCTTGTCCCATTGCTGGTGCAGATAACGCAAAAGTATATTCGTTTTCTCTGTTACTATGACTGAAGTGAAAAAGCAAAACAAATAAGATTAAAACCATCACACGACAAGAGTGCACAGACGCATTTAAACTAAAAATTTTATTTACAATACATGTGGATGGGGTTTTCCAGAATAAAAATCCTACAGCATGCCCACTATGTTACAAGTTTTCACCACGGATGTCACACTCTGCAAGGCAATGTAACAAGCAGGTTTTGCCACGTCTGGACCCACTAACAATGAAAAAAAAATTGAGCCTACTTACTTTGGTCAGATGGGTACTCTCTTGTAGGTAGGTAAACTGAAGGCCGTCTGTTCTACAAGAAAATTCCTCAAATATTTCATTAAACAGGCAAAGGAAAGGATACTTCATATTAACATACTTGAAGGAAAAGGTAACAGTAGTGTGGCGTGCAGTGGAAACGCCACTAATTTCTCACCTACAAGCTACACACATGGACATTTGTACACGAAGTAGCTGCACACAGAATGTATTCCATTGTTTTATCACGTTTAAGAGCTTATACTGTGGAAATAGCCATTCCCGCTATGGAATAGAGACAAAAGCACATTTTCACAAACTTGAAAGGGGTTTGGTGTCATTTTATTGCCCGTCTCGTTGGTCGGTGGTAGTCTACACGGCTCACATCAGGCAATGTAAAAGTACCCTAAGCAAAGATAGTCAAAAACAATATTTTCCCAGCTCAAAATGAGCAAGGTGATAAAAGAATTCATTGATATACTGGGACACTATTGTTCCTGGTTGATCTTTAACCCTTAAGGAATTTGAGATTAGAAAAAGAGGGTTTACTATTTTTCCAGAAACCGCACCACTCGTCAATTTTTGCAGCTCAGCCCTTTCACTTTAAAGAGGCTCTGTCAACAGATTTTGCAACCCCTATCTCGTATTGCAGCAGATCGGCGCTGCAATGTAGATAAGAGTAACGTTTTTTTTAAACGAGCATTTTTATATTTATGCAAATGAGGCTTTCTAAAGTACAACTGGTCGTGTTTAAAGTTATGTCCAAGTGGGCGTGTATTATGTGTGTACATCTGGGCGTTGTTACTTGTTTTACTAGCTCGGCGTTGTGAATAGAAGTGTATGATGCTGACGAATCGGCATCATCCACTTCACAACGCCCAGCTTCTGGCAGTGCACAGACACACAGCGTGTTCGAGAGATCACGCTGTGACGTCACTTCCTGCCCCAGGTCCTGCACCGTGTCAGACGAGCGAGGACACATCGGCACCAGAGCCTACATTTGATTCTGCAGCAGCATCAGCGTTTGCAGGTAAGTCGATGTAGCTACTTACCTGCAAATGCTGCTGCAGAACCAACTGTAGCCTCTGGTGCCGATGTGTCCTCGCTCGTCCGACACGATGCAGGACCTGGGGAAGTGACGTCACAGCGTGATCTCTCGAGAACACGCTGTGTGTCTGTGCACTGCCAGAAGCTGGGCGTTGTGAAGAGAAGTGGATGATGCCGATTCGTCAGCATCATACACTTCTATTCACAACGCCCAGCTAGTAAAAGAAGTAAAAACGCCCCGATGTACATACACAATACACGCCCACTTGGACATTACTTTAAACACGCCCAGTTGTACTTTAGAAAGCCTCAATTGCATAAATATAAAAATGCTCATAACTTGGCCAAAAATGCTCGTTTAAAAAAAAAAACGTTACTCTTCTCTAAATTGCAGCGCCGATCTGCTGCAATACGAGATAGGGGTTGCAAAATCTGGTGACAGAGCCTCTTTAAGTCAGGGCCACAGGGGAAAAATGTTGCGGGTTACAGTACCAGCCCCTTGGATAAGATTTGAACAAATCTCATTCTGTTGTAGTAAAAGTGGTCAATTCTGCAGTGAAATTGCAGAAAAATCCACGCATAACAGCAGATTTTGCTGCAACAAATCTGCCACATGTAGGGACACAGAGTAAACACTGCAGATTTTCCACAACGGATTTCATTGCAGAAAACCCGCAGTATATTGCAGGAGCAGCAGATTGGATGAGATTTCAACAAGTCTCATCCACACAGCGGAAAAAACTTTCATAAATTGACCTGCAGTGCATTTTTTTTTTATTTCGCAGCATGTCAGTTCATGCTGCGCAAACGCTGCTCTTCTGTTGTGGGCTTCCCCATTGGATTCAATGGAGAGGTAAAATCCACAACAAAGAGCCACAAGTTGCAACTTGTGACGGAAACACTGCTATTCCACCGCAAAAAAAAAAAAAAAAAAGCATAAAGGAGTATAAACTTTATTTAAAAATTAGTTTAAAAAAAGCTTATATTTACCCCCAGCCATTGTCCTAGCAATGCAATCCTTTATTCTGAGCGCAGCCTCACCTCCTGGGATGACGTTTCATTCTATGTGACTGCTCCATCCAATCAAAGGCTGCAGCGGCATCCCAGAATGCCAGGCTGCGCTCCGAGCAGAAAGATGCCTCGCCATGACGATGCCCAGGTGGGAAGTATAAACTTTTTATTTCCTGCAGTATTTCCGCAGCAGACATTCTACCCGAAAAAACGCACTGCAATTCAGAGCTTTTTTTTGGGATGAATCCCATGCAGTTTCCAGGACAAATACGCTGTGTACTTTTACACAGCATATCCGCCCTGGGTGTCCCTACCCTAATAGTGCCAAGTTGCAACACCAGACAGCCTATGGACACGAGTGGCATTGTTCCTGGAAAAATAACAGACGCTTGTTTCTATTCTCAGACACCCCCTCTAAAACGTGACAGTTGACATATAATCCACAGTACTGTGCAAAAGCTTTAGGCATTGTGGAAATATGCTGCAAAGTAAGAATGCTTTAAAAAAAATAGAAGTGTTAATAGTTTATCAATTAACAAAATGCAAAGTGAATGATAGAAGATAAATCTAAATCAAATCAATATTTGGAGTGACCACCTTTTGCCTTCATAACAGCATCAATTCTTCTAGGTACACTTGGACAAAGTCATGTATTTTGCAGGATTATAGTCAGGTGTATTATTAACCAATTATACCAAAGGGGCGAAAATGCTAATTATTTTCATATGTAGGCTGAAAGAGTCAATAAACTATCAAACAGCTGTGTAAGAGGCTTAAACCTGGGTTAGCAACAGCCAAACTATGCTACAAAGGTGAGGTTGTAGAAGACCGTTTCATGTCACAGGTTCACCATGAGCACAGCAACAAAGACAAGGTAGTTATACTGCATCAGCAAGGTCTCTCCCAGGCAAAGACATCAAAGCAGACTGGGGATTCAAGACGTGCTGTTCAAGCGCTTTTTAAAAAGCACGAAGAAATGGGCAACGTTGAGGACCATAGGCGCAGTGGTCAGCTAAGGAAACTTAGTGAAGCAGATCATAGACACATCATGCTTACTTCCCTCCGAAATCAGAAGATGTCTAGCAGTGCCATCAGCTCAGAACTAGGAGAAACCAGTGGGACCCAATCTACTGTTCGGAGAAGTCTGACCAGAAGTGGTGTACATGGAAGAATTGCTTCCAAGAAGCCATATTTTCAACATGGAAACAAGCCCAAGCGACTTAACTATGCATGAAAACATAGGAACTGGGGTGCAGAAAAATTGCAGCAGGTGCTCTGTACTGATAAGTAAAAACGTGAAATATTTGGCTGTAACAGAAGGCAGTTTGTTCGCCGAAGGGCTGGAGAGCAGTACAATAACGAGTGTCTGCAGGCAACAGTGAAACATGGTGGAGGTTCCTTGCAAGTTTGGGGATGTATTTCAGCACATGGAATTGAGGATTTGGTCAGGATTAATGGTGTCCTCAATGCTGAGAAATACAGGTAGATACTTATCCATCATGCAATACCATCAGGGAGACGTCTGATTGGCTCCAAATTTATTCTGCAGCAGGACAACAACCCCAAACAATGTCATTAAGAACTATCTTCAACGTAAAGGGGAACAAGGAGCTCTGGAAGTGATGATATGGCCCCCACAGAGCCCTACTCATCGAGTCTATCTGGGATTACATGGAGACAGAAGGATTTGAGGAAGTGACAATCACAGAAGATCTGTGGTTAGTTCTCCAAGATGTTTGGAACATCTCCCTGCCGAGTTCTTTCAAGAACTGTGTGCAAGTGTACCCAGAAGAATTGACGCGGTTTTAATCCCTTCAGGACAAAGCAGTTTTTTTTATTTTAACTTTCCACTCCCCGCCTTCCAAGAACCATAACTCTTCTTTTTCCTTCAATAGAGTGGTGTGAGGGCTTGTTTTTATGTGGGATGAGTTGTAGTTTCTATTGGTATTTAATCCCTTCCCGCCACAGCCATTTGTCAACTCTTCATTCTTTCCTCTCCACCTTCCAAAAGCCATAACTTTTTCATTTTTCCATCGATATAGTCCTAGGAGGGCTTGATTTTTGCGAGACGAGTTGTAATTTTATTCTGCGGGTCAATAGGATTACGGCGATACCAAATTTATATAGTTTTTCTATATTTTACAAGGAAAAAAAACGGAAAAATAAAATTTATTTTGTGTGGCCAAATTCTGAGAGCCAGAACTTATTTTTCTGTTGATTAATTGGTATGAGGGCATATTGTGTGCAGGATAGGCTGTAGTTTTTAATGCTACCATTTTGGGGTACATGCGAGGTTTTGATCACTTTCTATCCCACTTTTTGTGGGGGGGGGGGGGTGAGGCGACCAAAAAAATAGCGATTCTGGCGGTTTAATAATTTTTTTTACAGCGTACACTGTGCGGGTTAAATAACGATATATTGTAATAGTTCCGATTTTTACGGATGCGGCAATTCCAAGTTTATTTATTTTTTACAATGCTTTAGGGGGAAAATGGGAAAAGGTTTTTCTTTTGAACATTTAGTTTTCTTGTAAAAATAAAAAGAAACTAAAAAAAAAAAAACCACTTTATTTCACTGATTTTTACTTTATTTATTAATTCCCCTAGAGGACTTGAACCAGTTGGATCGCTTGCACTATATACTGCAATACTAATGTATTGCAGTAGATCGTTTTTCTGACAGGCTTCTATTAAGCCCTGCCAGGTCTTAATAGGAGCACAAAGATGGCCCCCAGGCTACCATGGCAACCATCTCCACACCGCGAATGCATTGCAGGGGGGGCACGATGAGCTTCTAGAGGGGGGTCGCCCCCTTCTTTCTAACTACTTAAATGCCGTGGCATTTAATGGGTTAAACGAGCGGGATCGCACACTAGCGCGATCCCCCTCGTTACTGTGACGTTTCGGCTGTAACATACAGCAGACAGCCGGATTGTACGGA
This sequence comes from Rhinoderma darwinii, assembly GCF_050947455.1. Taxonomy (NCBI): domain Eukaryota; kingdom Metazoa; phylum Chordata; class Amphibia; order Anura; family Rhinodermatidae; genus Rhinoderma; species Rhinoderma darwinii. Next base: position 309,099,158 of record NC_134687.1, read on the forward strand.
GCAGGCTCAACGAGTGAGCATGCTTCATACTTCCCCTACCCAGCTATGACGTATGGATGCGTTGAATGTTGGGAAGGGGTTAAAGTAGCATGTAATGTACAGTACAGGGAAACAAAATTGCGGGCTGAAACAGGAAAAAAACGCGATTCCTCCATTGTTTTTTGGGTTTACTTTTTACAGCTTTTACCGTGCAGTAGAAACGACAACTTAACTTTATTCTGTGGCTCAATATGATTACGTTTGATACCAAAATTAATAGTTTTTTTTATATTTTACTACTTTAAAAATTGTACTGTTTCACCACATTGAGAGCCATAACGTTCTTATTTTTCCGTGGATTGAGCGGTGGGAGGGCTCATTTTTTATCGGTACCATTTTTTGATACATACAATTTTTTGATCACTGTTTAGAAAATTTTCTTGGGAGCCAAGTTGACCCCAAAAACAGCGATTTGGGCGTTTTAAATGTCTTATTGTTTACGGCATTCAACGTGCGTGTTAAAAAACGCTCTATTATAGATCAGACTTTTATGGTCGCAGCGATAACAATTTTATTTACTTTATTTTTTACATTACTTTAGAGGGCAAAATGGGATAAAGGTGTTTTTTTTTTTGACCATTTAATGTTTTTTTCCCCCCTCATTTCATTAGTTCCTCTAGGGGACTTGAACCAGCGATCGCTAGATTGCAATACATAAATTACTTATGTATTGCAGTATCGTCATTTTTACAGGCTTCCATTAAGCCGTGCCACATGCAGGGCTTAACAGAGGCAGTGTGAAGGCAGTGCTGGGGGGCCTTCATTAGGCCACTGTGCTGCGATGACAACCATAGTAACCCCCCCCGATCTCGCGGCAGGGGGCGGCGATAAGCCATCAGAGGGGGATGCCCCCCTCTTTTCAAAGCCTCAGATTCCGCGGTTGCTATTGACCGCAGCCTTTGAGGGGTTAAAGAGGCTGTCACCAGATTATAAATGGCCTATCTCCTACATAATGTGATCTGCGCTGTAATGTAGAGAACAGTCGTTTTTATTTTTAAAACAATTTTCGATTTATGCTAATTAGTTTCTTAATGCCCAACTGGGCGTGTTTTTACTTTTTACCAACTGGGCGTTGTGGAGAGAAGTGTATGACGCTGACCAATCAGTGACCAATCAGCGTCATACACTTCTCATTGTTCCAGCCCATTGTTAGTGTGATTGTGCAGTGAAAGAAGCTGAGCTGGAGCAATGAGAAGTGCATAACGCTGATTGGTCACTGATTGGTCAGCGTCATACACTCCTCCGTATAACGCCCACTTGGTAAAAAGTAAAAACACGCCCAGTTGTCTATTAAGAAACTAATTTGCATAAATCTAAAATTGTTCATAACTTGGTCAAAAATGATCGTTTTTCAAAATAAAAACCACTGTTGTTATCTACATTACAGCGCCGATCAGATTATGTAGGAGATAGGGCACTTATAATCTGGTGACAGAGCCTCTTTAAACAGCCAGGAACAGCGCAATGGCTGTTCCTGGCCGTTAGTCCCGGGTGTCAGCTGTAAAACACAGCTGAAACCCATTAGGTATGGAGTATCATCACCACCCCCCACACGATGACGTACCTGGCACGCCATTTTGCGGGAAGGGGTAAAAGGCAAAGGGTGGTCACACCAAATTGATTTGGTTTAGATTTCCCTTCTGTTCACTTAATATTCTGTTCATTGATAAAAGGAAAACTATTATCACTTCTATTTTTGAAAGCATTCTTACTTTTCAGCATTTCTCCACAACTGCCTACAACTTTTGCCCAGAACTGTACATAAAAAGTTGACTAACTTTCAAAATGCTCTACATAATGAATTTAGAAAAGTAAGTAAAGCCAATTAGAATCTAGCGTTGAATACACAACGCTCCACAGAGTTTGCTCAGGGGACATACAATCAGGTGTGGAACAAATCTGCCGTGCTTGACCGTACCCTTATACAGACTAATTCCAGGCCAATACTAGACCATGAAATGTAATTACAGTGCCAGGTACTTCATAGTGCAGGGGGGGGGGGGGGGGGGTGATGTATGGAGCACGCTCGCATGCTGTACGGCCGCAGCTTCCCCTTCATTTCTTCTTGCTCACTGTGAGTCATCGACACATTTAGTGGCGATTCACAGGTATTGAAGTGAATGGGAGAAAAGGCTGCAATACCTGTGAATCGCCACTAAATGTGTGTCAACACAGTGAGCAAGAAGGAATGAAGGGAAAGCTGCGTTGTAGGACCGCTGCGGCCCCTTCGGAAAACAACTGATCGGCGGGGGCCCTGAAAGTCGTACCCAGACCCATCAGCTATTGATGGCCTATCCTGAGGATAGGCCATACATTTTTAGTGGCTGGAAAACTCCTTGCCGCATTTGGACATACTATTACCTCCTAATGGCTGTCTCCTGACCACAATAGGACATGCATAATAGTACATCCTGGTGAGCGTGCGGGTACAAAAGCTGCGATTGGCAGCTGGGCTCCCACCGTAACCGCAAGGATCATAGAAACCATTACCAGCTGTTTAACTCCCTTAGAGGTACAAGTACCCTCAAGGTCTGCCATTGGCACATACTTATTAGGCTATGCCAGCATGGAGCCCTAGCCTTAAATGAGTAGAAGCGAAGGGCGCACATGCATTATACCAATAACCCAAATAAAACGGACAGCACGCACGCTTCCACAGGAGAAACAACCAGTAAAACATTATCATGTACTTGGGCACATTACTTACTGAGGCTTTACACACAGAATCTGCATGAAATCTGCTAAAGTTGCTCTCATTGTAGACTGGGAGGCCTTTTAAAAAGTCCGCCTAAGGGAAATAAGGAAAGAGGTTAAATTACAGAGCGCCAATAATTATTGGTTATGGGTAAACATGTAGCTAAATTAAAAGGGGCATTACCATCACCGGGATATGAAATAAATGCCTGATAGATGAGCACTCCAGAGGTGGTACTCACAGCTACCAGGGGACGGAGACCCCCATTCACTGATTCCCAGCAACCGCATTCTCCATAAACATTGAGGACTGCTACAGTTTAAAGGGATATTCCAATCTCCTAAATGGACGGCACATCCCTAGGATAGGCCATCACTTTATGATCGGTGGGGGGGGGTCCAACCTCCATCGATCCTAAATATGAAGGGGCCGTACAACTAAGTCAGCCCTGTGGCCCCTTCATTCCCAGTAACAGTGGAGCTCACAGAATTCAGACCCTCACCAATGATAAAGTGATGGCATATCCAAGTGATATGCCATCACTTTAGAAGATGGGACTATCCCTTTAAAAGAGTTGGGCAAGCAGCAGGGCCACCATTAGAAGTCACCCACCTCTGGATGACAAGCCTGCCCAGTTCTGTATCCCTGTACTCCAGTGCGGGGCTCTAGAAAAGCTGGGCGACAGCCACTGTGGGAATTGTTCTGGCACACATGCTATCAATTCTATACAGCCATTTTTTATTTATAACGGCTTGACAGAACAAGGGGTTAAAAGTCATTTTGGGGGGGGGGGGCGCTGTAAAGTCGAACAAGCACAGAATACGTAGCAAAACGACACGCACGTCTGTCCGCACACAACCACTACGCAGGCAGGACTGTAGGCCTCTGACCGGCACACGACGGGAACCTCACCACCGCCTAAAATAACCAGCACATAGTGCGAGCAGCCACCATGCACAGTCCAGCTCCCCACAACATGGCCTCTACAAACACCGTCCGTACCTGCCGCCCTCGTGACACCCTGCTGTCCGCACTCGCCCCTACCCCGGCTTAAACACCCAACACCTTTCAATCCCCTTCGTGCATACATATACACACCATCATCAGCCAGCTCCCCTCAGCTCCAGCCTCGCCCGCTCACACAAACCACCGCGGGAGCGCCTCCAAGAAGCCACGCCCCTCAACGGCCACCCCGCGAGAACTTTGCTTCAGTACCCCACACCTTATTGGCTGTTTCTCCCTTCTGTCAGATTTTCACCGTTCCAATTGGCTCTTCAGATATTCTGTCGCGTACGTAACCAGCGTTACCATGTTAGGTTGCACAGGAAAAGGCACGTCATTGGCTTACGGCTAATCGCAAATGGTCATGGGAATTGAAGTTCGGGTTGCAGTGGTGTGACGCACACAATTCCAGACTGTCATAACTTTTTTTTTTATTCTCATATGGAAATTGCGGCTATTCAGAGGGGTAGGACTACTGCTTCAAAGACGCCCGTGTCATTTAATAGGGGCCTCTCAGTATCCAAGCTGAGAGGTGGAGATGTTTGGCTTCTCGGTGAAGTACAGGCCCCTGGTAAAGAGGCTCGCTCTGCTCTGGAGGTACCCAGGGATCTGCTTTGGCTAGCTTCCTCAGCCACAAGACCATGCAACAGATTGGAACCACAACAATGAGCCTGACCTGTCTTTTCCTAGCTAGATCGCAATTCCAGCTGTGGGAGAAGCCATCTATTCCCGTCAGTCTGTCCCTCACGCAAAGAGAATAAAAGTTCACGGTCTTCCTATTGGCTGGAGTAGCAAAAAATATATGTATGAGGATTTTCACAAAGTGCTCCAATCTTTTTTTTATTTATTTTTTATTTCATAGAACATTTTTTGTTTTATAATACAAATTCAAAAGTAAAAACTAAATTTGAACATTGGCGTACAGTGATAACTTTGGGAAGTAGTCTAAGGCCTTGTTCACACGGCGCTTCTTAAAGAACAGGTGTTTTTGATGCCATTTTTTGGCCGCATAATTAGGACTCCAATTGACTATGGGAATTAGGTGGATTTTACGCGACAGGAATTTACCTGATGCTGCTTTTTTACACTACGCGTTTTTTTAAACGTAAAAAAACAACAACCGTGTGGTATGCACTACAATGCATTTTTCAACTGATGTCAATGGGAAGCTTAAAGGGGCATTCCTGTTACAACAAGTTACCCCCTATCCCGTAGGGTAAGGAGCAACTTACAGGGAGCCCAAAGTAGCCCGAAACCCAAGTTTGAACAGCGTGGCAGGTCGCTCATGCGCACTGCCGCTCCCTTCATTCTCTATGGGAGCGCCGGAGATAGCCGAGTACAGTGTTCAGCTTTTTCTGGCACTGCCATAGAGAATGAATGGAGCAGCAGTGCGCATGAGAGATCTGCCGTGCTGTTTAAACTTGGGGTTCGGGCTCCCCGTTCTCGTAAACAGTGGGGGTCCGAGCTGTCGGACACCCACCAATCAGCATGTTACCCCTTACCCTACAGAGAGGGGGCAACTTGTAACTGGAATACCCCTTTAAAGCAAGCGTTTTTCGGCATGTAAAATACAAGCCGTGTGAACAAGGCCTTAGACCCTTTTTATGAAACAATAATAAAGTAACCAAAAAGGCAAGAAGGTTCCAGCATCAATATGTTGAACAAAATGCGGCTTTTATTGAGGTTCCATAATATCAGGGACAACACATAGAACAGAAGCTGACCGGTTTCAGGCCCAAGTGGCCCTTAGTCATAGATTAGCAAACAAATCACACAGGAAGCAATATATATTATATGCAGCCAATCATGAACAGAGAAATAATCACATGTTCTAAAATCAGGTGTGTGTTACAAGCAGTTGATTAGAGAAAAGGACACAAATCAATGTTACAAATTTCATAGGGGACTAACAATAAATGTGAGGGACTGTGTAAGAGAAAACAATCTTAACAGAAAAGGATGAGATCTAGTCAGCGGTTTAACCCATTAGGTGCACAGGTGCCAAGTAGAAACATCCAGAAAGCCTCTCTATTCCTGAGTTGTTTCAAATGGTCTCCACCCCTGGAAGAGCAATTAACCCTTTCTATGCCTTGTACAATAAGGGAAGATACATCTCCATTATGACATGATGCGCAATGAAAAGACACCGCTGAGATGTTGCGGTTCTTAATGCGTCTGATAGATGGCGGCGGATGCACGTTTTGAGACTGCAGGACGTGCTCCCAATATACTGTAGTTTACATTTAGTACACGTGAATAAATAAACCACATATGTCGTGTTACAGTTGATGTATTCTTTTATTTTGAATGTTTTGTTGTTGACCGTGGATGTGAATTCAGTGGATGTTTTGTTGTTGGCCGTGGATTCTCAGTGGTTGTTTTGTTGTTGGCCGTGGATGTGAACTCAGTGGTTGTTTTGTTGTTGGCCGTGAGATGTGAACTCAGTGGTTGTTTTGTTGTTGGCCGTGGATGTGAATTCAGTGGCTGTTTTGTTGTTGGCCGTGGATGTGAATTCAGTGGATGTTTTGTTGTTGGCCGTGGATGTGAATTCAGTGGATGTTTTTTTGTTGGCCGTGAATGTGAATTCAGTGGATCTTTTGTTGTTGGCCGTGGATGTGAATTCAGTGGATGTTTTGTTGTTGGCCGTGGATGTGAATTCAGTGGTTGTTTTGTTGGCCGTGGATGTGAATTCAGTGGTTGTTTTGTTGTTGACCGTGGATGTGAATTCAGTGGATGTTTTGTTGTTGGCCGTGGATGTGAATTCAGTGGATGTTTTGTTGTTGGCCGTGGATGTGAATTCAGTGGATGTTTTGTCGTTGGCCGTGGATGTGAATTCAGTGGATGTTTTGTTGTTGGCCGTGGATGTGAATTCAGTGGTTGTTTTGTTGGCCGTGGATGTAAATTCAGTGGATGTTTTGATTGTATTGCAGCAGATGCATTTACTATGATTGCATTTGAAACCTTTACAGTTAAAGAGGCTCTGTCACCAGATTATAAGTGCCCTGTCTCCTACATAATCTGATCGGCGCTGTAATGTAGATAACAGCAGTGATTTTAATTTTAAAAACGATCATTTTTGAGCAAGTTATGAGCAATTTTAGATTTATGCTAATGAATTTCTTAACCTTAGTGTCTAAGCCTGTTTTGGCCTTCAGGACAAAGCCGATTTTTGCAAATCTGACATGTGTTAATTTATGTGGTAATAACTCCAGAATGCTTTTGCATATCCAAGCGATTCTGAGATTGTTTTCTCGTTACTTTATGATACTGAAAAAATTTGGTCGTTAAATTCAATATTTATTTGTAAAAAACACCAAAATTTAGAGAAAATTTGCAAAAATCGAAATTTTTCTAAATTGTAATGTATCTGCTTGTAAAACAGATCGTAATACCACACAAAATATTTACTAGTTAACATTTCCTATATGTCTACTTTATGTTTGCATCATTTTTTGAACATTATTTTATTTTTCTAGGACGTTACGCGGCTTAGAACTTTAGCTGCAATTTCTCGCAAAGGCTATTTTTTCAGGGACCAGTTCAGTTCTGAAGTGGCTTTGATGGCCTTATATATTAGAAAGTCTCCATAAATCACCCCATTTTAAAAACTGCACCCCTCAAAGTATTCAAAACAGCATTCCGAAATTATTTTAACCCTTTAGGCATTTTACTGGAAATAAAGCAAAGTAGAGGTGAAATTTACAAATTTCTATTTTTTTTTACGAAATTCATTTGTAATACAGTTTTTTCTGTACCACAGATGGTTTTACCCAAGAAACGCAACTCAATACTTATTGCCCAGATTCTGCAGTTTTTATAAATATCCCACATGTGGCCCTAGTGCGGTAATGGACTGAAACACCGGCCTCAGAAGCAAAGGAGCACCTAGTGGATTTTGGGGCCTTATTTTATTAGAATATATTTTAGGCACCATGTCAGGTTTGAAGAGGTCTTGTGGTGCCAAAACAGTGGAAACCCCCAAAAGTGACCCCATTTTGGAAACTACACCCCTCAAGGAATTTTTCAAGAGGTATATTTAGCATTTTTAGCCCACAGGTTTTTTGCTAAATTTATTGGAACTGGTCTGTGAAAATGAAAATCTACTTTTTGTCTGAAAAAACATACGATTTTTTAGTTTTTACAAGGAATAAAGGAGAAAAAGCACCCCAACATTTGTAAAGCAATGTCTCCTGATTACAGCAATACCACATATGTGGTAATAAACTGCTATTTGGACACACAGCAGGGCTCAGAAGGGAACGAGGGCCATTTGGATTTTGGAGCGCAGATTTTCTGGAATAGTTTTCGGTGCCATGTCGTGTTTGTAAAGCCCTGGAGGGACCATAACAGTGGAAACTCCCCAAAAGTGACCCCATTTTGGAAACTACACCCCTCAAGGAGTTTTTCTAGGGGTATAGTTAGCATTTTGACCCTACACGGTTTTTGCTGAATTTATTGGAATTATGCAGTGAAATTGAAAATCTAAATTTTTTCTAATAAAATGTCGTTTTAGCTCAGATTTTTCAATTTTCACAAAAGATAAAGGAGAAAAAGAACCCCAACATTTGTAAAGCAAACTCTTCTGAGTACGGAAATACCCCATATGTGGTAATAAACTGCAGTTTGGACCCACAGCAGGGCTCAGAAGGGAAGGAGCACCATTTGGCTTTTGGAGCTCAAATTTTGCTTGATTGTTTTTCAGGTGCCATGTTTCATTTGCAAAGACCTTGAGAGGCCAAAACAGTGGAAACCCCACAAAAGTGACCCCATTTGGAAAACTACACCCCTCAAGGAATCTATGGGTATAGTGAGCATTTAGACCCCACAGGTATTTTGCAGAATGTATTGAAATTAGGCTGTGAAAATGAAAATCTACATTTTGTTCCACTAAATTGAAGAATGTCTTCATTTTCACAAGGGATACTGGAGAAAAAGAACCCCAATATTTGAAAAGCAATTTCTCCCGATTACGGCAATACCCCACATGTGGTCGTAAACTGCTGTTTGGACACACGGCAGGGCTCAGAAAGGCAGGAGCACGATTTGTCATGCAGATTTTGCTGATTGGTTTTTGGGCGCCATGTCGCATATGCAAAACCCCTGAGGTACCAGAGTACAGTGGAAGCCCCAAGAAGTGACCCCATTTTGGAAACTGCACCCCTCAAGGCATTTATCATTTGCCTGCACAAGACAGGGCTCAGAAGTGAAGAGCACCATGCGCATTTAAGGTCTATTTTGGTGAATTTTCACAGCATCGGCCCACAATTGAAGGGCTCGGAAGTCAAATAGTAAAACAAACACCCCAGTAGTGACCCCCATATTGGAAACTACAACTCCTTAGGGCATTTTAAGGGGTGTAGTGAGCATTTTGACCCCACAGGTGATTTTACATTAAAAATTAGTGCCCAGTGGATGATGCAAAGTGAAAATTGCAATTTTCCACTGATATGCCATTTTAGTGCACAATATGTTGTACCCAGTTTGTGGCACTGAAGACAAATACCTCATAAAACGTTAAGTTCTCCCGGGTATGGCAATGCCAGATCTGTGGACGTAAACGGCTGTTTGGGCACGCTGCAGGGCTCAGAAGGGAGGGAGAGCCATTTGGCTTTTGGAGCGCAGATTTTGCTTGGTATTTGTTCTGTTAGGGGTTTTGCTGGTATTTCAGTTTATTATGTGGTGGTATGTGTAATCTGTGCGGAGAACATCAGGGCATAATAAGAGAGTATAATAATGCGGCAAATAAATAATAATCCACAGATATGTGGCCGGTGTCGCACTGATAAATGGCGCCCGATCTTATCCATTTTTGGAACACTCTGCACATTTTTCATCCCCATATTCTGAGAACCAGACCTTTTTTATTTTTTCACCACCGTAGCCGTGTGAGGGCTTATTTGTTGCGGGACGATCTATAGTTTTCATTGGTACCATTTTGGGGTACGTGCGATTTTTTTTGATCACTTTATTAAATTTTTTGGGCAAGCAGGGGGACCGAAAACCAGCAATTCTGAAATATTTTTTTTTTTTACGGTGTTCACCCTGGGCGATAAATGATATTTTACTTTATTATGCGGGTCGATATGATTACAGCGATACCATATGTATATAAGGTTTTTTATGTTTTGCAGCGTTTGCACAAAAAAAAATCCCTTTTTTAAAAAAAAAAAAATATATTTTTTGTGTCACCGTAGTCTGAGAGCTATAACTTTTTTCTTTTTGCGTTGACAAGGCTGTGTAAGGACTTGTTTTTTGCAGGACGGGATGTAGTTTTTACTGGTACTATTTCGGGGTACGTGCGACTTTTTTATCATTTTTTTATTCTATACTTTAGAAGGGATGGTGACCAAAAAAATAGTGATTAGAGCATTGTTTATTAATTATTTTTTTTGCGGTGTTCACCGTGTGGGAAAAATAACATTATAGTTTTATAGTTTGGGTCGTTACGGACGCGCTGATAACAAATATGTGTACTTTTTTAACGGTTTCATTTTTTTCCTATAATAAAAGACTAATTATAGGAAAAAAGGTTTTAAAAGTTTTTAATTTTTTAACTTTGAACTTTTTTGTAACTTTTTTTTGTCCCACTAGTGGACTTGAAGACCTGCACCTGTAATTTTTATTCTAATACATTGCACTACCCACATAGTGCAATGCATTAGAGCTGTCAACTATTCACTGACAGCAAGCCTATTAGGCTCCGCCACCGGGCGGGGCCTAATAGCCTTCTGTACCTGGGAGACCAGGAAGCAATTGTTGGCCTCCGGTTCCCATAGTAACGATCGGCATCCGTGCGACTACATCGCAGCGATGCCGGTCACCTGGAAACACCTAAGATGCCGCGATCACGGCATCTAAGGTGTTAATGGCAGGGACCGGAGCTAGCTTAACAGGAGTATGCTAATACATTACAAGTAAAAAAAAAAAAGTTAGAAATAAAGTTATCCCTTGATGAGATTAAAAAAAAAAAGTAACAAAAAATAAAAAAAATAAAATAAAAAAAAGTCACAAAAAGAGTCTTTATTTTGCATAAGTGTTGTAGTGCGTGTAAATGTTGTAGATAGATCAGATGTGGTCATTTGTTCTGCGAAGCTGGCGGGGGGGGGGGAGGGGGCAGTGACATGAGGACTCGGTAAGGTATCAGGAATCTGAGGGACATCCTCACCATGTGAAACAACCTGTTATCTAAAAAATGCTTTTTTTATAGTAACTTTTCTGGCAAATTTGTGGACATCAAGAATTGTATAAGGCTGGATTCACACGGGCATGTTCGGTCCGTAAAGGACGGAATGTATTTTGGCCGCAGGTCCTGGACCGAACACACTGCGGGGAGCCGGGCTCCTAGCATCATAGTTATGTACGACGCTAGGAGTCCCTGCCTCTCCGTGGAAATACTGTCCCGTACTGAAAACATGATTACAGTACTGGACAGTTGTCCCACAGCGAGGCAGGGACTCCTAGCATCGTACATAACTATGATGTTAGGAGCCCGGCTCCCCGCAGTGTGTTCGGTCCAGGACCTGCGGCCAAAATACGTTCCGTCCTTTACGGACCGAACATGCTCGTGTGAATCCAGCCTTAAACAGACTAAAGTGACAAGTAGGTGCATAGGACAAGCCTCGAGCTAGAACTGATAGCTGTGCACTCGAGAAAATCTTGGCAGACAAGTTTACGACTTGGGCTGTTGCATTTTATATCAGCTATTCCTGGGTACATCCAGGACACAAAACATGTCCTGCATGTGCTCAGCAAAATATTTTGGCAACCGCATTTTTCTTGGGTCACAGCTGACGTCACTTCACTGTATACTGTAATCCCACATTATCTTTCCAACTGTGCTTTGCTTTGGTTTTTAGACACGTACAGCAGCTATACTGTTGATTTGGAGGAATTTATTGTTTCTGCTGTTATGTATCTATTGCAGGGGTCTCAAACTCGGCCGGGTAAGTGGGCCGCATATAGAAAATATGGGAAGTTGACGGGCCGCATTACTTTCAAATTTGAGACAACACAAAATTATTGTTAATAAATTACTATTTGAACTACTATAACATAATATTGCTATAATAATAATAATAATAATACTACATTACTATAAAATTAATACTACATTACTATAATAATAATAACGCTAGGTTTAAAATTTGAGATATTTCTCCACGTGCTTATTTCAACAATCCAGTTTTCCAGTTTAAGTGTCGCTAAATGCAGTCCGGCGGCTCAGTTGGCAGCGTTTGGCAGACACACAGGTCAAGATTGGGCAGCCCCTTTTTAGATAGTGCCACAGTGCCCTCGGTGGATGCTGCCGCAGTGCCCTCTGTGGATGCTGCCGCAGTGCCCTCTGTGGATGCTGCCGCTGTGCCCTCTGTGGATGCTGCCGCAGTGCGCTCTGTGGATGCTGCCGCAGTGCCCTCAGTAGATGCTGCCGCAGTGCCCTCTGTAGATGCTGCCAAAGTGCCCTCTGTAGATGCTGCCACAGAGTCCTCTGTAGATGCTGCCACAGTGCCCTCTGTAGATGCTGCCACAGTGCCCTCTGTAGATACTGCCACAGTGCCCTCTGTAGATGCTGCCAAAGTGCCCTCTGTAGATGCTGCCAGAGTCCTCTGTAGATGCTGCCACAGAGTCCTCTGTAGATGCTGCCACAGTGCCCTCTGTAGATTATGCAACACACCCCTAGATAATGCCACAGTGTCCTCTGTACATACTGCCACAGTGCCCTCTGTGGATACTGCTGCGGTGCCCTCTGTGGATGCTGCCGCGGTGCCCTCTGTAGATGCTGCCACAGAGTCCTCTGTAGATGCTGCCACAGTGCCCTCTGTAGATGCTGCCAGTGCCCTCTGTGGATACTGCCACAGTGCCCTCTGTAGATGCTGCCACAGAGTCCTCTGTAGATGCTGCCACAGTGCCCTCTGTAGATAATGCAACACACCCCTAGATAATGCCACAGTGCCCTCTGTAGATAATGCCACAGTGCCCTCTGTAGATAATGCAACACACCCCTAGATAATGCCACAGTGTCCTCTGTACATACTGCCACAGTGCCCTCTGTGGATGCTGCCGCAGTGCCCTCCGTAGATGCTGCCACAGTGCCCTCCGTAGATGCTGCCACAGTGCCCTCCGCAGATGCTGCCACAGTGATGTCAGGGACTTGCCCAGAGCTGGAGTCTTGGAGCAGAGCCGCTTCTAGCACTCTGCCTGGGATTCCAGCTCTGCTCCTGACATCACTGTCCATATATGGACAGAGATGTCAGGGGCAACCCCAGAGCTGGAGTCCCGGACAGAGCGCTAGTAGGCTCTTCCTGGGACTCCAGCTGTGGTCCTGACATCACTGGGACTCCTGCTCTGGGGAATTCCACAGAGTCCCGGAGCAGAGCCTGTACTAGCGCTCTGCTCGGGACTCCGCTCTGGGGAAGACCCTGACACACTGTCCATATATGGACAGCGATGTCAGGAAATTCCACAGAGTCCCGGAGCAGAGCCTGTACTAGCGCTCTGCTCGGGACTCCGCTCTGGGGAAGACCCTGACACACTGTCCATATATGGACTGCGATGTCAGGGAATTCCACAGAGTACCAGAGCAGAGCCGGTACTAGCGCTCTGCTCGGGACTCCGCTCTGGGGAAGACCCTGACACACTGTCCATATATGGACAGCGATGTCAGGGAATTCCACAGAGTCCCTGAGCAGAGCCGATACCAGCGCTCTGCACAGGACTCCGGCTCTTTGGAAGCCCCAGACATCGCTGTTCATATGTGGACAGCGATGTCAGGGAATTCCAGAGTCTAGCGGCTCTGTGTCCCGCGGGCCGCAGATGACAGCCCCAGGGACCCCTGATCTATTGGGATATAATTTCTTTGTGTTTAATCATACTTATTACCTGCAAACAACAGGGGCATCCATGGGAGCAAAATTCTCCCCTTCTTTAGCCATCATATACATGGCTTGGTTGGAAAACAGTACATCTTTTATGGGGACGGACCTTGTGCTCTGTCATGTGTCTGGTATTGTCGCTACTTAGATGGCCTCCTCTTTATTTGGGGGTCCGATGCGGCGGCTATACCAGACTTCATTGAATATTTAAATTCAAACCCCCTGAATCTTAAATTTACATACACTTGCCATCCCAGACAGATTTCCTTCTTGGATCTGTTGCCTACCAGTGAATTACATCAGTTGACACGGTGACATTTCTAAAGAGCACGGCAGGTAATACCACCCTGCATGCTACTTCATGCCACCCGTCTCATATCATCAAAAGTATCCCAGTGGGTGAGTTTATTAGAGCGAAATGCAATTGCTCCTCCCCCGCTACTTTTGACCTAGACAGTGACATCCTCATGAGTAGACTGTATGATCGCAAGTATCCTTGCTGGATGCTAAACCATGCCCCCAAAATCCCCTTAGAACGCGATAGGGATACTTTGCTGGGAGTTTCTCACTACAGGGAGATACAAAAAAAAAAAATAATCAGCACCCCTGTGTTTTTCTCCACTCCCTTCAGTGTAGAATACCACAGCATATGTAATATTATCAAAAAATATATTCCCATCTTGCATCAGGACCCTTTATACTCCAGGGCCTTAGAACATGGTCTTAAGTTGGTGCCTAAAAAGGCCCGTACAATTGGCTCTATGCTATCCCCAAGTCTGTTCTTCACTAAAAAACAGACCCCCACTTGGCTTAACTATAACGGTTGTTTCAAATGCAATCATACTAAATGCATCTGCTGCAATACAATCAAAACATCCACTGAATTCACATCCACGGCCAACAACAAAACATCCACTGAATTCACATCCACGGCCAACAACAAAACAACCACTGAATTCACATCCACTGCCAACAAAACATCCACTGAATTCACATCCACGGCCAACAACAAAACATCCACTGAATACACATCAACGGCCAACAACAAAACAACCACTGAATTCACATCCATGGCCAACAACAAAACATTCACTGAATTCACATCCACGGCCAACAACAAAACATCCACTGAATTCACATCCACGGCCAACAACAAAACAACCACTGAATTCACATCCACGGCCAACAACAAAACATCCACTGAATTCACATCCACGGCCAACAACAAACCATCCACTGAATTCACATCCACGGCCAACAACAAGCCATCCACTGAATTCACATTCACAGCCAACAAAAAAACATCCACTGAATTCACATCCACGGCCAACAACAAAACATCCACTGAATTCACATCCACGGCCAACAACAAAACAACCACTGAATTCACATCCACGGCCAACAACAAAACATCCACTGAATTCACATCCACGGTCAACAACAAAACATTCAAAATAAAAGAATACATCAACTGTAACACGACATATGTGGTTTATTTAATCACGTGTACTAAATGTAAACTACAGTATATTGGGAGCACGTCCTGCAGTCTCAAAACGCGCATCCGCCGCCATCTATCAGACGCATTGATTAAGAACCGCAACATCTCAGCGGTGTCTTTTCATTGCGCATCATGTCATAATGGAGATGTATCTTCCCTTATTGTACAAGGCATAGAAAGGGTTAATTGCTCTTCCAGGGGTGGAGACCATTTGAAACAACTCAGGAATAGGGAGGCTTTCTGGATGTTTCTACTTGGCACCTGTGCACCTAATGAGTTAAACCGCCGACTAGATCTCATCCTTTTCTGTTAAGATTGTTTTCTCTTACACAGTCCCTCACATTTATTGTTAGTCCCCTATGAAATTTGTACCATTGATTTGTGTCCTTTTCTCTAATCAACTGCTTGTAACACACACCTGATTTTAGAACATGTGAATATTTCTCTGTTCATGATTGGCTGCATATAATATATATATATATATATATATATATATATATATATATATATATATATATATACATCTAATAGGCGCTTTGCCGCTGATAACGATAACTACAGTGTGATTTGTTTTAACCCCTTAGCGACATGCCACGTACTATTATCCAAGCGATTCTGAGATTATTTGCCCATGACATATTGTACTTTATGTTAGTGAAAAAATTTGGTCAATAAATTAAGTATTTATTTGTGAAAAATACCAAAATTTTGAGAAAAAATTTGCAAAAATTACATTTTTCTAAATTTCAATGTATCTGCTTGTAAGACAGATCGTAATACCACACAAAATAGCTGCTAGTTAACATCCCCCATATGTGTACTTTATGTTTGCATTGTTTTTTTGAACATCCTTTTATTTTTCTAGGACGTTACAAGGCTTAGAACTTTAGCAGCAATTTCTCACATTTTCAAGAAAATTTCAAAAGGCAATTTTTTCAGGAACCAGTTCAGTTCTAAAGTGGCTTTGAGGGCATTATATATTAGAAACTCCCCATAAATCACCTTATTTAAAAAACTGCACCCCTCAAAGTATTCAAAACAGCATTTAGAAAGTTTCCTAACCCTTTAGATGTTTCACAGGAATTAGGCCTCATTTACACGAACGTAATATACGCGCGTGCGACGCGCGTGCTTTGCACGCATGTCGTACGCACCTATATTAGTCAATGGGGCAGTTTAGACGATGCGTGAATTGCGCTCAGCGCGTGTGCGCAGAAAAAAACTCACGACATGTTCTATAATCGTGCGTTTTTCGCGCACTCACGCACCCATTGAAGTCAATGGGTGCGTGAAAACCACGCATGCCGCACGGAAGCACTTCCGTGCGAACTGCGTGATTCGCGCAAGAGCTGTCAAACTCCTGAATGTAAACAGAAAAGCACCACGTGCTTTTCTGTTTACAAACATCCAAACGGAGTGTCAAATTCGAGATGAGCGCACCGAACTTCACCGGGTTCGGCCAAACTCGTTTTGACCGAAACCGGTAAAAAATGTTCGGGTACGCGACGTCAGGAGACAGTCACTGACCACGGTGCTGAAAGCGTTAAACTGGTTCAGCACCATGGACAGTGACTTCCGCTCCGAAAATCCATGAACCTGTAAAAAAAAAAGACGTTCTGACTTACCGATAACTCCGGTCCGACCTCCCGGGATGACAGTTAAGTCCAAGTGACAGCTGCAGCCAATCATAGGCCAAGCACAGGCTGCAGCCAATCACAGGCTGCAGCGGTCTCATGGACTGCGCCGTCATCCTGGGAGGTGGGGCCGGATGACAAGAGTGGGACGCGTCACCAAGGCAACGGCCGGGAGCCCGGACTGGGGGAAGCAGAAAGTTCTTGGTAAGTATGAAAGTCTTTTTTTATTCACAGGTTGGTGTATATTGTGTTCGGCATTCACTGTCGAGGGTGCTGAAAGAGTTACTGCCGATCAGTTAACTCTTTCAGCACCTTGGACAGTGACGGGCGTCGACTAGCCTCATCTCTATGATGGCGGCTGCGCGAAAATCACGCAGCCGCGCATCATACACGGATGACACACGGAGCTGCCAAGTGCCTTTTGCGCGCGCAAAACGCAGCGTTTTTTGCGCGCGCAAAACGCACACGCTCGTGTAAATCAGGCCTTAAAGCAATGTGGAGGTGAAATTTACAAATTTAAATTTTTTTGCCGAAATTCATTTGTTATACATTTATTTCGTAACCCAGAGGGTTTTTACCAGGACAACGCAACTCAATATTTATTGCCCAGATTTAGAAATATCCCACATGTGGCTCTAGCGTGCTAATGGACTGAAACACGGGCCTCAGAAATAAAGGAGCACCTAAAGAATTTTGGGGTCTCCTTTTTGTTAGAATATATTTTATGCACCATGTCAGGTTTGAAGAGGTCTTGTGATGCCAAAACAGCGACCCCCCCCCCCACAAGTGACCTTATTTTGGAAACTATACCTCTCAAGGAATTTATCTAGGGGTAGGGTTAGCATTTGAACCACACAGTTTTTTGCTAAATATATTGGAATTAGTCTGTAAAAATTAAAATCAATTTTTTTCAGAAACAAACGTAGAAATTGTTAATTTTTACAAGGAATAAAGGAAAAAAAAGAACCACAACATTTGTCAAGCAAGTTTTCCTGATTACGTCAACATCCCATATGTGGTAATAAACTGCTGATTGGATCGCCATTTGGATTTTGGAGCACAGGTTTTGCTGGAATGGTTTTTGGTGCCATGTCGCGTTTGCAACGCCCTGGAAGGACCAAACAGTGGAAACCCGCCAAAAGTGACCTATTTTGGAAACTACACCCCTCAAGGAATTTTTCTATGGGTATAATGAGCATTTTGACCACACAGATTTTTTGCAGAATTTAGTGGAATTAGGCCGTGAAACAGAACTTTTTTCCACTAAAATGTTTAATTTTTTTCATTTTCATTTTCACAAGGGATAAAGGAGAGGAAGTACAACAACATTTGTAAAGCAATTTCTCCCAAGTACGCGTGGTCATAAATGTTTTTTTTCATTAGAAATGAATTAACCCTTTCAGGACTGATCCATTTTTTGCTTTCTTATTTTCGTTTTTCACTCCCCGCATTCCATGAGCCATAACTTTTTTATTTTTCCGTCAATAGAGTAGTGTGAGGGCTTATTTATTGCGGGAGGAGTTGTAGTTTCTATTGACACCATTTAAAGTACCATAAAATGTACTGGGAAACTGAATTTTTTTTATTTGCGGGCTGAAATCTGAAAAAAACTGTGATTCCTCAATTTCTTTGGGGTTTTGTTTTTACGGCGGTAAAAACAACAACTTAACTTTATTCTGCGGCTTAATACAATTACGGTGATAACAAATTTATATATTTTTTTTTAGATTTTACTACTTTTACAAAGAAAAATCTATGTTAAAATGAAACATTGTTTGGTTTCACCACATTCTGAGAGCCATAACTTTTTTTTATTTTTTGGTCGATTTGATAGGTGTGAGGGCTTATTTTTTGCGCAACGGTTTGAAGTTTTTATTGGTACCATTTTTTGGTACATACACCTTTTGATGACTTTTTTTTTTTTTAGAGCAATGGTGACAAAAAAACTGAGATTTTGGCGTTTTCGACAATTTTATTTTTTACGGTGTTCACCGTGCAAGTTAAATAATGGTATATGGGGCGTGGCCAGGACATGGCGCTGTGAGGACTCACTTCATCGGAGCTCCTTTTGCCCGGTCACTTCCAGGACGAAAGGACCGTCCTCTACCCTCTCTGCGGTGTATTGAGGCATGGGAAGGAGGAGCGGAATCCATGGGACACCGATCAGCATCACCCGCTCTATGCTCTGCTCTTATTTATTGTCGGCAGCTACGCCACAACCGCTGCTCGCCACACCCAGCGCAGGCTGCAATATGGCCACCGCGGCTGGAACACTGCCTTCCTCACAGGCAGGAGACAAGTCTCAAACAGCTCTTGCCACACCACCAATAGAAGGTACACTACCGTTCAAAAGTTTGGGGTCACCCAGACAATTTTGTGTTTTCCATGAAAACTCACACTTATATTTATCAAATGAGTTGCAAAATGACTAGAAAATATAGTCAAGACATTGACAAGGTTAGAAATAATGATTTTTATTTGAAATAATAATTTTCTCCTTCAAACTTTGCTTTCGGCAAAGAATGCTCCATTTGCAGCAATTACAGCATTGCAGACCTTCGGCAATATAGCTGTTAATTTGCTGAGGTAATCGGGAGAAATTTCACCCCATGCTTCCAGAAGGCCCTCCCACAAAATGGATTGGCTTGATGGGCATTTCTTGCGTACCATACGGTTAAGCTGTTCCCACAACAGCTCTATGGGCTTGAGATCTGGTGACTGCGCTGGCCACTCCATTACAGATAGAATACCAGCTGCCTGCTTCTTCCCTAAATAGTTCTTGCATAATTTGGAGGTGTGCTTTGGGTCATTGTCCTGTTGTAGCATGAAATTGGCTCCAATCAAGCGCTGTCCACAGGGTATGGCATGGTGTTGCAAAATGGAGTGATAGCCTTCCTTATTCAAAATCCCTTTTACCTTGTACAAATCTCCCACTTTACCAGCACCAAAGCAATCCCAGACCATCACATTACCTCCACCATGCTTGACAGATGGCGTCAGGCACTCTTCCAGCATCTTTTCAGTTGTTCTGCGTCTCACAAATGTTCTTCTGTGTGATCCAAACACATCAAACTTCGATTCGTCTGTCCATAACACTTTTTTCCAATCTTCCTGTGTCCAATGTCTGTGTGCTTTTGCCCATATTAATCTTTTCCTTTTATTAGCCAGTCTCAGATATGGCTTTTTCTTTGCCACTCTGCCCTGAAGGCCAGCATCCCGGAGTTGCCTCTTCACTGTAGACGTTGATACTGGTCGTTTTGCGGGTACTATTTAATGAAGCTGCCAGTTGAGGACCTGTGAGGCGTCTATTTCTCAAACTAGAGACTCTAATGTACTTGTCTTGTTGCTCAGTTCTGCAGCGGGGCCTCCCACTTCTTTTTCTACTCTGGTTAGAGCCTGTGTGTGCTGTCCTCTGAAGGGAGTAGTACACACCGTTGTAGGAAATCTTCAGTTTCTTGGCAATTTCTTGCATGGAATTGCCTTCATTTCTAAGAACAAGAATAGACTGTCGAGTTTCACATGAAAGCTCTCGTTTTCTAGCCATTTTGAGAGTTTAATCGAACCCACAAATGTAATGCTCCAGATTCTCAACTAGCTCAAAGGAAGGTCAGTTTTATAGCTCCTCTAAACAGCAAAACTGTTTACATTGGTGCTAACATAATTGCACAAGGGTTTTCTAATCATCCATTAGCCTTCTAACACAGTTAGCAAACACAATGTACCATTAGAACACTGAAGTGATGGTTGCTGGAAATGGGCCTCTATACACCTATGTAGATATTGCATTAAAAGCCAGACGTTTGCAGCTAGAATAGTCATTTAGCACATTAACAATGTATAGAGTGTATTTCTGATTAATTTAATGTTATTTTCATTGAAAAAAACTGTGCTTTTCTTTCAAAAATAAGGAAATTTCGAAGTGACCCTAAACTTTTGAACGGTAGTGTACGTCACTACCATCGCCCGGTACCTTCTCCGTGGTCCACTCCCCGAGACTGGAATGGTCTCCTGTTCCCTCTCCCTCTGCACCTCCAGCGGGTATAACCAGCTCCCTACCCTCATACCCCCCTTCGATCCCCCTGGGGGTGACATCCCTGACAGGGCTTACTTTGAGGGTATGATGCACAGATTGGAATTGCTACATAGGCGCAGCCTAAGGGAAATGCAAAAGTCAGTGGAACGCCTGAGCAATAAAGTCCACCATCTTGAAACTTCTAGTACTACTGTGGACTCTAGGATTACTGAGCTGGCCCGCAGACAAGTCTCCCAGGAAGTTACACTGCATACTATTGTCGTACATTTGGATGATAATGAAAACAGGAGCAGGCGCAATAACATACGCCTTAGGGGTGTACCGGAGACTTCTCGCCCAGAGGACTTGTCGATCACTGTACAGGGCATATTTAACTCTCTACTGTGTCGACCACCGACTGAAGTTATTGAACTTGACAGCGTGCATCACGTCTTGGGGCCACAGTCCACCGACGGTTTGAGAATCAAAGACATAATTTGTCGGGTGCACTGCTATACTATCGAAGAGCTGATAATTTGCAAAGCCTGGGAAACGGGTCCCTTCGACTTCGATGGTGCGGAAATATACCCTGATGAGACAACTGCTGAATCCCTTGCTGGAAAAAATTTGTGATGCTGGAGCCTCCTATACTTGGGGACACCCCTTTCATCTGAGGGTCTATACCCAAGGAACCACCTTGCCCATTTACAACCACTCAGACTTCCGGGGCCTATTCACCCTTCTGGACATCCCTTCTATTGCCAGCCGACGCCTAGCCCACAACCTAGGGAGTGGCATCCTATGAGACCTACCAGACCTTCCCAGGGGAGACCAGCTCACCTTGATGCTGAGTAATTGTGATGGCAGGAAGGAGGTGAAGGGAAAGTGAGCCCTAATCTACCCACCGCCCTGTCCCTGCCTACTTGCAACGACCCGCCCTAGGCGACGAGGTACAACTGGGCGGCGGTCCCTACGCTGTCTAAGTGCACAGGAAAACAAACAGGGAACACGCAAGGGAAGGGGCAGTAGCCACGGAACGCCACGAGGAAACGGAGCGGCGAACGAACAGTCAGGACCAGGACGAAGTGAGTAACCCGAGCGGGCACGGAGACAGAAGCAAGCCAGGGGCAAAGCAAAGCAAGACAAGGGGAACTGCAGCAAGGCAGAAGCACGGCAGAAGCAGGCTGGAGCAAGCAGCAGTGGGGCCAGGAATCCAAAAGAATAACAAGCAATGAGGAAGAGAAAACTGCAGGTATAAATGGACAGGGGGCGGAGCTAACTCTGACTGACCAGGCCGCGATAGGCTCTCCCACTCCTGAGCCTGCCACCCTGATTGGTGGGAGCCGGTGTCAGTCTAAGAGGTCTGGCCTCAGGTGTCGACTGATTAACCCTGGGAGTCTCCACAGACGTAGTGCCTGGCAGATCCATTACAGTACTCCCCCTTTTATGAGGGGCCACCGGACCCTTACTAAGAGGACCCGGTTTAGTGGGGAAGAGAAGGTGGAACCTCCTGACCAATACCCCAGCGTGAACATCTCGAGCAGGTACCCAAGTCCTCTCCTCCGGCCCGTATCCTCTCCAATGGACCAGGTACTGGAGGGAGCCCTGGATCATCCTACTGTCCACAATCTTGGCCACCTCGAATTCCACCCCCTCAGGGGTGAGAACGGGAACAGGAGGTTTCCTAGAGGGGGACCAGGACGGGGAGCAGCGTTTAAGGAGGGAGGCATGAAAGACGTCGTGTATGCGGAAGGATGGGGGCAGCTCCAGACGGAAGGATACAGGGTTGAGGACTTCAATGACCTTATAAGGCCCAATAAATCGGGGAGCAAACTTCCTGGACGAGACCTTAAGGCGCAAGTTCCTGGACGACAACCAGACCAAATCCCCGACGACAAACCGGGGGTTAGCAGAACGTCTACTATCTGCCTGAATCTTTTGTGCGCTCTGGGACGCCTCTAGGTTCTTCTGAACCTGGGCCCAGACAGTGCACAGTTCCCGATGAACATCCTCTACCTCAGGATTATTGGAACAACCAGGGGAGACGGAGGAGAACCTTGGGTTAAACCCGAAATTACAGAAAAACGGGGAGACCCCTGACGAGTTACTGACCCGGTTATTCAGGGAAAATTCAGCAAGGGGAAGGAATGAGACCCAATCGAATTGACAGTCAGAGATGAAACACCTTAAATATTGTTCCAGGGATTGGTTGGTCCTTTCCGTTTGGCCGTTAGTTTCGGGATGGAAGGCGGAGGAGAAGGACAGATCAATCTCCAACTTTTTACAAAAGGCTCTCCAAAATAAGGAAACAAATTGTACCCCTCTGTCCGAAACGATATTGACTGGGGCCCCATGGAGACGCAGGATGTGCTTCACAAACAAAGAAGCTAACGTCTTGGCGTTAGGTAGCTTCTTAAGGGGCACAAAGTGGCACATCTTGCTGAAGCGGTCGACTACCACCCACACCACCGACTTGCCCTGAGATGGAGGCAAATCGGTGATAAAATCCATGGAGATATGGGTCCAAGGTCTCTGGGGAATGGGCAAGGGACGTAGTAGGCCCGCAGGTCGGGACCTAGGGGTTTTGGACCTAGCGCAAACCTCACAAGCGGCGACGTAAGCCCTAACATCTTTAGGCAACCCAGGCCACCAATAGTTTCTGGTAATGAGGTGTTTGGTGCCCAAGATGCCAGGATGACCAGATAGAGCGGAGTCATGGTTTTCCCTGAGTACCCTCAGCCGGTATTGCAGGGGAACAAACAGTTTGTCCCCAGGGGCGTTCCCGGGAGCTGCACCCTGATCAGCCGCGATATCAGAAGCTAAATCAGAATCCGTGGCAGAGACGATTATACCAGGGGGTAAAATACAAGCGGGATCCTTCTCGGAAGGAGGATTGGCCATGAAACTACGTGACAGAGCATCAGCCTTAATATTCTTGGACCCAGCCCTATAGGTAACCAAGAAATTAAATCTGGTAAAGAATAGTGCCCACCGAGCTTGTCTAGGATTAAGCCTCCGGGCCGATTCTAGGAAAACCAGATTCTTGTGATCCGTAAGGACCGTTACCTGGTGTCTGGCCCCCTCCAGGAAGTGCCGCCACTCCTCAAAAGCCCATTTAATGGCTAGAAGTTCGCGGTTGCCAATATCATAGTTACTCTCCGTGGGCGAAAACTTCCTAGAGAAGTAAGCACAGGGGCGGAGATGGGTGAGGGAGCTGGTACCCTGGGACAAGACGGCCCCCACTCCCACCTCGGAAGCGTCAACCTCCACAATAAATGGCTCCTCTTGGTTGGGCTGAATCAGCACGGGGGCCGAGATAAAGCACTTCTTGAGAGTCTCAAAGGCCTGGACGGCCTCAGGGGGCCAATGGAGGACATCAGCACCCTTGCGGGTAAGGTCCGTAAGAGGCTTAGCGACGACCGAGAAGTTGGCAATAAATCTCCTGTAATAGTTGGCGAACCCTAAAAAACACTGTAACGCCTTAAGGGAGGCAGGTTGGACCCATTCCGCCACAGCTTGAACCTTGGCAGGGTCCATGCGGAATTCATGAGGAGTGAGGATTTGCCCTAAAAATGGTATCTCCTGTACCCCAAAGACACATTTTTCAGTCTTAGCAAACAGATTATTTTCCCGAAGGACCTGGAGCACCTTCCTGACATGCTCCACGTGAGAGGACCAGTCCTTGGAAAACACCAGTATGTCATCAAGGTACACAACAAGAAAATTACCCAGGTACTCTCTCAGGATTTCATTAATAAAATTCTGGAAGACAGCAGGGGCGTTACACAACCCAAAGGGCATGACCAGGTATTCGAAATGACCCTCGGGTGTGTTGAACGCAGTTTTCCACTCATCCCCCTCTTTGATGCGGATAAGGTTATATGCCCCCCGTAGATCGAACTTAGAAAACCATTGGGCTCCCTGAACCTGATTAAAAAGATCCGGAATCAAAGGAAGTGGGTACTGGTTCCTTACAGTGACCTTATTCAGGTTACGATAATCAATGCACGGCCTAAGACCACCATCCTTCTTCCCCACGAAGAAGAAGCCAGCACCTACAGGAGAAGTCGAGGGGCGAATGAAACCCTTGGCCAGGCATTCCTGGATATACACCCTCATGGCTTCACGTTCAGGACATGAAAGATTAAATATCCTACCCTTAGGAAGCTTGGCACCAGGCACCAAATCGATAGCGCAATCGTAATCTCTATGGGGGGGCAACACCTCGGAGGCCTCCTTAGAAAACACATCGGCGAAGTCCTGAACAAACTCAGGAAGCGTGTTTACCTCCTCCCGGGGAGAAATAGAGTTAACAGAGAGACATGACGTAAGACATTCATTACCCCATTTGGTGAGATCCCCAGTATTCCAATCAAACGTGGGATTATGCAACTGCAACCAGGGAAGACCTAATACCAGATCAGACGATAATCCCTGCATCACCAGTACAGAGCACTGCTCCAAATGCATGGAGCCAACAAGGAGTTCAAAAACAGGAGTATGCTGAGTAAAATAACCATTAGCAAGGGGAGTCGAGTCGATACCTACTACAGGGATAGGATAAGGTAAATCAATACAAGGCATCTTTAGAGACATAGCAAATTCCACAGACATGATATTAGCAGATGAACCAGAATCCACGAAAGCACTGCCCGTGGCAGACCGGCCAGCAAACGAGACCTGAAAGGGAAGCAAAATTTTATTGCGTTTCACATTAACGGGAAATACCTGTGCGCCCAAGTGACCTCCCCGATGATCACTTAGGCGCGGAAGGTTTTCCGGCTTCTTATTCTTGCGCCTGGGACAGGTGTTCAGTAGATGCTTGTCGTCCCCACAGTAGAAGCAGAGACCGTTCATTCTGCGAAACTCCCTACGTTGTCGAGGGGACATGGAGGCCCCGAGTTGCATGGGTACCTCCGAGTCCTCCGTGGAGGGGCGAGGAGGCGGGACCTCGGGGGGGATCGCAGAAAAGTCAGAGGGGAGCACACTGAAGCGTTCTAGCTGACGTTCCCTGAGACGTCGGTCAAGTCGTACTGCTAGGGCCATAACCTGGTCAAGGGAGTCAGACGAGGGGTAACTAACCAGCAGATCCTTCAGGGCGTCAGATAATCCTAACCTAAACTGGCACCTTAGGGCCGGATCGTTCCACTGAGAAGCTACGCACCACTTCCTAAAATCAGAACAGTATTCCTCAACCGGTCTCCTACCCTGACGTAAGGTCACCAGCTGACTCTCGGCTAAAGCAGTCCTGTCAGTCTCGTCGTAAATGAGTCCGAGGGCAGAGAAAAAACGATCAACAGAGGAAAGTTCAGGGGCGTCAGGAGCCAAGGAGAAGGCCCACTCTTGGGGCCCTTCCTGGAGTCGGGATATGATGATACCCACCCGCTGGTTCTCGGAACCTGAGGAGTGGGGCTTAAGTCGGAAATATAGTCTGCAACTCTCCCGGAAGGAGAGAAACGTCTTACGGTCCCCTGAAAACCGGTCAGGTAACTTGAGGTCGGGTTCTAGAGGTGAGGTGGTGCGCCCAACCCCTTGGGCCAGGGCCTGGACCTGTAGGGAGAGGCCCTGCATCTGCTGGGTCAGGGTCTCAAGGGGGTCCATGATAGCGACAGCGTAGGAGAAATGGTAGACTAGGTAAGGGCTTGTTATTCTGTGATGGCAGGAAGGAGGTGAAGGGAAAGTGAGCCCTAATCTACCCACCGCCCTGTCCCTGCCTACTTGCAACGACCCGCCCTAGGCGACGAGGTACAACTGGGCGGCGGTCCCTACGCTGTCTAAGTGCACAGGAAAACAAACAGGGAACACGCAAGGGAAGGGGCAGTAGCCACGGAACGCCACGAGGAAACGGAGCGGCGAACGAACAGTCAGGACCAGGACGAAGTGAGTAACCCGAGCGGGCACGGAGACAGAAGCAAGCCAGGGGCAAAGCAAAGCAAGACAAGGGGAACTGCAGCAAGGCAGAAGCACGGCAGAAGCAGGCTGGAGCAAGCAGCAGTGGGGCCAGGAATCCAAAAGAATAACAAGCAATGAGGAAGAGAAAACTGCAGGTATAAATGGACAGGGGGCGGAGCTAACTCTGACTGACCAGGCCGCGATAGGCTCTCCCACTCCTGAGCCTGCCACCCTGATTGGTGGGAGCCGGTGTCAGTCTAAGAGGTCTGGCCTCAGGTGTCGACTGATTAACCCTGGGAGTCTCCACAGACGTAGTGCCTGGCAGATCCATTACAGTAATACAGTCTGTTCAGTGTATACCGGGATACTCTGCTAGCCCTGACTTTGTTTGTCCTACTCTGTCGCTCCTGTCCCTGACGAACAGAAATGATTCTCTACTACTGATATATAAGGGAGTGGACAGGACTCCCTTGACAGCTGGATCATATCGGGCTGACAGACACTGCCTCACCGACAGCTACTCTCTTCTGTTGAAACTACCTGCGGTTTGGACTGCCCCTGACTATGGGCATTCTCCTACTGCAGATTCTTGCAGTGGTCCACGGAGATGAAGGGCTATCCTCAGTATAGTACTCTAACCTCTACTGGTCCTCAGCCTGCGTCAGTTATTTTGTATTGCTGTTCATTTAGTACTGTGAACGTAACATGCTTCTGGACAGGTTTATATGTCGTATTGGTTTGTTTAGTACCATATATTTTGTCTTGTTTATCTTTACTTTAATCTGGACACTCTTTTTTCGGGTTGTGGTCTACGGAGTGTGAGGCCTATCCTTAATGTAGTGCCCCTACCTGCACTGACCTTTCCCTGGATATTGGCTCGGGAGTGTTCTGACATACCCTGTTCTCTAGCTCCACTTACTGCCTATTAGTATTGTGAATGCACTGTATCGTTAGACAAGATTGCTGCCCAAATGGCATTAATTTAAGCTCATGCCATGCTTCTCTTTCCAGGGTTTACCTATATTTGGTTATATGGTTTGAGTGACTTGCTCTCCCACCCTGAGTATTTTCCCACTATGGATCTCCTGTTATAGTCCATGGCATGCACGGCTTACCCACACCAAGGTCTCCTTACCTTTACTGACTCCCGCTCCTCTGCCTTTTGCCTTGAGACAGCTACTCGTATTTCTCATACTCTCTACATGCCTTATTTAATTCTCCATTGGTCCTTTCCTCGTTTTCTATTTTCTCTTACCAGTTTTCTGTAACCGGAAGGCGTTGCCTCCACCGCCTGTTCTGCCTCTTCTCCACTCACACCTTTTCCTTTGGTTGACCTTGCAGGACTTGAATTTTTCACTTCTTTACCCTTTTTTTCTTTACTTTCTGTCACATAGGGTTCGTGGACCCACTGGGCCATACCACCTTGGCGGCATGGCAGCTGGCCAACAGGGCACAGGTCAGAGTCTATAGTTCATATAGGGTACCTGTGGCAGCTCGGACAGTAGCAAGGCAGGCTTGGCAGGAACTAGGCAGCAGGTAGACGTCAGGCATGGAGAAGCAAGACAGGCGTGGTATACAGCACAGCACGGCTACAGCTCAGCACGGCACTAGATCAGGATACAGGTTACAGGAACAGGGAACACTGGGAGCAGGAAGCACTAGGGGACCATTTGCAAGACAAACTTTAAATACGACGACAACGCTCAGGCGTGGGAGGATGGGGCGGGGACCTTCTTATAGCCCAGGGTGCTCTGGGAGCAATTAGCTCAATCTCCAACATGCGTGCGCTCTGGCTTCTTAAGTCTGGACTGAGCTCGTGAGCGCACCCTGGTGGTCACTGTGGTGCAGGACGGCCGTATGTGCAGACATCTCTTGAGAGAAGGGCGTCGACTGGATGGAAGGAGTTTGTGGTCAGCGACCACGGACGTTACACTTTCCTTTCTTCTCACGTAGCCTTTTCTTACCTCCTTCCCTCCTAAACACTCCCCCTTTCTTCTATTTTTTTTAATTATATGGCGTCCCTCCTCAATGTGGTCACTTTTAACGTCAGACACCTGGGCAGCCCTGAGAAACGGAATATGCTCCACAATGATCTCTGGCGTCTCTGAGCTCAAATGGTTCTTCTCCAGGAAACCCACTTCAGACAAGACCGCATTTCTAAACTTTCCGACCGAAGATATGGCTATAGTTATCATGGCTGGTCTGCTGTAGTGTTCATCAATGAGGGCTTAACCTGTAGTCCAGAAAAAATGTCTACTTTCATGATGACTATCCTATCTTGTATATTTCTTGTTCTTTTTAGAAGCTCCATACTTACACAAAGACATTTGTACAAAGGCAATGAAAGACTCGATTAGTGTAAATAAGGTGGAAGGCCAAAACATGATTGACAAAACAATCGTTGTTTGTTGTCAAAATTGTTCAAAACATAAAGATTATCCTAATTTCTGTAGCACTAGTTCATATAAACATGTAAATGTTTGTCTTTGTTAAAACTATATTATATTACTACTAGGATAGATGTGCAAACAAAATTGTTTGTAGTATGTACAATTGTAGTCTGACATGGTCGAAGTTTTCACAATGGTCAGAAGGTCACTAAAAACTTTTTCTACCATAAAGTCATTAGGTGTAACGAAAGGGAGAAGGGAATGGGAGGAAACCTCCAGCTCACCAGTCTGATGCTCCTGTGTTGAGGGTCGCCCGGACCATCCGTGACGGCACACGGCAGGCAATAGCATGACCTAGCCATGATTAAGAGCACAGCCAGTGCTTGAAACGCGTAGGCTAATCTATTTGCCACATACCACCACCTTGTTTTCTCTCCTGGTGTTTCTTTCAAAGCTTTTTGTTTGCTTATATCCAATAAAGTGGAAACCGAGTGTTTCCTTGTTATACCACGAATCGCTGGATCCCTTTGTTTTTTCTCATAAGGTGTAACGTCTGTGGTCACTGACCACAAACTCCATCCATCCAGTCTACGCCCTTCTCTCCAGAGATGTCTGCACATGCGGCCGTCCTGTTCCACAATGACCACCAGGGTGCGCTCGCGAGCTCAGTCCAGACGAGCCAGGTCGCACACAGGTGGGAAATTGAGCTGATTGCTCCCAGAGCACCCTGGACTATAAGAAGGGCTGTGCCCCTCCCTACAATGCCTGAGCCTTGTTGTCCTTATCCTAGTATGTCTATGCAAATGGTCTCCTAAGTGTTTTCTAGTTCCCAGTGTTCCCCATTCCTGCTACCTGTAACCTGTATCCCGTGCTATCCTGGTCAAGTGCCATGTTGAGCTGAAGTCATGCTGTTCTGTGTACCACACCTGTCCTGCTTCGCCATGCCTGGCGCCTGCCTGCTGCCTAGTCCCAGCCGAGCCTGTCTTGCTACTCTCTGAGCTACCACAGGTACACTATACGAATTATAGACTGTGTCCTGTTGGTCAGCTGCCATACCGTCAAGGCAGGGGCGTAGCTAGGGGGGCAGGCGGGCATGTGCCTCGGGCGCAGCTACAAGGGAAGGAAGGGGGGGCGCCGACCAGGGGAGTGGAGGCATGTGCCCTCCGGGCCGGTACCCCCATAGACATTTAGCGCCATGGGCAGCGCATAGGACAGGATCGGGAGCTGTGTAATGTATGCACGATGTTCTCCTGCACAGGCAGAGCATGTGTGCTCCGGGCGGCTGCATTATACGTCACATGTGACATCATATAATGCAGCCGGCCTGTGAGGAGAACACCATTGAAGTGTTTAGCCCCAGCTAGCAGAGAGGCAGGGAGGATGGAGGAAGAGAGAGCTGGGGAGGAGCAGTCTTACACACAGCTCTCCTCCTACCTGCAACGTGTGACCGTTGACAACATGAAGATCCCTCCACGGAGCTCCGGACTGATAAGTACAGCTGTGTATGTGCAAGTAGGGGTGTGTGGGTGTGTGTGTGTGTGTGTGTGTGTGTGTGTTTATAAATAGGTTTTTGTGTGGGAGGGGGGATTTGACTGTAAATATTATGTGTGGGGTGAGGGGATTCTGTATAAATTGTTTTAGTGGGGGGGGAAGGATTTGACTGTACGTCCTTATGCACACTTCAGTCGGCCGTTGTACTGCCGCTAATGACGGTTACGTGAAACACGGGACGCACACGGATGGCTTCCGTGTACAGTCAGTTGTTTCACGGACCAAATCAATGCAAAGGCCGAGACTGTTCCGTCAAAAACAGGCAGTTCCGTTGAGGGAACGGCGGCACGGTTCCGTTAAAACAACGGAAGTGTGCATGGACCCATTGAAATTAATGTGTCAGGGTGCTATCAGTTCAAACAACGGATAGCACCCTGATGAAAAAAACTAAGGCCTCAAGCACACATCCGTTGCCATTTATACGGCTGCATATCACGGATCCGCAAAACAAGGAACGCACATGAAGCTATACTGCTTGTAAAATGTACAAATGGCTTTATTCTTCAGTTACATTAAAATAAAAGTGAAAAAAAAAGTTACACCTCGTTGATTGGTTGAGAAAGCAAACCTGGTGAGTGGGAAAGAGATGTCAGGAAAGAGTTGGGGGGGGGGGGGGCGCCAAGATGAATCTTTACCCCGGGTGCAGAAGAACCTAGCTACGCCTCTGGTCAAGGCGGTACGGCCCAGTGGGTCCACATACCCAACATAACATAAGGTTGTCGCGGCAATTTCACTGTGACTCATAGGTGACGCCATGATGCCTTAGGCTTCAAGAGGTGTCATAGGGGCTTTGTAGAGGGCGTCCCCTGATAAGGATCTCTGTAAAAGTAGCTCTGGCGGATCCGACCCCGGCCGGGCTTAATAGCCAGCAAATAGTACAATACACTGCAATAAATAAGTGTTGAAGTGTATTATACCGGTGATCTAGTTCCAGGGGAGTAAGTATATTGCTGTCTCTCTCTTTGCCTTGACAACTCAAGGACACTTGCTGTGATGGGGAGGGGAGATTCCTTGCAGTAAAGGGTACGATTGCCTCCCAACCATTTACATTTGCGTCTATCTTCCCTATATTTACCAGACTGCTTGCTTAGAGGTAATGCTAGACTCCCTCCAGGCCTTCGCGGAGGTTATTCTCATAATAGGCGGCGATTTTAATCTGGTGCTGGACCCTGAGCTGTATGCTTCAAGAGGAGCGACCACTCTCCCACACTCCATACTGAGACGTTTTAAATGGCTCCTCCACTTCCACCAGTTGTTAGACTCTTGGCTTATTCTCCACCCAAAAGAAAAGAACTACTCCTTTTATTCGGCCCCCCACTCTCTCTACACTAGAATTGACTTTTTTCTTACCAAACATCACAAACTTAAGGTAGTTTCAGATTCTCGGATAGAATCGTCGCTAACCATTACATTAGAGGAAACTCGCCCTCCGAGGGGTAACTGGTGCTTGAATGACTCACTCCTACAGGACCCCTCCATTTCTAAACAGATCCTCACTGAACTTCAGGATTTTTTCCGTACGAACTGTGAGTCCAATGTCAGCCCCCTGTCTGTGTGGGAAGCACATAAATGTTTTATCAGAGGAATTTTCATCAAACACGGTGCCCGAGCTAAATGGCTACGTATCCAACAATCCCTAGACCTTATTTCTCAAATTCGATGGCTTGAAACATCTCATAAACATAACCCCACTTTATCTAGATTGTCAGAACTCACGTCTCAGGGAACGCCTACATTTTCTTGAACTGTCTAAGTCCAAGGCCAATCTTCCCAAATGTCGTGGCACTTTGTATGAATTTGGAGATAAATGTGGTAGGCCCCTAGCGAATGCCTTACGTAAACAACAAGCACGTACATATGTCCCCCGCATATACGACGAATCTGATACGCTCCATCATCTGCCTAAAGAAATTGCCAATTCCTTTAAACAATTTTATGCCGACCTTTATAAACTTGACTCACCAGCACATTCTCGCTCCTCGACTATCCTTGATTACATTGCTAAAACCGGCTTACCCTCACTTTCACAGCAGACCATTGCTTCACTGGAGGCACCTTTGACTGCTCTGGAATTAGTATGGGCTGTCAAGGATACCTCTACTGGCAAGGCCCCTAGACCCGACGGTTTTACACTTACCTACTACAAACACTTTCTCACTACCCTCTCGGATAGTTTCTTGTGCGCTTATAATGCCCTCACTGAAGACTTTGACATGCCCAGGGATACTATTTTTCCCAAAGAGGGCAAGGACCCGACCCGTGGCGCCAGCATCCACCCTATCTCCCTACTTAATGTAGATGCGAAACTGTTTGCTAAGATACTAGCCTCCAGACTCACACCTCATCTTCAATCACTTATACATGTAGACCAAGCCAGATTCCTCCCCTCAAGGGAGGCGAGGGATAATACCACGAGAGCATTGGACATCATTTCCTATACACGTACTCGTAATACCCCCATGTTACTTCTTTCCACTGACGTTGAGATGGCGTTTGACAGGGTGGATTGGGAGTTTTTTGCTCAATCTTTGAAACATGTAGGATTGGGACACTCCATGCTCTCGTGGATCTTATCTCTATTCCAACTCGACTACCTCAGTTAAAGTAAATGGTTTCTACTCAGACCCCTTTTCTATACAAAACGGTACACGCCAAGGTCGCCCCCTTTCCCCTCTCCTCTTTGTCCTTTCCCTTGAACCTTCCCTTCGAACAGTATATAACAATCCTGATATCTCTGGGCCGCTCATTGGTTCCTGTCAACATAAGGTAGCAGCATATGCGGATGACCTCTTGTTCTTCCTTACCAACCCCCACATTTCCCTCCCAAACGTAATGAAAGAGCTGTATACATACGGTCATTTATCTAACTTTAAAATAAACGTAAAAAAATCTGAGGCTCTTTCGGTGGCTCTTTCTACATTTACTCTCTCCAGGCTTCTCAATAACTTCCCCTTCAGTTGGGCCTCTAACGCGATTAAGTATCTAGGTATCTGGCTACCATCGGTTACACGTGCTTTTGCATTAAGTTTCCCTCCCTTGCTAGCCACCATTAAGTTAGACTTCAACTCCTGGTCTACCGTTTTTTTTCTCACGGTTTGGTAGATGCAACATTATTAAAATGAATGTCCTTCCCCATCTCCTATACCTCTTTCAGGCTCTACCCATCCATATCCCACTTTCCTTCTTTAAATCTCTGCGCTGTGTATGGTCTAAGTTTATTTGGCATCCCGGTTTCCCACGTATAGCCAGGTCTATTCTATCACTCGGAAAGGATTCAGGGGGAACGGCGCTCCCAGACCCTTATAAATATTACGCGGCGGCACACCTCACGGGAATAATTGACTGGTGTCGACACTCTTCACAAGAATGCAGGGTAACAGTGGAACAAGCATCTACACTTGAACCTCTCTTCAATGTCCCTTGACTCAACACCCCAATCGATCCTGCCATACACTCTCATCTGACGATTGGTCCGACGTTGCGTCTTGCCGTCCATTTTTTAGTTACACTAGGACTCTCCCCCTTTCCTTCACCCCTATTACCTATTTTAGGTAACCCTGCCTTCTCTCCTGGGTTGGCGGGCGGATGTTTTCATGATTGGATTAAAGGAGGGTGTAACGTCTATGGCCGCGGCCCGTCGTTTTGACTTAATTTCTGACGGCCGCGGACATGTGAGTTCTCGGCGGCATCTCCCTCCAGGGAGGTGACGACACTCACTTCCTGCTTCAGAGACTGTTTCCCGCAGGGCGCGCGTACCCGCACCGCCTTAAAGGGCCAGTGCACGCACAATTGCAGGTGATCTGCAATCAGTTCAGAATGCTGCTGGTCTATAAAAAGGGCTCTGCCCTCTTAATCATTGCCTGAGCATTGTTGTATACCTAAAGTTTGTCTTGCAAATGGTCTCCTAGTGTTTTCCAGTTTCCAGTGTTACCCGTTCCTGCTGCCTGTACCCTGTATCCTGTGCTACCGTGCCTCTGTGCCGTCTAGAGTTGAAGTACAGCAATGTCTTCCGCTGCATCTGCTGTGTTTCACCCACCGGGTCTGTCTGCTGCCGGAGCCTTATCTTAAGCCTGAATCACCGCTACTGTCTACATTGCCACAGGTACCCTTTCTGGACTATAGATATTGTATTATACCTGGTTGGCCAGCTACTTATCCGCTACGCGGTACGGCCCAGTGGGTCCACACACTGCACTGTGACAATACGCTCAGGCCATGGATCCCGCTGGTCAAGTCAAAGGCCTGTTACCCTCCCAAGCCTGTTACCATCCCAAGCAATTCTTGTGGCAGTAGATTCCATGGCACAGCAGCTTGGGGCGCTAGCTGCTTCCTTCTCTGTTCCTGTTCAAGTTCCTGCGATTGAACATCTTGCTACACCTCCTGGCAGCTCCGGTTCTGATCCTTGGTTCTCACTGCCGCTGCCACCTCGTTTCCATGGAGATGCAAGCACGTGCAGGGGATTTCTTAACCAGTGTCATATCCAGTTCATCCTGCACGCTAGAGCATTTCCTTCAGACGGAGCCAGGATCGCCTTCATTATCTCCTTACCTGCTGGCAAGGCCCTGGCATGGGCGAATCCAATCTGGGAACGACAGGGACCTGAGACCCAAGACTTCCAGGGGTTCGTGCAGTTATTTCGGACGGTGTTTGAGGAGCCTGGATGAGTCTCATCGGCAGCCACTGCTTTGCTGAACCTTCGCCAGGGAGACGCCTCCATGGGTGAGTACACCATCCAGTTCCGGACCCTGGCAGGAGAACTGTCTTGGAACAACGAGGCGTTGGTAGCTTCCTTCTGGCATGACCTGTCACCCGAGATCAAGGACGAACTTGCTGCCCGGGTGCTACCATCTACCTTGGGCAACCTGATTCTACTAGCCACTCGAGTGGATATAAGGCTCAAGGAAAGATCTCAAGAAGTTAGACAGGAGAGACGGCTTCATAGACTGGCGCCCAACTTCCAGGAAACCCTCTTGCCTGCTTCTACTGCTCCACCCGAGGTTCCCATGCAGGTGGACCGAATTAAACTGTCAGTCCAGGAGAAGCAGCGCATGCGCACCTCTGGACTCTGCCTATACTGTGGCCTCGCTGGCCATGTCGTGCGTCTGTGTCCCCAGAAGCCTAAAAACCCAGACGCCTAGGATTGGTTGGAGAGACAACCCTGGGCGATACAACATTTAATAGAGAACTCTCCTCCAAACTGTTCATTCCTGTGACCATTGTCGCTGGCGAGAGTCCCCATCCGGTCTCTGCCTACCTGGACTCTGGCTCTGCAGCCAATTTAATCTGCCAAGACCTTGTGGATCTTCTTCCGTTGCCCACTGTTCTGCTGGAAAGGCCGTTGATCGTTGCCTCGGTAGATAGACTGCCGCTGCCTGACCCAATTTTGTCTGTGACCAAGCCGTTGTGGCTTCAAGTGGGTTTGTCAAGTGGTTTGTCCTGCCCAAGGCCGTCAACCTTGTGCTGCTGGGTTTGCCTTGGCTACACACCCCTGTCCTGGATTGGAACTCCGGTGAAGTTCTCCAGTGGGGTCCCAAGTGTCTCAACCACTGTCTGTGGCATATCCATCCGCCTCAGTCTCCTTCGAATCAGTCATTGGCAGGGTTGCCTCCTTGTTACTCTCTGTTCTCAGACATCTTAGACAAAAAGGAAGCAAAGACGTTGACACCACATCGAGCTTATGATTGTCCTATCGACTTGGTTCCTGATTCGTCCCCTCCTCGCGGTAGAGTATACCCTCTCTCCTTACCTGAAACCCAGTCTGTGTCAGCCTACATTAAGGAGAACCTGGAGAAGGGCTTCATACGTAAATCCTCATCCCTGGCCAGAGCCGGGTTTTTCTTTGTCAAAAAGAAAGACGGATCCCTCCGACCCTGCATTGGCTCAACCAGATCACGGTGAACAGGTACCTATTGCCTTTGATTTCGGAACTGTTTGATCACATACGGGGGGGGCAATTTTTTTTTCTAAATTAGACCTGCGGGGGGCCTACAATCTAATCCGGATTTGTCAAGGTGACGAATGGAAAACTGCATTTAATACATGTGATGGGCACTACGAATACCTGGTCATGCCCTTCGGCCTGTGTAACACCCCCGTGGTGTTTCGAGAATTTGTCAATTACATTTTTCGTGATCTCCTCTATGTCTGTGTTGTGGTGTATCTCGATGACATTTAGATTTTTTCCCCAGATCCTGTAACTCATCAGAGTCATGTCCGCCAGGTTTTGCTTAGATTAAGGGAGAATCATCTTTATGCCAAGCTGGAGAAGTGCATGTTTGAAAAAAAGTCTCTACTCTTCCTGGGCTACATCATCTACGCTATTGATTCCGTCGGAAAACCGGAAACCAGCCGTAATGGTGACGAACGGAAAGCATTAGCGATGTTTCCGTCACCATTGAGATCAATGGTGACTGAAACGGAAGCTGCGCTCTCAGTTTTACTTTCCATTGCGGGGTTCACCCGACGGAACCCCGGAACGGAAATGAACGGTGATGTGAACAGGCCCTTAAGTAGTTTTCCTTTGATTGGGCACACCTGGCAAACTAATTATCACAGGTGTCTGAGATTGATTACAATGATCCAAAGAGCCCTAAGACACAATACCATCCATGAGTTTAATTGAAAAACTAATAATTAAATGTTTATGACACTTAAATCCAATGTGCATAATAATTTGGAACACGGTGTAGTGCGCAAAGGGGTTAATGCACAGCGAATGTTGCAAAGTGAAAATTGCAATTTTCCACTGATATGCCATGTTAGTCCAAAATATGTTGTGCCCACTTTGTGCCACTGAAGACAAATACCTCATAAAATGTTATGCGGGTTCTCCCAGGAATGACTATGTCATATACAGTGAAGGAAATAAGTATTTGATACCTTGCTGATTTTGTAAGTTTGCCCACTGTCAAAGACATGAACAGTCTACAATTTTTAGGCTAGGTTAATTTTACCAGTGAGAGATAGATTATATAAAATTAAAAAAAACAGAAAATCACACTGTCAAAATGATATATATTTATTTGCATTGTGCACAGAGAAATAAGTATTTGATCCCCTTGGCAAACAAGACTTAATACTTGGTGGCAAAACCCTTGTTGGCAAGCACAGCAGTCAGACGTTTTTTGTAGTTGATGATGAGGTTTGCACACATGTTAGATGAAATTTTGACCCACTCCTCTTTGCAGATCATCTGTAAATCATTAAGATTTCGAGGCTGTCGCTTGGCAACTCGGATCTTCAGCTCTCTCCATAAGTTTTCGATGGGATTAAGGTCTGGAGACTGGCTAGGCCACTCCATGACCTTAATGTGCTTATTTTTGAGCCTCTCCTTTGTTGCCTTGGCTGTATGTTTCGGGTCATTGTTGTGCTGGAAGACCCAGCCACGAGCCATTTTTAATGTCCTGGTGGAGGGAAGGAGGTTGTCACTCAGGATTTGACGGTACATGGCTCCATTCTCCCATTGATGCGGTGAAGTAGTCCTGTGCCCTTAGCAGAGAAACACCCCTAAAACATAATGTTTCCACCTCCATGCTTGACAGTGGGGACGGTGTTCTTTGGGTCATAGGCAGCATTTCTCTTCCTCCAAACACGGCGAGTTGAGTTAATGCCAAAGAGCTCAATTTTAGTCTCATCTGACCACAGCACCTTCTCCCAATCACTCTCAGAATCATCCAGATGTTCATTTGCAAACTTCAGACGGGCCTGTACATGTGCCTTCTTGAGCAGGGGGACCTTGCGGGCACTGCAGGATTTTAATCCATTACGGCGTAATGTGTTACCAATGGTTTTCTTGGTGACTGTGGTCCCAGCTGCCTTGAGATCATTAACAATTTCCCCCCGTGTAGTTTTCGGCTGAGCTCTCACCTTCCTCAGGATCAAGGATACCCCACGAGGTGAGATTTTGCATGGAGCCCCAGATCGATGTCGATTGACAGTCATTTTGTATGTCTTCCATTTTCTTACTATTGCACCAACAGTTGTCTCCTTCTCACCCAGCGTCTTACTTATGGTTTTGTAGCCCATTCCAGCCTTGTGCAGGTCTATGATCTTGTCCCTGACATCCTTAGAAAGCTCTTTGGTCTTGCCCATGTTGTAGAGGTTAGAGTCAGACTGATTCATTGAGTCTGTGGACAGGAGTCTTTTATACAGGTGACCATTTAAGACAGCTGTCTTTAATGCAGACACCAAGTTGATTTGGAGCGTGTAACTGGTCTGGAGGAGGCTGAACTCTTAATGGTTGGTAGGGGATCAAATACTTATTTCTCTGTGCACAATGCAAATAAATATATATAATTTTGACAATGTGATTTTCTGTTTTTTAAAAAAAATATAATCTCTCTCACTGGTAAAATTAACCTAGCCTAAAAATTCTAGACTGTTCATGTCTTTGACAGTGGGCAAACTTACAAAATCAGCAAGGGATCAAATACTTATTTCCTTCACTGTAGGTGGACGTAAACTTCTGTTTGGGCACACTGTAGGGTTTAGAAGGGAAGTAGCGCCATTTGGCTTTTAGAGCGCAGATTTTGCTTGGTAGTTTTTCTGTTTGGGGTTTTGCTGGTATTTCACTTTATAATGTGGGGGCATATGTAAGCTGTGCAGAGACAATCAGGGCATAATAAGAGGGTATCATAATGCGATAAATAAATAATTCATAGATGTGTGGCCGGTGTCGCACTGATAAATGGTTCCCAATCTTACCCGCTTTTGGAATACTCTGCACATTTTGCCATATTCTGAGAGCCATAACTTTTTTATTTTTTCTCCAATGGAGCTGTGTGAGGGCTTATTTGTTACGGGACAATCTGTAGTTTTTATTGGTACAATTTTTGGGGCACATGCGATTTTTTTGATCACTTTTTATTCCATTTTTTGCAAGCAAGGTGACCAAAAACCAGCAATTCTGATAAAGTTATTTATTTTATTTTTGTTAGGGCTTATTCAGACGAACGTATAATACATGTACGCACGGACATATGTTAGTCAATGGGGCCGTTCAGACAGTTCGTGATTTTCACGCAGCAGACGTCCGCTGCGTAAAATTCACGACATGTCCTATATTTGCCCGTTTTTCACGCATCACGCACCCATTGAAGTCAATATGTGCGTGAAAACCGCGCACGGCACACAGACGCACTTCCGTGTGCCGCGCGTGATGCGCGCTACAGTAGTCAAAACTATGAATGATAACAGAAAAGCACCACGTGCTTTTCTGTTTACAAATATAAAAACAGAGTGTCATAATGATGCCGGCTGAGCGAAAATCACGCAGCCACGCATCATATGCTGATGACACACGGACCTTTTGTGGACCTTTTGCGCGCGCAAAACGCACACGCTCGTGTGAATCCGGCCTCACAGTGTTCACCCAGAGCTATAAATTAAATTTTACTTTATTCTGCAGATCGGTACGATTACGGCGATACCATATATATATATATATTTTTTTGATTTTTTTTTTTTGCAGAGTTTGCACAGTAAGGGTATGTTAACACGGCTTATTTACAGACGTAATTCGGGCGTTTTACGCCTCGAATTACGTCCGAAAATGCGCCTCGATAGTGTTGGCAAACATCTGCCCATTGAAAGCAATGGGCTGACGTTTGTCTGTTCACACGAGGCGTATATTTGCGCGTCGCTGTCAAAAGACGGCGCGTAAATAGACGCCCGCGCCAAAGAAGTGTCATGTCACTTCTTCAGACGTAAATGGAGCCGTTTTCCATGGACTCCATGGAAAACCAGCTCCAGTTACGTCCGTAATGGACGCGGCGTTCAAGCGCCTGCACATGCCGTTACGGCTGAAATGACGGGGCTGTTTTCTCCTGGAAACAGCCCCGTAATTTCGGCCGTTACGGACGCTGCCGTGTGAACATACCCTAACATCACTTTTTTATAAAATAATTTATTTTTTGTGTCACCATATTCTGAGAGCCATAACTTTTTTATTTTTCAGTCAAAAAAGCTGTTGAAGGATTTGTTTTTTGCGGGACGGGTTGTAGTTTTTATGGGTACTATTTTGGGGTACTTTCGACTTTTTGATCCCTTTTTATTCTATACTTTGGGTGGGGTAGTGACCAAAAAATAGCGATTCTGGCATAGGGTTTTATTGATTATTTTTGCAGTGTTCACCGTGCGGGAAAAATAACATTATAGTTTTATAGTCTGGGTTGTTACGAACGCGGTGATACCAAACGTGTACTTTTTTTTAACGTTTTCATTTTTTTCCTATAACAAATACTTATTATAGGGAAAAAAAGCAGTTCTTTTCTTTTTAAACTAGGGGACTTGAAGTCTTGCTGCTCTGATCGCTGCTATAATACATTACTACCTATGTAGTGTAATGTATTATAACTGTCAGTGTGACATGACAGTCACTCTGACAGGAAGCCTAGGCGGATCAGCCAGAGGCTGGTCCTCCTAAGCTTCCCTACATGGCAACCCGGACAGCATTGTCCGGCCTCCGGTTTCCATGACAACCAACTACCGGCAGCCCCCACGAAGTGATCACTTCTAATTTCTAATCAGTTCGGGGGCTGCTGAATAAGCCGTGTGAACATACCCTTAGAGTACAACTCACCACGTAATAACCTAAGAATTTTGGGACTCCCGGAGAAATTGAAGGGAATTTACATTATTACGTTCAGTTAGATATTTAACCCCTTGGAGACGCAGCAATTGTTTTTCGGATTTTCATTTTTGTTTTTCTTCCCCGCATTCCAAAAGCCATAACTTTTATATTTTTTCGTTGACATAGCTGTATGAGGGCTTGTTTTTTTGCGTGACGAGTTGTAGTTTTTCACGGTATTATTTAATGTGCCATATAATGTTCTGGGAAACGGAAAATAAATTCTTTGTAGGGTGGCATGGGAAAAAACTGCGAATCCACCTTCGTTTTTGGGTTTTTCATTTACGACGTACATCTTGCGGTAAAAACGACATGTTAACTTTATTCTACGGGTTGATACGATTACGGAGATACCAAATATATATAGTTTCTTTCATGCTTTACCACTTTTATAAACAAAAAACTTGATTTAGTGGTGTGATGGCTTATTTTTTGCAGGACGAGCTGTAGTTTGTATTGATACCATTTTGGGGTACATGCAGCTTTTTGATCCCGTTTTACTCCATTTTTTTGGGGTGCTAAGGTGACCAAAATACAGCAATTTGGGTGTTTGGTTTTTTTTGTACGACGTTCACCATGCGGGTTAAATAACATATTGTAATAGTTCAGACTTTTAGGGACATGGCGATACCAGTTATGTAAACTATTGTTTTTTTTTTAACATCACTTTAGGGAAAATATGCGAAAACGGGACTTGAACTAGTGGTCGTTGGATCGCTTGCATGATATACTGCAATACTACTGTGAAGGATTTGCCTGACACAGCTTCTGTGTCGACGCCCGTGGTTAATCAGCCTGCATCTGTTCCTAGGTCTGCTAGAGTGCCTCGATCTGCTACCACTCAGACTGGTAGGCTGAGGAGTGGGAGAGCCTTTCGCAGC
This sequence comes from Rhinoderma darwinii, assembly GCF_050947455.1. NCBI lineage: Eukaryota > Metazoa > Chordata > Amphibia > Anura > Rhinodermatidae > Rhinoderma > Rhinoderma darwinii. The sequence continues at coordinate 309,141,251 of NC_134687.1, forward strand.
CTGGCCAGACGGTTCTAGCTCCCGCCCTTGGTCTACTTATACCTTCATTTGCTGCTTGTCCTTTGCTTGTGATTCTCTTGCTTCCTGGCTTTGCTGTTCCCATTGACCTCTGCTTCATATTGACCCTGGCTTGACTGATTATTCTCCTGCTCTGCATTTGTTACCTCGTACACTCCTGGTTTGACTCGGCTCGTCCACTACTCTGTTGCTCACGGAGTCGCCGTGGGCAACTGCCCCACATTCCTTGCTTTTGTGTTCCCTTGTCTTGTTTGTCTGTCGTGCACATATTGAGCGTAGGGACCGTCGCCCAGTTGTACGCCGTCGCCTAAGACGGGCTGTGCAAGTAGGCAGGGACTGAGTGGCGGGTAGATTAGGGCTCACCTGTCTGTCTCCCTATCCTGTCACTACATAATCACAGGCCTATATACCTTTTCTACTCTGGTCCCTGACACACTATGGACCACCTTGAGGTCCTGGCTCAGCAAATGCAGGGTCTCTCCCTACAGGTCCAAGACCTGGCTCAGAGATGCAACCAGTGTGATGCCACCCTGGTAGTGCCCTCCACCCCACCTCTTGAACCCCAGCTCAAGTTGCCTGACTGGTTCTCAGGGGACCGGAAGACATTTTTCTGCTTTCGGAAAAGTTGTAGGCTCTATTTCCGTTTAAGGCCCCACTCCTCAGGTTCTGAGAGCCAGCGAGTGGGTATAATTATGTCCCGGCCCCAGGACGGCCCCCAGGAATGGACCTTCTCCTTGGCCACTGACGCCCCTAAACTCTCTTCTGTTGACCTTTTTTTTCGGCTCTCGGACGCATCTATGACGAGACTGACAAGACTGCCTTTGCCGAGAGTCAGCTGGTGACCTTACGTCAGGCTAAGAGACCCGTTGAGGAGTACTGTTCTGACTTTAGGAAGTGGTGTGTAGCTTCTCGGTGGAATGACCCTGCCTTGAGGTGCCAGTTTAGATTGGGTCTGTCGAACGCTCTGAAAATAAAATTTTATTTATTTTTACCTCCGCTGCATACCGATCTATAATCGGCACGATTGATATACATGTGTATTATTTAAAGTATGTTCAAATTACCATCATTACTATCTTTTATGTTTTAAATGTCTCTGATCACCGCATATGTATATTTTCGTTGTAAAGATGATAGATACTGTCTTGTTACCTCTGTGACCTTTAACCTGTTTGTTCTGGCGGTTTTTTGTTCCTGCCTCTTGTTGTGTATAAATAGGCTGGAACCGCACAGTCTATACTGACCTGATGAAGACACCGGTTCGGTGTTGAAACGCGTAGCCTGTTTGACAATAAAGTCCTTTACCTTGATGCCTGCCTAAGTCTCCATATTGCTCACTGATTCATATAGCAGCGCCGGTGGTCCTATTTTTCCACTTTAACCATTCCCTCAACTGACAACAAACTTCGTTTGGCTGTGTTTGGGACCTGGCTGCAGCTTTTCATGCCTGTATGACACCTACCGGTGTCCATTACTCAAGGTGAGCGTTATTGTCACATCAACTGTGCTCCCTTGCTCTACCTTGCTTTTATTTTGCACTATGTGGCGCCGTGTTCCTTTTTCTATTCTATTTTAGAATGCTCTGAAAGACCTGTTAGTTAGTTACCCCTCTTCTGACTCTCTAGATCAGGTTATGGCTTTAGCTGTACGTCTTGACCGACGTCTCAGGGAACGACGACTTGAACGTTTTTTGTGCATTCTCCTCTGGCTCCCCTATGATGGCCCCCGAGGTTCCGTTGCTTTGTTCTTCCACGGAAAACTCGGATGAACCAATGCAACTCGGGGCCTCCGTGTCTCCCCAACAACGTAGAGAGTTCCGCAGGAAGAATGGTCTCTGCTTCTACTGTGGGGATGGCAAGCATCAAGTGAACGACTGTCCTAGACGTAAGAATAAGCAGCCGGAAAACTTCCGCGCCTAAGTGACCATCGGGGAGGTCGCTTGGGCGCACAGGTATTTCCCGTATATATGAAACCTAATAAGATCTTGCTTCCCTTTCAGGTCTCTTTTTATGGTAGGTCTGCCACCAGCAGTGCCTTCGTGGACTCAGGGTCTTCTGCTAATATTATGTCTGTGGAATTTGCTATGTCTCTAGTCATGCCATTGATTGATTTGCCTAAACCTGTCCCGGTAGTGGGTATTGACTCCACCCCACTTGCTAATGGTTATTTTACGCAGCATACCCCTGTTTTTGAACTCATTGTGGGCTCCATTCATTCAGAGCAGTGTTCGGTGTTGGTTATGCAGGGATTATCGTCCGATTTGGTTTTAGGCCTTCCTTGGTTGCAGATGCATAATCCCACGTTTAACTGGAATACCGGGGATCTTACTAAATGGGGTAGTGAATGCATGACGTACTGTTTTTCTATTAATTTGCTTTCTCTCGCTGAGGAGGTGAACACTCTATCTGAGTTTATTCAGGATTTCGCTGATGTTTTTTCTAAAAAAGCTTCAGAGGAGTTACCTCCTTATAGAGTGTACGATTGCGCTATCGATTTGGTACCAGGAGCTAAGCTCCCTAAAGGTAGGATATTTAATCTCTCTTGTCCCGAACGTGAAGCCATGAGAGAACATATCCAGGAAAGCCTGGCCAAGGGTTACATTTGTCCCTCTACTTCTCCAGTAGGTGCTGGCTTCTTCTTCGTAGGGAAGAAGGGTGGTGGTCTTAGGCTGTGCATCGATTACCGAAACTTGAATAAGGTCACTGTAAGGAACCAATATCCCCTTCCTCTGATTCCTGATCTCTTCAATCAGGTTCAGGGGGCCCAATGGTTCTCTAAGTTTGATCTTCATGGGGCTTACAACCTTATCCGAATCAGAGAAGGGGATGAGTGGAAGACTGCGTTTAACACGCCCGAAGGTCATTTCGAATACCTCGTCATGCCCTTTGGGTTGTGTAATGCTCCCGCGGTCTTCCAGAATTTCATAAATGAGATTTTAAGAGACTACCTGGGGGTATTTCTTGTAGTGTACCTTGATGATATACTTGTGTTTTCCAAGGACTGGTCCTCCCACATTGAGCATGTCAGGAAGGTTCTCCAGGCCCTTCGGGAAAACTCTTTGCTAAAACCGAAAAATGTGTGTTTGGGGTGCAGGAGATACCATTTTTGGGTCAAATCCTCCTAACGAATTCCGCATGGACCATGCCAAGGTTCAGGCTGTGGCTGAATGGGTCCGACCTGCCTCCCTGAAGGCGACGTGTTTCATACCTCCCTCCTGAAACGCTGCTCCCCATCCTTGGCTACCTCGAGGAAATCTCCGGTCCCTGTTCTTACCCCTGAAGGGGTAGAATTCGAGGTGGCCAAGATTGTGGACAGCAGGATGGTCCAAGGCTCCCTCCAGTACCTGGTCCATTGGAGAGGATACGTGCCTGAGGAGAGGACTTGTGTACCCGCCCGGGATGTTCATGCCGGGTTATTGCTCAGGATGTTCCATCTTCAGTTCCCCAACAAGCCAGGTCCACCTAGGAAGGGTCCAGTGGCCCCTCATAAAAGGGGGGGTACTTTGAAGGATTTGCCTGACACAGCTTCTGTGTCGACGCCCGTGGTTAATCAGCCTGCATCTGTTCCTAGGTCTGCTAGAGTGACTCGATCTGCTACCACTCAGGCTGGTAGGCTGAGGAGTGGGACAGCCTATCGCAGCCTGGCCAGACGGTTCTAGCTCCGGCCCTTGGTCTACTTATACCTTCATTTGCTGCTTGTCCTTTGCCTGTGATTCTCTTGCTTCCTGGCTCTGCTGTTCCTGCTGTTACCATTGACCTCTGCTTCATATTGACCCTGGCTTGACTGACTATTCTCCTGCTCTGCATTTGTTACCTCGTACACTCCTGGTTTGACTCGGCTCATCCACTACTCTGTTGCTCACGGAGTCGCCCCACATTCCTTGCTTTTGTGTTCCCTTGTCTTGTTTGTCTGTCGTGCACATATTGAGCGTAGGGACCGTCGCCCAGTTGTACGCCGTCGCCTAGGACGGGCTGTGCAAGTAGGCAGGGACTGAGTGGCGGGACTGAGAGCCTCCTATGAAGAACTACAAAGATGGCAGACCTGGGGGACTTCATTAGACCCCCAGGCTGTTATAACAACCATCTCCCCCCCATCGCGTCTCGGGGGGGTCTGATGGCACGTCAGAGGGGGTCGCCCCCCCCTTATTTCAACGGCTTAAATGCTGCGGTCGCTATTGACCGCGGCATTTAAGTAGTTAAACGGGTGGAATCGAAAATCACTTTGGGAGGGACAAATGATGAGCTGAAGAGATTTGCCATTTTTAATATCCTCAAATTATAACCATCTATAATATGTCTCCAAGAGATACATTCTTCACATCAAAGTTTATACAGTTTTTTTCCTATGTTGGAAAGGGTTGAGATATAATTCAGTTTTATCTAGTTATTCACAGGGGTTCTATAATTATTCATGATAGAGTGGGGTTGTAATGACCAGTGGTTTGTGGACCCACTGTGCTGCTTAACCGGATTGACTTAGGGCCATCTCTAAGGGCGTTGTCTAAGTTGCCACCCGGTATTCACCCTTTAGCCCCCATATGGGGATCTGGACTTTTGCTGTAAGGAGGCTACCAGGTTGCTACCTCTTGAAGGTAGTCCCAGTGTGAGTAGCAGCTGGCCCAGTGGGCCAGGAGACAATGGTGTAGTACACCATGGGCACAGGCACTGGTAAATAATGCCTTGGTAAATGGGTGCAGATCTGAATCCACAGTTAGTAACAGGTGGCGGGTCTTCAGGCTTGCAGCGGGACACTGGTTGCCAACAGGTAGTAGGCTAGACTCAGGTAGCAGAATACAGACTGGTAGCAGATAGCGTGATACCAACTGGTAGTGAGTAGCAGGATACAGACTGGCAGTAGGTAGCAGGATGCAGAGTGGTAGGGGATAGCTGGACACAGACTGGTAGCGGGTAGGTGGACACAGACCTGCAGCGGGTAGCTGGATACAGACTTGCAGCGGGTAGCTGGATACAGACTTGCAGCGGGTAGCTGGATACAGACTGGTGGCGGGTAGCTAGATACAGACTTATAGTGGGTAGCTGGATACAGACTGGTAGCGGGAACCTGGATACAGACTGGTAGCGGGTAGCTATATGTGGACTGGTATCAGATAGCAAGATGCAAACGGAACCTTTGCAGGAAAGAACTGAGTTGCACCAAAGTTGCTCAGGCACCAGGTGATCATAGGAGCTGCCTTAAATAAACCAGGAGCAACAGGGATTGGTTGGGGAGGTTCTTGAATGCGCGTGTGCGCTGGCCCTTTAAGAAGAGGTCAGGGAGCGCGCGCACCCTGAGAAAGATGCAGCTGCAAGCAGGAGGGGAAGCGCGGCCACAGGAGGCAGGACATGCGGGGAAGGTAGGTGACCTGGCGGTCGGGACTGCCAGCAGGAGAAGTATCCGCCGCAGGCATTACAGTACCCACTTTCACCCCCTGTTCTTTGGTCCAGAACTAGAGTAGAATTTCCTGATGAGTGCCGAAGCGTTGATATTCTCTGAAGGCTCTCATGATTCTTTCTTCGGGACCAAAGCCCTTCCAATCCACCAAATAAGTCCTCTTCCCTATTCTCTTGCAGTCAAGAATGTCTCCAACTTTAAACTCGTGTTCAGGACCAACAGGAGCAGAAGTAACAGAAGAAGTCCTAGAATATATTCAGAACCACAGGCTTGAGCAGAGATGCATGGAAGGAGTTAGGCATCCAAAGGGAAGAAGGCAGACGAAGTCTATAGTTAATCGGATTTATAGTCTTCGAAACGTCAAATGGGCCCAGGAAACAGGGAGCAAACTTTTACGAGGGTACCTCCAGACGAACGTTCGAGCAAAGCCAGACTTTATCTCCAGGGGAATACTGTGGAAGAGACTTCCTCTTCTAATCTGCATACCTCTTCATACGAGAAACAGCTTGAACTATGGCAGGTTTAGTATGCTGCCAGACCTGCAAAAAAAGAATCTTGGTCACCCTCTGTACATGACCATTGGACTGGGGATGGTATGCAGAAGTGAAGTCTAACTAGACATTCAGAAGACCACAAAGAGCTATCCAAAATCTTGAAAGTCAGGCCATGCAGGGAGAAAATATGTTCTACAAAGAGACTGGCAAGACTAGGAGCCAAAGGAAGAACAGGTCAAAGTGTGCCATCTTGGAGAAGCGATCCACAACTATCCAGATGATATTACATTCGGCTGATCAGTCACAAAATCCAAAGTGATGTGTTGCCACGGAGAGTCGGGGACTGGAGAGGCAGAAGAAAACCAGCTGGTCCAGCCCTGGAGATCTTGCCTCAGGCACACATAGAACATGTAGAGACACAGTCCCGAACATCCTAGGCAAGGGATGGCCACAAGAGCTGACAAGATATGAGTTCCACGCACTCCAACGTGACCAGACGCTCCAGAGTCATATACCCAAGTTAGCGCTCTCCTTCTTCTGGCCGAAGGTACAAAAGTTTTACCAGTAGGAATATCCCTCAGTAGGACTGGTGCCACTGGGATAATACGGGACGGATCTATGATAAGTTGCGGGTCTTCAGTTTGGTCAGTAAAATCAAAGGACTGGGACAGGGCATCTCCTTTGGTATTCTTCTCGGCTATATGGAAGTGTAGCATAAATTAAACCAGGAGAAGAAGAGCATCCATCTAGCCTGGCGTAGATTCAAGCGCTGTGGGGTCCGTAGGTAGACCAAGTTTTTATGATCTGTGAAAATAATTATGGGATGCATGGACTCTTCAAGCAGATGTCTCCAATTTTCCAGCGCCAATTTAATGGCCAGCCACTCCCATTCTCCAGTAGTATAGGAACCTATTGACAGGAGAAAATTATTTAGAGAAGTAACAGGTTATAGTCTTCCCAGTAGGTCTCTCTTGCATCAGGACTGGGACAGCACCAACAGAAGAGGTATCCACCGCCAAGAAGAATTGTTTAGAGTCATCTGGATGTTGCAGAATTGGAGCGGCAGCAAAGGATTCCTTTAAAGGAAAAGTGTCACGAAAATTTTTTTTTTAGCATCAGTTTGATTTTAGTCTTTTATTAAAAACTTTTATATTTATTTGTGTGTTTGTGGTTTACTTTTTTTTATTTTTACACTTTTTCTTCCCTATGGGGGCTGCCATTTTTTACTCCATTTCTGTATGTGTCGATTAACGACACATACAGACATGGAGTACGGCAGCTACAGTCCCATAGTGAATGCGAACGGGGCCCGTTCCATCCACTATGGTGTACGCCGTCTGTGTGGGAACGGCGCATGCGCCGCTCCCACCCAATCAGAGTTGAACTGTGCGCCGTCCGGCACCATTTTCCTGTGGACCGGAAGTCGCGGCCGGACAGTAAGATTACTACTTCCGGTCGCGGCTTCCGGACTTGTGTACTTGGAGCAGCGGCAGCAGACGGAGCGGACGGACCGGAGGGAGCGGCGGCGACTGGAGCAGGTAAGTGATTTCTATGTATGTTCGTGTTTCAGTGTGTGTTTACTACTGTATGTAAACCTACTACACTGTGTGTTAGCTCAAAAAATGGCGACACACAGTGTAGGAGGTTTGACCGTTCAATCCCCTCGTTTCTCCCGGCACTAGCCAGGATAAAGGAGGGGGGGATTCTGAGAGCTCACTAGAGCGAGTGAGTTTTTTCCAATTTTGCAGCATAAAGCAATGTGGTTGCTTTACCACATGCAATGCTGCAATTTTGGGAATTGCTCCATCTAGTGACCAGCACTGGGAAATATTATAAATTAGAATCTAATTTATAATATTTCCTGACTCGTGAAAAAAAGTAAAAAAATTAGAACAATGTTTAATCACCTACACACTAATTGTTTAACTAAAAAAAAAATACATTTTTTGCTAGCAACACATTCCCTTTAACTTAAAGAGGCTCTGTCACCAGATTTTGCAACCCCTATCTGCTATTGCAGCAGATAGGCGCTGCAATGTAGATTACAGTAACGTTTTTATTTTTAAAAAACGAGCATTTTTGGCCAAGTTATGACCATTTTTGTAATTATGCAAATGAGGCTTGCAAAAGTCCAAGTGGGTGTGTTTAAAAGTAAAAGTCCAAGTGGGCGTGTATTAGGTGCGTACATCGGGGCGTTTTTAATACTTTTACTAGCTGGGCGCTGTGAAGAGAAGTAACATCCTCTTCTCTTCAGAACGCCCAGCTTCTGACAGTGCAGATCTGTGACGTCACTCACAGGTCCTGCATCGTGACGGCCACATCGGCAGCAGAGGCTACAGTTGATTCTGCAGCAGCATCAGCGTTTGCAGGTAAGATCGACTTACCTGCAAACGCTGATGCTGCTGCAGAATCAACTGTAGCCTCTGGTGCCGATGTGGCCGTCACGATGCAGGACCTGTGAGTGACGTCACAGATCTGCACTGTCAGAAGCTGGGCGTTCTGAAGAGAAGAGGATGTTACTTCTCTTCACAGCGCCCAGCTAGTAAAAGTATTAAAAACGCCCCGATGTACGCACCTAATACACGCCCACTTGGACTTTTACTTTTAAACACACCCACTTGGACTTTTGCAAGCCTCATTTGCATAATTACAAAAATGGTCATAACTTGGCCAAAAATGCTCGTTTTTTAAAAATAAAAACGTTACTGTAATCTACATTGCAGCGCCTATCTGCTGCAATAGCAGATAGGGGTTGCAAAATCTGGTGACAGAGCCTCTTTAATAAAAGCTGCTTCCGCCTACGGAGTCAAACTCTTTGCACCTACCCCTTTCTTTCTTAGGGTTGTTATTGGAGCCAGCAACGAAAGGAAGTGAGAAATAAATTGCCGGTAGAAGTTCACAAACTCAAGGAAGTGCTGAATAGCTCAAAGACCCTGAGGGCGAGGACAATTCAATACGGCAGACAAATTGTCGGGATCCATATTTAATCCCTGGTCAGAGACAATGTAACCCAGAAAGGGAAGGGAGGATCTTTCAAGGACACATTTATCCAACTTAGCATAGGGGTTATTCTACCACAACCGTTGAAAGACTTGGCGGACATGTTTCCTGTGGGTAGTCAAATAGGTTGAGAAGATCAGGATGTCATCTAGAAAAACCACCACACTGATGTATAGCAAGCCTCAGAAAATGTAATTCTGTGCCGTGTTCCACGAACTCTTGGAACACGGCAGGAGCATTGCAGAGTCCGAGCGGCATGACGAGCTATTCATACTGGCCATCACGAGTATTAAAGGCCATCTTCCACTTGTCTCGTTCACGGATGCGTATCATGTTGTAAGCTCCGCGCAGATCCCATTTGGTGAAGATCTTGGCTCCACGGATCCTGCCGAAGAGTTCGGCAATTGATGGCAGCAGGCACTTATTCTTCACTGTGATCTTGTTAAGACCATGATAGTCTATGCACGAACCAAGAGACCCATCCTTCTTCTAGACAAAGAAAAATCCTGCTCCGGCGAGAGAAGAGGACCTCCTAATAAACACCCTTTCCAAGTTTTTTCTGATGTACTCAGACATGGTTTGAGATTCCGGTAGATACAACTGATAGACTCAACCCGAGGAGGAGTGGTCTCTGGCAACAGGTCAATTGGACAATCATAGGGTTGATGAGGCGGTAAAGTCTCTTCTTCATTTTTACTGAAGACATCAGCATAGGACAAGAAGGAAGTAGGCAAGCCAGACAGGTTCTGTGGTAGAGGCGGTGTGGAGACAGTTTCGACTCTCGTTAGGCAATCAATACGGCAGCGGGATCCCCACTGAAGAATTTGGTCCAATCAATAATTGGTGCATGCTGCCGTAGCCAGGGTAGTCCCAGAAGCAAAGTGTTAATGGGCACTGGTAATACGTAGAAGGAGATCTTTTCTGAGTGAGGCAGCCCCACCTGCAGAGTCAGTCTGTGTGGCGAACAGGATGGGATCAGGAAGACGTTGGCCATTAATACAAGTCTCTGCTAAGGGTTTCTCCAGATGAAAAATTGGCAGTCTGAAACGAGTCAACAGAGCTTGATGGATAAAGTTTCCTGTGGCACCAGAGTAGAGATAGGCCTGAACTGTGGTAGTAGTATTACCGCAGGACAAATTTACCGGCATAGTTAACTTCAGAGAGAGACTCTCTCCACCGAGGGTCGTCCCTCCTACCAACCCTAGATGCTGGAGATTCCCAACATCAAGGGGCAGTTATGGACAATGTGGCATTTTTCACCACAGTACATGCAGAGGTTGTCCGTACGCTTTTTCTGGCGTTTCTGATCTGTGAACTTGACTCGTTCAACCTGCATTAGTTCTTCAGAAGCCTGAGTGAGCAGGGGTCCCTGAAATGATGGAGTGAGTCTGGTAAACCTTTTCTCATGCACGGCTCCGTTGTAGTGCTCCTGCGTGTGTTCTCTGAATCGTTGGTCAACTCTCATGGCAAGAAAAATTAGGGCATTTTGAGAGGAAGATAGTTTATGACCTGCCAGCTCATCTTTTATTCGGCCAGCCAACCTCTCCCAGAAGGATCCGACCAAAGCTTTGTTGTTCCATGCCTATTCTGTAGCAAAGGTTCAAAATTGAATAGCCTATTGACCCACCATCATACTAACCTGAACCTAATTCAGGAGTGTTGCCGACGCCAACGAGGTTCGACCAGGTTCCTCAAAGACAGTCCGGAAGGTCTCCAGGAAGGCTTGTAAATTAGAGGTCTCAGGTCCCTCACGTTCCCATAGGGGATAGGCTCATGCCAATCCTTGGCTCGACAACAGGAGACCATAAACACAATCTTGATCAGGTAGGTGGTGAGCATGTAGATGAAAATGGATCTGGCTCTGGCTTATGAACCAAAGATAAGCCTTGGGATCTCCATCATAACGTGGTGGCAGTTGAAACCCAGTTGGAGTATGCAAAGGAGCTGGAACTGCAGGCTGCAGAACAGGAGATACTGGATGTGGATTAACCCTCTGCTCCGCAGCCAAAGTGTTCATAGACTTCAGCATCTGATATTGACGTTCGCTGAGGTTTTTGATGGTGTCATAGAGGGCCTGCACCGTAGATTTGGGATTGCGAACGGGGTCCATGGCCTGAGCAAACTGTAATGACCAAGGGGTTGTGGACCCACACTGCTACTCAACCGGTTTGACTTAGGGCCACCTCTAAGGGCGTTGTCTAAGTAGCCTCCCCAGTATTCACCCTTTAACCCTGTACGGGGAACTGAATTTCGCTGCCGGGAGGCTACCACGTCACTACCCCTTCAGGGTAGTCCCGATGTGAGTAACAGTTAGTCCAGAGGACAACGGTATAGTACACCATGGGCACTGGCAGATGATACCTTGGCACACGGGTGTAGACCTAAAGTCACAGTTAGCAACAGGTAGCGGGTCTTCAGGCTTGCATCAGGACACGGCTTGCCAACAGCTATGACTCAGGCTCGTCTCAGGTAGCCCGATACCGACTGGTAGCAGGTAGCCTGATACCGACTGGTAGTGGGCAGCAGGATACAGGCTGTCAGAAGGTAGCAGGATGCAGACTGGTTGCAGGTAGCTGGATACAGACTGGTAGCTGGATGCGGACTGGTATCAGATAGCAGGATGGAAACGGAACCTTTGCAGAAAACAGAAAGTTGCACCAAAGTTTTCTAAAAGGGCCTCCGAAGAGTTAGCTCCTCATAGAGAGTACGATTGCGCAATCGACTTGGTACCAGGAGCTAAGTTCCCTAAATCTAAGGGGGGCTTATAACCTTATCCGGATCAGAGAGGTGGATGAGTGGAAGACTGCGTTTAATACACCTGAAAGTCATTTCGAATATCTCGTCATGCCCTTTGGTTTGTGTAATGCTCCCGCGGTCTTCCAGAATTTCATAAACGAGATTTTAAGAGACTATCTGGGGGTATTTCTGGTAGTGTACCTTGATGATATACTTGTGTTTTCCAAGGACTGGTCCTCCCACATTGAGCATGTCAGGAAGGTGCTCCAGGCCCTTCGGAAAAACAAACTCTTTGCTAAAACCGAAAAAAAGTGTGTTTGGGGTGCAGGGGATACCCTTTTTGGGTCAAATCCTCACTGCCTCCCTGAAGGCCTTACAGTGTTTCCTGGGGTTTGCTAATTATTACAGGAGATTTATTGCTAACTTCTCGGTCATCGCTAAGCCTCTTACGGACCTCACTCGTAAAGGTGCTGATCTCCTCCACTGGCCTCCGGAGGCGGTCCAGGCTTTTGAGATCCTTAAGAGGTGCTTTGTCTCTGCCCCAGTGCTGATTCAGCCTAACCAAATGGAGCCATTCATCGTGGAGGTTGACGCCTCCGAGGTGGGAGTGGGTGCTGTCTTGTCCCAGGGTACTAGGTCTCTCACCCATCTCCGTCCCTGTGCCTACTTCTCCAGGAAGTTCTCCTCCACTGAGAGAAACTATGATGTTGGCAACCGCAAACTCTTAGCCATTAAATGGGCATTTGAAGAGTGGCGCCACTTCCTGGAAGGGGATAGGCACCAGGTAACGGTTCTTACTGACCACAAGAATCTGGTGTTCCTAGAATCTGCCCGGAGGCTAAACCCGAGACAAGCTCGATGGGCGTTGTTTTTTACGAGATTCAACTTTGTGGTTACCTTTAGGGCTGGGTCCAAAAATATCAAAGCTGATGCTCTGTCGCGTAGCTTCATGGCCAGCCCTCCTCCTGAGGAGGATCCCGCTTGTATTTTGCCCCCAGGTATAATCATATCCTTTGTGGATTCAGACTTAGCCTCCGAAATTGCGGCTGATCAAGGTTCTGCTCCCGAGAATCTTCCTGAGAACAAGCTGTTTGTTCCCCTGCAATTCCGGCTAAGGTTGCTCAGGGAGAATCATGACTCCGCACTATCTGGACATCCAGGCATCCTGGGTGCTAAGCACCTCATTTCCAGAACCTATTGGTGGCCTGGGTTGCTTAAAGACGTTAAGGCCTACGTCGCCGCTTGTGAAATTTGTGCTAGGTCCAAGACTCCCAGGTCCCGACCTGCGGGCTTACTATGTTCTTTGCCCATTGCCCAGAGACCTTGGACCCATATCTCCATGGATTTTATCACCGATCTGCCTCCATCCCAAGGCAAGTCAGTGGTGTGGGTTGTAGTAGACCGCTTCAGTAAGATGTGCCACTTTGTACCCCTCAAGAAACTACCCAATGCCAAGACGTTAGCTACCTTGTTTGTCAAACACATCCTGCGTCTCCATGCGGTTCCGGTCAATATGGTTTCTGACAGAGGGGTACAATTTGTTTCATTGTTTTGGAGAGCTTTCTGTAAGAAGCTGGAGATTGATCTGTCCTTTTCCTCGGCCTTCCATCCTGAAACTAATGGCCAAACTGAGAGGACTAATCAGTCTCTAAAACAATACTTAAGGTGTTTTATCTCAGACTGTCAAAATGATTGGGTCTCCTTCATTCCCCTCGACGAATTTTCCCTTAATAACCGGGTCAGTAGCTCGTCGGGGGTCTCCCCCTTCTTCTGCAATTTTGGGTTTAATCCACGGCTCTCCTCCATTACACCTGGTGGTTCCAACAATCCCGAGGTAGATGTCGTTCATCGGGAACTGTGCACAGTCTGGGCCCAGGTTCAGAAGAACCTTGAGGCGTCCCAGAGCATCCAAAAGATTTGTGGTCGGGGATCTGGTGTGGCTATCTTCTAAAAATTTGCGCCTTAAAGTTCCGTCCAAGAAATTTGCTCCCCGGTATATAGGGCCGTACAAAATCATTGAGGTCCTCAACCCTGTCTCCTTCCGGCTGGAGTTACCCCGGTCTTTTCAGATACACAACGTGTTCCATGCCTCCCTCTTGAAAAGCTGCTCCCCGTCCTTGGCTACATCGAGGAAACCTCCGGTCCTTGTTCTCACTCTTGATGGGGTAGAATGCGAGGTAGCCAAGATTGTGGACAGCAGGATGGTCCAAGGCTCCCTCCAGTACCTGGTCCATTGGAGAGAATACGGGCCTGAGGAGAGGACTTGGGTAACCGCCCGGGATGTTCACGCCGGTATATTGCTCAGGAAGTTCCATCTTCGGTTCCCCAACAAGCCAGGCCCACCTAGGAAGGGTCCAGTGGCCCCTCATAAAAGGGGGGGTACTGTAAAGGGTTTGCCTGACACAGGTTCTGTGTCGACGCCCGGGGTTAATCAGCCTTCATCAGCTCCAAGGTCTGCTAGAGTGACGCAATCTGTTACCACTCAGGCTTGCAGGCTGAGGAGAGGGAGAACCTATCACAGCCTGGCCTGATGGTTCTAGCTCCCGCCCTTGGTCTATTTATACCCTCACTTGCATCATGATCCTTGCCTGTGATTCTCTGGTTTCCTGGCTCTGCTATTCCTGCTTTTTACCGGATTGTCCGCTGTAACCTTTTTGACCCTGGCTTGCCTAACTATTCTCCTGCTCCGTTTTGCTACTACGTACTCTCCTGGTTTGATTTGGCTCGTTCACCACTGCCTGTTGCGCAACTGCCCCTACTTCCCCTTTGCTTCTGTGTACCCTTGTCTTGTGTTGTCTGTCTTGCACTTACTGAGCATAGGGACCGTCGCCCAGTTGTACGGCGTCACTTAGGACGGGCCGTGCAAGTAGGCAGGGACTGAGTTGCGGGTAGATTAGGGCTCACCTGTCGTCTCCCCACCCCGATTCATTACACCCTTGTTATCCTTTTTATTGAGAATAAAAAAAAACGCAGTTATCGAAGTTGTCCTCGAATCTAAAGTAGTCCAACAACCGAACTTGTAAAAAAAACAAACACACAAAAATAATTTGTATCACGTCAAAAAGGAAAATAATTACTATTCTTACCTTTCCTGGGTCCAGCACTGGAGCTGCAATGTCAGCAAGCTGGACCCTATATCTAATCCAATCATGTGTGATACTGTCTGCTGAGCCACTGTATCTAATCCTATCATGTGTGATACTGTCTGTTGAGTCACTGTATCTAATCCTATCATGTGTGATACTGTCTGCTGGGCCCTATATCTAATCCTATCATGTGTGATACTGTCTGCTGGGCCCTATATCTAATCCTATCATGTGTGATACTGTCTGCTAAGCCAATGTATCTAATCTTATCCATAGCTTTAGGGTCGTAGTGCTACAGATATGCTGTCTCATATATATATATATATATATATATATATATATATATATATATATATATGCACATATTCATACACACGCTTTTTTTTTGGGGGGGGGGGGGCACATATGTATTGGGGCTATTCCCCCTGATGTTTTAAGTACTTAGTGACGCCCCTGGCTGCTAGTGTTGCATTGTTGGATCACTTAGGAGACCCAGCGATGCAGCTGAAAGCTGCGGGCCATCGGCCCTGAGAAGTTTGGGGGGGGAGCCCAAGAAGAACCTTTGCATCGGGGCCCATGAGCCTTTAGCTTCGCCCCTGGGCAGGTGGACTCTTTTATATGAAAGGTGAATGGAGTTAATAAAAGCAGTACCAAAACCGTATCCTCCCAGAACAGCAAAAAAACGAAAGAACCATTCCACAAAGGCTTTTGTTGCGTCTTTAAAGCGACCCTCCGTTCCCAGGACAACATTATATATATGATGTTGTATATAAAGTAATAATATCTGATGCACTCCAGCTGTTCCCCTATGCCATGGATCTGCCGTTTTAGTGTCCCATCTGTAGTTTCAAAATAGCCACAGCGCTTCTTAGACTGAGTCTAAGACACTTCCTCTCTTCAAAAATTGCTCACGTGAGCAGCTCTGACCAATTTGAGAACAGTTGGAGTGTCTCAGAGTCTTAGTCTAAAAAGCGCTGCAGCCATTTTGATACTGTACAGAAGGGATCCCTAAAACGGTGAATCCACCGCAGAGGGGCACAGCTGAAGGGCATTGCGTATTATTACTCCATATACCCCATCATATTTAAAATGTTGTCCTGTGACCGTAGGGACGATTTAACCCCTTCCCGCCCAATCACGTACCGTTACGTCGTCAGCGCTATTGTGTTAGGGCCTTCTCACGTAACTCTACGTGATGGTGATGGAGCGGGCTCAGAGACTGAGCCAGCGCCATCACCAGCGGGTGTCCGCTGTACATTACAGCGGACATCCTGCTGTAATGGCCAGGACCGGAGCTAGGCTCCGATTCTGCCAATTAACCCCTTAGAGGCAGCGATCGAAAGATCGCAGCATCTAGCTGTTTTCTAGCCTGTCAGCATCCCTGCGCCGCTGTCGCTGGGATGCCGATGCTTGCAACGGCAACCAGAGGCCTAACAATGGCCTCTGGTATGCCAAGTACGGAAGTCTTTTAGGCTCCGCCCGGAGGTGGGGCCTAAAAGGCTTACTATCAGAGC
The DNA here is from genome assembly GCF_050947455.1 of Rhinoderma darwinii. Classification (NCBI taxonomy): domain Eukaryota; kingdom Metazoa; phylum Chordata; class Amphibia; order Anura; family Rhinodermatidae; genus Rhinoderma; species Rhinoderma darwinii. The sequence goes on from NC_134687.1 coordinate 309,157,490, forward strand.
CAACAAGATGGCGCAGGCATAGGCGGATATCAGCTGTTCGTTACAGCGGACAACCTGATGTAACGAGAAGGACCGGAGCTGGCCTCCGATCCGGCCGATTAAACCCTTAGGTGCAGCGAACAAAAGCGATCACTGCATCTAGGTAGTTAGATCGCAGCCGATGGTTGCTAAGGCAACGATCGGCAATCGCGTTGTTGTCGATGGTTGCTATGGCCTCCTGGTCTGCCTAGTACGGAAGCCTATTAGGCCCCGCCCGCACGCGAAACCTAATAGGCTTGCTGTCAGTGAATAACTGACAGCTCTAATACACAGCACTATGTAGTGCAGTGTATTTGAATAGCGATCAGGGCTTAATGCCTTCAAGTCCCATAGTGTGACAAAAGAAAAATGTAGAAAAGTTAATAAATTTCAAGTTAAAAAACACAAACACTGCCTTTTTTCCCATATTAAGCCTTTTATTATAGGAAAAAACTGAAAACATTAAAAAAAGTACACATATTTGGTATCGCCGCGTCCGTAACAACCTAAAGTATAATGATATTACATTATCCCCCCACCCCCCGCACGGTGAACATCGTAAAAAAATAAAACAAAAAACAATTCCAGAATCGCTGTTCTTTGGTGACCAACCCTATTAAAGAATAAAAAGTGGTCAAAATGTCGCATGTACCCCAAAATTGTACCAATAAAAAAAGACAACCCGTCGCACAAAAAACAAGCCCTTCCACAGCTTTTTGACGGAAAAATAAAAAGCGTATGTCTCTCAGAATATGGTGATACAAAAATTAAATTATTTTAAATTAAAAATAATTTTATTGCGCAAAACGCTGTAAAATATAAAAAAAAACTATATACATATGATATCGCCGTAATCTTATCGACCCGCAAAATAAAGTGAATGTCATTTATAGCGCATGGTGAACGGGGTAAAAAAAAGAATAAAAAAAATTGTCAGAATTGCTTGTTTTTGGTCACCTAGCGTGCCGGAAAAATGGAATAAAAAGTAATAAAAAAAAAACGCATGTACCCCAAAATGGTACCAATGAAAACTACAGATTGTCCCGCAACAACAGATTGTCCCGCAACAAATAAGCCCTATCACAGCTCCGGTGGAGAAAAAATAAAAAAGTTCTGGTTCTCAAAATATGGCGATGCAAAATGTGCAGAGCGTTCCAAAAGCAGATAAGATTGGCCACCATTTAGGAGTGCGACACCGGGCACACATCTGCAGATTATTATTTATGGCATTATTATAGCCTCTTATTATGCCCTGATGTACGCCGCACAGCTTACATATGCCCCCACATTATAAACTGAAAAAAGAACAACTACCAATCAAAATCCCTCCCTCCCATCAGCGTGCCCAAACAGCAGTTTAATTCCACATATATGGCATCGCCATACCCGGGAGAACCCGCTTAACAGTTTGAGATATTTGTCTGCAGTGGCACAAACTGGGCACCACATTTTGGGCACTAAAATGGCATATCAGTGGAAAATTGCAATTTTCACTTTGCACCATCCGCTGAGCGTTCATTTCCAATAAAAAATAAAAAGCCCTGTGGGGTCAAAATGCTCACTACACCCCTTAAAAATGCATTGAGAGGTGCAGTTTCCAAAATAGAGGTCACTACTTGGGGGTTTGTTTTACTATTTGCCCGCAGAGCCCTGCAGTTATCGGCCAATTATGCGAAAATCACCAAACTAGGCCCCAAATGCGCAATGTGCTCTTTCACTCCTGAGCCCTGTCATATGTCCATGCAAATGATAACTGCCTTGAGGGGTGTAGTTTCCAAAATTTGGTCACTTCTCTGGGGTTTAAACTGTACTCTAGTACCTCAGGGGCTCTGCAAACACACGTACACCAATCTAGCAAAATCTGCGCTCTAAAAGCCAAATGGCGCTCCTTCTATTTTGAGCTCTGCCATGTGGAAAACAGCAGTTTAGGGCCACACATGGGATATTGCCGTACTTGGGAGATATTGAGTAACAAATTGTGTGGTGTTTTTTCTCCTATTACCCCTCGTGAAAATAAAAAATTGGGAGCTAAATCTACATATTTTTGTAAAAAAAATAAAATTTTCCATTTTCACTGCCTAATTCTTTTTTAAATTCTTTTATTTTCCGTTTTCCAATAAACAAGAGACGATAGTGCAGACATCTGCAGCACAAACATCGGCTCGCAGGCCAGTATAATTCCTACATTAAGTGCAAACATAACAATAACGCCCATCTGATACAATAAGTGAAACAGACGCCTTATGCTCACTGCCTAATTCTAATAAAATATATGAAACACCTGTGGGGTCAAAATGCTCACTAGACCCCTAAATGAATGCCCTATGAGGTGTAGTTTCCTAAATGGAATCACTTCTCAGGGGTTTCTACTGTACTGGTACCTCAGGGGCTTTGCGTTCGACATGGCGCCTAAAAACCAATCAAGCAAAGTCTGCATTCCAAGTAGCGCTCCTGCCATTCTAAGTCTTGCCGTGTGTCCAAACAGAAGTTTATTATCACATGTGAGGTATTGTCGAACTCGGGAGAAATTGCTTTACAAATGTTGAGGTGCTTTTTCTCCTTTATTCCTTGTAAAAATTCTATGTTTTTTCAGAGAAAAAGTAGATTTTCATCCTCACAGACTAATTCCAATAAATTCAGCAAAAAAAACTGTGGGGTCAAAATGCTAACTATACCCCATGAAAAATTACTTCAGGGGTGTAGTTTCCAGAATGAGGTCGCTTTTTGGGGGTTTGCACTGTTTTGGTCCCTCCAGTGCGTTGCAAACGCGATATGGCACTGAAAACGATTACAGCAAAATCCGCTTTCCAAAATCCAAATGGAGGTCCTTCCCATCTGAGCCCTGCTGTGGGTCTAAACATCAGTTTATTACCACATATGGGGTATTTCCGTGATCTGGAGAAGTTGCTTTACAAATGTTGGGATGCTTTTTCTCCTTCATTTCTTGTAAAAATTTGAAAATTCTATTTTTTTTCAGATTTTTGTTTTTCCATTTTTACAGACTAATTCAAATAAATTTAGCAAAAAAACTGTGGGGTCAAAATGCTAACTATAGCCCTAAATACATTCCTTGAGGTGTGTCGTTTCCAAAATGGGGTCATTTTTGGAGTGTTTCCACTATTTTGGCACCACAAGACCTGTTCAAACCTGTCATGGTGCCTAAAATATATTTTAAATAAAGGAGGCCCCAAAATCCACTAGGTGCTCCTTTGCTTCTGAGGCCTGTGTTTCAGTCCATTAGCACACTAGGGCCACTTGTGGGATATCTCTAAACTGCAGAATCTGGACAATAACTATTGAGTTGCATTTCTCTGGTAAAACTTTCTGTGTTGCAGAAAAAAATGTATTACAAATGAATTTCAGGAAAAATAAAATAAAATTGTACATTTCACCTCTACATTGCTTTAATTCCTGTGAAACGCCTGAAGGGTTAAAACACTTTCTGAATGCTGTTTTGAATACTTTGACGGGTGCAGTTTTTAAAATGGGGTGTTTATAAGGTTTTCAAATATTCATTGCCACTTCAGAACTGAACTGGTCCCTGACAAAAAAGCTTTTTGAAATTTTCTTGAAAATGTGAGAAATTGCTGTTAAAATTCTAAGCCTTGTAACGTCCTAGAAAAATAAAAAGGACATTGAAAAAATTATGCAAACAAAGTAGACATTTGGGGTTTGTTAACTATTATCTATTTTGTGTGGTATTACGATCTTTAAATTTAGAAAAATTATAATTTTTGCAAATTTTCTCAATTTTGGCATTTTTCACAAATAAATACTGAATTTATGACCCAATTTTTTTCACTAACATAAAGTACAATATGTCACGAGAAAACAATCTCGGAATCGCTTGGATAGGTATGAGCATTCCAAAGTTATTACCACATAAAGTGACATGTCGGATTTGAAAAAATGGGGCTGGTCCTGAAGGCTAAAATTAGCTTGGTCCTGAAGGGGTTAAAGATGCAACAAAAGATGTCTGATTTGAATATAAATCCATTGTTAAATTGTTTTGGGCTATAAACAAATATCTATACTAGCTTTGAATTTTTTTTTTGTGCGATCATATGGAGAAATAAGAAACCAAAACTCAGTCTTAGGTCTTATTTACACGAACGTACTTCACGTCCGTGATACGCGCGTGAAAATCACGTGAATGGGGACATTCAGTGTTTTTCACGCAGCGTATCCGCTGCGTGAAACTCACAGCATGTCCTATACTTGAGGGTTTTTTGCACATCACTCTCCCATTGAAGTCAATGGGTGCGTGAAAATCACGCGCAGCACACGGACGCACTTGCAAGTGCTGCTCGTGATTCGCGCAACAGTAGATCAAGAAATGAAGGGAAAAATAAAACCACCTACTTTATTTCTTTTTCTAAACCTCAAAACCGCGTGTCATAAGGATGGCATATGCGTGAAAATCACGCCGCCACGCACCAAACACTGATGACACACGGAACTGCAACACGCAAAAAAACGCTGCATTTTTTGCGCACGCAAAACGCACACGTTCGTGTGAATTTCACCTTAAAGAGTAACTGTCGTTTTATCACATTTTTCACATGTCATAGGGAGATGTCAAAAGTTTTGATCGGTGGGGTCCGGGAGCTGAGACCTTTACCAATAATTAAAATGAAGGGGCAGAAGCGCTCATCCGAACGCAGTGCCTCTTCAGCTATTATGGGATATCTTTGGCTCTTTTCAGAAAGATGGAGTTAGCTGAAGACGGGCTCATAGACATTTATGCGTCCGACTTCAGCTAACCCTGCCTCTCCGAGAAGAAATAAAGGTAAAAGCAGAAATAAAGCCAAAGTATGCTCACCAGATGTGTCTTATGGTATCTGTAGCTCCTCACTGGAGTGCAATGGAGTGGAGCTTGCAGGCTAACAAGAAAAATCCATAGGGACGATTCTAACAATTTAAATGCCGCGGTCGCGATTGACCGCAGCATTTAAGGTGTTAAACGGGCAGAATCAAAGTGATCTTTGATTCCGCCCATTGCATTGAGGTGTCGGCTGTATAACACAGCCGTCACCTAATGAGTATGGAGCGAGCTCAGCCCATGAGCCCGCTCCATACTTCCCATTAACGGCTACCGTGTACTAGTACGTGGTATGTCGTTGAAGGGTTAATGTGAGGCATGTGGAGGTACTAAATTCATAACACCTCGTGCCTCACATTAATAAGTGAAAGAAAGCAGTTTTTATTTTATTTTTTTTACAGCGTATACATAAATGATGCTATAAATTTATTGTGCAGGTTATTAGGGTATCTTCACACGCTTAACAAAAAAGTATGAAAATCCAGAGCTGTTTTCAGACAAAACAGCCTCCGATTTTCAGGCATACTACTGCCTTTCCTTTGGAGCTCCTCTGGAACAGAAGTGCACCAGCACCAACAGAGGAAGCGTCCACTTCCAGTGAGAAATGCCGAGATACGTCAGGATGATGGAGTGAAGGCTTTCTTGAGGCAAATAAATGCGGACTCTGCCTCTGGAGTCCACACCTTGGCGTTCACACCCTTCTTGGTAAGGGTAGAGATGGGAGCCGTCAGAGATGAGAAGTTTGGCTTAAACTGCCGGTAAAAATTGGCGAATCCCAGGAACCGCTGTATGGCCCTTAGGCCTTCAGGACGTGGACACTCCAGGACAGCTCTCACTTTCTCAGGATCCATCTTGAGACCTTGATCCGAGATGATGTAGCCCAGGAAGGGCAGAGAACTCCTCTCAAAGACGCACTTGTCCAGCTTGGCGTATAAACGATTCTCCCTTAATCGTAGTAGAACTTGACGGACATGCCTCCGATGAGTCATCGGATCTGGGGAGAAAATCAAAACATCATCGAGATAAACAACAACACAGACATAGAGGAGATCTCGGAAGATATCATTAAGGAACTCCTGAAACACTGCGGGAGCGTTACACAGTCCGAAGGGCACCACTAGGTATTCGTAGTGCCTGTCCCGGGTGTTAAATGCCGTCTTCCATTCGTCACCCCGGCGAATCCGGACTAGGTTATAAGCCCCCCGCAAGTCTAGCTTAGAAAAAATTTGGCTCCTCGTATGCGATCAAACAGCTCGGATATAAGTGCCAACGGGTATTTGTTCTTGACCGTGATCTGGTTGAGACCACGGTAGTCAATGCAGGGTCGAAACAGGAACCCCAGAATACAAAGTCCCACACAAGGGTACCTGGATAGTCCAGACAATGGCCGCAGCTCTGGCACGGATGGAGGTGGGTGCAGCAAGTAACGCCAGACGTGGCTACCCAGTTAAAGGGCACAGCCCATGTTATTTAAGACTGCCAATCGTTTACTATGAATATTTCTTTCAATACTAAGACAAAGAGTACTGCTCTAATTTCTTAAGACCACCAGCGGTCCACTATAAACACTGCTTCCGTTACTAAGATAAAATAAACTGCTTCCTTCACGATCTACACAGAATGCATTTATTTTATTAGAACCTAGCCACCTCTTTTTCAAACCCCAAATGTAGAAATACTGTGAATGATATAAAATCAAATAAAACCGGACATGGAGGAGTGAGGCTGCGTTCATCTGGAGCTCCGAGACCACAGCTTTTATACAGAGACTTTCACTTACCTGATCCTTGCTGACAGCATGCCAAAAGGGAAGAGAGTGGACCCTAAACCTCCGGCTAGCCCAGGTACCTTGCTGGCGTTTTTCCCCCGCAAATCCATGGGAGATTCCCCTTCCTCCTCGCCTCGTTCCAACATGGTGCCCGCACAAACAGCGTGCAGACAGCCTCCCCTACGAGGGCCGCCCAGCCCTAGTGCCTGTGCCCATGGTCCGCCTGTGCCGGCTATGTTTCTCTCCCAGACACGGGAGTCCCACGCTGAGAGTGGGGAATCAACAGATGCTCCCAAGCTTTCTGAGCTGAGGGACATGTTGCAAGCACTCCCCACACGTGTGGAGCTGGAGGCACAGTTCTCCCGCTTTGAGGAGCGACATGCCAGGGACATCTCTGCCATTCACAATGACATTCAACAGCTCTCTGCTCTAGTGACGCAGGTACAACAGCGTTCCACAGACTTGGACAGCTCGCTTTCTAACATTACGACTACCTTGCAATCTCATACTCTGCTGACTGATCTCACACTGCATATTGATTGGAAAATCGGGGCCGCCGCAACAATATCAAAATACGCGGCTTGCCGAAGTCGGTGGGTAATGATGAATTGTGGCGTTCTGTCTCTGCTCTATTTTGCAAAATATTGGATTTAACTGATGAGGATGACCTGGAGCTCGACATAGTCCATAGGATCTAAAGCCCCAGGTTGCAGGACCAAAATAGGAGTGGCCCGCGGGATGTGCTTTGCCGCGTTCACTTTTACCAATAAAAAGGAGGCCTTTGTCTTTTTGGGAACAAATCCCATTCCAATCCCGGACTGGACAATCCCTGATCTTTTTCTGCGGGCCCCTCAGCATCCGAATGGGGATAGACCACCGAACCTTCCCAGACAAGTGGCTCTGATTCGTCCGGCAGAACGTGCCTTGGAGGGGGCCCCGTAGGAGGGGCACCTGATTACGCCTCCCACGGTCTGACCTTGTCCTCCCCCTCCTGGATTTGACGGGACTTTGTGAGTACTCTGTGGTCCCATCCCTGGACTGGGTTCTTGTTTTTCCTCCAATAGCGTTCTCTAAATGGTGGGAGGACAGGGATTTTTTGCTCAGGACATACATGGATTTACACGTTTCTACCTGCCCGGTTTACTTCAACTGGTTTACTGTGTGACATGTAGGGGTTTGTAGAATCTTACAGGGTTTCATTAGCCATCTCTCTCGGCCACTTGGAGCCTCGTTGTCCAATATGTTAGGACTGGGGCTTATATACTAATGTGTATTCATGGGATTGGTTTTTCCACTCTACGGTGTCGGCCGCCTTACCTTCCGGGAGGCTCCATCTTCTCTCCCCCCTATTCCCGCAATTTGCTTTCCCTCCCTATCCCCTGCCCCCCCTTTTTTTTCCTCCCTCCCCCTGCTTTCCCCCTCCCCCCTATTTTACGGACTGCTATTGGGGTCCCTAGTTGGATCGTGTGTTCTCGCTCATTCCTGTGTCTCCCACTCCCCCCCTTTTTTGGTATGCGCAATGTATATTCCTTATTTATTTCTATTTGATGTAATTTTGGTTTATTAGGTCTCTTTGATGCAGTATACTCCTTATGCCGCTGTGCCTTGGTCTCCTACTGGAGCACCTTGCTTTGCTCTTTCCTTCTACGTTCCCCTGCAATTGTGGTCGGACACTGCCCAGCCGCTTCATTGCTGCTGGACAGTCTCTGTCCTTACGGTTCTCCCGTTAAGTCCTTATAGGACTACTCTTGGTTCTTTTTCTTTCTTCTCTTTCCTTTTTCTTTTCGCTTTTTATCCTCTCTTCGTTCTCTCCTCCCCCCCCCCTTGTAGGTACATGGATCTACTCAACATAGCATCTCAATGTCCAGGGCCTCAATCTCCCTGAGAAGCGGTCCTCTCTGCTTCATCTTCTATGGAAGAAGTGAGCTTCTGTAGCCTTCTTGCAAGAAACTCATTTTCGGAAAGACCAGATCCCAAGACTCTCGGACAGGAGGTTCCCGGATGTCTTTCACAGCTGCTCCCCACAATCTAAAACTAAAGTGGTTTCCATTCTTATTGCACGTTCTGCAACCTTGGAGTATGTGGATTGTCGCTGTGATGAAGCGGGACGATATCTGTTTGTCAAAGGTAAGATGGCAGAATCAACTTTTACGTTTGGTACGGCGTATCTTCCCAACACTGGACAATCTAATTTTTTTGGATAGCATGCTCAGGGATGTAGAAGATTTTCTGGAGGGGGTGGTTGTCCTTGGAGGGAACCTCAACATGGCATTAGACCCCATATTGGATACCTCGACTGGATCCTCTCACTTGCCCTATAACTCCCTTAGAAAAACAAAAGCCTCCTTGCAAAATTTTCAATTAATTGACACATGGCGCTTGCTCCATCCCTCCGACCGCGATTACTCCCATTTTTCTCACGTGCATGACGCATTGATTACTTGTTCCTATCTCATACTCACCTTTCCTTGCTGCAGTCGGCGCATATTGATTCAATCTCTTTTTCGGATCACGCTCTCATATTCATGTCTCTTTCCCTCCCGTCCTCTCAACCACGTACTTGGAGATGGTGTCTGAATGACAGCCTTCTACAAGATCAAACCGTGGTCGAAGGCATTCGTACAGATCTTCAGGAGTTCTTCACTAATAACACAACGGGAGAGGTATCGTCTCCTGTGGTATGGGAAACTCATAAATGCTTTATTCGAGGCACTTTCATTAAACATGGTGGCCGGCTCAAGCGCTCGAGGAATGCTCATTTCACAGACCTTCTATCCAAGATCGGCGTTCTAGAGAAAGCTCATAAACGATCCCTTGCGCTTCAAACTAAAGTTGAACTTTGCACACTACGGGAATAACTTAAAAGCTTATCTCTTTCTCACGCGAAGGCTTCCCTGGCCAGATGTCGCCGCCATTTATTCGAGTTTGGAAACAAACCGGGGAAGACTTTGGCGTGGGCTCTGCGCATACAGAGAGCACATTCGTTTATTCCTCTCATCTCGGATGAACGGGGTCACAAACATGCCCTTTCCTCATGTATTGCAGAAACATTCCAGGCTTATTATGCTAAGCTTTATAAGATTACTCAGCCCCTTCAATCACAGGCCCTTGAAGAGCGCAAACTCTCCATAGATATTTATCTGCAACGGGCCGGCCTTCCCATCCTTCCCCAGGACGCTGTTTCAATTTTGGAAGAACCTATCACACTTCCCGAGCTCGAACTCGCCGTTAAAGTTTCTCGAACGGGTAGAGCCCCAGGCCCAGACGGACTCACATTAGCCTACTACAAAACATTTATGCCAGACCTTCAGACTCACTTTCTCTCTGCTTCTAATTCTCTTGCCGCACATGCTACTCTACCTCCCGACACGCTCAGGGCCCACATTTCAGTTATCCCCAAAGAGGGTAAGGATCTCTCCCAATGTTCGAATTATAGACCCATTTCTGGGTTGAACGTCAACCTTAAATTGTTTGCAAAAATCCTGTCAACCCGTCTTACTCCCCTATTGCAGCATATCATCCATCGTGACCAGGTTGGATTCATGCCCACCAGAGAAGCTAGAGATAACACCACCAGGACTACTAGTATCCTACATTATCTCTCCTCCTCCTCTATCCCAGCTGTTGTTCTCTCCACTGATGCCGAGAAGGCCTTCGACCGAGTGGATTGGGGGTTCTTTACCCAGACCTTAAAACATATAGGACTTGTGTCACGACGGGGGTAGGGAAACGGACAAGTGAGCCCTAATCTACCAGCCACTCTGTCCCTGCCTACTTGCAACGACCCGCCCTAGGCGATGGGGTACAACTGGGCGGCGGTCCCTACGCTCAGTAAGTGCACGGGACAAACATACAAGGGAATACAAAGCAAAGGGAAAGGGGCACCACGGCAACACCGTGAGCAACCAGAGAAGTGAACGAGCCACGTCAAACCAGGAGTGCACGAGGTACCAAACGCAGAGCAGGAGAGTAGTCAGTAAGCCAGGGTCAGTATGGAGCAGGATCAAATAGTTAGGAGCTGTAGCTGGGCCAGGAAACCACACGAGAAGAATCACAAGCAAAGGAGGAACAGGAAAGGCAGGTATAAATAGACAGAGGGCGGGAGCTAGCTCCGTCTGGCCAGGCTGCGATAGGCTCTCGCACTCCTAAGCCTGCCATCCTGAGTGGTGGAAGATGGAGTCAGTCTCAGAGACGTAGATTCAGGTGCAGACGGATTACCTATGGGAGTTAACCCCGAAGCTGTGCCTGGCAGATCCTTTACAACTTGGATCCAACATGCTCCGATGCATTGGTAGTTTGTACTCAAGGCCCTCTGCGGCTGTCAATATTAACGGAGTCCTCTCGGACTATTTCCCTATTCTGAATGGTACTTGTCAGGGCTGCCCCCTCTCCCCTTTTATTTTCATTCTCACACTGGAACCTCTCCTTCGATGCATTCGTCAGAATGTGGATATTACAGGAGTTCAGGTCGGGGACATTACCCATAAAATTGCTGCCTATGGCCTCTTATTTTTTCTTTCACAACCGTTAATCTCACTTCCCAATCTTCTCGCTGAACTTTCCCGATACCCGACCCTATCAAATTACAAGATCAATTTGCAGAAATCGGAAGCCCTCAATATTTCTTTGCCACAGACAGCTCTTGCTCCATTAGCAGCTTCCTTCCTGTTCAAGTGGTCCACGTCTACCTTACCATATCTGAGAGTTCACCTCACCCCACGTACGTCGGGACTCTACCAGGCCAACTTTCCTCGCCTACTGTCCTCTGTTAAAAAAGACCTGGATAGATGGTCTATGGGTACCTTTACGCGGTTTGGTCGCTGCTCAATACTAAAGATGAACGTTCTCCCTAGGATTCTTTACCTACTGCGGGCCCTGCCCATTTATATCCCTCGGTCCTTCTTCAGGGCATTTGCCTCCCTCTTCTCCAAATTTTAGTGGAATAATAAAACAGCAAGAATCTCAAAGTCATTGCTCTATAGATCCAAACGACACGGGGGAATTGGATTACCTAATATCTATGCATACTATAGGGCTACCCACCTCACTAGGCTAGTGAATTGGCATCGTAATGCTGATACCAAACTTTAGGTTATATTGGAATCACACTTCTGCTCCTCGCCTCTCTACATATTGCCCTGGCTTCCCAATTCTTCTTTGCTCTCTCCATCTCACCCTACCGTTTCCACTACCTTGACAATAATCAGAAACTCTTCTGGGTCCCAACTTGGGCGTCTTTTGGACGATATCGGGCCATCCATTTTTTGACAGGGGAATCTTGGCCGACCTTGGAAGCTCTCGCTTCAACTCTGGACCCTTATCCTTTGGGATTCTGGAAGGCAAACCAACTCCATCATTTCCTTGTCTCCCTCCCACCCCCCACCGCCCTGTCCAGTCACCCTATTGGAAACGCAGCCGTCGCCTCCTTTTGTGGACAAGTAGGAGCGGGATTTGAATTCCTCTCTTTCTGACTCCCAATTGTCAATTTCTAGTCGTATCCAAGAGGCAGGATATAAACTTTTATCTCGATGGTACTATGTTCCGTCTAGATTTCATGTTATGTTCCCCAATGTCTCTTCTCTTTGCTGGCGCTGCGGGTCTTCTGAAGGGAACCTTCTCCATACCTTCTGGGATTGTTCAGTGTTGTCTCATTTCTGGCAGGAAGTCTGGAGAATAACCTCCTCTTTCTCTGACCACACCATACCTTTTACTCCGGCCTTTTTCCTTTTCCAATATACAAAAAGTCTATTCTTCGAAACTTTGTTAACAGTGCTCGAGCTTGTATACCTGTTCTGTGGAAAAGTACGGAACCTCCCTCTCTCAGACTCTGGTTTCATAAAATAGAGGAAATTAAGCGCATGGAAGACCTTACATCTCAGTTGACTAACAGACCTTGCAGCTTCTCCAAGACTTGGTCTTATTGGATTGTCTATCGGACCATCATGGCCAGCTGAAATTTCAGATGTTTTTGAATTGTATTCTGGATCATGTACCTATGTGTTCCCCCCTCCTCCATCCCCGCCCTTTTCCTTTCTCACCCCTGTCCTTACACCTCCTCTGTCCCTAATGCTGCATATATGATTTTGTAAATTGTTTGATGCAATATCTTGGGCCTATGTGCCCTTGTCCCTTCCCCCTGTTTTTCTTTTTTGTTCCTTTGCTTGATATGTTCCTTGTTTGAAAAAGCCAATAAAAAAAGAATTTACAGAAAAAGAAAAAGCATTTGACCGAGTTGATTGGAAGTTCTTTGAGTCCACTCTATTCGATATTGGCGTGTGGGTGTGGGCGGGGGGGGGGGGGTGGCTAGCTGGGTGGATTATGGCCCTGTACTTCAACCCTTTAGCTCAGATTCATGTTAATGGTCAGTTGTCCCTTCCTTTCTCCTTCAGAAATGGCACTAGGAAAGGAGTTAAGATGAGTCGCGAGATGCATAAATTAGTCCTTTATATGGATGATCTCGTCCTCTCCACAACCATTACTATCCCTGTTTTTCTTAAAGAATTTAATATTTGGTGCTGTTAGGGACTTTAAAGTTAACACCCACAAATGAGAGCTTCTTAATGTCTACCTCCATCAGCCGCTGGTAACTACCGTCTGTGCATCTTTCCCTTTCCAATGACAAATATTTGGGGGTTCTGATATCTTCGGCCCTCAATCAGCTCTTCCATTATAACTTTAGTCCCTTACTTAAAGCTATTGAGACAGATTTATCTAGATGGTCTAAAGTAACTTTATCTTGGTTCGGAAGAATGGACGCTCTAAACATTGACATCCTACCGCATTTGCTGTACTACTTTCAAGCGCTACTCATAATGTTACACAGATCGTTCTTCACTTCACTCTCGTTGACCTTTGTCTAGGGATGTAAACCCCCAAAACTGCACCTATCGTAGCTCACTAGGCGGAAACAGGATGGTGGAGTAGACTGGCCGGATTATCACCTTTATCATACAGCCACATTAGCTACCTGTATAATTTATTTATTTCATGGTGCAGGGGTTAAGAGGTGGGTGTCTTTGGAGACCTCCATGGCCTCTCGCCCTCCTACCTCCCTCTTCTGGCTTCCCCCATCTTCCCACCCAAACTCCAAATCCAGGTCCTTTCTCATGAACACATTGTTGATGTATAGTAATGTTTTTTTGACAAGCTGCATCTTACGTCCAGACCTGGCCCACTGACACTGGTTTTTGTGAACTCTTCGTTTCCTGAGGGGATTAATAGTGCCAGGCTCAGGAAGTGTGCGCTAGGCAACCCCACCTCCGGCTAAGCTTGACACGTCTCTCACGGTTTGTCTGCATACTTATGCATGTCTCACTTTTGCTCTTGCATCATCTATTCACAGGTTTTAAACTTGGTTTGTCTGGCTGGTATTTTCTTCCTGCACTAATACATGTCGAGCACACCAGTGGGTCTTTCCCTACTGCAGTACATTTCTTAAAAGCTTAACCTCACACCCAAGGGAATAGAGCAGGATCAATAAGAAAAGAAGCCGGCTTGCTGCTGCAATAACAACAGAAGGTCCATGAACTAATGAATCAGCTGTTGAATATCTCTATCCATTACTAATACATAACAGGGCACTTACTTGAGATTGATCTGGAGCCAGTGCTGCAGACCTGAAACCAGAGACATGGATGATTCCCAGCTACAAATGAAACCAATATTATTAACCCCTAAACAGCAAAAGAAGCAAAATAAAACTTGATATGTCAATCATTTCTTTTCACTAGTATTGACATTTGATTAATCACCCCACATGAAACAGTGCTGCTTCTTTACATAGAAGGGTTCAACTCAGAGCTGCTAGACCCCATCGATTGAACTCTGGCGATCGGCTCATTGTCTTGGGAGCTGCGACAATATAGGGGTTTGTCCTATAGGGGTTTTTCCTCCATAGACCTAGATGTGTAATAGGTGGGGGGTACCACCTCTGTGACTCATATGTATTAGGAGAACGGGGTCCTTTCACAGGTGAGATGGTTGCACGCTGCCAGATTCAAGTGGGAGGTTTAATGGAGACATGGCTATGCATGAACATGGCTCTTTCCTTTCATCTGCATGGGAATTATGGAAACATGCAAGCAAGCCACCGCTCTACTCAGTCTCATTGATGCGGACAGTTGCGGAGGAAATCCGCCACGTGTGGGCATGCCCTAAAAAACGCAGGAAATGGTGCGGTTTTTCTGCTAGTTTAAAGAGGCTCTGTCACCAGATTTTGCAACCCCTATCTGCTATTGCAGCAGATAGGCGCTGCAATGTAGATTACAGTAACGTTTTTATTTTTTAAAAACGAGCATTTTTGGCCAAGTTATGACCATTTTTGTATTTATGCAAATGAGGCTTGCAAAAGTCCAAGTGGGCGTGTTTAAAGTAAAAGTCCAACTGGGCGTGTATTATGTGTGTTACATCGGGGCGTTTTTACTACTTTTACTAGCTGGGCGTTCTGACGAGAAGTATCATCCACTTATCTTCAGAACGCCCAGCTTCTGGCAGTGCAGACACAGAGCGTGTTCTCGAGAGATCACGCTGTGACGTCACTCACAGGTCCTGCATCGTGTCGGACGAGCGAGGACACATCGGCACCAGAGGCTACAGTTGATTCTGCAGCAGCATCGGCGTTTGCAGGTAAGTCGATGTAGCTACTTACCTGCAAACGCTGATGCTGCTGCAGAATCAACTGTAGCCTCTGGTGCCGATGTGTCCTCGCTCGTCCGACACGATGCAGGACCTGTGAGTGACGTCACAGCGTGATTTCTCGAGAACACGCTGTGCGTCTGCACTGCCAGAAGCTGGGCATTCTGAAGAGAAGTGGATGATACTTCTCGTCAGAACGCCCAGCTAGTAAAAGTAGTAAAAACGCCCCGATGTACGCACATAATACACGCCCAGTTGGACTTTTACTTTAAACACGCCCACTTGGACTTTTGCAAGCCTCATTTGCATAAATACAAAAATGGTCATAACCTGGCCAAAAATGCTCGTTTTTAAAAAATAAAAACGTTACTGTAATCTACATTGCAGCGCCTATCTGCTGCAATAGCAGATAGGGGTTGCAAAATCTGGTGACAGAGCCTCTTTAACCCCTTAAGGACGCAGCCTAGTTTGGGCCTTAAGGCTCAGAGCCCATTTTTCAAATCTGACATATTTCACTTTATGTGGTAATAACGTCGGAATGCTTAAACCTATCCAAGCGATTCTGAGATTGTTTTCTCGTGACACTTTGGGCTTCATGTTCGTGGTAAAATTTGGTCGATATATTCAGTGTTTATTGGTGAAAAATTGCAAAATTTAGAGAAAATTTTGAAAAAATTGCATTTTTCAGAATTTAAATGCATCTGCTTGTAAAACAGACGGTTATACCACCCAAAATAGTTACTAGTTCACATTTCCCATATGTCTACTTTAGATTGGCATCGTTTTTTTAACATTCTTTTATTTTTCTTGGACGTTACAAGGCTTAGAACATAAACAGCAATTTCTCATATTTTTAAGAAAATTTCAAAAGCCTTTTTTTTAAGGTACCTCTTGAGTTCTGAAGTGGCTTTGAGGGGCCTATGTATTAGAAACCCCCATAAAACACCCCATTTTAAAAACTAGACCCCTCAAAGTATTCAAAACAGCATTTAGAAAGTTTTTTAACCCTTCAGGCATTTCACAGGAATTAAAGCAATGTGGAGGTGAAATTTGCAAATTTCATTTTTCTTGCTGAATTTCAATATTATTCCATTTTTTTCTGTAACACAGAAGATTTTACCAGAGAAATACTACTAAATATGTATTGTCCAGATTCTGCAGTTTTTAGAAATGTCCCACATGTGGCTCTAGTGCGCTCGTGGAATAAAACACAAGCCTCAGAAACAAAGGAGCACCTAGTGCATTTTGAGGCCTCTTTTTTATTAGAATATATTTTAGGCAGCATGCCAGGTTTGAAGAGGTGTTGAGGTATGAAAGCAATGGAAACCCACCAGAAGTGACCCCATTTTGGAAACTAGACCCCTCAAGGAATTCATTTATGGTTGTTGTTATCATTTTGACCACACCGTTTTTTCACAGCACCTATTTGAATTGGGCTGTGAAATTAAAAAAATGATATTTTTTCCATTAAGATGTAATTTTTGTTCAAAATTTCTTATTTTCACAAGGAATAAAACACCCCATTTTGTTGCCCAATTTGTCCTTAGTGCGGCAATACCCCATTTGTGGTGATAAACTGCCGTTTGGGCCCATGGGAGGACTCAGAAGGAAAGGAGCGCTATGTGTTTGTTGGAGTCCAGATTTTGCTGGATTGGTTTTCGGGTTCCATGTCGCATTTGCAGAGCCCCAGAGGTATGAAAGCAATGGAAACCCACCAGAAGTGACCCCATTTTGGAAACTAGACCCCTCAAGGAATTCATTTATGGTTGTTGTTATCATTTTGACCACACCGTTTTTTCACAGCACCTATTTGAATTGGGCTGTGAATTAAAAAAATGATATTTTTTTCCATTAAGATGTAATTTTTGTTCAAAATTTCTTATTTTCACAAGGAATAAAACACCCCATTTTGTTGCCCAATTTGTCCTGAGTGCGGCAATACCCCATTTGTGGTGATAAACTGATGTTTGGGCCCATGGCAGGACTCAGAAGGAAAGGACCACCATTTGGCCTACTGGAGCTTTTCTTGTGCTAAGTCATGTAGGCAGAAGCCCCTGAGGTACCAGTACAGTTAAAACCCCCGAGAAGTGACCCCATTTTAAAAACTACACCCCTTAAGACATTCATCTAGTGGTGTAGTGAGCATTTTGACCCCACAGTTATTGTGTAAAAGGTAATGCGCAGCAGATGGTGCAAAGTGAGATTTGCAATTTCCTATGCATATATGCCATTTCAGTGTCTGATATATTGTGCCCAGCATGTGCCACTGGAGACATACACCCCATAAATTGTAATGTGGGTTCTCCCGGGTACGGCAATACCCTACATGTGGCTGTTATTAGCTGACTGGGCACACGACAGGGCTCAGAAGGGAAGGACCACCATTTAGCCTACTGGAGCTTTTCTGGTGCTAAGTCATGTAGGCAGAACCCCTGAGGTACCAGTACAGTTGAAACCCCCGAGAAGTGACCCCATTTTAAAAACTACACCCCTTAAGACATTCATCTAGTGGTGTAGTGAGCATTTTGACCCCACAGTTATTGTGTAAAAGGTAATGCGCAGCAGATGGTGCAAAGTGAGATTTGCAATTTCCTATGCATATATGCCATTTCAGTGTCTGATATATTGTGCCCAGCATGTGCCACTGGAGACATACACCCCATAAATTGTAATGTGGGTTCTCCCGGGTACGGCAATACCCTACATGTGGCTGTTATTAGCTGCCTGGGCACACGACAGGGCTCAGAAGGGAAGGACCACCATTTAGCCTACTGGAGCTTTTCTGGTGCTAAGTCATGTAGGCAGAACCCCTGAGGTACCAGTACAGTTGAAACCCCCGAGAAGTGACCCCATTTTAAAAACTACACCCCTTAAGACATTCATCTAGTGGTGTAGTGAGCATTTTGACCCCACAGTTATTGTGTAAAAGGTAATGCGCAGCAGATGGTGCAAAGTGAGATTTGCAATTTCCTATGCATATATGCCATTTCAGTGTCTGATATATTGTGCCCAGCATGTGCCACTGGAGACATACACCCCATAAATTGTAATGTGGGTTCTCCCGGGTACGGCAATACCCTACATGTGGCTGTTATTAGCTGCCTGGGCACACGACAGGGCTCAGAAGGGAAGGACCACCATTTAGCCTACTGGAGCTTTTCTGGTGCTAAGTCATGTAGGCAGAACCCCTGAGGTACCAGTACAGTTGAAACCCCCGAGAAGTGACCCCATTTTAAAAACTACACCCCTTAAGACATTCATCTAGTGGTGTAGTGAGCATTTTGACCCCACAGTTATTGTGTAAAAGGTAATGCGCAGCAGATGGTGCAAAGTGAGATTTGCAATTTCCTATGCATATATGCCATTTCAGTGTCTGATATATTGTGCCCAGCATGTGCCACTGGAGACATACACCCCATAAATTGTAATGTGGGTTCTCCCGGGTACGGCAATACCCTACATGTGGCTGTTATTAGCTGCCTGGGCACACGACAGGGCTCAGAAGGGAAGGACCACCATTTAGCCTACTGGAGCTTTTCTGGTGCTAAGTCATGTAGGCAGAACCCCTGAGGTACCAGTACAGTTGAAACCCCCGAGAAGTGACCCCATTTTAAAAACTACACCCCTTAAGACATTCATCTAGTGGTGTAGTGAGCATTTTGACCCCACAGTTATTGTGTAAAAGGTAATGCGCAGCAGATGGTGCAAAGTGAGATTTGCAATTTCCTATGCATATATGCCATTTCAGTGTCTGATATATTGTGCCCAGCATGTGCCACTGGAGACATACACCCCATAAATTGTAATGTGGGTTCTCCCGGGTACGGCAATACCCTACATGTGGCTGTTATTAGCTGCCTGGGCACACGACAGGGCTCAGAAGGGAAGGACCACCATTTAGCCTACTGGAGCTTTTCTGGTGCTAAGTCATGTAGGCAGAACCCCTGAGGTACCAGTACAGTTGAAACCCCCGAGAAGTGAACCCATTTTAAAAACTACACCCCTTAAGACATTCATCTAGAGTGTAGTGAGCATTTTGACCCAACAGTTATTGTGTAAAAGGTAATGCGCAGTAGATGGTGCAAAGTGAGATTTGCAATTTCCTATACATATATGCCATTTCAGTGTCCGATATATTGTGCCCAGCATGTGCCACCGGAGACATACACCCCATAAATTGTAATGTGGGTTCTCCCGGGTACGGCAATACCCTACATGTGGCTGTTATTTGCTGCTTGGGCACAATGCAGGGCTCAAAAGGGAAAGATGAGGGGGATAAGCTGTGCGGAGTGCATCAGGGTAAATTAAAAATCAAGGGATGTATGGTAAATTTTAAAACAATCTTTCATACAGAGCCCTGGTTTTTCGGGACACGTGTCGCATTGGTATGTTGTGTCCTTCCTTATCCCCCTCTTATAGCACACTTTGCACCTCTTTTGACTTTTTCCCTTCTTGCCAGTTTGGGGAACTTCTCCTGGAAAGTGTTGCCCTGGTACGATGCGTGTGGCCTCGCTTCCAGAAGTACTGGGTGCCCCTCCTTCCTGGTCGCCAAAAATTAGGTTCTTTATAACCACCTCTTGAAATTCCAGGAAAGTTCCCCTCTGGCCTGCACATCGACGTAGCACGTACGCATTGTACAATGCCATCTGTATGATGTGCACGGCCAGCTTCTTATACCACACCCTCGATTTCCGCGTAGCGCTGTAGGGCTTCAGGACTTGATCTGACAAGTCCACCCCTCCCATGTACCTATTGTAGTCCAGGATGCAATCTGGTTTGGGGGTCTCTGTACTGGTACCTCGTACAGGTACATGGGTACTGGTGTGGCCATGTATTGTTGTCAATACAAGGACATCTCTCTTGTCCTTGTACTTGACACACAATATGTTGCTACTAGAATGTGCCCTGCTCTCACCCCTTCTGAGTGTTTGCCCAAGCAGTGTTTTAGGGAGGCCTCTAAGATTTTTTCTAGCAGTGCCGCATGCCGCAGTCCTTCTGGAAGCGAGGCACTTGAAGAGCGGGACGCTGGTATAAAAATTATCCAGGTAGAGGTGGTAACCCTGGTCCAGCAGTGGGTGCACCAAATCCCACACAATTTTTGCGTTAATTCCCAGTAAGGGGGGGCATTCTGGGGGCTGAATACTGCTGTCCTTCCCTTCATATATCCTGAATTTATATGTATACCCTGATGCACTCTCGCACAGCTTATACAACTTCACGCCATACCTTGCCCTCTTACTTGGCAGGTATTGGCGGAATTGAAGCCTCCCTTTAAAATGTACCAGGGACTCATCAATGGAAATACACTTCTCGGGGGTGTATGCTTGGGCAAACCGGGCGCTGAAATGGTCTAATAGGGGTCTCAGTTTATATAAACGGTCAAAACTGGGGTCATCTCGGGGTGGGCACTGCTCATTATCGGCATAATGTAGGAAGCGAAGTATTGCCTCATAACGCATCCTGGACATGGCCATACGGTACATCGGGGTGTGGTATAGGATGTCCGTGCTCCAGTAGGTCCTAATGGATGGCTTTTTTAGAAGCCCCATGTTCAAGAGCAGTCCCCAGAACTTGCCCAACTCTGCTGCGTTTACAGGAGTCCACCTCTGGGATTGGGCATAAAATGAGTTGGGGTTCTTGGTGATATACTGTTGGGCATATAAATTAGTCTGGGTGACCATTAGCTCTATAAAGTTATCAGTGAAGAAGAACTTGAAAAAGTCCATCTCACTGAACCCTGCCGTGTTAAATTTGATGCCTGGGCTGCCCGTGTACTCAGGGATTTGGGGTTCATAATGGTCTGGTGTGGGCGTCCAAATGGGGTCACTTCGCTCAGGGGTATCACTTGTTGTGGGGTCACTTCTCTCAGGGATTTCTACTATGGTGGTGGTCCTGGGGCGTCTCCTAGGGGGTCCCTCCTCTTCATCGCTGGATGAGGAGGTAGACAAATAAAATAGTGTATCGCCATCCGACGAGTCTGTGTCGGAGGCCAGAAATGCATACGCCTCTTCAGCAGTAAATGTCCGTTGGGACATGCTTGTTGTGCGAAGACAAAATATATATACTGCAAAAAAATAAATCCCTAACTGGGAGCAATAGGATAGCACAACTAGCACAAATGTGTGTTTTGTTTTTAGAGAGCAAGTGGACTTCCCTGACACTAAAGCTAACTAGGGCGAGGGTTCCTAACACTAAACCTAACTAAATTTTATGTGGACTTCCCTAACGCTAAACCTAACTACGGCGACGATTCCCTGACACTAAACCTATCTAGATTATTTCAAGCTTCCCTGACACTAAACCTAACTACGGTGACGGGTGCCTGACACTAAACCTATCTAATTATTCCGAGCTTCCCTGACGCTAAACCTAACTACGGTGATGGATCCCTAACGCTAAGCCTATCTACGGTGACCGATTCCTGACGCTAAATTCCCTGACACTATACCTAACTACGCTTTTTGACGGTTCCCTGACACTAACTAACCCTAATACTAAACTAACCAGTTAAATTTTCAAAATTGGCTAAACTAACTATTTTTTTTTGTTTCTTTTTTTTCTTTTTATATTTTTTTTTTTGTTTTATGTTTTATATAGAAAAAAATGAAAAAAAAATCCCCAGGGACCAAGAAATGTGGTCCTGAAGACTGAAAAGTGGTCAGTGATAGGAGATCACTGACCAAAAAACGTGGGTAGAACTCAAAGAGGAAGGGAACAGGAGTGGGTAGTGGATGGGGTGGTGGGAAGCAAAAAAAACGTTGTTTTAGAAACTTTTTTTCACTTTTTTTCACTTCTTTTCTCTCTGACTCTCTGCTCACAACCGATCTCAACGCCTCGCTAACTCCAACAGGGCGTTCAGGGCGGTTGCAGCAGGATGTGAGGTCAGAGAGAGGAAGTGACGAGAATGATCGCTGCTATTGGCTAGTTACTCACTGACTAGCCAATAGCGGCGATCGGCGAGGCGGGACCATAGTAAATGGTCCCGGCCCATTATGCTGTGATAGCATGCTGTCAGAAACAGCAGCTATCACAGCTCAGGAACGCCGGGCTCGAGCACTGCTGTGCTGAATGAGACCGATCGCTGCTATTGGCTAGTTACTCACTGACTAGCCAATAGCGGCGATCGGCGAGGCGGGACCATAGTAAATGGTCCCGTCCCATTATGCCGTGATAGCCTGCTGTCAGAAACAGCAGCTATCACAGCGCATGAACGCGCCGGGCGCGCGCACCGCTGTTCTAACTGCAAGACGTACTATTACGGCATGGAGCGCGAACGATAGAGCTGCCATGACGTAATAGTACGTCAAGGAGCGGGAAGGGGCTAATACTAAACTAACCAGTTAAATTTTCAAAATTGGCTAAACTAACTATTTTTTTTTGTTTCTTTTTTTTCTTTTTATATTTTTTTTTTTGTTTTATGTTTTATATAGAAAAAAATGAAAAAAAAATCCCCAGGGACCAAGAAATGTGGTCCTGAAGACTGAAAAGTGGTCAGTGATAGGAGATCACTGACCAAAAAACGTGGGTAGAACTCAAAGAGGAAGGGAACAGGAGTGGGTAGTGGATGGGGTGGTGGGAAGCAAAAAAAACGTTGTTTTAGAAACTTTTTTTCACTTTTTTTCACTTCTTTTCTCTCTGACTCTCTGCTCACAACCGATCTCAACGCCTCGCTAACTCCAACAGGGCGTTCAGGGCGGTTGCAGCAGGATGTGAGGTCAGAGAGAGGAAGTGACGAGAATGATCGCTGCTATTGGCTAGTTACTCACTGACTAGCCAATAGCGGCGATCGGCGAGGCGGGACCATAGTAAATGGTCCCGGACCATTATGCTGTGATAGCATGCTGTCAGAAACAGCAGCTATCACAGCTCAGGAACGCCGGGCTCGAGCACTGCTGTGCTGAATGAGACCGATCGCTGCTATTGGCTAGTTACTCACTGACTAGCCAATAGCGGCGATCGGCGAGGCGGGACCATAGTAAATGGTCCCGTCCCATTATGCCGTGATAGCCTGCTGTCAGAAACAGCAGCTATCACAGCGCATGAACGCGCCGGGCGCGCGCACCGCTGTTCTAACTGCAAGACGTACTATTACGGCATGGAGCGCGAACGATAGAGCTGCCATGACGTAATAGTACGTCAAGGAGCGGGAAGGGGTTAAGCGAAAATGCTGCAGACATTTTCTGTAGCAATTCCGTTACGAGAGTTTTTTTTTTTTGTAACAAATAAGATTGGCAATTCCAACCGACTCGATAAAGGGGTTGTCTCGTTAAAACATTACCTCTTTAAAAAGGAAGCATGGGAAATATAATAATACATGATGGCTATTAAAATAAGTGGTCGACCATGCAATTTATGGAAGCTCCAGGTCTGCCAGAGTGGGAAACTCACCTTTTTGACATCTGTATGATTTAATAGGGCATATGGACAGGGGTGGTCTATGGAGACAAAACCACCAACTAGTTAAATACGCCAAGACAACCCTTTTATTCTTGCAGGAGGGGGGGAGGGGTCCCAGCACACCCTGTGAGGCAACATGCATTGAAATGGAAGTAGTCAGGCCACACTCACTCTCCTTTTCAATGTTACTGCCATCAGTAGGTAAATCAAAATTGCTTGCTGACGTTATCCACTTAGGGTATGTTCACATGGCTTATTTTCGACCGTAAACGCCCGAAAAACGGCCGAAAAATCGGAAGCAGAACGCCTCCAAACATCTGCCCATTGATTTCAATGGGAAAAACGGCATTCTGTTCCGATGGGCCATAATTTTACGTTTTGAAAAGTGCAGGTCACTGCTTGGGACGTTTTTGGAGCCGTTTTTCATAGACTCTATTGAAAACAGCTCCAAAAACGGTCGTAAAAAACGCAGCGAAAATCACGAGTGGCTTAAAAAACGTCTGAAAATCAGGAGCTGCGTATTTTCAGACGTTTTTGAGTTTGCGTGTAAACATACCCTAAATGTTAGCAGGTTTTAAAGGGATCTTCCCATCTCTGACATTTAAGGCATATCCACAGGCTATGCCATAAATGTTCAATAAATGCGGGTCCCACCACTGAGACTCACATCTATCTCAGGACGTGGGTCTAAGGGTATGTTCACACGCAAACGCAAAATACGTCTGAAATTACGGAGCTATTTTCAGGCGAAAACAGCTCCTGAGTTTCAGACGTTTTTGCATGAACTCGCGTTTTTCGCGGCGTCTTTTACGGACGTATTGGAGCGGTTTTTCATTGGAGTCAATGAAAAACGGCTCCAAAAATGTCCCAAGAAGTATCCTGCACTTATTTGACGCGGGCGTAATTTTACGCGCCGTCTTTTGACAGTGACACGTAAAATTACACCTCGTCTGAACAGAACATCGTAAGACCCATTGCAAGCAATGGGCAGATGTTTGCAGACGTATTGGAGACGTCTTTTCAGGCGTAATTCAAGGCGTAAAACGCCTGAATTATGTCTGAAAATAGGTCGTGTGCACATACCCTTACATTCTGCCACTTTGCTCCGGCCAGGTGGCTGGGTTTTCCTGAAACTGCCGAGCATGTTTTTGCTATGCGGTTGCCAAAACTGCCATAGAAGTAAATAGAAGTTAGGGTATGGTCACACGGCAGCCTCCGTTACGGCTGAAATTACGGAGCTGTTTTCAGGAGAAAACAGCTCCGGAATTTCAGACGTAATGGCAAGTGCAGGCGCTTTTCGCCGCGTCCATAACGTATTGGACGGAGTCAATGGAAAACGGCTTCAATTACGTCTCAAGAAGTGACAGCCACTTCTTTGACGCGGGCGTCTTTTTTACGCGCCGTCTTTTGACAGCGGCGCGTAAAAAAAATGACCGTCGGCACAGAACATTAAATGAATGGGCAGATGTTTGCCGACGCTTTGGAGCCGTATTTTCGGACGTAATTCGAGGTTAAAACGTAAATAGGGTGTGTGAACCCAGCCTTACAGAAACAGCGTAGCACAGTGAGCTAAACTGTTTCCATAGATCCCGAGTTCCAGCGTGAGAAAACGGTTTCTGGAAAACCTGTAAGGCAGTGGTTGGAGCCCAGCACCAGCAGGTAGGACAGGGGTCAGGGGCCCCATTCTAGAGCTAGGTGCACTATGCCATAAAAGGTCCGAGATATGAATACACCTTTAAGTGATTTTATTAATATATTCCAAGATACCCTAAGAAGGAAGGTATGTTCACACGCAAAATCAAAAACGTCTGAAAATACGGAGCTGTTAACAAGGGAAAACAGCTCCTCATTTTCAGACGTTTTTTTCGCTGCCTTTTTAACGGCCGATTTTGGAGCTATTTTTCTATAGAGTCTATGAAAAACGGCTCCAAAAACGGCTGAAGAAGTGACATGCACTTCTTTTTCGCGACCGTTTTTTTATGCGGCTGTTTTGAAAAACGCCCGCGTAAAAAACGCCCCGTCGGAACAGAATGCCGTTTTTCCCATTGAAATTAATGGGCAAATGTTTGGAGGTGTTCTGCTTCCGATTTTCTCAGCCGTTTACGGTCCGAAAATAGCCTGTGTTAACATACCCTCACTATGCCACAATGTGGGAAAATGGTACACTTTGAGGGTATGTTCACACGCTTAAAGCGTAGCTGAACTTTCGCAAAAAAAATAATAATAAATATTTAAACTGCTATTATGTCCCTCTATGTGAATACATTACTCTTAGCAATTTTTTTTCACTTCTAAGTACCTTTTTTGCATTTTTTTTTCTTGTGAACCGTCCACATCTATTTTCTCACACTTCCTGATTCTGGCAGTTGCTAGGGGTGTGTCTTACTGTGTGTGATGTTACGATTTGTCTGTATCTTTCATGGGCAGTGAACTCTGAGGTATAACTACAATACTGTGAGCGTGCACTGAGCTATGCACAGCAGAACACATTATATACAGAGATATGAACTCTGAGGTATAACTACAATACTGTGAGCGTGAACTGAGCTATGCACAGCACAACACATTATATATATATATAGAGATGGAAATATCTCTGCACACTCCATAAGAAAGGAATCAGAGTTTTTCTTTTTCACTTTCCCTGGCAAGTGCAGGGAAGATAAGACAGGATGGCAGGGTGATTGTGGGGGACAGACGGAGCAGTCCTAGTCTTATCTAATTAGCAGCTCAGATTACAGTGTCCTGAAACTCTTTGCTGGAGGGAAGGGGGAGAATCACCCAGGCATAGAAACCAGTGCGCACAGAAAATTCATCCTAATAACGGGGAAGTAAAACAGCAGTGCATGCAAGTCCATTACTGCAGCCTGACACATCGCGGAGTGCAGCGGTGTGATTATCCTGGCTCCTCCTCCTCCTTAGTACAGCCCAGTCAGCGTTAGGCTGGGTTCACACGACCATGTTACATCCGTAATGGACGGAAAGTATTTTGGCCGCAAGTCCCGGACCGAACACAGTGCAGGGAGCCAGGCTCCTAGTATCATATTTATGTACGATGCTAGGAGTCCCTGCCCCTCCGTGGAACTACTGTCCCGTACTGAAAACATGATTACAGTATGGGACAGTTGTCTTGCAGCGAGGCAGGGACTCCTAGCATCGTACATAACTATGATGCTAGGCAAGGGCGTAGCTAAAGGCTCATGGGCCCCGATGCAAAAGTCCTTCATGGGCCCCCCCCCCAGTTCTCTTCATGGCTGACGGGCCACAGCTTTCAGCTCAATCGCTGGGTCTCAGGGGCGTAGTTAAGGCCTTAAAACATCAGGGGCAATAGCCTCAACATATATTCCCCCCAATAAAAAATGTGTGTGTGTGTGTGTGTGTGTGTGTGTGTGTGTGTGTATGTATGTATGTATATATATATATATATACACACACACAAATATATAATTATATATCGGAGACAGCATATCTGTAGAACTATGACCCTGTAGCTATTGATAAGATTAGATACAGCAGCTCAGCAGATAGTATCACACATGATAGGATTATATATCGGTTGTTGGACTACATCGGATTCGAGGACTACTTCGATGATGGCAGTTTTTTACTCAGAATAAAATGGTTAACAAGGGTTTCAATAAAATAATTTTTCTGTCTTTGTGTTTTTTTAAACTTTATTACTACCGCCATAGTAATGGCCGCTGGCTGATTGACAGTGTCCATTACTAAGGCGGGGCTTAATGTTAGCCGGTGAAAAGGTCAACACTAACCCCCATTATTACCCCGGTATCCTTCGTCACCTGGTTTGGGGCCCAGTCTCAATTTCAACCGCTGCGACCTCAATAGCTATGCCACTGTCCAAATCGTAATATCAGAATAAGAAAACACAGGTATGATGAGCGCTACAGGAGGAAGCCAGTAGTTTGTGGATTAATTTAAATAATTTCTTTATTGTTCAATACTAAGGCTATGCTCACACGGAGTATTTTGCAGGAGGAATATCTGCCTCAAAATTCAGTTTGGAAGTTTGAGGCAGATTTTCCTCTCCCTGCACGCCGATTTTCGCAGAGTTTTTCGCGGCGTTTTTCGCCTGCGGCCATTGAGCGCCGCGGGCATAAAACACAGCGAAATACGCTTTCTCTGCCTCCCATTGAAGTCAATGGGAGGTCAGAGGTGGAAGCGCCCGAAGATAGGGCATGTCGCTTCTTTTTCCCGCGAGGCAGTTTTACTGCTCGCGGGAAAAAGACGCCGACGCCTCCCATTGAAATCAATGGGTGGCATTTTCGGGCCGTTTTTGCAGAGTTTTGCGACGCGGTTTCCGCGTCAAAAAACTTGGCAAAATACTCAGTGTGAACATAGCCTAAGGCCTATTGATAGAGGCACCACTTGGTAGTTATTAATCACGTAATCATTTAAAGAACTACTGGCTCCATCCTGCAGCGCTCATCATACCTATGTTTTCTTGCTACTTGTGATATTAGGATGTACCGTGTTCACAGTGCGTACACGTTTTTTGCAACGGTTTTCACAAAATCGCAGCACATGATGTGTTTTGACAGCACTGTGTCAATTAAGCATAATGTTTTTATGCGTCTTGTACTACTTTTAGGCTATGTTCACACAGAGTATTTTGACGCGGAAACCGCGTCGCAAAACTCGTCAAGAACAGCCCGAAAATGCCTCCCACATGCCCTATCTTCGGGCGTTTACGCCTCTGACCTCCCATTGACTTCAATGGGAGGCAGAGAAAGCGTATTTCGCAGTGTTTTATTCCCGTGGCGCTCAATGGCCGCGAGCGAAAAACGCCGCGAAAATTGGCGTGCAGGGAGAGGAAAATCTGCCTCAAACTTCCAAACAGAATTTTGAGGCAGATATTCCTCCTGCAAAAAACTCAGTGTGAACATAGCCTTAAGCAATCTTCGAAATTGTGATATAAATTGGTGTGGTTTGCTGCAAATTTCATAATTGCGGCAAAACCGCGCCATTT
This sequence comes from Rhinoderma darwinii, assembly GCF_050947455.1. Lineage (NCBI taxonomy): Eukaryota > Metazoa > Chordata > Amphibia > Anura > Rhinodermatidae > Rhinoderma > Rhinoderma darwinii. The sequence continues at coordinate 309,186,116 of NC_134687.1, forward strand.
TTGCCGCAATTACGAAAATCGCGGCAAAACCGCGCCATTCTTGCCGCGATTACAAAAATCGCGGCAAAACGCATGGTGAATTAAAAAAACTTAACAAACCCTACAGGAGTTGGGGTCAGGAGAGACAAGTAAAGAAGAGACAATGGGGGATGCAGGGAGAGAGGGGGTTAAGGAAGCGCTCACCAGGACCTGAGAGGTGGACGTGCTTTCTCTTCTGCCGACTCTGCTGCTATACTGAGGTAGAGGGACCTGATCGGTGGGCGTGGCTTCTGTTCCTCAAAGGCGAATCAGGTCACATGGGCATGACGTCATTAAAGGTCCTTTAGCAAACAGCATCTGTCCCGCTTTAATGGTGCTTATGCAGCGTTTTTACATGAGTAACTTCACGAAAATGTGGTGGGGGGGCCGTGGGCCCCCCAGGCTTCGGGGCCCGGTCGCAATTGCGACCGCTGCGACCCCTATAGCTACGCCACTGATGCTAGGAGCCCGGCTCCCTGCACTGTGTTCGGTCCGGGACTTGCGGCCGAAATACATTGCGTTCATTACGGACGTAACATGGTCGTGTGAACCCAGCCTTAGTGTGGCTTAGGGGCCCGGTGCGACCACTGCATCCCCTCTTCCCCTTGTCCACAGTACTGTAGCCGGCAGTAGCAGAGTGCAGGAAGGGGAATGACAGCTCTGCTACTGTCCGGTCTATGGTATGTGAGAGGCGCATCAGTAGCAGAAGCGCAGATCTGGCCCCCTCTTCCCCCTTTCCACTGTACTATAACCGGCAGTAGCAGAGCGCAGGGAGGGGAATGACAGCTCTGCTACTGTCCGGACTATAGTGTGTGCGCAGTGCCGCACCTGCCATGAGGCCAGGTGAGCCGACATCCTCAGGCGGCACCACCTACCCAAACGGGGGGGGGCGCATTTTCAGCCCGGGACGGACTGGACCGGGGGGAGGGGCCATGCAGACGCACATAGCAGACGTGCCGAATGTCCGAAACACTCCTCCTCTCTGACGCTGTACGCAGCACATGCAGCCAGAGAGGAGCAAGTCTGCAGGAGGAGCGGTCGAGCGACGAGAAGCACGAGGTAAGTTCCTGTCTTGCTGGGACCGGGACCCGTGACGTGAGTATACTGCAAGAGGGGGTCTGGGCATTTTACCGACAGCAAAGGGCTCTATGGGGCTGGAATAATCCACCCCATAGAGCCCTCACATCACTATAATGGAAGGATTAGTGTGGGTGGGGGAGGGTCTGAGCGTCTGACTTACTGCAGAGAGCTCTATAGGGGGGGATTCTGCCCCCCCCTTTAGAGCAGTCAGTCAGATGCTCAGACCCCCCTAACCTTTCAGTATAGTAACTAGTCAGAGCTCTATGGTGGGGGGATAATTCCCCCCTATAGAGCCCTCTGCTGTCAGTAAAACGCCCAGACCCCCCCCCCCTTGCAGTATACTCCTGGCAGTGGCAGGAAGCTGAGCGCAGTATAAGGGCTTTGTAGCTTTCTGTGCTTAATTAGCGTGGGAAAGCTACAAGCGGGGCTGACTGGTGAGTCTCACAGTCACTCCCAGTGCACACTGCATGCGACAGCAGCGGCCGCCAGTCTGACTGTGAGTCTCTGACCAGTCACCACCCACACGCAGCAGACAGACAGGATAGACTGATAGTGCTTGTCGTTATTGAATACACCCTCAACTACTACAGTTTCACAGGGTATGACTATGATGGCTTCTATAGTGTAGTGGTCAGGATATGGAAGGTTGCTGGTTCAAAGCCCAGCTGGGGTCTTTTTTTTTTTTTTAAATATTAATATCTTACTTGTATTGGGCTTTGTTCACACTAGCATTAATATACGTTTACCTCTCTTCCGTCAGAGGAAGAGAGGATTGATACGTTAAACGGAAAGCAACGGCTCCATTAGAATTACCATTGCTTTCAATGGTAATTCTTTTGTATCAGTTGCTTTCCGTTTGTCTCCGTTCGCTAGGTTTCCGTTCTTTTGAACGGAAATAAAAGTTCTGCAGACTGCACTTTTGTTTCCTTTAAAAAAAACGGAAACTTAGCGAACGGAGACAAACGGAAAGCAGCTTTCCGTTTAACGTATCGATCCTCTCTTCCTCTGACGGAAGAGCGGTAAACGTATATTAATGCTAGTGTGAAAGAAGCCTTAGGGCTTGTTCACATCCGCGTTGGCTTTCCGTTCTGGGGTTCCGTCGGAGGTAACCCCGCAACGGAAAGTCAAACTGAAACCACAGCTTCCGTTTCTGTCACCATTAGCGCAGTCGACTGCACTATTGATTCCGTCACAAAAACGGAAACCTGCCGGAATGGTGACGAACGGAAACCATTTTGCAATGTTTCTGTCACCATTGATTTCAATGGTGACTGAAACGGAAGCTGTGGTTTCAGTTTGACTTTCCGTTGCGGGGTTCACCCGACTGAAACCTCCCACGGAACGGAAAGCCAACGCTGATGTGAACAGGCCCTAATCCTTCCCCATAAACCTGCCCCCGCTAATTAAAATAAATATATTATATAATGTATATAGCGCTGTATCCTGTATCCGTCAGGTCAGCGGGACTGACTGATTCAGTGTCAGCGAGTCCTGCAGGATCGAGCTGTTACCGATCACATCTAAGTTCATAACTTAGATGTGATCGGTAATAGGCGACCTAATGGATTCAGGTCTCAGCGCTATATGCAGTTGCTCTGTATACAGGATACAAAGCAGCTGTATCTCAAAAAGTGCAAATCATTTTCAATAAAAATTAATTTAAACTTGCACCAATCGCATTAATAGATATCTTTATATATCATAGTGACATGTCCGAAATTTTCATCGGTGGGGGACCGAGCACTGAGGCCCCCACAGATCGCGAAAACGAAGCAGCAGAAGTGCTCGGGTGAGCGCTGTGCCGCTTCATTTATGATCGACTTTCAGCCGAGTGACCGGTGTACGTACTCCTAGACTTTCTATTGAGCCCGTACACTGCTCCAAGGAAAGCCAAACAGAATTGAAGCGGCACACCGCTCACCCGAGCACTTCTGCTGCTTCGTTTTAGCGACTGACTAGTGTCAAAAGTTTTTTAAAAAGTTGTTACACTTTAAAGAGAATCTTTCACCTGCCCACAGATTTGCATTTGAGTGCAGCATGTAATGGGGAGGGCTGCACAAACTCTGGGGCACTTTATATTTTTTTTCCTACCCTCTTTCCTCACTTTGATATCGGTGCTGTAATATTTGGCACCCGATATTTAAATAACCCCATGAACTGCCAATGGGGCGGTAATTGGCAAGGGGACGTGTAACATCGCTGTGACACTGCCCAATCCGCTACGGACAATGTCAACAGCAAGAGCTGGAGAGAGGAGATCATGTGCGCGTGCACACGCTCTCACTCTTCAGTTCTCGGCAGGCAAGTACAAGACTGTGATCTCAGGTGAGAGATCAGTCTTGTCGTCGTCCTTCTCTGCCGAGAGCTAAAGAGTGAGAGCGTGTGTGCGCGCACAGCTCCGATGCCATGGAACAGAAGAAGAAGAATTCACACTCTTTTTCTCCTCTTGTGTTCCTTAGTGGTGGCGGAGCTGCGCGCACGCGCTCTCTCTCCAGCTCTTGTAACGCTGATCGTAGCTGATTGGACAGTGTCACAGCAATGTTACACGCCAATTACCTCCCCATTGACAGTTCATGGGGTTATTTAAATATAGGTCGCCAAATATTACAGCACTGATATTTAAATAACGAAGGAGGCTAGGAAAAAAATCTAAAGTGCCTCAGAGATTGTGCAGCCCTCCCCATTACATGCTGCACTCAGCTGCACATGTATGGGGAGGTGAAAGGTTCTCTTTAAAAGAAAGGTGTTCTAATTTTTATTTTTTTTATTTGATATGTTTTATTTTATGGGCCTAATTTTTCTAATTATTTTAATATGTTTCCGAAGGTAGCTATTTATTCATATGTTTGTATGTCTGTGGGGGCAGCCAACTTTATTTTTATTTTTCATACTGCTCATTTTTGTTTTGCAGGTTCCGCTGGACCATTTGGACTACGTCTTAGATTTGTTGGACTACTTCGCTGATTTAAGCTTTATTTCTTTTTTTTTAATAAAATGGTTAAAGTGGATTGTGTGGAAGAGTTGTCATTTCAATAAAATAAATTTCTTTATGTCTTTGTTTTTTAATACTTCATTATCGCCTTAGTAATGGCTGCTGTCTGATTGAGAGCGTCCATTACTAAGAAGGGGCTTAGTGTTAGCCAGTAATAAGGCTAGCACTAACCCCTATCATTACCCCGGTACCCACCGCCACCAGGAGTACCGGGAAGAGCTGGGTACGATCCAGCACTCGACCGTCTGAAGAGAAGGGCGGGTACTGGCGTGGCTGCAGGCTGGTACCATCAGGCTCGGAATGGCCAAAAACCATGGCCCTTCCCACCCTGGTAATGCTAGGCTGCTGCTGCTTTATTGTATCTGGCTGGTTATGAAAAATGGAGGGGATCTCACGTAATTTTTTTTCTATTATTTTTTTTTTTTTAAAAGACATGTACAATACAGCAGCTGCAGCCTAGCATCACCAGGGTGGGAAGGACCACGTTTTTTTATCCCTTCCCAGCCTGGTAAAACCAGCCTGTGGCCGCCCTGCTGCCTTACCGTCGCTTCAGATGGTCGGGTACTGGATCGTACTCCCCTCGCGGCAATGAGAAAGGGGTAATAATAGGGGTTAGTGATAGCCTTTTTACTGGCTATCACTAAGCCCCTTCTTAGTAATGGACGCTCTCAATCAGACAGCAGCCATTACTACGGCCATAATAAAGTATTAAAAAAAACAGACATAAGAAAAACTTTTATTGAAATCTAAACTCCCCCATGCAACCCTCTTTCACCATTTTATATTTTTTTTAAAGTAGATCATCGGAGTAGTCCAATGAATCTACGACGTAGTCCAAACGCTCCAGCGGAACCTACAAAAAAAAAGCAGTATAAAAATGTAAAAAACTTAAATTTGCCACAATAGTCACTCGATATAACTATACTGTAATCACTTATATGGTCTGCAGATATCTTGTGTATAACTGGCATCCACCTCTATAAGGTCACTATATGGTGGTAATATTGGTCTATATATAGTGTGATTTATTCACTAGCAGTATGGTGGGTTTTTTCTGACACTATGTTGTAGTAATATGTGATCATGGTTTGGTAGTTTTATTCAGTAACCGTATGGGGGTAGTGTTCAGTAACCGTATGGGGGTAGTGTTCAGTAACCGTATGGGGGTAGTGTTCAGTAACCGTATGGGGGTAGTGTTCAGTAACCGTATGGGGGTAGTGTTCAGTAACCGTATGGGGGTAGTGTTCAGTAACCGTATGGGGGTAGTGTTCAGTAACCGTATGGGGGTAGTGTTCAGTAACCGTATGGGGGTAGTGTTCAGTAACCGTATGGGGGTAGTGTTCAGTAACCGTATGGGGGTAGTGTTCAGTAACAGTATGGGGGTAGTGTTCAGTAACAGTATGGGGGTAGTGTTCAGTAACAGTATGGGGGTAGTGTTCAGTAACAGTATGGGGGTAGTGTTCAGTAACAGTATGGGGGTAGTGTTCAGTAACAGTATGGGGGTAGTGTTCAGTAACAGTATGGGGGTAGTGTTCAGTAACAGTATGGGGGTAGTGTTCAGTAACAGTATGGGGGTAGTGTTCAGTAACAGTATGGGGGTAGTGTTCAGTAACAGTATGGGGGTAGTGTTCAGTAACAGTATGGGGGTAGTGTTCAGTAACAGTATGGGGGTAGTGTTCAGTAACAGTATGGGGGTAGTGTTCAGTAACAGTATGGGGGTAGTGTTCAGTAACAGTATGGGGGTAGTGTTCAGTAACAGTATGGGGGTAGTGTTCAGTAACAGTATGGGGGTAGTGTTCAGTAACAGTATGGGGGTAGTGTTCAGTAACAGTATGGGGGTATTGTTCAGTAACAGTATGGGGGTATTGTTCAGTAACAGTATGGGGGTATTGTTCAGTAACAGTATGGGGGTATTGTTCAGTAACAGTATGGGGGTATTATTCAGTAACTGTATGGGGATATTATTCAGTAACAGTATGGGGGTATTATTCAGTAACAGTATGGGGGTATTATTCAGTAACAGTATGGGGGTATTATTCAGTAACTGTATGGGGTATTATTCAGTAACAGTATGGGGGTATTATTTGTAATGTTGGTCTTACAATCTATGTAAATTATTGTGGTGGGGGCTGTGGGGAAGTGTGAGTGTGGCAGCAGATGATCAGGCTAAGGCCTCATTTACACGAGCGTGTACGTTTTGCGCACGCCCAAAAACGCAGCGTTTGGCGTGCGCAAAAGGCACTTGACAGCTCCGTGTGTCATCAGTGTATGATGCGCGGCTGATCGGCAGTAACTCTTTCAGCACCCTCGACAGTGAATTCCGATCACAATATACACTAACCTGTGAATAAAAAAAAAAGACGTTCATACTTACCAAGAACTTCCTGCTTCCTCCAGTCCGGTCTCCCGGCTGTTGCCTTGGTGACGCGTCCCTCTCTTGTCATCCGGCCCCACCTCCCTGGATGACGCGGCAGTCCATGTGACCGCTGCAGCCTGTGATTGGCTGCAGCTGTCACTTGGACTGAATTGTCATCCCGGGAGGTCAGACTGGAGGAAGAAGCCGGGAGTTAGCGGTAAGTCAGAACTTCTTTTTTTTTTTACACGTTCATGTATATTGTGATCGGAAGTCACTGTCCAGGGTGCTGAACCAGTTTAACTCTTTCAGCACCGTGGACAGTGACTGTCTCCTGACGTCGCGTACCGGAAAAATTTTTGGCGGGTTCGGTCAAAACGAGTTCGGCCGAACCCGGTGAAGTTCGGTTCGCTCATCTCTAATTTGACACTCCGTTTGGATGTTTGTAAACAGAAAAGCACGTGGTGCTTTTCTGTTTACATTCATCCTTTTGACAGCTCTTGGGCGAATCACGCAGTTCGCACGGAAGTGCTTCCGTGCGGCATGCGTGGTTTTCACGCACCCATTGACTTCAATGGGTGCGTGATGCGCGAAAAACGCACGATTATAGAACATGTCGTGAGTTTTACGCAACGCACTCGCGCTGCGCAAAATTCACGCATGGTCTGCACTGCCCCATAGAGTAATATAGGTGCGTACGACACGCGTGAAAAGCACGCGCGTATATTACGCTCGTGTAAATGAGGCCTAAGAGACAGTCTGCAGAGTGGCATGTGATGTACTTTGACATGTAGGTGAGACTTATGTGTAGGGTGTGGGCCCATAACTTATGCACAGCCCAGGGCCTAAGATCATATTAATCCACCACTTGCATCAAGCCAGCACAGGCAGACCACTACAATACAGCAGGTAGAGCAAAGAAACCAGCCCAGGACGTGCCGCTTCAAAACAGCGCTAAGCGCGATCCGTCCTGGACTGGCCTGAATGTAATTGCAGAGAGTGACGCCGCAAATTAGACTGGCTGCCGAGGAAAGATATGGGGCTGTGCAGACTGTACTATTTGCACTGCACTGATTGGCAGTAAGAATAATTATTTAAATATTTTCCATACTTCAAACAGCACTTTAAGGCTATGTTCACACTGAGTTTTTTGCAGGAGGAAAATTCTGCCTCAAAATACTGTTTGGGATTTTGAGGCAGATTTTGTCCTTCCTGCACGTCGTTTGCCGCGATTTTCACTGCGTTTTTCGCTCGCGGCCATTAAGTGCTACGAGCAAAAAACTCTGCGAAATACGCTTTCTCTGCCTCCCATTGATGTCAATAGGAGGTCAGAGGCGTAAACGCGCGAAGATAGGGCATGTCCCTTCTTTCTCGGGAGGCATTTTCGGCCGGTTTTTGATGAGTTTTGCGGAGCGGTTTCCGCGCCCAAAAACTCGTCAAAATACTCCGTGTGAACAGGGCCTAACAAATAAACATCAAAAAGTGTCACAGTGGCCATTTAAAACACATATAACACAAAAAGGAGCCCAAATTCATTAATAAAGTATATTACAAAATATATTTATATTACACATGCTGCTAGAAAATAAAAAGTTGATCGTACGTTTAGTTACGCTTTAACAAAAAAACGTCTGAAAATACAGAGCTGTTTTCAAGGGAAAACAGCCTCTGATTTTCAGCCGTTTTTTAATCAAACTCGCATTTTTTATGGCCGTTTTTGGAGCTGTTTTTCTATTGAGTCAATGAAAAATGGCTCTCCAAAAACGGCTCAAGAAGTGACATGCACTTTTTACGTAAACAAACACCCTGTCGGAACAGAATGCCGTATTTCCCATTGAAATCAATGGGCAGATGTTTGTAGGCGTTCTGCTTCAGATTTTTCAGCCGTATTTTGGGACGTTTACGGCCCGAAAAACGGCTGAAAATAGCCCGTGTGAACATACCCTAAAGGCAGGGGTCTCAAGCACGCTCCGAGACTCTGGAATTCCCTGACATCGCTGTCCACATATGAACATCGATGTCTGGGGCTTCCCCAGAGCGGAGTCCCGTGCAGAGCACTAGTACAGGCTCTGCTCCGGGACTCTGTGGAATTCGCTGACATCGTTGTCGATGTTTGGACACACGATGTCTGGGGCTTCCCCAGAGCCGGAATTCCGTGCAGTGCGCTAGTACAGGGTCTGCTCCGGGACTCTGTGGAATTCCCTGACGTCGCTGTCCATATATGGACAGTGTGTCAGGGTCTTCCCCAGAGCGGAGTCCCGGGCAGAGCGCTAGTATCGGCTCTGCTCCGGGACTCTTTGGAATTCCCTGACATCGCTGTCCATATATGGACAGTGTGACAGGGTCTTCCCCAGAGCGGAGTCCCGGGCAGATTGCTAGTACAGGCTCTGCTCCGGGACTCTGTGGAATTCCCTGACATCGCTGTCCATGTTTGGACACACGATGTCTGGGGCTTCCCCAGAGCCGGAGTCCCAGGGAGAGCGCTAGTATAGGCTCTGCTCTGGGACTCTGGGGAAGCCTCTGACATCGCTGTCCATACATCGACAATGATGTCAGGGGCTTTCCCAGAGCAGGAGTCCCAGGAAGAGACTACTAGTGCTCTGCCCGGGACTCCAGCTCTGGGGTTACCCCTGACATCCATGTCCATATTTGGACAGTGATGTCAGGAGCAGAGCTGGAATCCCAGGCAGATTGCTAGAAGCGGCTCTGCTCCGGGACTCCAGCTCTAGGCAAGCCCCTGACATCACTGTGGCAGCATCTGCCGAGGGCACCGTGGCAGCATCTGCCGAGGGCACCGTGGCAGCATCTACCGAGGACACCGTGGCAGCATCTACCGAGGACACCGTGGCAGCATCGACCGAGGACACCGTAGCATTATCTAGGGGTGTGTTGCAGCATCCACAGAGGGCACGGCGGCAGCATCCACAGAGGGCACGGCGGCAGCATCCACAGAGGGCACGGCGGCAGCATCCACAGAGGGCACGGCGGCAGCATCCACAGAGGGCACGGCGGCAGCATCCACAGAGGGCACGGCGGCAGCATCCACAGAGGGCACGGCGGACTGCATTTAGCGACACTTAAACTGGATTGTTGAAATAAACACGTGGAGAATTCTCTCAAATTTTAAAATTAGCACTATTATTATAGTAATGTAGTATTATTGTAGTAGTTCAAATAACTAATTGATTAACAATAATCTTGTATTGTATCAAATTTGAAAGCAATGCTGCCTGTCAACTTCCCATTTTTTTCTATATGCGGCCACTTAACCGGTCGAGTTTGAGACCCCTGCCCTAAAGGCTATGTACACCTTTAAAATCTTTTTTTTTTTTTTTAAATTTATATATATATATATATATATATATATATATATCAGTGTGCTTTGAGCAACTTTCTAATTACTTTTTATTAAAAGTTACTTTTACGGGTTCAGTGACATCGGGTCCTGCGTGTCTATGACACGCAGGACCAAGCGGTTACCGATCACATCTAAGTTCATAACTTAGACGTGATCGATAACAGGTGGATCCTGCTGTCATGAGTTTTGCTAGACGGCACCATCTATTGTACTATAAAATGTATTGGAAAAATGTAAAAAAAAATCTTTGAGGGGGTGGAATACAAAAACACAACAATTCTTCCATTGTTTCTTGGTTTTCAGTTTTTACAGTTATTCTGCGGGTCAATACGATTACAGTGATATCAAATTTATAGTTTATTCTTTATGATATACTATGTTTACAAAAAAAAAACTATTTTTAAAAAAAAATTATTTCTTTCGAGTCGCTATATTCGGAGACCCATAACTTCCGTCAATTGAGCGGAGTGGAACTTTTTAATAAATATTTTTTTGGAAGCTAAGACAGCAATTCTTTTTTTTTTAATTTAACTTACGGTGTTTACTTTCATGTACATGGCGATACCAATTATGTTTTTTTTTGACCTTACATTACTTTAGGGGAAAAATTGGAAAAGGTTTTTTTTTTTTTTTTTTACATCTAATATTTTTTGTACATGACTAAATACTATATATTTTTTTACTCCCTCTAGGGGAATCAAGTGCTTGTTAAACCATTAGTAAAACAGACAGCAATACTAATGTATTGCAGTATATTGTGATATTTACTGGCTCCTATTAAGCCCTTTGGCATGGCTTAAGGCTGGGTTCCCAAGTAATGTAAATGCTGCTGAATTTCCACAACAAAATTCTGTGTGGAAATTCTGCAGCATTTACAGTAGCAGCAAAGCGAATGAGATTTTAAGAAATCTCACGCATACTGTAGCGTCCATGGCCGCGGGCCGTCCGGTTTACTTACCTCCCGGCGCCCACAGCCATAGATCTGTGAGCGCTGGTCCCCTTCTCCTTCCTAGGAGACGCCAGCGCTCACTTCCGCTGTGTCCCGTAGGGTGTGCGTGCACCCTCGTGCCCGGTCTTAAAGGTCCAGTGCGCGCACATGAAAACAATTCTCTGTTCAATCATTTTTATTAATTTTTTCAGAAAGAGTAGATGCATCATTTACATGTCGCAGCATGTTAAATATATATAGCAAAATTACAGCATCTTATTCATCGTGACCATGAAAACAATTCTCAACTCGCATGATTTCCTGGATTATAAGAAGGCCTCTGCCCTTCTGACCTTGCCTGAGCGTTGTTTGTCATATCCTAGTTTGTCTAAGCAAATGGTTTCCTAGTGTTTTCCAGTTCCAGTGTTCCCGTGCTATCCTGGTTAAGTGCGATGCTGTCCTGCTGCTCCACGTCTGACGTCTACCCGCTGCCTAGTCCCAGCCTAGCCTGCCTTGCTACTGTCCGAGTTGCCACAGGTACCTTATACGAACTGTAGACTGACCTGCGCCCTGTTGGCCAGCTGCCATACCACCAACAGCTCGGTAATTTTCAGCCGTTTGAGTTTGTGCGCACATACCCAAAGGGTATATTCACACAATCTATTTTCAGCCCGTAAACGTCCCGAAAACTCGAAAGCAGAACACCTACAAACATCTGCCCATTGATTTCAATGGGAAATACAGCGTTCTGTTCCAGTGAGGCTTTTTTTGCGCCTCATTTTCAAATAACGGCGCATAAGATCCCGTAAAAAGTGCATGTCACAAAACAACTCCAAAAGCGGCCGTAAAAAAACACCGCATAAAACGCTAGTTGCTTAAAAAACTCCTGATTTTCAGCCGCTGTTTTCCCTTGAAAACCGCTCCGTATTTTCAGCCGTTTTTTGTTAAGTGTGTGAACATAGCCTTAGGGTGACGTAAAGCCAGGAAACAGCATAATAATTAGGGTATGTTCACACGCTAAACTAAAAACTGCTGTAAAAGGGAAAACAGCCTCTGATTTTCAGCTGTTTTTTACAGATGTTTTTATATGGAGAATGAAAAACGGCTCAAGAGGGGACATGCACCGTTTTTACCAACGGCTGCGTAACAAAAAGCCCCGTGGGAACGAAACAGTTTCTCATTGAAATCAATGGCAGATGTTCGGAGGCGGTCAGCCTCCGTATTTTTAGCTGTATTTCAGGGCGTTTATGGTCGTGTGGACATACACTTAGAGAGCTGTCTTTTCATAGTGGCACAAGCTGAGGACCACACATTGGGCACTAAAATTACATATCTGTGGAAGAAAAAAAAAATTTCACTTTGCACTATCCATGTGAGCTAATTTTTAATAAAACACCAGTGGTGTCAAAATGCTCACTACACCCCTTAAAATGCCTTAAGGGGTGTAGTTTCCAAAATGGCATCACTTCTCTGGGTTTTTCTTCACTATTTGACCTCAGCCCTGCAATTGTGGGCCAATGATGTGAAAATCACCTAAATAGGCCTCAAATGTGCATGGTGATCTTTCACGTCTGAGCCCTGTCATATGTCCAGGCAAATGATAAATGCCTTGAGGGGTGTAGTTTTCAAAATGGTCACTTCTTGGGGGTTTCCACTGTACTCTGTACCCTCAGGGACTTGCACCCGAAAACCATTGCCATGCTCTGGAGAAATTGCTTTACAAAGTTTTGTGAGCTTTTTCTCCTTGTGAAAATAAAAATGCCAAGTTTTATTGGAAAAAAGTATTTTTCCATTTCTACTGCCGAATTCCAACGAATTTAGCAAAAAACCTGTGGGGTGAAAATGCTGGCAGGCTACCAGATAGGGAGAAGATACACGACGACTTTGGCCGAGACACAGGTCACACGCCCAAAGAGTTTGCCATGTCCCTTAGCCTACAATGCAAGTAATGAAAGTCATCGTGGTCATGTCACGACACGCACGTTGCCGTGACACGACAGTTGCAAGAAATTACTTGCAGGTCACAACACGACCACATTACTTTCATTACTTGTGGTATAGGCTATGGGACATAGCGATGTTTGGCTGCGCGACCTGTGTCGCGACCAAATTCACCACGTAGCTCCAGCCTTAGGGTCATTTTACATGTGGCGGATTCACTGCAGATTTTACCTGCGGATTTGTGCAGGTAAAGTCCGCAGCGGATTACTTTACAAGGCAAGTAGATGAGATTTTATAAATCTCATCCACATGCTGCAGACATTTTACACTGCACCTTTGCGTAGTCATTAAATTAATATCTTGGGGGGGGGGTTTAATTCCCTAAAGGGTCATTTTTGGGGTGTTGACCATGTTAGGGCACTTCAGAACATCTGTAATGCTCGTATGGTATCTGCAAACATGCTTTGGAAAAATCTCTCCAAAAGCCAATTTGCGCACCATTTATTGTACGCTCCGACTTACGCCCAGTGTGTAGGTAATGCACACCTTTGGAATCGCTGAAGTCGGCTTTATATGTGTTCAGCTGTGTTTATCCAGTGGCTTGCATCAGATGTAAGGGGGAAAAAAAAAAAAAAAAAAAAAAGGCGTTCACTTTTTTTTTCCCTGCCAAAGAGTTAAACTTCTTTTTTTACACAATATGGAAGCCCAATATGTTCTGGGAAAAAAAAAAAGACCAAAATACATGTAGGTTGGAAGTAGGGCTGGGCGATTTTGACAAAAAGCAATATCTAGATTTTTATTTTTTTCAACCCTATGGGTGATTTTCAATTTGAATGTCGATTCTTATTACTGTTAAACTGAAAACATACCAAGAGATCATTTAATAAATTATTTTCTTTATATAAATACGCTTTTAACATACATTACTATAATTGTACGTAACTGCACAACTTTTAACCCCTTCAAATACTATTGGGAAAAATGTATATCGAATTGATTATAACTCCTATGTTCCCCGGCAGGAACAGGTTAACAGAATCTATAATCAATGATGCGCTGCGTGCACGAACATCCCCCTCAGCTGGCCTCCGACATTGCAGGCGAGAGCAGTGTAAATTACAGCAGGGCCGGGAGCTTGCGCCAAGTGGGCACACTGGGGCGAGATTAACCAGGCCCGATCACGGTACATGTGAACTCCTGTCATGAGTCATTTAGGCTGCAGTCACACGACAGTGAAAGAAAATGGCCATTAAAAACTGATCAATTGTCAGAATCTCTTGTCCATTTTGCATCAGTGTCCAAATGGATCTCCTTTGTCCCAATCCCCTGAAAACACCACAGTGCCCAGGTATATAGTGCCACAATGTCCCCGTAGATAGTGACAGGGCCCCCATATAGGGGTGACACAATCTGCAAGAGGGGGGGGGGGGGAATGCAATCTACAGGGAGGTGTGGCTAAATAAGAGGAGTCTCTGCTTCACCCACGGAACTGCCGTTCCGTCCTGCATCATTTTGTTCAGTACAGAACAGCGGAGACAGAATGGAGTGGTCCAGGCAGTGATGAGGCAGAGCTTCCTCCTGCAGCGCCACCAAAAAAAAAAAATGTAACCTTTCTGGTAAAAAACAGAATCGTCAAAGGCCTCGAGGGTGAATTAATTCAATTAATCGCCCAGTCCTAGTTGGAAGATTAATAGAACAATTTGCTTTTCAATTGGCACATGGCTAAAACTTGAAAATGGGCCTGGTCAGGAAAGGGGAGTAAAGCTTCTGGTCAAGAAATGGTTATAAAGAAAAGCTTATACTTACCCCCAGCTATAATCGATGCAATCCACTGTACTGATTGCAGCCCGGCCTCCTGGGATGTTTCACCATAAGTGACTGCTGCAGCCAATCACAGGCTGCAACGGTCACATGGGCTGCAGTGTCAAAACTATTTTGCTGGACTGTAGGGACAACGGAGGGATGTGTCGCCATACCTACAACCTGAGGTAAGTATGTTTTTTTATTATTATTATTTTTCGACGTTTCCTCAGCAGAAATTCAGTTGGAAGAACTACAATCTGTTGCGGTTTTTCAGGCGGAGTTTGCCGAGTGCTCCAGGTCGGATACGCTGCAAACTTTTACACAGTTTATCCGACCTGTGGGAACCAAGCCTTACAGTAGAACCTAGATGGCAGACCTGGGGGCCCTCAGGCTGCCATGACAACCATCGGCACCCCACGATCGCTTTACAGGACGACAGTTGAAGCAACAGAGGTGGGGGTTCCCCCTATTTCTAACGGCTTTGATGCCACGGTCACTGTTTCCAGAAATCTGATAAGAGCCTCCATGATGCTTCCAAAAAAGAAGAAACCCACAATGTTGTTCGATCACAAACAGCTTTACTTCAAATTAACTAGTGCAATACCTCCATTTCATCAGACAAAGCTGGCATCAATAATAGTAAATATAATCACATAGGGACAACACAAAACGCTGTATTTTAGAAAGAAAAGTCACAACTGTGACTGGTGAATAATCAGAATTTGTATTGTCCCTGTTCAGACAGTCAATGATTTCCTTCCTTTTAACATCCTGCGAAGGATCACTTCTATGCCACCTCTTGTGCTTATGCGTTTTATCCATCCATGAGTTCTCTGGCGCTTCAGAAATTTAGGCTGGTATTCCATGCCCCTCTTCTTTGTTCGGACAGGAAGGAAGCTCCAGTTTGAAGGCAAAGTCTGGGAAAGGATCCCGCATCTTGAAGAAGGGATTTCTGTCTGATTGAAACTCCGGAACAAACTTGACAACGTCCTATACTGTGCACATAAAGCGGGTGCTGAAGGCTTAAGCAACATAAACCTTTAATAGAGAAGAAGCTTATTAATAAATACCAAGTAACAGTCACCATAATTGAGCATAAAGGTACAATCTGAAGAAACAGTCAATAGAACAGTAAATGAAGCATTCTTTAAAAGTTGACGTTTTCAACCTCTTAAAGGGGTCTTGTCTATTTAGTTAAAACTTGTGTTCCCCATGAACCAATTCTGGAGCATTATTTTTTTTTTGTTAACAGAATTCTGCGTTGTGCCGTTCCTTGAATTTTATGAATAAAATTGACAATTGGGTGTTACCAGTTGGGGGCGGGGGGTGTCCCTATACTCTGACAATGTCCAATTAGTGCTGATAGAGTGAGACTGTAAGGACACACCTCTTTGACAAGGGGAACGGTAGCAACCTTTTGTTAACATATTCATACATTTCCAGAAGAATAACAGAGGAACGGCGCAACAGAGTTCTAAGTAAATATGTTCCAGAATTGTTATTTCTTGGGGAATACACATATTTACTGAAAAAGAAATGTCAGAAGACGTGACAAGTCACTTATTAAACACCCCATTAGGGCAGTCAAAGCCAAACAGGATAACCTCACCTTTCCTCAAATAACAGTTTTAATAAATACTTGTATTCCCCAATCATAAAGCAACTATTCATAGAACTCTGCATTGTGCCATTCCTCCTGGAAATGGTTAAAGTGTAGCTAAACGGTTGACAAACTTCTGACATGTCATAGTGACATGTCAGAAGTTTGGATTGGTGGGGGTCCGAGCACTGAGACCCCCACCAATCGCTAGAACGAAGCAGCTGAACCGTTCGAGTGAGCGCTCAGCTGCTTCGTGTCTGTTCGGCTTTTTACGGAAATCAATGTATCGGAGGAAATAGAAAGTCTATGAGTCTGTACTCCGATACATCGGCTTTCCGGAAAAAGCCGAACAGAAACGAAGCAGCTGAGCGCTCACACGAATGCTTCAGCTGCTTCGTTCTAGCGATTGGTGGGGGTCTCAGTGCTCAGACCCCCACCAATCCAAACTTCCGACATGTCACTATGACATGTCAGAAGTTAGTCAAATGCTTAGCTGCACTTTAAATAGACAATTGGAAATTACCATTCTTAAGACTAGCGCATGCCCCTACACGGTCTAAGGCTGCATTCAGACGAGCGTGTCCGATTTGCTCACATAAAAAAACGCCGCATATTTCCAGCAGTTCATGCCCGCGCGCCACCAGTGTGCTCTGCGCGCGCCATGCATTTTCACATTCGTGCAAGCACTTCTTTTTTTTAGTAACTGATGCGTGGAACACAGACAGCACATGGATATCATTAGTGTGCTGTCCGTGTTTGACGCACACGTGAACTACAATGGAGTACAAGGTGCGTAAAAACGCACCAATCTAAGACACGCAGGGAGTTTCACGCAATATGTCTTTATAGCCCCATTGAAACGAATGACAGCACACAGACCCAGTTATTTCAACCCTGCTATCAGCCAGCAGATAAGAAAAGACAGACCCCAAAGATTACAAGAGAATTATACAAAACCACATGTACCAGAATGCCCTACAAGACAAGCCAACAATGTCCGTAGATCTATCTTCAACAGGACAACAAACAGGAATAGCCTATAGCATTCAGGTAATCTTGGGGCATCAGATGTGGGTGGGATTGCGCCAAATTTCACCCCATGACTGGTTGGTATGTACAGAGAAGGCAGCCATATTGGACACGACATAAGTAACCCAACCAGCTCACCTCCTCACTATAGCCAGTCTCCATGATCACCCCTCACACCAGGGAACCCCCACATATCATCATAACACAAAGTCAATGGCCCACTCTCGTGATAAACTCCGGCCTGGACGATCACGCATCAGTTCTGCAGGATATTGCAGGTCAAAGCACACAACGCCCGTAAAGCAACCGATTACATTGCGACAATAATACCCCCACAGCGGTGCATGTCCTTCTCTCACCTGCCAAGAGCTCCCCACACCGCCATGCTGCCGGTCACCTCCAGCTTCCGCGCAAGCGCCTTTGCAATTTCACGTCAGGACGCACGGCGCATTGACTTGTGGGAATTGTAGTTTATAGAAACGCAGCATGTGGAGCGCGTAGTAGTCACGATGTCGTTATTCTCCATGACTGCGTGTGCTGCACGATACCAGCTGCGTGCTGTTCATGCTCAGTACAGCGTGTAACTTCCTTACGCACTCAGGTTATAACAGATATGGCCCCTGCCTCTTGTATAAAGGTTTCAGTGTTACTAGATTACGGGCTGTCAGGCGCTTTCAGTCTTGTGAGGTGCACAAATTTGTGTAAAACAAGCTGCAACTCTATAAAAGTCATATATAGTAGGGGGCCTATGGCAACAAGTAAAAATGGTTCCTCCTCCTGGTGTATGTTCACACCATACTACCACAGGCCTGTAAAAATGGGAATCCCTGTGCAACCCATAGTGTTGGGGAGAAGACTGACTTGATCTGGGGGACATACTAAAAAGAATGAATATTATAGAACATTTTCCCAGAAGCATTGTGGAACATCCAGGTGGTCTCTGCAAACGAGATGGGCCACATTGTTTTTGACAGCAATGACTTCCTCCGTGATGTCCTTCCATGATCAGTATTCTTCTTCAGTGTTTTTCTAATGATCGACAAGTGAACAAAGGCTTTTGTAGTTTAAAGAAATCTCTGTAGGTCTTTTGCTATTGCTCTTGGGCTCTTTCTGCCTTAGGGTATGTTCACACGATAGCTGGCATTTACGGCTGAAATGACAGCCTGTTTTCAGAAGAAAACAGCTGCCTCGTTTCAGCCGTAAATGCTCCTCGTAATATACGAGGCGTCTGTGACGCTCGTAAATCTTGAGCTGCTCTTCATTTACTTCAATGAAGAACGGCTCAAATTACGTTGCAAAAAAGTGCCCTGCACTTCTTTGCCGAGGCAGTCAATTTACGCGTCGTCGTTTGACAGCTGTCAAACGACGACGCGTAAATTACAGGTCGTCTGCACAGTACGTCGGCAAACCCATTCAAATGAATGGGCAGATGTTTGCCGATGTATTGTAGCCCTATTTTCAGACGTAAAACGAGGCATAATACGCCTCGTTTACGTCTGAAAATAGGTCGTGTGAACCCAGCCTTATGTGTTCTTGAAGGGATCTTAGGGCCTGTTCACATCACCGTTCGCTTTCCGTTCCGGGCAGGGGCGTAACTAGGAAAGACTGAGCCCCATAGCAAACTTTTGACTGGGGCCCCCCCTCCGCTGGGTATCACACAACCCCCCCCCCTTGTAGATAGTGCCTCCCTATAGATTCCACCAGACAGCGCCCCCTACAGATAGCACCATACACAGCCCCCTGTAGATAGTGCCAGACACAGCCTCTGTAGATAACGCCTTACAGCCCCCCAGTAGATAACGTCTTACAGCCCCAAATCCCCCCTGTAGATAACGCCATACAGCCCCCCTGTAGATAACGCCATACAGCCCCGCAGTATGTAACGTCTTACAGCCCCAAATCCCCCTGTAGATAACACCATACAGCCCCCCTGTAGATAACGCCATACAGACACCCCCTGTAGATAACGCCATACAGACACCCCCTGTAGATAACGCCATACAGATCCCCCTGTAGATAACGCCATACAGAGTCCCCCCTGTAGATAACGCCATACAGAGTCCCCCCTGTAGATAACGCCATACAGACCCCCCTGTAGATAACGCCATACAGAGTCCCTCCTGTAGATAACGCCATACAGAACCCCCCCTGTAGATAACGCCATACAGCCCCCCTGTAGATAACGCCATACAGCCCCCCTGTAGATAACGTCTTACAGCCCCAAATCCCCCTGTAGATAACGCCATACAGCCCCCTGTAGATAACGCCATACAGACACCCCCTGTAGATAACGCCATACAGACACCCCCTGTAGATAAAGCCATACAGATCCGCCTGTAGATAACACCATACAGAGTCCCCCCTGTAGATAACGCCATATAGCGCCCCCCCCAAAAAAAACGACCTATAGTTTGTCCTACAAAAGACATGCATCCCCTATCCACAGGATAGGGGATACATGTGTGAACGCTGGCAGCGATAAGGAGAATGGGGGACCGAAAGTCCGCCGAAGTTCTCCATGACAAACCTCGGACTTCCGGCGTCTGCGCAGTTCAATAAAAATGAAAGGAGCGCTGGTCACTCACGACCAGTGCGCAAGTAATTTCTATGGAGCTGCAGACAGACCCCGGAGGTCCGAGGTCTGTCATGGAGAACTTCGGGGGACTTTCGGTCCCCCGTTCTCTTTATCGTTTGGCGTCCCAGCGATCACACATGTATCCCCTATCCTGTGGATTGGGGATGCATATCTTTTGTAGGAACAACCCCTTCAGTGGCGTCGCGCTGTAGCAGCCATAGCGGCTGCTAGTGGAGCCACGGCCATGGGGGGGCCCATGCCGGCGGGTGGCACGGGCCCCCTCATGCTGCCTGCCCCGTAGCAGCCGCTACGGCTGCTATAGCGGTAGTCACGCCACTGGTTCCGGGGTTCCGTCTGAGGTTTCCGTCGGGTGAACCCCGCAACGGAAAGTGAAACTGAAACCACAGCTTCCGTTTCCATCACCATTGATTTCAATGGTGACAGAAGCATTGCTAATGGTTTCCGTTCGTCACCATTCCGGCAGGTTTCCGTTTTAACGATGGAATCAATAGCGGAGTCGACTGCGCTATTGATTCCGTCGGAAAACCGGAAACCTGCCGGAATGGTGACGAACGGAAACCATTAGCAATGTTTCCGTCACCATTGATATCAATGGGGAAGGAAACGGAAGCTGTGGTTTCAGTTTCACTTTCCGTTGCAGGGTTCACCCGACGGAAACCTCTGACGTAATCCCGGAACGGAAAGCCAACGGTGATGTGATTCCACTATAAACTACACATATATCCTGCTCATTTCAGGTCTATCAAGCACAGGAAAACAATTCTGCATCTGTTTCTATGGAATACGTGTTCATTCCCTTATAAACTACACATAGATCCTGTTCATTCCAGGTCTATCAAGCACAGGAAAATAATTACGCATATGTTTCTATTGAATATGTGTTGATTCCACTATAAACTGCACAAATATCATCTTCATTCTAGGTCTATAAAGCACAGGAAAATAATTCCGCATCTGTTTCTATGGAATATGTGTTCAGTCTACTATAAACTGCACAAATATCCTGTTCATTCCAGGTCTATCAAGCACAGGAAAATAATTCTGCATGTTTCTATGGAATATGTGTTCATTCCCTTATAAACTACACAAATATCCTGTTCATTCCAGGTCTATCAAGCACAGGAAAATAATTATACATCTGTTTCTATGGAATGTGTCCATTACACTATAAACTACACATAGATCCTGTTCATTCCAGGTCTATCAAGCACAGGAAAATAATTACGCATCTGTTTCTATGGAATATGTGTTCATTCCACTATAAACTGCACAAATATCCTGTTCATTCCAGGTCTATCAAGCCCAGGAAAATAATTACGTATCGGTTTCTATGGAATATGTGTTCATTCCATTATAAACTGCACATCTATCCTGTTTATTCCAGGTCTATGAAGCACAGGAAAATAATTATGCATCTGTTTCTATGGAATATGTGTTCATTCCCTTATAAACTACACATAGATCCTGTTCATTCCAGGTCTATCAAGCACAGGAAGATAATTATGCATCTGTTTCTGTGGAATATGTGTTCATTCCACTATAAACTTCACATAGATCCTGTTCATTCAAGGTCTATGAAGCACAGGAAAATAATTACGTATCTGTTTCTATGGAATATGTGTTCATTCCCTTATAAACTACACATAGATCCTGTTCATTCCAGGTCTATCAAGCACAGGAAAATAATTACGCATCTGTTTCTATGGAATATGTGTTTATTCCCTTATCAACTACACATATATCCTGTTCATTTAAGGTCTATCAAGTACAGGAAACTAATTATTTATCTGATTCTATGGAATATGTGTTCATTCTTGTAACGTCTATGGCCGTGGGCTGTGGTTCAGACTTACCCTGTGACGGCCCCGGCCATGGACATCTGTCTTCTCGGCGTCAGCTCCCTCCAGGGAGACGCCGGCACTCACTTCCGGGTCCTCGGACTGTTTCCCGGAGGGCGCCCCTGCGTGCACGGCCTTAAAGGGCAAGTACGCGTCCAGCTGTCACTAACCAATAATTAGCCCAAATGGCTGCTGGACTATAAAAAGGGGCTCTGCCCACTTGTTTCTCGCCTGAGCGTTGTTGTATACCTAAGTTTGTCTTGCAAATGGTCTCCCAGTGTTTCCTAGTTCCCAGTGTTACCCGTTCCTGCTGCCTGTACCCTGTATTCCGTGCTATCATATCTACTGAGAAAGTCAAGTCGTGTCTTCCGCTGCATCCACGGTGCCACCTGCTGTGAAAGTCAAGTCGTGTTTCCGCTACTGTCTACATTGCCTCAGGTACCCGTTCTGAACTATAGACATTGCTTTGTACCTTGTTGGCCAGCTGCTACCCCGCTACGCGGTACGGCCCAGTGGGTCCACACCCCGCGCCGTCACATTACGCTCAGGCCACGGACGCTCCTGGCCAAGTCAAGGGCCTGTCATCCTCCGAAGCCATGCAGGCGGACCTGCAGGATCTGCAAGCACGACAGGATCAACTCCTTGTGGCAGTAGACTCCATGGCACAGCAGCTAGGGGCGCTAGGTTTTTCCTCCACTGCTCCTATTCAAGCTCCTCCGATCTACCCTCCTGCTACACCTCCTGGCAGCCCCAGTTCGGACCCTCGGTTCTCGCTTCCATTGCCACCTCGGTTCCATGGAGACGCAAGTTTGTGCAGGGGGTTTCTGAATCAATGACAGATCCACTTCACTCTGCACGCCCGAGCATTCCCTTCGGACGGAGCCAGGATCGCCTTCATTATATCTCTACTTGCCGGCAAGGCCCTGGCATGGGCGAATCTTGTCTGGGAACGTCAGGGTCCCGAGACCCAAGACTTCCAGGGGTTCGTGCGGTTGTTCCGTTCCATATTTAAGGAGCCACTGCTATCTTTAACCTGCCCCCAGGAGGACGCCTCCGTGGGCGAATAAACCATCCAGTTCCGGACTCTGGTAGGAGAATTGTCCTGGAACAATGAGGCCTTGGTAGCATCCTTCTTGCATGGTCTATCGCCCGAGATCAAGGACGAACTGGCTGCTCGAGGAGATCTCCCAGCTGCCTTGGACGACCTGATTCTACTGGCTACCCAAGTGGATGTAAGTCTCAGGGAGAGATCTCAAGAGATTCTACAGGAGAGATGGCTTCCTAGAATGGCGCACAACTTCCAGCTACCCCTCTTGCCTTGTTCTTCTGTTGCGCCCGAGGTTCCGATGAAGGTGGATTGGCTTAAACTGTCCATTCAAGAAAAACAGCGCAGGTCGTGCATCTGTGTTCCCAGAGGCCAAAGAAACCCCAACGCCTGGGATTGGTTGGAGAGACAACCCTGGGCGCCTCGGCATTTAATAGAGAACTCTCTTCCAAACTGTTCATTCCTGTGACCATCGTCGCTGGCGAGTGACCTCATCCAGTCTATGCCTACCTGGACTCTGGCTCTGCAGTCAATTTCATCTGCCAAGACCTTGTAGATCTTCTTCAATTGCCCACTGTTTTGCTGGAGAGACCGTTGATCGTTGCCTCGGTAGAAGGACTGCCTTTGCCTGACCCAGTGTTGTCTGTGACCAAGCCATTAAGACTTCAAGTGGGAGCTCTTCATTCTGAGCTCATCTCCCTGTATGTCCTGTCCAAGGCCGTCAACCCCGTGCTGCTGGGTTTGCCTTGGCTCTGTCTACACGCCCCAGTCCTGGATTGGAACTCCAGAGAGGTTCTCCAGTGGGGCCCCACTGTCTGGTACATGTCCATCCGTCCCAGCCTTCTCCGCATCAGTCATTGGCAGGATTGCCTCCTTGTTACTCTCAGTTCGCTGATGTCTTCAACAAGAAGGAAGCAGAGACATTGCCACCACATCGAGCATACGATTGTCCTATCGAATTGTTTCCTGATTCGTCACCTCCTCGCAGTAGAGTTTACCCTCTCTCCTTGCCAACGACTCTACATTAAGGAGAATCTGGAGTGGGGCTTCATACGAAAGTCTTTATCCCCGGCCGGAGCCGAGTTTTTCTTTGCAAAAAAAAAAAGGATGGATCCCTTCGACCCTGCATTGACTACCGAGGTCTCAACCAGATCACGGTGAAGAACAGGTACCCATTGCCATTGATTTCTGATCTCTTTGATCGCATACAGGGGGCGAAAAAAAATTCCAAGCTAGACCTGCGGGGGGCTTACAATCTAATCCGGATCCGTCAGGGTGACGAGTGGAAGACTGCATTTAACACACGTGATGGACACTACGAATATTTAGCCATGCCTTTCGGCCTGTGTAACGCCCCCGCAGTGTTTCAAGAATTTGTCAATGACATTTTTCGTGATCTCCTCTATGTCTGTGTTGTGGTGTATCTCGATGAAATCTTGATTTTTTCCCCAAGATCTTGTGACTCATCAGGGTCATGTCCCCCAGGCGTTGCTTAGATTAAGGGAGAATCCTCTTTATTCCAAGCCGGAAAAGTGCGTGTTCGAAGAGAAGTCTCTACCCTTCCTGGGCTATATCATCTCTGATCAGGGTCTCAAAATGGACCCTGAGAAGGTCAAGGCTGTCCTGGAGTGGCCACGTCCCCAAAGCTTAAGGGCCATACAATGCTTCCTGAGATTCGCCAACTCCTACAGACTGTTCATTCCCAACTTCTCTTCTTTGACAGCCCCCATCTCTGCCCTCACTAAAAAGGGTATGAATGCCAAGGTATGGACTCCAGAGGCGGAAGTCGCATTCAAAACCTTAAAAAAGGCCTTCACGTCAGCCTCTATTCTTCATCATCCTGATGTATCCCTACAGTTTTCGTTAGAGGTGGATGCCTCCTCTGTTTGTGCTGGTGCACTTCTGTTCCAGAGAGGTTCGAAAGGCAAGATGGTGGTATGTGGTTACTACTCCAAGCTGTTTTCTCCTGCAGAGCGCAACTGTAGCGTCCATGGTCTGTCTTGTAAATGGTCCCTTAGTGTTTCCCGTTACAGTTGTTATCCGTGCCTTGTTCCTGTTCCTGTTTCCCGTGTTGTGCCTTTAGTATTGAGTCTGCCACGTCCAGAGGTATCCGCCACTTCCTGTGTCATCTGCCACGTCTGCAGGAATCCGCCACATCCTGTGTCATCTGCCACGTCCGGAGGAATCCACCACGTCCTGTGTCACCTGCCACGTCTGGAGGAATCCGCCACGTCTGGCGCAACCTGCGGCACCTGTGTCATCCGCCACGTTTGGCGTTACCTGCTGCACCCATCTCCATCAGTGCCAGAGCTGCAGCCACTGTCCGGACTATCCAGGTACCCTTGTGCGGGACATTGTATTGCTGGGGTTTCCTGTTGTTTGGCCAGCTCTCCCCCCGTTACAGCGGTACGGCCTAGTGGGTCCACTAACCCGCTCCGTGATAGCAACTACTCGATTTGGGATCGGGAGTTACTGGCCATAAAGTTGGCCCATCTGGAGTGGAGACACCTACTGGAAGGCGCAGCTCATCCTATCCTGGTCTTCACGGACCACAAGAACCTGACCTACCTACAGACGGCTCAATGGCTGAATCCTCGTCAAGCCAGGTGGTCATTGTTTTCTGACAAGGTTCCGGTTCGAACTCCACTACCGACCTGCCGACAAGAATATGAGGGCTGATGCCTTGTCTAGGTCTTTTGAGACAGAGGACACTGTGGAGTCCCCACAGAATATTATCGATCCTTCCTGCATCTACTCTGTTAACCCTCTGCAGGTTAGAGACATTCCTCCGGGAAGAAATTTTGTACATCTGGATCACCGAGGAAGAATCCTTTGCTGGGTTCACATTTCCAAGCTGGCAGGTCACGCGGGTAAGACCCGAGACCTAATTGCCCATCAGTTCTGGTGGCCGACGCTGCCCAAAGACGTCATGGACTTTGTTTCCTCCTGTACGGTGTGTGCAGCAAACAAAGTTGCCCACTCCAGACCGGCCGGTCTGCTCCAACCGCTGCCTGTGCCCGATGCCCCCTGGCGGCATTTTGCTATGGACTTTGTCACAGATCTGCCTCTCTCTGTGGGATGCAGTGTGATCTGGGTGGAGGTGGATCATTTTTCTAAAATGGCTCATTTTGTTCCCCTGACTGGCCTGCCTTCTGTTTCTCGACTGGCTGACCTCTTCATACAACACATCTTCCGTCTGCACGGCTTGCCTCTGCATATTGTCTCGGATCGAGGGGTCCAGTTCACCTCAAAGTTCTGGAGAGCACTCTGCGGCCTACTCGGTGTAAAGTTGGACTTCTCCTCAGCTTATCATCCTCAGTCCAATGGACAAGTCGAAAGGGTTAACCAAATTATGGGGAACTATCTGTGGCACTTTGTCTCCAGATGACATTAAGACTGGGTGCAGCTGCTCCCGTGGGCGGAGTTCTCCTATAATAACCCGTACCAGTGAGTCCACCACCTCCAGTCCGTTCTTCATAGACTATGGCCAACATTCTCGAATACCCCTGCCTGGCTCTACTATCTCCCAGGTGCCTGCAGCCGACTCTACCTTCAGAGACTTTCTGCAGATATGGCAGCAGACACGATCTTCTATTCTGCTGTCGGTGGACTACATTAAGAGAAAGGCAGACACTAGAAGACGAGAGCCTCCTCAGTTTCTTCCAGGTACAAAGGTCTGGCTGTCTTCCAGGAATATCCGGCTGAGGGTGCCGTCTTGCAAGTTTGCTCCCAGGTTTCTTGGACCCTTCGAGATTCTGCTACAGATCAATACTGTGTCATACAAGCTTCGACTGCCTCCTACCCTCAAGATCCCTAACTCCTTCCATGTCTCCTTGCTGAAACCCGTGGTCCTGAACCACTACTCCAGGACTCCTAGTTCCGCAGTGGCTCCTGGCGGTACATCTGGAACTTTCGAAGTGAGGGAGATGCTGGCCACCAAGAAAGTGGGAGGAAGGACGTTTTATTTGGTGGATTGGAGGGGATTTGGTCTAGAGGAGAGGTCTTGGGAGTCAGAGGAGTACATTGATGCTCCTGTCCTCGTGAAGAAATTTCTCTCCCGCTCTGGCCCCAAGAGGAGGGGGTGTAAGAGCGGGGATACTGTAACGTCTATGGCTGGGGGCCGTCGTTCAGATTTACCCTCTGACGGCCATGGACATCTGTCTTCTCGGCGTCAGCTCCCTCCAGGGTGGCGCCGGCCCTGACTTCCGGGTCCTCGGACTGTTTCCCGCAGGGGTGCACGGCCTCAAAGGGCCAGTACGTGTCTAGCTGTCACCAACCAATAATTAGCCCAAATGGCTGCTGGACTATGGCTCTGCCAAATTGTTCCTCGCCTGAGCATTGTTGTATACCTAAGTTTGTCTTGCAAATGGTCTCCCAGTGTTTCCTAGTTCCCAGTGTTACCCGTTCCTGCTGACAACCTAGAAGCGAACCATAAAGGGACATAGCCCTTAAAGAAATAGTATACTAAATGATATACAAAAGTACAAAAAATCTTTATTAAATATAATCACCAATAACATATAATGGAATAAAAGATGGGATACATCATACACGGAGATATATACAGCAGGGTCAGATGGAATAGTCCATAGACAAACAGAGTCAACCATCCAAGGATGACTAAACCACGCTCAGATAGTACATATGACAGAATTATAAACCCATGGGTATAATGTAGTAAGGCCCACACGTAGTATAGTGCTACCAGCTGATTATGACAATATGCAGAGATAGACAATAAGGTCTATTATTGCCTACAAAGTATATAGCAATACATAAAACGTGAAGCTAGAAGCGTCCAAAGACAACATATAGGCTCAAATGGCCAGAAAGATATAACTGACAATAACTGGACACAATAGTACGACCATGTAGAGGCTGAAAAAGCTAGCACATACCCTGGGACATGATAAGGAGCGCAGGAGATCAACAAAGTAGATGGATGAATGAACGCCTCGACGCGCGTTTCGCCCTGTAGACCGGCTTCGTCACCAGGCTACATTTAATAAAACTCTAAGGGTTTTTATAGAAATGGAATGAAGTTAGACTCACCTGTGATGGATGAAAATCGGCGCTCGACACACCCGCCCAGTGACGCACACATCACGGGACGCGCCGCACGTCAGATGGAGATGCGCCGCATGATGACAGCATCACCATGACAACGCTAGACGCTAAGCGGCACTCCCGGATGCGAGCCCCACCACGCATGCGCGATCGAGCGTCTGTGCAAACACCACAGGAGAGGCAACAGGAATAACAAAGACAAAACTGAAGCAATAACAATGGCAGAGGTGGGGATTACTATGGAGATAAGGCAGGTCGGAGATAATTTGATTTTTTTTTTTTACAAACAGATATAAAGTATAAAGAACGGCGGCGCTATATTGAAAAGTAATAAAACAGTGCAACATAAAGTGAAAGAAGTGCAATGTGAACAAATAGTGAAGAAAAGGAAAAAATATAAAAAATTAATAAGAAAAAAACCGTGCACCATACTAATAAAAATTTAATAGTGATAAATAAATAGTGAGACAAAAATAGATATATAAGAGTTAATAAATACAAATATATATATGTATATAAATATATAGTAAGGTGAAATAGTGATAAAAAACACAGTATATAATTATATAATACATATAGACCATACGGATATATATAAAGAAATAAATATATAGAAATATATGCAAAAACATGAAAAATATAAGCAAGACCGTCAGAATATAATATAATAAATGCTAATAAACCTCAAACAGAAGCTGAGAATAGATAATATGATATATAATATAAAAAGACAAAATATATATATATTAAACTAGAGGTATGATATTATATAATACAATTTAAATAACTATATATAGAGAGGACTCCACATTACAGCGCTCAGCAAATATAAAAAATATATACAATAACTACAATAGCGAGCAATGATATGAAGATCATACATCAATACAACTAGAATTATGGAGATCATTATCTTCTCCGCTTCTGAATTCCGATTAAGACCATACACAATCTTCTCCAATATATAGGAAGGTAAACCCACTCACTGGAAGGGATACACTGGAACATAAAAGATAAATATAAAAAACAAGAAAAAAACCCTAGAGAAAATAAAATTCACGCATAGTTGAAAATTACAGAAAGGGCCTGAAACTGGTTGCTTCATTTAGACCAAATGGCGCCACAGTATTGAGTAACGTGATCGATTTCATTTCTTTTCTCAATAATGCCAGACGTACATCTCCACCTCTACATCCCACGGAAATTTTGTCAATTCCACGTACCTCAAAACCTTTTGGATTACAGGAGTGAAACTCACGAAAATGTCACGCAACAGGCTGAAGTTGATCTAAATCTAGAGCATTAGAAGCTGACTTAATTTTGCTGACATGTTCCAACACCCGCACCTTCAATTGCCTGCTGGTCATGCCAACATAAATGAGGTCACAGGGGCAAGTGGCAAAATATACCACAGCTACTGTGTTGCATGTGATGTTGTAAACAATTTTGTAGTCTTTGCCTCTATCTGAGCTGTAGAAGTTAAGGGCACGTGGAATATATTTACATGCAGAGCATTTACCGCAATTATATGATCCCCAGGGAGGGCCCCTACTACCAAACGGATTAGGGGGGGCACTGGGGATATAATGACTTGCTGTCAAAAGGTCCCTCAGATTTTTAGATCGCCTCCAAGTAATGGAGGGGTAGCTTGGTAGAATCCCTGCCAAATCACGATCAGTAAGAAGGACCCTCCAGTGCTTTTGTAGGATATCACAAATTTTGGTCCAATAGGGATTAAAGGTGGTGACAAATCTAACATTCTGATCAGTATTGTTCTTTTTAGGCCTACTCACCAGGAGTCCATCACGAGTTGAATTTTTAGCTCTAAGGTAGCCCCTTATTATAACCCTCTTACCCGTTCCTGCTGCCTGTACCCTGCATCCCGTGCTATCGTATCTACTGTGAACGTCAAGTCGTGTCTTCCGCTGCATCCACGGTGCAACCTGCTGTGAAAGTCAAGTCTACTTCCGCTACTGTCTACATTGCCTCAGGTACCCGTTCTGAACTATAGACATTATTTTGTACCTTGTTGGCCAGCTGCTATCCGGCTACGCAGTACGGCCCAGTGGGTCCACACCCCGCACCGTGATAATTCTGCTATAAACTGCACAAATATCCTGTTCATTCCAGGTCTATAAAGCACAGGAAAATAATTATTTATCTGTTTCTATTTAATATGTGTTCATTCCACTATAAACTGCACAAATATCCTGTTCATTCCAGGTCTATCAAGCATAGGAAAATTATTACGCATCTATTTCTATGAAATATGTGTTCATTCCACTATAAACTGCACAAATATCCTGTTCATTCCAGGTCTATCAAGCACAGGAAAATAATTACGCATCTGTTTCTATGGAATATGTGTTCATTCCACTATAAACTGCACAAATATCCTGTTCATTCCAGGTCTATCAAGCATAGGAAAATAATTACGCATCTATTTCTATGGAATATGTGTTCATTCCCTTATAAACTACACATAGATCCTGTTCATTCCAGGTCTATCAAGCACAGGAAAATAATTACGCTTCTGTTTCTATGGAATATGTGTTCATTCCCTTATAGGCCATGTTCAGACGTGGCAGAATTTTTCTGCTGCAAATGTTGGTGCAGATTACGCAACGAATCTGCACCAACATTTGCAAATTTGACAGGTAATTCAGACATTGCAGAACTTGCCACAGATTTCAGTTTTTGCATTGCAAAGGCTGACTTGCCACAGATTTCAGCGGACTTGCCACAGATTTCAGTTTTTGCATTGCAAAGGCTGAAATCCGCAGTGAAATTCCACTTCTTCTCCGTAATGTCATGAGCATGCTGCGGAGGGACAAATCTGCACCGCAGCCTGATTTCCGCACAGTTATTTTCGGCAACGTCTGAACTAAGTTTCCTGAAAATGTATAGAAAGAAATGTAAAAAACGGCTGCTGCAGAATTCCACTGCGGACTGTCCGCAGCGGAATTCAACAGCAATTCCACCACGTCTGAATGTGCCCTAAGGCTTCATGCACTTGACCCGTAATTACGGGCACGGCCGCGGACAGCCGGCCGTTTTTACAGGACGTGCTCCCATTATAAAGTATAGGAGCACGGTCCGTAAAATAAAAAAAATAGGACATGTCCTATTTTTTTCCGCCGGTTTCTACGGCACGGACACCCTCCCGTAAACATACGGGAAGGTGTCAGTTGGCCATAGAAATGAATGGGCCCGGGGCGTGGTCTCGGCATGTGAGGAAGAAGGACGCATTCTCAGGAGCTCCCGCCGACCGTGACTTAACTTGTGACATTAACGCTGACAGCGACTTACAATCACCCCGACTCTGAAGACCTCGGACAAAAATATTCCGGCATCCTCACTATCTCGCTTCTTACGGCCACGTGTCTCGCAGAAGCAGGAAGAAGCCAACATGGCGACCGCAGCTACATGTGGAACGCCTCAACGACCGGGAGCGACGACGTCAGCCCGATCCCGCAATCTATCAGGTGTGTCTACTCCTTCTATACTCCTGGAGAGTGCCCCAGCTATCAGCCCCAGTCCAGAGAGATCCCATGAGGGAAGTTCTTGGTCCCCGGGCCCTGTCTCCCCGCCCTTCATGGAAATGCCATTAACTCCACTAACGCGATTAGATCTGGCGGAGGCCCTGAAGCATCTCCCGTCCCAGAACTTTTTTGACACCATGTTAGACAGAAAGGAGAAAATGCAACGTACGTGTTTAGAGGAGGTGAACCGCACTGTTGAGCAGATGTGCTCTCGGGTCTCAGCCATTGAGCAACAGACATCTTCTCATGGCGACAGACTAGATAGGTTGGAGGACCAACTGCGCTCACAACATGTACTAATACAAGCTATGACTCTGGACCATGATGATCTAGAAAACCGCAACAGGCACAATAATGTCCGTATCAGGGGACTGCCAGAGGAGAAGGAGGGCCATAATCTCCGCGCAATAGTTGTAGAACTGTTTAACGGTATTCTGGGAGAACCACTGAGCAATCATATAGAACTGGATCGGGTACACAGAGCGTTGGGCCCTGTGTCGGCGGATCCGGATCGTCCACGGGACATTGTTTGTAGGATTCACTACTTTACAGTGAAGGAAAATTTAATGCGTAAAATGCGCACCATGGGCCACGTGAAATTTAGAGGGGCTGAAATTCATATCTTGCCTGACCTATCAGCTCGTACATTGCTTATGAGACGGGTGATGCGACCGCTACTGGATATCATCAGAGAGGCTGAAGCGACATATATGTGGGGTTTTCCGTTCCACCTTATTGTCAAGAAACAAGGCTCAGTGATGGCTATACATTCGCCACAAGATCTACCCGCCTTTTTTGCCTTACTGGAAGTCTCACCGAGCACCATTCCGGACTGGATTGCGGCATCCTTGAACTATCGTCCTGCTAGACGCGGCAGAAACCGCCCTATCGACCCGCTTCAACCCAGACCACAGCGCATCAGACCGGCAAGGCAACAACTGCCATAGAAGAGAATCCAAGATCTGTGATAGTCTTGCTGTGCTGTGGAGTCATGATTACATATGACACTGGACTCCCTGCTCACCCTGGTGCAATTGTTTGGTTTCCTGATCTAATGACTAGATGAACAGATAATGTATCCTTACAAATTGAGCCATACTGAAGGAATAGTCCCCTCACCATGTTTTTCTAGTGGTTAAATATTTCTGTTAGAACAAATCACGGAATGGGCCACTTGTATTTAAGGGGAAAGAGATAGGCACACACACAGCTGGATAATGTGGGCCTCATGGTTCGTAGTGCGACATTTGATGGGACATACATAGGACTATTCCAAATAGTTGAGTTAAGTTTTGTTAGTTGGGACTTATTGAGTATGGAGATGTTTTTCTGGGTAAAGGAGTACGTTTCATAACACCTGCTGGGGGTGAGGGAACTCACAGGATTCCATTGAAAAGGGTGAAGGGGCTTCATGCTATCACGGGTGTCGCTGCAAGGGGTAGTACATAGGGCAGGGCTCTTTATGGAGTTTATGGGCCTCTTTGCATGAGCGAGCCAACCAGGACTGGGAAGGGGTTTGAGATCCCTACAGAGCTGTGATATACCTTTATTGCAACAAGTTTTGAATTCGTATCACTTCCCTGTTCTCCCTGGTGAATTACTAATAGAAGCATTGGGGTGGGTGTTTGTGATCGCTGAAAGCGTACGATTTACAGATAACTACACGGGAGGTGGACTCCACTTCCTTATATTCCTTACCAACTCTCCCCTATAGGAATTCCCTCCGAGGTGTCTCGCTGGCTGAGTATCCTCGGTTTCTTTAACCTTCCTTAGAGATTTCCCTGTTTTTCCCTATATACTTACCTATTTTCGATTTCTATTGTTGTTTTCTTTTCTTTCCCTTTTCTTCTTCCCTCCCTTTGGTTTCTTCCCTCGCAGCACTTGGGAACCATGAACACGGATACAAAGTTGCTCTCCTATAATGTCCGAGGCCCGAGGACGCCGGAGAAACGCTCCATGATTCTTGCTGTACTGTGGAGACTTAAAACTCAGGTGGCGTTTCTTCAAGAAACACACTTCCGGAAAGATAAGGTACCCAGGCTTTCCAATAGACGCTTTCCATATTGCTATCATGGTTGCTCAGAGGACTCCAGATCTAGGGGTGTGAGTATTCTCATTGCACAACATGTACCTTGGATCTTCATTGACTCTCAAGCTGACCCTCAGGGTAGATTTCTATTTGTCAAGGGCACTCTATTCTCACAGGTAGTCACACTAGCTAACTTGTACTTACCGAACACGGGACAATCAGCGGCTCTAGCGACATATCTGGAACAGCTCCAGACTTTCGGGGAAGGTGTGATCATAGTGGGAGGGGATTTTAATGTAGCAATGGAACCTCACCTGGACGTCTCAAGGGGCGCCTCCCATCTTCCTTACTCTCAACTCAGCTCCATTAGGAAAATTATTCATGATCACCAATTGGTGGACGTATGGAGGACTCTGTACCCGGGATCTAGGGATTACTCGTATTACTCAGCAACTCATGATATGTTCTCCAGAATAGACTATTTTTTCATCAGTCATTTCCATCTGGATAGAGTAGAGGGGGCAGACATTCACACGTCTCCCTTGTCGGATCATTCGCCAATTGCGCTCTCTCTCTCTTTTGCTCCGCCCTCACAGACACAAGGTCGGTGGAAACTCAACGAGTTTTTACTTCAACACCCTGAGGCTCAATCTGAAATTCGTCGCGAGCTGGAGCTCTACTTTTCTACCAATACTGGCTCAGTAGCAAACCCGCTCATCTTATGGGAGGCCCATAAATGCTACATAAGAGGTTTTTTCATCAAATGGGGGGCGCGGCTCAAGAGAGAGAGAGTGGCAAAAACGAGTGACCTGTTGACTAAGATTAGCGAAGTAGAGGTCAAACATAAACATTGTCAGACATCAGAAACTAGGGGAGTCTTGCTGTCACTTCGGGAAGAACTTAGAGCACTTTATGAAGTCAAGGCTAAAGCCGCATTAGTTAAGTGCCGGAGAATATTTTATGAGTATGGAAATAAACCGGGGAAAATACTGGCAAATGCTTTAAGAACCCAGAGAGCTTCAGCATATGTTCCTCATATTACTTCCCAGGTAGGGGTAAAGATAACCTCTCCGAGGGAGATCGCCCGATCCTTTCGGGAGTTCTACTCCTCCCTATACCAATTAACACCTCATTCTCCTCCCACTAAGGTAGCTATACAGGAATATATATCCTCCTCAGGTTTCCCACGACTACCTGATGATGCATGTGACACTTTGGATCATCCAATCACTCATGAAGAACTCTCTGGGGCACTGCAGGATACAAAAAAGGGTAAGGCACCAGGCCCAGATGGACTGACGGTTGGTTACTATAAAATGTTCTTAGATAAGTTAGCAGATGGCTTTCTGGGGGCTTTTAATGCGGTATCATCGGGCAGCTCAGTTCCTTCAGATTCATTGAGGGCTACCATAGTGGTTATACCGAAAGAGGGCAAGGATCCCTCCTCTTGTGCTAGTTATAGACCGATTTCTTTACTCAATGTAGATCTGAAATTGTTTTCTAAAATACTGGCGAATCGGCTAGCCCCATTGATGACTACTGTAATTCACGGAGACCAAACAGGCTTCATTCCGTCTAGGGAAGCGAGAGTTAATACGACTAAGGCTCTCAACCTTGTCCATTGGGCCAACTCACAGAGGAGCCCTGCTGTCATTTTATCCACAGACGCGGAAAAGGCATTTGATCGAGTCGGGTGGCCATTCTTATTTGGAATTCTGGAGCATCTGGGTTTGGGACCTAACATGCGCTCCTGGGTTGGGGCACTATACTCGTCGCCTTCGGCTTCTGTTAGGGTGAATGGTACTTACTCTTCCCCGTTTATGATTCATAACGGTACAAGACAGGGATGTCCTCTTTCACCCCTGCTTTTCGCCTTAGCTCTGGAACCTTTTTTGTGTAAGACCAGAGGCAATGTTAACGTGAGTGGCTTAACTTTGAAGGGTAAAGTTTTCAAGGTGGCGGTTTATGCAGATGATCTGCTATTTTTTGTGACCTCTCCGCACATTTCTATGCCCAATCTCATGAAAGAATTTCGAGAGTATGGCCTATTGTCCAACCTGAAAATCAACTTTCAGAAGTCGGAGGCGATGATGTTACATATTCCACATGATCTAGGGAATTCCCTACGTGCTAGTTTTTCCTTTAGATGGGCGCGGGAATCGATCAGATACCTGGGTATCCAATTACCGGCCAGTATAGAACGGACATTCCAGCTAAACTTCCTACCTCTGTTACAAACATTGAGGACTGATTTGGCTCGATGGACAAGGGGGACGTTCTCATAGTTTGGGAGAGTGAGTATTATCAAGATGAATGTGTTACCCAGATTTCTATACCCGATGCAGGCATTACCAATTAAATTACCTACGTCCTTTTTTAAAACTGTATATCAGTACATCACTTCCTTTGTATGGGCTGATAAGCCGCCGAGATTACAGAGGAGAATTTTAGTGCTTGCCAAGCGTCGTGGAGGGATTGGGCTGCCTGATGTAGAGCAATATTATCATGCCATACACTTGACTAGAGTAGTCGACTGGTGCCGCCAAGCTTTTCTTAAAGATTGGATAGCTGTGGAACAGGGCTTTACGGATCTCCCACTGAAGTGCTTGCCATGGATACCTATGACTCATCTGAAATCCCTGAGGGATCACCCTACTATGTATCCAACACTACAGGTATTCAGGAGTGTGAGGGGACGGGAAGGGGTTTCATCAACCCCTTCACCGCTCACGCCGGTCCTGGGAACACCAGAATTTGGACCAGGATTATCGGAAGTGACATTTAAGAACTGGCTTCAACAGGGTCATTTTAGGATTAGTCACTTTCGTAGATGTGCTGTTTGGCTACGCGAGAGGGAACTTGCTGAGCCTGAGGGCATGCTGGTAGCATCACAGTGGCAGACTTTACAGCTATCTCACTAGTTGGCTCATATACCTGCACCTGCTGCTTATGATCGCAGTCTAACCCAGTTTGAAACGCTGTGCTCCCAGGCGGGACATGTGAAACGAGCATTGTCTAAAATTTATGGTTTACTGATTTCCCCTGCAGAAGATTACACGCCACCGTTTATCGCGAAATGGGAGCGAGATCCCCAGATCTCCCTAACGCAAGAACAAAAAGAGAAGGTCATGCTCCTTTCACATAAAGCTTCTATTAGTAATGCTTATCAAGAAACGAATTATAAACTACTATCCCGGTGGTACAGAGTCCCACATGTGCTTCACAAAATGTTTCCTGAGGTTTCTCATCTCTGTTGGAGATGCGACAGGGAAGAAGGTACGCTATTACATATATTTTGGGGCTGTGACAGTCTTCGCCCCTTCTGGACAGAAGTTCAAGACGTCATATTTGAGATTACGGGACTCGCCCTGGGAGACAATCCGGCGTGGATCCTGTTGCATCATCATGACATCTCTATAGGGACGTATAAGAAATCGCTGGTGAGACACTTGTTAAATGCAGCTAAAGCATGTATTCCAGCGAAATGGCAGTCCTCTGAGCCTCCATCGATTAGACAATGGTTGAAGCGGGTGCACGACATTCGGAGAATGGAGGAGTTGCTTCATTTTTCTCCTGAACAAGCAGGTAGATTCCGGAAAACATGGTTCTACTGGCTCGAATTTTGTGGCTCAGACAGGTACAAAGAGGCTATGGGTGAACAAATTGGGAATAGTAGTGGGAGTTCTTAGAATTTCTGGTTCGTAGGGATGTGCTGCGGGGGGGGGGGGGGGGGGGGGGAGAGCTGGGAGAGATGACTCCCCTCTTCCCTCATATCTTTTAATCTTTTCTGTTTTCCTTTTTTTCTCTCCTTTCTATCGTTCTTTCCTGACTATCTTAACAGATAGTTTTCTGCTGTGGGGTGACAGGAGGGAATTGGGAAATATCGGATAGAGGCGTCAATTTATGGTACAGTCGCTCTATATTGACACTAGTAGATGAGAGAAGTATCTCACAATATTGGTATTATTGGAAATCAAACAGAATTGTTGAGTTAAATGTAGAAATGTCACATTGTGTTCAGATTTTGTTTTTGTACCCTCGTCTCCCATTTTTCCTTCTGTATCCTTACTTTCTTGTTGAAAAATAAAAAAAAATTGAAATACAAAAAAAAAAAGAAATGAATGGGCCCGTAATTACGGTCCGTAATTACGGGTGAATTTATGGTCGTGTGCATGGGGCCTAAAGGTACTTTCACACGGCCGAAAAACGGCTGGAAAGCGGAAGCAGGACGCCTCCAAACATCTGCCCATTGATTTCAATGGGAAAAACTGCATTCTGTTCCGACGGGGAGTTTTTTAAAAAACGACCACGTTAAAAAACGCCCGTGAAAAAGAAGTGCATGTCACTTCTTGAGCCGTTTTTGGAGCCGTTTTTCATTGACGCTATAGAAAAACAGCTCCATAAACAGCCGAAAAAAACCGCTGTGGAAAACGCGAGTTGCTAAAAAAATGGCTGAAAATCAGGAGCTGCTTTCCCTTGAAAACAGCTCCATATTTTCAGACGTCTTTTTTAGTAAGCGTGTGCACATACCCTAAGGGTATGTTCACACTTAGGGTATGTTCACACGCTAGACTAAAAACGTCTGAAAATACGGAGCTGTTTTCAAGTGAAAACAGCTCCTGATTTTCAGACGTTTTTTAAGCCACTCGCGGTTTTTGCCGTGTTTTTCGCGGCGTTTTTTACGGCCGTTTTTGGAGCTGTTTTTCTATAGAGTCTATGGAAAAACGGCTTAAAAAACGTCTGAAAATCAGGGGCTGTTTTCCGTATTTTCAGAAGTTTTTTGTTAAGCGTGTGAACATACCCTTAGGGTATATAGTGGTTCAGAACGCACTAGACCAAGGTAGGTGCACGTATAGGGTCCCAACCCAATCGTGTTAAAGAAGTATTCGGCACTCAAAATAAGGTTTTGTAATTCTTCAGATTTAGTTTGTAGTTGTATTTGATGCCAGAGGCTTAGTGCGTGCGACATTTCGGTCACAACAAGACCTTCATCAGGCACTTTGCACTGCTGGTCGCTGGTGTATCCAGTCGTTGGCGCTATCTTCCGTATGGTGGCTAACCGCTATTTTTGGCACCAAAAATAGCGGTTAGCCGCCATACGGAAAATACCCTGAGTATTAACTTTTTTTTTATTCCGTCAACATAGCCGTAAATGGGCTTGTTTTTTGTGGGACGAGTTGTATTTTTCAATTGCATCATTTTTGGGTGCATATAATATATTGATTAACTTTTATTCACTTTATTTTAGGAAAGAATTGAAAATAAACGGCTATTCCAGCATTGTTTTTGACGTTATAAATTTACGCCGTTCACTATGCGGCATAAATAACATGTTACCTTTATTCTATGGGTTGGCATGATTATGGAGATACCAAATATGTAGAGGTTTGATGTTTTCCTACATTTAAAAACAAAAACCCTTTTAAAAAAAAAAAATTCAAGAGCCGTAACTTTTTTTTTTCCGTCGATGTAGTCATATGTGGGCATGTTTTTTGCAGGACATGGTGTAGTTTTCATTGTTAGTATTTTGGGTTACATGTGACTTATTGGTAAGGCTGGGTTCACACTACCTATTTTCAGACGTAAACGAGGCGTATTATGCCTCGTTTTACGTCTGAAAATAGGGCTACAATATGTCGGCAAACATCTGCCCATTCATTTGAATGGGTTTGCCGACGTACTGTGCAGACGACCTGTCATTTACGCGTCATTGTTTGACAGCTGTCAAACGACGACGCGTGAAATGACTGCCTCGTCAAAGAAGTGCAGGACACTTCTTTCAGACGTAATTTGAGCCGTTCTTCATTGAAGTCAATGAAGAGCAGCTCAAGATTTATGAGCGTCACAGACGCCTCGCATAATGCGAGGAGGAGCTTTTACGTCTGAAACGAGGCAGCTGTTTTCTCCTGAAAACAGTCTGTCTTTTCAGACGTAAAAGGAAGATAGCGTGTGCACATACCCTTAAAGTGTATCTAAACGTTTGACAAACTTCTGACATGTCATAGTGACATGTCAGAAGTTTGTATTGGTCGGGGTCTGAGCACTGAGACCCCCACCAATCGCTAGAACGAAGCAGCTGAAGCGCTCGTGTGAGCGCTCAGCCGCTTCGTGTCTGTTCGTTTTTGTCAAACGTTTAGCTACACTTTAACTTTTATTTAATTTTTTATGGTGGCAATGGGAGAAAAAAAGGAATTTTGCCATTGTTTTTTGCACTTTTACTAAATAAAACTACTTTTTGGTGATTTACTCCTGAAAATACAGCTCCAATACGTCGGCAAACATCTGCCCATTCATTTGAATGGATTTGCCGACGTACTGTGCCGACGACCTGTAATTTTGACTGCCTAGTCAAAGAAGTGCAGGACACTTCTTGAGACGTAATTTGAGCC
This sequence comes from Rhinoderma darwinii, assembly GCF_050947455.1. Taxonomy (NCBI): domain Eukaryota; kingdom Metazoa; phylum Chordata; class Amphibia; order Anura; family Rhinodermatidae; genus Rhinoderma; species Rhinoderma darwinii. The sequence continues at coordinate 309,225,724 of NC_134687.1, forward strand.
GTTTTTCATTGATTCCAATGAAGAACAGCCCCAAATTACGGCCGTAATTGACGCCTCATAAAAAGCGAGTACCTGCAATTACGTCTGAAATTCCGGAGCTGTTTTCTCCTGAAAACAGCTCCGTAATTTCAGCCGTATCGGGCGCTGCTGTGTGCACATACCCTAAAACTGCCAGGCAATCTATTAGGCCATGCCTCTGGCATGGGCTATTAGGCAGATGCTGAAGGCAGATCTGGGGGCCTTTGTTAGGCCCCCGGCTGCCATGGAAACCAAACGGCGCCCTGCGATTTCTTTGCAAGGGTGCCGATGGCGTGATAGAGGGAGCTCCCTCCCTCTGTCAAACACTTAAGGCTGGGTTCACACGAGCATGTTACGTCCGTAACGGACCGAACACGCTGCAGGGAGCCGGGCTTCTAGCATCATAGTTATGTACAATGCTAGGAGTCCCTGCCTCTCCGTGGAACTACTGTCCCGTACTGAAAACATGATTACAGTACGGGTCAGTTGTCCTGTAGCGAGGCAGGAACTCCTAGCGTCGTACATAACTATGATGCTAGGAGCCCGGGCTCCCTGCAGTGTGTTGGGTCCGGGACTTGCGGCCGAAATACGTTCCGTCCATTACGGACGTAACATGCTCATGTGAACCCAGCCTTAGATGCCGCTGTTGCTTGTGACAGCAGCATCTAATGGGTTAAACTGCTGGAATCGCTTAGATTCCGGCAGTTGCGGCAGGAGCCAGGCTGTGTATAACAGCCGTGCTCCTGCCGCTGATCGCGTGGGTGCACTAGCAGTGCCCATCCGATCAGTGCGACGGATATATCCGTCACTATGCGGGAACTAACACCTGCTTGCGACGAATATATACGTCGCTCGTCGTTAAGGGGTCAAAGGACTGCACCAGAAACTGCACAAAAACTGCATGTGCGATTAAAGCTTGAGGCTATTGAGCGCCGCGGGCATAAAACGCAGTGAAATACGCTTTCTCTGCCTCCCATTGATGTCACTGGGAGGTCAGAGGCGTAAACACCCCAAGATGGGGCATGTCCCTTCTTTCTCCCGCGAGACGGTTTTACCGCTCGCGGGAAAAAGCCGCCTCCGCCTCCCATTGAAATCAATGGGAGGCATTTTGGGGCCGTTATTGACGAGTTTTGCGGCGCGGTTTCCGCGTCAAAAAACTCGTCAAAAAACTCAGTGTGAACATAGCCTTAAAGGATTTGTTCAGTTTAGGCAAATTATTGTTATCTTTTGTATAATGAAAAGTGATACAATTTTCCAATATACTTTCTGTTTTAAGTCCTCATGTTTTTTTTAACCTCTTAACGACATGCCACATACATGTACATGGCAGCCGTTAAGGGGAAGTAAGGAGCGGGCTCACGGGTTGAGTTGGCTCCATACTTAGCAGCCGACACCTCACTGCAACGGGTCTGCCATCTTTGTACTCTTATGAAGCCTTGTAAGGAGACTGTAAGGAACACGATATACTGCAATACATTAGTGTTGCAGTATATAGTTCAAGCGATCAATCGCTGGTTCAAGTCCCCTGGGGGGGGGACTAATAAAAAAAAACCTGTTAAATAAAGTTTTCTAAATGTTCTAAAAAAAAAATATTAAGGGTATGTTCACACGCAGAGTCAAAAACGTCTCAAAATACAGAGCTGTTTTCAAGGGAAAACAGCTCCTGATTTTTAGACGTTTTTGAAGCCACTCGCAATTTTCGCAGCGTTTTTTACGGCCGTTTTTGGAGCTTTTTTTGCTAGAGTCAATGAAAAACGGCTCCAAAAACGTCCCAAGAAGTGACCTGCACTTCTTTTTCGCAGCCGTTTATTTACACGTAAAAAAACGCAGCGAAAAACGTTCCGTCGGAACAGAACGCAGTTTTTCCATTTAAATCAATGGGCAGATGTTTGGAGGCGTTCTGCTTCCCATTTTGCGGCCATTTTTCGGACGTTTACGGAATCTCTATTTTTTGGTCACCTAATCTCCCACAAAAAAATGAAATAAAAAGTGATCCAAACGTCGCATGTACACCAAAATGGTATTATTAAAAACGACAGCTTATCCCGCAAAAACTAAGCCATCATACCACTTAATCGACGGAAAAATAAATAAGTTGTGGCTCTCGGAATTTGGCGACACAAAATAAATTTTATTTTTTACACTTAGGTTTTTACTTGTAAAAGTAGTAAAATATAGAAAAAAACTATATATATTTGGTATCGCCATAATCGTATTGACCCACAGAATAAAGTTAACATCTTGTTTTAATTGTACAGTGAATTCCGTAAAAACAGCGCGCAAAAAAACATGGAGGAATCGCTGTTTTTTTCATTTTCTACCCCACAAATATTTTTTTCCTATTTTCTAGTACATTATATGGCAAAATAAATGGTGCTACGAAAAACTACAACTCGTCCCGCAAAAATCAAGCCCTCATAGGACTATATCGAAGGAAAAATAAAGACGTTATGGCTTTTGGAATGTGGGGAGGAAAAAACGAAAATTAAAATCTGAAAAAGGGCTGCGGCAGGAAGGGGTTAAATGGTGCCATAAAAGACTACAACTTGTCCCACAAAAAACAAGCCATTATACCTCTATGTCAACAGAAAAAAAAAAAAAGTGGAAGGCTGGAAGGAAAAAACTAAAATGAAAAAACTAAAATTGTCCGTGTCCTTAAGGGTATGTTCACACGGCGGGGGTCCGTAACGGCTGAAATTACGGGGATGTTTCAGCCTGAAAACATCCCCGTAATTTCAGCCGTACCGCTATGTGCAGGCGCTTGAACGCCGCGTCAATTACGGCCGTAATTAGCGCTGCTATTCATTGGAGTCAATGAATAGCGGCTCCAATTACGGCCAAAGAAGTGACAGGTCACTTCTTCTACGCGGGCGTCTATTTACGCGCCGTCATTTGACAGCGGCGCGTAAATATACGCCTCGTGTGAACAGACGAACGTCTGCCCATTGCTTTCAATGGGCAGATGTTTGTCAGCGCTATTGAGGCGCTATTTTCGGGCGTAATTCGGGGCAAAAACGCCCGATTTACGTCCGTAAATAGGCCGTGTGAACATACCCTAAGAGGTTAAGATGTCTACTTGTTTTTTTTCAGTAGAAACATTCATTGTTTGCTACTAGTGGATGATATTCTGGCCATGGTCATGTGATGGACACACAGGTGCTGGAATCATTAGATGACACCTCTGATACACATAATGTAACTGTAAGGGCTGATTCAGACGAACGTGGCGTTTTTGCGCACGCAAAACACGCAGCGTTTTGCCTGCGCAAAAGCCACTTGACAGCTCCGTGTGGCAGCAGCATATGATGCGCGGCTGCGTGGTTTTCGCGCAGCCGCCATCATTATGACACGCCATTTGTATGTTTGTAAACAGAAAAGCACGTGGTGCTTTTCTGTTTACATTCATCCTTTTGACAGCTGTTGCGCGAAACAGCCAGTTCGCACGGAAGTGCTTCCGTGCGGCATGCGTGGTTTTCACGCACCCATTGACTTCAATGGGTGCGTGATGCGCGAAAAACGCTGAGATATTGAACATGTCGCGCTTTTTACGCAGCGGACAAACGCTGCGCAAAAAGTACGGACTGTCTGTACTGCCCCATATACTTCTATTGGTCCATGCGAGCCGCGTGAAAACCACGCGGCCCGCACGGACGCAATTCACGTTCGTGTGAATCTGCCCTAAGGCTGGGTTCACACGACCTATTTTCAGGCATAAACGAGGCATATTATGCCTCGATTTACGCCTGAAAATACGGCTCCAATACGTCGGCAAACATCTGCCCATTCATTTGAATGGATTTGCCGACGTACTGAGCCGACGACCTGTAATTTTGACTGCCTCGTCAAAGAAGTGCAGAACACTTCTTGAGACGTAATTTGAGCCGTTTTTCATTGATTCAAATGAAGAACAGCCCCAAATTACGGCTGTAATTGACGCCTCGTAAAAAGCGAGTACATGCAATTACAGCTGTCAAACGACAACGCGTAATATGACTGCCTCGTCAAAGAAGTGCAGGACACTTCTTTGGACGTTTTTGGAGCGGTTTTCTCATAGACTCCAATGAAAACAACTCCAAAAACGGATGTAAAAAACGCAGCGAAAACGCAGCAAAAAACGCCGCAAAAAACGCGAGTTGCTCAAAAAACGTCTGAAAATCAGGGGCTGTTTTCCCTTGAAAACAGCTCCGTATTTTCAGACGTTTTTGGTCACTACGTGTGCACATACCCTAAGGCTGGGTTCACACGACCTATTTTCAGGCGTAAACGAGGCGTTTTACGCCTCGAATTACGTCTGAAAAAACGGCTCCAATACGTCGGCAAACATCTGCCCATTACTTTCCATGGGCTTTACGATGTACTGTGCCGACGACCTGTCATTTTACGCGTCGCTGTCAAGAGACGGCACGTAAAAATACAGCCTCGTCAAAAGAAGTGCAGGACACTTCTTGGGACGTAATTGGAGCTGTTTTTCATTGAGGGTATGTTCACACGCTAGCTGTCATTTACGGCTGAAATGACAGCCTGTTTTCAGAAGAAAACAGCTGCGTCGTTTCAGCCGTAAAAGCAGCTCCTCGCAATATACGAGGCGTCTGTGACGCTCGTATATCTTGAGCTGCTCTTCATTGAGTTCAATGAAGAACAGCTCAAATTACGTTGCAAAGAAGTGCCCTGCACTTCTTTGCCGAGGCAGACAATTTACGCGTCGTCGTTTGACGGCTGTCAAACGACGACGCGTAAATTACAGGTCGTCTGCACAATACGTCGGCAAACCCATTCAAATGAATGGGCAGATGTTTGCCGACGTATTGTAGCCCTATTTTCAGGCATAAAACGAGGCATAATACGCCTCGTTTACGCCTGAAAATAGGTAGTGTGAACCTAGCCTAAGGGTATGTTCACACGGCCTATTTACGGACGTAATTCGGGCGTTTTTGCTCTGAATTACGTCTGAAAATAGCGCCTCAATAGCGCTGACAAACATCTGTCCATTGAAAGCAATGGGCAGACGTTTGTCTGTTCACACGAGGCGTAATTTACTTCTTTGGCCGTAATTGGAGCCGTTATTCATTGACTACAATGAATAGCAGCGCTAATTACGGCCGTAATGGACGCGGCGTTCAAGCGCCTGCACATGCCGTTACGGCTGAAATTACGGGGATGTTTTCAGGCTGAAACATTCCCGTAATTTCAGCCGTAACGGACGCCCTCGTGTGAACATACCCTTAGGGTATGTGCACACACACTAATTACGTCCGTAATTGACGGACGTATTTCGGCCACAAGTACCGGACCGAACACAGTGCAGGGAGCCGGGCTCCTAGCATCATACTTATGTACGATGCTAGGAGTCCCTGCTACTCCGTGGAACTGCTGTCCCGTACTGAAAACATGATTACAGTACGGGACAGTTGTCCTGCAGAGAGGCAGGGACTCCTAGCATCGTACATAACTATGATGCTAGGAGCCCGGCTCCCTGCACTGTGTTCGGTCCGGGACTTGCGGCCGAAATACGTCCGTCAATTACGGACGTAATTAGTGTGTGTGCACATACCCTAAGGGTATGTGCACACGTAGTGACCAAAAACGTCTGAAAATCCAGAGCTGTTTTCAAGGGAAAACAGACCCTGCTTTTCAGACGTTTTTTGACCAACTCGCATTTTTCGCTGCGTTTTTCGCGCCGTTTTTGCAGCGTTTTTTACGTCCGTTTTTGGAGCTGTTTTCATTGGAGTCTATGAGAAAACAGCTCCAAAAACGTCCAAAGAAGTGTCCTGCACTTCTTTTGACGAGGCTGTATTTTTACGCGTCGTCGTTTGACAGCTGTCAAACGACGACGCGTAAATAACAGGTCGTCTGCACAGTACGTTGGCAAACCCATTCAAATGAATGGGCAGATGTTTGCCGACGTATTGTAGCCCTATTTTCAGACGTAAAACGAGGCATAATACGCCTCGTTTACGTCTGAAAATAGGTCGTGTGAACCCAGCCTGAAAACAGCTCTGTATTTTCAGACGTTTTTGGTCACTACGTGTGCACATACCCTAAGGGTATGTTCACATGCTAGCTGTCATTTACGTGTGAAAAGACAGACTGTTTTCAAGAGAATACAGCTGCCTCGTTTCACACGTAAATGCTCCTCCTCGCATTTTGCGAGCCGTCTGAGACGCTCGTAAATCTTGAGCTGTGCTTCATTGAGTTCAATGAAGAGCAGCTCAAATTACGTGGCAAAGAAGTGCCCTGCACTTCTTTGCCGAGGCAGTCCATTTACGCGTCGTCGTTTGACAGCTGTCAAACGACGACGCGTAAATGACAGGTCGCCTGCACAGTACGTCGGCAAACCCATTCAAATGAATGGGCAGATGTTTGCCGACGTATTGCAGCCCTATTTTCAGGCGTAAAACGAGGTATAATACGCCTCGTTTACGTCTGAAAATAGGTCGTGTGAACCCAGCTTAAGGGTATGTGCACACGATGAGAGGATTTTACGGCTGAAATCACAGACTGTTTTCAGGAGAAAACAGCTGCCTCGTTTCAGCCGTAATTCCTCCTCCTCGTATTATGCGAGGCGTCTGTGACGCCCGTAATCTTGAGCTGCTCTTCATTGAGTTCAATGAAGAACGGCTCAAATGACGTTGCAAAGAAGTGCCCTGCCGACGTATTGTAGCCGTATTTTCAGACGTAAAACGAGGCATAATACGCCTGGTTTACGTCTGAAAATAGGTCGTGTGAACCCAGCCTCATCGTGTGCACATACCCTAATGAGTCGTGCACCTGTCTGTCCATCACATGACCATGGACAGAATTTTATCCACTGGAACTAAACAATGAATGTTCCTACTGGACAACAAGCAGAGATCTTGAAAACCGTAAAAAAATTAATACAGAAAATATGTTTTAAAATTGAGTAATTTTTTTATGTTACAAAAAAAACCATTAATTTGCTGAAATTGGACAACCTCTTTAAGGGGTTATGCTAGCATTATTAGGCAAGACATTTTAAAATGTGCTTGTGTATATACAAAATATATGTACGTGACTAGGGTACCTGGTGCTAAGTATTTGAGGGCCCTCACTGCAGCTATGCTGAATATGGGCACATCCACTATTAATTGCTTAGTAAAGTCTGCTTTTATCACTAATCATATCACCTACGGTATAAGCAGTAATAGGTTATTTAAAGGCTACCTTCTGTATAATTTCAGAAAACATAGTCATCATGACATGTCAGAAGATTTGATTAGTTGTGGCCTGGGTGCTGAGATCACCATTAATGGCTAAGGCCTCATGCACACGAAAGTATTTGTTCCCTCCCGTAAATACTGGCGTAAATACGGGTCCTTGGTCACATGTATTCGACCCGTATTGCACCAGTATTTACGGACCCGTGCCCGTAAATACGGGTCCAGTGTCACCAGTATTCCACCCGTATTTACGGGCACGTTTTTGCCGCAAAATTGCACTGCACTAATCGGCAGCCCCTTCTCTCTATCAGTGCAGGCTAGAGAGAAGGGGCAGCCCTTTCCGAGGTAAAAGTAGAATAAATTCATACTTACCCGGCCGTTGCCTTGGTGACGCGTCCCTCTCTTGACATCCAGCCCGACCTCCCTGGATGACGCGGCAGTCCATGTGACCGCTGCAGCCTGTGATTGGCCTGTGATTGGCTGCAGCGGTCACATGGGCTGAAACGTCATTCCGGGAGGCCCGACTGGAAGAAGAAGCAGGGAGTTCTGGGTAAGTATGAACGTCTTTTTTTTTTACAGGTTGATCTATATAGTGATCGGTAGTTTCTGTCCAGGGTGCTGAAAGAGTTACGGCTGATCGTTTAACTCTTTCAGCACCCTGGACAGTGACTATTTACTGACGTCGCCTAGCAACGCTCCCGTAATTACGGGTGCACACACGTAGTCACCCGTAATTACGGGAGCCCCATAGACTTCTATGGGCCTGCCCGTGCCGTAATTACGGCCTGAAATAGGACATGTTCTATATTTTTTAACGGCCCGGGCACCTTCCCGTAAGCATACGGGGAGGTACCCGTGGCCAATAGAAGTCTATGGGCCCATAATTACCGGCAGTAATTACGGCCCGTGACTACGGGCGTTTTTACGTTCGTGTGAATGGGGCTTAAAACTAAGGAGCAGAGACCCTTGGCCTAGCTTTGTGTTCCATTGTGTATACAAGTTAGCCCTAAACTTTATATAAGGGGGGATTCACACGAACGTGTATTGGGTCCGTGCGGGCCGCGTGGTTTTCACGCGCCACGTACAGACCAATACAAGTCTATGGGGCAGTACAGACAGTCCGTGCTTTTTGCGCAGCGTTTGTCAGCTGCGCAAAAAGCGCGACATGCTCAATATCTCTGCGTATTTCGCGCATCACGCACCCATTGAAGTCAATGGGTGCGTGAAAACCACGCAGGTCGCACGGAAGCACTTCCGTGTGAACCGACTGAAACAGCGCACCAGCTGTCAAAAGGATGAATGTAAACAGAAAAGCACCACGTGCTTTTCTGTTTCCAAACATCCAAACGGAGTGTCTTTGAGATGAGCGAACCCGGACAACCGAACCGAACTTCACCGGGTTCGGCCGAACTCGTTTTGGCCGAACCCGGCAAAAAACATTTCCGGTACGCGACGTCAGGAGATAGTCACTGTCCAGGGTGCTGAAAGAGTTAAACTGTTTCAGCACCCTGGACAGTGACTTCCGATCCCAATATACATGAACCTGTAAAAAAAAAAACGAAGTTCTGACTTACCGATAACTCCCGGCTTCTTCCTCCAGTCTGACCTCCCGGGATGACAATTCAGTCCAAGTGACAGCTCCAGCCAATCACAGGCCAAGCACAGGCTGCAGCGGTCACATGGACTGCCGCGTCATCCAGGGAGGTGGGGCCCGATGTCAAGAGAGGCGCGTCACCAAGGACGCGTCACCAAGGCAACGGCCGGAAGGGAAGTTCTCGGTAAGTACGAACTTTTTCTTTTTTTTTAACAGGTTTCTCGATATTGTGTTCGGCATTCACTGTCGAGGGTGCTGAAAGAGTTACTGCCGATCAGTTAGCTCTTTCAGCACCTTGGACAGTGACGGGCGTCGACTAGCCTCATCTCTATGATGGCGGCTGCGCGAAAATCACGCAGCCGCGCATCATACACGGATGACACACGCAGCTGTCAAGTGTTTTTTGCGCGCGCAAAACGCCGCGTTGTTTGCGCGCGCAAAAACGCAACGTTCGTCTGAATCTGCCCTAAGCCAGACGTGCTCTCTCAAAAAAGATGATCAGAGCTGAGGGGGCACAGCAGTCAACTGAGCGCTTTTGCGCCTTTGTTCTAGTAAGGGGGGGGGGAAAGCTTGCCAGGGAAAGCTTGATGCTGTGAAGTGTCGGAAATGTTAAAAAAAATGATAGTTACCTTTTGAGACTGAATCTAAAAAAGTTATAAAACCTAGTGACAGGTGCTTTGCTCCAAAGTAAGCTTTATATTGAGTTGTCTTCTGCTGGACTTTTATAGACACTCTTTTGTCAAGCTCCATTATTTTATTAGAAGCTAGACCCATGGATTGCCTGAGGCTGTTGACTATGTTAGATAGTGACCAATTGTCTTACTAGCGATCTAGAAATCGTGTGATATGTTGTTGTTTTTTTTTCCTTTTTTAACCCCTTTAGGACACAGCCTGTTTTGGCCTTGTGGACACAGATGATTTTTTCAAATCTGACATGTGTCACTTTATGTGGTAATAACTCCGGAATGCTTTTACCTATCCAAGCGATTCTGAGATTGTTTTCTCGTGACATATTGTACTTTATGTTAGTGAAAATATTTGGTCGATAAATTCAATATTTATTTGTGAAAAACGTCAAATTTTAATGTATTTGCTTGTAAAACAGGTAGTAATACCACACTAAATAGTTACTAGTTAACATCCCCCATATGTCTACTTTATGTTTGCATCATTTTTTTCACGTACTTTTATTTTTCTAGGACGTTACGAGGCTTAGAACTTTAGCAGCAATTTCTCATATTTTCAAGAAAATTTCAATAGGCCATTTTTTCAGGGACCAGTTCAGTTCTGAAGTGGCTTTGAGGGCCTTCTATATTAGAAAGTCCCCATAAATCACCACATTTTGAAAACTGCACCCCTCAAGGTATTCAAAACCACATTCAGAAAGTATTTTAACCCTTTAGGCGTTTCACAGGAATTAAGGCAAAGTAGAGGTGAAATTTACAAATTTCATTTTTTTTTACGAAATTCATTTGTAATAAAAAAAAATCTGTAACACAGAAGGTTTTACCAGAGAAACGCAACTCAATATTTATAGCCCAGATTCTTCAGATTTTAGAAATATCCAACATGTGGCCCTAGTGTCCTAATGGACTGAAACACAGGCCTCAGAAGCAAAGGAGCACCTAGTGGATTTTGGGGCCTCCTTTTTTTAGGAATATATTTTAGGCACCATGTCAGGTTTTAAGAGGTCTTGTGGTACCTAAACAATCGAAACCCCCAAAAAGTGACCCTATTTTGGAAACTACACCCCTCAAGGCATTTTTCTAGGGGTATAGTTAGCATTTTGACCCCACAGTTTTTTTGCAGAATTTTGTGGAATTAGTCTGTGAAGATGAAAATCACCTATTTTTCTGTGGAAACATAGAATTTTTTCATTTTTACAAGGAATAAAGGAGAAAAAGCACCTCAACATTTGTAAAGCAATTTCTCCCGATTACAGCAATACCCAATATGTGGTCATAAACTGATGTTTGGACCCACAGCAAGGCTCAGGAGGGAAGGAGCGCCTTTTGGATTTTGGAGCGCAGATTTTGCTGGATTGGTTTTCAGTGCCATGTCGGGTTTGCAACGCCCCAGAGGGACCACAACAGTGGAAACCTTCCAAAAGTGACCCTATTTTGGAATCTATACCCCTCAAGGAATTTTTCTAGGGGTATAGTGAGCATTTTGACCCCACAGGATATTTTTTAGAGCTAAGGTGACCAAAAAACAAAGATTTTGGCGCTTTAAATTCTTTATTTCTTACAGCGTTCACCGTGCGCAATAAATTACGTTTTACTTTATTCTGCCGGTCGGTACGATTACACCGATACCATATGTGTATAGTTTTTTTTACGTTTTGCAGTGTTTGCACAATAAAATTACGTTTCTATAAAATAATTTATTTTCTGAGACACGCTATTCTGAGCCATAACTTTTTTATTTTTTCGTCAAAAAAGCTGTGGGAGGTCTTGTTTTTTGCAGGACGGGTTGTAGTTTGTATTCGTATTCGTACCATTTTGGGGTAAATGCGACTGTTTGATCACTTTTTATTTTATATCTTGGGAGGGGTGGTGACCAAAAAATAGCGATGCTGACAGTTTTCCGTTTATTTTGTTTGCGGCGTTCACCGTGCGGAAAAATGTACATTATAGTTTCATAGTTTGGGTCATTACGAACACGGTGATACCAAATATGTGCACTTTTTTTTAACGGTTTCATTTTTTCCCTATAATAAATGACTTATTATAGGAAAACAAAACCTTTTACTTTTACACTTTTATAAAACATTTTTATTAACTTTTTTTTTACTTTTTACACTTTATTCTTTATTTTTTTGACCTGCAGCTTTGATCGCTGCTAGAATACATTACACTATCTAGGTAGTGTAACGTATTCCAACTGTCAGTGTGACGTCACAGTCACTCTGACAGTTAGTCTACGAGGACCAGCCAGAGGCTGGTCCTCATAGGCTTCAATACATGGCAGACCCGGAGGCCGTTGCCTGGCCTCCGGATGCCATCACAAGCATCAGCAGCCCCCACGATTGCATGGGGGCTGCTGATGTGCTACAAACCCCCTACATGCGGAGATTGCAATCGAGCCCCACATGTAACGGGTTAATTGCCGAAATCAGCGGCGATGAGCCGTTGATCGGCAACACTGGAGTGTCAGCTGTCGGGGACAGCTGATCTCCAAGTTCCCGATGCACACCTTGTCGCCGACAGTGTTCATCGGGAACGACACAGTGACTTCCTGTCACTCTAACAGGAAGCCCAACAGGACCAGCCGAAGGTTGGTCCTGATGGGCTTCCATCCATGGCATACACGGAAGCCATTGTTTGGCTTCCGTTTGCCATACTAACTTTCGGCAAACCTCGTGATTTCGGACCGGGGTCTACCGATATGCTAGAAACCCCTAAAATTCGGCGATTGCAACCGATCGGTGAATTTAAGGGGTTAATTCGCCTAAATCAGCGGCAAAGGACCGCTGGCCGCCAAGAGTGGAGTGTCAGCTGTCGGCGACAGCTGACCTCCCGGTTCCCGGTGCACACTGTCGCCGACAGTGTGCACCGGGAAAAACTCAGTAACTGTACGTCGTCGTGCGGGAAGTAACCTCCCGCGACGACGTATAGTTACTTACTCGTGCGGATAGGGGTTAAACGGCTAACAGTTATCGATCACAAAATAGCATATGTCAGACTGGCAACATCCTGTTCTTTTTTATTTTCTAGGCAGACAATTTCTTTTTTTAAGGACGAATCTAAAAAATAAATCATAAAGATTATAAGTGATATATTATTATTATTATTATTATTATTATAGACATAACTCAGAATACTGATATAAGCATATAACCAGAGTGTACTGTGAACTGCAAAATGATGACAACAGCCTACACAAGCTTCACCAGCTTCACCGAATCACGGATGCATCTATTTTTTATTACGGACACTGGATAAAGTCCCCTATTTTTATTTTGTTTTATTTTACTTTCACAGTCTTTATTCTTACAAAAAGAAGCAACATCCATAGAAAAAAAAAAAGAACTTAATAATTACATAAATGTAGATTTTATCCCCCTTATATACCCGACCCCCTCCCCAAGCCTGACACAGCAATATGTTTTAGCGTGCACAACCATAAGCTCCAAATGGCTACAAATTGATCCACATTATTTAGGAATCCAAAACTGCAAAACTAATAATTGAAATATTGAATAATAATTAATAATTAAAAGACGCAAAGTAGAAAATGAAGGTGCTCCCTAGGGCAATATCGTCTTGTTCATAGCAATGTACAAGGTGCAATGTTGAAACGCTAATAAGTAAAATGTGTAATGGCCACGGAGCGTCGGAATTACTCACCCCTCGTCGGCCGCAGCCATGAACTTGTGAGCGCTGGCCTGTATCTCCTCCCCAGGAGACACCAGGGCTCACCTCCGCTCTGCTGTGTCCCGTAGGGTGCGCTCGCGCCTGGCCTTAGAGGGCCAGTGCGCGCACATGTAAAACATCATTAATTAGCCCATGATCACTGTGGACTATAAGAAGGGCTCTGCCCTTTTACTCCTTGCCTGAGCGTTGTTTGTATTCCTCTGTTAGTATTGCAAATGGTCCCGTAGTTGTATCCTGTTCCCTGTGTTCCCGTGCCCTGCTACCCATATCCTGTGTCCCGTGCTGTACTTGTTCTTGTGCCATCTAGTGTGGAGTCGCATTGTGCTGTCTATAACGCCTGCTGTGTTACACCACGTCTGGTGTCCCCCTGCTGCCAAAGGCCTCGTCTGTGCCTAGCCGTTACTACTATCTGGACTATCACAGGTACCCTTGTGCTTGGACTATATATATTGACTTGGTACACTTTTGTTTGGCCAGCTGCTACCCGGCTATGGCAGTGCGGCCCAGTGGGTCCACACACCCACAGATCGTGACAGTACGCTCAGTCCATGGACCCAGCTGTCCAACCCAATACCATGACGATGTCACAAGCCATGCAGGCAGACATACGAGACCTTCGGTCACGACAGGACCAACTCTTCCTGGCGGTGAATTCCATTGCACATCAGCTGGATGCGCAAGCTGCAGCCGCCTCAGCACCTGTTCCTGTTGCTCCGGCTGTTTCTCCTGCTACACCTCCTGTCAGTACCAGTGCAGACTTAGGATTCTCCCTGCCACTACCTCCTCGCTACAACGGAGACACGAGGTCCTGCAAGGGATTTCTGAACCAGTGCCAGATCCACTTCAGCCTACATGCCGGAGCATTTCCTTCCGATGGCGCTAGGATCGCATTCATAGTCTCTCTCCTTGCTTGCAAAGCTCTGGCATGGACGAATCCCATCTGGGAACGTCAGGGACCAGAGACCCGTGACTTACAGTGCTTCCTACAAACTTTCCGACAGTATTTGAGTAACCTGGATGATTCTCTTCAGCAGCTGCATCCCTTCTGACCCTGCGCCAAGGAGACACCTCTGTGGGCGAGTATGCCATTCGGTTCCGTACCCTTGTGGCCGAACTGACCTGGAATAGCGATGCCTTATTGACCACATTCTAGCAGGGTCTATCCTCTGAAATCAAAGACGAGCTTGCCGCTCGAGACCTGCTTTCTACCCTAGATGACCTCATTCTTCTAGCTACCCAGATTGACATGCGGATTCAGAAACGATCTCAAGAGGTGCGCCGGTCCAGAAGACTTCCTAGGCTGGCTCCTACATTTCAGCAACCCCTGTTGCCCTCATCAGCTGCTCCACCTGAGGAGCCTATGCAAGTAGACTGCCTCAAATTGTCTGTCCAACAGAAACAACGCAGACGCACTTCGAGACTATGTCTGTATTGCGGCCTTGGAGGCCATTTTGTGCGTCTGTGTCCCCAAAAAACTCCAGTGCCTAGGTTTGGTTGAAGAGACAACCCAATGCGGAACGGTGCTAAATAAAAGACTCTCTCCCAAATTGTCCATTCCCGTCTCTGCCTACCTGGATTCCGGGTCCGCGACAAACTTCATCCAGCAGGCCCTAGTGGATCAGCTCCAGTTGCCGACGGCTCCCTTGGAGACACCCCTGGCTGTTGCCTCGGTGAACGATCTTCCTCTGCCCGATCCCATCGTGTCCGAGACCAAGCCACTGAAGCTGCAAGTGGGAGCTCTTCATACCAAGCGAACTACATTTCTCGTCTTGCCCAAAGCCATCAATCCAGTGTTGCTGTGCCTGCCCTGGCTCCAGCTTCATGCCCCGGTTCTGGACTGGAATTCCGGAGAAGTTCTCCAATAGGGCTCCAAGTGTCTCTACCGCTGCCTGTTACAGGTTCATCCTGTACTGCCTCCTATATCTCAATCGTTGATAGGACTACCTCCTCATTTTGCGTAGTTTGCGGAAGTCTTTGGCAAGAAGGAGGCTGAGATGCTTCCTCCACACCGGGCGTATGACTCTCCGATTGAACTGGTTCCTAATGCTTCACCTCCCTGTGGACGCATATACCCTCTCTCCTTGCCAGAGACTCAGTCCATGTCAGCCTATATCAAGGAGAATCTGGAGAGGGGTTTCATACGAAAATCATCCTCCCCGGCTGGTGCGGGGTTCTTCTTCGTAAAGAAAAAAGACGGATCTCTTCGTCCCTGCATTGACTACCGTGGTCTCAACCAGATCACGGTCAAAGACAAATACCCTTTGCCACTGATCTCTGAATTATTTGATCGCATACGAGGAGCCAAGATCTTTTCTAAACTAGACTTGTGTGGGGCCTACAACCTAATCCGAATCCGCCAAGTTGACTAGTGGAAGACGGCATTTAACACTCGAGACGGGCACTATGAATACCTGGTGAGGCCCTTCAGCTTGTGTGACACACCCGCGGTCTTCCACAAATTTGTCAATGATATCTTCCGAGATCTCCTCTATGTCTGCGTTGTAGTCTATGTTGATGACATTTTGATTTTCTCCCCACATCCGATGACACATCGGAGACATGTCCATCAAGTCCTGCTGCGATTGAGGGAGAATCGCCTGTATGCCAAGTTGGAGAAGTGTATTTTTTTAAAAAATTCCTTGCCCTTCCTGGGCTATATCATCTCAGATCAAGGTCTCAACATGGATCCTGAGAAAGTAAAATCCGTGCTGGAGTGGCCACATCCTCGGGGCCTGCGGGCCATACAGTGTTTTTTTGGATCCGCTAACTTATACCGGCAATTTATCCCATACTTCACATCACTGAAGGCCCCCATCTCTACCCTTACCAGGAAAGGTATGAACGCCAAAGTGTGGACTCCAGAGGCAGAATCAGCATTCATTAGCCTCAAGAATGCCTTCACTGCAACCTCGATCCTCCATCATCCTGACGTGTCTCGGCAGTTCTCGTTGTTGGTGGACGCTTCTTCTGTTGGTGCAGGTGCACTTCTGTTCCTGAGAGGCTCCAAAGGAAAGTGTAAAGGATCTGCCAGACACAACTTCTGTGTCGACGCCCATAGGTAATCAGCCTGCACCTGCTTCTATGTCTGTGAGACTGACTCCATCTTCCACCACCCAGGATGGCAGGCTTAGGAGTGGGAGAGCCTATCACAGCCTGGCCAGACGGAGCTAGCTCCCGCCCTCTTCTCTGTTGGTTTCCTGGCCCTGCTGCAGCTTCTTGAACTACTGATCCTCTGCTTGTGATTGACCTTGGCTTTACTGACCATTCTTGTGCTCTGCGTTTTTGTACCTCGCTCATCTCCTGGTTTGACTCGGCTCGTTCACCTCGCTTGTTGCTCACGGTGTTCCCGTGGGCAACTTCCCCATTTCCCTGGCTTCTTTGTACCCTTGTCTGTTTGTCTGTCGTGCACCTATTGAGTGTAGGGACCGTCGCCCAGTTGTACCCCGTCGCCTAGGGCGGGTCGTTGCAAGTAGGCAGGGACTGAGTGGCGGGTAGATTAGGGCTCACTTGTCTGTTTCCCTACCCCGACATTACATAATCACAAGCCCATATACCTAGTCTACCCTGGTCCCTGACACTACTATGGACCTCCTTGAGACCCTGGCTCAGCAAATGCAGGGCCTCTCCCTACAGGTCCAGGCCCTGGCTCAGAGGGACAACCAGCCTGATGCTACCCTGGTAGTGCCCCTCACCTCACCTCTTGAACCCCACCTCAAGTTGCCTGACCGGTTCTCAGGGGGCCGGAAGACTTTTTTCTCCTCTCGGGAGAGTTGTAGGCTCTATTTTCGCTTAAAGCCCCACTCCTCTGGTTCTGAGAGCCAGCGGGTGGGTATAATTATGTCCCGGCTCCAGGACGGGCCCCAAGAATGGGCCTTCTCCTTGGCTCCTGACGCACCTGAACTTTCCTCCGTTGATCTTTTCTTTTCTGCTCTCGGGCTCATTTATGACGAGACTGACAAGACTGCCTTTGCCGAGAGTCAGCTGGTGACCTTACATCAGGGTAAGAGACCTGTTGAGGAGTATTGTTCTGACTTTAGGAAGTGGTGCGTAGCTTCTCGGTGGAATGACCCTGCCTTAAGGTGCCAGTTTAGATTGGGTCTGTCGAATGCCCTGAAAGACCTGCTAGTTAGCTATCCCTCTTCTGACTCCCTAGATCAGGTTATGGCTTTAGCGGTACGACTTGACCGACGTCTCAGGGAACGACGACTTGAACGTGTGTGTTTTCTCCTCTGACTCCCCCATGATGCCTCCCGAGGTTCCGTTGCTTCATTCTTCCACGGCAGACTCGGAGGTACCTATGCAACTCGGGGCCTCCGTGTCCCCCCAACAACGTAGAGAGTTCCGCAGGAAGAATGGTCTCTGCTTCTACTGTGGGGATGACAAGCATCAAGTGAACAACTGTCCTAGGCGTAAGAATAAGCAGCCGAAAGAACTTCCGCGCCTAAGTGACCATCGGGGAGTTCACTTGGGCGCACAGGTATTTCCCGTAAATATGAAACGTAATAAAATCTTGCTTCCCTTTCAGGTCTCTTTTGGTGGTAGGTCTGCTACCGGCAGTGCCTTCATGGATTCAGGGTCTTCTGTTAATATTATGTCTGTGGAATTTGCTATGTCTCTAGCTATGCCATTGATTGATTTGCCTAAACCTGTCCCGGTAGTGGGTATCGACTCCACTCCTCTTGCTAATGGTTATTTTACACAGCATACCCCTGTTTTTGAACTCCTTGTGGGCTCCATGCATTTGGAGCAGTGCTCTGTACTGGTGATGCAGGGATTATCGTCCAATTTGGTTTTAGGCCTTCCCTGGTTGCAGTTGCATAATCCCACTTTTGACTGGAATACTGGGGATCTTACCAAATGGGGTAATGAATGCATGACGTCATGTTTTCCTGTTAATTCTATTTCTCTCCCTGAGGAGGTGAACACTCTACCTGAGTTTGTTCAGGACTTCGCTGATGTTTTCTCTAAAGAGGCCTCCGAAGTGTTACCACCTCATAGAGAATACGATTGCGCAATTGATTTGGTACCAGGAGCTAAGCTCCCTAAGGGTAGGATATTTAATCTCTCTTGTCCCGAACGTGAAGCCATGAGAGAGTATATCCAGGAATGCCTGGCCAAGGGTTACATTCGCCCCTCTACTTCTCCGGTAGGTGCTGGCTTCTTCTTCGTAGGGAAGAAGGATGGTGGTCTTAGGCCATGCATTGACTACCGAAACTTGAATAAGGTCACTGTAAGGAACCAGTATCCCCTTCCTTTGATTCCTGATCTCTTCAATCAGGTTCAGGGGGCCCAATGGTTCTCTAAGTTTGATCTACGGGGGGCTTATAACCTTATCCGCATCAAAGAGGGGGATGAGTGGAAGACTGCGTTTAACACGCCCGAAGGTCATTTCGAATACCTCGTCATGCCCTTTGGGTTGTGTAATGCTCCCGCGGTCTTCCAGAATTTCATAAATGAGGTTTTAAGAGACTACCTGGGGGTATTTCTTGTAGTGTACCTTGATGACATACTTGTGTTTTCCAAGGACTGGTCCTCCCACATTGAGCATGTCAGGAAGGTTCTCCAGGCCCTTCGGGAAAACAAACTGTTTGCTAAGACCGAAAAATGTGTGTTTGGGGTGCAGGAGATACCGTTTTTGGGTCAAATCCTCACTCCTCATGAATTCAGCATGGACCCAGCCAAGGTCCAGGCTGTGGCGAAATGGGTCCAACCTGCCTCCCTGAAGGCGTTGCAGTGCTTCCTGGGGTTCGCTAATTATTACAGGAGATTTATTGCTAACTTCTCTGTCATCGCTAAGCCTCTTACGGATCTCACTCGCAAAGGTGCTGATCTCCTCCACTGGCCTCCTGAGGCTGTCCAGGCTTTTGAGGTCCTTAAGAAGTGCTTTATCTCGGCCCCAGTGCTGGTTCAGCCCAACCAAATGGAGCCATTTATCGTGGAGGTTGACGCATCCGAGGTGGGAGTGGGGGCTGTCTTGTCCCAGGGTACCAGGTCCCTCACCCATCTCCGCCCCTGTGCCTACTTCTCCAGGAAGTTTTCGCCCACTGAGAGTAACTATGATATTGGCAACCGCGAACTCTTAGCCATTAAATGGGCATTTGAAGAGTGGCGCCACTTCCTGGAGGGGGCTAGGCACCAGGTAACGGTTCTTACCGACCACAAGAATCTGGTTTTCCTAGAATCTGCCCGGAGGCTAAACCCGAGACAAGCTCGATGGGCGTTATTTTTTACCAGATTCAAATTTTTGGTCACCTATAGGGCTGGGTCTAAAAATATTAAGGCTGATGCACTGTCGCGTAGCTTCATGGCCAGCCCTCCTTCGGAGGAAGATCCTGCTTGTGTTTTGCCTCCAGGTATAATCATTTCCTCTATTGATTCTGATTTAGTCTCTGAAATTGCGGCTGATCAAGGTTCAGCTCCCGGGAACCTTCCTGAGAACAAGCTGTTTGTTCCCCTGCAATTCCGGCTAAGGGTACTTAGGGAAAATCATGAC
The DNA here is from genome assembly GCF_050947455.1 of Rhinoderma darwinii. Taxonomy (NCBI): domain Eukaryota; kingdom Metazoa; phylum Chordata; class Amphibia; order Anura; family Rhinodermatidae; genus Rhinoderma; species Rhinoderma darwinii. The sequence goes on from NC_134687.1 coordinate 309,245,383, forward strand.
TCTGCACTATCTGGCCATCTAGGCATCCTGGGTACCAAGCACCTCATTGCCAGAAACTATTGGTGGCCTGGGTTGCTCAAAGACGTTAAGGCCTACGTCACCGCTTGTGAAGTTTGTGCTAGGTCCAAGACTCCCAGGTCCCGACCAGCGGGCTTACTATGTTCTTTGCCCGTTCCCCAGAGACCTTGGACCCATATCTCCATGGATTTCATCACCGATTTGCCTCCATCTCAAGGCAAGTCAGTGGTGTGGGTTGTAGTAGACCGCTTCAGTAAGATGTGCCACTTTGTGCCCCTCAAGAAACTACCCAATGCTAAGACGTTAGCTACCTTGTTTGTCAAACACATCCTGCGTCTCCATGGGGTTCCTGTCAATAATGTTTCTGACAGAGGGGTACAATTTGTTTCATTGTTTTGGAGAGCCTTCTGTAAAAAGTTGGAGATTGATCTGTCCTTCTCCTCTGCCTTCCATCCTGAAACTAATGGCCAAACTGAGAGGACTAATCAGTCTCTAGAACAATATTTAAGGTGTTTTATCTCTGACTGTCAATATGATTGGGTCTCATTCATTCCCCTCGCCGAATTTTCCCTTAATAACCGGGTCAGTAACTCGTCAGGGGTCTCCCCCTTTTTCTGTAATTTTGGGTTTAATCCACGGTTCTCCTCCGTTTCACCTGGTAGTTCCAACAATCCCGAGGTAGATGTCGTTCATCGGGAACTGTGCACAGTCTGGGCCCAGGTTCGGAAGAACCTAGAGGCGTCCCAGAGCATACAAAAGACTCAGGCAGATAGAAGACGTTCTGCTAACCCCTTGTTTGTGGTCGGGGATCTGGTGCGGCTATCGTCAAAAAATTTGCGCCTTAAAGTCCCGTCTAAGAAGTTTGCTCCCCGGTTTATAGGGCCATACAAGGTCATTGAAGTCCTTAACCCCGTCTCCTTCCGACTGGAGTTGCCCCCGTCTTTTCGAGTACACGATGTGTTTCATGCCTCCCGCCTTAAACGCTGCTCCCCGTCCTTGGCTCCCTCGAGGAAACCTCCGGTCCCTGTTCTCACCCCTGAGGGGGTAGAATTCGAGGTGGCCAAGATTGTGGACAGCAGGATGGTCCAAGGCTCCCTCCAGTACCTGGTCCATTGGAGGGGATACGGGCCTGAGGAGAGGACTTGGGTACCCGCCCGGGATGTTCACGCTGGGGTATTGCTCAGGAGGTTCCACCTTCATTTCCCCAATAAACCAGGTCCACCTAGAAAGGGTCCAGTGGCCCCTCATAAAAGGGGCGGTACTGTAAAGGATCTGCCAGACACAACTTCTGTGTCGACGCCCATAGGTAATCAGCCTGCACCTGCTTCTATGTCTGTGAGACTGACTCCATCTTCCACCACCCAGGATGGCAGGCTTAGGAGTGGGAGAGCCTATCACAGCCTGGCCAGACGGAGCTAGCTCCCGCCCTCTGTCTATTTATACCTGCCTTTCCTGTTCCTCCTTTGCTTGTGATTCTTCTCTGTTGGTTTCCTGGCCCTGCTGCAGCTTCTTGAACTACTGATCCTCTGCTTGTGATTGACCTTGGCTTTACTGACCATTCTTGTGCTCTGCGTTTTTGTACCTCGCTCATCTCCTGGTTTGACTCGGCTCGTTCACCTCGCTTGTTGCTCACGGTGTTCCCGTGGGCAACTTCCCCATTTCCCTGGCTTCTTTGTACCCTTGTCTGTTTGTCTGTCGTGCACCTATTGAGTGTAGGGACCGTCGCCCAGTTGTACCCCGTCGCCTAGGGCGGGTCGCTGCAAGTAGGCAGGGACTGAGTTGCGGGTAGATTAGGGCTCACTTGTCTGTTTCCCTACCCCGACATTACAGAAAGGCAGTAGTATGTCACTATTACTCTAGACTTTTTTCTTCCGCAGAACGCAATTACTATATTGGGGATCGGGAGTTACTGGCCATCAAATTGGCTCTGGAGGAGTGGAGACATCTACTAGAGGGTGCAGCTCACCCCATCCTGATATATACCGACCACAAGAACCTCACCTATCTTCAGTCGGCTCCCCGTCAAGCCAGGTGGTTGCAGTTCTTCACCCGGTTCCAATTTGTGCTCCACTACCGTCCCGCTGACAAAAATGTGAGGGCTGATGACCTGTCCAGGTCATTTGAAACAGAGGACACTGTGGAGTCCCCTCAATGCATCATAGACCTGTCCTGCATTATTTCTGATAATCCCCTGCAAGTTAGAGACATCCCTCCGGGGAGGACTTTTGTGCGGTTGGCAGACAGGAAGAGAATCCTTCGCTGGGGACACAGCTCCAAACTGGCTGGGCATGCGGGTGTTCGTAAGACTAGAGATCTGATTGCTTGTAATTTCTGGTGGCCCACGCTGCCCAAAGATATTGTGGACTTTGTTGCTCCCTGCACTGTGTGTGCTTCCAACAAAGTTGCTTACTCCAAGCCTGCCGGTCTGCTCCAACCTCTGCCTATGCCCAACACTCCCTGGCAGCATATAGCAATGGACTTTGTCGCAGACCTTCCTTCCTCAGCAGATGCAATACCGTCTGGGTGGTGGTGGACCGGTTCTCGAAGATGGCACATTTCATCCCGTTGACCGGCACATCTTCCGCTTGCATGGCCTGCCCCTTCATATCGTGTCTGATCAGGGGGTTCAGTTCACCTCGAAATTCTGGAGAGCCCTCTGTAAACTCCTAGATGTGAAATTTGACTTTTCCTCAGCCTACCATCCCCAGTCCAATGGCCAAGTCGAGAGGATTAACCAAATTATCTTCGCCACTTCATCTCCTTACAGCATGATGACTGGGTACAGTCTTCTTCCATGGGCCGAGTTCTCATACAACAACCACACAAGTGAGTCCACTGCTTCCACACCATTCTTCATTGTCTGCGGCCAACATCCACAAATTCCTCTTCCTGTGTCGGCTACATCTCAGGTACCCGCAGCTGACTCTGCATTTGGGGACTTTCTGCAAATTTGGCAACAGACCCGTTCCTCTATTCTGCTGGCAGTCGTTCGCATGAAGCAAAAGGCGGATACAAGAAGAAGAGAGCCGCCTCAGTATCTTACGGGTACCAAAGTCTGGCTGTCCTCAAGGAATATCCGTCTGAAGGTGCCTTCATACAACTTTACTTCCAGGTTACTCGGACCTTTTGGGATCCTGCATCAAATTAACCCAGTCTCCTATAAGCTTCGGCTGCCTCCTACCCTCAAAATCCCCAACTCCTTTCATGTGTCCCTCCTGGAACCTGTGGTTCTGCCGCTACACTAAAACTCCTAGTCCTGCAGTTGCTCCCAGCGTTTTTTCAGATATGTTAGAGGTAAAGGAGATTCTGGACTTCGAGAGAGTAGGAGGAAGGACTTTTTATTTGGTGGTTTGGGTCCTGAGGAGGGGTCCTGTGAACCAGAAGGGAACCTCAATGCCCCTACCCTCATTAAGAAGTTCCTCTCTCGCTCAGGTCCCAAGAAGAGGGGGCGTAAGACGGGGGATACTGTAGCGTCTATGGCCACAGACCAGGATTACTTACCTCCAGCGGCCGCAGCCATGGATCTGTGAGCGCTTGGCTGTCCTCACGGAACATTCGTTTAAAGGTGCCTTCATACAAGTTTGCTCCCAGGATCCTCTGACCTTTTGAGATATTACAACAAATAAAACCTCCTATAAGCTTCGGCTGCCTCCTACCCTCAGAATCCCCAACTCCTTTCATGTGTCCCTCCTGAAACCAGTGGTCTTGAACCGCTACAGTAAGACTCCCAGTCCTGCAGTTTCTCCCAGGGGTTCATCTGATGTGTTTGAGGTGAGGGAGATCCTGGATTGCAAAAGGGTAGGAGGAAGGACTTTCTATTTGGTGGACTGGAGAGGGTTTGGTCCTGAGGAGAGGTCCTGAGAGCCGGAGGAGAACCTCAGTGCCCCTGCTCTCATTAAGAAGTTACACTCTCACTCTGGCCCCAAGAAGAGGGGCGTAAGAGGGGGGATACTGTAGCATCCACGGCCACGGACCGTCGGGATTACTCACCCCTCGATGGCCACAGTCATGCACTTGTGAGTGCTGGCCCGCATCTCCTCTGCAGGAGACGCCAGCACTCACTCCTGCTCCGCTCTGCTGTGACCTATGGGGTGCACGCGCACACTCGCACACGCGCTCATGTAAAACATCATTAATTAGCCCATGAGCACCCTGGACTATAAGAACGGCTATGCCCTTTTACTCCTTGCCTGAGCGTTGCTTGTACTCCTCTGTTAGTTTTGCAAATGGTCTCATAGTCGTATTGTGTTCCCGTGCCCTGCTACCTGTATCCTGTATCCCATGCTGTACTTGTTCTTGTGCCATCTCTAGTGTGGAGTCGCATTGTGCTGTCTATTACGTCTGCAGTGTTACACCACATCTGATGTCCTCCACCACGTCTTGCATCACCTGCTGCCAAAGGCCCCGTCTGTGCCTAACCATTACTACTGTCTGGACTATCACAGGTACCCTTGTGCTTGGACTATATATATTGACTTGGTACACTGTTGTTTGGCCTGCTGCTATAGCACTACGGCGGTGCGGCCCAGTGGGTCCATACACCCACAGATCGTGACAAAAGGTTTATTAACCTGTAAGACTTGTTAAAGATAGGCACTACCCTATAGTGCACTTAGGATAAAACCGTCTCATCCGTTGTAAAAGCTGCAGAAGTTGGTAGGAGATCCTCCAGAGTGTTTCCCAATCTGGGTGGAGGACACATGTAAACAAATCAAATAAAAAAAGACTCCTATCTCCAAGGCGCTGCTATTTCACCGTTCCGGACCAATGTAAAAGTTCTCAGGCAGGAGTAAATGTAAAAGGGTTTAATTGAAAACAAAATGCAATTCGTTTCAACCCTCATATAGGGTCTTCATCAGTCATATATATACAGTAACAACTTCCACAGTTAAATAGTAAAACAGAGTCAAAAAGGGGGTGGGGAGATGAGGAGGAATGCCACCCTAAAAACCCCAAAAAAGGCTTAATGTATCAATCTGTGATTGTCACAATCGGCACGCTCACTCCGGGAGACTGGAATAGCATATCGGTTGCTATGGAGATGCAATGTCAAATGCTGAAAGAACCTCACTAGAACTGAAAGTAAAGCCTTTTTTAGTCTGCCGACAAAGGTGTCAGGATAGTAATCTTTGACAGAACTGACTACCTACAAGATTCATTGAGAATCCTTTCAGATACAAATTAGCAAATGCTGGAAGAGGATCCGACAGCTAAATATGTTTTGGAATATACTTATCTCATCAATCAGGCCCATCTTTAACCCCTTCCCGCCGCAGCCCTTTTTCAGATTTAAATTTTCGTTTTTCCCTCCCCACCTTCCAAAAGCCATAACTTTTTTATTTTTACGTCGATATAGTCCTATGAGGTATTGATTTTTGCGGGACGAGTTGTAGTTTTTCGCAGCACCATTTATTGTGCCATATAATGTACTAGGAAATGGGAAAAAAATTATTTCTGGGGTAGAAAATGAAAAAAACAGCGATTCCTCCATTGTCTTTTGCGCGTCGTTTTTACGAAATTTGCTGTGCAATTAAAAAAACATATTAACTTTATTCTGTGGGTCAATACGATTACGGCGATACCAAATATATATAGATTTTTCTATAGTTTATTACTTTTACAAGTAAAAACCTAAGTGTAAAAAATAAAATTTATTTTGTGTTGCCAAATTCTGAGAGCCATAACTTTTTTATTTTTTCGTCGAATAAGTGATATGAGGGCTTATTTTTCGCAGGATAAGCTGCAGTTTTTAACTATACCATTTTGGGTTACATGCGATGTTTTGATCACTTTTTATTTCATTTTTTGTGGGAGATGAGGTGACCAAAAAAGAGCGATTCTGGCGTTTTTTTTTACGGTGTACACCGTGCGGGTTAAATAATGATATGTTGTAATAGTTCAGACTTTTACGAATGCGGCGATACCGATTATGTTTATTTATTTTTTTTTTTACTATGCTCTAGGGGGAAAATGCTGGAGGCAGCGCTTAATAGGAGCACAATGATGGCGGACTTGGGAGCCTTCATTAAGCCCCCAGGCAGCCATAGCAACCATCGCGCCCCCCGCAATTGCATTGTGGGGGGCGCGATGAGCTATTAGAGGGGGTGGCGCCCTCTTTCTAACGATTTAAACGCCGCGGTCGCTATTGACCGTGGCATTTAACAAGTTACTCTTTACTCTGCCGGCATCGTATGGAGCAGGTTCACTCCGTGAGCCCGTTCCGTACTTCCCCTACCCGACTTTGGCGTATGGATACGTCAAATGTCGGGAAGGGTTTAAACAAAAAAGAAAATAAATCCTTAACAGTCGCTTTCTGACGCTCCTTGTGACCTCACTGTACCCTAACATAGAACACACACGAGGTCTAAAATAGGTAAATTCATATCTGATAAACCAAGGAAACCTTAATAGATTTTCTGATGGAAGGTCTAGAATATATTCTCAGGCACAATATTTTCACACACAAAGGCAAATTGTACCATCATAAATTGGGGACTCAAGTCGCAAATAGTTTACTATTGTCGTTATATAGACAACATATTTTTTACTTGGCATGGAAAAAGTGAAGAAGCAATGACATTCGTTAAAGACTTAAAAAAATAACTGCTGGGGTTTGTCCTTCACCCCTTGTCTTAACAAGGAAGCCATTGTGTTCTTAGACCTAGAGGTGAGACATGAAGAAAATCGTATCACCATGAGGACTCACTTTATAAAGGTTGCTACAAATAGCTTCCTGAAATACAGTAGTGCCCACTACAAAAATATTTTACAGATGAATACGGAAGAAATGTACAAAAGAATTAGAATACAAAGCACAATCAAAAATACTAGAAGCTAGGTTTTAACAAAAAGAGTACCCCAAAAAACAGCGTATGGACAAGATTTTAAAAGAACCCAAGATACATGCTTATCCCCTTCAGGACTGAGCCTGTTTTGGCCTTCAGGACGAAGCCGATTTTTCAAATCTGACATGTGTCACTTTATGTGGTAATAACTCCGGAATGCTTTTACCTATCCAAGTGATTCTGAGACTGTTTTCTCGTGACATATTGTACTTTATGTTAGGGAAAAAATTTGGTCGATAAATTCGATATTTATTTGTAAAAAGCACCAAGATTTAGAGAAAATTAGCAAAAATTTTCATTTTTCTAAATTTAAATGTATCTACTTGTAAAACAGATAGTAATACCACACAAAATACTTACTAGTTTACATTTCCCATATGTCTACTTTATGTTTGCATCGTTTTTTGAACATTCTTTTATTTTTCTAGGACGCTTACAAGGCTTAGAACTTTAGCAGCAATTTCTCATATTTTCAAGAAAATTTCAAAAAGCCTATTTTTTCAGGGACCAGTTCAGTTCTGAAGTGGCTTTGAGGGCCTTATATATTAGAAAGTCCCCATAAATCACCCCATTTTGAAAACTGCACCCCTCAAAGTATTCAAAAGAGCATTCAGAAAGTGTTTTAACCCTTTAGGTGTTTCACAGGAATTAAAGCAAAGTAGAGGTGAAATTTACGAATTTTATTTTATTTTTTTGAAAATTCATTTTTAATAAATTTTTTCTGTACCACAGAAGGTTTTACCCAAGAAATGCAACTCAATATTTATTGCCCGGATTCTGCAGTTTTTAAAAATATCCCACATGTGGTCCTAGTGCGGTAATGGACTGAAACACAGGCCTCAGAAGCAAAGGAGCACCTAGAGGATTTTGGGGCCTCCTTTTTTTAGAATATATTTTAGGCACCATGTTAGGTTTGAATAGGTCTTGTGTTACCAAAGCAGTAAAGACCCCCCAAAAGTGACCCCATTTTGGAAACTACACCCCTCAAGGAATTTATCTGTGGGTATAGTTAGCCTTTTGAACCCACAGTTTTTTTGCTAAATTTATTTGAATTAGTATGTGAAGATGAAAATCTACTTTTTTTCTGAAAAAACATAGAAATATTTAATTTTTACAAGGAATAAAGTAGAAAAACCACCCCAACATATGTAAAGCAATTTCTACCGATTATAGCAATACCCCATATGTGGTAATAAACTGCTGTTTGGACCCACAGCAGGGCTCAGGAGGGAAGAAGAGCCATTTGGATTTTGGATTTCTGATTTCGCTGGAATAGTTTTCAGTGCCGTGTCGCGTTTACAATGCACTGGAGGAACCAAAATAGTGGAAACCCCCCAAAAGTGACCCCATTTTGGAAATTACACCCCTCAAGGAATTTTTTTATGGGTAAAGTTAGCATTTTGACCAAACAGTTGTTTTGCTGAATTCGTTGGAATTAGCCTGTAAAGGTAAAAATCTACTTTTTTGCTGAAAAAACGTAGACATTTTTAATTTTTACAAGGAATAAAGGAGAAAAAGCACACCAACATTTGTAAAACAATTTCTCCCGATTACGTAAATATGCCATATGTGGTAATAAAGTGCTGTTTGGACCCACAGTGGGGCTTAGAAGGCAAGGAGCGCTATTTGGCTTTTGGAGCTCAAATTTAGCTGATATCGTTTTTGGGTGTCATGTCGAATTTGCAAAGCCCCCGAGGGACCAAAACAGTGGACGCCCCCCCAAAAGTAACCCCATTTGGAAAACTACACCACTTAAAGGAACAGTGTCATCACAAATTATTTTTTTATATGTTAAAGATGTTAGTGCTTTATTAAAAACGTTTATACTCATTTGTGTGTTTGTGTTTTACTTTTTCTTATTTTTACACTTTTTCTTCCCTATGGGGGCTGCCATTTTTTGTTCCATTTCTGTGTGTGTCGATTAATGACACACACAGACATGGAATACGGCAGCCACAGTCCCATAGGGACGACGAACGGCTCCCGTCCCATTGACTGCCGTGTACGGCGTCTGTGTGGGAACTGCGCATGCGCCGCTCCCACACAGTCCTATTCGAAATTGGCGCCGTCCGGCGCCATTTTCCTGTGGACCGGAAGTCGCGGCCGGACAGTAATATTACTACTTCCGGTCGCGGCTTCCGGACAAGTGCACATGGAACAGTGGCAGCAAAGGGAGCGGACGGGCCGGAGGGAGCCGCGGCGGCAGGAGCAGGTAAGAGATTTCAATGTATGTTAGTGTTTGTGTGTGTTTACTACTGTATGTAAACCTACTACACTGTGGGTTACCTCAAAAAATGGCGACACACAGTGTAGGAGGTTAAACCTTTCAAACCCCTCGTTTATCACGGCACTAGCCAGGATAAAGGAGGGGGGGATGCTGAGAGCTCACTAGAGCGAGGGCTTTTAACCCAATGTTGCAATGCTGCAATTTTGGGAACTAGCTCCATCTAGTGACCAAAAATGGGTAGTATTATAAATTAGAAAAAATTTATAATATTTCCTGACTCGCGAAAAAAATAAAAAAAATTTGAACAATGTTTAATCACCCACACACTAAATGTTTAATTTTTAAAAAAAAAACATGTTTTTCTGGCGACACATTCCCTTTAAGGAATGCTTTTTCATTAGAAAGTAATTAACCCTTTCTGGACTGATCCATGTTTTGCTTTTTCTTTTTTCTTTTTCCCTCCCCGCTTTCCGAGAGCCATAACTTTTTTATTTTTTCACCACCGGAGCCGTGTGAGGGCTTATTCTTTGCGGGACAATCTGTAGTTTTCATTGGTACCATTTTGGGGTACATGCGATTTTTTTTTATCACTTTTTGTTCCATTTTTCATCAAGCATGGTGACCAAAAACCATCAATTCTGACAATGTTTATTATTTATTTTTTACGGCTTTCACCCTGGGCTATAAATGACCATTATACTTTATTCTGCGGGTCGATACGATTACGGCGATACCATATGTATATCGTTATTTTTACATTTTGCAGCGTTTGCGCAATAAAAGAACTTATTTATAAAATAAACTATTTTTTGTGTCACAACATTCTGAGAGCCATAACTTTTTTATTTTTCAGTCAAAAAAGCTGTGTAAGGGCTTGTTTTTTGCGGGACGGGATGTAGTTTGTATTGGTACCATTTTGGCGTACATGCGACTTTTTGATCACTTTTTATTGTATATTTTGGGAGGGGTGGTGACCAAAAAATAGTGATTCTGGCATTGTTTTTCGTTTATTTTATTTGCGGTGTTCACCGTGCGGGAAAAATAATATTATAGTTTTATAGGTGGGGTTGTTACGAACGCGGTGATACCAAATATGTGTACTTTTTTTTTACGTGTTCATTTTTTTCCTATAATAAAAGACTTATTATAGGAAAAAAAGCAGTTCTTGTTTATGTCACTTATAACTTTTATTTTTACACTTTTTTTTAAATATTTGTATTCTTTTTTTTACTTTTTTTACTTGTCCCACTAGGGGACACATAGACTTGCAGCTCTGATCGCTGCTAGAATACATTACACTACCTACGTAGTGTAATGCATTCCAACTGTCATTGTGACGTGACAGTCACACTGACAGGAAGCCTACGACAACCACACTCCGGCTGGTCCTCATAGGCTTCTGTACATCGCAGCCCGGAAGCCATTGTCTGGCGTCCGGTTGCCATGGGTACCATCGCATGTCACAGGATGTGGCAGACGACACAGGACGTGGCAAACAGCAGGTGCAGTAGACACGACTCCAACTAGTAGGCACAGGAACAAGAACACGGGTAACAACTGGAACGGGAAACACTAAGGGACCATTTGCAAGACAGACTTGGGATATACTAATGCACAGGCAAGGATCAGAAGGGCTGGTGCCTTCTTATAGTCCAGGAAATCATGTGAGTTGATGATGCTGTTCATAGTCTTCATGGGCGCTCGCTGGCCCTTTAAGAGCGTATGCGCGCACCCTACGGGACACAGCGGACCGGAGTAGAAGTAAGCGCAGGCATCTCCTAGGAAGGAGATGGGGACCAGCGCTCACAGAGCACTGGCTGCGGGCGTCAGGAGTTGAGTAGACCCGACGGCCCGTGGCCATGGACGCTACACAGGACACAAAAACATTGAAAAACACTGGAAACTAGTGTTACTAGACTCAATACGTAGGTCGCACTTCACAAACTTTTAGGAATCGTACTGATGGACATAGGCATAATATAAAAATAGTTTACATGAAACGCAGCCTATGATGCCACGTCTTCGAATCTCTTAGAGGGAGTTTTGATGCTATTCATTTCATGCCTATTGTACAGGTTCCCTCTGCTTTTCACAACCGTGAGGCCTTTTGGATATTTAAGTTACAATGTCTTTATTCTGATGGCCTCAATGAATCCATCGAGGTATGTTATTAACCTTTTTAGTCAAGCTCTGCTTTAGTAATATCCATTTATTGATTCATCTTAACCCCTTAAGGACATAGCCTGTTTTCACCTAATGGATCAGGCCATTGTTTTCAAATCTGACGTGTCACTTTATGTGATAATAACTTTGGAATGCTTTTATTTTTTCAAGCGATTCTGAGATTGTTTTCTCGGGACACATCGTACTTTAAGTTAGTGGTAAAATTTGGTCGATACATTCAGTGTTTATTTGTGAAAAATACCAAGATTTAGGGAAAATTTGCAAAAATTTGCCTGTTTTCTAGATTTAAATGTATCTACTTGTACTACAGATAGTACTACTACACAAAATAGTTACTAGTTAACATTTCCCATATGTCTACTTTATGTTGGCATTGTTTTTTGAACATTCTTTTATTTTTCCAGGATGTTACAAGGCTTAGAACTTTTGCAGCAATTTTTCACATTTTCAAAAAAATTTAAAAAAGGTATTTTCTCAGGGACCAGTTCAGTTCTTCTATATTAGAAACCACCTATAAAACACCCCATTTTAAAAACTACACCCCTCAAAGTATTCGGAACAAGCAAAATGGAGGTGAAATTTACAAATCTGTTTTTAATTCATCTTTTCTGTAACACAGAAGGTTTTACCAGAGAACTGCAGCTCCATATTTATTGCCCAGATTCTGCAGTTTTTAGAACTATCCCACCTGTGGTCCTAGTGTGCTACTGGACTGAAGCACCGCCCTGAGAAGCAAAGGAGCACATCGTGGATTTTGGGGCCTCCATTTTATTAGAATATTGTAAAGGATCTGCCAGACACAGCTTCTGTGTCGACGCCCGTGGTTAATCAGTCTTTATCTGCTCCTAGGTCTGATAGAGTGACTCGAGCTGCTACCACTCAGGCTGGTAAGCTGAGGAGTGGGAGAACCTATCACAGCCTGGCCAGACGGTTCTAGCTCCCGTCCTCGGTCTATGTATACCTTAATTTGCTTCTTGTCTTTGCATGTGATTCTCTCTTGTTTCCTGGCTCTGCTGTTCCTGCTAATACTACTGTCCTCTGCTTCATATCGAACCTGGCTTTACTGACTACTCTCCTGCTCTGCGTTTGGTACCTCGTACACTCCTGGTTTGACTCGGCACGTTCACTACTCTTGTTGCTCACGGTGTTGCCGTGGGCAACTGCCCCATTTCCCTTAGCTTCTGTGTACCCTTGTCTGTTTGTCTGTCGTGCACATATTGAGCGTAGGGACTGTCGCCCAGTTGTACGCCGTCGCCTAGGATGGGCCGTGCAAGTAGGCAGGGACTGAGTGGCGGGTAGATTAGGGCTCACCTGTCTGTCTCCCTACCCCAACATTACATAATCACAGGCCCATATACCTTTTCTACCCTGGTTCCTACACTACTATGGAACCCCTTGAGACCCTGGCTCAGCAAATGCAGGGTCTCTCCCTACAGGTCCAAGCCCTGGCTCAGAGGTGCGACCAGCGTGATGCTAACCAGGTAGTGCCCTCCACCTCACCTCTTGAACCCCACCTAAAGTTGCCTGACTGGTTCTCAGGGGACCGGAAGACTTTTTTCTCCTTTTGGGAGAGTTGTAGGCTCTATTTCCGTCTAAGGCCCCACTCCTCAGGTTCTGAGAGCCAGCGAGTGGGTATAATTATGTCCCGACTCCAGGATGGCCCTCAAGAATGGGCCTTCTCCTTGGCTCCTGACGCCCCTGAACTTTCCTCTGTTGACTTTTTTTTTTCTGCTCTCAGGCTCATCTATGACGAGACTGACAAGACTGCCTTTGCCGAGAGTCAGCTGGTGACCTTACGTCAGGGTAAGAGACTTGTTGAGGAGTACTGTTCTGACTTTAGGAAGTAGTGTGTAGCTTCTCGGTGGAATGACCCTGCCTTGAGGTGCCAGCTTAGATTGGGTCTGTCGAACGCCCTGAAAGACCTATTAGTTAGCTATCCCTCTTTTGACTCTCTAGATCAGGTTATGACTTTAGCGGTACGTCTTGACCGACGTCTCAGGGAACGATGACTTGAACGTTTTTGTGCCTTCTCCTCTGGCTCCCCCATGATGGCTCCCGAGGTTCCGTTGCTTCGTTCTTCCACGGAAAACTCGGATGAACCAATGCAACTCGGGGCCTCCGTGTCTCCCCAACAACGTAAAGAGCTCTGCAGGAATAATGGTCTCTGCTTCTACTGTGGGGATGACAAGCATCAAGTGAACAACTGTCCTAGGCGTAAAAATAAGCAGCCGGAAAACTTCCGCGCCTAATTGACCATCGGGGAGGTCGCTTGGGTGCACAGGTATTTCCCGTAAATATGAAACCTAATAAGATCTTGCTTCCCTTTCAGGTCTCTTTTGAGGGTAGGTCTGCCACCGGCAGTGCCTTTGTGGATTCAGGGTCTTCTGTTAATATTATGTCTGTGGAATTTGCTATGTCTCTAGCTATGTCATTGATTGATTTGCCTAAACCTGTCCCGGTAGTGGGTATTAAATCCACTCCACTTGCTAATGGTTATTTTACGCAGCATACCCCTGTTTTTAAACTCCTTGTTGGCTCCATGCATTTGGAGCAGTGCTCTGTACTGGAGATGCAGGGATTATCGTCCGATTTGGTTTTAGGCCTTCCCTGGTTGCAGATGCATAATCCCACGTTTAACTGGAATACTGGGGATATTACTAAATGGGGTAATGAATGCATGACGTCCTGTTTTTCTGTTAATTTTATTTCTCTCCCTGAGGAGGTGAACACTCTACCTGAGTTTATTCAGGATTTCGCTGATGTTTTTTCTAAAAAGGCCTCCGAAGTGTTACCTCCTCATAGAGAATATGATCGCGCAATCGATTTGTTACCAGGAGCTAAGCTCCCTAAGGGTAGGATATTTAATCTCTCTTGTCCCGAACGTGAGGCCATGAGAGAATATATCCAGGAATGCCTGGCCAAGGGTTACATTCGCCCCTCTACTTCTCCGGTAGGTGCTGGCTTCTTCTTCGTAGGGAAGAAGGATGGTGGTCTTAGGCCGTGCATTGATTACCGAAACTTGAATAAGGTCACTGTAAGGAACCAGTATCCCCTTTCTTTGATTCCTGATCTCTTCAATCAGGTTCAGGGGGCCCAATGGTTCTCTAAGTTTGATCTTCGGGGGGCTTATAACCTTATCCGAGTCAGAGAAGGGGATGAGTGGAAGACTGCGTTTAACACGCCCGAAGGTCATTTCGAATACCTCGTCATGCCCTTTGGGTTGTGTAATGCTCCCGCGATCTTCCAGAATTTCATAAATGAGATTTTAAGAGACTACCTGGGGGTATTTCTTGTAGTGTACCTTGATGACATACTTGTGTTTTCCAAGGACTGGTACTCCCACATTGAGCATCTCAGGAAGGTGCTCCAGGCCCTTCGGGAAAACAAACTCTTTGCTAAATCCGAAAAATGTGTGTTTGGGGTGCAGGAGATACCATTTTTGGGTCAAATCCTCACTCCTAATGAATTCCGCATGGACCCGGCCAAGGTTCAGGCTGTGGCTGAATGGGTCCAACCTACCTCCTTGAAGGCGTTACAGTGTTTCCTGGGGTTTGCTAATTATTACAGGAGATTTATTGCTAACTTCTCGGTCATCGCTAAGCCTCTTACGGATCTTACTCGCCTCCACTGGCCTCCTGAGGTGGTCCAGGCTTTTGAGATCCTTAAGAAGTGCTTTATCTCTGCCCCAGTGCTGATTCAGCCTAACCAAATGGAGTCATTCATTGTGGAGGTTGACGCCTCCGAGGTGGGAGTGGGTGCTGTCTTGTCCCAGGGTATCCTGTGGATATGTCATAAATGTCTCTCATGGGAAAACCCCTTTAAGCACACGGCCAAGTTTTGTTTTTTCATTTTCGTTTTTTCTCCCCACTTTCTAAAAGCCATAATTTTTTTTATTTTTTCGTTGACATAGCCGTATGAGGGCTTGTTTTTTGCAGGAACAAGTTGTAGTTTTTCTTGGCACCATTTAATGTATTTTAAAATATATGGGGAAACTGAAAAAAAAATATTTGTGGTCAAAAAACTGTGATTGTGCCATTCTTTGGTGGGTTTTGTTTTTACAACGTACATTGTTTGGTAAAAACGTTATTTTATTCATTTTATTCTATGGGTTGATACGATAGTGGCGATACCAAATTTATATGTTTTTTTATGTTTTACCACTTTCAGAAATAAAAAACTGTCGCCATATTCTGACAGCCATAACTTTTTTATTTTTCTGTTGATTGAGTAATGTGAGGGCTTATTTTCAATGGGACAAGCTGTAGGTTTTGTTGGTCCCACATGAGACTTTTTGATCACTTTTTATTCTATTTTTATGGGGAGTTAGGGCGGATTTACACGAACGTGATATACGTCCGTGCAACGCGCCTCGCACGGACCTAGATTAGTCTATGGGGCAGTGCAGACTGTCAGTGATTTTTGCGCAGCGTGAGTCCGCTGCGCAAAACTCACGACAGGTCCTATATTTCTGCGTTTTCCGCGCATCACGCACCCATTGAAGTCAATGGGTGCGTGAAAATCACGCGCACCACACGGAAGCACTTCCGTGGGACGCGTGTGATCCGCGCAACAGCAGTCAAAAGTATGATTGAAAACAGAAAAGCACCACGTGCTTTTCTGTTTACAAACATCCAAACGGAATAATGATGGCGGCTGCGCGAAAATCACGCAGTCGCACATCCTATATGATGACACACGGAGTAGTTAAGTGCGTTTTGCGCCAGCAAAACGCCGCATTTTTTGCGTGCGCAAAATGCACACGCTCGTGTAAATCCGCTCTTGAGGTGACCAAAATACAGCAATTTGGACGGTTAAAATGTTTTTTTTTATTTTTTTTATTACGGCATTCACCGTTAATAATGCCATATTGTAATAGTTCACACTTTTACCCGACACTTTTAAACGATAACCAGTTATGTTATCTTTTTAAAAAAAATCAAAAACATTTCCTTAGGGAAAAAATGGGAAAAGAGGTTTTTATTTTAACTTCTTTTTTTTCACTACTAAAAACTTTATTTAACCTTTTGTTTACACATTTTATTAGTGCCCGCTTAGGGGACTTGAACCAGCCCTGCCACAGGGCTAAATAGAGGCAGACTTAAGGCAGACTTAGGGTCTTCATTAGGCCCCTAGGCTGCCATGACAACCATCGGAACACCCCGCAATCGCGTCGCGGGGTGGTGGGCTGTCGGAGGGGGTCGCCCCCCTCTTTTTAACGCCTCAGATGCTAGTCGTTCGACAACAATAGCAAGCAACAGGTGACAGAGGACACCTCTATCTGGTTTCCCTATTTATTCTGAATTTCTCTGGTACTTGGTTAAAGAAGATGGAAGGAGATGGAACCAGACTGGGTTCTGTTGGGCAGTAATGGTGTTCATGATACAACGAATCTGGCGCTTCCGATATTTTCGTTGTTCTGCTCCTCTGAAGGAGCAGAGCAACTGAAACACCAACACAGATGTAAACAGGCCCTTAGGTTATTTATTTCTATTTATTTGACTTCATATCTAAGGTAGAATATTTAAATAATTTTGGTTTAATATGAATAAAGTCCAAACAGTAATAAAATAATGTCACATGCGGAATGACCCAGTTATACTTTGTAGGAACCAGAGAAAGTTTCTACAAAAAAAGGTTACTCTGCGGTAAATCTTATTTTTTACCTGGCAGGTAGCAGACGTTGTCCTCACATGAATTCGCTTGGAAATACCTTACCTTCATTACATAATAAATTCCATTGGCAGGGACAAAAGGTGAAATCATATGTGTGAGTCAGCCCTCAGTGCTAAACGGTTCTGCCCTAGAGAAGTCCTTTAATTCAGCATTTTTATTCATATGCATTGTAATAAAGTAAACGTATAGCTCTGGCCATACCCACAATACCAAGTAAGTAAATATGCATCACAAATATAATGTTATTTCTTTGCATCCGGTTTTTTAAATATGGTAGCCAGTTCCAAATTCGTAACGATGTATCAAGTGGAATAATGAATGTTGAACTTGACATATTAAGCCCATGTGTACTTATTATCTGCTTCTTACAGGACCACCACATGAGGTGGAATCAGAGGCATTTTTTTACTTGTGAATGTGAATTTCCAACTTCCATTTTTAAATCATTCCCATCTGAGTGGAGTTGAAGCAGGACATCGAAATGCTGCGACAATGTAGAAACCTGCACTGTAAGAAGAGCGTATATGCTGTATAAGCAACTTTGTGGTTGCTATGAGGCCCCTGAAGAGTGAGCGCCCAACTTTGCAGCATCCGTTAATTTAATGTGTGGTGAGAACGTGCAAAATTGTGATTCTCTCTACACAGGCTCTACAATGTCAGCAAACAATGCTGTGGGAATTAACCCAAAAATCATGGCAAGGAGATGGGGAGACAAGCACTAAGGCCTAATTCACATCTGTGTTGGAGGCTCTGTTAGGGGCCTTCGTCGCAGATACTGCCGAAAATACAGGAAACAATAGCGTAGCATTATGGTCAATGGGTTCCGTTGGGCGCCGGTTGTCTCCGTTGTTCAACAGAGCCTGCGCGTCCAGCATTTTCATTGTACTGCTCCTCTGACGGAATGCCGAACGTAGATGTGAACAGGGCCTAAGGGCGGGTTCACACATAGCGGAATTTCACTTAAATTCCGCTGCGGACACTCCGCAGCGTTAATCCGCAGCGGAGCCGTTTCTCCATTGACTTTCACTTTAATTTAGCAGTGTTCGTTTACACGATGCGTACAATTCCGCTGCGGAGCATAGGCTGCGGAGCGGAATTTGGTGTCCGCAGCATGCTCTGTCTGTTGCGGAGCAGTGGCGGACTGGTTGCGGACTCATGGCGGAATTTCTCCATTGACTTCAATGGAGAGTCAAAATTCCGCAATGAAGTCCGCAGATCTTATGTGTGCTGCGGAGCGTATTGTTTTTACTACCATGACATTTCTTCATTCTGGCTGGACCTATGTATTTCTAGGTCTACAGCCAGACTGAGGAAGTCAATGGGGCTCCCGTAATGACGGGAGCGTTGCTAGGAGACGTCTGTAAATAGTCACTGTCCAGGGTGCTGAAAGAGTTACGCGATCGGCAGTAACTGTTTCTGCACCCGGGACAGTGACTACCGATCTCAATATACATGTATCTGTAAAAAAAAATATAAGTTCATACTTACCGAGAACTCCCTGCGTCTGTCTCCAGTCCGGCCTCCCAGGATGACGTTTCAGTGTAAGTGACGGCTGCAGCCAATCACAGGCCAAGCACAGGCTGCAGCGGTCACATGGACTGGAGCGTCATCCAGGGAGGTCGGGCCGGATGCCGAAAGAGGGACGCGTCACCAAGACAACGGGCGGTAAGTATGAATTTCTTTGACTTTCACTAGGGAAAGTGCTGTCCCTTCTCTCTATCCTGCACTGAATAGGGAGAAGAGAAGCACTTTTCCTGCAGTCCGCAGCGGCCAGTCCGCATCAATTTTCTGCACATTTTGTGCAGATCCGCTGCAGAATCTGCAACGCAGATTCTGTGCGGCATTGATGCGGACAGTTGCGGAGGAATTCCGCCATGTGTGGTCATGCCCTAAGTCATCCTGTCCCAAGAGGCAAGAGTTGTTGTGTGAGGTTAGCTGTGCGGCCCCCTCACCTCTCCCAACTTCCTACGCGAAAGCTGATACTGGGAGAACTGTCCCTTTTTGTGTTGCACATATTATGGACCTGTCCAACTAAATCCCTAATTTGTATGAAAATGGGAAACCTGCTTATAGAAGTTCTTAAACCAAACATGACACCATGGGAACTATACACTGACATACCACAATGTCCTATGCAAACCATAAAAAGCTTCAAAATTAATATAACATATGGTATATTATTATTAATATTATGTGACCGCGGCCCCTTCCTGCACAGTTATCTATGTATTTCTCTGAGGTATGTTCACATATTCACTTTATATTTTTTACAAAAGCAAATGTAATAATAATTCTAGTTGACATATAAGATATGATAGAGCACAGCACATCAGAACCATCCATGTGCTCAAGTCCTTCGGCCATGTCTCTAAATAGAAATCCTTCGCTAAGGAACACAAAAGCCTAAAAAGTGAAGAGACAAGCTTTTATAATACAGAACATTTTCATAATGCAAATCCAGACAAATCATTACGATGTGTTTCTTAAGAGCCTCTGTAGATGTCTTATGTCATCACAACAGTGCTCTACTTTCTATAAAGAACGCGTGTATGAGCACAAGGTACAAGTATTCATCAGCACATGGCAAGCGGTATGACCAGCCAAACAGGCTGAACATTATATTCTGCTGAAAGGGAAATAAAACATATGGTGATAGGTTAGTCTGAACACTGTTATTTTTTATTTGCACACATGCATATGTCTATCGGATTATTTCTATTTCTATATATTCTTTCTAGCTTTTATTTGCAGCATCAAATATTTTAGTATACTTTAGTACATACCCTGACTTACCCACAGACAACATTTGTAACCAACAAATTGGTAAACCAAAATGAATAATAAAGATTATACGTGATACGTCTATATTTCAGAATACTGTTATGAACACATTAGCAGCATGTACAATAACCTGCACAAGCTTCTTCAGCTAAGAAAAAAAATCACTGACACAAATTTTTTTTTTGGAGACAATGTGCTTTAATTGTGCTTTAATTATAATAAAACGGTCAAATTCAAAGAGCAAATAGTCGTGTGAATATTTAACTATAGTGGGAGTTATTTAAAAACCTTGCTCACTAAGGCCCTGTTCACACAGTACAGTACAGAATTGCCTCCCATTGTTTTCAATGGGAGGTAGAGGCGTTATTTTCCCTCTATTCCCGGAAAAAGAAGCAACATGCCCTATCTTGAGGTGTTTTCCGCCTCAAAAACCTCACTGAAATCAATGGGCGACGTGTTTTTTGACGTGTTTTATGTAAAAAAACGCTCACTGATTTTTCCTTTGCCTGTTCAAGAAATAAATAAAAATTGCGGCAAAAAGCGCATCAAAAAACGCCTGTGGTGCAAAACCACTTAAAAAAAAAACCAGAGCTGATTTTTGCAGGCAGAATTTTCTGCCTGCAAAAAAACTCAGTGTGAACAGGGCCTTAAGAGTTGTCAATTTTAGTTATACACTGTCCTCATCTATTAATTCCATATTCCTTGCAGGGCATATAGGTAGGAGTCGCCAAAGATGAAAATCCTATGCAGAACGCTTTGAAGAAAACTGTCATTTTGCATTTTTCAGCGCTTATTAATTAGCAAGTTCGTAAAAGGAATCTTGTCAGCATGTCCTGCACTGTAACCCACAAACTGCACCATCATCCTGCACTCACAGAATTAAGATCGTGTTGATTTAAAGGGGTATTCCAATCTCGAACGTTAAATGTTCCCACATCTGGGACCCGCACCTATCTCTAGAACAGGGCCCCCTGACCCCATCTTACCTTCTGCCACTGTCGCTGTGCTCCTAGCACTGAATTACGAGGTTGCCGGGAGTACAGAAACAGCGTAGTTTGCTGTGCTATGCTGTTTCCGTAACACCCATTCACTTTAATAGGAGTTCTGGAAACAACAAAGCAAAACGCGCTTCATTGTTTCCAGAAAACCCAGCCACCTCAAAACTTTGTGGCCAAAGCCAAGCGACAGGATTGGATTGGGGTCGGGTGTGTTGTTCTAGAGATAGTTGCGGGGCACTGAGGTGGGACCCCCATCTATTGGATATTTATGGCATATCCTGTAATTATGGCATAAATGTCAGAGATGGCAATACCCCTTTAATACTAAGAATAGGAAAAACAAAATGTCAATATTCTGATTTAGGAGGGGGCGGTGGGTTGTCATGTAGAAGAAATGCAGGCTGAGGCATGATTGATTTTGATTCACTGTGTTATAGAGGTTGTACTATAAGTAGGGGAAGTAACATACATACAGTACCTTAAATGTGAAGAAACATAAAGTGCTGTTACATGGAACATACTATACTCCTATTCATTTCCTATTCATTTTCATCCGTTGAAATTTTTGCCGGGCCTAGTCATAGATAATGATCACTTTTCTTCACATGTCGTCATAAAAGTGTGTAATTTCAGTACCGTGTTCCTAATACACTAGCAAACCTGAACATAGTGAGTAATCCCCACAACTATGAGAATTACTGATAATAAAGAGGAAGATTAAGTTTCATCTGCCACTTCCAGAGGAGCATGGAGCAGTAAGCACACTGGCGATACTGGCACAGCTTGAGTTGGGGTATGTGATTCTCTATTAATAATG
This sequence comes from Rhinoderma darwinii, assembly GCF_050947455.1. NCBI lineage: Eukaryota > Metazoa > Chordata > Amphibia > Anura > Rhinodermatidae > Rhinoderma > Rhinoderma darwinii. The sequence goes on from NC_134687.1 coordinate 309,266,926, forward strand.
TATTATTTCTGAATATTGAAATTATATTGATGATGACATTTGACAAGGCCAAGATGTGAAGTTAATAGCCTAAGTTTAGTCAAAACTGTCTCAAATTGATCTACCTTCGCAGGCTTCTTGTTGTTTAGAGATGTCATTAGTGCCCACAAGCATGACACTGATGTTGGATGAGAGGGCCTGACTCACAATCTCCGTTAAAGTTCATCCCAAAAGTGTTTGATGAGGTTGAGGTCAGGGCTCTGTGCGGGCCATTCAAGTTTTTCCACACCAAACTCACCCAACCATGCCTTTATGGACCTTGTTTTGTGCACTGGGGCTCAGTCATGCTGGAACAGAAAAGGGCCTTCCCCAAACTTTTTCCACAAAGTTGGAAGAATAAAATTGTCCAAAATATCTTGGTATGCTGAAGCATTAAGATTTCCCTTCATTGGAACTAAGGGGCCTAGGCCAACTGCTGAAAAACAACCTCTTACATTATCCCTCCTCCACCAAACTTTACAGTTTGGCACAAGAAAGTCAGGTAAAAAAAAATTGCCATTTGCCAAACCCAGACTCGTCCAACAAACTGCCAGATAGAGAAACGTGATTCATCACTCCACAGAACTCGTTTCCAGAGTCTAGAGGCAGCGTGCTTTACACCACTCCATCTGACATTAGGCATTGTGCTTGGTGATATAAGGCTTGTATGCAGCTGCTCGGCTATGGTAACCCATGCCATGAAGATCCCGGGGCACAGTTTTTGCATGGATGTTATTGCCAGAGGAGGTTTGGAACTCTGCAGTTATTGAGTCAGCAGAAAGTTGGTGACTTTTATGCGATATGCGCCTCAGCACTCGGTGGCCCCGCTCTGTAACTTTGCGTGGTCTGCCACTTCGTGGCTGAGTTGCTGTGGTTTATAATAATACCACTTACATATGATCGTGGAATATCTAGGTGGAAGAAATTTCACAAACTGACTTGTTACATCCTATTACAGTACCACGCTGGAATTCAGTGAGCTCTGTACGACCCATTCTTTCATAAATGTATGTAAAGGCAGACTGCATGGCTAGGGGCTGGATTTTATACACCTGTAGCAATGGGACTGAATGAAACACCTAAGTTCAATGATTAAGAGGTGTCCTAATACTTTTATCCATATAGTGTATGTCATATTGACTTGTCAGAAGATAGCTAATGGTGAATATTCGCTTTACACATATTTCACACTGGCGGTAATAAAGATCTCTAGATGATACTGGAGATTTCGAATTTTGTCCATTTTATAAATAGTTTTTACTAGATTAATTTGAGTCATTTCAATCCTTTAACGGTTATCATCCTCAATTCATATAGGGGCATACAAAATAGACAGGACATTACATAACATGACTAGGCAAGTACAATTGTTTACTTTTTTATCTAATGGAAATGATCGCATTCTCATTGTTCGTTTAAATTGCTGGATTCTCAGGACGACTGGTTATCGATTTCATTGGACTAAAATTGCTGTGTAAATTGCTATGTCGATATTGTAGATAGCTGCTATTTACATGTGGTCAACAGCAGCAACAATAATGATGGGATTTCTTATCGCTACGTAGAGCAATATGATTTTGCTGTTGATATTAACAACTTTAAATATTTATATAGATGAGCTCTGCCTTCCACCTGAACCATTACTTATTATAATACGATGCTTTTATGCAATCTAATGTATAATTACAGGACACATTGTACTCTTATCCATATAATACATCAATTATAGTGAATTTCACAGTACGACTGCTCCTGTTGTAGCGGAGAAAGGGTTAACTGTCACATCCCATAGAAGTGACAGGACGCAGCACTGTTACTAAGTTACTCTCCTTTCCTTATCCTATTGGATAATGTCTCCTGTCTGCAATGGCCGCTGATAGGAGCTTCATCTTCTGTACTGTGCTCTGCGCACACCTCTAAGGAGGGATACAGTGAGATTCTGTATGGCAACAGCATGTAGGGGGGCAGGAGAAGGTTTACATCTTTAGGGGGTGTCGGACAGATTAGATGGGAAACAACAAGCAAGTATCCTGGCTGCTGCATTCAGCTGAACAGGCCACGTTGTGGATGTAGGCACAGGCATTGGGTGCAGGATAAGAGAATTAGCCTCAGGAGCAGATTGCCACTGCAGGATTTTCTCTCTTTATCCATCTTTCACCCTGATCCTTGCCTGCAAACAAATCCAATTCAGAAGCACCAAAAATCGTGACAATAAATGAGGTAAGCAATCCCATTCCATATGTTTATATTAGCTTCTTCTATCAATGCAAATGTCCATACAGGTCTATAGGCGAGGGAATCGTGCTGTTTGTTATTTAGCTGGCTCATGGCCATATGTTAACCCTTACATTATATATTCTCACTTCACCGGCTGGAGAATAACAAACGCCACTATCATTTACGCTGTCTGAACTTGTCTATATTCTGGTGGGATACGCTGGAAGAAGCTCTTATTTCACTGAAGCTCTTATTGTCTTTGTCGCTGTTCTATTATCATTCCTTTTACTATTATTATAACAATATTATTATTAGTAGAAGTAGCATTCACCTGGCAAGGAACTTGCCAGTTGAATAATAGTGGGTAATTTTGGAATTTGCATGTAATGTTTCACTATATCTGCAAATATTGATAATATTGAAATAAACTGTTAATAGATGTAGATAATTATGCATAATCTATGAATAAACACATATACAGTATGTAATTATTGAATTAAAGGGCCCGGTGTTACTATTCCTGCAGCGCCACTGACAGATGATGCATTGTTGCATTTCCTCAAGGAAGCGTTTTAACTTTCTGGGTAATAAAGTTTGCCCCTGTCCGTTATACCTGCAGCATATTGCACAGTTATGTTGTGATTTACAGAGTAAAAAGAAATGTGAACTATTGTTAACTTATATGGCTGCAGACACTGAGTGGGCTTCAATGCTGATGTATATAAGCGCGTTCAGCTCTGACCTACTTATCTGATATACGCATTTATATGCTTAAATGTGTGGTTTATAGGTTAAAAAATTGCTGACTAAATAGCCAACTATTTACAATGACAAAAACATTGTACATGTGAATAATAATATTCCCTGAATCTATGAGACAACAGATATAGAATAAATGGACTGTAGTCATTTAATATGCAAGCCACTGAAGTGAATTTCTGCAATACATTAGTGAAAAGAAAAAAAAAGAAAACTATAAGGCTACACTTCAAGTACCCCAGGGACATTATATATATATATATATATATATATATATATATAATTTTTTTATTTTATTTGCAAGTCACATATAAATGAGCCCGATCAACAAGGACATATTCTGTAAAGAAAAGCTTTTGCTGTGAGACCTTTACAAAGCAATTTCTGTAGAAAGGAAAGTAAATGCAGTCTCCTGTTTACCTGCATTGAGAAAAATTTAGGAAGAATGTTCTGCAGGCCTGTACCAAACTAGTTGGCAGGGTCGAAAAGACAGTGAAAATTGCACTGTAATACTATGGTGCAGTCCACGAGGGGGTGCTCTGCAGAACTGCAAGGACAATTGAGAACAAAAATAGGTTGCAATAAATTACTGGGCCGCTGTAGAACAAATGCATTCATGTTACAGGCCTTTAGTAAGCAAGGTTAACAAGTCAAAAGAAAATAATGGGGATAACCATCTGCAAATTTTGAATTGTAGCAGTGTGAATTAGACATCTGTAACCCAAAGCTCATGGATTTTTGGTTGTCATGGGTTAATGAACATTTGCACTTATAACAGTTAATGACAATTAGTTATAAGTAACATATGTAGCCTATAACAAATCAATGTGAGGCTATAAAAGTAGCTCACACCGATTCAAGGAGTTCACATACCTCAGGCGGTGGACTGCTGCCTCACTGACTGAAACCATATGCCGCCACCCCCTCCTGCACTTTAAATGTACGTGCGTCTATAGGTCGCAGATACAATTACATGCATAAGCGCCTTTCAATGACGTAAGCGGCATCATCGTGCCAATTGCGTAGTTGAATGAAAGGGCAGGGCACCCTGCCAATCAGTGCCTTTCAACAACGCAAGTGGCGTGATGACGTGATCACTTGGTTCTGGTGCTGTATTTATGTACTGAGCTTGGTACTGGTGTTGTATTTATGTACTGAACTTGGTTCTGGTGCTGTATATATGTACTGAGCTTTGTTCTGGTACTGTATTTATGCATTGAGCTTTGTTCTGGTGCTGTATATATGTACTGAGCTTAGTTCTGGTACTGTATATATGTACTGATTTTTGTTCTGGTACTGTATTTATGTACTGAGCTTGGGTCTGGTACTGTATATATGTATTGAGCATGGTTCTGAAGCCATATGTCACAAAGGGTCTGTGGACCCACTGGGCCGTACCACCTTGGCAGTAAGGCAGCTGGCCAACAGGGAGCATGTGAATGTCTATAGTTCTCTAGGTACCTGTGGCAGCTCAGACAGCAGCAGGGCAGGCTCGGCTGGGAATAGGTAGCAGGCGGACGTCAGGCGAGGTGAAGCAGGTCAGATGTGGATGCAGCACGGCACGACTTTGGCACAGCTCAGTGCTAGACCAGGAATGTATGGATTGCTTGGAACAGGAACTGGAAACAGGTGTAGGTACAGGGGCAGGGACTGGAACAGGGACTGGAACAGGAAACACACTAGGAGGCAATCACATAGACAAACTAGGGAACACAACAACGCTCAGGCATAGAACTAGGGGGCTGGACCCCTCTTATAGTCCAGGGTACTCACGGGTCAAAGTTCATCCTCGAGGTCCGGTGCGCACGGGACCTACGGGATCCGGCTGACGTGAGTGGACGCGAGCGCTGGCATATTCTGAGGAGGAGGCTGGGGCCATCGCTTGCCGACTCATGGCTGCGGCTGTCAGGGGGAGGTTGGAGCTGACAGCCCGCAGACACGGACATTACAGTATCCCCCCTCTTACGCCCCCTCTTCTTGGGACCAGAGCGAGAGAGAAACTTCTTCAGAAGAGTAGGGGCATTGAGGTTCTCCTCTGACTCCCAGGACCTCTCTCCACCAAATAAAAAGTCTTTCCTCTCACTCTCTTGGTCTCCAAGATCTCCTTGACCTCAAAGATGTCTGAGGGACCGCTGGAGGCAACCGCAGGGCTGGGAGTCTTGGAATAGTGGTTCAGGATCACTGGTTTCAGGAGCGAGACATGGAAGGAGTTGGGAATCCTGAGGGTAGGAGGCAGCCGAAGCTTGTAGACGACAGGGTTAATCTGCTGCAGGACCTCGAATGGTCTGAGGAACCTGGGTGCAAATTTACATGACGGCACCCTCAGTCGGATATTCCTGGATGACAGCCAGACCTTAATGCCAGTAAGAAATTGAGGAGGCTCTCTTCACCTTGTGTCAGCCTTCCGTTTCATGCGGTCCACTGCCATTAGGATGGAGGATCGAGTCTGCAGCCAGATCTGCAAAAAGTCTCTAAACGTGGAGTCAGCTGCAGGTACTTTGGAAGTATCAGGCACCGGGAGAGGAATTCGTGGGTGTTGGCCGTAGACAATGCAGAACGGTGTATTCCTAGTAGACTCGCTGGTGTGATTATTGTAGGAGAACTCCGCCCATGGGAGCAACTGCACCCAGTCATCATACTGCTTGGAGATGAAGTGGCGTAGGTAGTTCTCCAAAATCTGGGTGATCCTCTCGACCTGACCATTAGACTGAGCATGGTAGGCAGAGGAAAAGTCCAACTTCACGCCCAGAAGTCCGCAGAGGGTTTTCCAGAACCTCGAGGTAAACTGAACCCCCCGATCAGACACAATATGCTGTGGCAAGCCGTGCAGGCGGAATATGTGTTGGATAAATAACTTGGCCAACTGAGGAGCAGAAGGAAGACAGGTCTGAGGAATGAAGTGGGCCATCTTTGAAAATCGGTCCACCACTACCCAGACAGCACTGCATCCAGCAGAGAGAGGCAGGTCCGTGATAAAGTCCATCGCTATATGCTGCCAGGGAGCATTGGGCACCGGCAATGGCTGAAGCAGACCAGCAGGTCTGTAGTGGGTGGCCTTGTTGGCTGCACGTACAGCACAGGAAGAAACGAAGTCCACAATATCCTTGGGCAGTGTGGGCCACCAGAAATGACGAGCAATCAAATCCCGGTTCTTACGTAACCCCGCGTGACATGCCAGTCTAGAGGAGTGTCCCCAGCGGAGGATTCTTCCACGATCAGCGAGGCGCACAAAAGTCCTCCCTGGAGGAATGTCCCCAATTTGCAGGGGATTGACCTAGACAATGCAAGATGGATCAATAATGTTCTGTGGACTCTCAATGGTGTCTTCTGTCTTGAAAGACCTGGACAAGGCATTGGCCCTCACATTCTTGTCGGCCGGGCGATAATGAAACTCAAACTGAAACCTTGCAAAGAACAGTGACCACCTGGCCTGACGAGGGTTCAGCCGTTGGGCCGTCTGGAGGTAGGTAAGATTCTTGTGGTCCGTAAAAATCAAGATCGGATGAGCTGCGCCCTCTAGTAGATGTCTCCACTCCTCCAGAGCCAAATTGATGGCCAGTAACTCCCGATCCCCAATCGAGTAGTTGCGTTCTGCGGAAGAGAAGAGCTTGGGAAAGTATCCACATACCCTTGACTTGCCCTTAGGGACCTCTCTGGAACAGGAGTGCATAAGCACCGACAGAGGATGCGTCCACCTCCAACAAGATCTGCAGAGAGACATCCAGATGATGGAGGATAGAGGCTGACGTCAAGGCACTCTTCAGGCTATTGAATGCAGACTCTGCCTCAGGAGTCCACACCTTGGCGTTCATACCCTTCTTAGTAAGGTTAGAGATGGGGGAAGTCAGTTAGGAGAAATTCGGAATAAACTGCCTGTAAAAATTAGCAAATCCCAAAAAGCGCTGTATGGCCCTCAAGCCTTGAGAACGTGGCCACTCCTGGACAGACTTTACCTTTTCAGGATCCATCTCGAGACCACGATTCGAGACGATATAGCCCAGGAAGGGTAGAGCATCCTTGTCAAATACGCACTTCTCCAACTTGGCGTACAGACGATTGTTCCTTAACCGTAGCAGAACCTGATGGACATGTCTCTGGTGCGTCATAGGATCTGGGGAGAAAATCAAGATGTCATCGAGGTAGACTACAACACAAACATAGAGGAGGTCACGGAAAATGTAATTCACAAATTCCTGGAATACCACGGGAGCATTACACAGGCCGAAAGGCATTACTAGATACTCATAGTGTCCATCACAGGTGTTAAATGCAGTCTTCCATTCATCACCGTGGCGAATCCGGACTAGGTTGTAAGCCCCACGCTGGTCTAGTTTAGAACATTTTTGTTGCACCACGTATACGATCAAACAGTTTGGAGATCAATGGCAGGGGATATTTATTCTTCACCGTGATCTGGTTGAGACCACGGTAGTCGATGCAAGGACAAAGAGAGCCATCTTTCTTGTTGACGAAGAAGAACCCGGCTCCTGCCGGGGAGGAAGACTTTCGTATGAAGCCCCTTTCTAAGTTCTCTATCACATAGGAGGACATGGACAGAGTCTCGGGCAAGGAAAGAGGATATACCCTACCATGCGGAAGGGATGCACCAGGAATCAGTTCAATAGAGCAGTCATACGCCCGATACGGGGGAAATGTCTCCGCCTCCCTCTTGCTGAAGACGTCCGAAAAGGCAGCATAGTGACCCGGCAATCCTGCCAATGACAGAGGCAGCGAAGGCTGAGCCGAACTAATCCGCACCAGGCAACGACCTTGACACTCAGGGCCCCACTGGAGACCCCCTCCAGAATTCCAGTCCAGAACTGGGGCATGCAGTCAGAGCCAAGGCAGGCCCAGCAACACAGAGTTAACAGCTTTGGGCAGGACATAGAATGACAGAAGTTCAGAGTGAAGGGCTCCCACTTGGAGCCTAAGCGGCTTGGTCACAGCTAAAACTGGGTCTGGCAGAGGTAGTCCATTCACTGAGGCAACTGTCAAGGGGCTCTCCAGAGGGGTGGTGGGTCATTGCAGAAGGTCTACCAGATCTCTGCGGATGAAATTAGCAGCGGATCCAGAGTCCAGATACGCAGAGAGCTGATGCGTTTTCTCGCCGGACACTATGGTCACAGGTATGAACAATTTAGACGGAAGTCAATCTTTACCCAAGGTCGTCACTCCAAGCAACTCTAGGTTTTGGGAGTTTTGGGGGCACAGGCGCATAAGATGGCCATCGAGACTACAATAAAGACAGAGTCCAGATGTGCGTCTGCGTTGTCTCTCTTGGGTAGATAACTTATACTGGTCCGTTATTACCGACTTCTTACGAGGATCGACATCCTAGGACAGCAGAGGTTGCTGCAAAGTAGGGGACAGACTAGGAAGGGCTCCCTCCCGTTAAACCTCTTGGAGGCGTTCACGGATCCGTATATCAATCCGGGGAGAAAGAAGGATGAGGTCATCCAGGGTAGACGGCAGATCCCGGGCGGCAAGTTCGTCTTTAACTCTGGAAGATAGTCCATGCCAGAATGCAGCCACCAGAGCCTCATTGTTCCATAACAGCTCTACCGCAAGGGTGCAGAAGTGGATGGCTTACTCACTCACGGAGGTGTCTCCTTGGCGCAGGTTAATCAAAGAGGCCGCTGCAGATGAGACCGATCCAAGCTGCTCAAACACCATGCGAAAAGTCCGGAGGAAGGCAGGGAAGTCACGGGTCTCTGGTCCTTGTCTCTCCCAGATAGGGTTCGCCCATGCAAGAGCCTTGCCGGTGAGGAGAGAAATTATGAAAGTGACCCTGGCACCATCAGACGAAAATGTCCTAGCATACAGGCTGAAATGGATCTGGCATTGATTAAGAAAACCACGACAGGTACTTGCTTCTCCATCATAGCGGTCAGGAAGTGGCAAAGAAACACGTGAGTCAATACTGCCAAGAGGTTTAGACTGAGGATCCACATTGCCAGGTGGTGTAGTAGGAGGAACGGCAGCTTGTGCCTCCTGCCGACGTGCAAGGGTGTTCAACGCCTGGAGGAGTTGGTCCTGTCGAGGCCGGAGGTCCAGCATATCCGCTCGCATCTCCTGTGACGTCGTCATAGTCTTGAATCGACCAGCGGGGTCCATGGCCTGAGCGTACTGTCACGAAGGGTCTGTGGACCCACTGGGCCATACCACCTTGTCGGTAAGTCAGCTGGCCAACAGGGAGCAGGTGAATGTCTATAGTTATATAGGTACCTGTGGCAGCTCAGACAGCAGCAGGGCAGGCTCGGCTGGGACTAGGTAGCAGGCGGACGACAGGCGAGGTGAAGCAGGTCAGATGTGGATGCAGTACGGCACGACCTTGGCACAACTCAGTGCTAGACCAGGAATGTATGGATTGCTAGGAACAGGAACTGGAAACAGGCGTAGGTACAGGGGCAGGGACTGGAACAGGAAACACTAGGAGGCCATCACATAGACAAACTAGGGAACACAACAATGCTCAGGCATAGAACTAGGGGGCTGGACCCCTCTTATAGTCCAGGGTACTCACGGGTCAAAGTTCATCCACGAGGTCCGGTGCGCGCGCTACCCCTTTAAGAGCGGGCACGAGCGTGCGCGCGCACCCTACGGGATCCGGCTGAGGTGAGTGGATGAGAGCGCTGGCGTCTCCTGAGCACTCATGGCTGCGGCTGTCAGAGGGAGGTTGGAGCTGACAGCCCGCAGCCATGGACATTACACCATATATGTTAGAGCTTTGTTCTGATGCTGTAATTATATAGGATATATTTATATTAAGAAAATTACAGGGCAAATGGAATTGTTTTAAATTCATTGTATATTTAATCGGAACCTGTGTGGTAGTTTTAACCCCTTGAACCGCCACCATGCGGTAATACATGACCTGACAATATTTCAAAACATTCCCTTGTATGATTTTTTCATATATAAAATCAACTTTTAAAACGGAGCACACTATATGCTAATTATTTATCAAAGGGTCATGGAGCGGTGCCGCTATCCTGAAGAGTCACATAGTCCTGCCTCCAAACCCACCTTTCCATGGTTGATTGCCATCCCCCTGACTGATACAACTTTCACGGATGCGCCATTGCCTTGTACTACTTGGGCACGCACCGTGCAGCGAGGTGTACTCTGCCCAGCTTCATCACTGCACCACAGGGCCGCCATCAGGGGGGTATTACTGGTACTCCCGTCAGGGGCCCGGCCACATGGATGAAGTAAAAGGGGCCCGCCGGGCTGCCGTCGCCCCCCCCCCCCCTCGGACTGTTGCCCCCCCCCTCGCAACGCTCACGGGCCCCCCCTTGCAACGCTCACGGGCCCCCCCTCGCAACGCTCACGGGCCCCCCTCGCAACGCCCGCGGCACCCCCCTAGCGGCACCCCCCTAGCGACACCCCCCTAGCGACACTCCCCTAGCAACACTCGCGGCAGCCCCTGCATACCTGTTGTAGCTTCACTGGAGGGGAAGATGCAGCATGTGCTGAAGCTGCGTGTGGAGATCCCGCCCCCCAGCTCCTCTACTCTGCCGACCGGACCTGCAGGCTGGTGAGTATGTTCCCCTATCCATTCTGATTCCCATCCCCCTGACCCCATTTGTAGATTGTATAAAGTTGGTTAAAAAGTTTTTTGGTATTTTTTCATTTTCCTAGCGCTTTTTTGCCGCGATTTTCGTAATCGCGGCAAAAATGGCGCAGTTTTGCCGCGATTATATAAAAATTGCGGCAAAACCGCGTGATTTGTGCCGCAATTACGAAAATTGCATAAAAAAAAGATACAAAACATGAAAAGTGCTGTTAGGCTATATTCTCACAGTGCGGTCAAGTCACGTTTTTTTGCAAAAATTGTGGCAAAAAAATGGGATTTCACCGCACTGTGTAACTAGACTAAGGCCTTATTCAGACGGCCGCATTCGGTCCGTGACATACGGAGCGTGTATCGGCTGTACCTCACAGGCTGACCACAATTCATGGTGCCGGACTCCTAGCATCATAGTTATCAGTGTTGCTGGGAGTCCCTGCCTCTCTGCGGGAATACTGTCCCATACTGTAATGATGCTTTCAGTACGGGACCGGGGACAGTATTCCCACGGGAAGGGAGGGACTATGATCATAGATAACTGTGATGCTAGAAACCCCGCTCCCTGAACTGTGGTCGGTCCGGGAAATATGGCCGATACACGGTCCTTATATCACAGACCGAACATGGACATCTGAATAAGCCACTTACTTGCCTCCTATTTTTGGTGCGGATTGTGCACCGAAAATTCACTACAAATGACAATATTATTCACACGAACGGGTTATACGTCCGTGATATTTATTACGTCGCACGGACTTATGTTAGTGAATGGGGCCGCTCAGACTGTCAGTGAATTTCACGTAGCGTGTGTGCGCTGTGTAAAACTCACGACATGTCATATACTTGCCCGTGTTTCGCGCAGCACACACCCATTGAAGTCATTGGGTGCGTGCAAATCGTGCACGGCACACGGAAGCACTTCCGGGTGACGCGCGTGATTCGCGCTACACAGGGCCGCCATCATGGGGGTATTAGGGGTACTAGTGTAGGGGGCACGGCCAAACTTAATTGAAAGGGGGGCCCGGCAACTGCCGCGACTTGCCTTTGGTAGAAAAAAACAGGCCCCTGCAATGGGGCCTGTTCTTTTCACCAAAACAATGTCGTGAGCTGCGGGCCCCCCTCTCGTCAAACACCGCCGTGAGCTGCGGGCCCCCCTCTCATCACCGCCGCGAAACACCGCTTGCGCGCGCGCGTGAACGACCGCAAGCTCGCACCCGCGCGCGCATGACCGCGCCCACGCGCGAACGACCAGGCGCGCCGCTGAGAGGGAGGCGGTGCGCCCGCAACACAAGTCCGATCTACGGGGAAGGACAGCCACACAGGGACAGCGGTGCATAGTTTACTTACCTGCTGGCCCGCCTCCGACTCCGCCTCCTCGTCCTCCGCCTCCTCGTCCGACTCCGCCTCCTCGTCGTCCTCCTCGTCCGACTCCGCCTCGTCCTCCTTCTCCAGAGCGTAGCTGCGTAAGGAGAGGGGGAGGAGTCTAGTTGTTGTGCGGCGGCAGGAGTTCTACGATCCCCGCCATTTTCTGGAGCCTGGAGGTCAAGGACGACATCTGGACCGAAGACATCGCCTGAAGAGGACTGGAGTGGGAGCAGCTCTTCTGACACGGTGAGTAAAGTGTCTCAAAGTGCTGTTTATGTATGGCCCTGTTCACACAGAGTATTTTGCAGGCCGAAAAAATCTGCCTCAAAATTCCTTAAAGAATTTTGAGGCAGATTTTGACCTGCCCACACTATCTTGCCGCGTTTTTTGCTGCGTTTTTTGCCCGCTGCGATTGAGGACAGCAGACAAAAAACGCAGCGAAAAATGCATTTTCTGCCTCCCATTGATTTCGATGGGAGGTCAGAGGCGGAACCGCGGCAAGAAAGGACGTGCTGCTTTTTATTTTTTCCGCGACTGGCTCCCATTGATTTCAGATGAAATCAATGGGAGGCGGTTTTGGAAGTTGTTTGGTGCTGATTCTGACGCAGTGTCCGAGTCAATATCAAGGCCCAAAAACTCTGTGAACTGGGCCTTATTGTTAGGGCTTATTCAGACGAACGTGTAATACATCCGTGCAACGTGTGTGATTTTCACCCGCCTCGCACGGACCTATGTTACTCTATGGGGCCGTGCCGACTGTCAGTGATTTTCACTCTGCTGCGACTGTAATACGCTGCGGATTTTCCACAATAAAATGTGTTGCATAAAATCCGCAGTGTTCATACCTAGTGTGTTCCTACCCTAAGGCCGGATTTACACGAGCGTGTGCTTTTTGCGTGGCGTTTTGCGCATGCAAAAGGTCCATAACAGCTCCGTGTGTCAGCAGCGTATGATGCGTGGCTGTGTGATTTTCGCGCAGCCGCCATCATTATGACACTCTGTTTGTATGTTTGTAGCACGCGGTGCTTTTCTGTTTTCATTCATAGTTTATACGGCTGCGGAAGTGCTGGGCGTGATTTTCACGCACCCATTGACTTCAATGGGTGCGTGATGCGCGAACAATGCACAAATATCGGACATGTCGTGAGTTTTACGCAGCGGACACACGGACACACGCTGCGTGAAAATCACTGACAGTCGGCACGGCCCCATAGAGTAACATAGGTCCGTGCGAGGCGCGTGAAAATCACGCACGTTGCACGGATGTATTACACGTTCGTCTGAATAAGCCCTAACAATAAGGCCCAGTTCACAGAGTTTTTGGGCCTTGATATTGACTCGGACGCTGCGTCAGAATCAGCACCAAACAACTTCCAAAACTGCCTCCCATTGATTTAATCTGAAATCAATGGGAGCCAGACGCAGAAAAAAGAAAAAGCAGCACGTCCTTTCTTGCCGCGGTTCCGCCTCTGACCTCCCATCGAAATCAATGGGAAGCAGAAAATGCATTTTTCCCTGCGTTTTTTGTCTGCTGTCCTCAATCGCCGCGGGCAAAAAACGCGGCAAGATAGTTTGGGCAGGTCAAAATCTGCCTCAAAATTCGGTGCGCAGTTCGCGGGTGCGCATGCGCGGGAGTTTGCGGGTACACGCGATCGGTCGCACGGGCGGCAGTGTTTGACGGCCCCCATGACGACCCCCATGCTACCCAGGGCCGCCATCAGGGGGGGGTATTATGGGTACTGATGTGAGAGGCCCGGCCAAACCTAATTGAAAGGGGGGCCCGCAGCTCACGACATTCTTTTGGTGAAAAAAACAAGCCCCATTGCAGGGGCCTGTTTTTTTTTTCTACCAAAGGCAAGTCGCGGCAGTTGCCGGGCCCCCCTATCAATTAGGTTTGGCCGGGCCTCTCACATCAGTACCCATAATACCCCCCCTGATGGCGGCCCTGGGTACCATGATATGGTGCTGGACGGAGTACCGTTAACAGGCGGTGCCACGGTAGGGGGGCCCAGAAAATTTAGCTGTAGGGGGCCCTGAAATTCCTGATGGCGGCCCTGCTGCACCACACATGCCAGGGGAGTACAAGGCAACGGCGCTTCTGCAAGAGTTGGAGGAGGCTGCTAGTGATGTAGAGCAGCCAGGGGGATGTCAATCAAGATCTGAGGGGTGGGGCGCCATTTCAATTTTCACCTCAGGCAGCAGAAGAGCTAGAATTGGCGCTGTTCATATACAACATTTTTTGTACGGTTTTATTGTAGGAAACTTACTTATCACATATGGAATATAGGCCAGAAATGCTTCAACATTTTTAGGTATATTTTGTATTAAGACAGTATTGTGGCATGAAAGGTATCTCTTCAGCTAAATACCCAGTAATGATTCTCCTAAAATTGTCTAAATAATAACATGATATGATATCTGTGCTATCTCCTTGGACAGTGTGTGATGTCATCTTCTGACCGAAAGTTGTAAGGATGGCAAGGACCTTAATAGGTTTAGTCACTCATATACAGTATATACCATGCGCATAATATTTAATACAAAATTGGTGATAGAACTGAAAGAGAGAGACAAATTTGAGGAAGATAGATAGATACATATGAGATAGATAGATAGTTATTAAAAAGGTTGTCAATTTTGGAAAAACCCAGTTAAAACCGAGTTAATAGAGAGGGGTCTCCTATTCAGGACCCTCATTTATTAGTCAATGAGGAGATTGGCAACAAAAAGAGTCTCTTGCTCTGGAGGATCCAGCATGTGCATGCATTACATGGACAGTCCATTGATTTTAATTAAACCTGTGTAATACTCAATTTCTCCTGTAGTGTCGCTGCAAGGAAATTGAACAATTGCTTTCTGATTCTCCCGCAGATTACAGCTGATCACTAGGGGTCGCAGCATCAGGAGACCCTGTGATCAGCTTATTTTCAGAGAGCACTTCTAACCGAAAAGAAATGTCCAAATACGATATGAGATAGAGAGACAGATTTTAAAGAGAGAAATCGATATTAGATTGATGGTCCATTCTTGGCATACAGTAGCTGCTCATTTTGATATACACAGGCGTCTGTCTATAAAGCGGGCAACTGCTTTATAAAAAAAAATTTGCAGTTTGCAGCACCCAGATAGAGAATAATTTTTTGGGGTTATCTAGTTTGGAAATAAAGATGACTTTGGGGTAACCTAATAACTATAGCACTGTAAGTTTAACAAGGGAGCATACACAATGTCTAGAGGAAAGAAGGTTTCTACACAAACATAGAAGGGGATTCTTTACTGTAAGAGCAGTGAGACTATGGAACTCATTGCCATAGGAAGTTGTTATAGTGAATTCACTGAAAGAGTTTAAAAGGGGCCTGGATGTCTTTCTTAAATGTGTAATAATATTACAAGTTATGTTTACTGGAGATGGGTCGTTGATCCAGGGATTTATTCTATTTGTCATGGTTTTTTTTCCTTCCTTCCATCAACATTCCAGGAGAATAGGTTGAACTGGATGGACATATGTCTTTTGTCAAACTTACTATGTTAGTTCCTTATTACATAGTATACCTTGTCCTGGAGTTTTATTTATTAATTTCACACTATTTATATAGTGCTGACAATTTCTACAGAGCTGTACATATAATGCATTCACATTTATGACTGTCCCCAATCGAGCTTACAATCACAATCTCACAATTTTTGTTTTGTAAGGAAACACAGATTTTCTAGGTCCAATTTGTGTCCATGTATGTGTGAGGATGCTAGAGAAAATTCATGCAAGCCAAATGAGTACGTACGTACGTACGTACGTACGTACGTACGCACGCACGTACGTACGTACAAGGACCTTTAATATTGGTGGTAGACTTTCAATAATAGTCTCTGACCAAAGGCCGCCATTCACAGCTATCATTCCCATAAACATACACGTTCAGCTCGGATGGAGTGGAAATGAATGGATATTGGTAAAAGACAACCTGGCCGATTCATGTGAGCACCATCATAGACATTAGACTGTTGGTGGATTTTGCTCAACATGGCAAGACCTGATAACTGAAATCTAATGTCTACAGACAGCTGAAGCTACTGAGATCCCTCTTTTTCTATGCATTTTCTAATTTTCCTAAGTGCCTATATGTAATCTTGTTATATAAACATCACTGTAACATGTTAGTTTTCCCACTTCAAGTTGTGAAACATATTTGAGACCACACTATGTCAGAAGAAGAAATCTTGGCACAATACAAGGGTTGAGGAGGAAACCTGAACTATCTTGGAAACTTAGATTTTCAACCTTTAGGTCATTACAGGAAAACTTTTTATTTTGCTTTTTTACGTTTTTGTTTTGCTCCTTAGCAATAGACAGCAGATTAAGAATTTGTTAGGAATAGTACACGCAGACATAGTGTGACATTGTAGTCTATTGGAAAGGGGCAAATGACAGAATTGAAATATCTGTGTTGAATATATTAGCGGTAGAAAACTTTTTTATTTTAACTACGAATGTTCTACTTTTGATAGCCAATATAATATAACGGCTACTACTTGCCTTATACAAGTAAGAGGTTCTGCTGACATACTGACCAAGACTATCTGACCCTATGCCTTTTTATTTGCTTGTATTGTGTCTTTTCTATGGATATATATATATATATATATATATATATATATATATATATATATATATTATAGATATATGTAATATAATAAGGTCTCTGCATTTTCTTAGAATACAGTGATAGTAAAGAGAATTATGACTTATAATGCCATACCTTTTATTATAACAGCATGCCTTTTATATTATTCAATAGCATGTTAAAATGTTTCTGATGCCAACATAAAATAGGTCACGAAAAAGAACAGTTCAGGCTAAGTGGTCCTTACATCATGGAAACTGTAACCATAGCTACTGCATCCTGTCACTATGGCAACACGTTTTCTCTGTCAGCATCCATCCACATGTGTTACTTTTCCATTTACTTGGCAGGAATTACATAAAGGGATCCATTCTGCTAAGTGCCTGTTAAATGAATTCAGGCAAACATGACATAGACTCCTCCCCCCCACAAATAAACAATTAAATATGGCCCATGAGAAGGTGGTTTGTACTCTCCATGAGACAGGACAGAACTGTGTACCAGCTGAATGATTCACAAAGTTTCAAGAAGAGAAAACTTCTATATCCTTGAAAAATCTGCTGCGGGAGGGGAGGGGGGGGGGGCTGTGTGGCACTCTCTACAAGAGGAAGCTGTTCATTATTTCACCATATAGTCTCATTAGCCTCAGTTATACAATCTGTTTTCGTCGACACTGACCTCTTTAATTTATTTTCTTTTAATTTATTGTTATGTGAAAAAACAAATTACACCTTATTGATTGATAGAGAAAGCAAACATGTCGAGGGGGAGAGAGATATCGGGAAAGAAGTTGGGGGGGGGGGGAAACTGATTCTTTGCCCCGGGTGCTGGAGAACCTAGCTACGCCTTTGGGTTAAGCAATGTAGCATGTGAGGCATAAAGTTAAGTGATCGCATTTGGTTGGAAGCCTTGCGGATACCTGATCTTCTTATTACTACCCGCGTACTATTTGCCCATTGCTGATTCATTGAATAAGGTGTTTATGTCCACTGGCATTCACCTGCTGTGAAAGTAAAAATGCTATCACTGTGCGTGTTTAAGAGAATCTGTAACTAGTTTAGTAATGCCCAATCTCCTAGCTAATCTAATAAGTGCTGTCACACTGATAATGCTAGTGAAAATGGTGTCCCAAAAAGTTTATTATTTTAAAAGTTATGAGCTTTTTTCTAAATATGCAAATGAGACCTAAGGTGGAGCTACGTCACAGGCTTTGACGCTGTCCTATCAGCATGAAGCTGCTTTACACAGTGTGAGAGACTGAGGCTGGATGGAAGGGGCATCACTTCAAATAGCCATATCTCGGGCTGTGGACCACCTAGAACAGTGCTTCTTGTGGCATGAAAGATGAGATTCTATTCTTTCATATGGTACCAGGATCGCAGTTTTAACTGTGAAACAACTAAGTATCACCAGTTAAAAACGCAGGAATGGAAGCTGTATACTATACTAGTATAGAAAACCCGTTACACAGGTTTGCTAGCAAAATGAATGATAAGTATTTATAAATGTGCTCTTTGAGGACGACATTGTTCATTACAGGCTTCTCTTACTTCAGGGTTTTGCCTTCTTAACGCCTTGTTTTGGGAATTGGTTTCTCGTTGTTCCTGGCGTTCCTCTGCACATAGTTGCTCTTTGTAATCTCTGAGACAAATATATATGATGATTATCAGCATTGTCCCCTTTATAATAATATATATTATTGGATAACTATGCCTGCAATTCTCTTATGTAAAAGAATTGTGTCTTGGTATTTTTTTGAGATAAGGGAATTGCATGCACAGTAATTCCTAATTACTCCTAAAAATAAGAAAATCGTGAATCAAATCAAAAATCGTCCATAGAGTTGAGAAAAATCTAGATTTTATTATTTTGCAAAATCGTCCAGCCCTACACACAGTGATAACTCAGAGTACAGATCATGAAGTTATGTTACCTGCAGTCCTATGCAACACCACAGATAATACACAGTGATAACTCTCTGAGTACAGATAATATAGTAGCTGGTACCTGCAGCCCTATGTAACACCACAGATAACACAGTGATAACTCTCTGAGTATAGATAATGTAGTAGTGTTACCTGCAGTCCTATGTAGTACCACAGATAACACAGTGATAACTCTCTGAGTATAGATAATGTAGTAGTGTTACCTGCAGTCCTATGTAGTACCACAGATAACACAGTGATAACTCTCTGAGTATAGATAATGTAGTAGTGTTACCTGCAGTCCTATGTAACATCACAGATCACGCAGTGATAACTCTCTGAGTAGGGATAATGTAGTAGTGTTACCTGCAGTCCTATGTAACACCACAGATAACAGTGATAACTCTCTCTGAGTATAAATAATGTAGTAGTGTTACCTGCAGTCCTATGTAACACCACAGATAACACACAGTGATAACTCTGAGTACAGATAATGTAGTAGATGCACACACAGAAATATATACACATACAGCGATACATATATAGGCACTTAGACACACAAATACACACACACACACACACACACAAAGACACACGTACACACACAAAGACACATACACACACATACTGGAACTTATACACAGAAACACAGAGACACACAGACAAATAGGGACACAAACAACAGACAGACTGAGCACTCACATCTCCTTCCTCACAGGCTTCTTGCAGGTCGGGCTGTTGGCGGAGCTAACTGTACCTCGGACACCACGTCCTTGCCAAATATATATATATTAGATGATCACACTGTGTTGCTGGGCTGGGAAGAGGAGAACATACAGAAAACATTACACTGCCCAGAGTGAAAAGAAAGTCACCTCCTATTTGGGTATTATAGCCAAATTAGCATATGTAGAAAAATGCTCATAACTTTGCAAATAATAAACATTTTTGAAAAAAAAATCACACTGTAGTTATCAGCATCATAGCGCTGATTAGATTAGTTAGAATATAGGGCACTAATAAACTAGTGACAGAGCTTCTTTAAGGCCTTGTTCACACAGTGCAGTCGTCTTTTAGCCAAAACCAGGAGTGACATCAGGTGATCAGGGAAAAAGCCCAGTTGATGCGGTTTTGACCTAGGTCCACCTTTCATGTAGAGCTCATAAACAAGATTTAGGATAACAAGGCACCAGAAGTTCAGACTGGGGGAATGTTTGTAGGTCTGGCACAAGGTCAGCAATGGATGTCAGTGAATAAGTATAGATAATAGGGGAAGGCTGGTGCTCTGCAACAATGACGTATACAGGACAAAGTCTGCTGGCTCAACTTACATGAGTACAAGATTACCAACTTGGCACTAAGACAGGCACCCTCCTGGTGAGTTCATATAATTTTGGCTTAGCATTGATTGGCCATAGAAATGCATGCTGGCCAGTCACATCTGCCATGCATAGGCGCAATGCAGTGGCATCAGACTGGTTCTATAGAACATGCTGCAGTGTACCCTGGTAAATCTCCTACACCCTAATGGATCACACACACAGTTTTAATGCAGTTTTTGGCTCAAGGAGTGGACACAGAAGAAAGGACATGCATCAGTCTTAATTTCTTTCTTTCCTTTTGGATTCCTTTGTGGCTTTGGCTCATAAAACTGAGACAACTTAAAGAGGCTCTGTCACCAGATTTTGCAACCCCTATCTGCTATTGCAGCAGATCGGCGCTGCAATGTAGATTACAGTAACGTTTTTATTTTTAAAAAACGAGCATTTTTGGCCAAGTTATGACCATTTTCGTATTTATGCAAATGAGGCTTGCAAAAGTACAACTGGGCGTGTTGAAAAGTAAAAGTACAACTGGGCGTGTATTATGTGCGTACATCGGGGCGTGTTTACTACTTTTACTAGCTGGGCGTTGTGTATAGAAGTATCATCCACTTCTCTTCACAACGCCCAGCTTCTGGCAGTGCAGATCTGTGACGTCACTCACAGGTCCTGCATCGTGTCGGCACCAGAGGCTACAGATGATTCTGCAGCAGCATCAGCATTTGCAGGTAAGTAGCTACATCGACTTACCTGCTAACGCCGATGCTGCTGCAGAATCATCTGTAGCCTCTGGTGCCGACACGATGCAGGACCTGTGAGTGACGTCACAGATCTGCACTGCCAGAAGCTGGGCGTTGTGAAGAGAAGTGGATGATACTTCTATACACAACGCCCAGCTAGTAAAAGTAGTAAACACGCCCCGATGTACGCACATAATACACGCCCAGTTGTACTTTTACTTTTCAACACGCCCAGTTGTACTTTTGCAAGCCTCATTTGCATAAATACAAAAATGGTCATAACTTGGCCAAAAATGCTCGTTTTTTAAAAATAAAAACGTTACTGTAATCTACATTGCAGCGCCGATCTGCTGCAATAGCAGATAGGGGTTGCAAAATCTGGTGACAGAGCCTCTTTAATTACCCAGTGCTTTGGGGTTTCTTGTGTATTCTACTATGGGATGTCCTTGTGTGGATATCTTGTTTTAAACATGTATTTTTATCATGGCCTGTGTGCCAGAATACTTTATTTATCAGTTTTTAATTATACAGAATGGAAAAACACAATCAAAGAATAAAATAAAAAAACTAAGACAAAAACATCACCAAAAACAGCATTAAAACTGTGTGTGCGTGATCCTGGCCGTGGGTTGCAGTTATTGTTGCAGTTTTTTTTTAGCCAAATACAAGACTGGATCCAAAAAGAAGGAAAAGTATAAATATTTCTTTTTTTTATCCACTCCTGTGTATGGTGGTAAAAACTGTCACACAACTGAATTTGTGATTCCAGCCTTATGTTGACTTGTCTTTTGTTGAAGTATTTCTATGAGTTGGAAGTAGCTGAGAAATGTAACAAACGTTCTAGGAAATATTTCTTGAAATATTAGAAGCTGGGAATAAAATGATTGTATCTGCCAGAACTGCAGTCTGTTTCTAGATGGATTTAAATTGCAAATGAGAAAAGACTGAACATTGTGTATTCAGGGGGTGGTAAAAAGCTCATACACCTAAAGCGTACCTAACGTTCAGGTGACTTTTCAGAATATTCTGTCATATGTTAGTGCATGAGGAATAACACTATTTCTGGCCATTATATGACTTGTATGTGGCACTATTTAACAGTTTTCTCCTCTACAGGCTCTATCTCTAATTCTCAGTTCTCTCTGAGCTAGTGGGCGGAGCTTAACTTCTATCATGTCTTCTATAAACTGCACATATAGAAGAGGAGAATCCTTCTCTTCTATTACTATCTATCAACATATATAAAAGCTGCAGCAGCAGCATGTAGGAGATTATACATAAGTAACGAGTAGTGTAGCTGAGAATCCAGCACTGGGGTGACATAGAAATCTTACCAGCAGCGTGTCTGTGTGTTTCTCTCTTGCTCCTGCTTCCTTCCCCTGTTCATCCCTCCCCCTCCATTGACTTGTATGCAGTGTGTCTGTTGCTGACTCACTCTATCTACTCCCTCTTCCTGCTTGCCCCTCCCTTTTCCATGGACTTGTGTAGGCAGGCAGTGAAGAGCCATACCCCCACCTTCGGCAGCCCGTCTGTAACAGAAACAGAATTTCTGGCTTACATTTGTCGGGCCTCAGGTAACCCCACCTCGTTCCCCAAAACCAACCCTTTTTTGGTAAAGTGCCATGAGTGTCGGAAATGATCAAATAGACGCTTGATAAATCCCCCCCAATAATTTTCTAATAGGATACAATACCTTTATACCTTTGATCATGGTTTGACACTTCTGCGCTAATGATTGTAAAAGACACCTGTTTATATTTACCATCCACCAGAATTTGTCTTCTGATGTGCGCAATTTTTTTCACATTAGTTTCAGTTATGATTTCAGTAAGAATTGTTGTTTGTCAGTGCTTTCAGCATAAAGAGTTATGTGTACCCACAGCTATAACTTTAAACAACATAGATAACAAAACTTTTCATAAACTTGATCTGCCCATCATCTGGTACCTAACCTGTCGCTTTCTAGCTGTTGCGAAACTACAACTCCTAGCATGCCCTGACAGCCGGAGCAATTTCCAGTGCAGTGCAATTATTTTAATCTTTGCAGGTCTAGAAACAAATATGTAAAGAGCAGTTAACCACTATTTTATATCCTGTGCTAGTAACATGACAGAACTCACTGCTAATGCCTTATTATTTATAATTGTAGGACACACCATGTTGACCAGCATAGCAGAACGCATAATGTACTGCCTAACAGGCAAAACCCCAAATTCTGTGGGTCCAGCGGACATTTCAGAAACCAGCGATGGCTTCGATTTTCTCGAGGTAAAGCCAGGCCGTGTTTTAAGAGTACGACACATCTTGCCTTCTCGTTCTGGAGGTGGGGAGGAGGAGGAAGTAGAGGATGTAAAGAATTCAGGACGAGGACTGATCCACTGCAAGCGTCGAATAACCGTATATCGCAACGGGCAGCTTGTAATAGAAAATCTTGGTGCCACCCTTCGTTCTGAGATCTTGCATTGCCGCAATGGGAATACTGAACCAGCTGGTACATTGGAAGTAGAGCTTTCAGATTATACCAGCACAGGAAATGAAAGTGCTGGAGGAAAGGAGGGTGATCTACCGCCTGGGAGGCGCAGGAAGCGTAAGCCAAAGAAAGTTGTGCAGGTTGACTGCCAAAGACGAGTTACTAGCTGCAAAGGCACACATTCTGATGTGGTCCTCTTCTTCATTCATGGTGTTGGAGGTTCTCTTGACATATGGAAAGAACAACTGGATTTCTTCTCTAAACTTGGGTATGAAGTTGTAGCACCAGATTTGGTAGGGCATGGCTCAAGTGCAGCACCACAGATAGGTGCTGCTTATACCTTTTATGCCCTTGCTGAGGACATGAGATGTGTGTTCAAGCGCTATGGCAAGAAAAGGAATATCTTGGTGGGACATTCATATGGGTAAGTTAGCAAACTAAAATACATTTTTAGATTTTCTTGTCAAACATGTTTATTTGCTTTTCATGTTCATATTCTATTCACTTTGTGATACATCAATAACGTCTTAAATATATGGGAACCTGATGTTTTTGTTCAAGCAGATTTTATCTCTAATTTTACCTATGTATAACCTAGAAAATTAAAAGCAGGCCTCAAAAAACAAGAACAGTGATAAGAACGATAATGATAATGGTGAGGATTATTGACCACATTCCTCAGGGAACTACATATAGTAAAGCATTAAAAGCTTTATTTTAGTGTAATCAGATGTTACATTTTTACTGACCGGACACTGGCCCACATTTATTATTGAATTTACCTCTTAAGGTAAGGATTGGTTAACTTGTAAATATACTTTTAGACTCATTTACCAAAGGCAAAGGTTAAAAAAGGCGCAAATTAGTGGTGCAAATGTATGGCTGCTTTTAGCAGACATAAAAAGTATTCTTAAACAAACAAATACCAAATGCGCCAATTAGGCAAATTCCTTGCTAGTTATCCTCTCAAATTTCATTGGTACAACATATATTATTATTATTAATAAATGTTGACCACTGTCTTTTGTTGTCAAACTGTCAGTGTTCTAAACCTTATAAATATGCAGCAGAAACGTGGTACATGATTCTCCATCAGGTCGCGTGACACTCAGTAGAGATTTTTTCCTTTCCTGTCTTTAGATACACAGCTCTCAATGAGCAATGTGAATACAATAAAAAAGGAGTCAATGTTGCTTTCTCTATTGGTCCCGGTGATGACGTTTGCCGGGACAGGAGTTATATAATCCTAGTGCAACTCTGCTAACTACCTCCCCAACTAACTTTGACTATAGTGCTAACCCAGATGGAATAACCCTAACTAGGTCAAGTTATATATCAGAATAAACAGTAGTTAATACCAAATAAAATTTGAATTAATTTTGGGTTTGGAAATGGAAAAGTGTATTTTTCATGCAAAAAACATACTAAGTATATAAATATGTTCCTTAACCCCTTAAAGACCAATTATAAGTGTCATAGACAGCTAAACACCTATTAAAGGAGGCTACTGGACTTGTGTATACATGGCTCTCAATAAGCGCCTTGACATTACTACTGTGTCTAGCTAGACACACATTATCAGGGCTGTTTCGCCTGTAACTGGGGCTGCTATGATAGCCCCAGTTACAGGAGAAATATATAGTGTAAAAAAAAAAACTGTGAAAATAAGACAAATAATAATAATAAAATGATTTAAAAAAAATGAAAAACTCCTAATACCCCGCTCAATTGTGGGTGAAGCCCTCGTCCGGATGCAATTCACCTATATTAACCATGTTACATATTAAAAGAAACGGTAGACTAAAGCGTACAAAAGAAAAATTTAAAATGTCAAAATGTTTAATATTCTTTACAGACTAAAAACCCAATAAATTTAAGAAAACATACTATGTCTGCAAAAAAAAACATAAAGTCCTGTCTGCTATGTCAAAAAAAATATCTAAAAAATCACTTCAATAGCATAACAAATAAAAAGTTATAACCGTTTAACCAGCATGAAAATTGCTAAAAAGTGTCTGGTCATTAATTCTAAAAAATATATGGTACTAAGGGGTTAAAGAAAGTTCTATATGTCATAAAATCACTTCACAATCTCAGCTTAAGGGTAAATATATGACGGTCTTTATTGACATTAGTGCTGCTATTGCCCTCAGTTATTATAAAGTGTGAATGGAATGATCACATGATTTACATCTGTGATTTTGCATTATGGTTTGTTAGATTCTACTGTACTCGAGAGTAATGAGCGTGAATCATAGATAGAGGGTGATGAGTTCGTATCACAGACAAATGAAAACAAACACAAAAGATCTGGATCAGTCATTGCGTTTCCCTATTATTATACACGTGGACATGTTAATGCGCGGTTTTATTGGACATGATAAGAATGTTTATTACCAGTCAATCAGCTTGTTACTATTGGAGTGCATTACTACAGTTTGACATTTTAGGACATTATTTTTAATACTACACTAGTCTTATGCCGGTGATATTAGGTGAGATCCTCATTCGCAATAGTCAGTTATTTGCTTTTCCGTGCTTTCTTTATACCAGTGATCTTGGAGGCACTTGTTATTTTGATGCACTTGCCATTTTTACGTGGAATTTTGGGATTGTCATGTTTTTATAACATTCAGATACTTTTGCTGTGATAATGCCCAGCTAGTAGTCGGCGGGATGGTAATGCAGGTAAGCCAAGACAATTGATAGTTGTAGGGGATTCTATAATCAGGAAGACGGATAGAATAATTTGTCGCCAAGACCGCCTCAACCGAATGGTTTGCTGTCTCCCTGGTGCCAGGGTTCGGCATGTGGTGGAATGGGTGGACAAATTGCTGGGAGGGGCTGGTGATGATCCAGCTGTTGTGGTCCATGTCGGTACCAACGACAGAATAAATGGTAGGTGGAGGAGCCTTAAGAATAATTTTAAAGAACTAGGCTACAAGCTGAAGGGAAGGACCTCCAAGGTTGTATTCTCAGGAATACTGCCTGTGCCATGCGCATCACAGGAAAGACAGCGGGAGCTCAGGGAGTTAAATGCATGGCTTAAGTCTTGGTGTAGAGGAGAAGGATTTGGGTTCCTAGAGCACTGGGCTGACTTTTCATTGGGGTACAATCTGTATTCTACAGATGATTTGCACCTAAATGGAAGGGGGTCCGCTGTGCTGGGGGAGAGAATTCTAGCTGGGGTGGCGGAGTGTTTAAACTAGGGCTGAGGAGGGAGGCCAATGTAGGAAATAAAGGGGTAGTTAGGTTAGAGAGGGGTCAGACTATATTGGTGGGGGGAGAAACAGACGGTGGGGAGAGGACTAGACAACAAGATAAGGAGATCCTTTCGTTACAAAACAGCAGTGAAAATAAAAAGGCCCAAATGTCAAATAATCACATTTCTGATAGTGAAAGTGAAACATTTAAAGGCAAGTTAAAGTGTATGTTCACAAATGCCAGAAGTCTAGCGAGCAAAATGGGGGAGCTGGAGGCCTTGATACTGGAAGAAAATATAGATATAGTTGGTGTTGCTGAAACATGGCTGGCATCTTCACATGACTGGGCTGTAAATCTACAGGGTTTTACACTGTTTCGGAAAGACAGGGCAAATAGGAAAGGTGGTGGTGTATGTCTGTATGTGAGAAGCGATATGAAGGTAAGTGTGAATGAGACATTAGAGGGTGAAGACTGTGAGGAGGTTGAAACCTTGTGGGTGGAATTACAAAGGGAAGTAAACACTGAAAAAATTACTTTTGGTGTAATCTATAGACCCCCCAATATAACTGAAGAGATAGAAGGTCAAATATATAAACAAATGGAGCGGGCTGCACAGGCGGGTACTGTAGTGATAATGGGAGATTTTAATTATCGGGATATTAATTGGTGTCATGGTTCGGCTTCAACTGCAAAGGGGAGACATTTCCTTAACCTGTTGCAGGAAAATTTTATGTGCCAGTTTGTGGAAGACCCGACTAGAGGTGAAGCTCTGTTGGATCTGGTCATTTCTAATAATGCAGAGCTTGTTGGGAATGTCAATGTTCGTGAAAACCTCGGTAACAGTGATCACAATATAGCTACATTTTACCTATACTGTAAAAAACAAACGCAGGCTGGGAGGGCAAAAACATTTAATTTTAAGAAAGCCAATTTCCCCAGGATGAGGGCGGCAATTCAGGATATAGACTGGGAAGAACTAATGTCAAATAATGGGACAAATGATAAATGGGAGATTTTCAAATCTACTTTGGGTAATTATAGTGCAAAATGTATTCCTACAGGTAACAAGTATAAACGACTCAAATTAAACCCCACATGGCTTACACCTTCTGTGAAAGGGGCAATACATGACAAAAAAAGGGCATTTAAAAAATACAAATCTGAGGGTAAATCTGCAGCCTTTGTAAAATATAAAGAGCTTAATAAAATCTGTAAAAATGTAATAAAATCAGCAAAAATACAAAATGAAAGGCAGGTGGCCAAGGATAGTAAAACAAATCCTAAAAAATTCTTCAAGCATATAAATGCAAAAAAGCCAAGGTCTGAACATGTAGGACCCTTAGATAGTGGTAATGGGGAGTTGGTCACAGGGGATCAAGAGAAGGCAGAGTTACTAAATGGGTTCTTCCGCTCTGTATATACAACAGAAGAAGGAGCAGCTGATGTAGCCGCTGCCGGTGCTGTTAATATATCAGTTGATATACTGAATTGGATGAATGTAGATATGGTCCAAGCTAAATTAAATAAAATAAATGTACACAAGGCCCCGGGACCAGATGGGTTACACCCTAGAGTTCTTAAAGAGCTTAGTTCAGTTATTTCTGTCCCCCTCTTCATAATATTTAGAGAGTCTCTCATGAGTGGTATAGTGCCAAGGGACTGGCGCAGGGCAAATGTGGTGCCTATTTTCAAAAAGGGCTCTAGGTCTTCGCCGGGTAATTATAGACCAGTAAGCTTAACATCAATTGTGGGGAAAATGTTTGAGGGGCTATTGAGGGACTATATACAGAATTATGTGACAATAAATAGTATTATAAGTGACAGCCAGCATGGTTTTACAAAGGACAGAAGCTGTCAAACCAACCTGATTTGTTTTTATGAAGAGGTAAGCAGAAGCCTAGACAGAGGGGCCGCTGTGGATATAGTGTTTTTGGACTTTGCAAAGGCATTTGACACTGTCCCTCATAGACATCCAATGGGTAAATTAAGGACTATAGGTTTAGAAAGTATAGTTTGTAATTGGATTGAGAATTGGCTCAAGGACCGAATCCAGAGAGTTGTGGTCAATGATTCCTACTCTGAATGGTCCCCAGTTATAAGTGGTGTACCCCAGGGTTCCGTGCTGGGACCACTATTATTCAACTTATTTATTAATGATATAGAGGATAGGATTAATAGCACTATTTCTATTTTTGCAGATGACACCAAGCTATGCAATATAGTTCAGACTATGGAAGATGTTTGTGAATTGCAGGCAGATTTAAACAAACTAAGTGTTTGGGCGTCCACTTGGCAAATGAAGTTTAATGTAGATAAATGTAAAGTTATGCATCTGGGTACGAAAAACCTGCAAGCATCATATGTCCTAGGGGGAGCTACACTGGGGGAGTCAATTGTTGAGAAGGATCTGGGTGTACTTGTAAATCATAAACTAAATTTCAGCATGCAGTGTCAATCAGCTGCTTCAAAGGCCAGCAAAATATTGTCGTGTATCAAAAGAGGCATGGACTCGCGGGACAGGGATGTAATATTACCACTTTACAAAGCATTAGTGAGGCCTCATCTAGAATATGCAGTCCAGTTCTGGGCTCCAGTTCATAGAAAGGATGCCCTGGAGTTGGAAAAAATACAAAGAAGAGCAACGAAGCTAATAAGGGGCATGGAGAATCTAAGTTATGAGGAAAGATTAAAAGAACTAAACCTATTTAGCCTTGAGAAAAGACGACTAAGGGGGGACATGATTAACTTATATAAATATATGAATGGCGCATACAAAAAATATGGTGAAATCCTGTTCCATGTAAAACCCCCTCAAAAAACAAGGGGGCACTCCCTCCGTCTGGAGAAAAAAAGGTTCAACCTGCAGAGGCGACAAGCCTTCTTTACTGTGAGAACTGTGAATATATGGAATAGCCTACCGCAGGAGCTGGTCGCAGCAGGGACAGTAGATGGCTTTAAAAAAGGCTTAGATAATTTCCTAGAACAAAAAAATATTAACTGCTATGTGTAGAAATTTTTTACTTCCCCTTTCCCATCCCACTTCCCCTTTCCCATCCCTTGGTTGAACTTGATGGACATGTGTCTTTTTTCAACCGTACATACTATGTATGTAACTATGTATGTAACTATGTATTCCTATTGTTTTTTATGCATTTACAGAGTCTCTTTTTGCACTTTCCTGGCCCATGAGTTTCCTGATTTGGTCCACAAGGTGGTCATGATTAATGGTGGTGGTCCAACAGCCCTCGAACCCAGCCTGTGCTCTATCTTCAATATGCCCACATGTGTGTTGCATTGTCTGTCTCCTTGCCTTGCGTGGAGCTTCCTCAAGTGAGTTAAATTTAACCATTGGATATCTGGTCTACCTGTGACTCTTGACTAGCTTAGCTCCTTAACAAGTTATACATTCCTTATCTTCAGTTGCCATGTAGATCCTCTACAAGATCATAGACAGCAGTGTGAATATGTACAGTACAATATTCTTTAGTTTCAAGAACAAAGCAGAAAACATTTATTAAACAAAAAATGAGAGCCTTGACAACTAAATATGGTATCACATTTTTTTTGTATTTCGTGTGTCCACCCTTTGCCTGTATTACAGTCTCCATTTTTTTGGACTTGATTTCAGGTTTTCAAAGGGTAGAGATATTTTCCAAGCTTCTATTAAACACCTCCAAAATTCAGTCTTAGAAGTTGGATGTATTTCCTGCTTCTCATGACCCAATTAATACCAACATATACAATGACGTTGAGGATCGGGCTCTGGGGTGGCCAGTTCATTATTCAGAGGACATAAGCAGCTTTTTTGATAAGTGTAGTCTTCACATCTCTGTTATTGGCTTCATTATGCTGCGGCAGAATGAATTCCCAGTCAAGCATTTTCTAGATGGTATGATTCTACTTATCAGCATTCATCAAGCTTTCGGTCAAAAAGGAATAACCAACTCGAGGAAGTACTATAATCTTCCACCATGCTTGACTGATGGTTGTAGACATAGTTAATGTGTTTCTATCATGAATGAAAAAGACTGATCAGCTCAACGATTAGTAAACTAGATCACGATCCTCATCCCTGGCAGAGCAAGGAAAATAAATCCTTTGTGTCGATTCCCAGGTGCATAACATGTAGATGAAAATTGGCTTGTCTCCAGTGAAAAGTCCAAAGCTGTAGTTAAAAACAAACAAGGTTTATTGAAGCATCTTTAAAAGCACAAAATAACATCCATGGATTTACATTTACGGGTTACAAACCTTGCACAGATTCTCAATCACAGCAAGTCTTTCCAAATTCAAATATATTTTTTAAATCCTAATTTCTTATATACTTACCCTTTTTAATTGGACACAGTTCCCACACTGACAGTCATCAGGGGCTCTTGTCATATCGATGATGTTGTGTCTTTACCCCTTAACGGCCAGGCCTATTTTTCCCTTAATAACCAAGCATTTTTTTGGGGTGTCTGTGTCTCTCCTCTGTCACCCGCCAGCTGCTCCCTCCTCCTGCTCCCGTCTCCCCTCTCAGTAGACTTCTATGGGCAGCTGTAACCTGATCCTTCAGTGAGCTGTTTTAATCTTTGTCTCACTAAAAACAAATTTTAGAAGTAAAATGAGTGAACAGTTGAAGGGAAGAAGGGGTAGCAATAATGGCATGATAAGTGGAGAAAGAGGTTACACTTTAAGAGGCACGTGACCACGGCAGCCAGTCACTGGCTGTAATGGTGATATTTCATACATAGTGATGTCATCAAATTGCACCAAATTTAAAAGATAAATAAATTAGTATTAATATTTTTAAAAAATTTGGAAAAATGTCAATTTTTTTTAGGGATCATAAAACTAAACTAAAGTGGTGGCAATGTGGGCAAAATTATAGAAGACATTAAATATAGATAGTTTTTATATATTACTTAGTATTGGAGGTTGTTGTGTAATTTTCTGATAGATTACTCCTGCTTGTCTTGTTGACACTAATAAAATGACTTAATTACCGTTTTGTTTGGAAATTAAAGGGAATTTCTCACAAATAACATATATTACTTATCTATAGGATGGGTATGGTAGTAAATGTTGGATTGGTGGGGGTCTGACTGCAGAGACCTACAATGATCACTCGTAAGCCATAGTTCTTATATGGTCATCCGCTAGAGGGAGGAGAACCCAGGTCCATACAGATCTGTGGGAGATATGGAAATATGTGAGCGGTCAGGCCCCCAGCGATTTAACATTTATCACCTATAATTGCGCCATGGATTGGTCATAAATGTTGGTCTCGACATTTTATATGGGAAAGTACTGTATCATCAGTTAAGCATGTTAGTTTGGGAAAATGCCACCCTGCAGAAACTAAAATTGTATATGCCATGGTGTAATTGTGGTTATATATAGCCACAGAAGCATATGGAACAGTATATTTTTAAAGAACAATAATGAAATGACCGGGTCACTGTATATGTCCTTTTTATGATCTGTTTTCTCTCTGTCATGCCAGGGCTGGCTTTGCTCGACAAGGTGCCAAAGAGAAACAGCTCTTACGAGAGGGTAATGCCTTCAATGTGTCATCCTTTGTACTACGAGCCATGATGAGCGGCCAGTACTGGCCAGAGGGAGATGAGGTTTACCATGCAGAATTATCTGTCCCCGTGCTGTTGGTGCATGGCATGCATGACAAGTTTGTTCCACTTGATGAAGACCAAAGGATGGCAGAGGTAAATCAATTCAAACTTGCTAAACCTGCAATGGGTGAATGCCATAATTTGCATTAGCTGTCATTGCCTGTTTGTCTTGTTAATATGCAGCCATACCAAATGATATAATGTACTAAGATTACTAACATCTTAATCTACACAGCTGCCAGATCAGAAATATCTCTGTTGGAAATCTTGACCACATGATTTTGGCCGGTACCTCTGCAGAAAACTCTGCAACGCAGTTAAAAATAGAAACAAAGGTTTGACAGGCACAGTATAGCAGCAGTTTATGGTATTTAGCCTGTAAATATAGAGACATCTAGTGGTCACAAGTAGAAGTACAGAATGAAAAGCGCAACATTCAATCGCAGATTTCTTACAGTCTGCAGTCTTGCTACATGGCAGGTGTTTGCTTTTATTTTTTGTTCTGCACTACTTTTTTTGTTTTCACTGTATACCACAACAAGGTACAGTACAAGGCCAGTAAATGGGGTTTTACACATGGTGTAAAAAATCTGAACGGATTTCTTTTTTATTTCACTCTTCGCAAAACAGAGGGTGTGATCAACGGCAAATGCGTGGCAAAATCTGTCTAAACATACCCTTAAACTATGTATTATGCACAATCCTGATCCATATAACAAATGTCATGTGGATTTTGCTGCGGATATGATTTCATTCATTGTATTGCAATGAATGAACTCTACAGTGAAAATCCGCTACACTTTTGCAACAGATAGGGCATGCTGCAGATTTCAAATCCCCCCCGCATGCCTAGAATCTGCTGTGGATTTTCTACGCTGTAAATGATTGGAGTTTGTACTATGTTGAGGAATTTCGGTGCAGATTCCACAGCCAAAATGATGCAATAAATAAGTAATGTGTGAACCTGGCCTGACAGTTTTTGTCTGAATATAATATCCAATCTTGTCTGATCCTAAATTACAAGAATCGTTTATAGTACAAAAAAAATCAATAAATATGCTTTGATTTTTTTTTTTTTTAATTAGTTGATGCTTCATACCTTCCCTGATCAGAGATGAAAGATTTTTTTTAAAAGATTTGTTTGAATATCTGAGTAATTGTATTAGACTAATTCCTTCTACAGAAGCGTATAGCCTGTATAAGCTTATGAGACTGGTATTCAGCACGAAAAAATGAATAACAAAACATATAACAAAAATAAAAAGTTAAAAAAATTATGAATATCTTTGGTTTGTTGGATAATTTTGTGTTTATGTTGTTATAATACATTTTCCTTATTCTACAGATCCTTTTGGTCAGCTTTCTAAAGATCATAGAAGAGGGCAGTCACATGGTCATGCTGGAGTGTCCAGAAACTGTTAACACCTTGCTTCATGAGTTCTTTCTATGGGAGCCAGAGGCGCAGAACACGAGTGCAGAAGAAGCTGTAAATGAGTGAAGAGGAAAAGTCATAGCTGACCTTACTGAGCAACAGAAGAGAGACTTTTCTGCTGATTGCCCAAGCAGCGACATAAGTCAACGTTTGGAGAAGACGTCTGATGGTCTGCAAGCGAATGGCCAAAGTTTTAGACTTTGATTCGCAGCGAAGATGGCGTCCAGGGAGAATATTGTTTCTGACAATTCAGGAACTTTAGATAATACAACTGTTAAAAGAGGTCCTCCACCATTTGACCTCCGATTGTCCAAGGTCCCTTGTGGGTAACATCAAATTGATCATTATTGTAGATTTGTTGTTTGTTACCTCTTAAAGAACCTTACTGGTCATAGGCCCAAGTAAAAGGAATGGTTTTTAAAAGGCTGAGCAATGATAAGAGCTGAGGTTACAGAATTATTATAAATAAGATCCTATTACAGTCCACCTGTGAAATAACTGTGGATGCCAAAACCCAACTGTGGCAGACAAATGGTTCATATTCCATCTGATGTCAAGCCTAGTGGATAAGAGGCTACTTGTAGAAATTGCTGAAATCACATAGAGAATATGTAAAGATATATAAATAATGTTGATAATGTATTTTCTGTGGCTCATATTTGAGATGACTGCCTTGTCCATTTCCTTCTGTTGTAAACATGAAGGTTGTTTGAAGGCAGTATTCAATCAAAGTAAACTTGTCATTTATAAGATGTTTCTGACTTTTTTATTCTGTAAGCCTTGGAAAATAGTCATGTGATGTAATAATAGTTTAAAGCAGGGGTGGGATTCAAATTTTTAACAACAGGTTCCCTGTTTTTCAGATGAAGACATGCAGGGGGGTTCACGGTGTTTTGCGGTGTATCGCGCCATTGAAAATGATTCTAATAATAAAATAAGACAATTATGATATTCAAAATACCCCCTACATTTAAGTGGACTCTAAATAAAGAAATTCCCTGTCCAGAATGTTTTAGTGTGGATTGCCACACTATTTATATAATTACATAAGCGTACAGACCTACTTACACATTATATTAAACTCATCCATTACGTATAGGCTTATATGCGCACATTCAATATCCTAAGAGTGCTCAGCCCATTTAGTTAGGCTGTGCACATGAGAAGGGTGGAGGACAGTGCAGCGTGCGCAGTAAGCCGCGACAATTCTCCCGGCTAATGCACAGATACAGTGCCAGGAGCAAGCTCAGTACATATATATATAACACCAGAACAAAGCTCAGTACATATATATAACACCAGAACAAAGCTCAGTACATATATATAACACCAGAACAAAGCTCAGTACATAAATACAGCACCAAAACAAAGCTCAGTGCAAATATACAGCACCAGAACATATATGTACTGAGATTTGTTCTGGTGCTGTATATATGTACTGAGCTTGGTCTGGGGCTGTATTTATGTACTGAGCTTGGTTCTGGTGCTCCATATATGTACTAAGCTTTGTTGTAGTGCTGTCTATATGTACTGAGCTTGGTTCTGGTGCTGTTTTTATATGCAGAGCTTAGTTCTGGAGTTGTATATATGTTCTGAGCTTTGTTCTGGTGCTGTATATATGTTCTAAGCTTTGTTGTGGTGCTGTATATATGTACTGAGCTTGGTCCTGGTGCTGTATTTATATGCAGAGCTTAGTTCTGGAGTTGTATATATGTTTTGAGTTTCTCTTTGGTGCTGTATTGAGCTTGGTTGTTATGATGAATATAACTCCAGAACCAAGCTCAGTACATATATACATATATACAGCACCAGTACAAATACAGCTCAGTACAGAGATAATTTGCAAATTTAGTTTAACCCCTGCCATATAAGTTTGTACGGCATAAAACTACAGTTCACAGTATAGCCAGAATGATGGTATGGATATGCTCGGAGTTGCTGTTTCACAAAAAAAGTACGATACACACATCATCTCGCTGCAGATCATACAGTGACTACAGTACTGAGCAGTCACATGGAGAATAAACATCTACATTTAGTGACTCACTGGTGACGACTTCTCAGATTCTAGTCGTTCTCTTTACTTTTCCATCTGGTATAATAGGCTACACACTGTGCCCCTGAATATAATAGTAACAT
Organism: Rhinoderma darwinii; assembly: GCF_050947455.1. Classification (NCBI taxonomy): domain Eukaryota; kingdom Metazoa; phylum Chordata; class Amphibia; order Anura; family Rhinodermatidae; genus Rhinoderma; species Rhinoderma darwinii. The sequence goes on from NC_134687.1 coordinate 309,302,321, forward strand.
ACACTGTGCCCATGAATAAAATTGTGTCAAACACTGTAAAGTAATGCACCACACACATTGCCCTCTGTAGATAGTGCCCCTCATAGAGCCCTCTGTAGGTAGTGCTCCCAGTAGAGCCCTCTGTAAATAGTGCTCCCAGTAAAGCCCTCTATAGATAGTTCTCCCCATAGAGCCCTCTGAAGGTAGTAGCGTTTCCTGTAGATAGTGCCCCCTGTAGCGATTCCCTGCAGACAGGGCCCCCTGTAGCGTTCCCTGTAGATAGTGCCCCCTGTGGCATTCACTGTAGTGTTCCCTGCATAGTGCCCCCTGTAATGTTCCCTGTATAGTGCCCCCTGTAGGCGTTCCCTGTATAGTGCCCCCTGTAGATAGGCCCCCTGTGGCGTTCCCTGTGGATAGAGCCCCCTGTGGCTTTCCCTGTAGATAGAGCCCCCTGTGGCGTTCCCTGTAGATAGAGCCCCCTGTGGTGCCCCCTGTGGCATTCACTGTAGTGTTCCCTGCATAGTGCCCCCTGTAGTGTTCCCTGTATAGTGCCCCCTGTAGGCGTTCCCTGTATAGTCCCCCTGTAGATAGGCCCCCTGTGGCGTTCCCTGTGGATAGAGCCCCCTGTGGCGTTCCCTGTAGATAGAGCCCCCTGTGGCGTTCCCTGTAGATAGAGCCCCCTGTGGCGTTCCCTGTAGATAGAGCCCCCTGTGGTGTTCCCAGTAGATAGAGCCCCGTGTGGCGTTTCCAGTAGATAGAGCCCCCTGTGGCGTTCCCTGTGGATAAAGCCCCATGTGCCCCTGTCGCGGTCCCTGTAGATAGGGCCCCATGTGGCATTCCCTGTAGATGGGGCCCTATCTACAGGGAACGCCACATGCGGCCCTATCTACAGGGACCGCCACAGGGGCACAGGGGGCTCTATCTACAGGGAACGCCACAGGGGTCTCTCTACAGGAAACACCACAGGGGTCTCTATCTACAGGAAACGCCACAGGGGGCCCTATCTACAGTGAACACCACATGGGGCCCTATGTGGCATTACCCTGTAGATAGGGCCCCTGTGGCATTCCCTGTAGATAAGGGCCCCCTGAGGCGTTCCCTGTAGATAAGGGCCCCTATATAGTCCCCTGTAGTTAGTTCCCTATATAGTCTTTTGTAGTTCTCGTTCCCTGTATGGTCCCCTATGTAGTGGCCACAGTAGAAGGAAAAAAAACCACATTTTCTTACCTGTCCCATTGCCGCGCCATCCTCCAGCGATGTCAGTCCTCCTCCATTGGAACGATGCAGCAGCGTGATGACATCATCGCCATCACGCTGACTGCATCGTCACTAAAGCGCTGAATGGCGAGGCATCATGTGCCTCGCCAGGGCAGCGCTAGTAAACTCAATTGTATCCGCATCCTAAGGACATGCATACAGTTGAGTGCAGGGGACCAGACCGGTTCCGGCTTTCCGCTTCACCCGGTTCTGCGAAACGGCTGTCATTTTAACAACCAGCCGAATCCCACCCCTGGTTTAAAGGCTATGGACATCTTTAAACGCAATTTTTTTTTCTTTGTAAATCAATGTTTTGGACAACTTTTGAATTGGGTTTTATAAATATTTTTTTTTTATCCTGGATACATAGAAGCTGTATCTTGCGGTCAAAGCTGAACCGGTCAGATCAGTGGGACTGACGGCTTCGGTGAGTGCTGGTCTCTTTCACATCTAAGTTCATGAATTTAGATGTGATTGATAATAGCTGGATCACCATGGCTCACCGAATCCGTCAGTCCCATTGACCAGATGGATTCAGCTTTGACCACAAGATACATAGAGGCTGTATCTCAAAAAGTAAACATTTTTTTTTAATAAAAACCCAATTCAAAAGTTGTTAAAAATAAAATAAAACATTGTTTTATTCTAAAAAAAATTGCCTTGAAAAGTTTACATAACCTAAAGTGACCCTCCGTGAAAAAGCTAAAGATGCCGCTTTTTTCCAGAGGGAACACCTTACCCTCAAAATTATATTGACCTGGTCCCCGCAGTTCCAAAGATCCTTCATTCACACAGGTGGGTCATTGTATTTGTGAACAGAGAGAGTCATTTTCTGTACAGGTTCCTAAGCAGCTTGGGACCTCAACAGACAGCCACATTGAAAGGTCTGCACATAACTTTCAGTTAAGAATGACTTTTTTTACAAAGCTGTATTTGTGGCCACGTTTTTCTCATATATTTTATTAAGGCCATGTTCACACTTGCGTTATGGCTTCCATTCATAACAGAAGCCACAACGCTCTGCCAGATCTGACATATAACATCTATCACTGCCACCCAATGGACCCTATTAACTTATAATGAGCCTTGTCAGATGAATGGAACTGATTTTCAGTTGTAGAAAATTTCTGCAACAAAATCTGGCACCTGTGACTGCAACCTTAGTGTCCTCTTACACGGTCCGACATATATCCAAAAAACGCATACGGTAGAAACTGCATCAGCATCAAAAATCAAATTACTGTAAAAACGCATTCGGTTTTCTGATGCGGTTTTAAACCGCAACCACATTGAAAAATGCATAAAATCGCGGTAAAAATTCCTAAGGTTATCAGACACGGCTTTTTCGATGGAGTTTTAAACGCACCTCAACCACAACATCTGAATGGACCCTTAGGTTAGATTCACACATCGCGTATTCATTGCAGATTTTGCTGCAGATTTTTGAGCCAAAGTCAGAAGTGGTTATAAAGGAATGGGAAATATAAAGGAAGAACCTATACTTCCCCTTCCTCCTGGATTCACTTCTGGCTTTGACTTAAAAATCTGCATCAAAATCATCGACAAGCATGCGATGTGTGAATCCAGCCTAAGGGCAAAATTGCGAATTGCTCTTGAATTCCGCTGCGGACACTCCGCAGCGTTAATCCGCAGCGGAGCCGTTTCTCCATTGCCTTCCACTTCTTTTTAGTAGGCTTCGTTTAGACGAGGCTGAAAATTCCGCTGCGGAGCATAGGCTGCGGTGCGGAATTTGGTGTCCGCAGCATACAATGGATGTTGCGGACCAGTGACGGACTGGTTGCGGACTCATTGCGGAAGTTCTCCATTGACTTCAATGGAGATTCTAAATTCTGCAATGAAGTCCGCAGCTGTCATGCACATGTTATGTGTGCTGCGGATGCGTCTTGCTTTTTTGACATGACATTTCTTCATTCTGGCTGGACCTATGTATTTCTAGGTTTACAGCCAGACTGAGGAAGTCAATGGGGCTCCCGTAAATTACGGGAGCGTTGCTAGGAGACGTCAGTAAATAGTCACTGTCCAGGGTGCTGAAAGAGTTAAGCGATCAGCAGTAACTGTTTCTGCACCCTGGACAGTGACTACCGATCCCAATATACAGCAACCTGTAAAAAAAATAGAAGTTCATACTTACCGAGAACTCCCTGCTTCTGTCTCCAGTCCGGCTTCCCAGGATGACGTTTCAGTCTAAGTGACGGCTGCAGCCAATCACAGGCTGCAGCGGTCACATGGACTGCCGCGTCATCCAGGGAGGTCGGGCTGGATGCCGAAAGAGGGACGCGTCACCAAGACAACGGCCGGTAAGTATGAAATTCGTTTACTTTCACTAGGGAAGGTGCTGTCCCTTCAGTACTTTCACCGCAATACGCAGCAGCTAGTCCGCATCAATTTACTGCACATTTTGGGCAGATCCGCCACGCAGATTCTGTGCGGCATTGATGCGGACAGTTGCGGAGGAAAACCGCCACGTGTGGGCATGCCCTAAGACTTCTTTCACACACACACTGCATCTAAAAAAACCTCAAGTTTTTTATGGTGGCGTTTTTATTTAATAGTGCTTTTTATTAGCTATTTTTCAGTGGTATTTTTCACATGGCAAATCATGTGGTTCAAAGATCATGTTAATCAACACATGATTTATTCTGAAAAAAATTGCACAAAAACGCAAAAAAAAACTGCAAAACATTGATACATGCAGTTTTTTGAATAGGGCAAAAAAAACCTATGGAGGTCTATGGGAGAAAAACAGAAAAAAAACACAAAAGTAAGCCTTGCTGCGATTATGGAAAAATCACAGATAAAATAAAAAACTGCCATCTCAAAAAACGCTATGTTTGGAGTGTGTTTAAAAATTTCCAGGTTTTTTTTTCTTATTACAACATCTACTAGATGCTTTAAAGGCTATGTTATCCTTTGAAAGGCAAAAATTATTATTTTTTTAATAAAAAGGTGTATCTGTGTGTTTTGTGTAACTTTGTAAATACTCTCTTTAGTTTTTTAGATACAGCTGCTTTGTATTCTCTATACAGAGCAGCTATATCTGCAGACCTGATGGGTTCAGTGACAGCGGGTCTCTGACACACATGATACAATTGTAAGCTATCACATCTAAGTTATACGTTTTTGCCTTTCAAAGGTGTACATAGTCTTTGAATGAAAGAGATTATACTTTGTAGCATATTAGAGATGACTAGAAATCTGGTCCAACTAGAGCAGGGGTCTCAAGCACGCGGCCCGCAGGCTGCATGCGGCTCTGCTCCGAGACTCTGGAATTCCCTGACATCGCTGTCCACATATGAACAGCGATGTCTGGGGATTCCCCAGAGCCGGAGTCCCGGGCAGAGTGCTAGTACAGGCTCTGCTCCGGGACTCTGTGGAATTCCCTGACATCGCTGTCAACATATGGACAGTGTGTCAGGGTCTTCACCAGAGAGGTGTCCCGGGCAGAGTGCTAGTATCGGCTCTGCTCCGGGACTCTGTCCATATATGGGCAGCGATGTCAGGGAATTCCACAGAGTCCCGGAGCAGAGCCAATACTAGCGCTCTGCCCGGGACTCCGCTCTGGGGAAGACCCTGACAACCTGTCCATATATGGGCAGCGATGTCAGGGAATTCCACAGTGTGTCAGGGTCTTCCCCAGAGCGGAGTCCCGGGTAGAACGCTAGTATCGGCTCTGCTCCAGGACTCTGTGGAATTCCCTGACATCGCTGTCCATGTTTGGACACACGATGTCTGGGGCTTCCCCAGAGCCGGAGTCCCATGCAGAGCGCTAGTATAGGCTCTGCTCCGGGACTCTGTGGAATTCCCTGACATTGCTGTCCATATATGGACAGTGTGTCAGGGTCTTCCCGAGAGCGGAGTCCCGGGCAGAGCGCTAGTATAGGCTCTGCTCTGGGACTCTGGGGAAGCCTCTGACATCGCTGTCCATACATCGACAATGATGTCAGGGGTTTCCCCAGAGCAGGAGTCCCAGTGATGTCAGGAGCACAGCTGGAGTCCCAGGAAGAGCCTACTAGCGCTCTGCCCGGGACTCCAGCTCTGGGGTTGTCCCTGACATCTCTGTCCATATATGGACAGTGATGTCAGGAGCAGAGCTGGAATTCCAGGCAGAGTGCTAGAAGCAGCTCTGCTCCGGTACTCCAGCTCTGGGCAAGCCCCTGACATCACTGTGGTAGCATCTGCGAAGGGCACTGTGGCGGCATCTGCGAAGGGCACTGTGGCAGCATCTGCGGAGGGCACTGTGGCAGCATCTGCGGAGGGCACTGTGGCAGCATCTAGGGAGGGAACTGTGGCAGCATCTACAGAGGGCACTGTGGCAGCATCTACAGAGGGCACTGTGGCAGCATCTACAGAGGGCACTGTGGCAGCATCTACAGAGGGCACTGTGGCAGCATCTACAGAGGGCACTGTGGCAGCATCTACAGAGGACACTGTGGCAGCATCTACAGAGGGCACTGTGGCAGTATGTACAGAGGACACTGGCATTATCTAGGGGTGTGTTGCATTATCTACAGAGGGCACTGTGGCATTATCTACAGAGGGCACTATGGCAGCATCTACAGAGGGCACTGTAGCATTATCTACAAGTGGGTGTGTGGCAGTATTTTCAGAAGACACTGTGGCATTATCTAGGGGTGTGTTGCATTATCTACAGAGGGCACTGTGGCCTTATCTACAGAGGGCACTGTGGCCTTATCTAGGGGTGTGTTGCTTTATCTACAGAGGGCACTGTGGCAGCATCTACAGAGGACACTGTGGCAGCATCTACAGAGGACTCTGTGGCAGCATCTACAAAGGGCACTGTGGCAGCATCTACAGAGGGCACTGTGGCAGCATCTACAGAGGGCACAGCGGCAGCATCTACAGAGGGCACAGCAGCAGCATCCACACAGGGCACAGCGGCAGCATCCACAGAGGGGCACAGCGGGAGCATCCACAGAGGGGCACAGCGGGAGCATCCACAGAGGGCACTGCGGCAGCATCCACAGACGGCACTGCCGCAGAATCCACCGAGGGCACTGCGGCAGCATCCACCGAGGGCACTGTGGCACTATCTAAAAAGGGGCTGCCCAATCTTGACATGTGTGCTAACTGAGCCGCCGGACTGCATTTAGCGACACTTAAACTGGAAAGCTGGATTGTTTAAATAAGCACGTGGAGAAATATCTCAAATTTTAAACCTAGCGGTATTATTATAGTAATGTAGTATTATTATATTAATATAGTGTTATAGTAGTTCAAATAATTGATTAACAATAATTTTGTATTGTATCAAATTTGAAAGTAATGCGGCCCATCAACTTTCCATTTTTTCTATATGCGGCCCACTTACCCGGCCGAGTTTGAGACCCCTTACCTAGAGCAATGTTATTTATAACATTAACTCATTTCTTTATAATGCTACAGGGGCCATCTTGTGTCCTTACTGGTAACGATGCCTGTAAGGATTCTAAACTAATAATACTAATTATAATTGTAGCTGAACTCAGTCTGTCTTCATTTTAATATCCATAAATCACAGGCCACAAGAAGAGTCTTATATCTTAAGCTTATTCATAAACATTAGTGCCAGGAAATGGCTTACTGTAAGAATAATTCTGACTATGCACTATATAATATAAGATGACCTCTGCAAGTAGAAGAGTGCTTAGTGGTTCTGAAAAGAACGTAAAATAAGGAAATCAAGTATTGAACTGAACGAAAGTTTGTGTGATCCACTGTCTATCTATGCAATTGACTTATAGGGGGTGTCTGTCTTATAGGAAAGGCACAAGGGGCAACTGCCTAGAGGCCTCTACCATCTAGGTGCCTCTGCCACCCAGTTGCCTCTAGCTGCAAGACACGAGAGTCCGAAAATATTTAAGCCATACATCCAATAATATATGAATTCTCCTTGCACTACTAACTCGAGAAATCCAGTGGTTGAGTGTGCATATATATTTCCATAGAGAGAGGGGTATAAGCCTCTGACCTGGCTTATCTCCCAGTTAAAATCCAACATGCCGAACCATGTTTTCTGTAACTAACAGACATTGGAGGACAGTGGAGCTTCCCTCAGATCTTATATATATTTTCGAAAGTTTGTTTGTTTGAAGCCCAATTTTTCATTGGTTTAAAATCAGGGAATAGTTATTTTTGATTGGACACGCGTTCCCCAGGTAACGGATTGCACTGACAGGCTCCGCCCCCTATTGATGACGTGTCAGCCCATAATTGGCTGCAACGTACATCATTCCTCGCTGAATTCACAGCAGCAGTTGCCCTGTCTCGTATAATTGAGGGACTAAAATGCATGGAGAAGCAATGAGCGATTGAGGGACTAAAATGCATGGAGAAGCAAGGAGCGATGGAGGGACTAATGGTAAAGATGAGGAGCGAGGAAAAATGATGCCAAATGGGCATGAATCAGAAGTCCCTGCCCCTCATCCACCACTTCATAGTTTAGTCTAAAAGCACTGGCTTAGGACTTTTATTTCCTAAAGGGTATAAAAATTTTTTGATCATGTGATCATAGTGTTAAGGATATTTAATGGTGCTTCCAATAACATTGGGTCCGGTGTCACCAGTATTCCACCCGTACTTAAGGACCCGTTTTCTCTGCACTAATCGGCAGCCCCTTCTCCCTATCAGTGCTGGAAAGAGTGAAGGGGCAGCCCTTTCGGGCAGAGTTTCCGCAGCGATTGAAAGTAAAAGAAGTTCATACGTACCGTTGTCTTGTTGACGCGTCCCTCTTGACATCAAGTCCAACCTCCCTGGATGACGCGGCAGTCCATGTGACCGCTGCAAGCCTGTGATTGGCCTGTGATTGGTCACATTATTTTATAATGCACGGTGAACACCGTAAAAAAATGTAATAAAAAACAAAGACATCATTTTATTTTTTGGTCATCTTGTCTCAAATTTTTTTTAATAAAAAATGATCAAAAAATCGCAAGTAACCCAATAGGGTACCAATAGAAACTACAGTTTGTGACGCATAAAACAAGCCCTCCCGCAGCAATATCAACTGAAAAAGAAAAAAATTATGGCTGTCAGAAAATAGCGACACTAAAACATGATTTTTTTTTTTAAAAAAAGAGTATTTTTATTGTGGAAAAGTAGTGAAACGTAAAAAAACTATAAAAATTTGGTGTCGCTGTAATCGTATCAACCCGCAGAATAAAGATAACATGTTGTTTATACTGCACGGTGAACGCTGTAAAAAATAAAAAAACAAAACCGTGCTAGAATTGCTGTTTTTTGGTTTCCTCATCTCCCAAAAAATTTAATAAATAGTGATAAAACAAAAGCGCATGTACCCCAAATTGGAACCAATAAAAATTACAGCTCGTTCCACAAAAAACAAGCCCTCACACAGCTCCGTCAATGGAAAAATAACACGTTGTGACTCTCAAAACGCAATGATGCAAAATGAAGGACCAGACAAATTTTTTAGGTCCAGTAGAATTTGACTAAATACCCCACATCGTCATTTGCTAGACCCCACAGGTGTACTCTGTAGATGCAGCGGAGATGAGGAAACTTTAGGGCCTTGTGCTGCTTATAGGGCTAGTGAAGAAGTCAACCCAATAAACCAGGCCTGTGCATAAAGGATTGGTTCAAAGCGTACCACACCAATCCATAGATTATTCATTCACCCCATTATTACATCATTCTATTATGCCCTGATGCACTCCGCCCAGTTTACATATACCCTGATGTACTCCGCCCAGCTTACATATGCCCTGATGTACTCCTCCCAGTTTACATATACCCTGATGTACTCCGCCCAGCTTACATATACCCTGATGTACTCCGCCCAGTTTACATATACCCTGATATACTCTGCCCAGTTTACATATACCCTGATCTACTCCACCCAGCTTACATATACCCTGATGTACTCCGCCCAGATTACATATACCCAGATGTACTCCTCCCAGCTTACATATACCCTGATGTACTCCGCCCAGTTTACATATAACCTGATGTACTCTGCCCAGTTTACATATACCCTGATGTACTCCGCCCAGTTTACATATAACCTGATGTACTCTGCCTAGTTTACATATACCCTGATGTACTCCGCCCAGCTTACATATACCCTGATGTACTCCGCCCAGATTACATATACCCTAATGCACTCCGCCCAGTTTACATATACCCTGATGTACTCCGCCCAGCTTACATATGCCCTGATGCACTCCGCCCAGTTTACATATACCCTGATATACTCTGCCCAGTTTACATATACCCTGATCTACTCCACCCAGCTTACATATACCCTGATGTACTCCGCCCAGATTACATATACCCAGATGTACTCCTCCCAGCTTACATATACCCTGATGTACTCCGCCCAGTTTACATATAACCTGATGTACTCTGCCCAGTTTACATATACCCTGATGTACTCCGCCCAGCTTACATATACCCTGATGTACTCCGCCCAGATTACATATACCCTGATGCACTCCGCCCAGTTTACATATACCCTGATGTACTCCGCCCAGCTTACATATGCCCTGATGCACTCCGCCCAGTTTACATATACCCTGATATACTCTTCCCAGTTTAGATATACCCTGATCTACTCCGCCCAGCTTACATATACCCTGATGTACTCCGCCCAGATTACATATACCCTGATGCACTCCTCACAGCTTACATATACCCTGATGTTCTCTGCACAGATTACATATGCCCAGGGGCGTAACTAGGAAAGACTGGGCCCCATAGCAAACTTTTGACTGAGGCCCCCCCTCCCCTGGGTGTCACACAACCCCCCTTGTAGATAGTGCCTTTTTTACAGCCCCCCCTGTAGATAACGCCATACAGCCCCCCTGTAGATAACGCCATACAGCCTCCCCTGTAGATAACGCCATACAGAGTCCCCCCTGTAGATAACGCCATACAGAGTCCCCCCTGTAGATAACGCCATACAGACCCCTTTGTAGATATCTACAGAGGGGTCTGTATGGCGTTATCTACAGGGGGGGCTGTATGGCGTTATCTACAGGGGGGGCTGTATGGCGTTATCTACCGGGGGGACTCTGTATGGCGTGCTCTACAGGGGGGGCTGTATGGCGTTATCTACAGGGGGGCTGTATGGCGTTCCCTACAGGGGGGGACTCGGTATGGTGTTCTCTACATCTACAGGAGGGGCTGTATGGCGTTATCTACTGAGGGGGCTGTATGGCGTTATCTACAGGGGGGCTGTATGGTGTTACCTACAGGGGGGGCTGTATGGCATTATCTACATTGGGCTGTATGGCGCTATCTACAGGGGCTGTATGGCGCTATCTACAGGGGGGCTGTATGGCGTTATCTACAGGGGGGCTGTATGGCGTTATCTACAAGGGGGGCTGTATGGCGTTATCTACAGGAGGGACTCTGTATGGCGTCCTCTACAGGGGGGGCTGTATGGCGTTCTCTACAGGGGGGCTGTATGGCGTTCTCTACAGGGGGGGGCTGTATGGCGTTCTCTACAGGGGGCTGTATAGCGTTACCTACAGGGGGGCTGTATGGCGTTCTCTACAGGGGGGACTCTGTATGGCGTTCTCTACAGGGGGGGCTGTATGGCGTTATCTACAGAGGGGGCTGTATGGTGCTAACGTCATACAGCCCCCCTGTAGGTAACGCTATACAGCCCCCCTGTAGGTAACGCTATACAGCCCCTCCGTAGGTAACTCTATACAGCCCCCCCTGTAGGTAACGCTATAGAGCCCCCCTCTAGGTAACGCTATACAGCGCCCCCTGTAGGTAACGCTATACAGCCCCCCGTAGGTAACGCAATACAGCCCCCCATAGGTAACGCTATACAGCCCCCCTGTAGGTAACGCTATACAGCCCCCCCTGTAGGTAACGCTATACAGCCCCCCTGTAGGTAACGCCATGCAGCCCCAACCCCCCAAAAAAATCTGACCTACAGTGTGTTCTACAAAAGACATGCATCCCCTATCCACAGGATAGGGGATACATGTGTGATCGCTGGCAGCGATAAGGAGAACGGGGGAACGAAAGTCCCCTGAAGTTCTCCATGACTAACCTCTGACTTCCGGCGTCTGCGCAGTTCAATATAAATGAAAGGAACGCTGGTCACGCATGCGCACAAGCGCGACCGACGCTCCATTCATTTCTACGGAGCTGCCGACACAGACCCCGGAAGTCCGAGGTTTGTCATGGAGAACTTCAGGGGACTTTCAGTCCCCCGTTCTCCCTATCAATGACAGCGATCACACATGTATCCCCTATACTGTGGAGAGGGGATACATGTCTTTTGTTTAATGGCAGAGTGGGGAGATACCTCCCTGCTCTGCCGTAGTGTTCAGTGGTGTCGCTGGGCGACATGGGCCCCCTCATGCCGCGGGCCCTGTAGCAGCCGCTACGGCTGCTACGGCGGTAGTTACGCCACTGCATATGCCCCCACGTTATAATCTGAAACACCAGTAAAACACCAAGCAAAATCTGCGCTTCAAAAGCCAAATGGTGGTCCAACTGAGCCTGGCAGTGTGCCCAAACGGCAATTTATTACCACATATGGGCTATTACTGTATTCTGGAGAACCCGCTTAACAGTTTATGGGGTGTGTGTCTATGGTGGTACAAGCTGGGCACAACACATTGGGCACTGAAATGGCATATCTGTGGAAAACGGCAATTTTCAATCTGCAACATCTATTGTGGGCTAAATTTTGCAAAACACTTGTGGGGTCAAAATGCTCACTACACTTCTAGATGAATTTCTTGTGGGATCTAGTTTCCAAAATGGGGTAATTTTTTTGGAGTTCCACTGTACTGGTACTATAGCTCAATGGAACATGGTGTCAAAAAACGAATCTTGTAAAATCTTCACTCCGAATACTAAATGGCGCTCCTTCCATTTAGAGCTCTGCTGTGTGTCCAAATAGCAGTTTATGACCACATGTGGGGTATTGCCTTACTCTGGAGAGAATGCTTTACAAACGTTGAGGTGCTTTTCTCCTATAGTCCTTGTGAAAATGCTAAACTTTGGGATAGAACTACATCTTTTTGCAAAAAAAATGAATTTGTTTTTTATTTCCACATCCCAATTATAATAAATTGAGCAAAAACCCGTGTGGTCAAAATGCTCACTACACCCCATTCCTCAAGGGGTGTAGTTTACCAAATGGAGTAACATTTCAGGAGTTCTTACTGTACCGGTACCTCAGGGTCTTTGTAAATGCAACATGGTGCAATCCTGCGCTCCAAATGCCAAATGATGCTCCTTCCCTTGTATCCTGCCGTGTATCTGAACAGCAGTTTATGACCACATATGGAGTATTTCTCTACTCTGAAGAAGTTGCTTTACAAATATTAGGGTGATTTTTCTCCTTTATTTGTTGCGAAAATGAAAAATTTTGAACTACTGCTACGTCTTATTGGAAAAAAATTTCATTTTCACTGCCCATTTCTAATAAAATCTATGACACACCTGTGGGGTCAAAATGCTCACTATACCCCTAGATGAATTCCTCAATGGGTGTAGTTTGGCAAATGGAGTCACTTTTGGGGGGTTTCCACTGTACTGGTACCTAAGGAGCTTTACAAATGCGACATGGTGCAGAGAAATCGATCCAGCAAAATCTGCACTCCAAAAGCTAAATGGCATGCCTTCCCTTCTGAGTCCTGCCACTTGTCCAAATAGCAGTTTATGACCACATGTTGGGTATTTCCGTGCTCTGGAGAAGTTGCTTTACAAATGTTGGGGCGCTCGTCCGGTACCTAAGGGGCTTTGCAAGAGTGACGGTGCAGAAAATCCAATCCAGCAAAATCTGCTCTCCAAAAGCCAAATGGCGCTCCTTCTCTTCTGAGCCCTGATGTGTATTCATACAGTAGTTTATTACAACATATGGGGTATTTCCGTACTCTGGAAAAGTTGTTTTACAAATATTGGGGTGCTTTTTCTCCTTTATTTGATGAGAAAATGAAACATTTTGACTTAAAGCTATGTCTTAGTGGAAAAAAATTAAATTTTTCATTTTCACTGCCCAATTCTATGGAAATCTATGAAACACCTGGGGGGTCAAAATGCTCACTACACCCCTAGATAAATTCCTCTAGGGGTGTAGTTTCCCAAATGGAGTCACTTCTGGGGGGTTTCCACTGTACTGAAACCTTAGGAGCTTTACAAATGCGACATGGTGCAGAGAAATCAATCCAGCAAAATCTGCACTCCAAAAGCGAAATGGCGTGCCTTCCCTTCTGAGTCCTGCCGCTTGCCCAAACAGCAGTTTATGACCACATGTTGGGTATTTCCGTGCTCTGGAGAAGTTGCTTTACAAATGTTGGGGTGCTCTTCCGGTACCTAAGGGGCTTTGCAAGAGTGACTGTAAAGGATCTGCCAGGCACAGCTTCGGGGTTAACGCCCATAGATAATCAGTCTGCACCTGCTTCTATGTCTGTGAGACTGACTCCATCTTCCTCCACTCAGGGTGGCAGGCTTAGGAGTGGGAGAACCTATCACAGCCTGGCCAGATGGAGCTAGCTCCCGCCCTCTGTCTATTTATACCTGCCTTTCCTGTTCCTCCTTTGCTTGTGATTCTTCTCTGCTGGTTTCCTGGCCCTGCTGCAGCTTCTGTACTATTTGACCCTGCTTCATATGACCCTGGCTTACTGACTACTCTTCTGCTCTGCGTTTGGTACCTCGTACACTCCAGGTTTGACCCTGGCTTTACTGACTACGCTCCTGCTCTGCGTTTGGTACCTCGTACACTCCTGGTTTGACTCGGCTCGTTCACCACTCTTGTTGCTCACGGTGTTGCCGTGGGCAACTGCCCCGTTTCCCTTTGTTCTGTGTTTCCTTGTCTGGTTGTCTGTCGTGCACTTACTGAGTGTAGGGACCGTTGCCCAGTTATACCCCGTCGCCTAGGGCGGGTCGTTGCAAGTAGGCAGGGACTGAGTGGCGGGTAGATTAGGGCTCACTTGTCTGTTTCCCTAACCCTGTCATTACATAATCACAAGCCCATATACCTACTCTACCCTGGTCCCTCACACCACTATGGACCCCCTTGAGACCCTGGTTCAGCAAATGCAGGGTCTCTCCCTACAGGTCCAGGCCCTGGCTCAGAGGGTCAACCAGCCTGATGCTACCATGGTAGTGCCCCTCACCTCACCTCTTGAACCCCACCTCAAGTTGCCTGACCAGTTCTCAGGGGACCAGAAGACTTTTCTCTCCTTTCGGGAGAGTTGTAGGCTCTATTTTCGTTTAAAGCCCCACTCCTCAGGTTCTGAGAGCCAGCGGGTGGGTATAATTATGTCCCGGCTCCAGGAAGGGCCCCAAGAATGGGCCTTCTCCTTGGCTCCTGACGCCCCTGAACTTTCCTCCGTTGATCTTTACTTTTCTGCTCTCGGACTCATTTATGACGAGACTGACAGGACTGCCTTTGCCGAGAGTCAGCTGGTGACCTTACGTCAGGGTAAGAGACCTGTTGAGGAGTATTGCTCTGACTTTAGGAAGTGGTGCGTAGCTTCTCGGTGGAATGACCCTGCCTTAAGGTGCCAGTTTAGGTTGGGTCTGTCGAACGCCCTGAAAGACCTGCTAGTTAGCTATCCCTCTTCTGACTCCCTAGACCAGGTTATGGCTTTAGCGGTACGACTTGACCGACGTCTCAGGGAACGACAACGTGAACGTTTATGTGTTTTCTCCTCTGACTCCCCCATGATGCCTCCCGAGGTTCCGTTGGTTCGTTCTTCCACGGAAGACTCGGAGGTACCCATGCAACTCGGGGCCTCCGTGTCCCCCCAACAACGTAGAGAGTTCCGCAGCAAGAATGGTCTCTGCTTCTATTGTGGGGATGACAAGTATCAAGTGAAAACCTGTCCTAGGCGTAAGAATAAGCAGCCGGAAAACTTCCGTGCCTAAGTGATCATCGGGGAGCTCACTTGGGCGCACAGGTATTTCCCGTAAATATGAAACGTAATAAAATCTTGCTTCCCTTTCAGGTCTCTTTTGGTGGTAGGTCTGCTACCGGCAGTGCCTTCGTGGATTCAGGGTCGTCTGCTAATATCATGTCTGTGGAATTTGCTATGTCTCTAGCTATGCCTTTGATTGATTTGCCTAAACCTGTCCCGGTAGTGGGTATCGACTCCACTCCTCTTGCTAATGGTTATTTTACACAGCATACCCCTGTTTTTGAACTCCTTGTTGGCTCCATGCATTTGGAGCAGTGCTCTGTACTGTTGATGCAGGGATTATCGTCCGATTTGGTTTTAGGCCTTCCCTGGTTGCAGTTGCATAATCCCACGTTTGACTGGAATACTGGGGACCTTACCAAGTGGGGTAATGAATGCTTGACATCATGTTTTTCTGTTAATTCTATTTCTCCCCCTGAGGAGGTGAACACGCTACCTGAGTTTGTTCAGGACTTCGCTGATGTTTTCTCTAAGGAGGCCTCCGAAGTGTTACCTCCTCATAGAGAATACGATTGCGCTATCGATTTGGTACCAGGAGCTAAGCTCCCTAAGGGTAGGATATTTAATCTCTCTTGTCCCGAACCTGAAGCCATGAGAGAGTATATCCAGGAATGCCTGGCCAAGGGTTACATTCGCCCCTCTACTTCTCCGGTAGGTGCTGGCTTCTTCTTCGTAGGGAAGAAGGATGGTGGTCTTAGGCCATGCATTGACTACCGTAACTTGAATAAGGTCACTGTAAGGAACCAGTATCCCCTTCCTTTGATTCCTGATCTCTTTAATCAGGTTCAGGGGGCCCAATGGTTCTCTAAGTTTGATCTACGGGGGGCGTATAACCTTATCCGCATCAAAGAGGGGGATGAGTGGAAGACTGCGTTTAACACGCCCGAAGGTCATTTCGAATACCTCGTCATGCCCTTTGGGTTGTGTAATGCTCCCGCGGTCTTCCAGAATTTCATAAATGAGATTTTAAGAGATTACCTGGGGGTATTTATTGTAGTGTACCTTGATGACATACTTGTGTTTTCCAAGGACTGGTCCTCCCACATTGAGCATGTCAGGAAGGTGCTCCAGGTCCTTCGGGAAAACAAACTGTTTGCGAAGACCGAAAAATGTGTGTTTTGGGTGCAGGAGATACCATTTTTGGGTCAAATCCTCACTCCTCATGAATTCTGCATGGACCCCGCCAAGGTCCAGGCTGTGGCGGAATGGGTCCAACCTGCCTCCCTGAAGGCGTTACAGTGCTTCTTGGGGTTCGCTAATTCGCGAACTCTTAGCCATTAAATGGGCATTTGAAGAGTGGCGCCACTTCCTGGAGGGGGCTAGGCACCAGGTAACGGTCCTTACCGACCACAAGAATCTGGTTTTCCTAGAATCGGCCCGGAGGCTAAACCCGAGACAAGCTCGATGGGCGTTATTTTTTACCAGATTCAATTTTTTGGTTACCTATAGGGCTGGGTCTAAAAATATTAAGGCTGATGCACTGTCGCATAGCTTCATGGCCAGCCCTCCTTCGGAGGAAGATCCTGCTTGTATTTTGCCTCCAGGTATAATAATTTCCGCTATTGATTCTGATTTAGTCTCTGAAATTGCAGCTGATCAAGGTTCAGCTCCCGGGAGCCTTCCTGAGAACAAGCTGTTTGTTCCCCTGCAATTCCGGCTACGGGTACTTAGGGAAAATCATGACTCTGCACTATCTGGCCATCCAGGCATCCTGGGTACCAAGCACCTCATTGCCAGAAACTATTGGTGGCCTGGGTTGCCTAAAGACGTTAAGGCCTACGTCGCCGCTTGTGAAATTTGTGCTAGGTCCAAGACTCCCAGGTCCCGACCAGCGGGCTTACTATGTTCTTTGCCCATTCCCCAGAGACCTTGGACCCATATCTCCATGGATTTTAGCACCGATTTGCCTCCATCTCAAGGCAAGTCGGTGGTGTGGGTTGTAGTAGACCGTTTCAGTAAGATGTGCCACTTTGTGCCCCTCAAGAAACGACCCAATGCTAAGACGTTAGCTACCTTGTTTGTCAAACACATCCTGCGCCTCCATGGGGTTCCTGTCAATATTGTTTCTGACAGAGGGGTACAATTTGTTTCATTGTTTTGGAGAGCCTTCTGTAAAAAGTTGGAGATTGATCTGTCCTTCTCCTCGGCCTTCCATCCTGAAACTAATGGGCAAACTGAGAGGACTAATCAGTCTCTAGAACAATATTTAAGGTGCTTTATCTCTGACTGTCAATATGATTGGGTCTCCTTCATTCCCCTCGCCGAATTTTCCCTTAATAACCGGGTCAGTAACTCGTCAGGGGTCTCCCCCTTTTTCTGTAATTTTGGGTTTAATCCACGGTTCTCCTCCGTTTCACCTGGTAGTTCCAACAATCCCGAGGTAGATGTCGTTCATCAGGAACTGTGCACAGTCTGGGCCCAGGTTCAGAAGAACCTAGAGGCGTCCCAGAGCATACAAAAGACTCAGGCAGATAGAAGACGTTCTGCTAACCCCTTGTTTGTGGTCGGGGATCTGGTGTGGCTATCTTCAAAAAATTTGCGCCTTAAAGTTCCGTCCAAAAAATTTGCTCCCCGATATATAGGGCCGTACAAGGTCATTGAAGTCCTTAACCCCGTCTCCTTCCGACTGGAGTTACCCCCGTCTTTTCGAGTACACGACGTGTTTCATGCCT